>NC_060120.1:11818000-13142500 GCF_021461395.2 Schistocerca americana | reverse complement strand
CAGAGGCCCGTAAGAAATATGCGCGACTGCACCCTGTGTCCATGACATCTAGTTACGGCTTGGTTACATCTTCACCCCTTCCTCCCCCTTCCTTACCACCATCCCAGACCACTCTCCTCCCCCCCTCCCCTGCGGCTCCCTCACCTTCTCCTATGGGCGCTGCTTCCCCTCCCCAGCCGGAGAAGTGTCCCACTCCTTCGGCGTCTGCCGGTCAAGGGCGCCTCTCCCGGGATGCCCCTTCCCGGCACCTTCCAGGTCAAAGGTCTGCTGCAGCGCGGCGACCGCGAGAGCCGCGGTCTGTCGGTCCCCAGGTCGCCCGGTCTCTTTCTGTTCCTGATCTTGCTGCAGCTGGCTCCTTTATGCCACACAGCCCTCCTCGATCTCAGCCTGAAAAGAAGAAACATAAGTCCCGGGACAAAGAGCCTCTGGTGTCACCGGAGGTCCCTCCCCCGACTTCACAACCGGTTTCTGACCTGTCGTTCATGGATGTCGCCCCCCTCCTTGTCGGTGACGGGTGGGGACCCGGCGGTATGACTGGATTTAGCGTGTTCAGCCCCCATTTAAACCATCGTTCTGTGGTTCTCCAATGGAATTGTATTGGATACTATCGTCACCTTCCGGAATTGAAATCCCTTCTTTCGTCCTACTCTGCAGGTTGTGTGGTTCTCCAGGAATCTCATTTTCCTGATGCTCACTCACAGACCCTTCGTGGGTTCCGTGTTTTCTGTCGAAATCGGGTCGGACCCTTGCGGGCTTCTGGTGGCGTTTGTACGTTGGTCCGTACAGACATTGCTAGCACGTGGATTTCTCTCCAAACTACATTGGAAGCGGTTGCTGTTAAGGTCCACTTAGACTCTGCAGTCACAGTTTGGAATCTTTATCTCCCTCCTGACAGGACTCTTACACCTGCTGCCTTAACCGCCATTCTTCAGCAACTTCCTCCTCCCTTCCTTCTCCTTGGGGATTTTAATGCTTATCATCCTTTGTGGGGCAGTGCCTTTCCATCTAGACGTGGTCTTCTTATAGACCAATTTATTGCAGACCACGACCTGTGCCTTCTTAGTGATGGCTCCCCTACTCATTTCAGTGCCGGTCATGGTACCTTTCCTGCCACTGATCTTCCTCTTTCTTCTCCCTCTCTCCTCCCTTCATTACACTGGTCGCCACACGACGACCTTTGTGATAGTAACCATTTCCTGTTGATTATCACGCTCCCTTCCCGCTCCCCGATGGACAGGTTACCTCGTTGGTCTTTCCACCGCGTCGATTGGCCTCTATACACTGCTCAGGTCGAATTTTCTCCCTCTTTGTCGGGTTGTATTGATGACGTCCTACGTGACGTGTCTGACGCAATTGTTCGCGCTGCTAGCCTTGCTGTCCCGCGCTCATCTGGACCATTTCGTCGCCGGCAAGTCCCGTGGTGGAGTACGGCCATTGCCATTGCCATCCGTGATCGCCGTCGAGCTTTGCAACACTTTAAGAGGCACCCATCCGTAGCCAGCCTTACTACCTTTAAACACCTCCGTGCTAAAGCCCGTTATTTAATCAAACAGAATAAGCGGATATGTTGGGAACGATTCGTTTCTTCCCTTGGTTCTACTGTCCCTCTGTCACGGGTGTGGGCTACACTTCGTTCTCTCCAAGGTTGCCATCGGCAGTCCACCCTCCCAGGCCTTCACCTCCCAGATGGCATTTGTATGGACCCATTAGTTCTTGCAGAACATCTTGCGACCCATTTTGCAGTGGCGTCAGCCTCCTATCCAGCTGCTGTCCTTCATCAAAAACAGCTGGCTGAAGCTTCCACCTTATGTTTCAGCCCTTGTGAGTCAGCATCTTACAACGAACATTTTACTGAGTGGGAATTTCTTTCTGCTCTATCTTCTTCTCATGATACGGCCCCTGGCCCAGATTCCATTCATAACCAACTGCTTCAACATCTCAGTGCTCCACAACGGCACCATCTTCTTCGGGTGCTTAACCGTATGTGGCTCCAGGGTGACTTCCCTTCTCAGTGGAGGGATAGCATTGTGGTTCCTGTCCTTAAGCCTGGTAAGAACCCCCTATCTGTTGACAGCTATCGGCCAATTAGTTTGACCAATGTTGCTGGTAAGTTACTTGAACGGATGGTAGCCCATCGGCTCAATTGGGTCCACGAATCTCGGGATCTATTGTCGCTTTACCAGTGTGGCTTTCGAGAGGGACGGTCTTCAATCGATCATTTACTTCGCTTGGAATCCGCAGTTCGGCAGGCTTTTTCCCAGCGCTGCCATTTGGTTGCAGTGTTTTTTGACCTTCGCAAGGGCTATGACACGGCCTGGCGCCATCACATCTTACTTACCTTTCATCAGTGGGGTCTTCAGGGCCCACTCCCGATTTTTATCCGCCAGTTCCTGATCCATCGGTCATTCAGAGTTCGAGTTGGTACTGCTTTTAGTTCTCCACGGACCCAGGAGACAGGCATCCCACAGGGTTCTGTCTCGAGTGTCCTTCTTTTCTTCATTGCTGTCGATGGACTTGTGGCCTCTGTTGGTCCCTAGGTCGCCCCTGCCCTGTATGTGGATGATTTCTGCATTTGGGTTAGTTCCTCCTCGATGGCATCTGCAGAGCGGCAGCTCCAGGTAGCTATACGGCGTGCCTCTGCATGGACCCCCTCACACGGGTTTCAATTCTCTCCTTTAAAATCGCGAGTGGTCCACTTCTGTCGCCGTACTACGATCCACCCTGATCCAGAGCTCTATCTCGCTGCACAACGATTGCCTGTGGTCCCACAGTTTCGTTTCCTGGGTCTTCTTTTTGACAACAAGCTCACTTGGCTGCCCCATATCAGACTCCTGAAGGTAGGATGTTTCCGTAAACTCAATGTCCTTCGCTTCCTTGCCCACTCCTCTTGGGGTGCGGACCGTTCCCTCCTCCTCCGTCTTTATCGTGCTCTAGTTCTGTCTCGCTTGGACTATGGTTGTCAAGTTTATGTTTCAGCTGCTCCTTCCACACTCCACGTGCTGGATCCAGTCCACCATCATGGTATCCGTTTGGGCACCGGTGCCTTCCCTACTAGCCCTGTTGATAGTCTCCTGGTTGAAGCTGGGATCCCCCCCCCCCCCTTTCCGTTCGGGGGTCCCAGCTTCTGGTGCCTTATGCACTCACTATCCGTTCCTCTCCCACTCATCCTTCCTACTCTATCCTGTTCCCAGACCATGGACGTCGCCCACCAGACTCCCGCCCTCGGGCGGGTTTACCGGTTGGGCTGCGCCTTGCGTCTCTTTGCCGTGATTTTCAGCTTCCTTCTTTGTCCTGTCTTCCTCGCTCCCTCCCCTTCACCCCTCCTTGGTTAGTTCCTCAGCCTCGACTTCGGATGGATCTCCACCGCAGTCCGAAAGATTCCATCCCCCCGGTGTTGTTCCGTTCCTTTTCCGCAAAATTTTATGGGAGTTTTGGGATGCTGTTGCTTTTTACACTGATGGCTCTAAACCTGCTGATCGTGTTGGGTATGCCTTCACGTCCTCTGTTGGAACGGAAAGTCATCTGCTGCCACCTACATGTGGGGTGTTTACTGCGGAATTGATGGCAATTTCCCAGGCCCTTACCTTTATTAAAAAGTCCCCACACAACCGCGTTCTATTATGCACGGTCTCGATGAGTGGCCTTCTTGCTATTGACCGGTGTTTTTCGCGCCATCCCTTGGTCTCTGCCATCCATGACCATCTCGCTGATATTCACCGTGCTGCTTGTTCCATTGACTTCCTTTGGGTCGCTGGCCATGTGGGTATCCCGGGTAATGAGCTCGCTGATCGTTTGGCTGGGGGAGCAGTTACTTACCTCCGTTTTCTGTAGCCCCTCCTGCAGCAGATTTACGGCTTCACATCAAATCCCACTTCGCACAGTCACAGGCCAATTCTTGGGAGGCTACTCCCCTGTCTAATAAACTTCGCGCAATTACGGTGACACCAGGCCCGTGGCGTTCTTCCTTTTGCATCTCCCGAAAGGACTCGACCACATTGTGTCGTCTCTGCATTGGCCATACTCGGCTGATGAGCCACCCCTACAATGTGGTTGTGGAGCCTTCCAGTCAGTAGTCCACATTTTGGTTGAATGGCTCCCCCACACTTTACCGTTGATGTTGGCTGACAATTCCCGGATGGTCTCTCTGGTTCTCGGTTTCCTCCGGGAAAGTGGTTTTTATTCTCAGTTTTAAGGTTTTTAATCTCTCTCTGGTGTTGGGGCAGGGCGGTGAGTGTTTGGGTGTCTCCCACTGTAAGCAGTGTTCGGAGCTTCCTGATTCACCTCCCTGACCGAAATCCTCTTTTCTTCCCCTCTTACTCTGTTTTTACCTTTTTTTTCTTTTTTTTTTTTTTTTTTTTTTTTTTTTTTTTTTTTTTTTTTTTAGGCTTGGTTAGTCTTTCTATTCCCATGCGTACTTTCTACATTCTAGCAGTTGTACCTTTTAAGTCACAGGTGGTCTTGCCTATGCTGCTTCCGCATAGTGTTGGGTTCATTCTCTTGCCGACTTCCCTCATTTTGTTTTTTCCAATGACAACATGACTCCTTTTTACGTTTTTTCCCCTTTCTCCGTTTTATAGTTCTGACTTTACTGAGTTGTCCCATTAGCGGAATGGTGCATATTTGAAACAAGGGACTGATGACCTTGCTGTTTGGTCCCTTAAACCTCAAACAACCAACCATAACCTTAGAGGCAGGTCGTGAAATAAAATTATGTTATTAAAGCACTTATGGTATAAAGCAACAGAGCAGTGTTACCCTCTGAGAGGAATTTTGTTGTGTTGACCGTGGTGTATCTAACGGGGTGGCTTATCGGAAATGAAAGTCAGAATTACGTAAATATTTGAACAGTAACAAACAAAATTTTTATCTGCACTGTTTAACGGATAAAGAAAACGGTCGCCAGCCTAGTTAGGCAAGAGAATGATTAACATTCTTGTTCAAGAAAATAGTTATTAGTAACTTTAACGGGTAAACACAACCTATACTTTGTCACATGTGAGTGCAATGAACTCTGACACATACATATGTTTGTAAGATTGTAGCTAACAGCTAGAGCAGCACAAACTATTTGCAAAAATATAACAGATACCAAAACACACTATTATTTTCAGCGCTTGTTCAAACTGAATGGTCTTTATAAAATTACTATTAACATTCACTGCAGGATCATAAATTGGACATAGGTTAAATCTCTCTCAGTTAAATACTTTACTATTTAAAATGAGAGTTAATTGGTATCTACTAACAGGTTGCTTCTCACTATCTTTTGAATAAAGAAATTATGGTTTTCATAAATAGTGGTCTTCCCGTTACTTGTTACTTAGCATTAGCACAATACACGAACTATGGATCCCGTTATTCTATTAATATGCACTTCCAATACATAAGAGAGACAACCACTTAGCAATCGTGAACCTACAATTTTCTACTATTGCAGTTTTCCATTTTTACAACAGTGAAACACAATGTTGACAAAATTGCAAGAAACTGACTCACCTTTTAGAACTTATTACAGGTAGCACTATGATCGTTAACTAAGCAAAACTTTTTATAAGCCTCAGTTTTAAGAGCTTTTAATCTTTAAAAGAAACTGCAAATTGTCTTTATTACCACAATCTTCTACTTGCAATTAAATGATTAAATAGGTGACTTTGAAACTCCACAAAACTTTGTTAGACTGTTTCCATCCCTGGAAGGCTTTCACAAGACTACATTTGCTACCTCCCACAATTTCATTAAATCCACGGTAAATCTGAATACACCCTTCTTACCAAAGATCAAACAACATTATTTAATGTTCTGAGGCTTTCATTTTTTCCACAAACTAGGACAGTCGGTAATCATAGTTATAATGGAGAGGAACCTCAAAGGTGTTGTGATAGGGAAAAATCAAGGTAGGTACATGAATTCAGTTATAAGTTACCTTATATTTGAGCACACTAATACATCCAATAAGCTGATCCTTCACTGTACATTATGATAGTATTTCGTTACAGTGATTGCGCAGTGTGGTGGCAACTGCATGTTGGTTGGTCGATTTGCAGGCAGAATTGCTGGACACTGTCCCTGCTTGGTGGCGATGATGGATACCAATTCCAGAATCGTTCCAGCTATTTATCCATCCATCCATCCATCCGAGGCATTGGAAAGTGGCAGAAAAAGCCTCTCTCGGCACCAGCACAATATACAACTTTAACATGGCAGTGCACAGTTTGGTAGCTTGTCCCCAACTGACTCTCGTTCCACCTTTTCTACCTAGGCCAACCACAATTTGCGCACACTAGACAGCCCGTTCCCGAGGGGAACCAAACTACCTCTTATACACAGAATAACTAAGAATCCTAAACGAGGATCAGCAGTTTACATAACAGTAAACAAACATTTTAAATAAAACAGAACATTTGCACAAATGGGTATTTCTACAAAAAATTATTTACACAGAAATTACAATTATATATAGCAAGTTTTGTTCCCTCCAAATGGGACAAAGAATTTAAATGACAGATATACCACATTGCATAGAATCAAACCACGACATCAAAATTTTAACAAAGAAAGGAGTATTTATGTTACCGATTCACACATTTACAGATACTCAATGTTATAACATAAAAACCAAATGAAAAAAGCAAAATAAATCCGTACAGTATTAGAGCTATGGTGTTACAAACCCTTGTGAGGCCAATGTTGGAGCTACTTAAAAGAGAAGTGGCTGCACCAGTCACGAAAAACTGACAACGGCCAGGAGAGTGGTGTGCTGATCACATGCTACTCCGCATCCGCATCTGGTGACGCCTAAGGGCTGAGGATAAGGCGGCCAATCTGTACCGTTGGGTCTTCAATGCCCGTTCGGAGGGTGTTTTGTTTCTTTAGTTGCAGTGTAATGAAATTGGAGGATATACGAGGTGCATTCAAGTTCCAAGGCCTCCGATTTTTTTCTAATTAACTACTCACCCGAAATCGATGAAACTGGCGTTACTTCTCGACGTAATCGCCCTGCAGACGTACACATTTTTCACAACGCTGACGCCATGATTCCATGGCAGCAGCGAAGGATTCTTTAGGAGTCTGTTATGACCACTGAAAAATTGCTGAGGCAATAGGAGCAGAGCTGGTGAATGAATGTGCGGCCACGGAGAGTGTCTTTCATTGTTGGAAAAAGCCAAAAGTCACTAGGAGCCAGGTCAGGTGAGTAGGGAGCATGAGGAATCACTTCAAAGTTGTTATCACGACGAAACTGTTGCGTAACGTTAGCTCGATGTGCGGGTGCGTTGTCTTGGTGAAACAGCACACGCGCAGCCCTTACTGGACGTTTTTGTTGCAGTGCAGGAAGGAATTTGTTCTTCAAAACATTTTCGTAGGATGCACCTGTTACCGTAGTGCCCTTTGGAACGCAATGGGTAAGGATTACGCCCTCGCTGTCCTAGAACATGGACACCATCATTTTTTCAGCACTGGCGGTTACCCGAAATTTTTTTGGTGGCGCTGAATATGTGTGCTTCCATTCAGCTGACTGGCGCTTTGTTTCTGGATTGAAAAATGGCATCCACGTCTCATCCATTGTCACAACCAACGAAAAGAAAGTCCCATTCGTGCTGTCGTTGCGCGTCAACATTGCTTGGCAACATGCCACACGGGCAGCCGTGTGGTCGTCTGCCAGCATTCGTGGCACCCACCTGGATGACACTTTTCGCAGTTTCAGGTCGTGATGCAGGGTTGTGTGCACAGAACCCACAGAAATGCCAGCTCTGGAGGCGATCTGTTCAACAGTCATTCGGCGATCCCCCAAAACAATTCTCTCCACTTTCTCGATCATGTCGTCAGACTGGCTTGTGCGAGCCCGAGGTTGTTCTGGTTTGTTGTCACACGATGTTCTGCCTTCATTAGACTGTCGCACCCACGAACGCACTTTTGACACATCCATAACTCCATCACCACATGTCTCTTTCAACTGTCGATGAATTTCAATTGGTTGCACACCATGAAAATTCAGAAAACGAATGATTGCACGCTGTTCAAGTAAGGAAAACGTCGCCATTTTAAGTATTTAAAACAGTTCTCATTCTCGCCGCTGGCGGTAAAATTCCATCTGCCGTACGGTGCTGCCATCTCTGGGACGTATTGACAATGAACGCGGCCTCATTTTAAAACAACGTGCATTTTTCTATCTCTTTCCAGTCCTGAGAAAAAAAATCGGAGGCCTTAGAACTTGAATGGACCTCGTAAGGAGTAATCAAAAAGTTTCCGTTTGAGAGCGCTCCTGCAGCGTATACGAAACGTAGCGCGACTCCAATGCACGTATAGAAGCACCGATATGTCGGCAAGAGATTAGCCTCGCATTCGTGCCTTTTCAACGTGTGCGGTAAATGGCGATGTTATTACCAAATGCGTCCAAACACAACCAACGTGATGTTAGTCTTTTCTTGGTTGCTGAAAGGCAGATCGGCTACTGGTAATCCAACGGAGAATGAGTAGTGTGTATGGGGAAGCATGTCTGTCGAAAAGCAGCGGCGTGGAATGGTGCGCCCAGGGGTGCTGCTGCTTAATGATGACGCTCATTCCCATGTCGCAACGCACAACTTACGCCAACTCAAGCGAGAAACTACAGTTCTAATATTCTCCTTTCGTGATTATCAAGCCTTCTTTCCCTTAAAAGAGGCATTGAACGGTCGACGAGGATGTGCAGAAGGCAGTTACGGACTTGTTCACACAAACGGGTATCTTCAGTCTGGTGCATCGCTGTCTCAATTTCCTCCAGGGTGATTTTGCCTGTGTGGCATACCGATTCTGGACTGTACGGCCTTCGAATGGAAACTTTTTGATCGACGCTTAAATTTTCATTTCCAGTCACACAATGAAAAAGAGATACGCATTATCGATAGGCCAACAGTCCATCGATAGATTTAATAGATTTGAACTACCGATATATCGATGCTACGAGGGCTGACTGAAAAGTAATGCCTCCACCTTCATGACCTCCGCCCCCGGTAGCTGAGTGGTCAGCGCGACAGAATGTCAATCCGAAGGGCCCGGGTTCGATTCCCGGTTGGGTAGGAGATATTCTCCGCTGAGGGACTGGGTGTTGTGTCGTCCTAATCATCATCATTTCATCCCCATCGACGCGCAAGAAGCCGCAGTGGCGTCAAATCGAAAGACTTGCACCCGGCGAACGGTCTACCCGCCGGGAGGCCATATTCACACGATATTTGTTATTTACCTTCGTAACTCTTCAACAGTTGGCAGCGTTGGTATGCGGCAGTTACTGGCTTGTTCCGTAGCCTCTTCTCTACACCTCCAGTTGACGAGAAGCCTTAGCATTGAACTGTTGTGTTGTTACAGTGTAAAGTATGGAACCCTGCGCAGGCGAGAGAACGAAAGCAGTTTATGGTGATTGTGTTGATGTGGGTACTGTGCGTCGTTCGGCTAGTAAGTTTAAAGATGAGACGGGAACATCTGACCTCAGTGACAGAGTTGGGCGCCCTGAGACAGCAACCACCGAGTTTCAAAAGCAAAACGTTGGCAGATTGATCCAGGACGATCGCCGCATCATTCAGAGAGAAATTGCAAGCACAATTGCTTTGCTTTGCTTGGCTATCGTAAGATCTGTACACGATGGGTACCCCGGATGCTGACTTCAGAGATTGAATCTCACCACCGTACAGCATCCTCTGTACAGTCCAGATTTAGCACTCTCTGACTTCCATCTTTTCCCGATAATGAAAGATGATGTTCGGGGACATCATTATGCTTCTAATGAAGACGTTGAGAGAACTGTCAGACTGTGGTTGCGGAAACAGAGCGTCAACTTCTTCCGTGACGGCTTCAGAAAACTTTTTCATTGTTGGCAGAAATGTGTCCAATTGACTGGTGATTACGTGGAAAACTGAATATTGGTAATTAAAGATCGCATTCTAAGGATTATTTCTGCGTTTGGTTTATTAAAATATTCCCATCCACACTCAATTAACGAAGGTGGAGGCATTACTTTGCATTCAACCCTCGTATGTCGACGGTACTAACGGCCTCGCCTATGCGTACGGTAGCAATTACCGACTGTTGTACGTCGTTGGCCATAATTGAGTTCAGTTTTCTTTTGTTAATCAGTTCACTTCTTACTTGCAGTTTTACATAATGTGAGTGCTGTAGTCTATTATTTTTGTGCTGTGCCGCTAGTTCGTAATTACGGATAATTTTGTTCTAACATATCCACAGCACTTATGGGAAGACTATGTAACATCAGTATGACCTTATAGTAAGATAATTTTTGTAATGCTTTTGGCCTGAAGATGAGGTATTCCCTCGAAACATGTTGCAAAATAAATAAGTAATACAATAGTTACCAAAGTTTGACTGGTAGCGATAATTTAAAATACCTTTACATATCACTTAAGACTTGTTTCAATGCTACAACTTAACAAAAATACCAAAAGATCCAACAAACAGAATTAAAGAAAAAAGATTAAGCGCATCTCAGATAACAAACTTATTGCTGACCACTCGGCAAGCTATATTGTAGCAATGAGCCAACAAGCACTTAGCCTTAGGTCCCAACCCCAATCAGGCCTATTGTGAATTGCAGGGGCAGCATAAGTTACATGCTCAATAAAAATGTCTTCAAACATACACTTTCAATAATAATAGAACAAAAATAAAAGTTTCTGATGGAGCCACACTTGCATTATTTGAAATACAAAATCGTTATTGTTCCAAATCAGTAGAGCCTACACTACAGATAACTAATGCCATCCTACGAAAACAGAGAGAGAACGTCCACTCCCATTACTGAACTAATGGACCTGTTGGAATTCACACTCTCAGATAACTGTTTCTTTTGCTATTCCAGATTGATCATTCACAAATTTAGTATTTATAAACTGTTGTGCGATTTCACTTAAGTTTTATTCTTCTTTTAGTGGTTTTCAGAAAATTTAAATGTTTTTTTATAATTAACGAGGCTTATTAGATTTATGGGATATCACATGTAGGATTTTGGTAATTTCTGGTGTATGTAGTATTTCCACAATATGTTTGCTGAAATACAGCTGGAAAATCAATTACTTAGCAGAAGTAGAATATTAGTAACTGGCAGAATTCCAGTTTACTTTGTTTGATAAGGGCAGTCGAATGAAATAAATTTCTACTGATTAGGAAATCGGGCCGTAGCACTGGTAGATACGTTTTGCTATTTGGGAAGCAAAATGTTAACTGCAGTTTTTCAGCAGCAAGAAAAGAGGACTTGGTTATCATGTACTATAAATTTAAGTGTTAGAAAGCGATTTCTGAAAGTATTTGGAATGTCGCCATGAATGGAAGTGAGAACAACGATAAACTGAACGGACTAAAAGTGAATTCGAAATGTGTTGTTTCACATGGAGCGAAAATCAGATGAGTGCATAGGATAAGTAATGACGACATAGTGAATCGAATCGGCGGAAACACGGTTTATAGCACAACTAGGCTGAAGGAAGGGATTGTTTGACGGGACAGTTCGAGACTTCAAACAATTGATAACGTGTGGAGGAATAGTTGTGGGGGTGAGAGAGGTAAAATTCGTAGGGCGAGTCCAAGGTGTTGATATAGAAAAGAAATTAAACTGGACGCTATTTGTGATAGCTATACAGAGCTGAAGAGACTTGCTCAGGATATACTGCGGTGACCTTCATCAAACAAGGCTGGAGCTACTAAACTGAATTTGGTTTTGTTGTCAGTCTGTTTACTTCACGTATGTTCATCGCGTAAATCTTTGCTCTGTGTTAACCTATCACTTCAGGATGGTATACTTCGAATAAGGTTACTACAGTTTGTATCCCTAGACGCATGATGTTGTTTTCTTATGCAGATACGCAGACAACATGAAGCGACTGTCGGCCGTGTTTCGCGAGCACAGGGCGGACTCTCTGGAGCGTGCCGTGTGGTGGGTGGAGTACGTGATCCGCCACAGGGGGGCCCCACACCTGCGCAGCGCCGCCCTCGACCTGCACTGGTGGCAGCTGCTGCTGCTCGACGTCGTCGCCTTCCTGCTGGTGGTCGCTGCCCTCACACTCTGCCTCGTCTACTTCGTCACGCGGCGGGCAGTCTCCTTCTTCAAAGGCAGCAAGCAGAAGCAGAAGAAGCAGTGACGCACCCATGAACTATTCTAGACTCTTTTCCACCAACACTATACGTTGAGAAGCATTTACAGACTAGCGTCTCTCTGAAAAGTTTTTCTGTGAAATAACACCAGAGTTCATATCACATTATGTGCAGAGTGAATCTGATCAAATGTCGTACGTTCTTCGAGGATATCTTCCCAGTAGTTTGATACTGGAGATCCTGGTATCAGTGACTCGTTGCAGACTAGCTGCACTTCGTACGATACATAACCCCATTTTTACTTGTATATGAATTGCACTGAAAATATCGGCACACATTGCAGTTGTAGACAGTATTCACTGTTCGTCCTGTTAGGAAGTAAACTAGGTTCCATTCACTTGCTCCTGATAGCAGTAACGCCCACTTTACTCTTTTTCCTCAACCTTGCATTCAGTACTGCTCGGTTCGGTCTCTGGTTTGTTTCTCCGGCGGCACTAGTTGTACGTTTTGGTACACAGCAGTGTGGATAGGTTTATAGCGACGAGTTGGTCGATCTACATAGCGTGCTCGGATTCCCTGAATGCAGTGCAACACCGCCATGACGACTCTATGCTGTCGCAGGAACAGCACCCGCGGTACTTTCGCATCTGTACATAGGCAACGTAACAAAGTGGGTAGTTCTGTATTAAAATAGACGATATTTAAGTATTTTCCACTACTGTGACATTTTCACAAAAAAAGGCAACTGGCATAACAAACCGAATATAGTATTATATTATACTGTATTATTATTATATGTATTATAATTAGATTTTCAAGTTGAAACAGAACCACCAGAGTAGGGCGAAACTGGACGCAGCATTATGATTTGAAATCTCAAGTTAAATTGTATAATCTCTAATACTAAATTTGTATTGTAGCTCTGGATGCATTTGCTTGAGTTACTTAGATTTTACGTGCTAAATAAATGCGTAGTAAGAATACGGAGTGCCTTGAACAATAAATTTGTCTGTTACGATTTAAGTTTTTATGTTTCTTGTGCGTTGGTACCTTAGCATTCCTAGCTCCACGCTTGCTGAAACATTTCAACACCATTGCGCCACTGTCTTCTCCAGGCGTCCATCAGTTCTTCGACAGATACTACAACCAGCGACACTTTGGCACATGACACACGGGATGCCTGAAGCTGCAAGATAGTAACATGAACAAATACTGGCCGCCATGTGGACGCCGTCATTCCGCCACCATCCTGGAAGGTTACCCAAAGGGTTCTCCAGCCACCTGATGGGCAGAGGGTCGAACTGAGGCGCTCCTGGCCACAGAGCCGCAGGGGCTCTCGCCAGAGCCACGCGCCACTACTCGCCTTCCTGTTTGGTTTTCGTTCCCTAGACGTTCGCGCCAGTTAGCTGCCACGGCCGGGTTGGACCAAAGCCTTCTAGATACAAGGCCTACGCACAGCGGCCATATTGGGACGTGACGTCACAAACTGTTGGCCATCTTATCTTCAGTCGGCAGTCCTGTTGGCGTGTATATTCTGTTGAAAGTGTGTGACACGTGATATTGATATATATTTCTTACAGTATTCCCCTACAGTTCTGCGAAGTATGGGATACAGGTGCTGCCTTTCCTTTCGCCAGGGAAATTATAAATCCCAAAAAGGCATGAAAGTGCACATGTTTCGATTTCCCAAATGCGTGAAGTTGAGAAATCGCTGGATCAACGCTATTCCCAGACAGGAATTTTTGTCTATGCATATTTAAGGGTAAGTAAATAAAAAAAAGGTTGTAGCATGTTATTTGTTTCCATTGCACCACATTTACCAATTGTTTTTAAAAGCAGTTACCTGGTATGTATCATGTACCAGTATCATTTGTTTCTTAATTCTGGACCGTTGCTGCGAGGTTAATACGAAGCTGGCTGTGAAATGTCTCTCATATTTGCAACTATTGTCACACAGTGTAGCTCGAAAATATTTAGTATTCCTTATCATTCCTACCAGATTATTGAGTTTCCAGTACTTTTTATTTGGAAGAGCTACTGAATGAGTTTGTTCAGTTTTACATATACAGCTATTCGGAAATAATTGAAATTTGAGTAAACTACCTTAGAAAATTGCTTTAATGAATTCAGTGTTCGACAGATCAAGCAGTATAGAAAGCAGAATTTCGAGGTAAGTGCATTATAATTAAATTAACAGCATTCTGTGACACGAATTTCAATCAAGGATATAGGAGAAACAATTTTTTCATGTTTAAGATTCTAAAGCTGTACAATATTTAAGGGAAAGCGCGTCAAGTGCAGAAGTGAGTAATATTAAAGAGACAAAAAGCTACAGCCACGTTGCAAAAAATAGTGTAAAGGAGAAATCGAAAAGTTAAATGAACGATTAAAAATTATTCATATAGTTGCTGATATACTGAGACGAGATAGCACTAAACTTGAGAACGAAAACCGTGAGTTAAAAACATTGGTTGCGGGCAGTAAACGCCAAAAGAGCATAAACAACTTAAACACGCATTCCAGTGAAAGTAACTGTCAAAACTGCGTAAACAGGCCTAACTCAAATGCCCTTCAAAGTGAAAACAGTGCCCTAAAGTGTGTGAACAATTCAAAAACTATTTCTCGTGTAATGCCAAACAAAGTGACTAAAGTGCCTTGCTCACAACGAAATACATGGAATAAACCTAATATCGTGTGCACAAACAAGTTCAGCGTGTTATCAGAAAGCAGCAGCAACTCCATAAACATTGAAAGTGAACAAGCCACCAAACGTGAAGGTAAAAACATTGTACGGAGCTGCAAAAACATCACCAACAGCCAGAAACAGCGAACAAAGAAACACAATGTGCTTTTTCTAGCGGACAGCCATGGAAGAAAGCTAGCAAATATTCTACAGGATGTGAATACGGATCTTCATGCAACTGGCATCGTAAAACCTGGTGCGAGGACAGAAAATATTGTTGAAGGCATCTCAAAACACAAGAATACAACAAGGAACAGTGTCTTTGTTGTTTGTGTGACTGGTGCAAATGATGTAGCACATAATGTAGCCAAAAAGTGGATAACAGGTTTGAAAAATATTTTAGATGTAAGGTGGAAAACACTATTGTTGTGACGATACCTCATAGACATGACTTGATCTATAATTCATGTGTTACCAAAGAGATTCGTAAAACAAATATTAAAATCAAACAACTATGTTCCATTTATGCTAAATGCAATGTAGTGGATATTAGCAGACTTGAAAGAAATTTGCACACGGAACATGGTGAGCATCTAAATTGCCATGGGAAAACATTTTTGTGTCGGGAGATTAAACAAAGTTGTAAATGAAATACGAGCACGCAGCAGCCTTGTCTTAAAAGACAGTCCCACAGAGCATGACTGTACACTTCTTTTTTTTTTTTTTTTTTTTTTTTTTTTTTTTTTTTTTTTTTTTTTTTTTTTTTTTTTTTTTTTTTTAGGAACACGACATTGCATTCGGAGGAAAGCTAGAAACCACATTAAGTGGAAACTGCAGCAGTCTAATTTATTCAGATAATTGTGCAACCCTATATCATGTAGCGAAAATAAATGAATACAGAAAGTTCTACAAAAGTAGAATACCATTATGTAGCAGTGACAGTTTCCTCCTCCTTCATATAAATGTACAATCTCTAAGGTGTAAAATCAATGAATTACAACACTGGCTCGATAAAATCAACTGCAGTGTTCTATGCATCAATGAACACTGGATGAAAGACACTGAAATAGACTTGCGTGTTCCTCTTGGATATTCGTTAGTTACAAGCAAATGCAGAAAAAGTATTACACACGGTGGGGTTTCAATATATGTCAAAAGTAACCTTGAACTGCATTACTTAGTTATAGACATTAGTAGAATATGCCTTGAAGCTACAATAGAAGTAGCCGGTGTGGTAATGCATGAACAGAAAACTGTGATTCTCTATCTATCGAATCCCAGGCTCTGATGAGATAGTATTTATAGAAAAAATTAATACTTTAATATAGTTGTTGTCAAAATATAAACAGCATAGAATTGTAATTGTAGGTGATATTAACATAGATATAAGGGCAAAGAGAAAAAACGTAAATCATATGATTAACACTCTGAAGTCTTTAAACTATTACAGTCTCAATGAAAAACCCACTAGACTGAACGCATACCTTGATAACATAATTAGCCATGTACAAAGAGACTCCATACAATGTGATGCAACAGAATTAGGTGTATCAGATCATGCAGGGCTATGGCTTCAAATAGAAAAGTCAGCCTTCAGTTCTACACAGAGAGAAGTGACATATAGAATTCTAGGTGAATCCAATGTAAACAAAATAAGCCAGTTAAAAGAAATGGATTGGACTCATGTAATGGATAACAAGAAAACGATTAATAAATGTTTTTCCATTTTCCTGAGAGAGATCAAGCATATAGTAGAAATGACATGCCCCTTGGTAACGAAAAGGTACCAGAGTAATATTACTCATAAGCAACAAAATACTAACAAGTGGTACACCCCACAACTTAACGAACTCAGAATACTACTGATGATTATGAAAGACAAATCTCATAACAATGATGGGGACAAGGAAAATTACACTAAAATGAGAAACATTTACAGATTAGAAATAAAAAATGCTAAGTGCTGTGCAAATGATGAATATATTTTAAATTCTAAAAATAAATGTAAAGCTGTCTGGACTGTCATTAAAAGGGAAATTAATAATACCAATAAAGAAAGGAATATCCCTATTGACTGCAATATTCTCAATGAATATTCTGTAAATAGCATCACCAACCCACCCATCAATTCTGCCCCTGATGCAGAAGCATTGCTCACTTGTGCAAAACAGACAAGAAGTGAGAAGTTCACTTAGACCTGAATCACATTAAATGATATTCATAAGTCAATAAACAAATTAATTCCAAAACAGAAGATTATTATGGACTCAGTAATCTCATCATTAAATGTATAGGAAAAGAAATTGAAATGAAGGGTATGAAAAAAGGGTGTCGACTCGGTGTCACATGATATACTCATCAAAAAGTTAAAATACTGTGGCATTGAAGATGACACACTCAGACTAATCAGATCTTATCGAAGCAATAGGTTATAACTTGTATATGCAAATAAGCAGAGGTCAGAAATACTCCCTATAGAAATAGGAATACCCCAAGGCTCTATTCTTGAACCTTTTCTGTTCATTGTCTATGTTATTGACTTCTCCAATTACATACGGTGTAAGAAAATACTATATGCTGACGATATGACATTAATAAGTACAGGAGAGAACTTACAGTGTGTACTGGACAAAAATAGAGAAATGATGCAGATGGCTAATTACTGGTGTCAAGCAAACCAACTGTGCATAAATCAAACAAAAACAGAAGGAAATAATATTTAATCTCAAAGTAACTAAAAATGAAAACAAAACAGTGAAATTACTTGGACTAATCATAGACCAAAAGCTCTCATAGGAAGCACACACTAATTATCTATGTAGTAAACTAGCATGTGTACTTATTGTATAATTTAAGAAAGTGTGAGCAAGCAATTGCTACTCCACTCACACTAAGCTTTTTTTCATTCCCAACTGCAATATGGAATATTGCTTTGGGGTAACACCCCAGGGGCTGAATGTATTTTCAGATGGCAGAAGAAAGCAATCAGGTGCATGGAGGGGTTAGCACCCAGAGAGTCTTGCAGAAATTATTTTAAATCTCTTGGCATAATGACAGTGCCAAGCATGAACATATATAACTGTCTAATATATGCCAGAGAAAATCTGAAGAAATTGAACATGAGATGTGATGTGCATGCACACAGTACAATAAACAGTCACCTGCTGGACTTGCCTTCCACAAGACTTGCTGTAGTCCATAATAAGTACTTACTGAAAAATTTTATGCCTAAGTTACCATGCTCAGCTTGTACAGTACCACTAAATAAATATAAGAATACATTGCAAACCTGGCTAAAAAACAACGAATTCTATACAACTGAAGAATTCTTAGAAACTAATCATCAAAATATGTTTTACCTAAGTTATGAAGAAAATGTTTCGATTTTATATAAGCTAGTTATTTACTGTGATCCTTTTCTTATGTGTATATTTAATTACTGTATAAAACATTGTTTTACATAATGCTGAAGAAAAGGTCTTTAATTCCTTTTCTCCCCTTTCTGTAACTCTTTGAATATCGTACTGAAACTAAAACCCTCTGTAAACTTTGACGAAGCCAATTGTGTGAAAAATACTGAAAGGCTAATAAAAAGAATAAAAAAAATAAAAAAATTCTATTCTATTCAAGTTCTGGAGAAACTGGGAAATAAAATATTTTTTCGGGTTTTTTGATTTGTTAAACACTATGTCAGCAGGTGCTCCATTTCGTCGAATGATTTGAGTTTCGTGTGAGGTCAGCAAATTTTGAAGTGGGGAGAAAAATTTACGAAAATAACCAGGGAAACAAATTCTTAAATTCTGTAGGAGCTCCAACTGCTTTATTTAAAACCGAACATGTCTGCCTGTTGTTGCATATTGCCGATTTTTTACTGCAAGAAAGCGTAGCTCCTGAGGTAAAAGACATAATTTAAAATTACAGTTTATATTCAAGCCTAGAAACGCGCATTTAAGGCAAACCGTCAAAATTATTTTACATCTTGAAATAACGTAGGGCGGTTTTCTACAGTTACTTTCGCAATGATATAAATTTCCATACTTTCATTACAAGGCCATGCAGAAGAAGAAACCACGAGAATACCTTTGCGGTCTCAGCTCTAAAACTCGTAATGTTCTTATAGCTACAGAGTGCTTAACAGGAGCGTTCCGATACAGACCTGATCATCAGCGTGTGACGTCACAAGTGTGCGCGCAGGCATGTAGTCTAGGTGGTGTTGGCTGGACACAGCGACGTGTAACCAAAGAGTTCACGAGATTGCGCCACGCCTGGACCGCGCTAGCAACGGGACCATACGAATTTCCCTCCAGCGATATGATTCACACTGACAAGTTTTGAACGACATGAATAACAAGGAGCCCCTTGAATGCGAGACCGCAACTTCAGTTTTTAGTAAGGTTTATTTGAACAACAATTATGACAGGAAAAATATTAGCTGCTAATGACTAGGCACGTGCATCAGGAGGGAGGCGCAGAGGCCAACCTTTTATGGGATGTATGACTTACATCGTGAACAGTGAGTGAACAACAACGCGCCACAGTGACAACAAAAGTTCGCACCATCAAGACCGAAGGCGAACTGCTTGGGAGTTACAGACCTTGCAGGACGTTCAGCTAGGCATTCGCTCTTCAAGAATGCATATAGAACGGTGTGACGGGGTGATGAGAACGGATGAACGTGATGGCGCGTAGCCGAATACAAAATAGTCTGTCGTGGAGCATGTCGTGAAACTGGCTGTCCTAGAGATCGTGCGATAATATGTTTTACACGCCCGGAAGAAATATCGAGAGACTGAATTTGTCCAGTGGTTGTAGGTGGTATGAATTACAATATCACAAACTTTTCAGGACGAATACTTTGCTCTAAAGGAGTACGACTTTCATACGCAGACCAGGAATCGAGCAGAAGAAAGTTTTCTGACCATTATTGGCCAAAAGCAGTGTTCGTACCATAGTTATAGTTGTCTTACGCCTGTTTTCCCACTCTTGCTTGCTGTGGCATAAATATTCCTACTGCCTTTGCAAGATCACGCACACGAGAAAGAATCTTACGGGCGAGTACAACTCCAGCTTTTTGCAGCACAATAAATAACTTTCCAGCCAGCTTACCATCCAGATTAACAGTCGACATAACCGTATACGAATGCGTTAAGGCATTGATATTTAGTTGATCTTGATACAGCTCCTTCATTGTACGCCTCAAGTGCATTGTCCGCACAATCGAGCTTTTACGACACAGTGCGTTCCACCGACTCATCATGCACAAACGCTGATATCTCATCTGCCACTTCTTTCTCACTCTGCGAAATTCCTTGGGTTTCTTTCTGGCGAAATATCAACTTCGGCAACTGTTGCTGTAGACTTAATATACTGTTTGCTCTGTTTATCGTTGCCAGTGTTCTGCTTTGTGTCAATACGAATAGCACTGTAACGCAGTTAAGTTATTAGTCGAGTTCAACTACGTTCTGTAGTCTCATGCTGTGCTCACCACTGCATACTTCCAGCCCCGCCCCCTGTTGCCATTAGCAGGGACAATATTGTGGTTGCATGGAAGACAATGTGTGGGGCGTCGAATGCCGTAAACATTGTTGGCTTTTTGCGATCAACACTCAAGTTGCTCCTTGAATGAATTAAGCATATAGAAACAGGAAGACGTAACTCTCAAACGTTATCGAGAAAATAGAGTTCGGTAATTTTAGGCCTGCTGATGTACTTTGTGTTATATCTGTTAAGGACTCGGCGGCTGAGCTGTTAGTTCCGTAAGCGCGATACCTCTGGATCGAATCTCACTGTTGCTTCATATCTGTCTATCATTACCAGATAATTCCAACAGATTTATTTTGACTGTGCAAATTGTTATTTAATATTTTCATAATCTTGGAAAACGAGAAGTTTTCTTTCTTAGGATATTCTGGGATATAAGAACAACACAAAAGAACTTTCAGCCAAATCAGTCTACCATTTTATTTGCATTACTGTATTTACATTTGTAAAAAGTAGAATGTGTAACGGATACAGTACTCACAATTCAGACGGATACTGGTTATAGAAACGTCGACAACGACGATTGTTACGACTTGCAGCACGTGTAAGAAAAGCCGAATTTTAACACGTGTATGGTTTTTTCAGTGTGCTTATTCCAAAGCATACTTGGTTTACATTCATAAACGGTTCTCCGTCATCATACATTTCCGTCAACTACCCAGCATATCTGTTGTCAGAATTACGGGGAATGAAGAAGGGGGGGGGAAAAAAAATTCGATCCAGAGACCTTGCTGTTATGAAACTGAGCGCTTAATTACACGCTGCGGATTCCTGAATGTTACTGATCATACGAAGTATGTTGGTGTAGTTGTCTTCAGTCCTGAGACTGGTTTGATGCAGGTCTCCTTGCTACTCTATCCTGTGCAAGCATCATCTCCCAGTACCTACTACAACCGACATCCTTCTGAATCTGTTTAGTGTATTCATCTCTTGGTCTCCCTCTACGATTTTTACCCTCCACGCTGCCCTCAAATACTAAATTGGTGATCCCTTGATGCCTCAGAATATGTCCTACCAACCGATCCCTTCTTCTAGTGAAGTTGCGCCACAAATTTCTCTTCTCTCCAATTCTGTTCAGTACCTCGTCATTAGTTATGTGACCTACCCATCTAATCTTCAGCATTCTTCTGTAGCATCACATTTCGAAAGCTTCTATTCTCTTCTTGTCTAAACCATTTATTGTCCACGTTTCACTTCCATACATGGCTACACCCCATACAAATAGTTTCAGAGAAGACTTCCTGACACTTAAATCTATATTCGATGTTTGCAAATTTCTCTTCTTCAGAAACACTTTCCTTGCCATTGCCAGTCTACGTTTTATATCCTCTGTACTACGACCATCATGAGTTATTTTGCTCCCCAAATAGCAAAACTCATTTACTACTTTACGTTCGAAGTATGTAAGTATGACTAAATTCTCAAAACCTATACTCTCGAAATCGGTTGGGAGTTGGTTCTCCCTGTTCACGTACGTTGAAGTCATAGTCGCGCCTTACACACCTCATCAGTATGAATCAAAACGGGAACTTCGTACGGTAAGCTCTGCAACGGCCAGAATCCCACTACAAAGCTTTGCTGTCCCGGTCCATAGGTCGAGGCCCGTCTTCTGATGTTGGTCTGAGCTGTTTTACGAACTACTGGGCCTAATAAAGGGACTATAGAGCTCCCGAGCGGCTTCAGACTCACCCCGACCCACCATCTTCCACCAGAGCATATCCTGAACACCACTAGTATCAAGCATTAGTCAAAACTGAGGAATACATTTCTGAGAAAGTGTTTGAAGCGCCAGTGCTGAATGCTAGTAATTCGTGGACTGCGGGGAAAAGAAGAGTAAGAGTTGAATACGTTGTGCTATAGGAAGTATTGAAAGTTAGGTGGGCTGTGAAAAATGAGAGGGTTATCGGCAAAACCACCTAGGAAACAAATAGGTGTAAACATTTACAGGAAGAAGGGACAGAATGTTGGGACACGTTGAAAGCCAGGGGATAACGTCCATGGTATTTCAAGGAGCTGAAGAAGGTAAGAACAGTCTTTGAAATATCTCCCACAAATAACGCAGCAAGATGCATGCAAATGCCACTCTTACATGAAGCGGTTGGCAAAGGAGAGAAACTTAACGTGGGCTGTATCAAACCCTGCCGATGTAAAAATAAATGGTTAATGTAGTGCTTGTAACCCACCAGACGTTTATTGTTCCTTGTGTACTGGAGCCCCGAATAATAGCGTATGTGCGTGGTATGTCACACATTATATCACGTTTGCGTACAAAACAGTATTCTAAGAGAATATTTTCTGCTCAGTTTGCCATGTGAGGTATACCACATCACAACGTGTGAAAGTCAGTTCGCCCTCTTCGTCAAATATCCTCTTTATTTATCTCATAGTCTCCTCTGACGCACGTAATTACCCATTTCGAGGTCACTAGTTGGAAGGAAACTTCGAGGACATTAAAACCAAGGTGTCAACAGAAGGAGTGTGAAATGAATTTCTCTGTTAAGTGCAGAGCGAATAAGTGCAAAGAGTGGATTGACGGCCTCTACGAGGGATGAAGAATCATCTGCTGAGACAGATGAAATGAATGTCGGTTTAGAAGACGTATGGGATTCATATTACAGTTTGAAAGAGCTTTGGAAACGTTACTTTACAGCAACAAGATGTAAGAATTGAGTAAGTTTCCTTCAGAATTCCTAAATAGGTAGAAGTGAGTGATAACAGAACGATTACTGAAGTTAGCTTGCCGAATGTAAGAGAGAGATGAGATTCCGAAAAATTTCAGCCAAACTAACCCGAACATATTAACGAGCAGGTAAATTCGAGAATTGGCTCACAATCAACAATTTTCTGACAAGAATGACATCCAGAAAAATTGAAAAAGTAAGAATCGGCTAGATGACGATCGGTATGGCTTTAGGGAAAGGTCAAGACACCCAGATAGGCAGTTCTACCTAATGGTGGCAAGACTAAGAAATTTTCAAATATGTCGAACCTGAAAAAGCGTTGGACAATGTACAATAGCGCAATAAATTTGAAATATTCAGAAAGGAAGGTGTAAGCTTTTGGGAAATACGCGTAATGTAGATCATGTAGAAGAAACATTAGTGAGCAATAAGAATGATAAAGTGAGAGAGAAGGGCTCGAATTACAAAGGGTGAATGGCAAAGGTGCATGCTCTTCGCTGCTGTTAATCTGTGCGTCGAAGAACCTATGCTGGATGTAAATGAAGATTCAGGAGTGGGTTTAAAATTGTGAGGGCAAAGATATCAGTGACAAGATTTGAGCGTGATATCATTGCTGTTTTCAATGTAAGTGAGGGAGAATTACCTGTTCAATGGAATTAAGAGTCTCACTAACACCTGATACGCAGTGGCTTGATCTTTAGCTATCAGAAGTGCATGTAAGAAAAGAGTGAGTCGTGTTTCGCACTAATTTTTCGGAGTGCATTTTGTATGGCATGATTTGTGTTAGTTTTCTTTTAGTCGTGAAACTTCAGTTGAATGTAGAAAATTGAAGGTTCGAGCAAAATGAACATTTTCTGAACATCGCTAGTGAGAAGTGTTTTAACTGTGGGTAACCGTCACACCAATAAATTTCTCTACATTACATTCAGGAATCACATTTTACAGATTCCACAGACAGGTGTCAATGAGAAGTGGAAATAAGTCGAATGAAATATGTTAATGCAAGATAATGAATAATTCATAGTCACTAAATATTGTAATATCTACGTCCAATTATAAATTACGCTGTAACCGGAACCATATTTTTGTGAATGACATTAAAGTTTTCTACAATGAAGCCGAAGGTTTATTATCCAATCTGAAACGACTGCTTTTCTCCCAAGATACTAGGCACGCTCTGTTTACGTGTTGAAGAATTGTGTTGCGATATATTTGTCCGCTGCACGTTAAAGAACATTATCACGTGCTGGTAGAAATTAAAATAAACTGTAATTGAAAGATATCTCCTCACTCGAGTGTTAAGATTAAAGTAAACGTTGCCAAAGTGTTGGAACAAACAATTAATAACACGAAAAACTTACACTAATTTACACTGCTGTTCACAAACTCGTCCGTAACAATTTTGAGATGACCCATCACTAACTTGGTTATAGACTTGCAAGAATAAGGAATACAAACTACCTGCAATTTTTATGAAATGTATTAATTACACGACCAGTTTCAACACTGTACTGGAGTCATCTTTAGGCCCCTATCCAAAATGAATGGTAATATCCAATCATCTGTGCGAATCTGGTCACGTAACTAACATATTTTACAAAAATTACGGCTGTTGGTGTTTCTTATTTGTGCAAGACCATAATAATCGATGTTAACAGGACCTTGACAGACTTTCTGTTACTTCATAAATTAAAGTCGAAAGATTTTCGATAGATACAATAGTGAGTTGTCGTGTTTTACTAACATACATTACGGTGACACTACTGAAGGCAAAATGTTGCGTTATGATTAGGCACTAACAGCCAGATGAATTCGGTAGTTACAGAGCATCTAAAGCGTATTACATGAATCAAAGTGGCTCATATAGCATATTTGTAATGGCTTCTGACTGCTTTGAGCACTTAATGATTTGCAGAATGAACATCGTTTCTGCAGACAGTGACATAGTTTCTGCAGACAGAGTGTAATCAGAAGACTTGCAAGTAACTTCGTCTGTATGTGGGGGAGTTTCACGTTTGTGGTCTATGAATCCGTAAACTGGGTGGGGGAAAGCCGAGGGAAGGCAGGATGACGCGAAGAGGTCGTCGGCTGTTGAGTCTGTGCGCTACATATCTATCTGCACAGTCTTGTTAGGTTCAAATGGCTCTGAGCACTATGGGACTTAACTGCTGAGGTCATCAGTCCCCTAGACTTACAACTACTTAAACCTAACTAGCCTAAGGACATCACACACATCCACGCCCGAGGCAGGATTCGAACCTGCGACCGTAGCGGTCGCGCGGTTGCAAGTTTTGTTAGGAATGGGCTTTAATGCCCCATATTCGGATCAGTGGCAGCTGTTCGTCAGACACATGTGGTCGTTCTGTGAGGCAGCTTACAAGTGTGGAAACTTTGTCTCTGTGCTACTGAAGATGCACAATAGAAACTGTGACTTCTGAAACCTGAATTCTTGTGTATCCTCTGATACATCCCAAACAATGCGTCTCCTACTCATTATCATGCCATGTTCCGTAGTTTGATTGGCACCATGCTGCCATATTTACGTAACACCTTCCTGTAACAGAATGTACAGATGTTTCTTCTACAGTCGCACCATATCTACACTAGTGGTCATTAAAATTGCTACACCAAGAAGAAATGCAGATGATAAACGGGTATTCATTGGACGAATATATTATACTAGAACTGACATGTGATTAGATTTTCACGCAATTTGGGTGAACAGATCCTCAGAAATCAGCACCCAGAACAACCACCTCTGGCCGTGATAAAGGCCTTGAAACGCCTGGGCATTGAGTCAAACAGAGCTTGGATGGCGTGTACAGGCACAGCTGCCCATGCAGCTTCAACACGATACCACAGTTCATCAAGAGTAGAGACTGGCGTATTGTGACGAGCCAGTTGCTCGGACACTATTGACCAGACGTTTTCAATTGAAGAGAGATCCGGAGAATGTGCTGGCCAGGGCAGCAGTCGAACATTTTCTGTATCCAGAAAGGCCCGTACAGGACCTGCAACATGCGGTCGTGCATTATCCTGCTGAAATGTAGGGTTTCGCAGGGATCGAATGAAGGGTAGAGCCACGAGTCGTAACACATCTGAAATGTAACGTCCACGGTTCAAAGTACCGTCAATGCGAACAAGAGGTGACCGAGGTGTGTAACCAAGAGCACCCCATGCCATCACGCCGGGTGATACGCCAGTATGGCGATGATGAATACACGCTTCCAATGAGCGTTCACCACGATGTCGCCAAACACGGATGCGACCATCATGATGCTGTAAACAGAACCTGGATTCATCCGAAAAAATGACGTTTCGCCATTCGTGCACCCAGGTTCGTCGTTGAGTACCCCATCGCAGGCGCTCCTGTCTGTGATGCAGTGTCAAGGGTAACCGCAGCCATGGTATCCGAGGTGATAGTCCATGCTGCTGCAAACGTCGTCGAACTGTTCGTGTAGGTGGTTGTCGTCTTGAAAATGTCCCCATCTGTTCACTCAGGGATCGAGACGTGGCTCCACGATCCGTTACAGCCATGCGGATAAGATGCCTATCATCTCGACTGCTAGTGATACGAGGCCGTTGGGATCCAGCACGGCGTTACGTATTACCCTCCTGAACCCACCGATTCCGTATTCTGCTAACAGTCATTGTATCTCGACCAACGCGAGCAGCAATGTCGCGATACGATAAACCGCAATCGCGATAGGCTGCGATCCGATCTTTATCAAAGTCGGAAACGTGACGGTACGCATTTCTCTTCCTTCCACGAGGCATCACAACAACGTTTCACCAGGCAACGCCGGTCAACTGCTGTTTGTGTATGAGAAATCGGTTGGAAACTTTCCTCATGTCAGCACGTTGTAGGTGTCGCCACCAGCACCAGCCTTGTGTGAATGCTTTGAAAAGCTAATCATTTGGATATCACAGCATCTTCTTCCTGTCGGTTAAATTTCGTGTCTGTAGCACGTCATCTTCGTGGTTCAGCAATTTTAATGACCAGTAGTGTAACATACAGTTGCAACATATGGGCGTCACACACATTACAACTCCAAATCGGACAATTCGACCTGTGACATTCGACCACTCAGGTTAGTGTCCTTACGGTGTGTTTCAGCAACTCACTGCAAACGTGCAAAGATGGATTCTTAGATGAATAACATGAAAGAGTTCTATCACTAACAGTATAGACTTTCTGGGAAGCTGAAAACTGTATGAGAGGGAAACTCCCTACAAATTACTTGCACGGATAATACTGTAGTCCTCATACGTAAGTTGGATGCAGTTTTAGTTGGCCAACAGGGACAGCAAGCTTATGAAAAGTGGTTCGCCCACCTTATAGTTCTCACAGATGTATCAGTGAACATTATTCAGGCCGGTAGATATCGTTGAAACCATGATCTAAGGGTAGCATCTTCGATAAGTAATCAAATCATCCTCGGTCACGAGTCCGAACTCCACCACAGCTTAGATTTTGAATAAAAATCATCAGCATTTGCGGCTGAAGACTTCGGGCGTAAGAAGTCATCCTCATTCTGCCAACGGTCTTGTCAGTCGTGGTGGAGGAGTGGACAGAGATGGAAGGGTACTCTCTTGCCCTTGGGGTGGGAAACCGCCCCTAAAACACAGAGGAATCAGCAGTGATCAACGATGAGGCTGCAGAAGAGAATGGGAACCACTGTGTTGAAGACACGTAACGTGTATCCACAGGACATGTGACCTGCTATTCAAAAAGTGTCATGATCATCTCTCCACTGGCAAAAGATTACGGAATAGGTCCTTTGTTCGGATGTCAGGAAGGGGACTACCAAATGGGAGCTGACGATGAGAAAAAGGCTGAATAACTAACAAAAACGTCATGTCCCACTAGTCAGGGTGCTGAATGACAGAAGTGTGAAAGTGGTAGGGAAGCTAGTAAACCTGAAAATGGAAATGCTAAGGCTCAATCTAGATACATTGGGGGTCAGTGAAGTGAAATGGAGAAAGACAATGACTTCTAGTCAGACGAGTGCAGCAGTGCATCAACAGCAGCAGAAAATGCTATAACGGGAGTAAAATTCATTCTGAACAGGAAGATACAAGTCAGAATTAATTACTGTGAACGGTTCATTGAAACCCTTGTTTTCGCCAGAGTCGGCAGCAAACCAAACCCGACGACGATAGTTGTACACGCCGACTTCGCATGCAGTAGTGGAAGAAACAGAAAAAGTTTATGGAGATACTGAACTGGTAATTCAGTACGTATAGGGAGATAAAAACCTACGTCAACGAGAACAGGAATGCGATTGAAGGGGAAGGTCTAAAAGAAAGGGTTACAGGAGAATATGGGCTTGGTAGTAGAAATAAGAGACGAGAGACTACTTATGTAACAAATTTCAGATGATAATACCGAATGCTCTGTTCAAGAATCAGAAGAGGAGAAGATACACTTGTAAAAGACCAGAAGATACAGGAAGAGTTCAGGTAGGTTACATCATGGTCAGGCATAGATTCTGACTCATATCACAATTTGGTGGTGATGATGGGTAGGTTGAAGTTTAAGAAACTAATAAGGAAAAATCAACGTGCAAAGAAGTGGGATATGAAAGTACTTGAATGGGCATATCCAAAAAAGGGCAAGAAGTTGGGTAGAAAAATGTAGGTAGAAGGAAGGTAACCGCGAGGAAACCATGGGTAATAGATGAGGTACTTCAGTTGATAAACGTAAGAAGGCAGTACAAAAACGTTCACGGAAATTCAGGAATACAGAAATACAAATCACTTAGGAATGTAGTAAATAGGAAGTGCAGGCAAG
Source organism: Schistocerca americana (assembly GCF_021461395.2). Classification (NCBI taxonomy): domain Eukaryota; kingdom Metazoa; phylum Arthropoda; class Insecta; order Orthoptera; family Acrididae; genus Schistocerca; species Schistocerca americana. The sequence goes on along the minus strand of NC_060120.1, from coordinate 13,113,729 downwards.
CTAAGGTGAAATGCGTACGTGAAAACTGTGAACTTTTTTAAAAAGATATTATTTTCGAAAGGAATGACTCAGCATATAGGAAAGTGAAACAACCTTCGGTGAAATTGAAAGCCAGGGCGGTAACATTAAGACAGCAATGGGAGTTCCACTTTTAAAAGTGGAGGACAGAGTGGATAGTTGGAAAGGCCTCTATGAGGGGAAAGATTAGTAAGTAGGCTGTTTGATTAGTTAGCTAGTCAGATGATTTGTTTGATACTTAAAAGTTGTCTGGCCTCATTACCACGAAACAAACGAAACTTATCCGAATCTGGGAAATAAATTAATATTTGGGTCTACATTTGTTAAACTCTAATTCCTCTCTCTCAGACCCCACGCTAGGGGGAGAGAGGGAGAGTCTTAGTTTTGGCGAATGAAAATTTACGAAGTAAATATGTATTTTTTATTTATCCGTAACCATTTTCCACGCAAAATTGAGAACATGGATTTTCTTGAATTACAGCGCCAAGTACCAAGAATCATAACAAATGTTTAACAAAAAACGTACGTAGTTTTTAAGTGGAATCTGATTCTGAAATAAAAAGTAGGGGTTCCAATTTTAAATTTAATATTTGCCTCCCGTCCCACCCCGAGGTGGCTGGGGTGGCGGGCTACATCAGATGTCCCCCTCGAAAATAATCTTTAGATTCTACACATTTTTTCGTGTGAGGCTTATTTTTCGAGTTATTCTGGCTTGTCAACTTAAAATTTACACCCTGTACATCCTGATAATACTTTCAGGAAAGTTATATTGCCATCGGTTACGCTCATCATAAAGCCACTACATGTGGCACATAGGCAACTGTCCATTGAAAACATGAAGGTAAACCCACAGAAAAGACTGTAACGCCGGAAATGCATTCCTCCTATTTCCATCTATTGTATATAAAATTTTCCTCGTTTTGTTACCTGCAGATATGACGTTTCTGTGTCTTTATATATTGTAATTGTTTTACAATTAGTGTATATATATTTATGCATTTATGTCGATGTATAATTGGTTTGTTTTGTAAATATTATTTGTATTTTTACGCAGGGTCTCGCCTAGGGAAAACTATGCTATCGAACGACTACATCGATAGGTCGTGTGGAGAACCAAAGTGTTTAGGATCTTGGGTAGTGTTAATTGTGCCGCGTGGAGCGCGGGCAGAGCAGTCTGGCTGGAGTAGTGCGGTGGAGAGGTGTGTTGAGTGACGCTCCCGCGAGTTGCCGCGCTTTTAATTCAAGTTCAAAGTTAAATCTCTTATTTCTAAATTGCGTAGATTCAAGTTGCCTTTGATATGATTGTTGAGGTAGCCCAAGACTAACCTTATTTTATATAATTTCGTAGTGCCTCAGAAACAAAGTTCACTATTAATTTCAGTCACTAAATTAACTTTCAGTTTTCCCGATTTATTAATTCTTTTTCTAAATTAAGTCAGAGTGTAGCGAAATTTATTACTTCTGACAAACATCTAGTTTTCGTACAACACGTGTCAACCTTCAGTTGCCACGCTTTTAGTGCTAATTATATGTGCAATAACCTTTCTTTTTCAGTTATTATAGTAGTTGTCCGTAGGACTGGCGACCGTAATTTTCCCCAAATCTCAAATATCTGATTAACGCCAGTTAATTGTTTACGTAACGACCGCACATTTACTTTCTTTATTAAATTTACCCTTTTCCAAAATTAATTTCCACCAATGTCATTTGCATTTCTCCTTTCATTTAGATGTAACTTTTCCTCCCTCTTTACCGACAGATTAACTTCGGTGACGATTGTTTTTCCCAAATTTCCATTAGGTACACGCGGTTTAATTTTTCACTGTCATTAAGTTCGATAAGTGAGGGGGAGGTTACACGGGGCGACCTGGTGCCAGTACAATCTTCGGATTTGAGGTTGTTCTGGACACGAGTTTTGCATTGTGCAAATGTCATAACAAAGTACTGGAGACGAACAGGTCGTTACGTCAGCGAAAATAAGTAGTGGGAGGAATCCTAATTAGATTTGAGATTTGGCATTTATATTGAAAATTAATAAAATGAGTGAAGGCAACAATTATCAAAATTTGGTAGACTTCGGTACGGAACAATCGGTCCAACAGTGGGAAACGCACACCGCGGAACCCATTGTTCAGGGGCAGGCGGCTAGCCTGAAAGACGCGACCGCGGAACGCAACAAGGAGCAGAAATGGAATTCCAAAATCTAGAAAATGTTTCGGAGTCGGAAGCGGAAATCAAATCCGAACCCCTTGATGACGAATACGGGGGGACAATTGAAGAGAAACCCGCTACGGAAGTAAAACCGATAGTTTCCGGGCATTTAAGTGATTTATTGAATGTTTTGATTAACAAAATCAAGACTCAGTCTAGCAATATTGAGGTCAGTCTAGCAAGATAGAAACTCAATCTGCAGAAATTAAAGCTCAGTCCGAAAAAATTGACAGGATGATAGACAATGTTGTTAACAACAATGTTGGAGTTGTTGACACAAAATTTGATAAAATCAAAGAAGATGTCGTTGTGATTACTACCGAAATCGGTGATCTTAAACAGGGAATGATAGTTCAGGCGGAAATTGCGAGCATAAATACTCGTTCTGACTCCGAAATTAGCAGAATCGAGAAAAGTGTACAGGAAGCAATTGCTCCGATCATCGAGAATAAGACGACGGAACAAATTCAATTAGTGAAAAAAGAGGATCAACAGAAGGTGGAAACTTTTAAAGGCTTTAGTATCCAAGGCAGATACTAAAGTGAGGAAGCAGGCTAATACCTTGCGAAGAGAAAAAGAGGGAAGTGGAAACGCTTGCGACAGCCACTTGCCAAGTAATTACGAGAGTGTCGGAATTAGAAAAGAAACTTGACAAAAAACAGAACTATGTGCCAATCTGTGCACATAGTTCGGAATTGTTGACGAAAGAGGAGCGGTTCGACCCCTTGAAAAAAGGCGGTATACACGCGACCGATTTTATTAAAAATTTCGGAAGAATTTTACCCAGATCATGGACTAATGAGAGAAAAATCAATGCGGTTATTGACATGTTGGCTGGTGATGCCAAGCGTTGAGGCTTAAACCTCAACATCACGAACCCCACTTTCGACGAATTTAAAAATTTGTTTCTGGCTGAATACTGCAAAAACAACAATGTGTCTGCGCGAATTTGTCGTATCGAGGCCATTGGATGCGAATTCGCGCGGCTTGATTAAGGAGTTTTGTGAAGGCTAGATCCGCAAGTTGGAATATTTGCGTGATTGCCGCAGGGACCGAAATACTCTGGGAACTGAACAAGAAGCTTCCAGATGATACAAAACGCTACGTAGGAAGCAATTACACGACAATCAATGATTTCCTGGAAAGAGTTAAGGATGAGAACAATTGGCGCAATAATTTGCGACAATGGTAGAGGCCGTGGTAACAACGGGTACCACAGCAACAATAACCATGTGAATAATGCATACCGCTACCATGGCAGCAATAACAACAATGATTCGCACCGTAATGACAATCGGTACAAAGCCAATAATAACAGGAATGACGAGAACCAGTATCATACTAACATGATACGGGCTTCGCAGTATAGTAATAACGCCATAGGGTGTGATAAGCCGCCTCAGCAGCATCTGGGGGGCGGATCTGCTGGGACGAGACAGGAAAACCATTAGCCGCGACGGGCGTGGACAAATTTTGGCGGCCCAATAACAGGAGAAAACCGAGGTGTCGTCGTTATGAAAATTCCGTATGGAATAATCAACGGCGGGAAAGTGTGCCAGTGTAGGAGAAAGGAGTGCGCCCACAAGTAGTAGATCAGCTGTAGACACGGCAGTAGAAAATACTCACTGTCGGTGAGAACAATTTAAGTAGTGTTCCGGAAATCGATTACAAAGTGGCAGCTGCGACACCCACAGCAGAACCGGAGATTGAGTTTAAGAATGACTCGCAAGTTTGAGAGACGACCCGATGTCGGATAACACGTCCGTCATCGAGCGAGGGGATGCAGAGAGGGAAGAGGTCTGGTTAAGGCAGTTCGGTCGCTTAAACGTCGAACTAAGAGATTATAGGGGCCTGTATGGGAGAAGTATTTATGGAGAGTGCGCGCAGGATTTGCCGCGTCTCGTCCCGCAGGAAGATAGTGTTTGTGAAGTGATAGAAATTTCTGGCCCTTATCGGCAGACTTCACCAGAAATAGTTGATGTTAATGGGACGCACGAGCAAGATTCGTCGTGTTTCGTCTTACAGGAGTTGGATGTTGAAGTAGTAACATAAAGTTCTGGCCCTAACCGCCAGACTTTACTGAAAGTTACAGTGGTAGAAGTAGCCGACCCATTCGACGCACGTAGATTACAGCGTGTATGAGGTTAGAGCTGACGTTATACGGTCGGACGGTTGCAGTGTGGGTTGCGCAGATCCAGAGGAAATAATTGCAGATACTACTGGGCACATTCCTCCAGGTAGATTGGCAGATGAGATCAGTCTGGCCAAAGAGGAATCATCGAAGGTGACAATTAGTGAAGTGACAGCAAAGCAACACTCACTAGTTGACGAGTTACAGGAAAAGGTTTCGGTATTGGAGACGAGGCTACAGACTAAGCCTCAGGACAAACGTGTTGAAATTAAAACTGTATGTGAACAGAGGCTGAAAAAGTCTATAACGATATGTTTACGTTATGTGTATACATAAACATACGGTTATAAATGTCCCCGTTTGTAGTCGCTAATTATAACAATATGTTTACTTTTGTGCTGTAACATATATCAGCGGTGGAAATATATTTGCGAACGCCGACCGTGTGCAGCTGTTTCTTGGTGGATCGTCTGATCAGTCGGAAGTTGCATTGCAGAGGAGAGTAAATGCCTATTCAATATTTCGCCGCATACAACTTCCGTCCGATTTCGATGAAAGAATTCGTGACTGTGAACTCTCTATTTGGCAGAAACATAAAGAAAATTAAATAACTTCGTGAAGGAGTGAGATATAGATTCTATATTAAATAAATAGAAATAAATAGTCCATACAACAGTTCCATTTAACTCTGAATTTATGGCAATTAATAGATGAACTTACACTGCAATGAAGGATTTAACATGGATGCCGTTTTGACTGGCACTTCTCTTCTCGTAATGAAAATAATTCCTTTGACGTTTTCACATACACGTCGCACAATAAATCTACTGCTATGCAGTATTGCACTTTTAGTATTGCACATTTACTTTACACTAAAATAATATTATTTTTAACGATAATAATGCGGCGGCAAGACATGCGCGTCCGACACCAGTTACAGGAGACAAGAGAAGAATGAGTAACTGAGTTCATCGAGAATATCTCGTCCATCAAAAGAATGTGTAAAAGTGTTCTTCTTCTGTCCGTTTTTCGCCCCGCGGTTTTCAAAGTCAATAAGTCACTGCATCTCTGACGGCGCTTCGACAATAAACAAGTTACGTCATAGGTCGTTCACCTTTTACATTCTCGCAACATTATTTGCTAACTGTAGCTGTTGCTGAGCGACTGCTCGATTAGTGAATGATTTAAAATGATAAGGCAATCACATAATGTTACAAGTCGCCAAATAAGCCGGCTTTTGGATGAAAGCTGGATGATTTTTTCTGGAATGAACTGGAGATAAATGAGGATTTATTGTGGGAAAATAAAGAAACAGTGGAGGACAAGTGTAGACAGATAGTAGTGTCTGTTAATATGCACGACCTACAACTAAACGTGTTGATTGACACCAGTGCAGAATTGAGTGCTGTATCTGGGACAATATTTGAGTTACTGAAAGACAGACCTGGTATCATAGTTATGCCAGTAACAGGAGTGAAAATTATCGGTGCTGCTGGGAAGGCCAGTAAACCGGTCACAAGACAGATTTTTGTCAACTTCGAGATATGTGGGGCACGATTTGAACAAGAGTTTGTCGTCGTGCCAGACTTAACTACGGAAGTAATTATCGGGTTAGATTGGCTAGTAAAGTACTGTGCAGTGATTAATTGCGAAAGCAAAACTTTGACATGTGGATCACAAGATAAAACAATAGTAGTTAGTTTTGACGAGGCAGGGGACGGTGTGCATATTCAGTACCAGCCTCTACACATAGTTAACTGGCCAGGTGCCATTGACGTAGGCATGAATTTGAACTACTGCAACGTGAAGAATCTCAGCATTGACAATAGAGTAGAAAGTGTATTGGAAAGTATTGTAGACGGTGTGTCAAACGTAACACACGAACAGAGACGAGGCCTGTATGAAGTAATAATGAGGAATAAGAGTGTGTTTTCAGACAGAACGGGACTTGTGGAAGCATACAAATGCAAGTTGAATGTAATTCAGCACGAACCATTCTTCATGAGACCGTATGCTATACCGCTGTCCATAAAGTAAGCAGTGCAACGGTAGATACGAGGGTTGTTATTTAAGTAAGGGCCGTTCGCGCGTATAGTCCCGTAGTTCGCGCGGACACTGCAACAAACCACCGCGCCACTTGCCAGCATCCTTCCCGTTCACACTGATGCAAGTTGCAGCTCTGTTGCTGATGTGTACGCATCGCTGTGCTACTTTATAATGTTTACGATTATTGAATCGCCCGCCGCGTGTGAGATACGGTCAGTGATACGTTTTTTGACCGCAAGAAGCCTATCAGCTGCAGAAATTGATCGTCAGTTAACAGAAGTTTATGGCTTGAATGCAATGAGTGAAGGTAAAGTGCGTCAATTGGTTAGAGTTTAAAAATGGCCGTCAAAACGTCCATGACGAAGAACGCTCAGGCCGGCCCTCTGTGATCACTGATGATTTGGTGGCTGCAGTCGAAAGAAAGATTCGTGAGGACAGAAGATTCACAATTTCCACTCTTTCTTTGGAATTTCCACAAGTTTCGAGATCGGTTTTGTACAAAATTGTGTCTGAAAACCTAAACTTTAAGAAACTGTGTTCGCGATGGTACCCAGGCTCCTCGCAGAGGACCACAAAGGGAAGAGATTTGCCACTTCATTGGACTTTTTGATTCTTTACGAGGAAGAAGGGGATGACATGTTGAGTCAAATTGTCACACTGGAGATGAAACATGGGTATCCCATATCACTCCCGAAAGCAAGCGACGGTCGATGGAATGGCGACACACAACCTTACCCGTCAAGGTCAAAGCCAAACAGACGCTGTAAAAGCGCCAGATTATGGCAAATGTGTTCTGGGACCGGCGCGGTGTTTTGCTAGTAGACTTTATGCCACGAGGAACGACAATCAACTCAGATGCCTACTGTGCAACTCTAAAGAAGCTCCGCAGAGCAGTTCAAAACAAAAGGCGCGGCATGCTGACAAAAGAAGTTTTGCCCCTGCATGATAACGCTATGCCTCACACCTCTCAAAAGACTCGGGATTTGATTGATTCTTTTGGCTGGGAAGTTTTGGACCATGCACCACACAGCCCCGACCTTGCTCCTAGCGATTTTCACCTTTTCCGGTACCTGAAACACCATTTTGGCGGGCAGCTCTTCAGTTACGACGATGAAGTAAAAGCGGCTGTGAACTCTTGGCTGTCGGAGCAGGCGGCCGAATTCTTTGAAGAGGGAATTAAAAACTTAGTTGTATGGTATGACAAGTGCTGAAATAAACAAGTCAACTATGTAGAAAAATAGGTAAAAGTGTGTAGAATCATAAAAGTTTTTTACAAAGGTATTTGTATGTTTTTTTTAAATAAAAACGGCCCTTACTTAAAAAACAACCCTCGTAGATAAGATGTTCGAATGGGGAGTGATTGAAAGAAGTACGAGTTCATACAATAATGGTTTGGTCATTGTAGCAAAACGGGATGGTAATGTGCGTATTGCGATTGACGCACGCACGTTGAACAGGGTCATTCAACGCGAAACAGACAGATCAGAGAATACGGAGGAGATTTTGCAACGTTTTCATGACGTTAAGTTCATGACTAGCCTCGATCTCACGGATAGTTACTGGCAAATAGAACTCGAAGAAGAATCTAGGCCATACACCGCCTTCTTGTTTGCGAGCAAGAGTTAATCAGTATAGAGTACTGCCATTTGGACTTAATATATCTGTGTCCGTATTCATCTGAGCCCTAGATAATATGCTAGGCGCGGCTTTGAGTTCAAGATTAAGTGTATATGTTGACGACCTATTGTTGGCCAATGCAACTTGGTATGACCATTGTGACATGTTAGATGAAGTTTTTAGAGAATTGCGCCGTGGCAGAATGACTCTAAGACCATAGAAATGCGAATTTGTGAAGCAGGAACTGAAATTTTTAGGACGTGTAATTACCACTGCTGGTATTACGACAGATTCAGAGAAACTAGAGGCAATAAAGAACTGTTCTCCACCCAAGTCTAGGAAACAGTTAAAACGTTTTCTAGGGCTCACAGGATTCTACTGTAAATTTGTAAAAAGAAATGTGTTAAATGATGAAAACTTGAATAATCTCTTACTCAAAAGTGTTCCGTTTGTGTGGACTGACGGGTGTCAGGCCGCTTTCGAGAGATTAAAAGACGAGTTGTTAAGATCTAACATACTATTTCATCCTGATTTATCGCTACCCTTCCATCTGGGAACTGATTCGTCGAATTACGGGGTGGGTGTAGAACTGTCCCAAGAAGTTGGTGAAGGAGAGGATAAGGAACACCAGACGATAGCGTTCGCGAATCGAACTTTATCAAAAGGTGAGCGAAGATACACGATTTCTGAGAAAGAGTGTCTCGCTCTCGTGTGGGGGTTCAAGAAGTTCAAGGGTTACCTATGGGACCGTAGGGTGATTATTCATACAGACCATAAGGTGCTCACATACCTGAGGGATTGAAAACTACTTCACGAAAGACTGACTTGGTGGTCGCTGTATTTACAGCAATTTAACTATGACTTCTGTTACGTAAAAGGGACCGACAGTTGTGTAGCGGATGCGCTGTCGCGGTTGCCCGAGTCTAATCAAGATGTATTGAAAGATGAGTCAGATGGAGTGGTCAAATTATACTATTTTAAAGAAGTTGAGGGACGTAAATTAATAATGAACATCTGTAACAATCTACGTCGTCATCAGAACGAGGACAGTTGTTTAAATATGGTGAAAACCCGATATGACGAAAGGAGTCCAGAAGGAGAGAAATTAAGGAAGTATTATAAGATAAACGATCATATCTCGTACATACGTAGGGGTGAAGATAGTAATATTTAGAGGGTATGCTGGCCCGCCAAATACCTCACGGAAGTAATAGACTACTACCATTTGGCGTACGGCAACGGCCTTGCCACAGTGGATACACCGGTTCTTGTGAGATCACCGAAGTTAAGTGCTCTCGGGCGTGGCCGGAACTTGGATGGGTGGCCATTCAGCCGACATGCGCTGTTGTCATTTTTCGGGGTGCACTCAGCCTCGTGATGTCAATTGAGGAGCTACTCGACCGAATGGTAGCGGATCCGGTCAAAGAAAACCATCATAACGACCGGGAGAGCGTTGTGCTGACCACACGCCACTCCTATCCACATCCTCAATGAGGATGATACGGCGGTCGGATGGTCCCGATGGGCCACTTGTGGCCCGAAGACGGAGTGCTATTTGGCGTACGGTCACTGTGGACCAAAGAAATGTACAGAGAAGCTGAGTGAAGTAGTGCATTTTAACAACATGTCAAAACGCGTTACTGACAGAGTGAAAACTTGTGAATAATGTCAGAATGTGAAGGTTACCAACTGTACAAGTCGTGGTCCTATGCAAACTATAAGGCTTAACGACACCTTTGACTTACTATGTGTGAACTTGTACGGACCTTTGCCCAAGTCATCAGGAAGCTTTGCCTACATTTTAATAGTGCTAGAAGCTTTTTTCAAGTTCGTCAAACTATACCCGATTAGGAAAGCTACAGCCAAAGCGGTCTATAGCAAGCTTGTGAACCATTACTTTGTTCATATTGGTAAGCCCAAGGCGATTCGATCAGACAATGATGCACAATTTACTTGAAAGTTGTGGAATGAAGGCATGGCAAGTAATGGGGTCGAAGTGATCCATATTTCAACTTACTGTCCTGCTGGAAATAGCGCTGAGAGGTATATGCGCGAGCTATGCCGACTTTGCCGTACCTATTGCCATCACAACCATAGGGCATGGGGCAAATATGAAGCAGAATTTGAGACAATTATGAACACCTTGGAACATGAATCTACGGGATTTTCTCGAGAGGAAATCCTGTTAGATGACAGAAGTAAAAGTTTAGTGGAATTCCCTCCACGGATTGACGTTAGTATTGGTGTGAAAAAAGATAGTTTGCGAGAAATAATGAAGCTAAAAGCCGATGCTTGCATACGTCGTCATGATGCTAAAGCGCGTTTTGATAAGTTTGCAATCGGAGACTTAGTATTTGTAAAAGCTCATGAGAAATCGAGCGAGATAGACAATGAAATCTCGAAATTTAAGTTTGTTTATAATGGACCATATAAAGTCATTGGTATACCTCACACAAATGCTTATTGCTTAGAGTACCCAAGCTCTGGAAAACTGTTAGGTATACGGAACATTGTAGACTTGAAATGGTACCAACCAGGGGTTGATTAATACCACAGAATGGGTAATTTGTACAGTATGTAAATATGGAGTGTAAGATTTAAACGATTTTCTAGATTGCCATGCTTTTGCCTGACCAAGAGGACATGAAAGAAGTTGTAATTAATAAGTAATTGATTTTACTAAATGATTTAAGAGAGAGTGATTATTTGTCAGTTTAAAAATCCAAGCTGCTAGTTAAAGTTTTCAGCTGAGTCACAGTAGATTAAGGCATGTAAATATGATTTTGGAAATAGCTGTAAGATTTCATGAATATGAGTTTTACTAGTCAGTGTCGATGTACTTAGACGCTGTTTTAAGTTTCAGGCTAGTACATGCGTGTGATGATGGACAGTGTTGAGTTATACACTGTGATAGTGTTAATGGACTCCTTGAGATAACTCGGGAGTGAGTTTTTCCGAAAGAATTCAGTGAAACGGACGTTCTGGAAATGCCGTTACACAGGTGAGTGAGATCAAGCGTGCCACACAGGCGGGCGCAACAATACTGGCGAGGCGGAGCCGCTGTCGGCTCTTGTGCCGCTGTCGGCATTCTTTGCACTTGTGAGTACGGAAGGCGGAGTTGTTTTTCTTCCCGGACAGCTGATGTGAAAGAATTCTGCTGTCAATATTTATGTTTTTTCGATCTGCTCTATATTATTCTCCTGTTTAGCGTTAAGTGGACTCTCATGGCGAGAATATTAATTATGAAAAGGTTATATAAAATGTGTATTCTATGTAATTAATTATTAATTTGCGTATTTTGATATACCAGTTTTTTATGACCATGTACTGTGATTAATTTTGTAAATATTATTCCATTTCTTGATACTGTTAGGAATTTTAACGAATTTAGAACGGCTAAACCATTTTCAATGTTTTCTATGAATTTTAATATGTTGTCAACCTGTTTTCTTTTGTGTAAGATGACAGAGTGGAATAAGATTGGGAGTGTCTCCACTCAATTATTATGGTCTAAAAATTGGTTTATGGTTAATCAGCCTAACGCTAAAATTTCTTGATGTTTTGAGCACATGCATTTCCGCTGTTTTTTTTTTCTTTTTGGGACATTTTCTGAGTCTGTTTAGGTTACACGAACATCCTCAGACAACGTGAGGCACGTGTAACGCCGGAAATGCATATACTCGTATTTCCATCTATTGTACTATAATGTTTTTTCCTTGTTTTTTTACCTCAAGATATGACATTTCTGTGGCTTCAAACCATCAATCAACCAACAAGGAAGACTGGAAGCACTTTAAGTTTTAGAACTGTATGGCAGACCTCAGCTTTTCAAACTTTTAAAATTGTTGCATCACAAAATTACAGCAACTTAGCATGAACCTTTGTTGCTCATTGTCCCATTTGCATTGCCAAGCAGGGTCCCTTCCTTTTCCGAAATGAACCCGAGTGTCGTTGAAATTCAAACGCCAACATTAAAGTAATATAATTCGATTTCACTGCTTTAATTTCAAAGTTCAGTTGAAGTATTGATAGCTGGCTACAATATTTAGATTACATAAGCACAAATTCAGAATGCGAGTTTTGTTAGCATATTTTAGCTTACCTGTGACTGCAGCTCAGCTTGGTACGTACTAAATTTTACTATTGTTAATTGTTAATTGTTCAGAATCATTTAATTCAAGTTCAAAGTTAAATCTCTTATTTCTAAATTGCGTAGATTCAAGTAGCTTTTGAAATGATTGTTGAGGTAGCCCAAGACTAACCGTATTTTACTGAATTTCGATGTGCTTCAGAAAGAAAGCTCACCATTAACTTCAGTCACTAAATTAACTTTCGATTTTCCAGTTTTATTAATTCTTTTGCTAAATTAAGTCAGAGTGTAGCGAAATTTATTACTTCTGACAAACTTTCAGTTTTCACACTATACGTGTCAACCTTCAGTTGCCACGCTTCTAGTGCTAATTATATGTGTAATAACCTTTCTTTTTCAGTTACTATAGTAATTGTCCTTAGTACTAGCGACCGTAATTTCCCGCAGATCTCAAATATCTAATTACCGCTAGTTAATTGTTAACGTAACGGCCGCACATTTACTTTCTTTATTAACTTTACCCCTTTTCAAAATTGATTTCCACCAGTTTCATTAGCATTTTTCCTTTCATTTAGATGTAACCCTTTCCTACCTCTTTACCGACAGATTAACTTCGATGACGATTGCTGTTCCCAAATTTCCATTAGGTACACGCGGTTTAATTTTTCAGTGTCATTAAGGTCAATAAGTGAGGGGGAGGTTACAATGTCACCCATAACGTTATTTGTAAACGTACATACAGTTACCATGAGCGTTGTCTGTGGCTAGAACGTCGCACTTGAATGGACTGCAGAATTTCAGTTGGAAGTAAAGCACCATGGAGGACGCATTAGAGACTTCTGTGGAACTTTAGAGTGAATGTCCATCATACCACGAAGGACAGTCACGACCAATGATTGGGTCCGCATCATATAGCGCACAGAAGGTTGCTCAACGAGGGAAGCTGATCGACGTATGCACCAGAGTGAAAATTATGCTGTGTGGACATGGACCTCAATTGCAATTGACAGGTGGTGTCGAAGAAATTCTCTAAAACGACCGTCCGTCTTCGACAAGCGCACAGGATGATCGAAATCTACGACTTTTGAGCCAAAATAATGATTGGTTGAGTGCTTCAGAAATGAAAAAGCGTTCGAAGAGGGTACAGGACGTTATGTACCACATCATACTAATTAGGCGGTTGCGTGACGGGAATCTCCATTCCCATAGCAAGCACCAAGTGGTACATCACAATACCATGGACTCCGTTATAGATGTGCAGGAAATTGTTCAGAAGGGACACCACAGGATTTGCGGGGAAGAAGTAAAGCCTGTTTGTGTCTTAATCACAGACAACGCATTTGGAGACAACACAGACTAACGTCGAACGCTTGCAGCACTGAGCCGTCATGTACAAAAAGGTGATGTGGAATGATTTTCTCAGGTCACTGTACACCTTCAGAGTTTCTTGACATCAGTCTCTGTTACAGGGACGATATTCTCTGTCGTTTACATTTGAAACGTCCCCTTAAAAAAATTGTACATGACTGTGCTTAAACTGACACACAATATTTTTAGCTCAACGGAATCTGACTTTCAATAGTCCACACAAGAGAATGGCCGTGGCTAAATTAACCTATACGTTTCACAAATCACTTACCTCACAAAAATCTTCGTTACTCAAACTACTGTAATACAGCGAGCGCCAATACAGCTAGCTAAATAAAAAATTCAAACTACTGAATGCACTAGCTACTGATAGGCATAGTTAGCAAATGAAAGATTTTGATAGAGAACAAGCAATGTATTTACCTTAATAGAGTTCAAAAGTCATAATATATATAGCAGTTCATGACATCCCTTCTTACAAATGTACTGTTTCTGATGGACACACGTCCAGATCACCCGCTCTCAAAAATCCGCAATCTCACTTCCTCACATCCACCACTGCTGGCGGCTCACCTCCAACTACGCAACGCTACGCGCTGTTCATCCAGCTGCCCAACACTACAATGGCCAACAACAATGCAAACCAGCCACAGACTGCACACAGCAAAGCCAGTGATTTTCATACAGAGCGCTACGTGGCGTTACCAATATAAAAACCTAAAGAGCCTACTTACACGTTTTGGCGACAATTTAATCCTGATAATTTGCGAGCTCATCGTTCTTTTTTCTTGAACACGTTCCTTCTGCATTCTAGAATCACCAGAATGGAGTGACCAGCCTATTCCTCAGACATGAACCCAATCGCGACCACAAACTCCGTGTTACTTACACAGAACTGCCACTGAAGAGTCGGATAATTTGGGCCAGGGCTGGCTTGATGATCTCATCGAAGGTATGCCACGACGGATTCAACCCTGCATACCAGCGAGCGTGTGGGATGCTGGGCCCTTGATTCTTCTGCAGAGGTTTCTTTCGATATTTGCAGTTACGCGAGTCACTCTTTGATACGAGCACGCGGATAACACCCTGACGCTAACTCGTCTGTCGCATACAGTCTGTCGTTGGGTGCAACGTATCGAGAGAAGTAATATTCTTTGGGAGACAACTAAGTAAGTTTTAACCCTTTCAGACCTGAAATTTTTCTGGAGGAAGGGAAATTATTATTTATGTGCTAATGCCCCTAGGTGACTTTTCAAAATATGAGATGCAAGATTTATGTAAAATATGTGCCCGTTTGTAAAACATACTTTGTATACCTGTCTTCATTTCACGGACTACAATAACCAATTACGTGATATTCTCTATTGTAATAAACAGTAAAGTGATCATTGAATAAGTGGCATAGAAAATAACAATATTCAGTTATACAGTGAATGCAGTTAACCAACCACAACCGTGTTTTCTGGTGTTTATGAGCTGCTGCGTATTGCTACTGTGACTTTCTTATACGAGGGTTGGAACTTTAATAGTCGCAACTATTTATTTACACCTCGTACTAGATAGATACGTATTTCAAAGTTTCACTGACCTTCAAAGTGTCATCACATGTGTCTCTATGCTGTTCATTTTTAGAACACAACCTACCACCAGCTTAGAGACAGAAGTGATGACACTTGCTGCAGGACCTCATCATCATCTTGCAGGACAACGCTCAAGCACGTAAAGTGCAAGCTGTTATTGACTTGTTTGACTGACGGGGCTGCTAAGTGCTACACCACCTACTGCACTCCCCTGACTTAAGCCTTCGTGAGTTCAACTCGATTTCTAAACTGAAGGAAACACTTCACAGCATTCGCTTCAGAACTGCTACAAACTCGTCGGGCAATAGACCGCGCCGCTCGAACTATCAACACAACTGCCACTGCTAAGAGTATCCTACGACTTCCACATCGCTGGCAACGGGTTATACACAGTGCTGGTGACTACTTTGAAGGTCAGTAAAACTTTGAAACACGTATCTATTATGTACGAGCTGTGATTAAATGCCGGCCGTGGTGGCCGAGCGGTTCTAGGCGCTACAGTCTGGAACCGCGCGACCGCTGCGGTCGCAGGTTCGAATCCTGCCTCGGCCATGGATGTGTGTGATGTCCTTAGGTTAGTTAGGTTTAAGTAGTTCTGAGTCCTAGGGGACTGATGACCTAAGAAGTTAAGTCCCTTAGTGCTCAGAGCCATTTGAACCATTTGAACCCACTGACAAATAAATACTTCTGCTTCAGCTAAGACACAGTAAAAGATAATACACACAGTTATAACAGAGAGTCTGAAAAGGTTAAGCGTGCCTGTGTTTGCAGAAGATTCTTCCAGCCAACAGCCTCGCTGACGCAAAGTTCACCTGCTATAGACAACAGTCGCGAGTTCCCGAGGGGGCGGTGGCTACCGGCCCAACAAAACGGTGGCTGCTGACCAGGCACAACGCTGGGTTTCGGCCTTGTTGCTCACCTGCCACCGGTGTCAGCCTCCTTGATCTCGGCATTCAGAGTGCTGGGCTGGGCAATCAACCCTCGCATTCACCCAGAACGGCAGAAAGCTACTTTTCGGCGAGAGGCTCATGTCGTGAAGGCATAGCTCGCCGCCACAAACCGCGGGCCCTTTCGGTAACAATTCGCGGAAACGGTCAGCCAACTCCGGGCGAATCGCCGATGCAGAGCCGCATGCACGCAGCGCTCTTAACTGATTCTGTCAGCACCAGAAACGCCGAGAAACTTCGAGAATAAGCTCTTCACGGCTGAAGAGATTAGCTAAACGTCAGTGACGTTAGCAGTGAAGATTCCCGCCTTCGGAAGAATTAAAGAGAAGGTCATTCATTCGCACGAAAATTAACAGAGAATGGTAGTGGGAAGCGTAGAGTACCTTTAAATTACTAGGATTGGTGCTTTAATTTTTGAACGGCCACCAATGGCTTGCTTCTCACGCAGTGGAGCTGAAACTCTCTTGGTGCTGCAGAAGAGAAGTTTTCGGGAACGTGCTTTTAGACTGTTGTGTCACTTCGTCACGGCCTCTCCAGGGAATTTCTGAAAGTTCGTTTCCCAGTCATCTGGAGAGTACTAATAATCTCTGTTGGTCCACCATGGCCAAGAGTCATCTGCTGGTAAGTACTTGTCAGTGTCAATAAAATCCACCAACAGCCGTATACTTTGTGATATGTTATTTTATTCTGAAAGCAACCAGTTTCGGCATTTCATTATGCCATCTTCGGGTCGCATTAGTTTATTTGGGTAGAACCGTATGGGGCCTGAAGATGGCACAATGAAATACCGAAACAAAATAACAAATCAATCTGCAAACAGAGAATAAGTGATTGAGCAATCAGCAAATCCCTCTATGTGTCGATGCTGCACAAAACCCGATAGTGCGAATAAGGGGGAGAAAAAAATGCAAATTAAATGATGGGCTGATTTAAGCAATCGTAAATCGAGTACTGTACCCTGCTACTAACTGTCAAGGGGAAGTGGTATGGTGAGTGCAGCACGTAAAAGCACTCAGCCGCAACTCTGGGAGCTCTAACAACAGGTGAGAACACCACATGCCGGAGCTAAGTATGTTAGCGACCAAACACAACAAGTAGGCGTCTTACTGACGGCGGCTGCAGGATGAAGTCGCCTGAGCAGCAGACAGGTAGCCTCTGGACTGCAGATCGATCGATGCGCGTCCCCAGAAATTATTAGTAATTGTCAACGTCAATAAAATCCAAAGCTGGCTCCCCCCCCCCCCTCCCCCCACATGTAGATCACCAGGGTCAAATTAAGATTGTGGACTGCCCTGTACTAATTAATGTTGGATCTCTTGCATGGATGGGCATTAGAGGATCACAGTCCCATCATTTGCTTTCTGCATAGGTTCTCACTGAGCGAACACGTGGCCAGTTTCCATGCGGACGTTCCACAATGCATTGATGTTCTCAGGAATGCTGTGAAAAACTCTCCACAGGAAACAAACGATTTTGTTGTTACTCTTTTATTTGGTGGCCAGGACATATTGCAAATGAATATATACGCATACCTCAGAGCGAATTTTTGTATTTTGTGCCATTAATTTCTGAATAAAGAGTCATGCAAAACTTTTGTTTATGTGTGTATAAATCTTGCTTTGTGTTTGGTAAGATATAAGTTGCTTTCTAGGAAGGTGAAACTGTCAGAAAGGCATGGAAGTATTTGACGTTCACGACTGAATCTAAACTAACAAGAATATTATTTGTTTTCAGATGGAAAGCAGGAAAAATAAACTGAGAAGAAAATACGTTTCCAACGTACAAAGAAAATGTTATTTCCTCTGGATAATTATATTTAAGGAGAACATTTTATTTCCATTGCACTTGGAAGACTCAAATAGTCGTCGTTCACGCATAAAATAAAATAAATAAAAGTTTTCATTTTCGCACTTCTTTTAATAATAACTGCTGCACACACATGACCTTTACTCTGACATGGGAAAGACAAATCAGTTTTCATCCGAAATCATTGTTCAAAGTCAAGAAATGGTGACAGAAAAAATAGACCAATCAGAGATATAACGCTAGAGCCTTTGGTTGGTTAGTAATCTGACACTTAGCCACGTCGTTTTGTGATAAATCAATTTAACAAATTTTACAGTTCAGACAATATCAAGAAGACAAATTCAGTTCATAAACGGTTGCGTAAATTGACACGTTTTCTTTTAATAACTGCTGCACACACATGATCTTTGCTCTGACATGGGAAAGACAAATCAGTTTTCACCCGAAATCATTGTTCAAAGTCAAGAAATGGTGACAGAAAAAATAGACCAATCAGGGATATAACGCTAGAGCCTTTGGTTGGTTAGTAATCTGACACTTAGCCACTTCGTCTTGTGATAAATTAATTTAACAAATTTTACAGTTCAGACAATATCAAGAAGACAAATTCAGTTCATAAACGGTTGTGTAAATTCACACGTTCACACATAGCCTCCAAGACGGAAATTGTTTGTTATGCGACTTGTCTTCTTTCGAATCGGTTCGTTCGTAACATATATATTTCCATTTCTATTGCATCCTTACATGTTTTGAGTGCACTTCTTCCATTTGTATTGTGTTTGTTTAAAATCTGGCAGCTTATAAATAGTAAATTATTGCGAAGTACCTTGCAAATAATTCATTGTATAGTTGTCATTACTCAGTTTCTTTATGTTACTTGCTAGTCTAGTGAAATTCTCACTAAAGCAGGTGTGAGCTATGGCTCGAAAGACGGGTAATATAGCAAGATGTTAAAGATGAATGGAAGACCAGGGAATGAAGTGCTCTGATTAAAAAGGGTGTAAAAGTTGTAGCCATTGTTTCGCCCCACTGGTAAATCTGGACATCGAAGAAGCAATGCTGGAAACAAGAGATAGTCAGGAGTGAGATTAAAATTCAGTGTGAAAGAATATCAATGATAAGCTTCGCTGATGACATTGCTGTCCTCAGCGAAGGAATGGAAGAGTTGCACGACTTGCTGAATGGAATGAAGCGTGTAAAAGGGGTTGAGAGTAAACTGACGGAAGACGATAGCAATGAGGAGGTAAAGAAAAGAGATTAGCGACAAACATAAGATAAAAATTGGGGTCAACGACGTAGACAAAAATGACGGATTTCTGCTACCTTGTAGTCAAAATAACGTATTTGTGTGCTATATTATACATTATATCACGATAACTTTTAAAACACTATTCTGAAAGAAAATGCTGCACTGTTTAACGTGTGAAGTGTACTACAGCACGCAGTGTGAAAGATGACTCGTGCTTTTCGTCAACAACAGCCTTTCTATTACCTCATAGCCTTCTACGTCATACTAGTACTACCCATTTGGAGAGCACTAATTGGAATGATTGGAAAGAAAGTTTAAGTATATGACACGCCAAAATAACTGTCAGTGAAATGAAAACTAAGGACGTCAACAGGAGGAACAAAAAGGAATTCGCCTCTTAAGCGCAAAGAAGGAAGCGGATAAATGTAAAAAAGAGCATTGACGGTCTGTATAAAGGAACGAGGATCGTCTGTTGGAGAAGAAATGGGTGTCAATTTAGGTAGACGCAGTCGTCCCAGTATTAGAGTGTGAAAGAGCTACACAAGACTAGATGAAACAATACAGAAGATATAAGAACTTTTCTCCAAAATTTCTGTAATTATTGAGGTTAGTGGGAACCAAACGAGTATGTAAGTTAGTCTGTCGAGAGGAAATGAAATGAGCGTATGACATCATTGGCCGGGAGGGAAGTTCACCTTCCAAGTGCAAGTCTTATTTCTTTGGACGCCACGTTCGGAGACTTGCGCGACGGTGATGAGAATGAAATGAAGATAAGGACAACACAACACTCGGTCCCGAATTGGAGAAAATCTCCAACCCTGCCGGGAATCGAAGCCCGGCCCGCTTGCATGGGAGGCAAGTACGGTACTGCCCAGTTAAGCAGGTGGACTGTCGAGATTAATTTCGTCCAAATAATACCGAAGGGAATAAAAGAAAATCAACGCGATAATTGTCTCGCAAAAAGCTTTACAGCTCACACATCCAAATTGCTGACAAGAATGGCGTACAGATGAATGGAGAAGAAAACTGAGGCTCTGTTGGATTACAGTCAGTGTGGGAAAGGTGATGACCAAAAGAGAGTCAGTTCGGGTGATGTTGTTCATAACGGCGGTTTGATTAAGAAAAATTCGTATGATTTTACTAGAAAAAGCGTCTGACAAGGGGAAATGGTGGATAATATAGACTCTCTGCAAAAGCAACGAGCGAACAATAAAATGACCGGGAGAGAAGTGCCCTGTTTAGAAAGAGTAAATGGCAAGAGTGCAGTCTTTTTCCGTTCCTGTTCAAGCTGCACGTCAAAGGAACCAACGTTTCAGAAGTGAGATTAAGATTCCACGTGAAAGAATATCGATGATAAGATTTAGTAGTGATGACGCTGCTATTTTGAGTGTAAGCGATAGGAAGTAATCTGTTGAATGGAATGAACAGTCTCAGAAACACTGCCAGGCCATTGTCTTTATCTTTAGCATCAAGTTGTGAACGTGGGAAAAGGAGGAGTTTGGTTTCACATTCAACATGTTTTCAGAGTGCATGCTGATAGGTATGATTTGCGTGAGTTTGCTTTTCGTGACAGGATATCTTGAACGATGTAGAAAGTTGAGGGTTCAAACAGAAATAAATGTTTGGCAATGTTCGTTGGAGGTAACTCTGTTGACTGTTAGTGATCGTCACATCAGTAAATTTCTCCACTGTACACTGCGCTGCAGGATTCACGCTGAACAGATTCCATGAAGAGGAGTTACTGGGAAGTGCAAATAAGTAAAGATGCACATTCTAGTACAGTGAAATACGGCGCACTAATTTAATTTTTTAAAATACTATAATATCTACGTATAACGATGAATTACATCCTAATCACATTTATAGTTTTACGAATGGTAGTAAAGTTTTCTTCACCAAAGTAGAAGGTTCTCTGACTCAGTCTTAAACGACTGCAATTTTCACAAGACGTTGCATTTGTTCTGTGGACTTATTGAAATGTACTGTGGCGATATTTTTGTCCACAGTACCTTCAAGATATTTTTTTCACATAGTGATAGTAAGAGAAACTGCCTATGAAACATTGCTCCTCACTCAAGAGGTAAGAATAAGCTAAATATTGTAATGATGACAACACGTCTTGGACCAAACAATTAGTAACCCAAAGAACTTAAAGTAACTGCACACTACTGTTTGTATGCTGCTGCATAATAAGTGGTGACAAGTGGTTTACAATAAAACGATTAAGACAGATGATCTGTTATCCTACAAATTTCGCGAGATTTTCGCCAGCTACCATAATGAAGTATCAACATTGATTACGACAATACTAATGAAGAGGAAAGTAACACGTCAGCATCACAACCAGAAGAATTCATAGTTCTAACTAATGTAAGACTTTCTGTAAATGAAAGTTCATTTTCGTAGAATCTGTGCAGGGATCTAATTCTTTGAGCGGTTGGTGATGCACTGATACATAGAACGAAGATCACTGATGTGTACTGTGGTGTCACCGCCAGACACCATACTTGCTAGGTGGTACCCTTTAAATCGGCCCCGGTCCGGTAGTATACGTCGGACCCGCGTGTCGCCACTGTCAGTGATTGCAGACCGAGCGCCGCCACAGGGCAGGTCTAGAGAGACTTCCTAGCACTCGCCCCAGTTGTACAGCCAACTTTGCTAGTGATGGTTCACTGACAAAACACGCTCTCATTTGCCGAGACGATAGTTAGCATAGCCTTCAGCTAAGTCATTTGCTTCGACCTAGCAAGGCGCCATTATCAGTTGCTATTGATATTGTGAATAATGTACAGACAACAGCTACGTTCAACATTACTGGATTAAAGTTAAGTATTCCACCATCTGCGTCCGTTTTTCTAAGTTCTAATTTCCTTGTCCTGTTCCAGACCTCACGCCAGCCTGCGTGAGCTTAAACGCGTGCCTTTCGGCTTCCTCTAAATTTAGTGGGTTGGTCTCCTGCCAATCCATAACCTGTACAGTGTGTAACCAGAGGATACACAAGTAGTTTTGGCTGTACACAGACGAATGTGATGGGGTCGTGAGGCACTGGAAATAAACTGCGTGGCCGAAAGTCATGGCACGGTAGGGTGACGCAAGGCGGTCGTCAGCTATTGAAGCCTCTGTGGTACCTGCAACGGTTGGACAATGATTTGGAAACAACAGAAACACAAAACATAACCGAGCCTAATACGGTGTAGGAAAACCGCCGGTCTTCAAAACAGCTTCCAGTCGCCTGGAAATGGATAAAAAGCAGATCTTGTATGGTTTTTAAGGGAATTGTAGAGCACTATTTCTAAAAAAGTAATTGCAAGTGCAGATAACGATGTGGATAGGTATCGTCGGCTATCCCCTTCACAAGAGAGCACAAAATCTGAGTAACATCTGGAGATCCTGGTGGCCAGGGGATCTGCGACAATTCATCGTCGTGCTCACAAATCCAGTCCTATATACACTCCTGGAAATTGAAATAAGAACACCGTGAATTCATTGTCCCAGGAAGGGGAAACTTTATTGACACATTCCTGGGGTCAGATACATCACATGATCACACTGACAGAACCACAGGCACATAGACACAGGCAACAGAGCATGCACAATGTCGGCACTAGTACAGTGTATATCCACCTTTCGCAGCAATGCAGGCTGCTATTCTCTCATGGAGACGATCGTAGAGATGCTGGATGTAGTCCTGTGGAACGGCTTGCCATGCCATTTCCTCCTGGCGCCTCAGTTGGACCAGCGTTCGTGCTGGACGTGCAGACCGCGTGAGGCGACGCTTCATCCAGTCCCAAACATGCTCAATGGGGGACAGATCCGGAGATCTTGCTGGCCAGGGTAGTTGACTTACACCTTCTAGAGCACGTTGGGTGGCACGGGATACATGCGGCCGTGCATTGTCCTGTTGGAACAGCAAGTTCCCTTGCCGGTCTAGGAATGGTAGAACGATGGGTTCGATGACGGTTTGGATGTACCGTGCACTATTCAGTGTCCCCTCGACGATCACCAGTGGTGTACGGCCAGTGTAGGAGATCGCTCCCCACACCATGATGCCGGGTGTTGGCCCTGTGTGCCTCGGTCGTATGCAGTCCTGATTGTGGCGCTCACCTGCACGGCGCCAAACACGCATACGACCATCATTGGCACCAAGGCAAAAGCGACTCTCATCGCTGAAGACGACACGTCTCCATTCGTCCCTCCATTCACGCCTGTCGCGACACCACTGGAGGCGGGCTGCACGATGTTGGGGCGTGAGCGGAAGACGGCCTAACGCTGTGCGGGACCGTAGCCCAGCTTCATGGAGACGGTTGCGAATGGTCCTCGCCGATACCCCAGGAGCAACAGTGTCCCTAATTTGCTGGGAAGTGGCGGTGCGGTCCCCTACGGCACTGCGTAGGATCCTACGGTCTTGGCGTGCATCCGTGCGTCGCTGCGGTCCGGTCCCAGGTCGACGGGCACGTGCACCTTCCGCCGACCACTGGCGACAACATCGATGTACTGTGGAGACCTCACGCCCCACGTGTTGAGCAATTCGGCGGTACGTCCACCCGGCCTCCCGCACGCCCACTATACGCCCTCGCTCAAAGTCCGTCAACTGCACATACGGTTCACGTCCACGCTGTCGCGGCATGCTACCAGTGTTAAGAACTGCGATGGAGCTCCGTATGCCACGGCAAACTGGCTGACACTGACGGCGGCGGTGCACAAATGCTGCGCAGCTAGCGCCATTCGACGGCCAACACCGCGGTTCCTGGTGTGTCCGCTGTGCCGTGCGTGTGATCATTGCTTGTACAGCCCTCTCGCAGTGTCCGGAGCAAGTATGGTGGGTCTGACACACCGGTGTCAATGTGTTCTTTTTTTCATTTCCAGGAGTGTACATGGGCCCTGTCGCCTTGGAGCATCAGCTTTGGGGAAGGTACAGTGCACCAATGGATGAATCTGATCAGGCAAAATGGTCACATAATCCTTGAAAGGAACCCTCGCTAAAATTCACCGAACCTCCCTACCCCCTCCCCCAAGCCCTTAAGTTACAGTATTGGCCGTAAGCAGCTTGCACAGTAGGCTTGGGTCGACGTATGCCAGAATTAAACTCGGCCAGAAGATGTAAGCAGTGTGAAATGAGACTCATCAGACCAAATGAATTCCTTCCATTCCTCCATCGTCTCGGTTTTATGGCTTCAGTTACGGGAGTTTGCATCACTGATTTGTGTTTCTGGATTTCCAGCTCCCCCGGAAAATTCCCAGCTTATGGAGCTCCCTTCGTCTTGTTTTGGTGCTGACATTGTTCGCGAGGGCAACATTCGCTTCCGCAGTGACTTGTGCAACTGTCGTCATTCCATTTTTCGTCACAACCGTCTTGAATGACCATCCGTCACGATCACTCAATACACACTTTTGCTTGTGCTGTGAATCAAGGGGTCATGTTTTTGCGCTTCCCCTGCATGCTGCGTAAGATTTCGGTAGAGGGCCTTTTGAAGCAATAAACATTTCAAATGGTTCAAATGGACCTGAGCAGTATGGGACTTAACTTCTGAGGTCATCAGTCCCCTAGAACTTCCAACTACGTAAACCTAACTAACATAAGGACATCACACACATCCATGCTCGGGGCAGGATTCGAACCTGCGACCGTAGCGAACATTTTAGCTAGCTTGTATACGAAACCCTCATCATACGAGATTGAACAAGTAGAACATGTTCGAATTCGAATTAGCTCCAACATGATACGCACAAAACTGCAAAAAACGCTGTTGACCACGACTGACCCTTGAAACACATTGAGGTCATTGTAACGGTGCCTCTCGAGTTCAAACGTCACTGTACTACCAGCAGGCTTGGCTACCGTCAGCATTTAAGTTCAAGTATGCATTTCTCGCCCCGCATTCAGAAAGGCGGTGATACGGCTCATAATAGACCACAGATCGCTCCTGATGGGTCTGTGCAGGCGACATGTCTGTTTATCAAACAATTGTGGTCACACTCTGCGTAGATTTATGCCTCTGGAAACATGTATCTGGGATACTAAACATGCACTCATGGCACTGTTTATCTCTGATACTCGAACTGTTATGTCGTCTCTGATATGCCACGATCCATGTGTTTTGCATCGATTATCAGCTAATTTTCAGTTTCAGTTTATTCACGCTGCCATGTTTACTGCACTCCTGTCTGTAACAGACTGCTGAGGTATCACGTCTACACTCACACCATGTCTATGTATACCTAATACTGGGCGTCCCACACAGCCGGTCTTGAAATGGGACAACCCTTTCCGTGACTTTTGACCATTCAGATTAGTGTCCTACGGCATGTTTAAATAACTGACTGCACAGCTGCAAAGGTTCATTTCCTGTTGAATAAAACGATTCACTGAGATAATTTCTTGATAACTTGTAAAATCATGCTAGAGTGCTAACAGGTAACTTGGACGCATAACAGGCGGAGAAACAAGGAATTTGCAGAGCGTGCAACGGAGATCCGCCCAACAACTCGTTCTCAGAGCATTATCTGTGAACATTATTCAGCCCTATAGGTATCGCCGCTGTCGAATTGGTGAAGGTAATGTGGATGTGCGATTCAACGCGATTTAAGCTTTTCACTTGTGGTATCATCGCAACATTTTCTCGCTGTTCATTTTCCTGGATGGGGACCTGATAGGACAACTATCGATGGTTATTCTAACACAATAGCATTCTCACATCCTCACGCACTTCGAACACACACACACCGCGGCCTATGAGCGACTCAGATGTCTAGCGTATACTGTCTTGCAATATGGAACTCGTCTACTGTGTTTGGCGTTCTCGAAGGTGGTTGGGTGATGGTTAGGAACCAGGCATTATATTCTACAGTACAATGTTTCGAATTCCCTTTTGCACCGTGAATTATTTAGCCTTAATTTACGAAATTTTCTGGTCGTCTACACCAGCAGACATACCCATTTTATGCCACATGGAATTGTCATCCAGACAGAAATTCGAGAACAGAGCCAAATATATATACTTTAGTAAAAAAAAATTTTATATTTTGAGAGGCGCTAGTGCTTGGTGCTGTCGTATAAGGTAGTGGGGTGATTAAGAATCGGACTGACATTCTACAGCAGGTTTCAAGTTTCTTCTTGCACTTTCACCTTTTTACCGTTAACCTACGTAATGTTTTCGGTCGCCTAGCCTAGTAGCCGAGTCCACTTTATGCCAAATGGAATTGTCAGCTATAACGAATCCCGTGAACAGAATGCAATACATACAGAGTGTTAGAAAAGTATTTCATAAGAGGACTCGGACTTAAATAGTGGCAACTATTTGTTCACAACCGATACAAAAGAGTTACATGCTTGCACCTGTTACTGTCTTTAAAAGTAGTCACCAGCGTTGTGTAGAACCCGTTGTCAGTGATGTGGAAGGCGTAGTATACCGTTAGCAGAGCCTGTTCTGCTGATGGTGCGAATGCAGCGTTTTAAAGTTATGGTGATTCTCGTGTACGACTGTGATGGTGTTATCCTAACGCATTACGTTCCTCCACGGCTGACCGTCAATGCACAGTATTAACTGTTCGTGTTTGGAGCATCACCTGCGACCAGCTTTGCGAAAGAAGCGGCGACACTTTCTGTGCAACCCATCCATCATTTTACACGGCAACGCGCCGGCGCATACAGCGCAAGCTCTGGCTGCTGTGTTCGGTCGATGGGACTGGGAAGTACTGTACCATCCACCATACTCCCCGGACTTGTGACTTTGATCCGATTCCGAAGATGAAGGAACCACTTCATGGCATTCGCTTCAGAGCCGTTCCAAAGATATGACAGGCAGTAGACCGCTCCATTCGCACCATCAACAGAACAGGCTCTGCTAACGGTATACTACGCCTTCCACATCGCTGGCAATGGGTTCTACACAAGGCTGGTGACTACTTTGAAGAACAGTAGCAGGTGAAAACATGTAACTCTTTTGCAGCGGTTGTGAATGAATAGTTGCCACTATTTAAGATAGACACGAAGCCACGCCTACTGCAGTAGTACAGGTTTATATGCCAACTAGCTCTGCAGATGATGAAGAAATTGAAGAAATATATGATGAGATAAAAGAAATTATTCAGGTAGTGAAGGGAGACGAAAATTTAATAGTCATGGGTGACTGGAATTCGAGAGTAGGAAAAGGGACAGAATGAAACATAGTGGGTGAATATGGATTGAGGCTAAGAAGTGAAAGAGGAAGCCGCCTGGTAGAATTTTGCACAGAGCATAACTTAATCGTAGCTAACACTTGGTTCAAGAATCATGAAAGAAGGTTGTATACATGGAAGAATCCTAGAGATACTAGAAGGTATCAGATAAATTATATAATGGTAAGACAGAGATTTAAGAACCAGGTTTTAAATTGTAAGACATTTCCAGGGGCAGATGTGGACTCTGACCACAATCTATTGGTTATGACCTGTAGATTAAAACTGCAGAAACCGCAAAAAGGTGGGAATAAGGAGATGGGACCTGGATTAACTGAAAGAACCAGAGGTTGTACAGAGTTTCAGGGAGAGCATAAGGGAACAATCGACAGGAATGGGGGAAAGAAATACAGTAGAAGAAGAATGGGTAGCTTTGAGGAACGAAATGGTGAAGGCAGCAGAGGATCAAGTAGGTAAAAAGACGAGGGCTAGTAGAAATCCTTGGGTAACAGCAGATATATTGAATTTAATTGAAGAAAGGAGAAAATATAAAAATTCAGTAAATGAAGCAGGCAAAAGGAATACAAACGTCTCAAAAATGAGATCGACGGGAAGTGCAAAATGGCTAAGCAGGCATGGCTAGAGCACAAATGTAAGGATGTAGAGGCTTATCTCACTGGGGGTAAGATAATTACTGCCTACAGGAAAATTAAAGAGACCTTTGGAGATAAAAGAACCACTTGCATGAACATCAAGAGCTCAGATGGAAACCCAGTTCTAAGCAAAGAAGGGAAAGCAGAAAGGTGGAAGGAGTATATAGAAGATCTATAAAAGGGCGATGTACTTGAGGACAATATTATGGAAATGGAAGAGGATGTAGATGCAGATGAAATGGGAGGTACGATACTGGGTGAAGAGTTTGATAGAGCACTGAAAGACCTGAGTCGAAACAAGGCCCCCGGAGTAGACAACATTCCATTAGATCTGCTGATGGCCTTGGGAGAGCCAGTCCTGACAAAACTCTACCATCTGGCGAGCAAGATGTATGAGACAGGTGAAATACCCTGAGACTTCAAGAAGAACATAATAATTCCAATCCCAAAAAAAGCAGGTGTTGACAGATGTGAAAATTACCGAACTATCAATTTAATAAGTCACAGCAGTAAAATACTAACGCGAATTCTGTACAGACGAATGGAAAAACTAGTAGGAGCCGACCTCGGGGAAGATCAGTTTGGATTCCGTAGAAATATTGGAACACGTGAGGCAATACTGACCCTACGACTTATCTTAGAAGAATGATTAAGGCAAACCTACGTTTCTAGCATTTGTAGACTTAGAGAAAGCTTTTGACAATGTTGACTGGAATACTCTCTTTCAAATTTTGAATGTGGCAGGGGTAAAATACAGGGAGCGAAAGGCTATTTACAATTTGTACAGAAAGCAGATGGCAGTTATAAGAGTCGAGGGGCATGAAAGGGAAGCAGTGGTTGGGAATGGAGTGAGACAGGGTTGTAGCCTCTCCCCGATGTTATTCAATCTGTATATTGAGCAAGCAGGAAAGGAAACAAAAGAAAAATTCGGAGTAGGTATTAAAATCCATGGGAGAATAAATAAAAACTTTGAGGTTCGCCGATGACATTATAATTCTATCAGAGACAGCAAAGGACTTGGAAGAGCAGTTGAACGGAATGGACAGTGTCTTGAAAGGAGGATATAAGATGAACATCAACAAATGCAAAACGAGGATAATAGAATGTAGTGGAATTAAGTCGGGTGATGCTGAGGGAATTAGATTAGGAAATGAGGCACTTAAAGTAGTAAAGGAGTTTTTCTATTTGGGGAGCAAAATAACTGATGATGGTCGAAGTAGAGAATATGTAAAATAGAGACTGGCAATGGCTAGGAAAGCGTTGTTGAAGAAGAGAAATTTGCTAGCATTGAGTATAGATTTAAGCGTCTGGAAGTCGTTTCTGAAAGTATTTGTATGGAGTGTAGCCATGTATGGAAGTGAAACATGGACGATAAATAGTTTGGACAAGATGAGAATAGAAGCTTTCGAAATGTGGTGCTACAGAAGAATGCTGAAGTTTAGATGGGTAGATCACATAACTAATGAGGAGGTATTGAATAGAATTGGGGAGAAGTGGAGTTTGTGGCACAACTTGACAAGAAGAAGGGACCAGTTGGTAGGACATGTTCTGAGGCATCAAGGGATCAGAAATTTAGCATTGGAGGGCAGCGTGGAGGGTAAAAATCGTAGCGAGTGACCAAGAGATGAATACACTAAGCAAATTCAGAAGGATGTGGGTTGCAGCAGGTACTGGGAGATGAAGAAGCTTGCACAGGCCAGGGTAGCATGGAGAGCTGTATCAAACCTGTCTCAGGAATGAGGACCACAACAACAACAACATTTAACTTCCAACCCTCGTATTTTGGAAGGTCGTAGTTTGCACCAAAAGACGACAAAATTGTCCCGTAATTATGGGCGCCAATTTATATACATATCGTTTCTAATTATTCTTCCCCATACACTAAAAATGAATATAAAAGTTCCAGTAATTAGGTAATAGATCTACCGCCGGATAATGGCATTACGAGCGAAAATGATACAATACTTGAATGCCTAATTCAAAGAACGTTTACTAAATACCGACCTGTGGAAGACAAATAGTGCAGAAGTAACGAAGATGAACTAGAGCTCAAAGCTCTTAAGGTATGCGTTTCAGAGCGTATGTTAACTGGACATTTTTTTCTTATTTTCGTTCACACAACAACCTCTCAAAATACGGAACACGTTTTTCAACACCATCTATAGACTGTATACCAATTTCTCTGAATTAATTTAGATAAAAACTGTGAAGGTTCTTTTGTGCATCTACATCTACACTGCTACTCTGCAAATCTACTTAAGTGCCTGGTAGAGGGTTCATCGAACAGCCTTCACACTAACTCCCTATTATTCCACTTCCAAACGGCGCGCGGAATAAACGAATATCTGTGTCTCTCCGTGCGAGCATTGCTTCGACTCATTTTATTACGATAATTGTTTCTCGCTTTGTGGATCGGTGCCTACAAAATATGTTCTCTCTAGGAGGAGAAAGTTTCCTGAGAAGACCCCACAGCAGCCGAAATACGCCTTTGTTTTAGTGATTTCCAACCAAAATCCTGTATCATGTCCGTGACACTCCTCCCCTATTTGCCGATAACACAAAAATCTTTCTCGACCTACTCCTTTAATTCTACCTGGTAAGGATCCCACACCGCGCAGCAGTACTCCAAAAGAGGACGGACAAGCGTAGTGTAGGCAGTCTCTTTAGTAGATCTGTTATGTTTTCTAAGTGTTCCAGTCTTTGGTTCGTCTTCTCCACAACATTTTCTATGTGTTCTATCCAATTTAAGTTGTTCATGATAGCAGTTCCTAGGTATTTAATTGAAAAAAAAATAGCTCTGAGCACTATGGGACTCAACTGCTGTGGTCATAAGTCCCCTAGAACTTAGAACTACTTAAACCTAACTAACCTAAGGACAGCACACAACACCCAGCCATCACGAGGCAGAGAAAATCCCTGACCCCGCCGGGAATCGAACCCGGGAACCCGGGCGTGGGAAGCGAGAACGCTACCGCACGACCACGAGATGCGGGCTTTTAATAGAATTTATGGCCTCTATACTTGATTGCTTTATCGTGTAACCGAAGTTTAACTGGTTCCCTTTAGCACTCCTGTGGACAACCCCGCACTTCTCATTGTGTAGGGTCAACTGCCATTTTCGCACCATTCAGATATCGTATCAGAATCGTTTTGCAATTAGTTTTGAACCGGTTACTTCACTAGACGATAAGCTACAGCGTCTTCTGCAGACAACCTAAGACGGAAGCTCAGAATGTCTCCTATATCGTTTATAACCTCTGGATAAGCAATAGTGGGCGACCTGTAACACTACATTGGGGAACGCCAGAAATTAGTTCCGTTTTTCGCGATGACTTTTTGTAAGTTACTGAGAACTGTGACCTCTCTGGCAGGAAATCATGGATCCAATTGCACAACTGGGCCGATATTCCATAAGCACGCAGTATGATTACAAGCCACTTGTGAGGTACAGTGTCAAAAACGTTCTGGAAATCTAGAAATACAGAATCAATTTGAAATTCCTTGTCGATACCACTCAACACGTCGTATGAGTAAAGAGCCAGGTGTGTTTTACAAGAATGGAGTTTTCTTGAATATTGATGTGACCTTTGCAACCTTCCAACCTTTGGGTGCGAATCTTTCGTCGAGCCAGTCGTTGTACATGATTTTTTAAATATGGCGCTATTCGATCAGCATACTCTGAAAGGTATATGATATAAAATATGAACCAGAAGACTTGCTTTTATTAAGTGATTTAAGTTGCTTTGCTACTCCGAGGATGTCTACTTCTACGTTACTCATGTTGTTCTTCATTCGAATTGTGGAATATTTATTTCGTCTTCTTTGGTGAAGAAATTTCGGAAGGCTGTGATTAGCAACCCATCCTTACAAGCACTGTCATAGGTAGCATTTGCATTGCTATCGTTCAGTGAAGGCATTGGTTACGTCTTGCCGCTAGCATAGTTCACATATGAAAAGAATCTCTTTGGATTTTCTGCCAGGTTCCGAGGCAAAGTTTTGTTGTGGAAACTGTCATAAGCAACTCTCATTGAAGACCGCTCTAAATTTCGAGCTTCTGTAAAAGGTCGCCAATCTTAGTGATTTTGCGATCGTTTAAATTTGACATGCTTTTTACATTGTTTCTGCTACACTGTTCGGGCTTTCTTTGTGTACCATTGGGGATCATCTCCTGCTTGTGCTAATTTATTTGTTATAAATTTGTCAAATGTTGTCGATACTAATTCTCTGAATTCAAGCCACACTGTGTACAGTTACAGTGTTAATTTGGAAGGAGTGAAGATTATCTCTCAGAAAGAGCTTTTCTCTGCTTTTTTGAGTAGATATATTTGTCGTTAATTTTTGCGGGACTTGGGAGTCACAGTATTCAGCCTCGATACGACAAACCTTGTGTTCTTTAATCTCTGTATTCGTTTTGATGCCCGTTATTAGCTCAGGATTATTGGTTGCTAAGACGTCAAGTGTGTTTCAAAACCGTTTACTATTCAAGTGGGCTCATGAAATAAAGTACTCGGAATAAATTTCAGAGTATGCGTTTAGCACAATTCCGGATGATGTTTTATGCGTACCTCTGGATATAAACATGCATTTTCGCCTACATGTCAAGGATAAATTGAAGTCACCACCAAATGCAATTCTATCAGTCAGGTACATGTGTCAAATTAGTCTCAAGTTTTATTAGAAACTTTTAACAATTTCATTATCTGAGCTGGGTGGTGGGTAAAAGGATCCAATGATTACTTTATTCCGTTCGGTCCTCTTGGAAATCTTTTGCAGCCTGCCATGCCAGAAGGCCAATTCCCACTCGACCATGGGCAGGGTCAACCTCAATGCGAGCAGTGACTGGGGTGGTCACTAGTGCAGATCGATCAGCGGATTGTTGATGGTGCTGGACAGCCACAGCTGGTCCACAACAGTGATGTCCATCCACTGCAGTCTCAAATTGTGTAAATGAAGCCAACGAGCTTGGAGCTGAAAGCAAAGTGTCACCAACTCGGCTTGTATCCATACACAGAAATGACAGTCCCTGTCTGTTCTAAAAACACTGGAAAACTACACTACATACAAACAAACGAGTATCTACCCGTGCTGGGAAACTACTATAGACACTAATGAACACGCAAGAACATTTTCTATTAAATTAGATTAACACACAGATATTCAAAAGCTAAACCACCAAAGGACACAGCACACACTAAATAATTCACTCCTGGTTAGCAGCTCGAAAAAGTCATAACAATGACTGCCTGACTCTGCTAAGGAGCCGCCACACCTATTCTACACGTATTCATATATATATCGATTACTCTCAATTAATCAATAGGAAAACTGCAAAGGTTCTTCTGTGTAATGGAGCCAATGCACTTACTCTAGATGTTGACAAATCCTGTATTTTTGCTGTGTGTGTGAGGTCCTTCCAATAAAAGAGAAAGTCTTACTGATTAGCAAAAACAAAAGTAGCTTAACGTTTGGTAACATGAAATGCCTCCAAGGAAGGAAACAATATCCTGATTTGAAAGCTGTTTCTGAGTATCATCATTACAAGTATTACACGTAAGTGGTAGCAGTAAGACAGTCAAGTAAAACTGTTGCACAGCACAAGAGAAACGCACCTAATTTGGTGTTTAACAGTATTTTAAATGACTACAAATATTTCCTCTCTGCGGATGTGAGACTACATATATCAAACACATCTGATGAAAATCCTTGCATGACACATGTGCACTGTGATATGTTACATATTTTTATGCATTTTCTTTAAAAAAAATGCTTCTCGTAATAGCCACCATTTCAACACACTCCAAGATTTGGATTGCATTTCAAGCTTAAAGATTATCAGTAGTAAAAATCAGAGATTATGACATTTTATTGTCAATGAAAGTGAGAATGAATTATAGGACATATGGGATGCACAATTATATTGCTGTTCCAACCACATTTTCACAGATTTTGAAAAATCGTAGAACTTTGCTAATTTCACGAACAACATTAACGAAAACAGCAAAAGATATAAAAACCCGATTTTATCAAAATATCTGAAAATCACAACAAAAATGGCCACCACTCATGAAAAAATATAATTATCAGTTTTTTAGTAAATTTTCATTATATATCGCTATTTTTGAAAACCATCATATTTTTTTCAAGTGTTTTCAGTATTTCCGATTTTTTTATTGTCCTTTCATTTTCCTATCATTTCCCAAAGAATTCAACGAAACATGTTAAAATTTAAATCAAGAAAAATAATAAAATTATATAGAGAAACAAAGTGGTCAACAAAAATCGTGTGCCAAAAAAATAGATAAAAATAAACAACAAATTGTACACCACAAAGAATAGAAAGGCCAACATAAACATCAGGTGCCAACAAATAGAGAACAAAAAGTGAATAACAAGAAATCATCCACCAACAAATGAACAACACAAAATGGACAACAAAATATACATTCATCTGAGACAACAAACAATGAATAACAAAAAATTATGCAACAACAAAATATAGAAAACAAAAAGTATTGCACCAACAAATCGACAACAAAAATAATGTGCCAAGAAACGGCCATCAAAAGATAGACAACAAATATCCTACTTGTGTGCTACAAACAATCAAAACTGGGGAAGAAATAATTGTTTGCCACAGGCAAAAAAATGGACAGCAAATGTTTTTGAACCAAAGACAAGAATAATGAGACAACAAATACAAGCATACCTCTGATACCCAGTAGCACGTCCTCTTGCATTCATTCTTGCCTGTATTCGTCATGGTATACTATCCGCAAGTTCATCAAGGCACTGTTGGTCGAGATTGTCCCACTCTTCAATGGTGATTCGGCGTAGTTCCCACAGAGTGGTTGCTGGGTCATGTCGTCCATAAAAAGCTCTTTTCAATGTATCCCAGGAATTTCGATAGGGTTCATGCCTGGAGAACGTGCTGGCCACTCTAGTCGAGCGATGTAGTTATTCTGAAGGAATTCATTTACAGGATGTGCATGATGGGGGTGCGAACTGTCGTCCATGAAGGCGAATGCCTCGCCAGTATGGTGCCGATATGGTTGCACTATCGGTCGGAGGATGGCACTCATTTATCGTACAGCCGTGACGGCACATTCCATGACCACCAGCGGCGTATGTCTGCAACACATAATGCCACCCCAAAACGGCAGGGAACCTTCATCTTGCTGCACTCGCTGGAAAGTGTGTCTTAGGCGTTCAGCCTGACTGCGTTGCCCCCAAACACGTCTCCGACGATTGTCTCGTTGAAGGAATATGCGACGCTCATCGGTGAAGAGAACATGATGCCAATTTAGAGCGGTCCATTCGGCATATTGTTGGGCCCATCTGTACCGTGCTGCATGGTGTCGTGGTTGCAAATATGGACCTTGCCATGATATCGGGAGTGAAGTTGTGCAACATGCAGCCTATTGCACACAGTTTGAGTCCTAATACGACGTCCTGCGACTGCAAAAAAAGCATTATTCAACATGGTGGCGTTGCTGTCAGGGTTCCTCTGAGCCATAACCCGTAGGTAGTGGTCATCCACTGTAGTATTAGCCCTTGGGTGGCCTGAGCGATGTATGTCATCGACAGTTCCTGTCTCTCTGTATTTCCTCGATGTCAGAACAACATCGCTTCACTCCAAGACACCTGGACACTGCCCTTGTTGAGAGCCGATCGTGGCACAATGCTCCCGGGATCCAACCGCGGTATTGACTGTCTGGGAATGGTTAAACTACAAACAACACGAGCCATGTACCTCCTTCCTGGTGGAACGACTGGCACTGGATGGCTGTCAGATCCCTTCTGTCTAATAGGTGCTGCTCATGGATGGGTGTTTACATCTTTGGGTGGGTTTAGTGACTTCTCTGAACAGTCAAAGGGACTGTGTTTGTGATACAATATCCACAGTCAACATCTATCGTCTGGAGTTCTGGGAACTAGGATGCTGCAAGGATGCAAGACTTTTTTTGATGTATGAATTTTGTGCATTATTTTGTCTGGTGTCGTTACTGTTGCCAGTTTCATTCAGTGTTACAAACGTATTGAAAATATATCTACTGACATGATCATTGTTTTAACGTTTCTTATGAACTGATCTGAATTTACCTAATTTCAGCCATTTTGTTTTCTTAATCTGGCATTCAGTACAATTTTCAATAGGTGTCTCATATCATCTGTATTATTAAGTATATCATTTGTATTATGGCTTTTATTCGAATAGTATCTATTTAGTTGATACGTATTTACATAAATTTTGCAAATTGATATTTTGTCTAATTTTTCCTATGTTCACACATTGTATCTGATATGTACGAAATATAAAATATTTCACTCTTATGGCCCATCTTTTGCTCTGAAGTAAACACTCATATACAGAAATTTAGCTTCGTTTTCCATTCATCAATCTCAATTTTTCATTAATTATCTCAAATATTTATTAATTTACCTCAATTTGTTAAGAATTTATCCAAATTTCCATTCATTTACCTCAATTTTTAATTAATGTAATTTCATTTACATCTGTTTTTTAATCATTAACCTACATTTTTTACACATTTAACTAATTTTTTTATTCGCTTATCTCAGTTTTCCAGAGATTAACCTCAATTTTTTGTTTATTTACCTAAGTTCATACTGTTTACCTTATATTTTCTTTCAATTTACCTCAATTTTTTGTTCATTTACCTCAATTTTTCATTTTTTATCTTAATTATCATTCATGTTTTCAATATTTTATTAATTTAACTTGAATTTCATTCATTTATTTCAATTTTTTCAGTCAGGACAATTTTTTATTCAATCACCTTAATATAACTCAATATTTCATTCATTTATCTCACTTTCTTTTCATTTGACTCATACTTTAATTAATAGTCTTTATCATTCATTTCCTTAATTTTGTACTCGTTTAACTCAGTTTTCTTTAACTTCCTGTTTTGTTCATGTACCTAAGATTTTATTCAGTTACATTCACTTTTTAATCACTAACCCAGATTTTTTACTCATTTGCTTTCATTTACATTTGTTATCTTTTTCTGAGTTTTGGAATTTTTATTTATATTTCTTGTCCATATTTGATCTACATGTTGATATATGTTAATAGCGCAGATTTTATTTCCTGCCTTCATTTATACTGAATTTCTTGCCTATACTTGCTGAGAATTTTTTGTTGTCTGTTTGTTTTAGTATATAATGTTGCATTATCCATAATTTTTGGCTATTTGTTGGAGCAAGATATTTTATAGTCCATTTTATATTGGAAGACATTTTTTCCTAAGTTTTTGCTTGAAATTTTACATTTGGTCATTGTAATCTTTGGAAAACGGTGGCTCATTAAAACAAAGTTTCGAAAAACGTAGTGAAAAGGTTTGGATACTCGTAAAAATACTTGACAAAAGGTTGGAAACATTCGAAATAATTTACTTAAGTATTATTAGTTTTATTTGTCGAGTGTAGTGGCCATATTTTAATGTGATTTTATGATATTTTGATAAAATCTTGTCTTTTGAAGTATTTTGTTGCTTTTTGGACATTTTTGTTAAATATAGAAAAATTTTACGTTTTTTAAAATTTGTGAAAAGTATGCTGGAAATGCAATATAGATCTACTGTTAGATATACTGACAGGCTAGTAAGCACTGACTATGGACTGAGAGTAAGGCAAAAAGAGATGAAAGCAACGACGAGTAGCAAGATGAAATTATCAATATATGTATCATCACAACTACAAGCTGTATCGTTGATCAAGGAGATTCTGGTACTTTGTATGCGAAATGAGGCATGAAGGAATACTTCATATTTCAGATACTTTGTGGAAAGATGGAGACTGATATTTACACAAAAGTAACTCTGGATGTAGGGTGTAAGTGCAGTTACTGCCATAGAGGGGAACTCATAGTGGGGTTTGTTGTTGTTGCGGTCTTCAGTCCTGAGACTGGTTTGATACAGTTCTCCATGCTACTCTATCCTGTGCAAGATTCTTCATCTCCCAGTATCTACTGCAACCTACATCCTTCTGAATCTGCTTAGTGTATTCATCTCTTGGTCTCCCACTACGATTTTTACTCTCCACGCTGCCCTCCAATACTAAATCGGTGATCCCTCGATGTCTCAGAACATGTCCTACCAACCGATCCCTTCTTCTAGTGAAGTTGTGCCACAAGCTCCTCTTCTCCCCAATTCTATTCAATACCTCCTCATTAGTGTGATCTACCCATCTAATCTTCAGCATTCTTCTGTAGCACCACATTTCGAAAGCTTCTATTTTCTTCTTGTCTAAACTATTTAGCGTCCACGTTTTACTTCCATACATGACTACACTCCATACAAATACTTTCAGAAACGACATCCTGACATTTAAATCTATACTCGATGTTAACAAATTTTTCTTCTTCAGAAACGCTTTCCTTGTCATTGCCAGTCTACATTTTATATCCTCTCTACTTCGACCATCATCAGTTATTTTGCTCCCCAAATAGCAAAACTCCTTTACTACTTTAAGCGTCTCATTTTCTAATCTAATTCCCTCAGCATCACACGACTTAATTCGACTAAATTCCATTATCCTCGTTTTGCTTTTGTTGATGTTCATCTTATACCCTCCTTTCAAGACACTGTCCATTCCTTTCAACTGCTCTTCCAAGTCCTTTGCTGTCTCAGACAAAATTACAATGTCATCGGCGAACCTCAAAGTTATCATTTCTTCTCCATGGATTTTAATACCTAATCCGAATTATTCTTTTGTTTCCTTTACTGCTTGTTCAATATACAGATTGAATAACATCAGGGATAGGCTACAACCCTGTCTCACTCCCTTCCCAACCACTGCTTTCCTTTCGTACCCCTCGACTCTTATAAGTGCCATCTGCTTTCTGTACAAATTGTAAATAGGCTTTTGCTCCCTGTATTTTACCCCTACCACCTTCAGAATTTGAATGAGAGTAATCCAATCAACATTGTCAAAAGCTTACTCTAAATCTACAAATGCTAGAAACGTAGGATTGCCTTTCCTTAATCTTTCTTCTAAGATAAGTCGTAGGGTCAGTATTGCCTCACATGTTTCAACATTTCTACGGAATCCAAACTGATCTTCTCCGAGGTCGGGTTCTATCAGTTTTCCCATTCGTCTGTAAAGAATTCGCGTTAGTATTTTGCAACTGTGACTTATTAAACTGATAGTTCGGTAATTTTCACATCTGTAAACACCTGCTTTCTTTGGGATTGGGATCATTATATTCTTCTTGTCGTCTGCTCACCAGATGGTAGAGTTTTGTCAGGACTGGCTCTTTCAAGGCTGTAAGTAGTTCTAATGGAATGTTGTCCACTCCTGGGGCCTTGTCTCGACTCAGGTCTTTCAGTTCTCTGTCAAACTCTTCACGCAGTATCATATCTCCCTTTTCATCTTCATCTACACCCTCTTCCATTTCCATAATATTGTCCTCTAGTACATCGTCCTTGTATAGACCCTCTATATACTCCTTCCACCTTTCTCCTTTCCCTTCTTTGCTTAGAACTGGGTTTCCATCTGTTCTCTTGATATTCATGCAAGTGGTTCTCCTTTCTCCAAAGGTCTCTTTAATTTTCCTGTAGGCAGTATCTGTCTTACCCCTAGTGAGATAAGCCTCTACATCCTTACATTTGTCCTCTAGCCATGCCTGCTTAGCCATTTTGCACTTCCTGTCAATCTCATTTTTGAGACGTTTGTATTCCTTTTTGCCTGCTTCATGTACTGCATTTTCATATTTTCTCCTTTCATCAATTGAATTCAATATTTCTGCTGTTACCCAAGGATTTCTACTAGCCCTCGTCTTTTTACCTGCTTGATCCTCTGCTGCCTTCACTACTTCATCCCTCAAAGCTACCCATTCTTCTTCTACTGAATTTCTTTCCCCCATTCCTGTCAATTGTTCCCTTATGCTCTCCCTGAAACTCTGTACAACCTCTGGTTCTTTCAGTTTATCCAGGTCCCATCTCCGTAAATTCCCACCTTTTTTCTGTTTCTTCAGTTTTAATCTACAGGTCATAACCAATAGATTGTGGTCAGAGGCCACATCTGCCCCTGGAAATGTCATACAATTTAAAACCTGGTTCCTAAATCTCTGTCTTACCATCATATAATCTATCTGATACCTTTTAGTATCTCCAGGATTCTTCCATGTATACAGTCTTATTTCATGATTCTTGAACCATGTGTTAGCTATGATTGAGTTATGCTCTGTGCAAAATTCTACCAGGCGGCTTCATCTTTCATTTTTTAGTCCCAATCCATATTCACCTACTATGTTTCCTTCTCTCCCTTCTCCTACATTTGAATTCCAGTCACCCATGACTTCCCATGACTATTAAATTTTCGTCTCCCTTCACTATCTGAATAGTTTCTTTTATCTCATCTTACATTTCATCAATTTCTTCGTCATCTGCAGAGCTAGTTGGCATATAAACTTGTGCTACTGTAGCAGGCGTGGGCTTCGTGTCTATTTTGGCCACATTAATGCGTTCACTATGCTGTTTGTAGTAGCTTACCGCACTCCTATTTTTTTATTCATTATTAAACCTACTCCAGCATTACCCCTATTTCATTTTGTATTTATGACACTGTATTCACCTGACCAAAAGTCTTGTTCCTCCTGCCACCGAACTTCACTAATTCCCACTATATCTAATTTTAACCTATCCATTTCCATTTTTAAATTTTCTAACCTACCTGCCCGATTAAGTGATCTGACATTCCACGCTCCGATCCGTAGAACGCCAGTTTTTTTTCTCCTGATAACGACGTCCTCTTGAGTAGTCCCCGCCCGGAGATCCGAATGGGGGACTATTTTACCTCCGGAATATTTTACCCAAGAGGACACCATCATCATTTAATCATAGAGTAAAGCTGCATGCCCTCTGGAAAAATTACGGCTGTAGTTTCCCCTTGCTTTCAGCCGTTCGCAGTACCAGAACAGCAAGGCCATTTTGGCTAGTGTTACAAGGCCAGATCAGTCAATCATCCAGACTGTTGCCCCTGCAACTACTGAAAAGGCTGCTGCACCTCTTCAGGAACCACACGTTTGTCTGGCCTCTCAACAGATACCCCTCCGTTGTGGTTGCACCTACGGTACGGCTATCTGTATCGTTGAGGCACGCAAGCCTCCCCACCAACGGCAAGGTCCATGGTTCATGGAGAGTAGGGTGTATAAAAATTAAAAATTTAGAAGGGTATAATTTAATTGGGTACTTTTCTTATGTTTCATAACATATACACTTTCTAACATACATAGAATACATGTGTAAGCTAATAGGAACAATAAGGCAGCACATGAATGTGCCACTAACGTGTCGGCTAACACAGTGTGGAAGGACAAATGAAAACCAGAATTTCGAAAACGAATTTTCACTCAGCAGTGGTGTATACGTTGATTTCAAACCCCCTGGGAGACTCAAATTGTGTACTGGACTGATATTTAAATTCGGTACCTTTCCCTTTTACAGGTAACCGCTCTACTGACTGAGCTTCTCATACAAAACAAAGCGTCACAGCACACTGTGAAAGACAGAAGAGAGATAATTGCGGAGGTAAAGCTGTGAAGGCGAGTATTAAGTTCTACCTAGACAGCTTAGTCGGTTGAGCATCTGGCCATGAAAGACAAAGTTTCCAGTTTTGAATCCCAGTCCGGCAGACATTTAGTTTGCAAGGAAATTTTGACAGAGTATTTATTTCTCGTGTTAAGGAGGCTGCAGAAAAGCTATGACACAATGTAGAAGCCGGCCGGAGTGGCCGAGCGGTTCTAGGCGCTACAGTCTGGAGCCGCGCGACCGCTACGGTCGCAGGTTCGAATCCTGCTTCGGGCATGGATGTGTGTGTTGTCCTTAGGTTAGTTAGGTTTAAGTAGTTCTAAGTTCTAGGGGACTGATGACCACAGCAGTTAAGTCCCATAGTGTTCAGAGCCATTTCAACCATTTCTCAATGTAGAACTTGTTTTAGGTGTGTAACAACAAAACTGGGCCTCAAAACGCTTAAAGACAATCCTAGCATAGACGTCTCCACACAGTCAGTACGCAAGTCACCTGGAGTATTTATTCAGGGCAGACCCATCTGTGGCTTAAAAAGCAAGAATGAGACATAAACAGAAGCTGTAACAGTGACTGCAAACGATCTGGTCATAAGAATGAAGAATTACACCACTGTGCAAGACAAAAATTAGTTTCGCATGATATATCATTGCCAAGTCACTTTGCTCGATGAAATCTGTACCGTTCCTGGAAATATGCAGGGAGAGCAACAGGAATGAAACATTTATTCAAAGGCAATAATTACAATTAGGTCACGTACTATGTGAGTGCATTACGAGTTTCCACCTCTCTCCGTATTACAGTATGTTCAACATCACCAAGTTTCGATAGACCGAAAGCGTTCATAATGCTCCAGAGTGAAGAAGGCCATACACATCCACATGCGAAGAGAAGGTGGTGGAGGTGGAAGACATGATGCTGCAAAGTCCAAAGAAATCGATTAGACGACCACCTCAGCAGGCCCGCGTGTCTGTGGGTTCCGCTCACAAGATTCTCCGGACGTAACTGTCCACGTATCCGTAGAAAATGTCGGCCGTGCATGAACTGAGAGACACCGATCGTACGGCGCCTGTGAATTTTTGCAACTCGTTTCTGTCCTTCCTGCGGGAAAATGGTGAGGGGATGCTTGACACAACGTTTTTCACGGATGAGGCATGGATTCACCTCTCTGGTTACGTGAGTAGCCAGAATAGTCGTGTGTGGATTACGTAGAATGTGCATTAATTTGAAGTGTCACCCCTGCGTGATCAAAAGTTTGGTGTATGGTGCGCCCTGATTCGTAAACGCATCATTGTGCCGGTCTTCTTTCAGGACACCATAAATGCAGAACAGTACTGCACCTTGCGAGCTAACATCCCAAAGATGTTCGGGCTCACATGCCGTTCCTCTTCGTCGAAATGTTTTGGCTCAAACTCATGTAGGGGTTGAACCGCAAGTGTCGCATTACACGCCCTAAATTAGACACTTGTGACCCTTTGGTTAAATTGCCTGGTTGATGGCAAGTTTGCGCAATACAAAGTTAATATAACGTAAAACAACAGTAATAATAATATCGTGAACTAAGTTAACAACGCGAAATTTTCTAAGTCGTTTCACTTCCTAGGTACCTAAAGACCGGCCGTCCGCCTTCGCGTTTCCACCAGCACTGTTCCATTTGGTATCTCGACGTGAACTGCCCTCTGCCCATCTCCGACCGCGTTTTCCGCGCGCCGAACATTTTCGCTCAACCGAATAGCGCAGTTCCCTTTCTTAAAGCCGTCCATCTGATTGGCTACAGCTTATTCCACATCATTTTACATTTTAACGTATTTAAATAATCAAAGCTTGACCACGTTCACGTTCTAAATACAGTAACAATAATATCTATTACATAATAAACGTTTAATTCTTTTACATAAAACCGATACACTTTCCTCCTTAACTATGAACATCACGGCGAGTAGCCTTGCACCAATGTGCTTTCTGATAAATAAATAAAGAACAAAAGTAACTACTATGCACTAAACTTTACAACAAATATCCTGTTACCTAATGATTCAATGAGGCGCCATTCTGTCATCGTTCGTGTTTTGTGTGTAGGAAATGGGGATCTGATGCTTAACTGAAAATACTGATAATTTAAATTTACTATATTTTTTAAACAAAGAACGTTACAAAGCTGATTTTTAAAACGTTTGTTATTTTAATGATGCGCTTCTATATGAAATGTCCATCGTTAAGATCGGCCAAAGCGTTCAGATTTTAGCATTCACGTCTTTGTTACAATACTTGTTAATTTCAGTTTAACAATAAATCCTAAGCTATTATAGATATGATCAATATTCAGGTTTTATTGGGATCACCATGATAGTTTATGGAGGATGCCTAATTAAAATTACTGTGGCTTGATTCACTGCATTACTACAGAATTAAATAGTTTTCATAGAAGTTTTCCTTTATGGCCGATCTTATGTCCGGCATATTTAACACTGCTACGACAGACCCCTACCACTGACCTCAATTGGCAGTAGGATTTTGGCCCATATACTGCACTCGAAGATTATGAATCACCTTGAAGAAAATGACTTATTGATACATAACCTACACGGATTCACAAAATATCGTTCGTGTGCAACACAGCTAGCTCTTTGTTCTCATGAAGTAATGAGTGCTGTCGACAAGGGATCTCAGACCGACTCCATATTCCTAGATTTCCATAAGGCTTTTGATACCCTTCCTCAGAAGCGACTATTAATAAAATTGCGTGCATATGGAGTAGCGTCTCAGTTGTGTGACTGAATTCGTGATTTCCTCTCAGAGAGGTCACAGTTCGTAGTGATGGACGGTAAATCATCGACTAGAACAGAAATGATATCTGGCGTTCCGCAAGGTAGTGTCATAACCCTCTGCTGTTCTTGATTTATATAAATGATCTAGGTGATAGTCTGAGCAGCCCCCTTAGATTGTTTACAGGTGACGCTGCAATTTACCGTCTAGTAAAATTATCAGACGATCAATTCCAATTGCCAAATGTTCTATAGAGAATTTCTATATGGTGAGCCACTAAACAAAGAAAAGTGCGAGGTCATCCACCTGGGTACTAAAAGAAATCCGATAAATTTTGGGTATGTGATAAAGCGCACAGATCTAAGGGCTGTCAAGTCGACTAAATACCTAGGAATTACAATTTCGAGCAACTTAAACTGGAAAGACCCCACAGATAATATTGTGGGGAAGGTGAATCAAAAACTGCGCTTTGTTGGCAGAACACTTTGGAGATGCGACA
The DNA here is from genome assembly GCF_021461395.2 of Schistocerca americana. Taxonomy (NCBI): domain Eukaryota; kingdom Metazoa; phylum Arthropoda; class Insecta; order Orthoptera; family Acrididae; genus Schistocerca; species Schistocerca americana. The sequence continues at coordinate 13,069,041 of NC_060120.1, read as the reverse complement.
AACCCACTAAAGAGACAGCCTACATTACGCTTGTCCGTCCTCTGCTGGAATATTTTGCGCGGTATGGGATCCTTAAAAGTTGGTATTGACGGAGGACATCGAAAAAGTGCAAAGAAGGGCAGATGTTTCGTGTTATCGCGCAACAGGGGTGAGAGTGTCACTGATATGACACGCGAGTTGGGGTGGCAGTCACTGAAACAAAGGCGGTTTTCTTTGCGACGAGATCTGTTAACGAAATTTCACTCACAAACTTTCTCTTCCGAATGCGTAAATATTTTGTTGAGACCCATCTACGTAGGTAGAAAAGACCATCATAATAAAATAAAAGAAATCAGAGCTCGAACGAAATGTTTTAGTTGTTCCTTTTTCCCGCACGCCATTCGAGAATGGAATGGCAGGGGAGTAGTATGAAAATGGTTCGATGAACCCTCTTCCTGGCAATTAAGTGTGAATTGCAGAGTAACCATGTATATGAAGATGTAGATGTACGTCTCCTCGGCCACAAACGGATTCTACTGGGTTTCCCTATGACGCAGGTTCTCGTCCGTTTCACTCGCACACTACAGCGCTTAGGCCTTAACAAACAACAGACACCTGTGAATTTCACCATCTCAGGGTGACTCTGCGCCTTTTGTGGCACACGGTCCTCGACAACAGGGTTCGTTTCACAATTCCTGTAGGTTGAATCTTTCGGCCATATATTAAAACGAGAGCGCAATGCTCGTTAACTCACAACGTGTATTCTGGAGCCCTTCCTAGGTGAACTGAATGAGGACGAAATTGAGAATGCCTGGTTCCAAAAGGGTGGAGCGACTGCACTTACCGCTCACAAGGCGATGACATTTTTAAAGGATGTCTTCCGTGACCGCATCATCTGTTGAGGACTCTGGCCTCTGCGTTCACCCGACTTGGCTCCACCGGACTACTTTCTATGGGGTTCTTCGAAGGGAAAGGCCTATGAAGGAAATTTGTACACTATACAAGAACTCCAAGCTGCACTGACGCGTCACATTCGGAACATCACTCCCGATTTACTGCACAACGTCTTCAAGAACATGCAGAAACGTGAGCAATTGTATCTTCAAGATCAAGGGGATCACTTCCAGCATACTTTACAACTTCCCTGACTTTAATACGGCAAGTTATGAACTGCGTAGTTGCTTATTGAACACCCTGTATGTATGGTCCAAGTTTCATCGAGCTATTTTACTTGGTATTGGCACATCACTCAAAAGTTACTTCCGTCCCCTGCACACCAGTGTACAAAAAGGTAAAAAAGATAACATCTCAAGACGACATAGTCGATTTTTTGGTCTAAAAACTAAAGCCACAGTTCACATAACATGTGGATATTATCTTTTGGCGAAGAATAAATATCACAAAAGGAACAATAAAGTGTGCTCGTAGCTTCACTGGCAAACATGCGAGAACTGATGCTGTGCCACATCCCTACAACAAATGGTACAATCACAAATATCATGTCGTTACGAAGGTTATCATAACACCTATACGATCAACAAATACATACCGACAGAACGATAGCAGCTGACAAGCTGACATCATTCGATGTCTCAATCCTGAGTGATGGGAACACGAACGGTACGGTGCTTCAGAAGAAACTGAAATATTAATGTACGAGCATTAAGGACAGCTGAATTTAAGGACGGTTGAGTGTAAAACCTGCTGTCATCCCCGTCATCACTGGTGCACAGGAATCAATACTACAACTTCAGGAGTTCTCGGGCTAGAATCCCAGAGTTACAGGCCAATCCCTCAGAATCTTGGAAGGAATGTGTAAGTAGACTTGACCACGCCCATCGTTTAATCTCTTCTGAAAATTAGAGACAAATATTACAATAATGAAATGTCCTTACAACATATAGATGTGTTCATATCCTTATACCTGGCACATCGATGTACTTAAGTTAATGCCACATTGGAGATTTATACGATAGATTTTTTCGGCAATGAATGGCACTAACTTTCATTAGTCTAACTTAGTTTTCCGTACGGAGTTGCATTACGACGCACTTAATGTTTAATAAACTGACGGCAGTGGTTGAACCATAATATGTAATTGCATCGCAAACACGCTGTCTTACTCTGTATCTGCTATTCATGCCAACAACAGAATGAAACATGATATCACACCCTTATCATTCACGGCACTCCACAGAATGGTCACAGCCACCAAAAAACACTTATTTTTAGTTTTTTTTATTTATTTATTTAGTTATTTATTTTTCCGTGGGACCAAATTAAGGAGCAGTCTCCATGGTCATGGAACGAGTCAATACATGAAATTATAACACGATATTAGAAACAGATAAAATGAAATATAAAAAAAACATATTCAGGTGACAAGTCGTAAGTTTAAATGAAGACAATCAACAATGTAACACTGCCATTTTTTAGCTCTTCCAGGAGCTCCTCGACAGAATAGGAGTGAGCCATGAGGAAACTCTTCAGTTTAGACTTAAAAGAGTTTGGGCTACTGCTAACATTTTTGAGTTCTTGTGGTAGCTTATGGAAAATGGATGCAGCAGAATACTGCACTCCTTTCTGCACAAGAGTCAAGGAAGTGCATTCTACATGCAGATTTGATTTCTGCCTAGTATTACCTGAGTGAAAGCTGCTAACTCTTGGGAATAGGCTAATATTGCTAACAACAAACGACATTAAAGAAAATATATACTGTGAGGGCAATGTCAGAATTCCCAGATTTTTGAATAGGGGTCGACAAGAGGTTCTCGAACTTACACCACATATAGCTCGAACAGCCCGTTTTTGAGCCAAAAATACTCTTTTTGAATCAGAAGAATTACCCCAAAAAATAATACCATTCGACATAAGCGTATGAAAATATGCGAAGTAGACTACTTTTCGTGTAGAAGTGTCACTTATTTCAGATACTGTTCTAATGGTAAATAAAGCAGCATTTAGCTTCTGAACAAGATCCTGGACATGGGCTTTCCACAACAGCTTACTATCTATCCGAACGCCTAGGAATTTGAACTGTTCCGTCTCGTTTATAATATGCCCATTCTGTCTGATTAAAATATCGGTTCTTGTTGAATTGTGAGTCAGAAACTGTAAAAACTGAGTCTTACTGTGATTTAGCATCAAATTATTTTCCACAAGCCACAAACGTATTTCATGAACTACATTATTTGTTACTGTTTCAATATTACACACAAGATCCTTCACTATCAAGCTGGTGTCATCAGCAAACAGAAATATTTTTGAATCACCTGTAATACTAGAAGGCATATCATTTATATAAATAAGAAACAGCAGTGGCCCCAGCACCGACCCTTGGGGAACGCCCCACTTAACAGTGCCCCATTGGGACTGAACATCACTACCACTCTCAATATTGCGGAGAATTACCCTCTGCTTTCTGTTCTTAAAGTAAGAGGCGAACCAATTGTAAGCTACTCCCCTTACTCCATAATGGTCCAACTTCTGCAGTAATATTTTGTGGTCAACACAGTCAAAAGCCTTCGTTAAATCAAAGAAAACACCTAGCGTTCGCAACCTTTTATTTAATCCGTCCAAAACCTCACAGAGAAAAGAGAATATAGCATTTTCAGTTGTAACAGATACATATAAAACTCTCTACCGATCTGTATTTCACTGCTATTCATGCCAACAACAGAATGAAACGTGATATCACACCCTTATCATTCACGGCACTCCACAGAATGGCCACAGCCACCAACAAACACTTAGATAACAGATACATATAAAACTCTCTACCGCTCTGGATTTCACGTACTCGCTTGCCTCTGCCGTCATCAAGGACGCGTAAGTGATGTCATCTACATCAGAAACATCCTCCCTAGAGCAAGGTCAGTCAGTGCTTGCGTACAGCTCACAAGAGAGGTTCGGCACACTACAAGGGCGATCTTCAGCTGCAATGACGAGTGAGTACCAACCCTCATTACACAAAGTTTCCTAATTAAGAATAGTAGTGTGGGTAGTTGTTTGGAAAGTGGAATGAACTGCTTCACAGTTGCATGCCATACAAACAAACACGTAAGGCATCAGCAGTTGTAACAACATGCCTTTCATAAATCAGTCTGGGTATCTACTGGCAAGCCACTATAATTTTATATTTTTATCGTGAACCATGGACCTTGCCGTCGAGGCAGTAGCTTGCGTGCCTCAGCGACCCAGATAGCCGTACGGTGGATACAACCACAACGGAGGGGTGTCTGCTGAGAGGTCAGACAGATACGTGGTTCCTGTAGGTCCGTGGGCAACAGCCTGGATGATTGATCCGGGTATGTGGCATCAACCAAACCAGCCTTGCTGCGAATGGCTGACAGCAAGGGGAAACTATAGCCATAACTTTTCCCTAGGACATGCGTATCTACTGTATTGTTAAATGATGATGGCGTATGCTTGGGTAAAATGTTCTGGAGGTAAAATAGTCTCCCATTCGGATCTCCGGGCAGGGACTACTCAGGAGGTTGTCGTCATCGGGAGAAACAAAACTGAAATTCTACGGAACGAAGAGTGGAATGTTAGATCCTTTAATCGGGCAAGTAGGTTAGAAAATTTAAAAATGGAAATGGATAGTATGAAGTTATATACGGCGAGAATTAGTGAATTTCGATGGCAGGAGGAACAGGACATCTGGTTAAGTGAATACAGGTTATGAATATAAAGTCAAATAGCGGTAATCCAGGAGTAGGTTTGATAAAGAATAAGAAAATAGGAAAAGCATAGTGAACGCATTGTTGTAGCTAAAACAGACACGAAGTCCACGTCTACAACAGTAGTACAAGTTTACGTGCCACCTAGCTCTGCAGATGAAGAAGAGATTGAAGAAATGTATGATGAAATAAAAGAAATTATTCAGATAGTTAAAGGAGACGAAAAATTAATTGTGGTGCAGGACTGGAATTCATGATAGGAAAAGGAAGGGCAGGAAATAAAGCAGCTGGGGAAAATAAATGGAAGGGAAAGACACCTGGCAGAATTTCGCACACAGCATAATTTAGTCGTCGCTGACACTTCGTTTCAGCATCATAAAAGAAGGATGTATATAAGGAAGAGACCTGCAGACACAAGAAGATTTCAGACAGTTTATATAATTGTTAGAAAGAGATTTAGATTTTTAAATTACAAGATAAAGAGAGGCAGATGTGACCTCTGACCACAATTTATTGGTTATTAACTGTAAATTAAAACGGAGGAAATTGGAAAAAGGTAGAGAATTAAGGAGATGGGCTCTGGTAAGCTGACATAACCAGAGGTTTAAAGAGATTCAGGCGGAGCATTAATCAACGGCTGACTAAAAAAGGGGAAAGGACTGTCAGAAGACGAATGAGAGCAGAACATAAAATAGGTAAAAGACAAGGTCTAGGTGGAATCCTTGGATAACACAAGAGATATTGAATTTAACTGATGAAAGGATAAAACTTTAAGAACGCAGCAAATGAAGCAGGGAAAATGGAACACAAACATTTAAAAAGTGAGTTTGACCGGAAGTTCATAATTACTATTTATTTAGAAGCATGTTTGACAAGGGGAAAGACAGATAGCGCCTACAGGAAAGCTGAAGAGCCCTTTGGGGAAGAGAAGCAGCTGTATTAATACCAAGAGTTCAGATTATAAACCAGTCCTGAGGAAAGAAGAGAAAGATGAAAGAAAAAAGAAGTATATACAGGGTCTATACAAGGGAAACGAACTTGAAAGCAATATTACAGAAATAGAAGTAGGCTTAGATGAAGATGAGATGGGAGATATGATAATGCGAAAAGAAATTGACGAAGCTGTGAATGACCTAATTCGAAAGAAAGCCCCTGGAGTAGACGATGTTCCGTCAGAACTACTGATAGCCTTGGGAGTGTCAGCCATGAGAAGACCTAAAAATGCAGCAAATTAAGCAAACTGATAGCCATCTGGTGCGCAAGGTGTCTGAGACAAGCGAAATACCCTCATCCTTCAAGAAGAATCTAGTAATTACGATTTCAAATAAAGCAGTATCCGGACTGTCACTTTAATGTCATGACTGGTAAATTTTAACACGAATGCTTCTCACAAGGATGGAAAAGCTCGTAGAAGCAGACGTCGGGGAAGTTCAGTTAGGATTCCGGATAAATGTCGGATCAAGCGAGGCAATACTGACCTTATGATTTATAAAAGAAGTCAGGCTAAGGAAAGACAAACCTACGTTTATAGCATTTTTACACTTACAGAAATCTTTTCAAAATTTTCACTGGAGTACTTTGAAATTCTCGGAATTCTGAAGGTATCAGGGGCAAAATACACGGAAGAATAGGCTATTTATAATTTGTACAGAAACCATTCGACAGTTTCAAGAGTTGAGTGGCATAAAGGGAGGCAATGCTTGAAAGGGGAGTGAAACAAGCTTGTAGCCTATCTTCGATATTATTCAGTACGTACGCTGAACAAGCAGTAAAGGAAGCCAAAGAGAAATTTGGAGTACGAATTGATGTTCAGGGGGAGGAAATAAAAACTTTTAGATTGGCCGACGACTTAAAATTCTGTCAGAGACAGCAGACTACATGGAATACCAGTTGAACGGAATGGTCAATGTCTTAAAAGGAGGATATAAGATGAACATTAATGAAAGCAAAACAAGGATAATGGAATGTAGTCGAATTAATTCTGGTGATGCTACGGGAATCAGATTGGGGCCCTAGACGCTTAAGATAGCAGATAAGTTTTATTATTTGGCAGCGAAAATAGAGAGGATATAAAATGTACACTGCCAATGGCAAGAAAAACATTTATGGAGATATCTGTGTACATTGAATAAAGATTTAAATTTTACGAAGTCTTTTCTGTTGTCTGGTGTGTTGCCGTGCCTTTTTTCTTTCTTTTCTTTTTTTTGAGTCATCATTCTTCTAACTGACTTCATGCTACCCCGCACGAATTCCTTTCCTGTGCTAAGTTCTTCATCTCAGAGTAGCACTTGCAACCTACGTTGTCAGTTATGTTCTAGATGTGTTCCAATAACTGTCTTCATCTATAGTTTTTACCCTCTACAGCTTCCTCTAGTACCATGGAAGCTATTCCCTGATGTCATAACAGATGTCCTATCATCCTGTCCCTTCTCCTTGTCAATGTTTTTCACATATTCCTTTTCTCTCCGATTCTGCACAGATCCTTCTCATTCCTTACGTTACCAGTCCACCTAAGCTTCAAGATTCGTCTGTAACACCACATCACAAAGGCTACAATTTTCTTCTGTTCCGGTTTTCGCATTGTCCATGTTTCACTACCACAGATTGCTGTACTCCAAACGTACATTCTCAGAAATTTCTTCCTCAAATTAAGACATATGTTTGGTATTATTTCAACTGTTTTTCCAACCTGAACGAAAACCACCGGCGACGCATGTGCGCGGAGAAAGAGACACTTCATTAGTTCATCCCAGTGTTTCAACGATTACGTGTTGCAATCACATGTTCCGGTCTCTATCATCCATTCATCCATCTCTTTCGTGGTCTACCTAGTTCTCTCTTCCCAGTTGGCAAATAATTCATTATCTCTTTCGGAATCTATTTTCTATCGCTCTACCATCGGCATCCTTATAGCTTTCTGTCATTAATACCTGCTTGCTCCCTGAGCTATTGATGATCATGTAGCAGCTTCTCTTTTTTCCAAACATCTCGTTAATTTTCTTGTACGTAACATCAAAGTTCGCCGTAGTCATATATGCTTCTACAGAATTTCACTTGTCCTCTAGACATATGTAACTAGTAATTTTTTTACTTTCTGTCAGTTTCAGTCTTTAGACATCTGTATCTCCTTTCGTCTGTTTCATTTACCACATTTTAATATTTTCTGCTTTTTTTCTGTTGAATTCAATAGCTGCTGTGTTAAACAAGATATTCCACTAGACCGTTTTACCTATTTGACTGTGTGTTGCCTTCCATGTGGTTTCTAGAGCTATCCGTTCGTCCTCGATCCCCAGGATTCGGACAATCGTTGCCTAATGCCACCTCTGAACAACAGCTGTTTCCTCTAATTTATCAGCCGCCTCTTTAAATTCCAACATTTTGCAATTACTTCAGTTTTAATCTTCAGTTTATAACAAACAAACTTTCGTGACAGCCTACATATGGACCTGGAAACGTCTTAACAGTTTAAAAGCAAGTTCCGAAATCTCTGTTTTACCATTATATAATCAATCAGAAACGTTTCAGTGTCTCCAGGTCTCTCCCGAGTATGCAACCTTTTTTCAGGATTCTTAAACCAAGTATTAGCGATGATTAAATTACGGGAAATACCAAGGGAAATATGCAAACTACCAAATCAAATCCGCTTGATGAGCTCGGTTCGAATATTACTGGAATGGAAATGGAAATGAGCGTATGGCACCATTGGCCTGCAGGCCCCATTCGGGGAAGTTCGGCCGCCACGTGCAAGTCTTATTTCATTCGACGCCACACTGGGCGACTTGCGCGCCGATGATGAGGGTGAAATGATGATGAGGACAACACAACACCCAGGCCCCGAGCGGAGAAAATGTCCAACCCGGCTGGGAATCGAACCCGGGCCCGCTTGCATGGGGGGCGATCACTGGAATATCTATCGTAGAAAACACGCGCTGTGCGTCTAAGATAGGTACAAGTACCTGAAACTTTGTTCTGTGATACTGTGAAAAGATCTCGTACTTAAATTCTATGTTATAAATAATGACGTTGAATTGCAAATAATCTATAATCTATGCATTTGTTATTGGTATGTTCACAAATTAGTTTTGTAAGTATTTGATTTACAAAATTACCTCAATTTTAGTCCTCTTCAAAACACTATGGACTATGTATGAAAGCTTGTTGATATTGTCTGATTTAAGAATGCTTATTGAGGGCAGTTGTTATACTGTTGCTACCGGTGCTAGACTTTTCTGCTTCGAAGATACTGGTGGTGGTTCCAACGCCATCTCACAGTCACCAGACGCAGTTTCGCATATTAACAAATGCTTTGCTTGAAAGGGGTCACGAGGTCACTTTCTTTACTGCAAGACCCCTCAAGGTAAGTTTCTAGGAGTCTGTACTAGGAATAAAGTACGAAATGTGCAGCAAGATGGTCCAGAGAATTTTGGTAGTTTTTCCTTGGTCTCTCATTTAACAAGTTCTTAAAAAGAATTAGTTAAACTCACAAAACAAAAGAAGAATGCTGGTGGAAATCATTGAACATTGACTGGTTGCTATAATAAGCACACCAACCCTTCGAGAGAAGAAAAGAAGAAGAAGAAAAAAGGAAAACGCTGAGTAAAGTTCTTATCTCTGGAATTTGAGGGATATTATGTGACACACTACGCATAGACCTACAGGAGTAAAGTGGAGAAGATGCAAACAGATACGTAAAGTGGCAGTCCACATATAGCTAGGGTGGTACTGGAAACAAGATGAGGATATCTGGTCAGCCGAATATAGGATAATATCAACAGTGACGGAAAATCAGGCAACGGTCATGAATGGCAAGTGAGTTACTAGATCATTTTAATGATGCAACTATTCTTATCACAATCGACAGCAAACCAACGCCATAACGGTGGGTCAGGTATACACACTGGCGTCACAAGCAGAAGTTGAAGAGGCAGAGAAAATGCACGAGGATAGTGAACATTGCGGGATTTCAAATAAAAATGGATGGTGGCCCTCAACTACGTACCCTCAGACTCAGAGTTGAAATATTAAAAGTTATGGCTGGTTTAGTTGTCTAGGGGCTGGGATGCGTAGCAGCCGCATTACAAGCCAAGTATTGCTGAGTCCACAGTATACAATTAAAGATTGCAATTAAATAAAATCTGCGGGTACTATTTTTAATGACTTTAAATGATGAGTACGGTAGCAATAGCACTTTTAAGAGTACCGTTTATTACTCTAAAACACTTATTGGTGTCGATGCTCCAGCAGTGCCCAATACTTGCGTTTCCTCATATGGGGTCCTACTTAAAACTCGATCAGTTTGGCTTCCCACAGAGCATATTGACGGTTGTCGGTGTTTTCTGGGACAGCCTGCATATTAATGGCTGTAAAATGCAGTTTGGGGCTCATTTATTACACGACCCTCGCATGTACGTACACATCTCCAGTTCCCTGATAAGTACATATCACTGAGCGAGGTGCCATAGAGAAAAGGCATTGCACTCGTATTAGGGAGGACGATAGTTTAAGTCCTTGCCCGGCGATCCTGGTTTATGTGTTCAAAGAGTTCTCTGCATCACGAATGCCTGAATGGTTCCTTTGAAACTTGTTCGTCTTCAATTAACTCGTCGCCAACAGGGCGTTAAATCCTGATGTTGGTTCCTTCCATTTCATCCTCTGTCACCAGCAAGAGGAACTTCTACGCTGAATTAAAGAAGCATTTGATACATTGTGACGGCATTCCCCCTACCAACAGCCAGTTTATTTATAGGCTTAGTAGTAATAATGCAGCGAACTCTGCAACTTGAGAAAAGATTCATCTGACCATCTATTCGCCGAGAGTACATGTTCTTAAAACCTGTAGACATTCCAGTGACTCACTGCAAGATTTTAGCCGTCATATAACAATTATTTGATGGCTTTCCCAGTTCTGCAGCTCCTTGCACCCCCGTTAGCTGTTTCCACTGTTTCATAAAGAGGGCACTAACACTGACCCTAGTAAATAATCATTCAAAGTGATTTCCAAAATCTTGGTGTTTCAGCGAACATCAAAATATCATAGAGCGAAACTGAGCACGATATCAGTCCTAAGAAATGATGACATATGCGACCACATATAAGGCTTATCATACTCGGGTGGTAATGGCTTTTTCTTAACGTTTCAAATGGCATGCTAATATCGTTGTCTCTTATGTTGTTATTTTCATCTGTGCGTAGTTGCTAAACCTAATGTCATCAAGAATCCGTTCAACATTATCATCTGTGAATGTCCGAAAAAATTTTGTCTCTACTATTATTCCGTACAATTCTTTCAGAGACTTCCCAGGAAACTCTAACAGAGATTCACATATCTCAAATTAGCAAACTGGGAAACGACTTCGTGGATTAGGATTAGTATGTTTTTAGGTCGGTTAGTACCTGGAGCAAGCCATTAACCCTTATTTTCCCCTGGTCAGCAGGTCACTTGTTGAAGTGGATCTCAAGTTATCATTTCAACTGGTTTGACGATACTGTTTTCTCTGTTTTGTGTTAGTATTTTCGTCCCTGCATACCTGCTACACCTAACGATATCGGTAGCCTGTTGGCCACTATAATCTGTGCGTGTCTTTTTAAATCGTCTCTCAACTATTGTTTCATTAAAATTTTCTTTCGCAGACTTCCCAAGAAAATCTAACAGAGATTGACATATCTCGAACTACGAAACTGAAAAAGGACTTTGTGCGTTTGGCTGACAAGTCACCCCTGGAAACTCTTCCAAATATCCGAGACGGGGGACACTCGAAATGAACGAGCCAGCTGTGAGGGATTTCATCAGGTGAGAATCTCTCCAAGTGAAAGAACGATAATTTTCATATAACATGACCATGTTTTGTGTATGGAAAATGTTATAACAATTGGCGAAGAGTTCTCGGGCTTCCAGCCGGGTGGCGATGTCTTCAAACTGCGACGTTTCGACGAGTGACTTCGCCAGAAGATGATGAGTATGTCACTCGTCGAAACGTCGGAGTTTGAAGACATCGCCACCCGGCTGGAAGCCCGAGAACTCTTCGCCAGCTGTATACGCCGGGAAAGCATACATTCACAGTTATAACAATTGTTTATGTCGAAAAAGCTGGAATAGTCGTAATGACATATTTGTTTTTTTTCTATATTTCTCCGATCGTGACTCCATGAATTAGTTATATATTTATGTTGTTACTTAACCACCTTTGAATTCTCTGCGGCTTCAAGCGTAGCAGTTCTTCAAGTGTCACTACTGTAATTGACCTCCAGAAGTCCCACTCTATTCTTCAGAAGACATTTCAGAAATTATCTTGAGCTCTTAGAAAATAAAATGGCGTAGGCAACTTTATGTATCCTGACTGCTAATACAGGGGAGGAAATCAGTGATCAAAAGTCTTTCAGTGACCATGTGAGAATATTAAGATGGGTAGGAAAGTATTTCTGCTTAGAAAGAAACAGGCTGGAGATTTTCGGAGCAGTTAACGTCAAAGATGGAATGACGCTGTGTCAATGGGTGAAAATCAAGCTATTTATCGATACGTTTTAGACATTTATATACTGAACAAGATAGTGTGGAAAAGGAAGAACCTGTATGGTTCAATGGCCATATTAGAATGTTCCTGCGAAAGTCATTGTCTCAGATTTAAATAAAACAAAGTATTGTTGAGAAAAAAGAAAACTGAAGCCAAAACGAGCGCAAGAAGAACAATACGAAGGTTCCGTCCGTTCGTTCATTTATTCATCGTGTTCCGTAGAACCCCATATGGGGACTGCCCAAATATGTGAGTGGCTCGAAGACTTCTTAAGTAATAGAACCCGGTACATTGTCCTCGATGGTGAGTGTTCATCGGAGGTGAGAGTATCATCTGGAGTGCCCCAGGGAAGTGTGGTAGGTCCGCTGTTGTTTTCTATCTGCATAAATGATCTTTCGGATAGGGTGGATAGCAATGTTCAGCTGTTTGCTGATGATGTTGTGGTGTACGGGGAGGTGTCGTCGTTGAGTGACTGTAGGAGCATACAAGATGACTTGGACAGGATTTGTGATTTGTGTAAAAAATGGCAGGTAACCCTAAATGTAGATAAATGTAAATCAATGCAGATGAATAGGAAAAAGAATCCCGTAATGTTTGAATACTCCATTAGTAGTGTACCCCTTGAAACAGTCACGTCGGTTAAATATTAGGGCGTAACATTGCAGAGCGATATGAAGTGGGACAAGCATGTAATGGCAGTTGGGGGAAGGCGGATAGTCGTCTTCGGTTCATTGGTATAATTTTGGGATGATGTGGTTCATCTAAAGGAGAGCGCTTATAAAACACTAATACGACCTATTCTTGAGTACTGCTCTAGCGTTTGGGATCCCTGTCAGGTCGGATTGAGGGAGGACGTAGCGCAATTCAGAGGCGGGCTGCTAGATTTGTTACTGGTAGGTTTGATCATCACGCGAGTGTTACGGAAATGCTTCAGGAACTCGGGTGGGAGTCTCTGGAGGAAAGGAGGCGTTCTTTTCGTGAATCGCTACTGAGGAAATTTAGAGAACCAGCATTTGAGACTGACTGCAGTACAATTTTACTGCCGCCCACTTATATTTGAAGAAGAGGTTCCTGAAGAGGGGCAGCAGCCTTTTCAGTAGTTGCAGGGCAACAGTCTGGATAATTGACTGATCTGGCCTTGTAACATTAACCAAAACGGCCTTGCTGTGCTGGTACTGCGAACGGCTGAAAGCAAGGGGAAACTACAGCCGTAATTTTTCCCGAGGACATGCAGCTTTACTGTATGATTAAATGATGATGGCGTCCTCTTGGGTAAAATATTCCGGAGGTAAAATAGTCCCCCATTCGGATCTCCGGGCGGGGACTACTCAAGAGGACGTCGTTATCAGGAGAAAGAAAATTGGCATTCTACGGATCGGAGCGTGGAATGTCAGATCCCTTAATCGGGCAGGTAGGTTAGAAAATTTAAAAAGGGAAATGGATAGGTTAAAGTTAGATATAGTGGGAATTAGTGAAGTTCGGTGGCAGGAGGAACAAGACTTTTGGTCAGGTGATTACAGGGTTATAAATACAAAATCAAATAGGGGTAATGCAGGAGTAGGTTTAATAATGAATAAAAAAATAGGAGTGCGGGTTAGCTACTACAAACAGCATAGTGAACGCATTATTGTGGCCAAGATAGACACAAAGCCCATGCCTACTACAGTAGTACAAGTTTATATGCCAAGTAGCTCTGCAGATGATGAAGAAATTGATGAAATGTATGACGAGATAAAAGAAATTATTCAGGTAGTGAAGGGAGACGAAAATTTAATAGTCATGGGTGACTGGAATTCGTCAGTAGGAAAAGGGAGAGAAGGATACATAGTACGTGAATATGGATTGAGGGGAAGAAATGAAAGAGGAAGCCGCCTTGTGGAATTTTGCACAGAGCATAACTTAATCATAGATAACACTTGGTTCAAGAATCATGAAAGCAGGTTGTATACCTGGAAGAATCCTGTAGATACTAAAAGGTATCAGATAGATTACATAATGGTAAGACAGAGATTTAGGAACCAGGTTTTAAATTGTAAGACATTTCCAGGGGCAGATGTGGATTCTGACCACAATCTATTGGTTATGAACTGCAGATTGAAACTGAAGAAACTGCAAAAAGGCGGGAATTTAAGGCGATGGGACCTGGATAAACTGAAAGAACCAGAGGTTGTAGAAAGTTTCAGGGAGAGCATAAGGGAACAATTGACAGGAATGGGGGAAAGAAATACAGTAGAAGAAGAATGGGTAGCTTTGCGGGATGAAGTAGTGAAGGCAGCAGAGGATCAAGTAGGTAAAAAGACGAGGGCTAATAGAAATCCTTGGGTAACAGAAGAAATATTGAATTTAATTGACGAAAGGAGAAAATATAAAAATGCAGTACATGAAGCATGCAAAAAGAAATACAAACGTCTCAAAAATGAGATCGACAGAAAGTGCAAAATGGCTAAGCAGGGATGGCTAGAGGACAAATGTAAGGATGTAGAGGCTTATCTCACTAGGGATAAGATAGATACTGCCTACAGGAAAATTAAAGAGACCTTTGGAGAGAAGAGAACCACTTGTATGAATATCAAGAGCTCAGATGGAAAACCAGTTCTAAGCAAAGAAGGGAAGGCAGAAAGGTGGAAGGAGTATATAGAGGGTTTATACAAGGGCGATGTACTTGAGGACAATATTATGGAAATGGAAGAGGATGTGGATGAAGAAGAAATGGGAGATAAGATACTGCGTGAAGAGTTTGACAGAGCACTGAAAGACCTGAGTCGAAACAAGGCCCCGGGAGTAGACAACATTCCATTAGAACTACTGATGGCCTTGGGAGAGCCAGTCATGACAAACCTCTACCATCTGGTGAGCAAGATGTATGAGACAGGCGAAATACCCACGGACATCAAGAAGAATATAATGATTCCAATCCCAAAGAAAGCAGGTGTTGACAGATGTGAAAATTACCGAACTCTCAGTTTAATAAGTCACAGCTGCAAAGTACTAACACGAATTCTTTACAGACGAATGGAAAAACTGGTAGAAGCGGACCTCGGGGAAGATCAGTTTGGATTCCGTAGAAATGTTGGAACACGTGAGGCAATACTAACCTTACGACTTATCTTAGAAGAAAGATTAAGAAAAGGCAAACCTACGTTTCTAGCATTTGTAGACTTAGAGAAAGCTTTTGACAACGTTGACTGGAATACACTCTTTCAAATGCTGAAGGTGGCAGGGGTAAAATACAGGGAGCGAAAGGCTATTTACAATTTGTTCGGAAATCAGATGGCAGTTATAAGAGTCGAGGGGCATGAAAGGGAAGCAGTGGTTGGGAAAGGAGTGAGACAGTGTTGTAGCCTCTCCCCGATGTTATTCAATCTGTATATTGAGCAAGCAGTAAAGGAAACAAAAGAAAAATTCGGAGTAGGTATTAAAATTCATGGAGAAGAAGTAAAAACTTTGAGGTTCGCCGATGACTTTGTAATTCTGTCAGAGACAGCAAAGGACTTGGAAGAGCAGTTGAACGGAATGGACAGTGTCTTGAAAGGAGGATATAAGATGAACATCAACAAAAGCAAAACGAGCATAATGGAATGTAGTCAAATTAAATAGGGTGATGCTGAGGGGATTAGATTAGGAAATGAGACACTTAAAGTGGTAAAGGAGTTTTGCTATTTAGGGAGTAAAATAACTGATGATGGTCGAAGTAGAGAGGATATAAAATGTAGACTGGCAATGACAAGGAAATCGTTTCTGAAGAAGAGAAATTTGTTAACATCGAGTATAGATTTAAGTGTCAGGAAGTCGTTTCTGAAAGTATTTGTATGGAGTGTAGCCATGTATGGAAGGGAAACATGGACGATAACCAGTTTGGGCAAGAAGAGAATAGAAGCTTTCGAAATGTGGTGCTACAGAAGAATGCTGAAGATAAGGTGGGTAGATCACGTAACTAATGAGGAGGTATTGAATAGGATTGGGGAGAAGAGAAGTTTGTGGCACAACTTGACTAGAAGAAGGGATCGGTTGGTAGGACATGTTTTGAGTCATCAAGGGATCACAAATTTAGCATTGGAGGTCAGCGTGGAGGGTAAAAATCGTAGAGGGAGACCAAGAGATCAATACACTAAGCAGATTCAGAAGGATGTAGGTTGCAGTAGGTACTGGGAGATGAAGAAGCTTGCACAGGATAGAGTAGCATGGAGAGCTGCATCAAACGAGTCTCAGGACTGAAGACCACAACAACAACAACAACAACAACAACAACTTATATTTCGCGGAAAGACCACAAAGATAAGATAAGAGAGATTGGGGCTCGTACAGAGGCATATAGGCAGTCATTTTTCCCTCGTTCTGTTTGGGAGTTGAACAGGGAGAGAAGATGATTGTTGTGGTACGAGGTACCCACCGCCACGCACCATATGGCGGATTGCGAAGTATGTATGTAGATGTATGTAGATGTAGACATGATAGGGTCCCTGTGTGTCTAATTACAGGTGATTTGATTATCTCCAGTACTTAAGGTGGGCGCTACTACAGTGTAAATGAGTCAAAAATAAAATTGATCTACTTATGTGAAGGGAAATCCTAAGACGATTTTAAAATTATTAAAAAAAATTCTTGATCGCAAGGTCATTTATTACAACGATAATTTTTAAAAAAATATATTTTTAATAAAGTACTGTGCGCTCGAGACTTTCTTCACTAGAATATTGCTGTTCCCAGTCATATTTTCTAAAATTACTAAGATGATTTTGTCTTTCGTAAATTCTGTGAACACTGACGCGGGAACGGAATCTGACACACAGACCAGCGAATTACCGTCTTCCGACAAAGTTTCTCTGAGGAAGACCGTCCTTGAATAAGTGCACAACTACCGAAATGACGAAAGTTGAAACAAGTGGTCCTAAAGCAGAACACTAGTTAAAATCGTGAAGCAGAGGTTATGAGACTGGATTTTAGGCGACAAGGGTACGTTACTTTACAGGTTATGCATCAGAAGTCTATCCACAGCTAGCAACAGTTCATCATACACTACCGGCCATTAATATTGCTACACCACGAATATGACGTGCTACAGACGCGAAATTTAACCGACAGGAAGAAGATGCTGTGATATGCAAATGATTAGCTTTTCAGTGCATTCACACAAGGTTGGCGCCGGTGGCGACACCTACAACGTGCTGACATGAGGAAAGTTTCCAACCGATTTCTCGTACACAAACAGCAGTTGACCGGCGTTGCCTGGTGAAACGTTGTTGTGCTGCCTCGTGTAAGGAGGGGAAATGCGTACCATCCCGTTTCCGACTTTGATAAAGGTCGGATTGTAGCCTATCGGACTGCAGTTTACCGTATCGCGACATTGCTGCTCGCTTTGGTCGAGATCCAATGACTGTTAGCAGAATATGGAATCGGTGGTTTCAGAAGGGTAATACGGAACGCCGTGCTGGATCCCAACGGCCTCGTATCACTAGCAGTCGAGATGACAGGCATCATATCCGCATGGGTGTAACGGATCGTGCAGCCACGTCTCGATCCCTGAGTCAATAGATGGGGACGTTTGCAAGACAGAAACCATCTGCACGAACAGTTCGACGACGTTTGCAGCAGCGTGGACTATCAGCTCGGATACGATGCCTGCGGTCACCATTGACGCTGCATCACAGACAGGAGCTCCTGCGATGGTGTACTCAACGACGAACCTGGGTGCACGAATGACAAAACGTCATTTTTTCCGATGAATCCAGGTTCTGCTTACAGCATCATGATGGTCGCACCCGTGTTTGGCGACATCGCGGTGAGCGCACTTTGGAAGCGTGCATTTGTCATCGCCATACTGGCGTATCACCCGGCGTGACGGTATGGGGTGCCATTGGTTACACGTCTCGGTCACCTCTTGTTTGCACTGACGGCGCTTTGAACAGTGGACATTTCAGACGTGTTACGACCCGTGGCTCTACCCTTCATTCGATCCTTGCGAAACCCTACATTTCAGAAGGATAATGCATGACCGCATGTTTCAGGCCCTGTACAGGCCTTTCTGGATACAGAGAATGATCGACTGCTGCCCTGGCCAGCACATTCTCCAGATCTCTGACCAATTGAAAACGTCTGGTCAATGGTGACCGAGCAACTGGCTCGTCACAATACGCCAGTGACTACTCTTGATGAACTGTGGTATCGTGTTGAAGCTGCATGGGCAGCTGTACCTGTACACGCCATCCAAGCTCTGTTTGACTCAATGCCCAGGCGTATCAGGGCCGTTATTACGGCCAGAGGTGGTTGTTCTGGGTACTGATTTGCCGGACGATGTGGCCGAACGGTTCTATGCGCTTCAGTCTGGAACTGCGCGACCGCTACTGTCGCGCGTGTGGTGTCCTTAGGTAAGTTAGGTTTAGGTAGTTATAAGTTCTAGGAGACTGATGACCTCAGATGTTAAGCCCCATAGTGCTCAGAGCCATTTGGATACTGATTTCTCAGTATCTATGCACCGAATTTGCATGAAAATGTAATCACAAGTCAGTTCTAGTATAATATATTTGTCCAATGAATACCCGTTTATCATCTGCATTTCTTCTTGGTGTATCAATTTTAATGGTCAGCAGTGTAATTCACTGCAGCAACGATCAGTTGCAAGTGAATGGACAAACGGCCAGGTCATTCCCGTAAAGGATGGTACCCTTACAGATAGACACATATGTAGAGCAATGTAAACATTTTTTTTATTTTCTTTGTTTTTGGTTAGTCCGTGAGAAGACAGCAGACAGCGGCATTTCACTTAAAAAAAAAAAAAAACGTTGATAATTGCGGAGAGGTTTACTATTAGAACGCCGAGAACGTGCAGCACCCGACGCATCATCAAGTTGTCCTCGACTGTTTTCCGGAAAATTTTCCCCTCGAGTATAATGTTGACATATTTCACTTGTTATTTACGTCATCCAGCTTAACATAGTTTTGTACCATTTCTGCAGGAGAAACCGCACGTTCGACCTGGTGATCTGCGAGCCGATGCCCTACCAAGCTTACTACGGCCTGTTCCACACGGTCGGATCGCCTCCTCTCGTCGGCTTCGTCACATTTTCTGCGGTTGCTTCCACATACTATACCCTGGGCAATTTCATGAACCCAGCCTATATGCCTGATGTCCTAGTTAGTCTCTCTAATCACCTGACCTTCTGGGAGCGCGTGTACAACACCTACTACTATCTGAGGTTATACCACATGTGGTTCTACGGAGTGCTCCCGAAACAGGAGTCTCCCATGAGAGAAGTCTTCGGAACTGAACCACCTTCAATTTACGAAACTGAGCGCAGCTACAGTTTACTCATAGTCGGCAACCATTTCTCTCTGGAGTACCCTCGACCGCAGCTACCGAATGTCGTAGAGATTACTGGCCTCCAAGCATCAACGAAGATCGAGAAGTTACCGAAAGTGAGTCAAGACCATTTCTGCAAAGTTATCGTAGATCAATCGTACTGAATTGTTGATTCGTACATAAGTTTCAGAAATCAGCACAGAAATTCTCTATAATTTGGTAACCTAATCATTTGTTCGCACCAAGTTCTATGGATGCTAGTGTGACATATGAATAGTTGTACCTGGATCTGTCTTCCTCCCTGTGTGGCTTGATCACTTGAAACTTGTGTAATGGAGATTACAAATGAAGCATTAGATGATGAAATACTGGAGACCGACAACGTTACTGTTTCCGTCTGACGGACGGAGCATCGTCAACAAATCACCACTGCTTATCGCGACAAAACTCTGAGGTCAGAGAACTGTACCAGATCGCACGTCAAAGGCAGCTGATTTTTAATTGTACCGCGTCACCTGTACATACTACTTTCTTTCTACATTCTGGTGATGAAGTAGTCTTCCAAATTCCGTATTCTAAATCGTAAACCCATCCACTTCCTTCTCTCTGCATCTCTATCTTAATAACTGCTGAGAGTAAGTACACTACTGGCCATTAAAATTGCTACACCAAGAAAAAATGGAGATGATAAACGGGAATTCATTGGACAAATATATTATACTAGAACTAACATGTGATTACATTTTCACGCAATTTGAGTGCATAGATCCTCACAAATCAGTACCCAGAACAACCACCTCTGGCCGTAATAACGGCCTTCGTACGCCTGGGCATTGAGTCAAACAGTGCTTGGATGGCGTGTACAGGTACAGCTGCCCATGCAGCTTCAACACGACACCATAGTTCATCAAGAGTAGTGACTGGCGTATTGTGACGAGCCAGTTGCTCGGTCACCATTGACTAGACGTTTTCAATTGGTGAGAGATCTGGAGAACGTGCTGGCCAGGGCAGCAGTCGAACATTTTCTGTATCCAGAAAGGCCCGTGCAGGACCTGCAACATGCGGTCGTACATTTTTTTTTTTTTTGGTCATCAGTCTACTGACTGGTTTGATGCGGCCCGCCACGAATTCCTTTCCTGTGCTAACCTCTTCATCTCAGAGTGGCACTTGCAGCCTACGTCCTCAATTGTTTGCTTGACGTATTCCAATCTCTGTCTTCCTCCACAGTTTTTGCCCACAACAGCTCCCTCTAGTACCATGGAAGTCATTCCCTGATGTCTTAGCAGATGTCCTATCATCCTGTCCCTTCTCCTTAATCAGTGTTTTCCACATATTCCTTTCCTCTCCGATCTGCGTAGAACCTCCTCATTGCTTACTTTATCAGTCCACCTAATTTTCAACATTATCCTGCTGGAATGTAGGGTTTCGCAGGGATCGAATGAAGGGTAGAGCCACGGGTCGTAACACATGTGGATAAGATGCCTGTCATTTCGTCTGTTAGTGATACGAGGCCGTTGGGATCCAGCACGGCGTTCCATATTACCCTCGTGAACCCATCGATTCCATATTCTGCAAACAGTCATTGGATCTCGACCAACGCGAGCAGCAATGTCGCGATGCGATAAACCGCAATCCGATAGCCTACAATCCGACCTTTATCAAAGTCGGAAACGTGATGGTACGCATTTCACCTCCTTACACGAGGCATCACAATAACGTTTCACCAGGCAACGCCGGTCAACTGCTGTTTGTGTATGAGGAATCGGTTGGAAACTTTCCTCACGTCAGCACGTTGTAGGTGTCGCCACCGGCGCCAACCTTGTGTGCGTGTTCTGAAAAGCTAATCATTTGCATATCACATCATCTTCTTCCTGTCGGTTAAATTTCACGTATGTAGCACGTCATATTCGTGGTGTAGCAATTGTAATGGCCAGTAGTGCAACAACCATATCACTCTTTAAATTGATTTCTCGTCGTTTGTCTAAAATTCTTTTAATGATACATACATTTTCATTGCATGAACTGTCTTCCTGAAGTTCACTTTGTTCTTCTAATAGGAAAAGCTTACCTCTGTTACGTTTTATATGATTGTTAATTATTACTGCGAATATTTAATACGCTGAGTTTAGGAGGCTATTTCCTCTACAATTTTCATAGGTCTTTCTTTGAATTTTTTTTAAAGAATTGGTATCACTTCTGAAATTCTGCAAGAGTTCGATATTTTACAGTAGTACTAACTTTCATTCATAAATGTAATAATCTAAAATCACAGAAGGGACACACCTATTTTAAAAGTTCCATGTTAATACCATGTGGACCACATACCTTCCTAATTTTCAAACTTCTTACAACTATTCGCAGTTCTTATGCTGACTGAATCCACAGTGCTATTACATACGCTAACGTGATATCTTCTTCCTTCAGTTCTGAAACTTCTATATTCCACAATGTTTTATAAAATTCCTTCCACTGATCTTCGCTAATTTCGTATAAATGTCCTCTTTGAGATTCAAAACTATATGTGGTAAGTGTTCCATGAACGAAGAAATATTCTGTAGTTTTTCTTTTCCATTTGTTGTTTATTGAGATTGCCACCCCACAACTCACATGTGTTTTGAAGTAACCCACTGCATAACAATGTACAGTAATCCAGATCTCTTTTACCATGTAACTTCTTTTTTTGTTTCTGTTATAACAGTTACAGTTCTTATTATCCTGTCTGTGACACCTCAGCCGGCCATTGTGGCCGAGCGGTTCCAGGCGCTTCAGTTCGGAACCGCGCTGCTGCTACGGTCGCAGGTTCGAATCCTGCCTCGGGTACGGATGCGTGTGATGTCCTTAGGTTAGTTTGATTTATATAGTTCTAAGTCTAGGGGACTGATGACTTCAGATGTTAAGTCCCATAGTGCTTAGAGCCATTTGAACCATTTTGTGACACCTCATTGTTTATTCCTGACTTGCCTTGGTGTTCTCTATGATACATCCTTTTTAATCTTACGCTGTGTATGAGGAATAGTGTCGATCAAGCTTGGTGGTGGGTCTGCCGCCTCACAGCTTCCAAGCCTGCTGAGTAATATTTCGGATTACCATTCCTAGGCAGACTGCCATTCGCACGTTTCCAGCTCTGCCTGCCCTGAAGAGGTGTCTTCTGCCTCTTCTGCCTTTATTGTGTTATGTAACATTCTCTTCCGACATGTCAGCTGTTGGCATCCTTGTCACTCGGTCCTACAACGTCAACGGAGACGAAAAGGGAAGAGATGCCCAAGAGAGGACGTTAGGAAGGAACACAGAAGGAATTGACACAAGTAAGTGGAAGCTAGCCCCGCGATCTAACGCGCTGCTTCCCGGGCAGCACAATAACCCTGTGTTTGGTGTGGGTCGGCGGTGAGGTGGGTGGACTGCTGTGGCCTATTGTGGGGTTGTGTACCACTGAGGGCTACGGCGGGTTGCTGCTCACTTGCTCCCAAAAAGGGAATCTTCATGGAGGCCTACCCTTTATTCTCTCATGTACTAACCTGTCTAGCGTACGTGACAATTCAAGGAGCAGAGCTGCTATCAACGCAACTCTGGGGAAGGAGACCAGAGAACAAGGTAATCGGTCTCATCGCATTAGGAAAGGACGGGGAAGGAAGTCGGCCGTGCCCTTTCAAAGGAAGCATCCCGGCATTTGCCTGGAGCGATTTAGGGAAATCACGGAAAACCTGAATCAGGATGGCCGGACGCGGGATTGAACCGTCGTCCTTCCCGAATGCGAGTGCAGTGTGCCAACCACTGCGCACGTAAACCTACTCGCCACGTTAATGTCGTAGTCCGTCAGGCAAAAGCTTTCTCTAAACATACAAAAGCTATAAACGTATGTTTTGTAATGTGTAAAATGAGCTTTTGACATACCTCTTGGGATATCAGAAAAATCTGCTTGGCTGGACTGACTGATAGATTTCTCCCTATGGGCTTCATCATCATCATCATCATCATTTAAGACTGACTATGCCTTTCAGCGTTCAGTCTGGAACATAGCCCCCCTTATAAAATTCCTCCATGATCCCCTATTCAGTGCTAACATTGGTGCCTCTTCTGATGTTAAACCTATTACTTCAAAATCATTCTTAACCGAATCCAGGTACCTTCTCCTCGGTCTGCCCCGACTCCTCCTACTCTCTACTACTGAATCCATGAGTCTCTTGGGTAACCTTGCTTCTCCCATGCGTGTAACATGACCCCAACATCTAAGCCTGTTCGCCCTGACTGCTACATCTATAGAGTTCATTCCCAGTTTTTCTTTGATTTCCTCATTCTGGACACCCTCCTGCCATTGTTCCCATCTACTAGTACCTGCAATCATCCTAGCTACTCTCATATCCGTAACCTCAACCTTGTTGATAAGGTAACCTGAATCCATCCAGCTTTCGCTCCCGTACAGCAAAGTTGGTCGAAAGATTGAACGGTGCACAGATAACTTAGTCTTGGTACTGACTTCCTTCTTGTAGGAGAGAGTAGATCGTAGCTGAGCGCTCACTGCATTAGCTTTGCTACACCTCGCTTCCAGTTCTTTCACTAGGTTGCCATCCTGTGAGAATATGCATCCTAAGTACTTGAAACCGTCCACCTGTTCTAACTTTGTTCCTCCTATTTGGCAGTCAATTCTTTTATATTTCTTTCCCACTGACATTACTTTCGTTTCGGAGATGCTAATCTTCATGCCATAGTCCTTTCATTTCTGATCTAGCTCTGAAATATTACTTTGCAAACTTTCAATCGAATCTGCCAT
The DNA here is from genome assembly GCF_021461395.2 of Schistocerca americana. Lineage (NCBI taxonomy): Eukaryota > Metazoa > Arthropoda > Insecta > Orthoptera > Acrididae > Schistocerca > Schistocerca americana. The sequence goes on along the minus strand of NC_060120.1, from coordinate 13,044,804 downwards.
CACAACTAAGTCATCCGCATATGCAAGACTGCTTATTTTGTGTTCACATATCTTAGTCTCACCCAGCCAGTCTATTGTTTTCAACATATGATCCATAAATAATATGAACAACAGTGGAGACAGGTTGCAGCCTTTTCTCACCCCTGCAACTATTCTGAACCATGAACTCAATTTACCGTCAACTCTAACTGCTGCCTGACTATCCTTGTAAAGACCTTTAATTGCTTGCAAAAGTTTGCCTCCCATTCCATAATCTCGTAGAATAGACAATAACTTCCTCCTAGGAACCCGGTCATATGCCTTTTCTAGATCTATAAAGCATAGATACAATTCCCTGTTCCACTCACAACATTTCCCCATTATTTGCCGTAAGCTAAAGATCTGGTCCTGACAACCTCTAAGAGGCCTAAACCCACACTGATTTTCATCCAATTGGTCCTCAACTAATACTCGCACTTTCCTTTCAACAATACCTGAGAAGATTCTACCCACAACGCTGATTAATGAGATACCTCTATAGTTGTTACATACAATCTTTTCTGTTTCCATGTTTAAAGATTGGTGTGATTACTGCTTTTGTCCAGTCTGATGGAACCTGTCCCGACTCCCAGGCCATTTCAATTATCCTGTGTAGCCATTTAAGACCTGACATTCCACTGTATTTGATGAGTTCCGACTTAATTTCATCCACCCCAGCCGCTTTATTGCACTGCAATCTATTGACCATTTTTTTCCACTTCCTCAAATGTGATCCTATTTCCATGATCATTCCTATCCCATTCTACCTCGAAATCTGAAACATTGCTGATCGCATTTTCACCTACATTGAGCAACTCTTCAAAATATTCCCTCCATCTGCCCAAGGCATCCACAGGATTCACCAGCAGTTTTCCTGACCTGTCCAAAATACTTGTCATTTCCTTCTTACCTCCTTTTCGAAGACTGCTAATTACACTCCAGAATGGTTTTCCAGCAGCTTGACCCAAGGTCTCCAACCTGTTTCCAAAGTCTTCCCACGATTTATTCTTGGATGACTGATGACCTCAAAAGTTAAGTCGCATAGTGCTCAGAGCCATTTGAACCATCTTCTTGGATTCTGCAATTATCTGTTTGGCTTTGTTTCTTTCTTCAACATAATTTTCTCTGTCTACCTGGGTTCTGGTTTGTAGCCATTTTTGATACGCCTTCTTTTTCCATTTACAGCCTGCCTTGACTGTATCATTCCACCAAGCTGTTTGCTTCATCCTACTTTTACACACTACTGTTCCAAGACATTCTTTAGCCACTTCTAGTAATGTGTCCCTGTACCTTGTCCATTCCTTATCCAATGACTGTAATTGACTGCATTCAAATAACTGGTACCTTTCTGAGATCGCTGTTATGTACTTGTGCCTGATTTCCTTATCCTGAAGTTTCTCCACTCTTATCCTCCTACATATGGACCTGACCTCCTGCACTTTCGGCCTCACAATCCCAATTTCACTGCAGATTAAATAATGATCAGTGTCATCAAAGAATCCCCTGAATACACGTGTGTCCCTCACAGCCTTCCTGAATTCCTGATCTGTTATTATATAGTCTATGACAGATCTGGTTCCCCTGCCTTCCCAAGTATACCGGTGAATGTTCTTATGTTTAAAAAAGGAGTTTGTGATTACTAAGCCCATACTGGCACAGAAATCCAAGAGTTGTTTCCCATTCCTGTTGGCCTCCATATCCTCTCCAAATTTACCCATAACCTTTTCATACCCTTCTGCTCGATTTCCAACCCTGGCGTTAAAATCACCCATGAGCAGAACACTGTCCTTGTCCTTTACTCTAACAACTACATCACTGAGTGCCTCATAAAAACTATCCATCTTATCTTGCTCTGTCCCTTCACAATGCGAATATACTGACACAATCCTAATTTTCTTGCTAGACACTGTCAAATCTATCCACATCAGTCGTTCGTTTACATACCTTATTGCAACTACGCTGGGTTCCATTTCTTTCCTGATGTAAAGCCCTACATCCCATTGTGCTATTACTGCTTTGACTCCTGACAGGTAGACCTTGTATTCTCCCACTTCCTCTTCTTTCTCACCCCTTACCCGAATGTCACTAGCAGCTAAAACGTCCAGCCCCATCTTACTTGCAGCCTCTGCCAGCTCTACCTTCTTCCCAGAGTAGCCCCCATTGATATTAACAGCTCCCCATCTCATTACCATTTGTTTGCCAATTCGTATCTTAGGAGTCCCTGGTTTTTCAGTTAGAGGTGGGACTCCGTCACCTCCAAAGGTCCGAGGCATTTTGCTCTGATTGTTGCCAGCATCATATTTAAAGTACCAGGGAAGCAGGTTGCTAGCCTTACTTGCCCCGAGTCCCATTGGGTTTTACCCCTAACAGCTGAGGGACTAACCGGTGGATTTGGTAGTCTTTGCCGTATGAGCACAAAGGTGAACACGACTCAGAATATGTCCGAGATGCCCAGCCTTATTCCAAAGTAACTGGTATCCCGACTGTCGGGACCACTTACTTGGCCACTCATACGTTGCCCGTGGTTCATGAACTAGGACATGACTGCAGGAACCCACACCATGAACCACCCCTATGGGCTTGCATTCCATAAAAAACTGTTCGTAGTGAGTTAACTATAGAAAAGGGATGACCCTAGCAAGTGTTAGACATGGGTGCTGCATCGACCAGTAGATAACAGAAAGGCGTACATCCAACTATGAAATGAAATAACGGTCCAAAATTAATCCTAGCTTATTATGAACATCTTTGCTAACCCATACATGAACGAGATTCAATCACAGGATCTTACTCTCTCTCTTTTCTCAGCGATCACAGGCCTTGTAGACCACGCGCTGCATCAACGATCTGCTTCCACCGCCTTCTATCTCTCACAGCCTCTCTCCACCATCAGCAAATTCCTAATGCTGCGATGACTTTCTCTTTCCACCTTGTACGGGGTCCGCCCAATGGTCTTTTTGCCCGGAGAGTTCCTTCAAATGCTTTCTTGATGATTCTGTTGTTTTCCATTCTAGCCACATGACCAGCCCATTGCAGTCTCCTACTTTTTAATTTCTGGATCATAGTGGGTTGCTTCGTCAACTGATTTATTTCACTGCTCTTTCGAATTCTCCATACACCATTCTCCAACACAGGTCCCCAGATTTTTCTCGTTACTTTTCTTTCGAAAAAATTCAGTTTTTTTCTTTCATTCTTTGTGAGTGTCCAGCCTTCTAAACCGTACAGTACCACGGGGAAGATGATAGCATTGTATATCTCTATCTTTGTGGAGATTGAGAAAGCTTTACTTTTTAGTGGATTACTTAGTGAGTACAGACATCTTGACCCTGAGGCTATTCTTTCATTTATATCCATTGTTATGATATTTTTACTGTTGAAACGTGATCCAAGGTATTTAAACTGGAGAACTTTTCTGAATTTAGAATGCTGGTCAATTTCAAAGTAAGGATCTGGGTTTGTGACTCGACCTATTTCCATATATTCGGATTTCTCTTGGTTAATCAAAAGCCCCATTTTGCTGGCACTGTGCCTCAGAGATCTGTGCATGACTTTCAGTTCTTCTTCAGTTTCACTCAGCAACACTATATCATCTGCATAAGCCAGGAGTTTTACTTCACTGTGTTCGAATCGGAGACCATTGTATAGATCTAAATTACTCTGCCGAACCACTTTCTCTATTGCAAGGTTGAAAGAGCGTCTACCTGTCGTAAGCCTGTTCTAATTGGAAAGGTGGGATCTTACTTCGATTAAAAAATACAGAGAAGACGAAAATTAACAATTATTAATGTGAAATAGTTCTAATCTAATAGATGAATGATCTGACAAGGACTGGATGGGTTAGGTGAATGGGAAAGACCAGTATCTTATAAATCTGTTATCCATTACGGAAATAGAAATTCTTGGTTTTCACTCGATGATTGCCTGATTGTATCAGAAGAAACCAAAAAGTAATATATACAAAGAAAAAGCATCGCTAGTTGACGTTTCATGGTTCATTCGTTCATGAAAGCTATAAGATTAGTGGAACCTATTTGATCCGTACAAGGCGCCTACATACGACCGACAAGTCTCATGTCACACTGAACTAACTCTTAATATTCTGCATAATGTAGAGCAGAAAGCTGCGAGCGTCACACTCTGCTGATTGCAGCAACGTCCCTTGTCTACGTCTGTGGGCGTAGTGATGTTCTCAGACTCTGAGGATCAAGTGTCTCCCGCAAGGTCTCCACACAAAGTGTTTTATTCAGAATCTAGGGATTCACACAGAATCCCAAGAAAAAGTTTTTCACACCGAAACATTCTTCTCTCTACATAAACCTGCTCAATTTCTGTGCGCCAATGAAAAGACTCTGCAATGTATGGACAATGATATTGTTGTTAACGAAAGCACTAACTACCAACCAGGCAAAAGTTTTACTAGCTCCCACATGCACAGTTATTAAAACATTCTGTGTTACACTGCCACTCATTAATAAAGTTTTTCACATCAGTCAATATTCATGTTACCACGTCTGAATTTCTCGGAAGCTGGCATCCTGACTTCCTCTCCTCTGCAATTTTTTTTTTCAGTATTAGTCAATGAGGTGCTTTCTCACAATATTTTAGTCAGTAGGATGTTTACCTCTTGTGGAGAGGCAAAAAGAGAAAGGAATTCCAGAACAAAGTGCAGCTCTGTTGTTTCTTATGAGTCACAGCGATCTGTATCTTGCTCATGTTGGCCACCACTGCCGACAATGTTAATGATTAACAATAAGTACCTCTGCTGTATTATTACACGTTTATTGTGTTACGACTGGTTTCCTTCGTTGAACATATTCAGCCTGCTGAGTTGTGCTAAAGTCATGACTGATATAAATGGTCTGATCGTCATAGGTGATGTCAAAGACCAAATCCAGAAACACATTCTGCCAACGACCTAGGAGCAGGCTGGCTAGCAGACAGGACATACAGCAACAGCATGCCGCGTCAGCCGCCAAGTCTTCGCCAGGCGGTAGGCAGAACGTTTGTGAACCGTGATTTCAGATTCTGGTTCTAACATTACCTAAGACAACCAGACCATTTATGTCACGAGTTTAGTACTACTCGACAATCTGAAGATGTTCAATGAACGAAACAGGCCGTAACACAATAAATTTGTAATAATACAGTGAAAGTGGTTTTTACTAATAATCAAGATCTGTATCTACGGCTGACTTTCCATTCTACCGCGTACTAGGAAGGTGACCCACCGATGAAAAATGTTTGACTGGATGACACAGCTTGTAAAAGCCAAGATACTGCACAAGCCCACGCGCTTGTCCTGACATGTTATTTGACTTCTTTACATAGAGGCCAGGATCCCATATTGCGCAGAGCGCATTGTGAGAAAAATTCTGAGAAGTCGGTGTCCGAGCTAAACAATGCCCAGTTCCCCAGGCTAAACAATGTTTGGACCACAGAGTTGTACCTTCCTCGAGTGGATACTTTTGCCCAACCCATCGCTTTCACCGAAACTCCAGGCTACTTGAATGGACTCCGCGTCACTGCCCTGTGATTCTCCTTCTTCTTTGGTTCATCATGGCCCCAGTTAACTACAGAAAGTATAACACGCAAAACTGGCACAAGAAAGGTGAAGGAATGCCTTAGTCGTGGCAGTCACTGAGGTTACTTATTACCAGAATTCAATATTTATTAACTGACGGTGTTAGAACTCAGATAGTGGTGGATCTAAAATAGCTGTAAATGAAATATATGGTGTGCCAGTCGAACAATAGACTGATACGTATCAGCTTGCCTTTCTGTAACTGATCTGCAATGTCAGTATTGCCTCGCATGTTTATAAGTTTCCCTGGAACCCAAATTCGTTTCAATATTTGGCATCCATGACGTAATAAACTTACACTTCAGTGTATTCACATCTGTCAGAACCCCCCTTCTTTGGAATTGGAATTATTGCATTATTCTTGAAGTCTGAGAGTATTTCACTTGTCTGCGTAGGTAGAATAGTTCTGTCATGCATTGTTCACCCAAGATATTTAATAATTTTCAGGGAATATCGTCTACTGCAGGGGCTCTTTTTGGTTTCAGGTCAGTCAGTCGTCCAGCAAACTCTTCTCGCCGCATCACATCACCCATCTCATCCATTTCCTTTTCTATTTCTATAACACCGACTTCTAATTCAGTCCCCATGAGCAGCCCTTCGTCATTCAGTACAAGCTTGGGATCTGAAGTATTGGTATTTGATTACCTGTCACAAAACGTCAATGTGCTCTCTAACGGACGAACGACAAGTATCCAGAGGATGGCCATAAAATTGTGAACATATTCAGAGCTACCGCACGGGCTGCTGTTCCACTGAGCTATAGCTAGTCATCCTAAGTTTTAAGGACTGGTGTGAGATGGGGTGTTCAACAAATGTCCACGAAAATAAAGAAAAACATGAGATCAGGCAACATTGGAGGCCAGTCGTAAAATGTGAGATCAGTATGTCTATCCTAAGTTGAGGAGCTCAATCTTAAAATAAGCCATGGTAAGCAGATGTCAGTGTATTGGTACCCAGCCCTGTTCAAAAATGAAATTTCTTATAACTTCTCGCATTTGGCGAAGAAGCCACATCCTTAGCGTATCCAGGTGAGACATGAGTCTTATTAAGTGCGTGCTTTTCGAAAAGCTTGCTGCTAAATAACAAAAAAACGGGGAAGTAATATCTGATTATGGTTTCATTCTCAGTCTTGTCGTTTTAATCCCGCATGAAGCCTTAACTGTAGGGAGTAATAGTAAGGTGGTTCCCCCTGCCTCGCAATACAGTAACTAAGGTTAAAGGTGTGATGAGGATTTAGCAATTTACAGATGGTGCAATTTAGATGAATAGAATATCCGTGACATGGAGGCATCCCCCAGCGAGGATAAATAATTTTACTAAAAAGCACTCCATGTGGTGCGTCACAGGAAGATGCCCTAATTTATATAACAATTTACCTAATAGAAATCCACCTTCTTGTAGTTTATTGTCAGATGTGCACTGTGTTGGAACATTGAAATGATGTAATTTTCCGGAAATAAAAACCGACCAAACCCGAATAGTTTTAATTTCAAAAAATTACAGCCGAGAAATGATCGGAGTAAATAACTCAGACTGGTGGCGGGGTGAGGGTGGGGGGTCCGGACACTTTGAAAAGTGATTAACAATGGACACTAATTTATGTCCGACAACCTCGCCTACGTTATGCTGTAAAACGTGGAAATCGCAACATAAATGTTTAAGAGATATGACAGTGGTTTGAAACAATGACGGAGCCGACATAACAGATAGATTTAAGTAATCTTTATAGATTAAATATACCGACAATTGCGAAAGTTACATCTACTCAGTTTGTGCTCCAAACGACAGAAGGCGATAACACAGGAAGAAGATAAAAGAGCAGCGCTTCTCCATTTGGAAGCAGTTGGAAGCTTTGCTGTGCTAGATGCAGTTTTCTCCCAATTCCCGTATTAAACATCATTGCATTAGCAATCATGGGAATAAGAATTAGGGCAAAAATGTAAGTGGTAGTAAGAAACGTTTTAATAGCAGCATAATAACTTTTTCTGTTTCGCCGACAGTGCAATTATTTAGTTCCTGGATTAATATTACCGAACATACTTAGTAACCTTAAGAGTGAATGCGTGCCTTAAAATGACCGACAGCAGAATTATATACAATTAGCTGGAGAAATTTCCAAAGCCTTATCACATTTACGCGTGCAGTGGTGTGATTTATAAACGTTGCAGAATATCCAAGATTTATTAGACGGAGCGGATCATGGCGTCGTCTACTGCAGCCTTGGTTCCAACGTCAGAAGCATAGACCTCCCACTGGAGAAGATTCAGACACTCGTGGAGGCATTCAGAGAGCTGCCGCAGCGCGTCATCTGGAAGTGGGAGAACGACTCCCTGCCTTCTCAGCCAGACAACGTCATGGTCCGCAAGTGGCTGACGCAACAGTCCGTACTGGGCGAGCTGTTGTTTAATCTAACGTGGGTGTACGTTGCTTCTGTGAATTTCTTACACTGTAAATTCTGCAATGTAATTGTGTCGACGATGGGTTCATCTGTAAACATGTATACTAAGCTGTTGTTTCTATTCCCAGTCGTCCTATAAGTTGCATCCATGTTGGAACATTTCAGCTCGGTGACAATGTTTACTTTTACAATTCAATCACCAAGGTCAGTGATGCTAGGAGTTGAATTCCAGGCTAACAGGCAAGTGGTGATCCTTATCTAAGTTTCTGACACTCGACAACAATACCAACTCTGAGGATGGTATTTGCTTCAGTTTACTTGCAATAGCCCCATGACACTCTTGCGATGAGTCAACCAATTGAATAACCAGTACAAAACCTAAACCATATACTCTAGACCTGACAATTCGCTGTGATGTGGACTGGACATGATTGTTGTTGTGTGTGACATTCACCCGCATCTCGTGCCGCCTTGGCTATTTAAGGAATTTATAAAATTTTAATGCACAAATATTTTCTCAGCTTACTGTAGTATTGTCGAAATTTGTTTATTTTCCTTATTTTTTGGTCATCAGATTGAAGACTGGTTTGATACAACCTGCCATTACTTCCTTTTGATCTAATAATGGTACTTATAACCGACGTCCCCGTTTATTTGTGGGATATTGAAAGACGGCAAGTTCCTTGGGATCGCCTTTCTTTTACTTTAATTATCCACACGATGCAGACTTATGCATCTAGGTTACTTTAAGCGTCAGGAAGGCACTGTGACTAATGTAATGCATATTAAACAGGGTTGACAGTGGATTGATGCTGAATGCGCTGGTATCTAATTGCATGAATAATCTGGTGTTACGAGTCTGGGTCTGCGCTTGGTAGAATGTTTGTTGGACAGTTACGGTTGCAGCTGGTTGTACTGGCCGAAGCAAAGTTCGTCAGCTGGCGATAGCGAAAAGTCGGCTTTACTGGTGTCAGTTCAGTGAATAACGAAGGGGCACACACACAGTCCTGGGAGACTCAGTCGCTGCTTTTACGCAGATAGTGGCAAAGTGGTGGACATGGCCAGAACAACAGAGGATCCCACAGTCACATGCAGTGGAATGCTCTTAATAGGCCACACTGCATTGTCCCAGAGGGTTGCGGCAGAACTTTTTTTACAACCTATGTAGTCGAGTCCTCACGGATGGCACCCTAATAATTGTTCCCTGTCGAGGAAAGTGCATTCCTCGGATTCCGCAGGAGTCCACGCTATGTTTTCCGTGAAGCTTCCTGCGAAATTGTTATCTGTAACGATCATGTAAATATTTCACCTCGATGGGTGAAATGAGCAGGAAATCTGACTCACTATTATCAGCATATCTACTGCATTTTTGAGACACAATGTTGGCACCCGTGACAAGTGCTTTCCCGCGTGAGCAGGGAAACAGTGCCTTGATTGAGAGCCCAACAGTGATGTCAGACAGGACGGCATCTTTCCTATGTCGCAGAAACCTACAGGAATGGGGGGTAGGAGTTTCCCAGTTTTCTGGAAGGAGGCTGTACTGAAAGAAGAGTTACGTGACTGACGTTAAGGAAGCGTTGCCGCATTTCGATCGGTTGTTTAGCTTTTCGGAAGTACTCCACGTAGAGTGTTCCTGGGAATGATAGTGAAGAGATGGAGAAAAAGAAATCAGACTTTGGCCGTGAGATGAGTTGGATCATATATTCGGACGAAGGTCTGGATTTGCATTACACCGTGGCCTTGAGTTTGATCTGCAGACGCAGTCGCAGGTCCTAGGACTAGAGGACGAGACTGAACTCCACCGTTTGAGTCGACTTGGAGGCACGCCGGTGGCAGAACTGCAGACTCCTGCAGATGTGTGGTGGGCGTTCTGCATTTCTGACACGGTAGGATCCTGTAGAGTGTACTCTCACTGTCTTTGGAGTGCTGTAGCCGCGCGGGATTAGCTGAGCGGTCTAGGGCGCTGCAATCATGGACTGTGCGGCTGGTCCCGGCTGGGGCATGGGTGTGTGTGTTTGTCCTTAGGATAATTTAGGTTAAGTAGTGTGTAGGCTTAGGGACTGATGACCTTAGCAGGTAAGTCCCATACGATTTCACACACATTTGAACATTTTTTGGAGTGCTGTATCGAACAACAACACTCGCTTTTCTGTGTTTGTGTATCATGCTAGGTTCCAGTTTTGTAGTTCAGTCACTGTCAACTGAAGCAGATATACTCAGATCGCAATACCTATATTTAAAGTGGGAGATGTAGTAAATAATTCCCCAGTTTCATTAAATAGGTGCTTGATTTAATTAATGTTTGTTTATTTCTGTTTATGTATTATAGCACTCTTGATTTTTGTTTAATAAATCTGTCGTTATCTTGAATGACATCTCGCATTCCAGAAGGCACCAATCCATGATCATTCATTAATTTTGTTCATTTATGGCGCTGATAATAGGCCTTGTTTTGGAGTGTCATGTGTTACGTCAACTTCATTCTCACAGCAAAGGCCCAAACCAGTTATTTGCGTTTAAATCCTCCGTTGCGTTTAGTTTCACTGTGGTGTAGCTGAAGAATGGCTATGTGCCGTATAACATCCCGGCGGGGAAGATCATTATAGGTAACCCCACATTACCTTCTCTCCAAACACTATATACATGTTCCAAACTCTGTTTTCCTCTACATCTTTTCCTCTCCAAGGACCTTTGATCTCTCAGACAATTCCCTTTTTTCTTTTCCTCTCTTCACGTCTTCCCGTCTTTTCCCCTCATAGGCCCGGGTCTCCCCCCCCTCCCCCATCTAACACCGTGTCAGCTGTATAGTCCCATTATAAGCGAGTGTTGAGTGTTGTGTGTCCCCAGTCAGTGTTGCAAACAGCAACCATACTGTCGGTAGCTGTTTTTTTTTTTTTTTTTAATCTCATGCAAACAGAAACCAGACTTTCGCCGTGTTTTTTAATTGTGCCTGTCTACTTCTTGTGTGTCTTCATCGACACGACTGTGTTTTTATATTTTAAATTCCACAATTTTCCGCCATTTTACAGTTTTTTACTATGTCATCGTTTTATCGCCTGTTTTTCCTGTTTGCTTCTATTCTCGTTACGTTTTTCAGCTTTTCCGTAGGCTGTAGAGCAGCATATTACGCTGCTGCAAGCCTGCCCCCCTCCTCCTCTGGACGGGGGGGGGGGGGGGAGGGGGGGGGGGTTGAAATCCAATAAAGAACAAAAATCGACAAAGATTTGTATTTCATACTGATCTGATGTCTTGACGTATAAATATACTTTCGTACATGGAAAGAACCTAAGATCGAAATCTCGATCGTATAAAAACAAAATGAAAATTATTACCGTCAAATGGAGATAGTATCATTCGGAAAATTTACCGTGACTGTGCCTCCAGCAAAACAAAAAGTATGAAAAATGAATGACTGTCGGAAGGTCTGACTCAGCACATAGAAAAGTCGAAACAGCCTTCGGTGAAATTAAAAGCAAGGGTGGTAAGATGACGACTGCAATAGGAATTTCACTGTTAAATGCAGAGGAGAGAGCGCATAGGTGGAAAGAGTACATTTCAGGGTTCGGTGAATGGCAGACTTGCCTGATGACGTCATAGAAGAAGAAAAAGTTGTCGACATACAAGGGATAGCGGATTCAGTATTAGAAAGAGAATTTAAAAGAGCTTTGGAAGACTTAAAATCAAATAAAGAAGAAGGGGTTGATAACATTGCATCGTGATTTATAAAAATCATTGGGGAAAGTGGCACACGAAGGTACTATTCACTACTGTGCGTAGAATGAATGAGTCTATCGATATGCCACCTGACTTTCGCAAAAATGTGATCCACACAAATCCGAAGATTGCAAGAGCCGACAAGTGCGAGAATCATCGCATAATCAGCCTAACAGTTGATGCATCGACGTTGCTGACAAGCACGAAGTACAGAGTAATAGAAAAGAAAACTGAGGGTGTGTTGGATGAGGATCCGTTTGGCTTTCGGAAAGGTACAGGCACCAGACGAGCAGTTCTGACGTTTCTGTTGATAACGGAAGCAAGAATGAGGAAAAAATCAAGACCCGTTCATAGGATTTGTCTACTTGGGAAAAGCTTTCGACAATACCAAATGGTGCTAGACGGGTAATATACAATATCTACAATAAGAACTAAAGACCTAGAACGAAGTACTCGTACTGAAAAGGAACTAAGACAGGGATGTAGTGTTTCATCCCTACTGTTCAATTTGAGCTTCGAAGAAGAAATGACAGAAAGAAAAGAAAGGCTCAAGCGCGAAATTAAAATCGGCATGTAAAGATATCAAATGATAAGATTCGCTGACAACATTGCTATCTTGAGTGAAAGTGAAGAAGATTTACTGGATCTACTGAATGGAATGAACAGAATGTTGACTGAAAGAAAGTCGAAGAAAGACGAAAGTAGTAGGACGAAAGTAGCAGAAATATCAGCGAGAAACTTATCATAAGGATTGGTGGTCACGAAGTAGATGAAATTTAGGAATTCTTCTGCCTAGGCAGCCATATAACCCATAACGGACAGAGAAAGGAAGACATAAAAACCAAACCAGCAATGGCAAAAAGGGCATTCTAGGCCAAGATAAATATACTAGTATCGAACACAGGTCTTAATTTAAGGGAGAAATTTCGAAGAACGGATGTCTGGAGGACAATGGACGGTGAGACAACCGGGAAATAGGAGAATTGAAGCATTTAAGACGTGGAGCTGCAGAAGAATGCTGATGATTAGGTGAACTGGTAAGGTAAGGATTGAGGAGCATGTTCAGAGAATCAGCGAGGAAAGGAATATGTGGATAATACTAACAGGAAGAAGGGACAGGATGATAAGACATCTGTTGAGACACCAGGGAATAACTTGTATGGTACTAGAGGCAGCTGTAGGGGGTGAAAACTGTAGAATAAGACAGAGATTATAATACATCCAGCTGATAACTGACGACGTAGGTTGCAGGAGCTACTCCGAGAAGAAAAGATTGGAAGATTGGCACAGGACAGGAATTTGTGGCGGTCCACATCAAACCATACAGGAGACTGACGACTCAAAAAAAAAAAAAAAAAAAAAAAAAAAAAAAAAAAAAAAAAAAAAAAAAAAAAAGTTTAAGGAGCAGGTTTCCGATGAATCGCCATGGCTATGCAAGGTGCAACGGCAGATCTTGTTTGAGTCTCGGTTTGCGGATCCAAGTAGTGCCGGCTTCAGCGCGTTCTTATCATCATGCCGCTTCTTCCTGTCAGTGTTATCCCATATTCCTTTCCTCGCCTTCTCTGCCTCGTGATGACTGGGTGTTGTGTGATGTCCTTAGGTTAGTCAGGTTTAGGTAGTTCTAAGTTCTAGGGGACTGATGACCATAGATGTTGAGTCCCATAGTGCTCGAGCCATTTGAACCATTTGAAATTTCCTCGCTGATTCTCTGACGAACCTCCTCAGTCCATACCGTACCAGTTCACCCAATTATCAGCATTTCTCCTGTAGCTCCACGTCTTAAATGCTTTAGTTCTCGTCTTTCCCGGTTGTCTCACCGTCCACTGTGCTCCAGACATCCGTTCTCAGAAACGTCTCCCCCTAATTAATACCTGTGTTTGATACTAGTATCTTTCTCCTGGTCAAGAATGCCCTTTTTGCCATTAATAGTTTGGTTTTTATGTCCTCCTGTCTCTGTCCGTCATTGGTTATATGGCTGCCTAGATAGCAGAATTTTATCTATTTCGTGATTTAATGAAATTTCATTAAAAAGAAAAAGAAAAAATAAATCATAATCATAATCATCAGTTACCTTTTCTTTAAATATTTTTTTTTAGTTAATTTGCCTTTCTTTCCTTCTGTACGTACGAACTTTGTTGTAGAACCTCTTATTTACGTGTGGTAATAAAAATTCATTTACACAGAATTAAGTACATTTAAAATTACGTGAATTCATATTAACTGATTAAGAATATTTAGTTGAGAATTAAATCCTTTACATAATTCGGCCTTGGCACACATTTTCTAAATGCAGTGGTTTTTTTTTAAAATATTTACTGATTTCTTTCCCGGCGTTCGCTATGGAACACAAGACTGTCTCTATTAGCAGAAAATGGTTAAATATTGCCAAGCCGACGTTTAATTATCACTGATAAAACACACTTCACTATACATTTAAGTTATTTGAAAGAACCAAAATTGTTAAATTCCAACGTTAACTATCCGCCTATGAATGCACAAATGTGAAACTAGTAATAAATTCCGTCAGTCTCAGGATCGCTGTAAAAGAAAAACATTTTCTTAATTCACTGCTAATTTTTATCTGCTCCCGATTTACGATTTTGGTTAATTTTTATTAGCAGGACAATTTTTTAAATGTGCCGCCACTGCAAATCGTTCGGTCACGGCACAGCTCAGCAACGCCGCTGAAAATGCTGAAAATTCTTTAAAGAAATATTATAGATGACATGGGCGAGCTAATTTACATTAATAATACACACTTTTGATAAATTATAATGTATTTAGACCACAACAATGATTCAACTTACATTAGTTTGTAATTTCTCCTCTAATGGCGGCTAAATCTAGATACAGACAAAAGAAGTCTACCCATTCATAAAACGCTTTCGTCACAGCTTGCTCTCACTTTCAGCTCCACAGGGAGAAGACAAAGAATACACACTAAGTGGTGGTTTTTATACTACTGCTGACCATTAACATCTCTTTGTAATCTTACAACATTATTTTCCTCTGTGGCTGAATTTTACATTTTTGCTATCGCAGATATTGACACATTTCGCAATTACATTATGAGTATAGAAATATTACCATCCTAAATACATCGAGAATATAACTACAGAAAATATTACAATAATAACGAATATCCTTTACACAAAATTAAATAATAATTTTTTGTTAAATAATTACAGTATATACAAATTACTTCATAGCGGCGTATATGGAACAATTAAATTTTAGTTTATTAATAGTGTGAGTTTGCCAGGGAACGTTACAGTGACCTCCGATCCTGATGATAAGTTTCTCGGTGAGATTTTTGATACCGTCGTGTTTCTTCGACTAGTTTCGTCTTTCTTCGACTTGCTTTCAGTCCATACTCTCTACTCATTAGACTGTTCGTTCCATTCAGCAGAATGTCTTACGGCCCCTGCCACCATCAGCAGAGGCGGCAGCAGTGGTGGAACATCAGAGTTATTTCTGCCAGCATGTTGGAGCTAGAGAGCGTCTGCCTGGAGATGGAGCTAGAAGCGTGGCACAGCCGCAAGGCAATTGCGTTGGTGTAGGCTGGGTGTGGCTTGCTGCCAACACAAAGCACTGTTCCGTCTGGAGAAGCGAGCAGTGCGTGCCTTCATATGTCCAGGGGCACGGAACAGATGTGGATGAGGAAGTGTTGTCTAAACCAAACGAGTATTCAGGTTGATGAGAAGGGCCTGTGAGCCTGGCGACGTCCCATCATACTTACAGAAAAACGTAACCCATATAATTCCGACGACAGGGATGGCAGATGTTGCGATACTATCACACTGCCAGCTTAACAAATCATGCATCCAACCTGATGACAAGAATAATATACAGAAGAATGGAAAAGATAATTGAGGATCTGTAAGAACTGTGGCAGGGGAGTCGAATGGTCAACTTCGGTTTATAGTGAGAATTTTAGGAAACGGTGGTTCACCTGTAAAGGAGACCGCAGATTAGACGCTGGTGCGACCTATTCTTGTGTAATGATAGAGCGTTTGGGATCCGTATCAGGTCGATCTGGAAAAAAAATACAGAACATGGAAGCGATTCATAGGCGGGCTGCTAGATTTGTTACCAGTAGATTCGAACAACGCGTGTTATGGGGATGCTTTGGGGAGTGAAATGGAAATCTCTGGAAGAAAGGCGATATTCTTTTTGGGAAAAACTATTGAGAAAATTTAGAGAACCGACACTTGAAGCTGACACCGAACTAATTTACTGCCGCCAGCATACATTGTACATAAGGATCACGAAGATAAGATACGAGAAATAAGGGATCATACGGAGGCATATAGGCAGCCGTTTTTCTCTCGCTCTGTTTGCGAGTAAAAAAGGAAAGAAAATCACAAGTTGTGGTACAGGTACCCTCCACCCCGCGCCGTACAGTGGCTTGCGGAGTACCTATGTAGATGTAGACGTAAATGTAGAAAATAACCCATGACGGACGAAACAAGGAGGACAGAAAAAGGAGACTAACAAGGGCGAACAGGACGTTTCTGGACAGGAGAACTCGACTGATATGAAATATAGGGCTCAAAAATATGAGGAAGAAATTTCTGAGAACTTGTATTTGCAGCACATCATTGTATGATAGTGAGACATCGACTGTGGGAAAACCGAGACAGAAGAGAAGGTTCTGAGATGTGCTGCTACGGAAGAATGTTGAAAATCAGGTGAACTGATCAGGTACAAGAGGTTCTCCACAGAATCGGCGAAGATTGGAACATATGGGAAACACTGACAATAAGTAAGGTCGGGATGATGAGACATCTACTGACACGTCAAGGAATAACTTCCATAGTAATAGAGGGAAATATAGAGGCTAAAAACTGTAAGGGAAGATACATATTGAAATATATCCAGCAAATAACTGAGGACGTAGGATACATGCAGTCGGTGGAGGAGAGAAATTTGCGGCCGGCCGCGTCAACCAGTCGGAACACTGAAGACTAAAAATAAATCCTCTAGTATTTAACGTGATTTTTTACATTAAAATTTTATAATTTCGTCTTATCGTCTGATCGTTAGACGCTAGAAGAGTAACAGGTATATTTTGCAATCTTTTATTATCATTGTGGTGAAAGCCATTTAGTGATTTGTAAACTGGATTAAATTGATAGTTTCAACATATTTTCGATATACATAGGGTGTCTCAGCAGGAACTGTCAATATCCAGGAATATGACACGAATGATCATTCGAGGCAAAAAATTCAATAAATACGGTAGCGTAGATTAACAGCTCTCTCTCTCTCTCTCTCTCTCTCTCTCTCTCTCTCTCTCTCTGTCTGTCTATCTCTCTTAAAAATAAATTCTTTGGCTTAATTTCTTTCGTATTTGGATGAATCTGGTTTGGAAGATAATTCAACTTCTGATTAGAACCTCCTTTCACATTAAAGTTGTGTACCGGACCGAAAGTCTCGTTTCGCAAGAAAGCTTTGTACCGTCTGAACCATCCAACCACTAGTCACTACTCGCGCTGACATTTCCACTTCCTCCGCTATCTCTTAGCCTGATTTCTAAACCTCACAGACAGCAGAAGAATGTAGAACAAGAGGTGCCGCGGAAGAAAAGTTGTCGACGAAAACAAATGACTTGTGCCTGGATAGCTCAGTTAGCAGAGCTCTTGAACGAGAAAGGCAAATTTCCCAGGATCGAGTCTCGGTCCGGTAAACAGATTTAATCTGCAGGGAAGTTTCAAATCGGCGTACGCTCCGTTGCAGACTGGAAATTCGTAATCGAATCATTTGTTTATCTGATCGGACACATAGAAGACAACATTTCATTTTCACTCCTTTCAGTTTACAAGAGAATTGTTTTACTTGCTGTAGCCTGTCAAGCAGCCATCGCCATAGATAGTTGCCATTGAATACCCACGTTCAAAAAACCTCTACGTCTGTACTGTACCCCGATTGTCGTAAGCGATCTCCATGTAGTGATTTGTTTACAGATCACCCGAAAGTCCGCCTCTTCATATCACAGGGAGGTCTTCGTAGTATGACTGAAGCGACGTACCGCGCTGTTCAGCTGCTGATCATTCCGTTCTTTGGCGACCTGCCGCACACCGTGGCCGAGGTTCAACAAGCGGAGATCGGCGTGAGGCTGCTGTTCAAGGACCTCACCAAGGACTCACTGCTTAACTCCATACGGACCGTGTTGGGCGACACAAAGTAAGTCTCTCGCATAGGTAGAATAGTCCTGTGCAGAAGTTCGTTTTTCTTTAATTCCTCATTGTGGGTCATATTTTATTAGCAACTATCCTCAGCCTAAGAATTTACTATATTCACAACTTCTGGTCCACTTTTTGCTGCCTTACTTTACACACTTCAAAGCATTAACAGTTTAATTAACGGCGAAAGAAAAGAATACAGTCTTACAGTAACGACTCTTGACCTAGTTTATTAATTTTATTTCTGAACATGATCTCTGAACTGCTTTAAAAAAGTGATAATAAGCGTTTATTAGAAAGTATTTTTCGGATGGCGATGAATATTTTCTTCCGACTTTTTCCTTCGTTTAATTAAGTTTACCTTTTATAGTGTTTCGACGAGTTTTAAATTTCTGTTGACTGTTGTGTTACGTAACTGCGTTACGACGTTACCCAGCGACACGTTCATACTGATTCGAGTCCAAACAACGAGCAACTAAACATGATGTCGACATTTGGGGAAAATATCTGGTGAATTTCTTGAAATGTTTCTTGGAGCGAAATGCTGCAAATGCAAAAACATAAGAATCAGCTTTCTTCTTCTTTATCATCGACATAAGATTACTGCAGCTTGAGTACTCACAATTTGAAATTCTGTCACTTACCATCCACAGATCATATTTTGGAGAGTGTATTCAGCACCCCTATTCTTAAGAACATCCACGTCTTCAGAACCAAATGAAAGAGAAATCAGTTATTTCGTACAGTATTTCAAACGCCGGTATCCTCAATGTCTTCATACTTATTTCTCTCCTATTTTCCTACTCACTACATTTTCTACTGGCACATTACACATGTTTCTTTCTACTAAATATTAATCTCGCCCCGTCAAGTTTATCGTTATCACCATCATAATCACTTATTCCACCTTCTCAAACGTACTACGCTTTCATCTTCTTCTGTTCCTTATTCCCTTAAATCTCTTAGATTTGTTAGTGTATGACAGTGACCATGGCCAATATCAAGAGTTTTCCGCAGACATTATTGATTTCCCAATATGCCAGAGCTCTTTTCTTCTCACAGTTAATTTTAGACACGGTATTTGGGCTACATATAGAAATAATTCAACTGTATTCTTCGCTGTTTTTCCCTTACCTATGTATTTGTCTAATAAATAGCCATATTCCTAACCTACATTTTACTTAAATTGAATTTTACGAGATAGTAATTAATAGTCGTTATTCACATTTTACGGGACTACTCAATAATCTTCAGTCTGAACATGTTGATATTATGGTCAGTTTTCATGTAATGTTACTCTTCATTGGTGTGTGAATGGCGAGACGCATAGGCAGTTGTATTAACAGCTATAAAAGGAAGATGGCTGCAGAGTTGCACTGCCTACACAAGATGTTCAAAGCTAACACATAATCAAAACAGCTGGTTGAACTTGTAATACCGATAGCCGCAGCAATCAGGACAAAAAATCAGGCAGTGGAGAGATGCAAACTCGTTTGAGTAACAGCCGTAAGCTGCAAGATTTGCAGGTAAGTGAAGAAGGCTTAGGTCGAATGTATATTGCATCCTTCCTGGCAACGCGGGCGAAGTTAATAGCGGTCTTCTCTGAAGAATGCCTGAAATTTCTCGTATTTCTTGCAAATGTAGCACGTGCATCGGACACATGAATGGGACTATTAAAACTCAAGGTACAGAATACTTAAGGCAAATGCAGGCAATGTTGCCAACTGAATCAGTTGCTGCTGCAAAGTTAGATATATGGTGAGAATCACATCCGGACTCTGTAAGGTGTCAGGCAAATCCAACACCTTCCATGAAAACCCTGACATAATAAGCAAATCTAGTAGTATGCCACATAGCTCCGAATAAATCGTGACATTAAATTAACCAAAATAATACGAGCAACGAGTGAGCAAATGGAATACCACAGACTAACACAAGAATGCCTAAATGCATGTCATACCTTCCCACCGTGAGACAGACGCAGTTCCGAGGGGGGAAGCGAGAACAGAAGCCGAGAGCAGAACCGTGTTAAGCGAGAAGGCCCTACGATAAGGGACGGACACCCACGTCGCCAGCTAACCGCTACGACCACACCACCCGCAAGTTTTTAGCGTGGGACTTTTTCGCGT
Source organism: Schistocerca americana (assembly GCF_021461395.2). Classification (NCBI taxonomy): domain Eukaryota; kingdom Metazoa; phylum Arthropoda; class Insecta; order Orthoptera; family Acrididae; genus Schistocerca; species Schistocerca americana. The sequence goes on along the minus strand of NC_060120.1, from coordinate 13,024,779 downwards.
CTCTGTTACATCAGGACCACCCCCCAGCCCATGTTAAAAGATAGAGCCCTCCAGAAGAACAGTATAGATCTTACGATAACGCTAAAAGGACCACACCAGCTGCAAGTTTTAGCGTGAGACTTTTTCGCGTCTCTGTTACGTTGCAAACTTTAAAAACATTGCCCCACCACGAAAAGTATAACGTTTCTCATTGGATAGACAGAATTTTTGTAGGCGGAGCTTAAGGTTAACATTGAGACCCTGATTGGTCAGATGAAAACACAGCCAGATAGTTTTTTTAAACCAACTTCGGTAAATTGTAGTAAGGAGAAGTTAGGAGTTGCTTCCGAGAGGGCGAACTGGATGGAGCTGCGCCAGCCGCCGCCCCCTGACGAACACTGACAGGGTAATGAACGCACGCCATGCTGCATTTTTGAGCACACAAGGCTTCACTCAGAACTGCAGAAGACTCATCTGTTACATCCCCTTTACGTAATACTAGTGTCAATCGTCAATTAAAGCTCATGGTGTTCACAATTGCCACTTGAAGTAAAAATCTGAAACGCGATGATTTTTCTGTTCCATAGTTATTGAGAAGCCACATCAGCCACTGTAATTTTTGACAAGTTAGATAAGTAATTAAAGATAATTGAGGGTCACTGTAGACTATTTTGATAGTTTTCTCTCTTGTGAAACTTAATTTAAACCTAGATTATAGATGTGATATGGCATTCGATCCATTGTAGAACTTGGAAACTCATTCAGTGAATATTCGTTCACATTTTTGTTGAACGCAGAAGGTTTTTACCATCCTGTACTAAAACATTTCCTTTAGTCAATAGTGTAATTTATAAACAATGTTTTGTGAGTAGAATAAAATTTCCAATGGTAAACTTAACTGCTTTTTCGACGTTATTTTACCAGCTAACTAAAAATAGGAAAACCTTGAACCCCTTCCACTAAATTTAGTTAGTATTAAGATTCTTTTACAGGGAGTGCAGTGGAGCTGACGCTGAAATCATTAAGTATGGTTATATTATCACTAGTCTCCCTGAACTCTTCAGAATTCTACATGTCATGTGTGGTCTGACGTCTCCTTACCAGCAACAGGTCCCAGGTTCAAACTAGTCAATTCCCTAAAAAACACACTCAGAGCGTCGTTGCGCGAAAGTGGTAGGGAGACACGATATAGAACAAACAGACACCACGCAGAATGTTAGATAATGGGGACCCCGCCAGGATGGTAAAATACCATGATTGAAGGTCGACCACATGCTTAACTAGCTCAGAAAAATATCCTGTTGAAAAATTTTCGTAATAAAAGAAAAATTTTTTTTAACGTTATAAATAGTCGAAAACAGTAGCTGCAGCGATTAATAAGAAAGTATTCAATAGATAGACATTCTAGCAGAGAAAATAGCATAATTAAGTTATGAATTTTAAAAATTGTTACAGTTAAGTTATCTCTCCAATGCAAGCGCACAGGTGGCGGATACATCGTTGACAAGTTGGTTCTGACCCAACAAGTAAGTGAATGGATTGTCAGTCTTGGTAGTGTCAAGTCGTGTGAACAAAAAGTTTATGAAACGCGCGAGATCGTATGAGCGCATGTTGACTCGAAGTAGGGCGCGTGAATTGCTTTTAAAACAGAAAATAAGGGATTCGGAAAGATTAGCAATGGCAGATCGAGACCTTGACCGAATTGAGGTAGATACCCAACATGAAGACGGACAGAGAATAGAGGACAGTACAACAGACGATGCAGAATCGCGAGAAATAGGACATATAACGCACCATAACGAGGATAATGTACGTCAAGGCATAGAAAACGTAAGTCAGCATACGACAGAGGAGCGGGAAAGTAGAGAGACAGTCGATGAGGATTCTAACTTGCGTCTTGAATACGTAGAACCCATAGTACAAGTAATCAGAGCTCCCTCACCACAGAGTACAAGGAATGCGAGCAGACACGTCTCACAGCACAGTTGAATGCAATCGGTTGCGAACCAACACTTGGGCGAAAACACAGGGCGCAGGACGTCGGAAAAAAACGCAATAGGACCCACCAATCTGGCAGAATTATTACAACAAATTACGGAAACCATGACAAGGCAAAATAAAGACTTAGCGAACCAAATTCAAATTCAAATTGTAGAAACCACGAGACAAATGCGTGAGATTAAAGAACAAAACAAAAAAATTCAGTTACACCTAAGTCATATTGAAGACGAGGCAAAAGAATCTCGTGAAGTGATAGGAAACTTAATAACAGGTCACAATCAATTGAGAACAGACATTGACAAGGTACAAGCGGACGTACAAACATTGCGTAATGACATTCAGGACGAGATCAAAACATTACGTAACAACACCCAGGGAGAAGTCAAGAAACTAGAGAAACAGATAAACGTAATTACTAGACAAGCAGCAGATACAGCGCGCAAAATTGTTGAAAACAGTGTGTTACACAAACGTATCACAAAAGCAGCGCTGAAAAGATATGATAACCGCATAGTCAAAATAGAAGCGCAAACGAAGCGACAATTTCAGAAATTGCGAACAGAGTTGTTGCAAACCATTGAAGAGCGTAGTGAACAGGATCGAACAAGCACGGAGTCTGCAACCACATCCGTATCTGTAACAGCACCGGAAAAACAAGCAATTAACGAAGATATTACACATTTGCGATTCCAATCACAGGCGGAAAGTAATATAAGGGAAATCAGACAGCCTGCACAGCAACGAACACGTTTCGAAATTCTTGATGAACAAACGTCATCACAAACACATGCGGAATCACAAATGTATGTTTCAAAACAGTTTAGATCGTGCAATGAAGCGGCAAGGTTAGCCAGACAAGATACCCAACCAATACGTGACAATGGAAAGCCAGGTCGCGAAGAGTACAGTGCAATGCATTCAGCTACATTCACAACCGATGGAAGAAAATTATTGCGTACCACTCCAACAATACTACGCAAGGGTAGGCGAAAGTTATAGTGGACAATATCCAATGGATTTACCACAACCGGAAAGAACGACGGGACAAATGATCAGAAACACAAGTGGCGAAGAATCGCGAATTTCATATGGAACTATGACGAAGTACGACAACGATCATTTCCTCACACTCAGAAAATTTCAACACTTTCGAGAAGGAAACTCATTACATCCACGAACTTATTGATCAATTTCGAGTAGGAATACCAGAACACTGGACGCTAGCACACAAATTAGACTTTATATGTTCACACATGTCAGGAACAGTCGCAGAAACCATGCAGAATGTTGCAGCGACATGCCGATCGTACGAAGATTTCAGAGAGGAGTTTCTCTCACGATATTGATCCAGCGAAGCACAGAACAGAGTGAAGTACGAATTATTACAGAACCCATATTTTGAAAATTCAGGAGAGGAGAGTCCCGTGAAATTTTTCGAATTAATGGCAAAGGAAAATCAATGCTTAGATGTACCATACAGTGACGGAGAGTTGATTAAATTATGTGCGATGAAGCTACCATTGAAATACCAGCAATGATTAGTAGGTCGCGGAGGCAATGACGTCGAAGCATTTAAACGTATTCTAAGGGAACTAGAGTTCATATTTTCGGAAGATGACGCAAGAAAAAGACGAAGCGCATGTGAAAACGAAAGCAAAAAGCAGTGGAATCCACAAGACACAGTACGAAGAAACAATAATTACTAACTATGTGATAACTTCGCACCAAGAAACGACAATAGATTTCAACAAAGAATCGGTTATGGATTTAGAAGAGAATATGGCAGTAACTATAATTCACCCAGGAACGGCAACAACTATTACAGAGGGAATAACGACAACCGGAACGGGTACTGGAGAACCAATAGACCGACAAATTATGCACAAAGAAACCACTATCAACAAGCTGTACACGAAAAGAGAATAAAGATAGAGGAGGTGGAGGTAAGACCACCAAACCCCGATAAACGTTCGAATTGACAGCTAAGCGCCCATGCCAAAGAGAATGACGCACCGACCCAGGACAATTGCAGCATCTTGAACAGAGAAGTAAAAATCTTATCACGAGAAGAGAAGAAGGAAGAAACAAATCCGCAGGGACCAGATGAAAACGAAGACAAGAAAATAACAATATCGTGTTGGACGAAATTAATTGGGAGAATACTGACGAGGAAGATTAATTACCAGAGGCATGCACAACGAATGTAGGAGGAAAGGACGAAGTAGTGAGTATTGCAGAGCTATTTGAGATGGAAACCAGGGAAAGCGAATTCAATGAGGATAATGCGCAGTCGACTGAAGTTGAAAATAAGTTACTAGTGGGCACACAAGCCAACGTATATAATGAAGGAAGTTATGAAGCGATAATTAGAACATTTAGATGCGATTATGTGGAAGTAGCGACGAAGAAGGAGAAGATAGACGAGGATGAGAAAAAAGTAGTGGATGTTGAAGAAAGCGTAAATGAAGGAAGAAATAGAGAAGAGGAAATAAAAGAGAAAGAAGTAGCAGTCTAAGCTTATCCTACAGAAAGTTCGAATTCACAAGAGAAATTCCTAAAAAGACTCATGTATAATTCAGTGGAGGATTCGTTGATGCAAGAAGAAGAAGAACAGGGCCAACCCTTTCAAATTCAACCAATTGTGAAGGTCATGGTAAAGCATATCCCAGTCGATATTGTAATTGATAGCGGAAGTAAACTGACTGCGATCTCAGAAAATTTATTCATGCAGTGTAACGCCAATGAGGAATTGCCAGTTCTAAAAACACTTAAGATTAAAGTAAGAGGTCCTATTAGAAACATTGCTGCGGAAGTTAAGGGACAAACAAGGCTAACTCTTTCGTGTCAAGGTCAAAAGATCGAAGCCAACTTCGTGATTATACCTAAACTAACTGTAGATTTGATTATAGGTGCAGATTTTTTAGACGAGTGACGAGCGATAATAGATATGGGGAACTGTAGTGTAACAATTGGGAATGTCTCACTTCTGTTTGAGCAAAAGCTAAAATTAGAAGAAATACCAGTTATAAACAAAAAATTAAGAATGATGCGAGATAAAGAGGATGAAGCATTAGAATGGTATGCACAAAAGGGGGAATCCCCTCAACTCATGTTAGAAGTCCATAAAGAAATCGACGAAAAATTGCAAGAAGTTCCAGGTATTTCGGAACACAGTGAAAGAGAATTAGAGGGTATTTTACGAGATAAAGCAGAGTTATTTTTACCTAAGACTGGCAGTATTAAGCACTTACAGTACAAGTTTGAAGTAAAACAGCACAAACCGTTTAGAGTGCCACCCTATACAATCCCATTAAGCTACAGGAATAAAGTATTCCAGGAGATATCTAAAATGTTAGATGACGATATTATTGAACCAGCTACCTCCACATATAACAGCCCGCTCCATATTGTATAAAAACGAGATGGGAGCATCAGGTTAGTGCTTGATTCCCGACAGATCAACACAATCATAATCACTGAGACAGATCGCCCAGAAAAATTAGAGGAATTGATGCAAAACTTCCACGGTGCTAAGATATTTTCATCAATTGATTTACGGAGTAGTTTCTGGCAAATAGAATTGGCCCCAGAATGTAGAAAATTTACAGCAATTATCGTATTCGGTAGATGTTACCAGTTTAAACGATTGCCATTTGGTTTAAACATACCATCAACAGCGTTTATTAGGGGATTTAATACTATACTCAGTCCTGAAGTTTTACAAAAAACTACTTGTTATGTTGATGATGTGCTTATAGCAGAACCCTCTTGGGAACATAACAACGACACATTAAATCAGTTTTTACAGAAGAGCATGGGGTCACAGTAAATATAACAAAATCCAAATCTGCAAGGTGAGAGGTCAAATTTCTAGGACACATAATTTCCGAGATAGGGGTAATGCCCGACCCAGAAAAACTAACGGCGATCAAAGAATTCTGTACTCCATATAATAAGAAAACTCTCAGAGGATTTCTAGGTCTCACCGGATTCTATAAAAAATTTGTTTGAATCGACTCTCTCGCAACACCACGTTTTTATGTGCATTGACTGGAAAAAACACGCCATGAGTATGGGATCAACAAGCCAATGAAGAATTTTTAAAAGTCAATAACGCACTCACAACAGCACCGATTTTAGCACATCCTGATCTAACACAAATTTTTTGTATGGCCACTGATAGCGCGAAAACAGGTTTAGGAGTTGCTTTATTCCAAGAATACGAACAGGCAGGGCTAAGATCATATAGAACAATTGCATTTGCCAGTCGGGTACTCACAAAAAGCGAGAAAAACTATTCAGTCACGGAGCTGGAAGCATTGGCCATTGTATGGGACTTCCAACGTTTTCGATAGTTTCTATTCGGAAGAAAAACAGAAGTATACACTGACCACAAAGCATTAGAATTTCTGTTATCCGCCAAACTAACTCATGGGAGGTTAGTCAGATGGATGTTAATACTACAAGAATTTGACTTCACTATTACACACATACCAGGACTAGCGAATGTATTAACAGATGATTTATCACGATGTCCACGGGGTGCATCCAATAACATAGGTTTGGAAGCAGAAGAAGACCAGTTTCCAATGTACTATATGAAACAAGTACCTTTCGAAAACTACATTACGACAGCATTGAAAAACATAGGCAAAGAACAGGACAAGGATCTCGAAATTCTAGGAATCAAACACAAGTGGAGAAGTAAGGATTTTTTCAGACATTCGACAGCACTATCTCGTAAAAAACAATGTTTTATTTTTTAGACGAAATGTTGCAACGAATGAATGGTTAATTTATATCCCAGATGAACTAATTAATAAGTACACATGGTATACACAATTAAGTAATGGCCACTTTGCACCAAAGAAATATTTTTAAAAATAAAACAAACAAGCCATTTTCCTAATATGGAAAGACGAATTAGAACAGTATTAGTCAAATGCAAAAAATGTATGAGGGCTAAACACGTCACTTTCCAAACCAAACCACCTATGTTTCCAATAATCCCTAAAAGATTAAAAGAAATAGCTGCAACAGATTTGATGGGGCCCCTCTCACGCGCAAAAAATGGATATATTTTCATATTTGTCGTTTTGGAACTTACTTCTAAATATGATACCTTGACACCATTAAAATGGGCAACAGGTCTTACTATAAGTAAAGCATTTAGACAAGATTTTCTCAGACAAGTAGGTCAAGTGGAACGAATAATTTCGGATAATGGCCCACAATACAAATCAGTGCAATGGCAAAACACGTTAAAACAACACAAAATAAAACCCATCTACATATCTAAGTACAAACCTAGCATAAATCCAGCAGAACGATCTATGAAGGACATTGGCACTTTATCTCGATTATATGCAGGCAAAAGACACAACACTTGGGATATATACCATAAAGATTTTCAAGAAGTAATAAATGAAATGCCACATAGCACTACACTACTACCTCCAGTTACTGTACTTAAAAACACTGAACCCCCAAACATAACCAGATAAAATGTTAGATTTCCTATTGTACCACGTAGACAGCACAAACAAGTCATAGCAACAGCACTCTCCAACATCAGAAAGGCAGCCATTAAAAGAAAAGAAAGAAGAGATAGCACAGCAATTAAAAGAACATCCTCAGTAGGCCAGAAAGTATTTTTAAAAACACACCATCTCTCCAGCAAACAGAAACACAAAATGCATACGTCTTACGCTGCATACAAAGGACCTGTCATAATTAGCCAAATTGCTCATGATAATACTGTGGAACTAATGAACCCAAAAACAGGCAAAACCTTAGGACTTCACCATATGAGCCATATCAAAAAGGTTGAAGATTAATTTTATTACTGGTCTATAATCAGCACAATATTTCAAGATTATGTTGCAGATAAGATTGTCAGGAGAAAGAAGAATGAAGAGAGAGGAAGGTGGGAAAAAGAAAGTAGTTTCAATAAAAACAAAAACAAAAATAACACCAATAGTACCATAGATTAAGGTGAAGGGATAAGGCGTAGATAGTCTAACAGCATGAAATACTAAAATGTTATACACCATGACACTACACAAAAATAAAAAACCAATTTAAGACTCAAAATATCTTAGAATTGTAACATGGAAAGGGCACCAAAATTTGTAAAGCTCTTTAAGAAGGCGTAAAACAATGTAGGTACTAGACATATGTTAGATGATTATAAGTAAAACTTTTTGTAAGAACCATTGTAAAAACTCTAGCAAAGACCAGATGCAATGACCCACTAGTTGCAACGCGAGAAGTATCAAGAAAGAAAAGGACGTAATTAGCAAGACATGATCCTACAAGGCAGAAGCATCGAGAGAAGGGAAAGGACAGCGAGACCAACAGAAGGCCCTTGGAACTGAAGTGGGAGATAAATCTAACCACTAGGCGGAACCCTGCTGGAACGAACATGGAGCTGCACAGTGACGGAGCCCTGCAGAGACGGGACTCCGAACGCTGGAAGGGTCTCCAAGATACTCAGTAATGCAAGGTTAACTTCCCCAGATAGCTCATGGCTTTTAACCCGCTTTTATTGTCTTCAATATCAGCACCGCTTTCAAAACAACTTAACGCATCAACATTACAACATTGTTCCAGATTGTATTCTTTGTCTTTTTTTTTCAGGTACAAAGAAAACATGAAGAGACTTTCTGCCGTATACTGCGAGCACCGGGCGGACTCCCTGGAGTGTGCCGTGTGGTGGGTGGAGTACGTGATCCGCCACAGGGGGGCCCCACACCTGCGCTGCACCGCACTCGACCTGCACTGGTGGCAGCTGATGTTGCTCGACGTTGTCGCCTTCGTGTTGGCGGTCGCAGCCTTTGCACTCTGCCTCGTCTACTTCATCACGTGGCGGGTAGTATCCAGCTTCAAAAGCAGCAAACAGAAATAGAGGCAGAAGAAACAGTGATGCACTCATAATGAATTCTAGACTGTTCTCTGCCAACACTAACTTCACCAACATTTCCAAATCAGAACTTGTCCTGCAAATATGAAATGTCACTCATCATATCAAATCACGCAGAAGGTGAACCTGAACAAAATTCTGGAGATCTTTCAAGGATATGTTCACAGTGGTTCTTTACAGTGTAGGTTCGTTTCTTCTGATACATGAGCCACATTTAACATTGTACATGTACTGCACAAAAAAATTTGCTCATCAATACAAATGTCGACAGTATGTGCTATATGTGTTGTTTGACAATAAATTAGGTTCACTTCTCCTGCTGTTGACGTAGCAGGTCCCTCATTACTCTCTGCCCTCAAGAAGAATATAATAATTCCAATCCCAAAGAAAGCAGGTGTTGACAGATGTGAAAATTACGGAACTATCAGTTTAATAAGTCACAGCTGCAAAATACTAACGCGAATTCTTTACAGACGAATGGAAAAATTGGTAGAAGCGGACCTCGGGAAGGATCAGTTTGGATTCCGTGGAAATGTTGGAACACATGAGGCAATACTAACCTTATGACTTATCTTAGAAGAAAGATTAAGAAAAGGCAAACCTACGTTTCTAGCATTTGTAGACTTAGAGAAAGCTTTTGACAACGTTAACTGGAATACTCTCTTTCAAATTCTGATGGTGGTAGGGGTAAAATACAGGGTGCGAAAGGCTATTTACAATTTGTACAGAAACCAGATGGCAGTTATAAGAGTCGAGGGGCATGAAAGGGAAGCAGTAGTTGGGAAAGTAGTGAGACAGGGTTGTAGCCTCTCCCCGATGTTATTCAATCTGTATATTGAGGAAGCAGTAAGGGAAATAAAAGAAAAATTTGGAGTAGGTATTAAAATTCATGGAGAAGAAGTAAAAACTTTGAGGTTTGCCGATGACATTGTAATTCTGTCAGAGACAGCAAAGGACTTGGAAGAGCAGTTGAATGGAATGGACAGTGTCTTGAAAGGAGGATATAAGATGAACAGCAACAAAAGCAAAACGAGGATAATGGAATGTAGTCAGATTAAATCGGGTGATGCTGAGAGGATTAGATTAGGAAATGAGACACTTAAAGTAGTAAAGGAGGTTTGCTATTTAGGGAGTAAAATAACTGATGATGGTCGAAGTAGAGAGGATATAAAATGTAGACTGGCAATGGCATGGAAATCGTTTCTGAAGAAGAGAAATTTGTTAACATCGAGTATAGATTTAAGTGTCAGGAAGCCGTTTCTGAAAGTATTTGTATGGAGTGTAGCCATGTATGGAAGTGAAACATGGACAATAAACAGTTTGGACAAGAAGAGAATAGAAGCTTTCGAAATGTGGTCCTACAAAAGAATGCTGAAGATAAGGTGGGTAGATCACGTGACTAATGAGGAGGTATTGAATAGGATTGGAGAGAAGAGAAGTTTGTGGCACAACTTGACTAGAAGAAGGGATCGGTTGGTAGGACATGTTTTGAGGCATCAAGGGATCACAAATTTAGCATTTGAGGGCAGCGTGGAGGGTAAAAATCGTAGAGAGAGACCAAGAGATCATTACACTAAGCAGATTCAGAAGGATGTAGGTTGCAGTAAGTACTGGGAGATGAAGAAGCTTGCACAGGATAGAGTAGCATGGAGAGCTGCATCAAACCAGTCTCAGGACTGAAGACCACAACAACAACAACAACTCAAGTTTTCAGTCAGTACTGCTAGGTTCGGTCTCGGCTTTATTTTCCTGACAATGTTATTCCTATGTTTTGATGCACAGCACTGTGAATACGTTTACTGATGATAAGTTGGCCGATATTTATGTCCTGAATTGTCCTCTGAATGCGATGGAACGTTACCTCGATGACTCTATGCTGAGGTGTTCCCGTACCAACATCATAGTACTTTCACATCTTTACGTGCAACCCTTTCAGAAACAGAGTAGATCTGTGTTAAAAATGAAAGATATCATAGGTTTTTCACTAGTGTGACATTATCTTCACAGAAGGAAAGATAATTTGGATAACAAAGAGCATATATCATAATTAAATTCTTCCTGTTAGGAGCCGTTGAAGACTACACTTCCTTTATGCAATAATCCTCAGATAATATCTCTAAACAGCCTATGAAATTTAGTCAACAGAGTTCGGATTCATCCTGCAGATCTTATTTCATGTTATTGGCAAAATAATATCGCATTAATATTGGCACAATCTGTAAGCATTGATTACATTCCACCTGGACGGACACATGACACAGGAGGACTAAGAAAACTCTTGATTTATAGAACAAGCAGTTATATATATACACTTACCGATTGTGCTGTTATAAATTATTTTTCATTCTCAATTGTACACGATAGAATACTAGTCACAGTGCTGAAACGGCAACTTTGTGTTCCAACAGGACTCATGATCAACATGATTGACTCGATCCTGGTGGAGAGGCAACACTATGTCAAGTGCAGCAAACATGTAAGCACGATGAAGGATATAGTGGCAGGAGTTCCATAGGGCTCAGTTTTGGGCCCCATATTATGTTTACTATACACTAACGACATTCCAAAGTTCACAGGAAGTGAGATTGTTGTGTATGCCGGTGGCACAGATGTTTACAATAGTAGCATCAACCTCAACTTCACATCACGAAAGCTATAGGAGCACCTTGGCAAAATTGTGAAATGGTGCCAAATATGGAAAATCAGCATAAATGCAGAGAAGCCCTTAGCTATTACGTTCATATGAAAATTGGCACCCCACAAATAAACTAGTTTCTGTTGCCAACAAGGAAATAGAATGGAGCAACTGAGCTACTCATTTCAGCCTCCTGCTCGATAAATGCTTAACCTTTGTGAAGCAGATAGACAAATCCAGGAGTAGAGGTTGCACTGCTTTATCCAACTATATCCGCTCCTAAAGGGTGGAGAACTCTGTATACAGACGAAACTAAGAGTATACAGTTCTGTTATCCTCCCAACTCTTTTATACAAATCGGAGTGTGTGTGTGTTTGAAGTTTACGGGCGCTAAACAGCGTGGTCCTCAGCGTCCAAACGCATAAAAACGGGAACACATGCAGTGAAGGGACTAAGACGGACAGCAAACAAGGAGAACGACTAAAGGACACAGACCTGATGCAGTTCCAAATCCTCATGTACAGAGGCAAAACAAGAGGAGAGGAAACGCACTAAAAAAGGAAAGGAAACACAAGGAATGGAGGACAGAAACCGAAGGGAAACGAGGAGGTATTGGTGACTGGCGGACCTCTTACGTAAAACCTGGGTGAGCCAGTCACCCAGCAGCACATTAAAACCCTCTCCCTAAATTCCGAGGCAACAAACTGGACAGGACACAAAACCGTAAGACCTTAACCACAGTCGTTGCGTCGTCTTGCAAAATTGAGGGCAAATCCGGTGGCAAAGAAACCACCGCCCTCTGGTCAGAGAATAAAAGACAGTCAAGTAAAATGTGGCGGACAGGAATCTGGACGCCACAAGCACTGCAGATTGGGAGGTCATCCCGCCGGAGTAAAAAATCGTGTATTAAGGGACTGTGCCCGATGCGGAGGCGAGTGAGGAGAACCTCATCCCGACTGCATGACTGGTGGGACGTACGCCATGGCCGCGTGGTGGCCTTGACCAGACGCAGCTTATTTTCGCCTACTGCCAGCCACTCCTCTTCCCATTGACGCGTAACACGAAAACGCAGGAGGGAGGTAACAGCATGGAGGGGGACGGCACGTTGAACAACGTGAGGGAGGGAACATGCATCTTTGGCAGCCACATCCGCCAGTTCGTTTCCCCTAATATCCACGTGCCCCGGCACCCAGCGGAAAGAAACCTCCTTCCCCTGCTGTTGCAGGTGGAGTAGGGCATCATGGATGTTCTGGACGACCGTATCCGCTGGGTACAAGTGTTGCATGGTCTGAAGGGCACTCAGGGAGTCAGAACAGATGAGGAACTTAAGACTGGGAACACATCTCATCTGCTCCAATGCCCGCAAGATCGCAAACAATTCGGCATCAAAGATGGTAACGCCGCAGGAAGCCGTAACTTGACGACTCGATCAGCGAAAACAACAGCACAACCAACAGAGTCCTCCTGTTAAGAGCCATCCGTAAATACTGGTACATGGTCGGGATGCTGGTGTAAAATATCGGAAAATAAGGAGGTAAAAACAAACGCAGGAGTGCAGCTCCTCCGGTAGATCTACATCTACATCCATACTCCGCAAGCCACCTGACGGTGTGTGGTGGAGGGTACCCTGAGTACCTCTATCGGTTCTCCCTTCTATTCCAGTCTCGTATTGTTCGTGGAAAGAAAGATTGTCGGTATGCTTCTGTGTGGGCTCTAATCTCTCTGATTTTATCCTCACGGTCTCTTCGCGAGATATACGTAGGAGGGAGCAATATACTGCTTGACTCTTCGGTGAAGGTATGTTCTCGAAACTTTAACAAAAGCCCGTACCGAGCTACTGAGCGTCTCTCCTGCAGAGTCTTCCACTGGAGTTTATCTATCATCTCCGTAACGCTTTCGCGATTACTAAATGATCCTGTAACGAAGCGCGCTGCTCTCCGTTGGATCTTCTCTATCTCTCCTATCAACACTATCTGGTACGGATCCCACACTGCTGAGCAGTATTCAAGCAGTGGGCGAACAAGCGTACTGTAACCTACTTCCTTTGTTTTCGGATTGCATTTCCTTAGGATTCTTCCAATGAATCTCAGTCTGGCATCTGCTTTACCGACGATCAACTTTATATGATCATTCCATTTTAAATCACTGCAAATGCGTACTCCTAGATAATTTATGGAATTAACTGCTTCCAGTTGCTGACCTGATATTCTGTAGCTAAATGATAAGGGATCTATCTTTCTATGTATTCGCAGCACATTACACTTGTCTACGTTGAGATTCAATTGCCATTCCCTGCACCATGCGTCAATTCGCTGCAGATCCTCCTGCATTTCAGTACAATTTTCCATTGTTACAACCTCTCGATACACCACAGCATCATCTGCAAAAAGCATCAGTGAACTTCCGATGTCATCCAGCAGGTCATTTATGTATATTGTGAATAGCAACGGTCCTATGACACCCCCCCTGCGGCACACCTGAAATCACTCTTACTTCGGAAGACTTCTCTCCATTGAGAATGACATGCTGCGTCCTGTTATCTAGGAACTCCTCAATCCAATCACACAATTGGTCTGATAGTCCATATGCTCTTACTTTGTTCATTAAACGACTGTGGGGAGCTGTATCGGACGCCTTGCGGAAGTCAACCCGCGTCTATGGCCCTCTGAGTCTCGTGGGCGAATAGCGCGAGCTGGGTTTCACACGACCGTCTTTCTCGAAACCCATGGTGATTCCTACAGAGCATATTTCTAGTCTCCAGAAAAGTCATTATACTCGAACATAATACATGTTCCAAAATTCTACAACTGATCGACGTTAGAGATGTAGGTCTATAGTTCTGAACATCTGTTCGATGTCCCTTCTTGAAAACGGGGATGACCTGTGTCCTTTTCCAATCCTTTGGAACGCTACGCTCTTCTAGAGACCTACGGTACACCGCTGCAAGAAGGGGGGCAAGTTCCTTCGCGTAGTCTGTGTAAAATCGAACTGGTATCCCATCAGGTCCAGCGGCCTTTCCTCTTTTGAGCGATTTCAATTGTTTCTCTATCCCTCTGTCGTCTATTTCGATATCTACCATTTTGTCATCTGTGCGACAATCTAGAGAAGGAACTACAGTGCAGTCTTCCTCTGTGAAACAGCTTTGGAAAAAGACATTTAGTATTTCGGCCTTTAGTCTTTCATCCTCTGTTTCAGTACCATTTTGGTCACAGAGTGTCTGGACATCTTGTTTTGATCCACCTACCGCTTTGACATAAGACCAAAATTTCTTAGAATTTTCTGCCAAGTCAGTACATAGAAATTTACTTTCGCATTCATTGAACGCCTCTCGCATAGCCCTCCTCACACTACATTTCGCTTCGCGTAATTTTTGTTTGTCTGAAAGGCTTTGGCTATGTTTATGTTTGCTGTGAAGCTCCCTTTGCTTCCGCAGCAGTTTTCTAACTCGGTTGTTGTACCACGGTGGCTCTTTTCCATCTCTTACGATCTTGCTTGGCACATACTCATCTAACGCATATTGTACGATGGTTTTGAACTTTGTCCACTGATCCTCAACACTATCTGTACTTGAGACAAAACTTTTGTGTTGAGTCGTCAGGTATTCTGTAATATGCTTTTTGTCACTTTTGCTAAACAGAAAAATCTTTTTACCTTTTTTAATATTTCTATTTACTGCTGAAATCATCGATGCCGTAACCGCTTTATGATCGCTGATTCCCTGTTCTGAGTTAACTGTTTCAAATAGTTCGGGTCTGTTTGTCACCAGAAGGTCTAATATGTTATCGCCACGAGTCGGTTCTCTGTTTAACTGCTCAAGATAGTTTTCAGATAAAGCACTTAAAAAATTTCACTGGATTCTTTGTCCCTGCCACGCGTTATGAACGTTTGAGTCTCCCAGGCTATATCCGGCAAATTAAAATCTCCGCCCAGAACTATAACATGGTGGGGAAGTCTACTCGAAATATTTTCCAAATTATCCTTCAGGTGCTCAGCCACAACAGCTGCTGAGCCAGGGGGCCTATAGAGACATCCAATTACCATGTCTGAGCCTGCTTTAACCGTGACCTTCACCCAAATCATTTCACATTTCGGATCTCTGTCAATTTCCTTCGATACTATTGCACTTCTTATCGCGATACACACGCCTCCCCCTTCACTGTCCAGACTGTCTCTGCAGTATACATTCCAATCTGAGTTTAGGATTTCATTACTGTTTACGTCTGGTTTCAGCCAACTTTCTGTCCCTAGTACTATATGGGCGTTGTGATCGTTTATTAATGAGAACAGTTCTGGGACCTTTCTATAGACCCTCCTGCAGTTTACTATTAGCACATTAATATTGTTATCCCCTGTTGCATTTTTCCTACTCCTACCTTGCCGCGTCTCAAGAGGCGTCTTGTCGGGCCTAGGGAGGGAATTCTCTAACCTAAAAAACCCCCATGTGCACTCCAAGGAAGGACCGAATGAAGATGGGGAGACGGCCACGAAAGCCCCACTCATGGAGTTGATAGAGGATAAGGCGGCGCCAAGTCTAAAAGGACGCTGAGCATCAGGAGCAACCAGGAAGGCAGGTGGGTAAACTCTTCTCGTTGGGGGGCCCAACACTCCACACCAAGGGACTCAAGCAAATGCTTGGCACGAATCCCAAATGGTCTCGTTGCCCTGGGACGACTGGAAAAAGAGACGTTCCATAGGCGGTCGGGCAACGGTAGGGTACGCAGGGGAGGTAGGACAGGCAAGGAATTGACACACCCGTCGCACCGTGAGGAGTTTCCGCAGGATGGCGAGCGGCGGTTCTCCCGCCTCAGCACACAGGCTGGGTATGGGACTGGTACGGAAGGCACCAGTGGCCAGCCTGATACCTTCATGGTGTACTGCGTCAAGAATCTTCAGATACGAAGGCCTTGCTGACCCATACACGGTGCAACCATAGTCAAGACGCGATTGGACGAATGCCCCATAGAACTGCAGCAGACGCGCCCGATCTGCTCCCCAGGACCGATGGCTCAGACACTTCAAAATATTCAGCGCCTTCAGGGCCCGCACCTTGAGGTCTTGAAGGTGCGGCAACCACGACAACTTGGAATCAAAAGGAAGAACGGCGTCCCTCAGACGCAATGCAGGGGAGGTAAAAAGACGTCGAGAACGATTAAAATGAACACACACAAATTTGTCTGCAGAAATGGTAAAACCCGTCTTCGCAGTCCATGCCTCTAATCGCTTTATCGTAAGCTGCAACTGCCGACTAGCAGTGACAAGACTGGAGGAAGACCAGAAAACAGCAAAATCGTCCACAAACAAGGAGCACTGGGCAGGACTCCGGATAGTGGACGTGATACTGTTAATGGCGACGGTAAGGAGGGTGACACTTAAAACGCTTCCCTGAGGAACACCATTCTCCCGCACGTACAAATCAGATAGCACATTACCAACCCGATATCGAAAGAGGCGGTGGGAAAGAAAAGACCGAATGAAGATGGGGAGACGGCCACGAAAGCCCCACTCATGCAGTTGATTGAGGATAAGGCGTCGCCAAGTAGTGTCATACGCCTTATTAATGTCGAAGAATACACCTAGACAATGCTGGTTACGTGGGAAGGCCTGCTGGATGGCCGCCTCAAGCAGGGTCAAGTTGTCTATAGTGGAACGACATCTCCGAAAGCCACACTGAGAGGGGCTAAGGAGCTGCCTGGTCTCGAGCAGCCAAACCAGGCGACGGTTCACCATGCGTTCCAACGTCTTCCCGACACAGCTCGTCAAAGCAATACTTCGATAACTACTGGGATGCGTTCGGTCCTTCCCCGGTTTGAGGAGGGGAATCGAAATCGCCTCCCTCCACGAGTCAGGGTAAGTGCCGGATGACCATATCATATTAAAACAATTCAGGAGAACTTCCTTGGATGGCAGCAACAAGTGCTGCAGCATGCTGTACCGGATTTGATCATGACCAGGCGCAGTATCATGAGCCACAGACAGCGCCGAATCCAGTTCCCACATTGTGAAGGGACGGTTGTAGGGTTCAGAATTTGGAGACCGGAAGTTCAAGTGACCGCTCTCGATGGCAGTGCGGTAGCGGCAGAAATCTGGATCACAGTTAATAGTGGCGGTAGATTCCGAAAAATGCATGGCCAGTGTCTGGGCAATGTCTCTCGGCGCCGTAAGGAGACTTCCCTGATGCAGCAATGCCGTGACAGGTAGCTGGCCGAGTTTCCCGGAAATCCTCCTGATGGCTTCCCATACTTTCGTAGAACTAGTGGAGCGGGAGATGGAGTTCCAGAACGATAGCCATGACCGTCGTTTGCTCTCTTTAATCACTCGCCGCGCTTTGGCCCTTGCCACCTGAAAGGCCGAAAGATTGTCAGCTGACGGACGGCACTCGAAGCGGCGCAGAGCTGCACGGCGGGCTCAGATGGCTGAGCGGCACTCAGTGGTCCACCAAGGGACAGGACGCCTCTTGGGATGACCGGATGACCGTGGGATTGACAATTCAGCAGCATGGGAGATCACAGCTGTAACATGGTCCACCCACTCGTGGACGCTGGCACGGTGTTCCAAAATAGCCAATCGGCTGAAAAGTGTCTAGTCAGCTCTGCAGAGGTGCCACTGGGGCGGCACTGGTAATGCCACAGCCTCTTCCAGGAGGCGAATCCAAAGGGGAAGTGGTCACTAGAATGGAGGTCAGCAGTAACCTCCCACAGAGCAGAATCCGCGAGTGCTGGAGAGCAAAAGGAAAGGTCAATAGCTGATGACGACCCGGAAGCAGTACAGAAATGAGTGGGAGCACCAGAGTTGAGGATGCACAGTTCTTCAGACATCATGAGGCTTTCCATAATGCGACCCCGGGGGCAAGTAGTCGGAGAGCCCCATAAGACATTATGAGCATTGAAGTCCCCCAGAAGAAGAAATGGGCGGGGGAGTTGGCTAATAAGGTCTGTGAGAGCCGCAGAGTCGATCGCATCCTGAGGTGGTAAGTAAACTGAACAGACTGTGAGCCTCCGACCCACAAGAAGGTCAACTGCAACTGCTTGCAAGTCTGTAACGAGAGGGAGCTTAGTTGAGGGGTGCATGTCACGGACAAAAACGGCAACACCACCCTTTGCCCTTTCCCCCGTCAGATCATCTTTTCGATATACGGTATAGCCCCGTAAAGAAGTAGCATCAGTGGCCCGAAAATGTGTCTCTTGGAGACATAAGCACAAAGGGCACTCTCGTACAAGGAGTTGTAACTCGGCCACATGCGTCCTGAACCCATTCAGGTTCCACTGTAATATGGGAGCCACTGATCAGGGTGGCTGAACTTTCACCCTGCCTCAGTGATTTGGAGGAGAGCCCGTACTGGCCGGAGATTTAGTCCTGGGGCGAGAAGATCGCCCCCGGTCGACATCAGTGTCCATCAGCTCCGATGACGAGCCACGGGAGATGTCAAACAGTACGATGGCCTCGTCGTCGGACCGACCCTGACTAGTCTTCTGAGGTTGCAAAACCTTCACCTTCGGCGTCTTTGTCTTGGGGAGCTTTGAATGCAGAGCCTTGTCAGCAGCTGGAGCTGTACTCGCCTGGGCAGAAGGCGCCATATGGGGAGAGGCAGGGAGTACCCTAATGTCAGCAACCACCGCCTTGTCCGACGTTGTGGGAAGAGCTGCAGGTTGCAAAACAACCGCAGCAGCACAAGTGCACTGGAAAACGCAGGTATTAGTGCTAACACTAGCAACCTCTGTTTGCGTAGCAACAGTGGCCATTTGTACCGGTTTTTTCAGAGCGGAAGCGAAAGATGTTGAAAACACAGGAGGTTGCATGGCCTTAAAGAGCTTCTTGGCTTCACCTTAGGGAATGCGCTTAGGTGTTTTAATCTCCTGTATCTTCCGTTCTTCGAGATAGATGGGGCAGACCCGGCTCCAGACAGGGTTACTCCCAGAGCACTTCACAGGCGATGAACAATCGGCTCCTTCATGGGCAGGCTGACCACATTTACCACAAGTGGCTATCCCATTGCACCCCAACGTAGTATGCCCAAAGCGCTGACATTTAAAGCAGCGCATTGGGTTAGGGAAATATGGCCGTACTGGCAAACGTAAGAACCTCGCTTTAACATGCTGTGGGAGTCTCGGGCAACTGAGCGTGAGAATAAACGAGTCGGCTTTGACGAGGTCCCCATCGACCCGTTTCATAATATGCTGCACGTCGACAATACCTTCGTCAGCCCATTCAGATTTTAACTCGTCTGTGGGGATATCCACCAAGTCCCTACATGTCACAACACCCTTAGTATAATTCAAAGTGGAGTGGAGCTCGGTCTCGATAGCGTACTCTCCGAGACAGGTTGCTTTCCGAAGAGAAGCGACTTGACGAGAACTAGAAGTCTCAGCTAACAGAGTCCCATTGCGCAGTCGCTTCACAGATTTCAGTCTTCGTGCAATTCCCTCAAGACCCTTGTGGATGTAAAAAGGAGAAACCCTCTCAAAGCTACCCTCCTTCCGCTTAATAATCAAAAACACATTCTGATTATCAGCATGTGCTCTGTTACGACAGTCTGATAAATCTCTAGCAACACCAGGCGCTGGAGGACTCGTAGCACGAAGTCGCTTTTTCGATGGGGTGTGTTTTCCTACCAGTGGCCCACCAAATCCACTGGTAGGGGGAAATGTAGAGGTCGAAGGGTCCATTGCGGTCCCACGAGCAGCTAGGGAACTAAAGGTCCGCTCAGACAGAGCCCCGCGTGCCTGAGTAAGCTTTATACAACTTGGGTGCGGCAGGTGCCCCAGAGGTTGCCCGCTTGCGACTGTTCCACCCCAACAGCCATGCATCTTACAGGCGGGGAGCACACCGTAAGATTGAGGGGTTTTTATAGAGGTTGGCCTTCCTCACAATCCAGGCGATCAAGCCAAGGTTACCATTCCCTGCAGAACACAACATTCCACCGCCGCGCCATACGGTGGTCGCTGAAGCATGTCCGGGGGTTACGGTGACAGGAGACTGGCGGCGCTGACCAGTCCCCAGCTCAAGACCCTGGGGTCGCCAAACCCGTACTCGGCAAATGAATGCTGAGCCCCTGGGGGCTACAAACCGGAAATGTGGCTATGGGTTGGCGTCAGCCGAAACTTCAGAGACTCCAAAATAGAAATCTAAGCATCATCGCTGACACAGACCGTTACACGCCACACGCACACATTAAGGACATCTCAGAAGAACCATCGATCTACACTTACATTAAAAAAGATGTCAGAAAAACTTTATGAGAAGACTCGTACATCGACCCACCACGTAATTCAACTGCTAGGTACACAGTACACCAATGCTTCAGATGAGAGACTAATCTCCACACTAACTAGGCAATTTAGGACATAACAGCTAAGGACAAACATCATTCATAGAAACATTATTTAGATAAAATGCAAAATCTATATCTCAAAATACTATTCATCCATACTAGGAATCAGATGGGCAGATTCCTGTGGTGCTTCAGTGGAACATGAATATAGATAGGCAAAGTCAGGGGGAGAGGGGGAGTGGGGGAGGATGCAACAGTTTGATGAACAGCACAGCACTGCATTTAATGGAGAGTACAGTGGATCATGACCAGCCTTGAGGAGCTCCATTTCAGGAACAGGAACGCACACTTTCAGAGACCCTACATGTCGCGGTACTCTCATATTGGGTTCTTGAACGTAGTGAATGAGATTCGCTCCCAAAAGGTGTCTATAATCATCGAGTATCCTAACTGTGGTACTCTGTTACTAATCTGATATACTTCACAAAGGACTGGAAGGGAACTGTCGCTAGTACCACTATTACTACAACTACAGTTAGCTGAGGACGATGCTGCTGTTGTTCGCTGCGTTGATGATGACGGCTGTATGGAGAAGGAGGGAGGTGTACGGACGTCGTGGTTTGGGCGAGAACATGGTGAAGGACGTTGTGTGTTGCCCTAGTGTGAGCAGCCAGGCTGTGGGTGCGACTGCAGAGATGGTTGTTGCCACAACCCTCAGCCAGTTGCTGGAGAAAGAGTTGCCCATGGACGCCAGAGTGGAGCTGGTGCGAGCCCACCAGCAGCAGGGGTGGCTGCAGCAGCAGAGGTGAGACACGCGCTAGACAAAGAACAACGAAAAAGAAAATTGAGTGCAACAGTCTACAGATTGCTTGGTGTTGCTCCTGTAAGGAAAGAAAGAATACTGATTATATGCAAGCAGAGTGAGTGTATGTAAAAAATATCCCTATCACTCTGGCTCCTTGACATATCCCTCAGGTCATTGGGAATCACCTCCAGCATCTCCTCACATTGACACAGCACCTTCTCCATCTCTCCCACTCATTGTAGCATGTCATCATACTCAACTAAATCACAGTGGATCCCTTGATTCAACTCCCGTACACCACCTACAACAGCAATATGGTGATTTAATAAAAAAAATAGTATACATAAATAAAAGTAAGAATTTTTTTAAGAAGGTACACTTCACGATAGCTGTGATGGGGAACCTCCTATTCTCCATGCTGCTCTTCCTCAAGGTCATCTGCAGCAGAGGATATGTGTCACACAACATATTATTAGATTTAAACAGCGCTACAATGAAAGTTTAGAAAGAATTCTTTTTAATGGAAAGAATGTATCTCAGCAACATATTACATATACACACAGCACTACATAGATAAAAATATGTAGTTAAAATGCTCATGCTCCTGCTCGCACTACTTCCTCTCAGCTTCCAGCTGATCCAGTACTTCATGGATATACACTGAAACAGTAAGAAGAGGAGATGTATTCAATATTACGAAATCCTTAGTGAAAGAATTGTGAGAAGAAGTCTTACAGTTATCGATTGGAATATGTGTTTAACTGGTAATTCTCCTTGCCTTTGACACTGCTGCTGTTGCTGGCTGAGTGTTTAATCTTGTAATGTGAACAAGTCGCATGTAAGGAAACAAACGAAGACTGGGAACACCGATAAGCAGACAAGGAAAGACGCAGACAAACTAATGCAGCAATGGATGATCACACAACGAGGTCGAAAGCGGAGGGAAGAGGCTTTCTATAGGTTCAATATTCAGCATTAACGAGTAAGAATGCAGAAATGGCGATTAACACGTTGAGACAAGTCAGCAGCTGAATGCTATACTACAAATGCTGTCTTTGTCCTACAGGTAGGAATCTGATGAGTTGCAGCTGTACCCATTGTCTTTGGCAGCAGAGACATGTCGACTTCTGCTGTGTGGTCCGATTCTTAGAAGGAACCAGTAGATCGCTAGCGAGATAAGTTGCCATGTTTGAGACAAAACAGCGAGTTTCCGCACAGAGGAGGAGGCAACTGCATACTTTTGCTGGACGGTTCCCTTCTGAGAGGAACAATGGCATAGTCCTTGTTAGAAGGAACCTGTAGATCACTGTCACCTCTGGCAGTGATATATTTTTCTCTGTTTCCGACAAAGCTACTAGGTATTATTAGGGGGCGGAGAGCTGCTGTCACACAAAGGATGTAACAAAATACGTTTCCTAGCTGGTAAGGGCCCCTTTGTGAAGAAACGTTCCCCTTTCTTGGAAAGGAGTAGACGAAAAGTGCTCCTCTGCAGTAAACATGTACCTGACCACGCAACAATATGAGTTGCAAACAGACATCGTGATGGACACCTGGCAGTCATGATAGGAAATGGGGTAGCAGGCAGGCAAGTCACGAGCAGGTATCGGGATGCTACCTGGCTGTCGCACTAGACAGTAGGGTGGTGGTCAGGTGTACTGGTCCACAGACGTGGCTAACAGCCTGTGTACACCCCAGACTGTTAGGTCAGACACTGGCCACCAGACATTGCCAGAGGTGGCAGCTCTGGTGGCCAAGACAAGGTGGCAGTTGCGAGCAGGCCGCAGAGCCAGCTACATGTGTTCATACACTTCACCACTGGCAGCTTCCAGATGGGACTTTGGGCGTTATTTTTTTTAAAAATATATGATCACGTTTATGGGCGCTTGTGTATATTACATTAGCTGACTACAACAAATTGTATATTGGTCATACTGACAAACGTGACTAGACTGACCAAACATGAACACAGCTGGAAATTACATACGTCTGACTCTACCTTTTATTAACATGTGCTAAAGGAAGGACGCAAACAGCAAGTCCACACAGAAGTACAGCATAAGGCAAACAAAGGAAGAAAACTAAGCATATAGAAACACCTGAGGTAAACAGAGATTTAGCTCAAACCCCCAGCTCGTTCTAAGTGATCAATTACAGGTGAGCACATCCCCACTTTTGATCTTCTTATGATACAATCAACCAGCCACATACCCACAAACCACCACCATGACACATACTGCTACACAAAATTAAAACAAAACAGAATTTCCTATTCCTTACCTTGATCATCCCACACACTTCAACGATACAACATGCAATACTTATCATGTATTCTAACCATACATTATGTTTAGTATTGCCCATTGCATAAAATGTAATTTTCAATGTAAAACATTCTCAACCAATGTCACGACTTCACAAACTATGGCGTCATAGCCATACAGCGTGTAATACCGTATGACTCTGTGTTTTAATTATCGTGTGCAATACTCTCCATTGCCTAGAATTTAGTTTACTGTTAAAAAAAACATGTTCGTTGTACAACATAAATGAAGAGTGCTCAGTTTAATGGTTTCTCAGTCAATGTCAAGACCTCACGAAATTTAGCATTATACCCATTTAACCTATAATATTCTGTAGTTCAATAATTTGTTGTGCTTCATAATGTCCATTTTGTAAAGTGTAATTTCAACATTAAGAAACAAGTTTGATGCACAACACTCTATGCAAGTGAATTGTGTCATTGCTTAACAATGTTTGGTAACTTAAGAATTAGTGCCCCTTTCAGACGCTAGTCACTTGTTTCTTGAAGATGGCCCAATAAGCCGAAGACTAGTTTGAAATTAGAAAAAAACAGCGTTCTTGTTATTCAGCCTTAAATGCGGGCCTGTTCTACGGAGAAGCAGCGGAAGAATCCATGAATAAATGTAACTTGCCCTTTCAGTTTCGTAACGATTTTCACTTTAACTGAAGTTACTCAAGTTTGACTTCAGAATTATTAAACAGCACTAACATGCGTTCACTTCAATGAAGTCCAATCTATCAATCTTAAAATTACGAACGTAATAAAAAAAAATCTTCATGTACTCTGAAAACATGATATCCAAGGCAGTAGAGCACCGTTAAAATCCCCAACTGCTTCAATTTAGATTTTAATATATTCCATATCAAGCAATACTCATGTTCTAGCAGATTAGATATTCAGGAATACAATCTAATGAATAAATGTACAATATGTGACTTCTTCATGGCTTTCATTCAGTGGTTCTTTGACGACCAGTTTTGTCTCCCAGCTGTCGTAGCTCATGCAGTTGGGTGCCGGTTAGTTCATCCTCTCCAGACCCTCCGAATTATTGCTCGTCCCTTTATGAAACATCGCTTAAGTAACATATTTTTCAGAAACATTAGTACAGATACAGTACATCCACCCCACTCTTAGCTCTCTTGGCCGTTCAGCAGTATTGGCCACTAAAAATCTTCTTTCTTGACGATAACCTCGAGGGCTAAATCAAACACTGAAGGTCGTACTAGGCACACAGTCACAGGACTGAATTTCTAGCTGGTAAATCGCGTGTAGTTAATATGTTAGCGGTGTTGCAGAGCTCATGAAGCATTGTATTCTGGACGGGTCGCTCGGGGATGAGAGATGGAATTTAGAAGTTGAGCCATAGTTTTCCATACATCATAACCAGAAATACGGCTATAGTGACTTTAACACGGATTTGTCGTTGTAAATAGCTCATGCTGGACTTCTCTTTCTGAACTTTTTACTTATTTTTAATAATTTAGTGGCAGCACGTAACAGCCCTTTAGTATAGTGTATCACGTGAAGGAAGAGTAACTAAGACAAAGAAGATGAGAGGTACTTTGAGAAGGCTAAGTATACTGTCAAGAAGGATATTACGAGGGGTTTGATATGCACGATGGTTTGTAAACATAGCGGGAATGCTGTTGTACAATGCCATCTGTATTCCCCGACCTCTATTCATACGAGATGGGTTGGCACAGGGAAGCGTCCTGGGACCTCTGCTGTTCCTGATCTATATAAATGACGTGGGTGACAATCTGAGCAGTTCTCTTAGGTTGTTCGCAGATGATGCTGTAATTTACCGTCTAGTAAGGTCATCCGAAGACCAGTATCAGTTGCAAAGCGATTTAGAAAAGATTGCTGTATGGTGTGGCAGGTGGCAGTGGACGCTAAATAACGAAAAGTTTGAGGTGATCCACATGAGTTCCAAAAGAAATCCGTTGGAATTCGATTACTCGATAAATAGTACAATTCTTAGGGATGTCAATTCAACTAAGTACCTGGGTGTAAAAATTACGAACAACTTCAGTTGGAAAGACCACATAGACAATATTGTGGGGAAGGCGAGCCAAAGGTTGCGTTTCATTGGCAGGACACTTAGAAGATGCAACAAGTCCACTAAAGAGACAGCTTACACTACACTCGTTCGTCCTCTGTTGGAATATTGCTGCGCGGTGTGGGATCCTTACCAGGTGGGATTGACGGAGGACATCGAAAGGGTGCAAAATAGGGCAGCTCGTTTTGAATTATCACGTAATAGGGGAGAGAGTGTGGCAGATATGATACGCGAATTGGGATGGAAGTCATTAAAGCAAAGACGTTTTTCGTCGCGGCGAGATCTATTTACGAAATTTCAGTCACCAACTTTCTCTTCCGAATGCGAAAATATTTTGTTGAGCCCAACCTACATAAGTAGGAATGATCATCAAAATAAAATAAGACAAATCAGAGCTCGAACAGAAAGGTTTAGGTGTTCGTTTTTCCCGCGCGCTGTTCGGGAGTGGAGTGATAGAGAGATAGTATGATTGTGGTTCGATGAACCCTCTGCCAAGCACTTAAATGTGAATTGCAGAGTAGTCATGTAGATGAGATGTAGAATCAAAGAGGGTTATGGACTTCTCTGTGAGGTGGCATGCGAGTGTTGTGCATTTGTGTGTAACTAGGAAAAAACATCTCTGGAATGTGTTCTCAGGGAAAGTAGAAATTAAATTTCCTTTAGTTCGCGTCTTGTCACAAATTTATTGTCGTCACACTACTAGTTTCGGTCTATAATGACCATCTTCATATCTGTTTTATAAAAACATGTTCTAATATACTGGAGCCGTATATGGGATATGTTTTTATAAAACATATCTGAAGATGGTCATTGTAGAACTATATCGGTAGTCTGATGACAAAAAACTTGTGACCATAGACGTGAATTAAATTTGTTCTATATTCTACGTGGCTGGTCCCACGGGCGTTCGAGTCCTCCCTCGGGCATGGGTGTGTGTGTGTTTGTCCTTAGGATAATTTAGGTTAAGTAGTGTGTAAGCTTAGGCACTGATGACCCCAGCAGCTAAGTCCCATAAGATTTCACACACATTTGATTTTATTCTATATTCGGTTCGCTGTGGAATTAGTGAGCATGTCGCAGTTTGTGAAGATGAAGCAAATTTTCAGAGACATCCAAAGACTGGAACTATACAGCAAAGGGATTGCATAAGTACCTGGGTGTCTGCCTTAGCTGTCAAAGCGAGTAAGACGAACTCTTATAGACGTTGGAGCCAAAGAAAAACTAGATACGTCGTCGATGAACAGTAAAGAATTAAACAGGTCCAGGTTCAAAAACAGTTCGGAGAGCCAAGTTCTTCTAAGAGGGGGAGAGTGCAAAGACAAGAGCCTAAGGAGTTGTCGAAACGGGCCACCCGCAGTTGCGCACTGACTCAGCACAGACGTAGCGCCTGGCACGTGGAGCGGCTCGGCGTCCAGCAATTAGTGAGCTGTGGTCAGCTTGCCGAGTCAACCCCGTCACGTCCGGGAGCTCCGACTGCGTGAAGGTCACGCCAGGCCTGGGCTGCGCTGAAGCCGTCCGCACACGGATCGGGCAGGCGAACTTTGAGTGTGTTGCCGGCACGGTGGCTCTGCGTGTTCGATCAGAGGATCATCTAGCCACTGTAATAAAAAAAAAAAAAAACAAAAAAAACTGAGTCAACAGATCACCAAAGAACTTGAACGGGTGTCATCGGACATCCGCCACGAACAAATTCAACGAACAATATAGAACAAAGTCAGATGAAGAAAAGAAAACTGTTCCCAGTTCGTGACGTCATAGCGCGGAAAAGGTATGCTAGGCAGTCTTCGAGAACCTGTGGATCAAAATCTAGTATGTCTGACATTATGAACGTGTGTTCGCTCGTAGACCAATAGGATGGAACAGTGCCACTTACGTCACATACTCACTATCTTTCTTCGGTACATAGTCGCAAGATGCCACATTGGGTTTCAGTTGAAGCCCATATGCCGTCTCCAAACATGAGGATCCCTCGATAACCCGCCGTTAACTGCATCTTTGGTGCCAATAAACTGACGAGAATCGTCACATTGACGGTTACAGAATTACTGCAACCTGCATATTATGAGAGGCAACGCACACTGAGCATCCACAAAAAACGCATATTTCTTCGTACAGTTTCTTATAATTAAATTTCAGTTAATAAAATAGCTTTGAATAAAGCTTATAGGAGATGGTAAGACGAAAAGTATGGTCACACATCGATTATCGTCGGTGCAGTGTAATGAGTAGTGTTGCAAAATTGTAAGGTGTTGTAAGTAGGCTGCTTAGGTTTTTATGTTGGTAATGCCACATAGCGCTCTGTATGCAAATCACTGATTGTGCTGTGTGCTGTCTGTGGCTGGCTGGCATTGTTGGAATATTTGCTATTATAGTGTTGCGCAGCTGGATGTGAACAACTCATAGCGTTGCGCAGTTGGAGGTAAGCAGTGGTGGATGTGGGGTGAGAGATGGCAGAGTTTTGAGAGCGGACGATCTGGGCGTGTGTCAGTCAGAGAAAGGAAATTGGTAAGACTGGATGTCATGCACTGATATATATATATATATATATATATATATATATATATATATATATATATATATGTGCATAGATTGTTTGTTCTCTGTCAAAATCTTTCATTTGCTAACTATGTCTATCAGTAGTTAGTGCCTTCAGAAGTTAGAATCTTTTATTTAGCTGGCAGTATTGGCGCTCCCTGTATTGCAGTAATTAGAGTAACAAAGATTTTTGTGAGGTAAGTGATTCATGATAGGTATAGGTTATTGTTAGTGAGGGCCATTCTTTTGTATGTTGTTGCTGTTGTGGTCTTCAGTCCTGAGACTGGTTTGATGCAGCTCTCCATGGTACTCTATCCTGTGCAAGCTTCTTCATCTCCCAGTACCTACTGCAGCCTACATCTTTCTGAATCTGCTTAGTGTATTCATCTCTTGGTCTCCCTCTACGATTTTTACCCTGCACGCTGCCCTCCAATACTAAATTGGTGATCCCTTGATGCCTCAGAACATGTCCTACCAACCGATCCCTTCTTCTAGTCAAGTTGTGCCACAAACTTCTCTTCTCCCCAATCCTATTCAATACATCCTCGTTAGTTGTGTGATCTAACCATCTAATCTTCAGCATTCTTCTGTAGCACCACATTTCGAAAGCTTATATTCTCCTCGTCCATGTTTCACTTCCATACATGGCTACACTCCATACAAATACTTTCAGAAACGACTTCCTGACACTTAAATCTATACTCGATGTTAACAGATTTCTCTTCTTCAGAAATGCTTTCCTTGCCGTTGCCAGTCTACATTTTATATCCTCTCAACTTCTACCATCATTAGTTATTTTGCTCCCCAAATAGCAAAACTCCTTTACTACTTTAAGTGTATTATTTCCTAATCTAATTCCCTCAGCATCAGCCGACTTAATTCGACTACATTCCATTATCCTCGTTTTGCTTTTGTTGATGATCATCTTATATCCTCCTTTCTAGACACTATCCATTCCGTTCAACTGCTCTTCCAAGTCCTTTGCTGTCTCTGACAGAATTACAATGTCATCGGCAAACCTCAATGTATTTATTTCTTGTCCATCGATTTTAATACCTACTCCGAATTTTTCTTTTGTTTCCTTTACTGCTTGCTCAATATACAGATTGAATAACATCGGGGAGAGGCTACAACCCTGTCTCACTCCATTCCCAACCACTGCTTCCCTTTCATGCCCCTCGACTCTCGTAACTGCCATCTGGTTTCTGTACAAATTGTAAATAGCTTTTCGCTCCCTGTATTTTACCCCTGCCACCTTCAGAATTTGAAAGACAGTATTCCAGTCATCATTGTCAAAAGCTTTCTCTCATCACAGTTAAAGAGTCGAATGAAACCAGTCGAGAGACTGATGTTAAAAAAAAGAAATTTATCAGCCTTAATTTGTGCAGAAACCAGACGGCAGTTATATGAGTCGAGGAGCATGAACGAGAAGCAGTGCTTCACAAGTGAAAGAGTCCTTATATTCACAAGCGACAACATCGGCACAGCCTCTGCATATCAGCAACGTTATATGCCAGCTGCTATTAAAGCCGACGATCAGGCTACAGCAGGGAAACCGCCAAACTCGCACACTGACGCACAAACAAACAGCCAACATTACCCTACACTGTGAATCTGATATGTGACCTATCGGACACAAAAGGATGGTGAACTTGTGATAGGTATGCTGACGCTGACCGAGAAATCAACAGGGGCATGCAGTGACAGTAGCCAAGTAACGCCACCGCACAATGATAAAGGTATCGACCTGCATGATACCCACTACTAACGAAGCCCACCTTTGCGTGATGTGTTGAAGGCAGCAAGAAATCCTGCTACTCCTCTTACAGGCCCAATCCCAACCCTTGGCTCTTGCCTTGGCACCTCACTTCCCCCCCTCCACCCCCCCAACCCCCTTACCCATCAAACCGCTACGATTCGTTCCACTTTAGACCCAGTCTATCTCCAGATGAGCGCGTATTAATGGCTAACCTTAACCAGAAGTACGCAAACATCGCAGTACCCACATCCTGCGACACCTCACTTTAGTGAAAAACCAACCTTTATGCAGAGATGACAGTAGACCTTGTGTGTTGGCCCTCATGTCGGTGTGGGGGTAGAGGGGCTCTACCTCTATAAAATCAATCTGTATATTGAGTAAGCAGTAGAGAAACAAAAAAAAAAAAAAAAAAAAAAAATTGGTGTTGGAAATAAACTTCAGGGAGAAGAAATAAAAACTCTGAGGTTTTCCGATGTTTCTCAGAGACAGCAAAGGAGTTGGCACAGCAGTTTAACGGAATGGACAGTGTGTTGATAGGAGGATGCAAGATGAACATCAGCGAAAACAAAACAAGGATAATGGAATACCGCTGAATTAGATCAGATGATCCTGAGGGAATTACATTAGGAAAAGAGGCACTTAAGGTAGTAGATGAGTTATGTTATATGGGCAGCAATGATGAATGCCGAAGCAGAGAGGATATAAAATGAGGGCTGGAAATGACAAGAAAGGCATTTCTAAAGAAGAGAAGTTTGTTAACAACGAATACAGGTTTGAGTAAGTCCTTTGCGAAAATATTTGTCAGAATGTATCCACATATGGAAGTGAAATATGGAACATAAACAGTCAGACTAGAAGAGAATATAAGCTTCTGAGATGTGCTGCAACAGGATACTACTGGGGAAACAAGAAATTTGTGGCACAACCTGACAAGAAGAAGGGATCGTTTGGTAGGACACATTTTCAGACAACAATGTATCACCAATTAGTATTAGAGGGAAGTATCGGGGGAAAAAATCACAGAGGGAGACTAGAAGAGCCATACAGTACGCTGATTCACTGGGATGTAGGTTTCTGTAGTTACTCGGTGATGAAGAGGCTTCCTCAGAATGAAGTAGCATGGAAAGCTGCATCAAACCAGTCTCTGGACCGAAGGCCACTACAACAACAACAATAATTTGGCTATAGACTTTTTCTGTGTAACATGACACCCGCATTCTCGAACACAAAGAATACATGAAATAATAATAATATGCTAGCACATGAATAAGATGCTGAAGTCTCGGATATTACAGTGTACAATGGCAAATGGAAACCAGAACTTCTAGAATAAATTTTCAAACAGCAACGATGTGTACGTTGATTTGAAACTTCCTGGCAGACTCAAGCTGTGTACCGGTCTGGGACTAGAACCCACAGTCTTTGCCCTTTACAAGTAAATGATCTCCAACTGAGCTACTCTTGTTCCCTGATTTTTTTTTCTGGCGCCGTTCCGGTCTCCTTTCCTGTATAGATTTGGGCTTTCAGTACACGTAAAGATTTTCTGTCACAAGAGTTCACATCCTGATCCCATCTTCTCCTGGATTACACAATTCAGAAAGGACTGGAAGGATTTTTCTCCCAGATAACTGCCGCGAGTTTATCAGTACGGGCGGCGTCTCTTCCCCCTTGTGAGTTTATTGAATTTCTCATCAAATCACAATACACGCGAATTTTCACAGAATGTTTCAAGGAACATGTGAGCCTGAACTAAGTTCCTCCCAGTATCCTTATTCCGTAAACTTCTTTTAGATTCCCCATATGATAGACATACCCCCGCAAGGAGTAAGTGTGTAAGTAGGCTGTTTAGGTTTTTATGTTGGTAACGCCACGTAGCGCTTTATATGAAAATCACTGACTGTGCTGTGTGCAGTCTGTGGCTGGTTTGAATTGTTGGAATTTGCTATTGTAGTGTTGGGCAGTTGGCTGTTAACAGCGCGCAGGGTTGTGATGTGTACGAGAATTCTCGTACGCATACGACAAATTCGTCATTTGTACGATGTACGAGGCAATAGTGAATACGAGAATTTTGCCTAAAACTTTTTTGTTGTTTTGTTTTTTTAGCGTTTAATCCGATCGACACCTGGAGTCGTTACAGACGACTTACTCTACCCTATCCTATCCTAACTTAGTCTACAGACACCACAGAAACATACATGCCCACGGGGGAACTCGAACCTTAGTAGTTGCGGGCTCGTGGCTCGTGACACCTCACCAAGTCGTGTGTGCCGGCCGGAGTGACCAAGCGGATCTAGGCGCTACAGTCCGGAACCGCGCGACCGCTACGGTCGCAGGTTCGAATCCTGCCTCGGGCATGGATATGTGTGAAGTCCTTAGGTTAGTTAGGTTTAATTAGTTCTAAGTTCTAGCGGACTTATGACCTCAGGAGTTGAGTCCCATAGTGCTCAGAGCCATTTGAACCATTTTTGAACCAAGTCGTGTGGCTATGGAGGCGGGTCCAAGTTTTTTACCAAATATACATTATACACATTTGTTTGGAAAATAATCAATTCATCTGTTATATTTTAAAAATGATTAGAAACTGTTACGAATCCATGCAGTCTCTATCAATCAACAAATTTCAGGCTGGAGAGAGAGCGTCAAACTACCGACGTGACAAAACGATTAAAGTCTAGAATGAGGCTTAGTTCAAAGCCTGGCCCTGGGAAATAAATTAAATAAGCTTTCTGGGCGAGGTATAAGTGCTGAACAGGTTTTTAACTGTTTACATGAATCCTTTGCAAAAATGTATTATATGTTCTTAGAGTGGATTCTACCAATATTTACTACTTTCAACGATTATTTCCAGTCTACAACAGTAGTAATTGTTGATCTTCATGACAAGATTAGAGCTCTCTATACAGAAATGCTTCTGTATTTGATGAAGCGCACTTATGTCATGGGAAAAAATCTCAGTGATGTTGACCCAAAAATTTCACCTCATCATCTGGAAGATTCACAACTGTATTCGGGTGTGAAAATTCTGAAGAACGTTGGCACACCAGAGATAAAGAATCACCCACATCTTATCAAGGATTTTTATCATCGATGCAGGAACTTTCTTGTGGTAAGTACACCTCGTTTGCCTAAAATCATGAATAATTTGTGTTTTACTGTTTTCTATACATTTGTGTGTTTATGTGTGGCATACCTAATGAGAGCTATTAATTCTCAAATATTACAGACAGCTTCGTGCCAGATCAAATTACGGTGCTGTCCAAACTAGCGGCACTCA
Source organism: Schistocerca americana (assembly GCF_021461395.2). Classification (NCBI taxonomy): domain Eukaryota; kingdom Metazoa; phylum Arthropoda; class Insecta; order Orthoptera; family Acrididae; genus Schistocerca; species Schistocerca americana. The sequence goes on along the minus strand of NC_060120.1, from coordinate 12,991,240 downwards.
AACCTACAAATGCCCTGTCACAAAGTTTCCGAGATACAACACCTTCACTCATGCCTCTAATCGAACTGTTGCCACGTATAATTTCTCCCTCAGATCTCTATTTAGCACAAACTGCAGATGACCAGTGGAGGCGTCTCCCTCTGGTTTTGGCTTGTCTGCCAAACTCACTACAAAAGGAACAATCACCGGACAAAATGTGGAATATATTAAATGACGAATCTGAAGAATTTAAGGAATTGAGCGTTTTCGCTCCCTCAATTTTGAGTTTACCTCATTCAAATGCAGACTGCGAAAGAGTTTTTTCTAAGGTATGTAAAGCAATGAAGCTAATAACTAGTTAATAATATGATTTCATACTTGTCAGGTTATTGAAGTTTCAACTTCAGGTAAACCTCATGAAAACCAAAATTAGGAACAGACTCCAAACCAGTACACTGAATGAAGCACTTCTTGCCTCTGAATGCATTAAAGAACGACCAGGAAACAACGGAACATGTGTAACTTTTGAGCCAACACACGAAATGTACGAGAAAATGACGTCGGACACTCTTTATAAAACGAAACAGGAAGAAGAAGATGTAGACATCGAATTTGTTTCATAATTACAAATTCGGATGTCATGAACTGATATATATATATGACTTTTGAACACTATTAAGACAAATACATTGTTTGTTCTCTATCAAAATCTTTCATTTGCTAACTATGCCTATCAGTAGTTAGTGCCTTCAGTAGTTAGAAACTTTTATTTAGCTGTCAGTAGTGGCGCTCGCTGTATTGCAGTAGTTCGAGTAACGAAGATTTTTGTGAGGTAAGTGATTCATGAAAGGTATAGGTTATTGTCAGTCAGGGCCATTCTTTTGTAGGGACTATTGAAAGTCAGATTGCGTTGCGCTAAAAATATTGTGTGTCAGTTTAGTGTTGATCAGAATAAGTAAAGAGAGAAATGTCTGAGTACGTTCAGTTCAGCTCAGCTGTTTGAAGATCAGATAATGTATGAGGTTTATCAGCACAGTAATTCATAAATTTTTCTAAGGGGACGTTTCAAGTGTTCTAAGTAAGCGTGAAAAATATAATCATCAGTATTTGTCCATTGTTAACCATAAACCCGTCGTCACTCAATATTTGACATCTCTGTTATTTCACTCCGAAGCGCTGCACCAAACACTTCTTCAGATGAAGTTTTTACATTACTCATTCTGCTGCCTGTGTACCTGGTAACTCCCGGGGCACTTTTGATAACGTTCGAAGCATGTTGTTGACATGTTGGATGTTGAGAGTAAATATGACTAATGAGTGTCATTACTGCTAAAATATATAACAGGCAGTCAGAAAGTATTTGACATTAGAGTAATTTTATTAATGTCGCGTCACTATGACCCGAACGTTACTTACTTAACTACCAAAGTTTATGACCAAGTGACGTAAAATACTTAAAAACTTTTTTAAACACGCACTGTCCTTGCATTTTTAGACAAAGTCATCAACTTTTGTTAAAAAACAGGCGATAAAATCGGAGACTTAAAGAGTAACATGGCGAAAAGAAATCGTGGAACTTAAAGAACAGAGGGATGATGACGCTACGAAAATACGAGGGCAGTTCAATAAGTAATGCAACACATTTTTTTTCTGAAACAGGGGTTGTTTTATGCAGCATTGAAATACACCAGGTTATTTCCCAATCTTTTAGCTACAGAACACTATTTTTCAACGTAATCTCCATTCAATGCTACGGCCTTACGCCACCTTGAAATGAGGGCCTGTATGCCTGCACGGTACCATTCCACTGGTCGATGTCGGAGCCAACGTCGTACTGCATCAATAACTTCTTCATCATCCGCGTAGTGCCTCCCACGGATTGCGTCCTTCATTGGGCCAAACGTATGGAAATCCGACGGTGCGAGATTGGGGCTGTAGGGTGGATGAGGAAGAACAGTCCACTGAAGTTTTGTGAGCTCCTCTCGGGTGCGAAGACTTGTGTGAGGTCTTGCGTTGTCATGAAGAAGGAGAAGTTCGTTCAGATTTTTGTGCCTACGAACACGCTGAAGTCGTTTCTTCAATTTCTGAAGAGTAGCACAATACACTTCAGAGTTGATCGCTTGACCATGGGGAAGGACATCGAACAGAATAACCCCTTCAGCGTCCCAGAAGACTGTAACCATGACTTTACCGGCTGAGGGTATGGCTTTAAACTTTTTCTTGGTAGGGGAGTGGGTGTGGCGCCACTCCATTGATTGCCGTTTTGTTTCAGGTTCGAAGTGATGAACCCATGTTTCATCGCCTGTAACAATCTTTGACAAGAAATTGTCACCCTCAGCCACATGACGAGCAAGCAGTTCCGCACAGATGGTTCTCCTTTGCTCTTTATGGTGTTCGGTTAGACAACGAGGGACCCAGCGGGAACAAACCTTTGAATATCCCAACTGGTGAACAATTGTGACAGCACTACCAACAGAGATGTCAAGTTGAGCACAGAGTTGTTTGATGGTGATCCGTCGATCATCTCGAACGAGTGTGTTCGCACGCTCCGCCATTGCAGGAGTCACAGCTGTGCACGGCCGGCCCGCACGCGGGAGATCAGACATTCTGCAAGCGCCTATGAATATCTGAGATGCCCTGGTTTTCCGCCAAAAGAAACTCGATCACTGCCCGTTGTTTGCTACGCACATCCGTTACAGACGCCATTTTAACAGCTCCGTACAGCGCTGCCACCTGTCGGAAGTCAATGAAACTATACGAGACGAAGCGGGAATGTTTGAAAATATTCCACAAGAAATTTCCGGTTTTTTCAACCAAAATTGGCCGAGAAAGTAAATGTGTTGCATTACTTATTGAACTGCTCTCGTACATACAAAGCAGACAGGTAAAACAATAGACAGACAATTAAATAAACACGGCTACAGTCTGGTTTCTGTTCGCAAAAGAAATAAAATTCACACCCAGTGACAGCATGGTTTCTGTTCGCAACATGAGAAAGACGAACAACACTGAACAGTCACTGGAACACTGCAGTAAAAAGTTGGCAAATGTGACATACCACAGCCGAGAGCAGGTGGGGGGAAACTGGACAGATGGTGGGAAAATAAAAAAGGGGGGGAGCCGGGAAAGGAGCTGATGGAGGATGAGGACCCATAAGAGGGGTGGGGGGCGCTGGGCAGACGCGACAGGGGTAGGCAGAGGAGGGGAATACAAAAGGACTCAGGGGGGGGGGGCGGGAGAAAGGAGGTAGGGAGAGGTTTAGTGGAGAGAAAACAGGACGGAAGGGGGGAAGAGGCAGCCCAGAGAAAGGACAGAGGAAAGGAGGGGGAGGGAGGATCAGAGTTGATAGGAGGGACAAATGGAGGGAGAGAGGGCATCATCCAGGAGGGGGAGTTGATAGAAGCCACCTTGGGAAAGGAGATGAAGGGTGTAGAGATGGACGAATTTATAAGCATTTCGGGTAATATATACCCGAGCAGAACAGCAGGGTGAATGGTTCTAGGCGCTCAGTCCGGAACCGCGAGACTACTACAGTCGCAGGTTCGAATCCTGCCTCGGGCATGGATGTGTGTGACGTCCTTAGGTTAGTTAGGTTTAAGTAGTTCTAAGTTCTAGGGGAGTGATGACCACAGATGTTAAGTCCCATAGTGCTCAGAGCCATTTGAACTACTTTTGAACCAGCAGGATGAAGACTATACTACACAGTCCCCAGCCAGCGAAGCAGAGGGCGCTAAGCTAGTACCTAATAACAGTGCAATGAAGTTGTCTCACTGTTTTGCTGTCACGCGCTCAACAGAATGAAATGAAATATCACCGAGTTTATCAGTCACGTTACGTTACGGGATAGTGGCAGTCGCATCAGACACGTAGGTAACGGAGACGTATAAAATCCTCTGCCTCTCTGCATCTGGTGCAGTCGCTTGCCTCTGTCGTCACCAAGGACGTGTACGTGACGTCATCTGCAGTAGAAATAGCGTAGCAGGAGTTGGAGTGAGTCAGTATTGCCGTGCAGTTTACCAGAGAGGTTGAGCGCGCTGTAACGGCGATCTTCAGCTACGATGGCCAGTAAGTACCACGTTACAGCACTGCAATGTTTTCCATGTGAGAACAGGACATCGCTGTAGTGTAGCTTTATGTTAAGTAGAACGGAGTGTTTCACAGTTGCATAGCCTACAAACAACCACGTAGTTAATGAGAAACAGGAACAAAATTCCTTTATGAAATCAGTCTCTCTAATAATTATCTCTATAATTCTAATTTGTGTCCAAAAAGCGGACCATATTTAGGAAGAATGGTCATCGTCGTTCAGGTAATTTCATCAAGCAAAGGTTCTATTATTAGCTTGATTGCATCATATTTCAGTGGGAGAAAAGATGTGTTTGTTTATGTGAAGTGCACCGCAAAAGATTGGTGCGACCATTGACCATATAGCCGTGAAATATTTATTGCTTTCCTCCAAAGGGTATCTAAAAACAGGAGTCGTTTCTTTAGAATTGACAACTTTTAGTGGTAATACTGCACTTGTACAACATAATACGAAGGCCGTCTGTGTACTGGTAACAAATATTTTCATATTGTCGTCACTGTTAAATGTGGCTGCAAAAGCAAAGGCTAACGTTGCGTGTAAATTGTATTCAGTGATTGGGTTCAATGCAAAAGAGTGTACTATGGTGAAAATGCACAGTAAAATGTATGGAATCGTTAATGAATGAATAACTGCTACTATCTTCACTGAAAAGTGAAAGGTGATCATATTACTAAGAACCATTTTCTCGTGGCCTATTGGTGTACCCCTGTGTTTCGACCTCGGATGTGTAGCGTCACAGGTTACAACGTAGTCAATCAACATAGTAAAACATCACAAACATATGACTGCGGGTTTGATCCCGCGCCAATAGGAGTTGTGTGTGAAAGCTGACACGAGGGAGGAACGAGACATGCCGTAAATGCTGTAAATATCTTCACTTCGTATTTTCAATTATGGCGAAGTTGGGATCACATAAATGCTCACACGTCTGCGTTATTTTCTCCCACTAGTAAATAAGTTTCTGCATTTCGAATGCTGTAAATCTATTCAAGAATTCTCTTATATTTAGCTTCGTATGGGGAGATAGCAGAGTTAAGGCGAATAGTTTGTTTACAGTAAGCGATTATAGAAACGGTGTTCTGAAAAATAAAGAAATTTTCGCTTGAATGTTATTTTATGGTTTTTGTAAAGACATAAATCGTTTCATTCAACTTTTGGTAACCACCTTCAGAACATTTTTTAAACTCGTTTACGTTCGACAACGACAAACATAGTGAAGCTAAAAACATCGATGTCGCGCGAAATACGATTGAAGAGTATCGGCATGAAATTTTTCCGACGTATTCTGCCAATTTTGAGCGAAGGCAGGAAATGGGCTGGTGTTGAGTGCTAAGCAAATGTAGAAACGTTGATACTACCTGAATATATTCATACGAGTGTTTCTTTATTCTGAGATTAACCGACACCAGCAACGGCATTTTGTCCATGAAGCACCGCAAGGAAAACGACGCTTATTTATTTTGTTACGCCGGACACAGAGGGACAAATGTATTATAGTATCGAAGAGCAGTTAATGCCGAATTGTGCACAGCATTTCTCAGAATCAGTTTTCGGTCTGGAACGCGCTGTGGAACTTTCCTGAACTTTACTTTTTAACTTTTATAGTTCTTTTGTACGTGTGTGTACGGGAGGACGAGAAGGAGGGAAGGTCTCTTACCTTCCACTTAGCCCGTCCTTACTCATGCCGATGGTGCCTTCTTGTAGTTGCATTCTTTGTCACTTTACATGTTACGAACGAAGACATGAAAGATGATATATTTAATTCAGAACCAACAGTTCTTCAAAAGTAAGATTCGTTTTGTAACTAAAGTCAGTTCAGTTACCTGAGTTTTGAAAATACGTGGGAACCAAACCGACCTTTGATCGCAGATTCCGGTTATTCAGTTCAGTAAGCGATATCGGTCGCAGTTATCATCATCAGATCGACTTGTCTCATTGTGGTCGTTGTTGTGGTCTTCAGTCCTGAGACTGGTTTGATGCAGCTCTCCATGCTACTCTTATCCTGTGCAAGCTTCATCTCCCAGTACCTACTGCAGCTTACATCCTTCTGAATCTGCTTAGTGTATTCATCTCTTGGTCTCCCTCTACGATTTTTACCCTCCATGCTGCCCTGCAGTACCAAATTGGTGATCCCTCGATGTCTCAGAACATGTCCTACCAACCGATACCTTCTTCTAGTCAAGTTGTGCCACAAACTCCACTTCTCCCCAATGCTATTCAATACCTCCTCATTAGTTATGTGATCTACCCATCTAAACTTCAGGTATTGAATAGGATTGGGGAGAAGAGGAGTTTGTGGCACAACTTGACTAGAAGAAGGAATCCATTGGTAGGACATGTTCTGAGACATCGAGGGATCACCAATTTGGTACTGGAGGGCAGCGTGGAGGGTAAAAATCGTACAGGGAGACCCAGAGATGAATACACTAAGCACATTCAGAAGCATGTAGGTTGCAGTAGGTACTGGGAAATGAAGAAGCTTGAGCAGGATAGAGTAGCATGGAGAGCTGTATCAAACCAGTCTCAGGACTGAAGACCACAACAACAACAACAACAACAACAACAACCTCCTCATTAGTTATGCGATCTGCCCATCTAATCTTCAGCATTCTTCTGTAGCACCACATTTCGAAAGCTTCTATTCTTTTCTTGTCCAAACTATTTATCGTCCACGTTTCACTTCCATACATAGCTACAGTCCAAACAAATACTTTTAGAAACGACTTCCTGACATTTAAATCTATACTCGATGTTAACAAATTTTTCTTCTTCAGAAACGCTTTCCTTGCCACTGTAAGTCTACAATTTATATCCACTCTACTGCGACCATCATCAGTTATTTTGCTCCCTAAATAGCAAAACTCATTTACTACTTTAAGTGTCTCATTTCCTATTCTAACTCCCTCAGCATCACCCGACTTCATTCGACTACATTCCATTATCCTCGTTTTGCTTTTGTTGATGTTCATCTTATACCCTCCTTTCACGACACTGTACATTCCGTTCAACTGGTCTTCCAAGTCCTTTGCTGTGTCTGACAGAATTACAATGTCATCGGCGAACCTCAAAGTTTTTATTTCTTCTCCATAGATTTTAATACCTACTCCAAACTTTTCTTTTGTTTCCTTCGTAGCTTCCTCAATATACAGATTGAATAACATCGGGGATAGGCTACAACCCTGTGTCACTCCCTTCCCAACCACAGTTTCCCTTTCATGCCCCTCGACTCGTATAAACTGCCATCTGGTTTCTGTACAAATTGAAAATAGCCTTTCACTCCCTGTATTTTACCCCTGCCACCTTCAGAATTTGAAAGAGAGTATTCCAATCAACATTGTCAAAATCTTTCTCTAAGTCTACAAATGCTAGAAACGTAGGTTTGTCTTCCTTAATCTTTCTTCTAAGATACGTCGAAGGGTCAGTATTGCCTCACATGTTCTAACATTTCTACGGAATGCAAACTGATCTGAGGTCGGCTTCTACCAGTTTTTCCATTCGTCGGTAAAGAATTCACGTTAGTATTTTGCAGCTGTGACTTATCAAACTAATAGTTCGGTAATTTTCACATCTGTCAACACCTACTTTCTTTGGGATTGGAATTATTATATTCTTCTTTGAGTCTAAGCATATTTCGCCTGTCTCATACATCTTGCTCACCAGATGGTAGAGTTTTGTCATGACTGGCTCTCCAAAGGCTATCAGTGGTTCTAATGGAATGTTGTCTACTCCGGGGGCCTTGTTTCGACTCAGGTCTTCCAGTGCTCTGTCAAACTCTTCACGCAGTATCATATCTCCCATTTCATCTTCATCTACATCCTCTTCCATTTCTATAATACTGTGCTCAAGTACATAGCCCTTGTATAGACCCTCTATATACTCCTTCCACCTTTCTGCTTTCCCTTCTTTGCTTAGAACTGGGTTTCCATCAAAACTCTTGATATTAATGCAAGTTCTCCTTTCTCCAAAGGTCTCTTTAATTTTCCTGTAGGCAGTATCTATTTTATCCCTAGTGAGATAAGCCTCTATATCCTTACATTTGTCCTCTAGCCATCCCTGCTTAGCCATTTTGCACTTCCTGTCGATCCCATTTTTGAGACGTTTGTATTCCTTTTTGCCTGCTTCATTTATTGCATTTTTATATTTTCTCCTTTCATCAATTAAATTCAATATTTCTTCTGTTACCCAAGGATTTCTACTAGCCCTCGTCTTTTTAGCTATTTGATCCTCTGCTGCCTTCACTATTTCATCCCTCAAAGCTACCCATTCTTCTTCTACTGTATTTCCTTCCCCCATTCCTGTCAATTGTTCCCTTATGCTCTCCCTGAAACTCTGTACAACCTCTGGTTCTTTCAGTTTATCCAGGTGCCATCTCCTTAAATTCCCACCTTTTTTCAGTTTCTTCAGTTTTAATCTACAAGTTATGGGTAGCAATGCAAAATTATGGTTTAGTGCAGGAAGTAAAGCACTTATGTGACGGTTTCAAAATTAAAAATATCTCTACATTTAAAGTTTCGGTGTCACTCTTACAACAATTGGAAGAAGCGTAAAAAGACATCACAGTGTCCAGACGAGTCCAGTCGCTTCCGCCGTACGGTGTTTCGACAGCGAACTTTTCCGTCATCTTCAGGTGATAACTGTAGTATAAATTCTACAGGTATCATAGGAAGATGACAAGGTATGCTGTCGAAACATCGTGTTACGAAAACGACGGTACCTAGCTGCACACCCAACAGTACAGACCGTTGATTTAGCAACAAGGCCTTAGATACACAGTAATTTTCCTGCCTAACACTCTACTATATAGTGACAACTTCACAGAGAAGACACAGGTATTGTTCTGCAAGTCGGAGTATGTCACCGTGTGTGCAGCTAAAACATGAGAGATAATCAAAAAGGAGAGAAATGAACTGACGCCCCTTCGACTGGATTTTTAGCGAAGAAGTGGCATCTCCAGACTAGAAAACATCAGAAAAAAACGGAAATTTGTAGGAAAAAAGGCGCTACCGTCTATGCCATAGATAGAGAAACAAGGACTTAGTGTGGCCGCTTCCAACGAATGGATGATAACCGGATTATATTCATCATAAAAACTTTAAAATATGCATGCAAATATGCATGAGAAATCCTTAAAAATGCATGAAAAGTGTCTAAATGTGCAAGATCAAATAATAGATAAAACATGGCAGTTAATGTGTGCATTATATCTCAAAGTCGAACCTGTGCATATCAGTTACGAGGAAGAACGCCGGCCACGTGAAAAATCGGTTCATTTAGAACGCTGATATCATTTTCTGAATACCTCTGGTAGAGGTTAGGAGGCGGGCCTTTCTGGAATTATTTTCTAAACATTTGCAAAATGGGGACGCATACCGTGTTTCAAGAATTGTTCGTTCTTTGCTATTGTTGTCGGTAACAAGAGGGTGCGATGCGAGTGAGTCAAACAACCGTTATGTACGGGACCAACTTCAAGATATATCGCACGCAGAGAGGCACGCTAAGAACACCGTAATATTTTATTTAAAAAAACATACAATCATGAATTTTTTTGAACAGCATTACATTTAATTAATACTTTTGGACCAAAGCGTCATATACAATTTATTTTACATTTTTCTGCTATTGTAAACGTAAACGACCAAGTACTGTTCCAATTGTTTGGTAGTAAGATTGTGTTTTCGATCACTTAAAACATTTTTATAAGAGAAAAATTACCGTTCTACATCAGCTGAGGTAACCGGGCTGTACGGTATTTGAATTTGGGTGCTATGATGGCACTTATTGTTTATGGTAAAAGTTCACCCGTCCCTTTATTAAAACTATCAATGTGGCACAAGAGTTCAAAGCCTGGGATATTGTTTAAAATGTTTCCAAACTTTTCTCTGTTTTCCTGGGAATACCTCCGGCAATGAGCAGTTCATTAGAATAATTTTATTCACTTGCTGAATATATTCATCCAACGCCAAACCTTGAGTTTCAGGAATATGGAAAAAATGACTGCCTATCACAGCGAAGTCTTTTTTAATGCAAAAATCCTTAAAAGCCTCTGCGCTATGGAAGTCGTTTACTGCCCCTCTAATGGCCTCGAAATGTTCATTCTAGACAACACAGCTTCGACCTAAGTACTCCAACGAGCTACCATTGGTTCTGGAGGTAAACGCACATTTGATAGTTTTCCTTTGTTCATCTTGATGCGAGCAAGAGCCTTCAGATACATTTTCTTTGTCGATGAAATCAGTTTATTTACATACACAAACGTGGAACACACTTCTTCAGCAAGGCGATGTCCTCCATGAGCAGAGCACATCACATGAATCAAATTGGGGCAGCATCTGAACTAAACACCAACACCCTTTTATCTTCAGAAGATTCTGGAAATATTATTCTAATCCCTTGGTCACAAATCTGGCGATCGTAGAATGATTTACTTTTTCAAATTCTTTACAGCCCGCTAAATAACGAGGAGGCTCATCTTTTAAAACAAAAACAATTAAATTTGCAATGTAACGGCCACAAGTGTCTTTAGTTTAGTCCACTGAAATCCAGATAATGTTGTCCTTCATTGTGTATTTCTTCCAGAACGTTTACGTAAATTGTCGGTATGTTACTTTTACGCAGTGTTAAATCATATGGTATATTATAACTTAAGCGATATTTGCACAGGAAGAATTTGAGGATAGGGTTATGTAAGTCTTATGAAGAGGGGTATTGCTTGCAATGAGTGCTTCACATAGATCCATATTAAACAGGCTTCTTTGTTTACAAATCCCTGTTTTCAGAAGGTGTTCAAATGGCTCTGAGCACTGTGGGACTTAACTTCTGAGGTCATCAACCTAGAAATTACAATTACTTAAACCTAACTAACCTAAGGACATCACACACATCGATGCCCGATGCAGGACTCGAACCTGCGACCGTAGCGGTCGCGCGGTTCCAGACTGTAGCGCCTAGAACCGCTCGGCCAACCCGGCCGGCTCAGAAGTTGTTGTCGTGGTCCTTTCTTCTGCAGTCCTGCGGTATGAAGACTTGTCTTGATGTGACGGTCTATTTGAATCTTTTTTTTTTTTTTTTGCACGAAACGTTTTTCTCGGAAACTGGCCAATATACGAACTCCGTCGTATGTAGATATTCCAGGATGGTCAGCTATCCAGGAAACGACGTTTGTTTTCAGGCGGCAGGGCGCACAACACGTTACTCACTACGCCTGGTGAACACGTTCAACCGTGTGCAATTAAATGTAAAGCTAAACTGAAACAATGGGCGTGCGACTAAAAGCTTGCGTAGTTTAATTTTTGCCGACACACACGGTATGACAGCGGAGGGGATTAACCGAGGGCGCGGGCGCAAGAGCATTGACTCTGTCTGCCTGTTCCTGTTCCTCTTCTGTAACGATTTCGCTGCGAAGTGGCCTCTCGGTTAGCGATTGCACGAAGTTCTAGGTTGCGGTCAATCTGTCAGACATCAGAACTTGATCGAGCTAGAGACCGCCTGCCTAAACTATTAAAATATTGTAAGCATAGAGCGAAAATATGCATCGTTACAAGTTTTTAGTTAAAATATGCAATAACTCTTGAAAGGGAGCCAAATATGCAAATGCAACATGCAAAAGCGTATAATCCGGTCTCTAATGATAACTGATGGCCAAAAGGAATCTATAAATGGACACCAAATGAAGGAAGAAAACATGGGACACAATCCAGAGGACGGATGTAAGACGTTAAAGACGCTATGAATTAAAGGGCCCTTCAGGAAGAAGATTGGGCAGATAGGTAACTAAGGTAGTAAGGGGAGAAGGAAGACAGCCATAAAAAAGCCGGGTATATACAGTTTAAGGGTATTTCAGGGTAAGTTGTGCTGGTAAATAATTCTTAAGAAAACAATCCGATACGTTATGCTGTCTCCGATTTAATCCTATCATCAAAGTTAGCCAATTAGGTTGTTGTGCCCGCAAAAACAAGCAGCATGGCAGAGGCGGTGTTGCCAAACGTTTTCTTCGTTTGGTTAGCTGAAACCGAAAAGGAAGAAATGGGAAACCAACGGACGTTTACAAGATCGAGTCTTGCTACCGCCCATTGTCAGATTGTTTCGCTCTCTTGTTCGGTTTGAGGAAAGCAAACAAACAAAACGTTGGGCAATACCATAGCTGCCAGGCTGCTTGAATCTGCGCGCACAATGATGCGATTGGCTAGTTATAATGCTAATTATATATTGGAAAGGGTGCAACGTACCGAATATCTTTCTTAACAGTTATTCCCCTGCACAACCTACCCAACAACCACCTAACAAGCTTCGCAGACTTTTCTGATCACCATGCAAATAATAGGAGCTTAACTGTTTATCGTTATTGTTACACTCTGAGTACTTTTGCACACCTTTTTAAGAGCATAGGTCGCCATTAAATAATCCGAAAAGCAATGAGCCGCGCGTGTAGGCCTGTACGCTTTGATCGTAAATCACTAACGGCTGAAGCGACGCCAGTCCATCCTAACGTTCTACGTCGAAATATTTGTTATGCAACCATTTATCTCGTCGAACTTCTAGTACTGTACGGTACTAGAATGGGGCTTGTTGTTTGATGCTTACTTCCACTGAATATTGTATATTACGTACACGCGCTGCCATGAGTTCTGATTCGGCATAAGAAATATCAACGACAACAATTTCACAACTTCATAATATAAATTGATCTCCGGCTGTTTGTTTCATTCTCTTACACATTTTCACTTCTTCTAGCTTTATATGTAAAGTGCAGATAAAACAATCATATTGTAGATCCAATACATCGCCGTCTCCTAAACTTATCGCGTCATGTAACCAAATACCTACATCAGCTATTTCCTCAGTGTTTCAAATGGAAAAGAAAATTTCAAAGTTATTTTTCGCACTGGCTGCTTAAAGTCAGAATCAGCAAATATATACAGTCTTCTGCTTATCTTAATCACCAGTGATGTTGACAGCAAGCAGGGTGAGTATTGCTGGAAATTCCTGGCAGATGACAACTGTGTGTCGGACCGGGACGCAAATATGGTAGGGGAGACCGGGGCTAGCTGTTATAAATTTTTTTGGAATCTCGCATACCTCGACACAATACACGTATGTCGATTGGACAGATGCCAAAAGTTAGCCCATTATTTAGTCTTCAGAATGAAGTTTTTGTCATAAACGTAAGCTCAGATTGTTAAGCTCTATATTAACTTTTTTGCTAACTTGTATGATGTAACAACCTACGCCACTGTGGGGCATCTTGTTACACTATATGGGGTTGGTTGTTACATAATAATTAAGAAAAAATATATTTTGGTTCCATAACACATATATTTAATCATTAGTTTTAATGCAAGAGGTGGTAACAAATCATGAAACTTGAAACACAGTACTAATATTGACATACGATCATCATTAATCTGATGAAGAAATATCAAGTTCATTATCAGAGCTACAGTTTTTACAAATGAAGAAACTGTCATGCTTGGCACACCTATCATGTGCCCACCTTTTACATTTTGTGCACTGTAGCTATGTGGTTGGTAGTCTTGACAGAGAGTGTGGTTCCATACACTCGATACACAGCCGGCCGGGGTGGCCGAGCGGTTTTAGGCGTTACAGTTTGGAACCGCGCGATCGCTACGATCGCAGGTTCGAATCCTGCCTCGGGCATGGATGTGTGTGATGTTCTTAGGTTTGTTAGGTTTAAGTAGTTCTAAGTTATAGGGGACGGATGACTTTAGAAGTTAAGTCCCATAGTGCTCAGAGCCATTGAACTCCATTGAACTCGATACACACGCAGTCGTCTTCCTCATCAGATGATTCTACGTTCTCACATTTTCGTTTCCCCGTTTTTGCTGTCTTGTTTTTACTTTTCGGCGCCAACACCAGTCGTTGTCTTGCAGGTTTCTTTTGTCTATTTGCCTCAACTGTCAGGATAGCACTCACTCGTTTATTCCTTCTTACTGTTTTCTTGCGGGCAGGAGCTTTCGGGAAAGGCCTCAGTTCTTCAGGTGGCACATGTGTGTGTATGGAGTTTGCAGAACCAACTGTTGAGGTGCAGGCCGTCGGACTTGATTCCACACTTGTTGATGTGCTGGGAACGCCATCCCCTACTGAGTTCGTAATAGACGCAGAAAGCGGAGTTTCAACTTCCCTGTATGGGCGTTTCGTCACGGCAGAGGGCAAAAACTCATCGTCTGTAAAAATGTCTCTGTTAAATGGCCATATTCTAGTGACTTGAAATGCAGCCTTGATGTTGCTTGGCGTAGCAGTGCTAAGCAAAGATTGTTTAACTATAAATGTAACGTCAAATATCGTCACAGTGTTTCCAGCATTGTTTCATCCACGCATCTGATGCAGAGTTAATATATTTTTTAAATGGGCCAAACACAGCTCTGTCTAAAGGTTGCAATTTATGAGACGTATGTGGCGGAAAAGAGAGAAGGACAACCGCGTTTTCTTTGGCTACGTCCAAGACTAAAATATCAAGGTGCGATTGATGGTTGTCCAAAAGGAGGAGAACCGGTTGCTCTCTCGTAGCCCTGGAATGATGAATGAAATGAAGCATGAACGAGCGAAAATCTTGCCCTGTCATCCACCCTGACTTGTTTGTAGACCCTGCGCTACCTTCTGGCCCATTTCGAAGGAAATAATCCCCGAAGTTCTTTCTTGGAAACACAAAGAAAGGCGGGATTGAGTTTCCAGACGCATTTACTACCAAGGCAACGGTAACCAGAGTTCCTCTTTTAGCAGACGTTATAGCACCGACTTGTTTAATTCCATTCCTTACTACAATTTTGGCAGGCGTTTGTACCATGGTGACCGCAGTCTCGTCCACATTATACACTTCTTGACATTGAAATTTGTATCGATCATAAACTTCACTTAGATTTGTAAAAAAACTACCTACATTGTGCTTATTGAAACTTGTAGCGCTGCTTAGGCTGGTAGCTTCTGGTGTGCGGATGGAAAGCGCTTTCTTTCGTTTGAGGAATCCTCCAAACCAATCAGTGGAAGCTGTTCTACATCGCTCCAACCAACGGGAAACTTGACGTTATTGTTCACGGCATATTGAAATGCTAGACTCCTCACTTCCTTCGCAGAAAGTCGATAGTAGAGCTTAGCAGCTTTCTGAACGTATTCTTCCAGCTCTGCTTCTTGTTCGTCTGAGAAAACCTGCCGAGATCGCTTATAACCAACGTTTGGGACAAGTATCTCTCCCGATTCTGAAAGTAAGCAGACAAGAAAAATTGTAATAGGCTGTTACAGGATACGTTTTCCTGAGCGTATCCGTTATGTCCGAAGAGATTAATTTGATAGATATATTTATGTATTTCCACGTTATATAACACCAATAATCTACAACGCCACAGTTGGCGACGCTGACAATGAAAAATAAGCTGCCTACCTCCCTTTGTTTATTCCATTCGCTTACAAAACCTCTGCAGCGCCATAAAATTTATATTGTACTTTTGGGCAGCTTTCCGCAGTGAAGAAAAGCCACTTAGAACTTCATTTGCCGCTTCAGCATATATTTCATTGGGAATAGTGCCTCTGTCAGTCTTCTTATTATTACGCATTATACCTGTAGATAGACATAATCGCTTACATTTAAGGAAACAAAAACTCTTTGGGGCGAGTTGTTACACCGTAACAACTTGCCCCTGCGCCTTTGTAACAACTGACCCCATGCTACGCCATTTTCTCTTATTGTCGAAATCAACAATATAAACTTTTTGTTTGGAAGTTTAACGTATACTACTAGGTACCTGAATGTTGGACGCTGATATGTTGCAAAATTTAAAATGAAATCAGCAATTTCCTGTGAACTATGAAAAAATTCACACAGAGTAAAAAAATTACTCCAGCACAGGAAAAACACGATTTCTGTCACTAGCGCCTCATTACCAACTGACGGCTGATATAGGTAGAATGGGAGGAGGGAGTCTTAGTGCTACCATCTGGCGGAGCAACGAGTAAACTGCTCTAGCGCGGAAATTTTTATTGTCAAGTAACAACTTGCCCCCGTGTAACAACTAGCCCCAGTCTCCCCTACATAGCTTTCACAAACAGTGCTCCAGCTATCCAGACATGACACGCGACCTTCCCTCACAGCTGTTATTCCACCAGTACGTTAACTTATACGTTCCGAATTTAACAGAAGTTCTCCTTCAAATGTTACTGTCACTCCTGGAAACAAGGCTCGTACAAAGAAATGGCTGAGCCTCAGCGTAGGGAATTTTTACAGAATGAATTTTCACTCTGCAGAGGAATCTATGCTGATCTGAATCTTCCTGGCAGACGAAAAGTGTAAATCGGAACGGGGGACTAACCCTAAGAATTTCTGTGCAATGTGGAAGGTAGGAGGAAACGTACTAGTGGAAGGTAAGTTCTGAGGACGAGTCGTGAATCGTGCACGCTTTAGCTCAGTCGGTAAAGTACTTGCCCACGGAGGCGGTATTCCAGTTTCATTGTTTCAACTGCCTGAATGTTTCAAGTCAGCAAAACTGTTTTCCACAGGTCGTCGACGAAATCGTGGAAAGCTTGTGGAAACATTGTCATTTTGCGTCACGATAATACCAGATGTGAAACAATACGTTGAACAGCTGATTATTTTAAGGACAGATGCATAGAGTTTATGTGAACTTATCACCAAAAGATTGCTTTTTTTCCAGTACCTCAGGCAATAAATTCTCGGACAGGTGATTTTCATCACCGCAAAAGGTTGTTGAACCGTTATTAAACGATATTGTTGAGCTATCAACATCAGAGTGGAAAAAATTTTTCAAGAAATCTTTAAAATGCATGGAAAAGTATATGCATTTTAAAGAAGCGTAATTCGAGAAGGGAAGTTTTTTCATTGTTATTTTAGCAGGTTGGAAGGTAGTCTTTGTAATATGTAGGGTGCACCATTAATAATAGTGAAAAGTGATAGGGATGAAAATACACAATAATCGAAACTAAAAGGTTCCACTAGACACGGTTCTATGACGATTCCTTATCGAGATAGGTGTGAATTTGTGGTTATGAGCCGCCTCTGACTTCAGCGTGAAATATTTTCCTACTTGGTAGAAATGTTCTTCGAATGTAAACCTTTTAAGTCCTTGTTTGATGCACTCACATCTTACGCATGACCCACAGTCTCTAAATGTAGAGACTCATAATTCCCTTAAAATAATTCATTTATTTTTTACTCTCAGCTGAACATTTTTCATTACATGACACGCTTCGAACACTCCGAATCATCTTCAGATCTAACCAGTTTCTATTGAGAATTTGAGTACTCTGATGATCCGGTGTGATCGAAACATATCTTGTCTAACAGAGACTGAAGAATAAATGAGAATTATTTTGAACCAGTTTGGCGGTCGCTGCTTCACCCTCTAGACTATATGGTCTGCACAGACATTTTTGTTTTTCTGTAATCGACTTTTTATGTTCTCAAATTGCAGCACCGTCTGTATTTTTATGATAATTAACGTCGTAGAAGAGTGGTGTTTTTCGAATGTACTTCTGATCAAAAAGCCATTCTGTTACCTGGAGTACAAGGTTTTTGTTAATCATGCAGCGTTTTCATGGTGATATTTCCTAGAAATATTCATCCCCTTACACATTTTTCTTTGCATCCAATTTTCGTTGGTTTACCTTTAAAGTTTTATTAACGCAGCACCAAAAAATAATTAATGCAGAGTGATGAAATTTCTGCAACACATTTGCCTGGATAATATATTTAAATGATTAACATTCCAAGATCAAAGGCTATTGTAATAGCGAGATAAGCTATTGAAACAATGAAATGCTTGTACATTAATAACCGATGTAACCACCAGGTTACCTTCCATTATAGAGCGTAGCAATCAGTAGCCTTTTTTTTTTTGCACGTTTTATTTGTCAAATCCAGATTTCGGTTAGTGCCTAGCCATTATCAATGCACTATTTTCTGTTCTCGATGCATGTCAGAACTCTGTTGTTTTGGCGTCAGTCACAGTTCTTTTTGGCTCTGAGCACTATGGGAATTGACATCTGACATCATCAGGCCCCTAGAACTTAGAACTACTTAAACCCAAGAAACCTAAGGACATCACACACATCCATGACCGACGTAGGATTTGAACCTGCGACTATAGCGATCGCGCGGTTCCAGACTGAAGCGCCTAGAACCGCTCGGCCACTCTGGGTGGCCACAGTTCTTTGAATACTACCCCTGTAGTGTGACTGACGTTATAATTATATAGGTATCAATATAGTTGCTGATTCTTTTGAGACACATGCCGGCTATCCATAATTTTCAATTGATATGCGGCGTCTACTGCACCAGTATGGTCCTAGACGGATAGATCGAGCAGGGCGTCCCAGATTGTCGGACGTCAGTCCTCTGCATTTCGCAGTCTGGGATAGTCTCAAGCCGCTGGTACGGCTGAAGCACTGGAGCAACTAACTATCGAGATTTACTAGATGATCCTGAGCTGTTTCATAGAATCCGTAGCCCACTGCAATGACAAGTGGAGATTTGCATCCAAATGCGCGGAAGACACATAGATGATACTCCTGGTCTCGTACCGGTATCTACAGGTAACTACAGGAACTTACAGCCCGATCATGTCTACCTGCTTTTCTTTCCTACAGCATCTTGCAGGAGACTTGCAGCCAGAAAGTCAGTGCATCAACTCAATGCATACAATGCATACATTGACAAGTTCACCACAGACGTGAATGCTGTGTATGCTGTCCATCGTAATTATCGTGAATCAAAGACTATTTCATTTATTGCTAGAAGTCAGTAGGAGCGGCGTCTACATACTTTCTTGAAGGGTTAGCATGTACGAAATGTCTGTCGTACAATAAAAGTCGATTACCTCTAACATCAAAATAAATTTTCAAACTTCATTGTTTGAGACTGCACAAATATCACACTGAACATTGTGGGACACAGGTTATCGCTCCAGTTCGATGCAATGGAGGAGGCATATCGGACCATTTTCAGAGAAGACAAAGGTCTTAGCTAGACATGAATACCTGAACTGGCACCTACCACGTAGATGGACTCGTAGAGTGCCACCGGCAAATCGTATTTCCGACTCACAAAAATTTTCAATGTGAGTTATTTTTCTACGTAATGTTGTATGATGTATATTTATGATGTATATTTCGTATATTTTTAATTCTGGCGGAACTGGAAAGGTACATTATTGGAGACTTGGGAACTACCCAACCAAACTCGCTTGATGTGCTAGGCGTGAACGAAATCACCACCTGGATATCAGCCATACAACATAAATGCCATTAGTCTAAGGTCGCCGCAAACTTAGAAAATTCATGATGTAGCGAAAAAGTGTCTGTGAATCCTGTATTATAAAAATGTCATGAAACCGTTAATAATCTGTAATCTACATATTTGTCAACCCTGCGTTCACAGATTAGCCAGTGCTATGTGCATACAAAATTTTCTCACAGCGGGGCTATGGGACCTGATAACATAGGATTTTGCTGAGCCTTGGGTATGTTGTAGAGGGAGCTGTCATGAGTACCTGGCTACGGGCTTTTCATGCGACGGCCCCTACTTTCCGAGAAAATCTGTATTGAAGTTTTATACGTCTCTCGTAAACCTGTAACGTTAGTGATGTTGCGACCTAACTAGCGTAGCGCAGAAGCGAAGATTCGTGTCTTATCACGTCCACCCCCGGTAGCTGAGTGGTCAGCGCGACAATGTCGATCCTAAGGGCCCGGGTTCGATTCCCCCGGCTGGGCCGGAGATTTCCTCCGCTCACGGACTGGGTGTTGTGTTGTCCTAATCATCATCATTTCATCCCCATCGACGCGCAAGTCGCCGAAGTGGCGTCAAATCGAAAGACTTGCACCAGGCGAATGGTCTACCCGACGGGTGGCCCTAGTCACTCGACATTATTATTATTATTATTATTATTATGTCTTATCACGCTGGCGATACCGAATCAAACGCTACCTATGTATGTTTCCTTTTTTTTTCAGTTTCACATCTTCGAGAGTACATTCTTTAATTCTGCATCAATTCAGTGCACCTACATTCACAGGAGTGATCAAATACGCGTGGTTCGTTCACAGGAGTGAACAAATACACATGGTTCACCTCTAAGTTCCCCCCAGGGGATCCACAACTCTTTTGTGGATACGTGCGTAGCGAGCACGGGGCCCCGAGCTAATGTGGCCTTCCTTCCTTTCCGGGCTGCATACCTTCCCTTTCCGCATCCTTCCCCATCCCCTGTCTTCACCCCCCCCCCCCTCACCTCTTGCTCTTTCCTTCACTTTCTCCCCCTCTGGGAGTATGGTTTGCGCCTACGTCCGGAGACGGACGCTTGTAAATGTACCGCATTCTTCTTCTTCCTTGCTTGTATGTCTTCTTCCTTCCTTTGTCCATCTCCTTTCCTTACCTCTTCTCTTTACCCTTTTCTCCGCTGCGGCGTTTGAGACCCCCTCTTCTTTCCTTTCCCTTTCTCTTTCTTCCTCCCTGTGCGTGTCTGAAGGCCGACCCACACACTTCCATGCGTAGCCGGTGACGGGGTAACGCGTAATTCCCCGCCCCGGGTAGACAGGTAGGACACGTACGTACCCCCTGGTAAAGGCCAGGCCCAGGGAGGGGTGATTACCCGAGCTGATACCTTCCGAAAGTGCCGATTGGTCCCTCCGTCCGTATGTCGGGAGGTGTGACCTGAGGTGTGAACAATCACCTAAGGCGGGTGTGCCCTCGGTGAGGGCCCCCACAAGGGAGGAGCGCGCCATCGGAGACGCCGGTAATCATGGGGGATTCTTCCGCAATGGTTTCCTCACCTTCCACTATGTCTGCTCACAAACGTAAGTTCACTGAGTCTCAGCCACAGACGGTTCTTCCATCGTTGCCACAGTTCCTTGTTGTTTCTCGGTCTGACGAAGGTCACGACTTTTCCACGGTCAACCCCTTCATTATTCAGAAAGGTGTCGACGCAATTGCGGGTCCTGTAAAGTCTTGTTCCAGATTACGGAATGGTACCCTGTTGTTAGAAACACACAGTGCCCTCCAGGCTCAAAAATTGCTGCGTACTTCTCTGCTCCACACCTTCCCTGTCCGGGTGGAACCGCACCGTACCTTAAATTCCTCGCGTGGAGTCGTTTATACACGCTCCCTCGATGGATTGTCTGACGAAGAAATTCAGCACTACCTGTCTGACCAGGGCGTCACCGCTGTTCATCGGGTTATGAAAAGGGTTGACTCGAACATCATTCCAACCCGCACTGTCTTCTTGACTTTTGACAAAGTTCAACTCCCATCAAAAATCAAAGCAGGCTATGAGATAATTTCCGTTCGCCCTTATGTCCCAAACCCTACGCGTTGCTATCGATGTCAGCGGTTTAATCACACCAGCCAGTCCTGTTCCAATCCGGCCAAATGTGTTAAGTGTGGCAGGGATGCCCATGAGGGTGCTTGTCCACCTCCATCCCCTCGCTGCATCAACTGTATGGGTGACCACGCTGCTTCCTCTCGAGATTGCCCTGTTTTTAAGGACGAAAAGCTGATCCAGGAAATAAGAGTGAAGGAAAAGGTGTCGACCTTTGCTGCTCGAAAGTTACTCGCCAGTCGACAGCCCACCGTGCCTCAGAAAGGAAAATACAGCGCTGTCCTTGCTTCTTCTCGGCCAACAAAGGAGGCGGCCACGCAGACTTGCGACCTCACATTTAGTACCACGGTCGTCAGATCGGCCAGCGCAAAGATCGCCCGTTCAACCTCACCTCTTTCGCCTGCCCACTCTATGGCTCACCCTTCGTCGGGTTCTGCTAAATCTCGAGCCCAAAAGTCAGACGCCAAGTCTACAAAAAAAGAGCATTCTCGTGAAGAGTTTTTACGTACTGCAACTTCACAACCATCGGTTCCTCCTTCATCTAAACATACCTCCAAGAAGGCTACGAAGAAACACAGTTCCTCTCCTTCTCCGCCAAGGCGTGTCCCATCTACAGCACCACCTGGCGGAAATCGCCCTCGGCCATCCTCTGTGTCGCCGAGGCGCACTGTTGGTGGCCGGTCAACTGGCCGATCGTTGGTGGCAGGAGCTGCTCCTGACCAACCTATGGATCAGGATCTTCTGCCTTCGACTGAATGCCATTCCATGCTGTCGGTCGCAAGCTCTGAGCAGTCGTTGAGTTGACAGCACCCTTGGTGCCGTTCCTCCATTTTCTGTTCACCCTATGTCCATTATCCACTGGAATATCCGCGGCATTCGCGCCAATCGGGAGGAATTGTCGATCCTCTTACGATCCTACTCGCCGGTCATCTTCTGTCTTCAGGAAACAAAGCTGCGTCCCCATGACCGCTTTGTTCTCCCTCATTTTCAGTCCGTCCGATATGACCTCCCCTCAGTTGAAGGCACTCCAGCCCATGGAGGACTCATGATTCTGCTCCATGATACTCTCCATTATCACCCAACCCCCTTAAACACTTCCTTCCAAGCTGTCGCCGTCCGTCTTTCCCTTTCTGGATACACGTTCTCTCTTTGTACGGTATACATTCCATCGTCTACACCAATGGCACGAGCTGATCTCCTTCATCTTCTTGATCAGCTTCCACCCCCCTATTTGCTGGTTGGGGACTTCAATGCCCACCACCCGCTTTGGGGATCTCCACATCCTTGTCCACGTGGCTCACTATTGCTAGACGTCTTCCACCAAGCGGATCTAGTCTGCCTCAACACTGGGGTCCCTACATTTTTGTCTGCCTCCACGGCAAATTTATCCCATTTGGACCTTGCGGTCGGTACTGTTCCGCTAGCTCGGCGCTTCGAATGGTTCGCCCTTGATGATACACACTCGAGTGACCACTTTCCATGTGTTCTTCGACTGCAGCCTCAACTGCCATATATGCGCTCGCGACGCTGGAAGTTTGCCCAAGCCGATTGGGCACTTTTTTCGTCTCTAGCGACATTTGATGACCGTCGCTTTCCCAGCGTCGACGATGAGGTCACACATTTTACCGACGTTATTCTCACAGCTGCGGAACGTTCAATACCACGCACCTCCGAATTGCCCCGGCGCCCTCCAGTTCCTTGGTGGAACGAGGCCTGCCGTGACGCAATACGTGAGCGGCGACGTGCTCTTCGCATTTTCCGTCACCATCCAACTTTGGCCAACTGTATCCGATATAAGCAGCTCCGTGCGCGATGCCGTCGCGTCATCCGCGATAGCAAGAAGGCAAGCTGGAAATTCTTTACTAGCTCATTTAACAACTTCACTCCCTCCTCGGAAGTTTGGAGTCGGCTTCGACGGTTCTCAGGCGCGCCTAGTTTCTCCCCGGTCTCTGGGCTCACTGTCGCGCATGATACCTTAGTGGACCCCGTCGCAATTTCTAACTCATTGGGTCAGCACTTTGCTGAGATTTCGAGCTCTTCAAATTACCCGCCAGCGTTTCTCCCGAAGAAACGTGCAGCAGAAGTGCGGCATCTTGCTTTCTCCTCTCAAAATCGCGAAAGCTACAATACTGTTTTCTCCATGCGCGAACTCCAACATGCACTCTCTACTTCTCGCTCCTCCGCCCCAGGACCGGATGGTATCCATGTCCAAATGTTGCTGCATTTATCAACCCATAGCCTGCGTCACCTCCTTCGCCTTTATAATCGAATTTGGACCGACAGTACCTTTCCCAGGCGATGGCGGGAAGCTATTGTCGTTCCCGTTCCGAAACCTGGAAAGGACAAACATCTCCCCTCTAGCTATCGCCCCATTTCTCTCACGAGTAGTGTCTGTAAGGTTTTGGAGCGTATGGTGAATTACCGTTTAGCTTGGTGGCTGGAGTCCCGCAGTCTTTTAACACCAGCCCAATGCGGATTCCGAAAGCATCGTTCTGCTGTTGACCATCTTGTTGCTCTCTCCACTTATATCATGAACAATTTTCTCCGGAAACGCCAAACGGTAGCAATATTTTTTGATCTGGAGAGAGCGTACGATACCTGTTGGAGGACAGGCATCCTCCGCACACTGTTCTCTTGGGGCTTTCGAGGCCGGCTGCCCCTTTTTCTTCGCGAATTTATGGCAGAGCGCACATTTAGGGTGCGGGTGAACACTACTCTCTCCCGTACTTTCTCCCAAGAAAACGGGGTACCCCAGGGCTCCGTGCTGAGTGTTGTACTGTTTGCCATCGCCATTAATCCAATTATGGATTGTCTCCTTCCTGATGTCTCGGGCTCCCTCTTTGTGGACGATTTTGCGATCTACTACAGTTCTCAAAGGACCAGCCTTCTTGAAAGACGTCTTCAAGGATGTCTCGATCGCCTCTACTCGTGGAGCATCGAAACCGGCTTCCGTTTCTCACCCAGTAAGACCGTTTGTGTTAATTTTTGGCGACGTAAGGAGTTTCTTCCGCCCTCCTTACATCTAGGTCCTGTCAACCTTCCGTTTTCCGACGTCGCTAAATTCTTGGGTCTTATGTTTGACAGAAAACTGTGCTGGTCCTCCCACGTTTCCTATCTTTCGGCTCGCTGTCTGCGTTCCCTTAACACCCTCCGTGTCCTGAATGGTACCTCTTGGGGAGCGGACCGGGTGGTCCTTCTCCGCCTCTATCGCGCCTTAGTGCGCTCGAAATTGGATTATGGAAGCATAGTCTACTCCTCTGCTCGGCCGTCTATTCTTCGGCGTCTCGACTCTATCCACCACCGTGGATTACGTTTAGTGTCTGGAGCTTTTTACACCAGCCCTGTGGAAAGCCTTTATGCTGAGACTGCTGAACCTCCGCTGTCCAATCGGCGGGCAGTCCTTCTGAGTCGTTATGCTAGCCATCTGTCTTCCATGCCTGCTAATCCAGCCCATAACCTTTTTTTCGACGCCTCCTTTGATGTCGGGTATGCAGGCCGCTCCTCCTCCCTACTACCCCCGGGAGTCCGCTTCCGTCAACTGCTCCATTCTCTTTCCTTCCGCTTTCCTAAAACCTTCTTGACAACTTGGGGTACAGCACCGCCTTGGCACCGTCCCCGGATCGACTTGCTCAGTGACCTATGTCAATTTCCCAAAGATGGTACCCCTACACTTGTTTACCGTCGGGCATTTGCTGCTCTATGTGCACAAATGACGGAAGCCACATTTATTTACACCGATGGCTCGAAAACATCGTTAGGTGTAGGGAGTGCCTATATTGTTGGCGACACCCCAAATCACTTTCGGCTTCCCGACCAGTGTTCGGTTTATACTGCAGAGCTTTACGCTGTTCTCCAGGCTGTCCACTACATCCGCCGCCATCAGCGGATACAGTACGTAATCTGCTCAGATTCTCTCAGCTCTCTCCTAAGTCTCCAAGCTCTTTACCCTGTGCACCCTCTGGTCCACCGGATTCAGGACTGTCTGCGCTTGCTCCACCTGGGGGGCGTCTCAGTGGCGTTCCTCTGGCTCCCGGGACACGCTGGTATCTGTGGAAATGAGGCGGCCGATATAGCGGCCAAGGCTGCAGTCTCTCTTCCTCGGCCAGCTCTTCAGTCTCTTCCGTTTATCGATCTACGGAGCGGTTTATGTCGCCAAGTTACTCATTTATGGCATGCGCATTGGTCAACACTTCCCCACAATAAATTGCGGGAAGTGAAAGCCGTTCCTTGCGCTTGGACCTCTTCCTCCCGAACGCGTCGTCGGGAGGAGGTAATTTTAGCTCGACTCCGGATAGGGCACTGTCTTTTTAGTCATCGACATCTTTTAAGCGGTGATCCTCCCCCACTCTGTCCCCACTGCTCTCAGCTGTGGACGGTCAGACACCTTTTAATTGAATGCCCCTATTTTAATCCGTTACGCTCCCGTCTACAGCTATCGCCTGATCTATCGTCGATTTTAGCAGATGACACGCGCTCAGCTGACCGCGTTCTACAGTTTATTAGTGACAGTGAAATGACGTCAGTCATTTGAAGCTTTTTTTTTTGTGGACAACCAACCCCTTTCTATAGTGGACTTTTAAGCATTCCTTCTGCCTTTAGTTTCTCCAATTTTCTGACTATGTTTCCATTGCTGCTGATTTTAAATTTCGTTTTTTTCCTGTTTTCTACGTCACGGGCTGGACGCTAATGACCATAGAAGTTTTGCGCCCTAAAACCACAAACAAAAAAAAAAAAAAAAAAAAAAAAACCTCTAAGTTGACGGAAGAAAGGACAAGCCCTTTTGAATTTGAAAAAACTGTTTTTGCCGGTATCGATTCTAAAAATCCGGGTATCTGCAAGACAAAAGCTTGCACTAAATTTGCCTTTCGTTTTCTTCTGCAACGAACAGGATCCGCAATACTGTTCTAGTATCGCAAGCGATAACAAGTAGAATAAGTCTGTAATTTATTCTGTAACAAATGGAATACACTTTTGAAGAAATTATTACTACAAAAATAAGTACTACGAAAATAAATATATGTCCCGTTTCCCAAATATGCGTGGCTACAGCTGACTTTTCGAAATTATTAAGCCGGAAAGCGTCGCTATGTTCTTTGTAACGTACATTAAATGACCTACCAGTTTTGCCTACATAGCTTGCCTTGCACGTGTTACACTGAATTTTATAGACCCCAGCCAGCTCTCTCATATTTATCGCTTTCCTACTGTAAATTATTTCTTAGTTTAAACCGCAGCGTATTATTGGTCTGAAAAGCGGTATGAACTTTAAAATGTTTGAAAATGTTACCAACTTTTTGCGAAATATCACCGAAGTATGGTATTGTGTCTCTCGTAATATTATTTGCGGTATTCTTCCTTACATTTGCGCACTGTTTCTGTCGTATTAATTTATTGATAACATTTTGGTGATACCCGTTAGCTCTGGCTAGTTGTTTAACGATGTTCAGCTCACTCATTCTGTCTTCATTCATAGGGACTCTAAACGCTCTGTCTATCACAGATCTAAAAGCAGAAAGTTTCTGGCTATTAGGATGGCAGGAATTATTTTGTATCAACACATCAGTTGTGGTTGGTTTCCCAAATAGTTTAAAAACATGCCTACCATTTTGTTTCATAATACTTAGGTCGAGAAATTGCAGTTCACCCATTTTTCTCTTCTTCCACAGTGAATTCAATTTTACCGTGTAACTCGTTAAATTTATTTACTATTTCTGCAACTTCTTTTTCTTGTCCATCAATAAGAAGCAGCGTATCATCTACATAGCGTTTGTAATACACAACTTTGTCCACGGGATGTTGCGGGTTAACGAGGAGTCTTTTCCAAATCATTTATAGAGATGTCTGCTATGGTTCCAGATATACTGGAACCCATAGCCAGTCCATCTTTTTGCATATAAAATGTATTGTTAAAAGAAAAATATTTCAGAACGAATTCTAACAGTTAGATGAATTAGACTATTTGTTGCTGAGACAGTGTTTTGTACTTAAGCAAATTTTCTTTGATGACATTAACGGCCTCACTTACCGCCACATTCGCATAAAGGTTTTTAATGTCTAGAGATACTAGGCGGGCCGTGTCAGCGATAGGCTTATCCTTAATTTCAAAGCTGAATTATTAGTGATTGAAAACTTATCCTCGAACACGAAAGATTCTTTTAAAATTTTTCGGGCATTTTAGTAATTTTGCATAAAGGACTGTTTCTAGAGTTCACTATTACTCTAGCAGGACAATTTTCCTTATGTACCTTAAACTGGGATCTCAGTCGTGGAGCTTTCGGATTCATGACCTAACAGCGTATTTTTTCTTTTTCTGTGAAGAGCTGTAGCCACGCATATTTGGGAAACGGGACACCCCATGTTGGGAGTAGATCAGGATCTCGTTATTTTACACAGACAGGACAAAGGCAAAAGCTGTATCTACTAGAACAGCTGGAAATTACGATACATAGCGTGGATAAACAGAACACACTGAATGAACAGCTAACTGGTGATACAAATAACTTTTTCAGACATTTCACCGCTTCCTTTTAGTAACTACATTTTTAGCAATTGGCAGGATACCATCATTTCATGAAGTCCTTGGAACATGTACACGTTATCTCTTTGTATAGACATCTCTGTGACTTCATTGTTTACTTGCGCGTGAGCTCACTCGCGTTTCAGTGTCGTGTTTGGCTACGGGGTGTGTGGTATCAACGAAGACGCACGGCCGGTTTACGACGATAGAGGAGAGAGCCATGTGGTTAGATGCTGAACACCATAGGTGACACCATTTTAGAGTTCTTTTACTTTTTATTATTCTGATAACGGAAGCTTGACTTCTGAAACGCGTCAATCTTAGTGTTTTACACTGTAAACAAGTGGTTGGGCCGATATATTTTTTAACATTGACATTCACAACCACGACCTCTCATCCAGTGTAGATAAAATCAAAGTTCAGCCGCTTATTTTTATTTCTTAATTAACGTTTCCTGTTGCGCAAGTTGAAAAACAAACTAAAATATCCTCCATTTCCTTAATATCGGATTTTCTTGTACATGAAAAATTCCATCTACTGCTTTTGTTAAAATAATGAAAAACAAGCAAAACAGAGATTTGAACCTATAGTAACTCAATTTGGCTTCGTCGGCATGCGACACAACTGTCAGTGTATGCCAAAGCACTGAACGAAACCCTTCGGTTCTTTAGAACTTAAAGTAACATGTTTAAATTAATGGGTAAATAAATGAAAATAAAATTTTTAAAAGTAAGAGTGACTGGTAAAAGTAAGTCTACACAAAGGCTCTCTTCCGAAGGTTCGTATATTTGTTTCGATAATCTTCTATCTGTTGAAGCCGATGACGTTCTGATGTCAAGTGCATCAAAAATTCTTATTTAATTTTTATTCTCTTATCAGTCCTAAAAAAACTAGCGCTTCGGGTTTTGGAGGTACGCATAAAACTTCAACATCGGTTTTTTTCGAAAACTGGGAGCCATCACACGAAACGCACGAAAAGTCATAGTCAGATATTCACGACACGTCCCTCTACAGCCAGCCGTTGCGACCGAGCTTTTCTAGGCGCTTCAGTCTGGAACCACGCGACCGCTACGGTCGCAAGTTCGAATCCTGTCTCGGGCATGGATGTGTGTGATGTCCTTAGGTTACTTAGGTTTAAGTGGTTCTACGTTCTAGGGGACTGACGACCTCAGATGTTAAGTCTCATAGTGCTCAGAGCCATATTTTAGCCGTCCCTCCACAACATACCGAAGACTCATCAAAATCCGTGGTTAATAGGTCTGTTGGTCCCCTTGTCAGCTTTAGTCCATTGCTTTGTGTGTCTTCAAAACACTATCGAATAAGTCTGAAACCATGTTCATTTTCTCTCGTTTCAGGAAGCTTCCTCCGAGTAGCTACACTGATGTTGGTGTTGGTACTAGAAACCTTTGCCTCGAAGATACTGGTAGTAGTTCCAACCCCATCTCACAGTCATCAGACGCAGTTCCGCACATTAACGAATGCTTTGCTTGCAAAGGGCCACGAGGTCACTTTATTTACTGCAAGACCTCTCAAGGTAAGTTTTTAAACGGATTGCTTCAAGTTATAAAGTACGAAACGTGCTGCAAGGTTGTAGACGGAATCCTCGCAATGTTACCGAAATCTCTTACTTGATATGAATCTTCAGCTGAACTGACGAACGAAAATGAGAGAGCTGGTCGAAGTTATTGAACATAGCAGTGTTGTTAGAATATGGAGCTCTGAAGTTGGTCTGGGGCAGTTCCTTTTCAACGGACACATCGTGTTGACTTGAGTACGCTGCAGCCAGTGCTACTGCTAGTCCTCCCGTCTCGTTTAAGCGGAAAATTATAGATCTTACCCATTCCTAAGTGGTGGAAAAAGTATAAACAGCAATGGAAACCTGCTCCCCCCCCCTCCCCCACCCATCCCCCACCCCCCCTCGCCACCGACATGTACTGTGAAATGTGATAAGGACAACGAGCGACCAATAGCTCCAGAAATTAAGAAACGGGTAGTTACCTACATGAAACTAACATGAGATGAAGTACACAGTACGCCACTTAACAATGACAAGCTCTTCTACTATTCCTTAATTTGCTCCAACTTAGTGTATGAGCGAATAATGCGTGAGACTCTTGGCAACTGTAAGTTAACCTTAGCAACATGCTCAGTCTCTAAGTTTGCTGTTAATCCAGTCGAAGTCAACTTGACAAATGTGAGAGTCTCTAACGTACTATGAAAGTTCCACACAAAGTAATAAAACTCAATTTGCTGACTTATGTCAACGTTTGTGCAGTCCTGAACGAGGTACGGGCAAAGGTTTATCTGTTTCCCACCCAAAACGGAACAAGACCTCGTCCAGAATGAATACTGATGGCTGTTAAGCACATATTTCACAAATGGAGCAATTACCAGCTTGCTTCATATGAAATGAAACAGATCGCGTTAAACAGGACTATTTCGGTTGAAAATTCCATCTTGAACACCACCTAACTGCACAATAACCTTTAATTTCGGAGTTCCTTGCAGGAATAAATGCCGAATTGGTAGCAAACGGTGCCATATAAGTTGAAAGTAATTCATTTTGTATGAATGACGCTGAACGTGTAAAGAGTGAGCCTGAACACAACAGTAATATTACAGATGTTTGAAACGGACGTTCGTTTCTTCTTTAGGAGTAAGAGTTAGAACGACTAAGGAGCGCCAAATACTTATCCATCACGTCACAGTGAAGCCTAGGCTACGACTAAAGTTCCTGATTATAGATCAGCTGGCATTAATGAAAAAGATAACAAACGGCAAACACCCAGACCTGCAAAGAACATTTGTTTTCAACAAAAATCTCAGAAACATCCGCGATAGGGGTCACTGAGGGCGGCGCGATTGACGGTGCCCTGGAACTCCAGCTGAACAACTGCTGATTCGCCATTAGAAACACGAGGAGACTCACAGATGGACAAAATTGGCTGTGCTAGTGTAGAAATGCAAAATTTTGAATAGTCTAAGAAGAAAATTTGTGCCGAATAGTAAATAAGAGGGGCAAAACAATATAAACAAAGAGCTCCCAAGAACTTCCAATATTGACCTATGGGAAAGCGAGATAGAATGTATAAGTGCCTCACTCGGAAGCTGATTCAGTTGTCTGCGAAAAATCGTATGGGAGGAAAGGTAGTGAAGAATCTGGGGATTGTAGGGTCAAATACAACCAAGCGGGAATATAAAGAGAAGGGAATTATTCTCAGTCCGAATTCTGGACACATTAAAAGATTAGGAACAACATGGGAACATCTTACATGCTCCTTTGACGACACTGTCATCCGATCAGTTGCCCTTTTAGTCATTTCTGTCTCAGCACTAAAGCGTAATCGGATAATCTCAAAGTTTTATTTATTCTCCTTGTCTTTAATTCATAATACAAGTTTTTGTTTGGTTTCCTTTATCGCTAGTTCAATGTACAGAATAAATAACATTGGGGATAGGGTACAAACCTGTCTAACTCCCTTCTCAACTATTGCTTTCCTTTCATGCCCCTCGAGTTAGAACTACCATCTGGTTTCTGTACAAGTTGTAAATGTCCTTTTACTCCCTGTATTTTGTCTCCTCTTTCAGAATTTCAAAGAGAATTCCAGGCAGCATTGTTAAAATCATTTTCCAAGACTACAAATTCTATAAAAATAGGTTTGCAATTCCTTAACCTGTCTTCTAAGGTAAGTCGGAGAGTCATTACTGCCTCGTGTGTTGCTACATTTCGCTGCAGTCCAAACTGATCATTTCCTATGCCGGATACTACCAGTTTTCCCATACTTCAGTAAAAAATTCGACTTAGTGTTTTGTAGCCGTGAGTTATTAAAGTGATGGTTCGGTAATTTACACACTTGTCAGCAACTGCTTTCTTTGGAATTGGAATTCTTCTTAAAGTCTGGTGGTATTTCGCTTGCCTCATACATCTTGTACGTCGGATGGAATAGTTTTCTCATGATTGGCTCTTCAAAGGCTATCAATAGTTCTGAAGGAATGACGTCTACGCCCAAGGCCTTGTTTCGACTTAACTCATTCAGTGCTGTGTCGAATTCTTCTCACAGTATATCATCTTCATCTACGTCCTCTTCAATTTCTGTAATACTGGCTTAAAGTTCATCTCCCTTACATAGACCCTCTATAGACTCCTTCCACCTTTCAGCTTTCCCTTCTTTTCTTTGCAGTGATTTTCCATCTGAGCACTTGATATTCATACAGTTGTTTGTATTTAGTCCCATGGCGTCTTTAATTTTCCGCAGGTTGTATCCATCTTTCCCCTAGTGTTGTTGTTGTTGTGGTCTTCAGTCCTGAGACTGGTTTGGTGCAACCCCAGTGATATATGCTCCAAAATCCTTATACTTGTCCTCTAGCCATTCCTGCTTAGCCGTTTCGCACTTCTGTCAGTCTCATTCTTCAGACGTTTGTGTTAACTTTCCCCTGCTTCGTTTTCTGGATTTTTGTCATTTTCTCCTTTCATCGGTTAAATCAAATATCTCCGTGTTATCCAAGGATTTCTACTTGGCCTTGTCTTTTTATCTATTTTATTCTCGGCTGTCTTCACTATTTCATGTCTCCAAGGTTCCCATTCGTAATTCCAGCACGCTCGAATGGGTCAGCAATTTCTTTTAATCAGTACAACGAAAAACCAACCAAAGTTGCAAAATTCACTTTTTATTCAGTCGGTGAGTAGTTGCTGGCCATGGCTCATTTTAAAATCGCAGTATCATAGTCAAAAATGGTATTTTCGAAAATGCAAGACCGATTTCAGAAATGTGCCTACGAACAGTACAGGGCTTACAGACGCGCTGTAACGTTCGTTTGCACATTTTTGACATGGTTTTTGCGTTTTAGGAAATATCATTTTTGACTATGTTATGATGATTTGAAAATGGGTCCCGGCTCGAAACTACTTCGACTGTATTCTTTCCACTTTTTCTTGTAAACCGTTGCCTCATGCTCCCTCTGAAACTCTCAACAAGCTCCGGTTCTTTCAGCTTAAGAGGTCCATTTCCTTAAGTTCCTTCCTTCTTGCAATGTCTTCAGTTTCAATCTACGTTTCCTAACAGATAAATTCTGGCCTGGGTCCACTTCTGACCCTGGAAATCCTTTAAAATTTAAAATCTGGTTCAGAAATCACTTTCTTAGCATTATACGACAATATGAAACCTCCCAGTGTCTCCAGGTCTCTTCCAGGAATACAACTTTATTTCACGATTCTTAAAAGAAGTGTTAGCAATGGTTAAACTACGCTCTCTGCAACATTCTACCAGGTGGATACCTCTCTCATACCTTTCCCCCAAGTCCATATTCACATATAGTTTCTGCTTCTCTTCCTTCTTCTACTGTCGAATTCCAGTCCCCTATTGCAATTAAATTTTCATCTTCCGTTTCATACGTGACTGAAATCGACATAGTATTTACATTCTGCATCTGTTGATTGAATTGCATGGAAAAGGCTACGTCCCGCAGTACGAGTTATTAAGCTTCCTTCCCATTCCGCTCACGTTTGGAGCGCTGGAGGAATGATTGTTCGAGTCCGTCTGTGCGTACTATATTTGATGTAAACTTTTCCTTACGATCCTTCTGGGAGCCGTACGATGGTGGTTATTGTGTGTTCCTAGTCACGATTTAAATACGGTCCTTGAACCTTTCTTAGTAGACTTCCTCAGAATAGTTTCCGTCTCTTGAAGAGAGTCTGCCAGTTAAGTTCTTTCAACGTCTCTGTGACACCCTCCTGTGGGTCAACAAACCTGTTAACATTCGTGCTGCCCTTCTCTGTATATGCTCATGTCACCTCCTAGTCCTATTTCATATGGGTTTCACACACTTGAGCGGTCGTACGGGTGATTTGTGAGCAATCCTTTTTTAGACTGATCCCATTTCCGTAGTATTCTACGAATAAACTGAAGTCTGCTACATGCTTTATGTACGACTGAGCCTATGTGCTCATTCCATTTCATGTCTCAAATACCTGTACACCCAAATATTCAGATGAGTTAACCGATTCCAGCTGTAACACACTGATATTACAGTCACATGAAACTACTTTTCTTCGTATCGTGAAGTGCACCACTTAAATCAACTTGCAAGTATCAGCGCAGAGGTTTGGAAATTATCAAAGTCTGAATATTTGTGCAGCTTTGTTCAGACTGTAGTTTATTGTAGACAACTGTATCATCTGTAAGTCTCAGTTAACTATAATATTGTCCGCTAGGTCGTTAACATACAGTATGAACTGAAAGGGACCCAACGCATTTCTGTGGGCGAACCCAAAGTTTAGTTTCTTCTTCATCTGCTGATGACTCTCCATCCAAGATAACATACCGCGTCGTCCCTGTCAAAAACTCCTCATTCCAGTCCCAAATTTCACTTGATAACCGATAGGATCCTCCTTTTGACAATAAGCGCATATGTGGTACTGTTTCAAGTTCTCTTTGCAAATAGAGAAACACTGCATTTATATGACTGCCCTGATCCATGCTTTTCAGGGCGTTGTGTGAGAAAAGTGTTTGTTTGGGTTTCACGTGATCGATCTCTTCGAAATCCTTGATGGTTGGCAGGGAGGATGTCGTTCTGTTAGAAGTACCTCATTATGTTTCAGCTCAAAAAATGTTCTAAGCGTGTACAGCAAATGGATGTCAAGGATACTGGACAGTAGTTTTGTGGATCGCTTCTGTTACTCTTCTTGTAGACAGGTGTGACCTGCGCTTTCTTAAAACTAATGGGCACGGTTTTCTGTTCGAGCTATCTACTTCAGATTATGCGAGGATGTGACTCAGCCACAAATTGGGTATCGAATACCATAGGGATTCCATCGGGCACTTGGGACTCATTTAATTTTAAAAATTCCAGCTGTTTCTCAACGCCAGTGACAGTAACATCTAATTCATTTATCTTTTCGGTGGTACGAGGATTAAGTTGGGCCAATATTCCTGGGTTTTCCATTGTAAAGGAAAGCCTCTCTGGTTCTGCTTTGCTACTGTTTCACTTCCTATCTTGTCTGTGAGTGACTGGACAGTAACTTTCTTGTCAGTTCGAGTTTACATACGATCGCAATTGCTTCGTGTATTTTATATACATCCCAGTTCTTTGCGTTAAGCCAGTTAAGTAGAACTGCGTTATTGTAGGAAGTTGAAACAGTGCCGCCGAAATTGCAAGAGACGATGTAAGTCTCAACAGCTCTGAAATTGCAGGTACAGTGATGTTTGCAAAAGACGATATTCAACAGGCAAAACTGACACTTTTGAGATATAGAGGGAGATCATCGCAAATAAGTTACATACTTCGTAAACTGGCAGAAGCAGTTAACAATTCTCTCACTCACTTTCAAATACTAAACGAAGAGCTAATTAACAGATTAAATGACGCATAGAATGTCCAACAGCTCCCTCCTAGCTTTCCCACAGGGGTTGATCGTACTGCTATCAAAGAAATACCCGTCAACAAACATCGAATCCTTCAGGCCTATGAGGTTGATGAATACAAACAAGCTCGAGCCCAAAAGCAGGCTTAAGGGACGTAATGGAAAACGTGGAAGGAGATTCCCAACCATGCGCGGTCTCTGGTCGCAGTATAATCGACTCCCGGACTACCT
Organism: Schistocerca americana; assembly: GCF_021461395.2. Taxonomy (NCBI): domain Eukaryota; kingdom Metazoa; phylum Arthropoda; class Insecta; order Orthoptera; family Acrididae; genus Schistocerca; species Schistocerca americana. The sequence continues at coordinate 12,955,733 of NC_060120.1, read as the reverse complement.
TTACACAACAGCCATTAAGAGTACCGTTAAAACATCGCCTCTGTAATATCTATAGATTTTTTAAAGCTTTCGATCAGTTCGCTCACAATTTTCTACTACAAGCAACGCAGAAATTACTGTCAGTGTAATTTGGCAAGGAGCCCAGTCCAAAAATCATGATCAATGGCCAGTTAATTGGGCCATTCGATGTGCAACGGTCATTCCGTCATGGTTGCTGTCTATCGATGGACCTCTCCTCGGGGAACCTGACAGCTCGTTCCAGGCTCGATCTTGCTAAGAGAGAAATTCGTAAGTTGAGTGCTTACAGATGATCTGACCACGTGTCAGCTCAAGACCAGATAACGCACGCCCTAAGGTATTTACTCAACACTTACTATGAAGCAACTGCGGCCACGATTAACTGCAACAAATCCAAGGTGATGAACTTAGGGAAAGGGTTAGAGCCAGAAGGACGATAGTTACCTGCAGGAACAAAAGTGCGAAGTCTATGGCCTTGATCTGGTGTCCGACCCACAAAAAGTAAGGATTAAGACTGACTCTGTGTTGAACAAAATGAGGTCGAGGATATAACTACAGCCCAAGACAAGCGTCAATAAGATCCAGGAAATAAAACTACTGGACCAGTTCATCTTATCTAAAGTGTATTACAGAGCGTGAAGTGAAATTCGCGCACTCGCGCTTCGCGGTGCGACTCCTCAAAAGCCAGCGATAAAAAATGTCTCTCTCAAAATTTCGTCCGGTGATTACATCTGGTAGAAAAAGGACGTTAAAGAGTGGCAATCTGGCAACACTGTAACCACATGCACGGTTACTGCCTCTGACAGCACGAATCAGTTGTGCTGTGCTGTTGGTGCACTGGGTAGAGTTTTTGGTTAGCATGCACGAGGTCGATGGTTCGATCCTGTATTGAGGCATATGTTCTTTATTTGGTAAATGTAGTCCAGGTGGTGCGGTATCTGGCAAATAATGTCCAATGTCGGTTATTATTTGTAAGTGTTATTACCATGGTCCCACAAATTATGCCTTTTAACATTGAGTCTGGTAACCGAATGCTGTTTAATACGTATCTCAATGTTTTATTATTATTACTGTGGACGAAGCTTTGCTGCGAAAGGTCCAGAGCTGTATGATACGGCGGATTGAGCAATGTAGAGCATCTGTTGTTCTGAGGACAAAGTATTCTGTTGTGAAGGTCATGCGGTCATTAATAGGGACATTATTATTGGCACTGGTTGCTAATGTGCGACATCTGAGCGCTCGTATTACTTGTAATATAAATGACAAGTAGATGTTATGTTATTGTACTGTGCTATCATCTTTAACATCTCGAAACTGATATTGTTTTGATAGTTGCCCTGTCCGGTGAGAAGTCATTTGTTTCAACTGTCTATTTCCTCTCTGTCTCTGCATGTTCAGCGTTACAAAATGTTGTAAATTTAGGATACATGTGACCTAAGAAATTAGTGTCTATTACAGTATGAAATGTCAGAATGGAATTAGCAAATAAAAAAATTAAAAAAATGTGCCCAAACCCAGGATAAAACCCTCGACCTCCTGCATACAAACCCAAAACTCTACCGATTGTACTTTTTTTAATTTTTTCGGTATTGTTCGTTGCATTTGGTCTGGGCAGACGTCACATCCTTTACTCAGTTCATTACAGAGGCCGAGCAGCCTTTTGACGGAACGTCCTGACCTACTGTGCCGGCTACCAGCAGGATAACTACAAAAACAATATCAATTTCGAGATGCTAAAGATGATAGCACAGTACAGTAACGTAACATCTACTTGTCATTTATATTACAAGTAATACGAGCGCTCACATGTCTCTACAGGCCCCCTGGCTCTGCAGTAGTTGTGGCTAAGCACCTGAAGGATAATTTGGAAAATATTTCGAGTAGATTTCCCCACCATGTTATAGTTCTGGAGGGAGATTTTAATTTTCCGGATATAGACTGGGAGACTCAAATGTTTATAACGGGTGGCAGGGACAAAGAATCCAGTGAAATTTTTTAAAGTGCTTTATCTGAAAATTACCTTGAGCAGTTAAACAGAGAACCGACTCGTGGCGATAACATATTAGACCTTCTGGTGACAAACAGACCCGAACTATTTGAAACAGTTAACGCAGAACAGGGAATCAGTGATCATAAAGCGGTTGCTGCAGCGATGATTTCACCCGTAAATAGAAATATTAAAAAAGGTAGGAAGATTTTTCTGTTTAGCAAAAGTGAAAGAAAGCAGATTTCAGAGTACCTGATGGATCAACAAAAAAGTTTTGTCTCAAGTACGGATAGTGTTGAGGATCAGTGGACAAAGTTCAAAACCATCGTACAATATGTGTTAGATAAGTATGTGCCAAGCAAGATCGTAAGAGATGGAAAAGAGTCACCGTGGTACAACAACCGAGTTAGAAAACTGCTGCGGAAGCAAAGGGAGCTTCACAGCAAACATAAACATAGCCAACGCCTTGCAGACAAACAAAAATTACGCGAAGCGAAATGTAGTGTGAGGAGGGCTATGCGAGAGGCGTTCAATGAATTCGAAAGTAAAGTTCTATGTACTGACTTGGCAGAAAATCCTAAGAATTTTGGTCTTATGTCAAAGCGGTAGGTGGATCAAAACAAGATGTCCAGACACTCTGTGACCAAAATGTTACTGAAACAGAGGATGACAGACTAAAGGCCAAAATACTAAATGTCTTTTTCCAAAGCTGTTTCACATAGGAAGACTACACTGTAGTTCCGTCTCTAGATTGTCGCACAGATGACAAAATGGTAGATATCGAAATAGACGACAGAGGGATAGAGAAACAATTAAAATCGGTCAAAAGAGGAAAGGCCGCTGGACCTGATGGGATACCAGTTCAATTTTACACAGAGTACGTGGAGGAACTTGCCCCCCTTCTTGCAGCGGTGTACCGTAGGTCTCTAGAAGAGCGTTGCATTCCAAAGGATTGGAAAAGGGCACAGGTCATTCCAGTTATCAAGAAGGGACGTCGAACAGATGTGCAGAACTATAGACCTATATCTCTAACGTCTATCAGTTGTAGAATTTTGGAACACGTATTATGTTCGAGTATAATGACTTTTCTGGAGACTAGAAATCTACTCTGTAGGAATCAGCATGGGTTTCGAGAAAGACGGTCGTGTGAAACGCAGCTCGCGCTATTCGTCCACGAGACTCAGAGGGCCATAGACACGGGTTGACTTCCGCAAGGCGTTCGATACAGTTCCCCATAGTCGTTTAATGAACAAAGTAAGAGCATATGGACTATCAGACCAATTGTCTGATTGGATTGAGGAGTTCCTAGATAACAGAACGCAGCATGTCATTCTCAATGGAGAGAAGTCTTCCGAAGTAAGAGTGATTTCAGGTGGGCCGCAGGGGAGTGTCGTAGGACCGTTGCTATTCACAATATATGTAAATGACCTATTGGATGACATCGGAAGTTCACTGAGGCTTTTTGCAGATAATGCTGTGGTGTATCGAGAGGTTGCAACAATGGAAAATTGTACTGAAATGCAGGAGGATCTGCAGCGAATTGACGCATGGTGCAGGGAATGGCAATTGAATCTCAATGTAGACAAGTGTAATGTGCTGCGAATACATAGAAAGATATATCCCTTATCATTTAGCTACAATATAGCAGGTCAGCAACTGGAAATAGCTAATTCCATAAATTATGTGGGATTACGAATTAGGAGTGATTTAAAATTGAATTATCATATAAAGTTGATCTTTGGTAAAGCAGATGCCAGACTGAGATTCATTGGAAGAATCCTAAGGAAATGCAATCCGAAAACAAAGGAAGCAGGTTACAGTGCGCTTGTTCGGCCACTGCTTGAATACTGCTCAGCAGTGTGGGACCCGTACCAGATAGTGTTGATAGAAGAGATAGAGAAGATCCAACGGAGAGCAGCGCGCTTCGTTATAGGATCATTTAGTAATCGCGAAAGCGTTACGGGGATGATAGATAAACTCCAGTGGAAGACTCTGCAAGAGAGACGCTCAGTAGCTCGGTACGGGCTTTTGTTAAAGTTTCGAGAACATACCTTCACCGAAGAGTCAAGCAGTATAATGCTCCCTCCTACATATATCTCGCGAAGAGACCATGAGGATAAAATCAGAGAGATTAGAGCCCACACAGAAGCATATCAACAATCCTTCTTTCCACGAACAATACGAGACTGGAATAGAAGGGAGAACCGATAGAGGTACTCACGGTACCCTCCGCCACACACCGTCAGGTGGCTTGCGGAGTATGGATGTAGATGTAAAACACAACTGATACATGCTGTCAGAGGTAGTTAGCCTACATGTGGTACCATAGTTGCCAGATTACCACACTTTAACGCCCTTTTTCTGACAGTTGTAGTCGACGGACGAAATTTTCTGACACATTTTTTCATCGCTGGCATGTGAGGCGTTGCGCTGCGAATCCTGAGTTCGCGAATTTCGCTTCACCCTATATAGTGGCCATTTCGCTTGCACCAACGCCAATGGCCAACATTCAGCTCTGAGCTGTTGGGTATTTCGTATGTCGTTACAATATCGAAAGTAAGGCAGAGCACACTAACATTACCCTTTGAACGAGGCGGAATTGGATTAACAGACAGTGACGCTGAGTGCAAAGCATTACTAGTAGATAAAGTCCTTAACAAACCAAAATTCAGCTCTACCAACCTGAGGAAACTATGAATGAAAGTAGTTCAAACGGAGAGCCAAGTACCAACCGTTAGTGTTAGAAAAATTAAATTAAAAGCTCTCCTGCCTCAGGACCACCATAGTGGAGAACAACTACCGGCGGCGAGGAGTCAGGTACAAAGCAAAGAAGTAATAGCACCCTGGTAAGAAAAGTCCAGTCCTAACAGAATGGAAGCTCAATACCCTTACATGGTTTGCCTGGGATGTGGGAGAATATTTACAATAACCAGATTAGACAAGATGTTAAGAAAAACTGTTACAAAGTCGTGAATGAAACGATTCTAGTGTGCACAGAGCTATATTTCATGGATCTTGCGGATTCGTCCACTTGCGATAAGTGTGATACAGAAGGTCCACTTACACACCGATTCAAATGTCACAACGCGCGTGGAATGTAGGAATGGACGCAACAAACGCTTCAGTCACTACAGAGGACAGCAACGCAGTATGGCGATACGTAAGAATTTGTGACACCAGAACAGAAGCGATACTCGGCCCGATAAACAATGTGGTAATTTAGCTATCGGGACAATTCGTAGGTCTGCACTATGTGACATCAGAAAGACACAGTTACGCGATTCCGCAAAGTGTGTAGTAGTTACATTATATCATGAACTGATGACAAAATGGAATTACCAAACAATTTTGAAAACTACAAAACAGCGTGATATCCCAGCATCTGAGCTCAGTACTCTTACATTTGCTATTTGTTATTAATTCTTCAAATTATTATGTTACTAGAATTTTCAAAGCAATTTAAGGACTCGAAGTAGGGTAAAGGCAGTAAAAGGAAAAATACAACGATGGAGAAGAATGTTGTTTTATTAATATATTTTCTTATCAAAAGAAGAAGCAAGACTAGAGATACTATGGATGTCAAAGTGATTAGATTTCGACAAAATATCAGAATTAATGCATTTGTAAAGGAGAATATTTTTAAAATTTAATAAGATGAGAGACATAGAGGAATTCAGAATAAGGAGAAATTACGTTTTAAGAGTGAATGAATATATTATTATTTACTGTATTACTACTTTTTTCTAGGCCCAAGAAATAAATTTTCTTTGATTTTTAATTTGCAATTAAGAAAATATTTAAGTTAAAAAAAGGTAAATGTAAATGTCTCATCGGAAATGGTGGGTGACGTCTTCGACTAGTTATCATAACATCCTGGATCACCGAGCGAGGTAGCGCAGTGGTTAGACACTGGACTCGCATTCGGGAGGACGACGGTTCAATCCCGCGTCCGGCCATCCTGATTTAGGTTTTCCGTGATTTCCCTAAATCACTGCAGGCAAATGCCGGGACGGTTCCTCTGAAAGGGCACGGCCGACTTCCTTCCCCATCCTTCCCTAATCCGATGAGACCGATGACCACGCTGTCTGGTCTCCTTCCCCAAACCAACCAACCAACCAACCAACCATCCTGGATCCTGGGTTCACACAAAGTTACTACTTAAATTTTAAATGAAAATGATCAACAGTGACGGCCGAAAACTTCCAGGAAAAGGAGTCAAGCTCATTCTGCCAAGAGCCATCTCAGAGAGGTTGTAGTAATTGTCAGAGGATTGAGGCACCCTGTGGCCCCCGTGATGAAGAAGTACGCGCAGAAAACATAATAGCTAGCAATGCTAAAGGGAATAAGGATTCAGGAGACAATAGAAACCACTGCATTAAAGATACCAATGAGTACCCACGGTACATGTAGTCTGTAACTATAAACGTGTCGTGGTTGGCCGAATATAGGGTAATATCAACAGCTGCTGAAAATGATGAAATAGGAATAAGATTCGTTAAAAATAACGAGACAGGCCGAAGAGTGAGTTACTATGAACAGTTCGGTGACAGGATTAGTCTCCTCAGAATCGACAGCAAACAAGCACCAAGGACAATAGTTCTGTTATACATATCGACGTAACAAACAGAAGATGAAGAGACAGAAAACTGTATGACGATACTGAAAGGGATTTTCAGTGTATAAAGAGAGATTGTAACATTAGTCAACGAATTGAAACTTTTCTGCGTTTGGTGTGCAAATGCATGGATTTAAAATTTTGATGCGCTGAATTCATTGGCAAAATTAGGTGTTCCTTATCAAGTCACATTTCTTAATATGTATCAGAATAAAAAACAGTGCTGGCGAACATTGACAGAACAAGACAAACAAGAACTAGAGGTCGCTGACAATAGTCTACAACATGGGGTGAAATTTTTCTCAGAACACGCGAGCTAATATCTTGATCTTGTTGCCTGTTCTGTGAGCAGGAATTGAGAGGAAGACAACCCATAGACGCCATTCCTTACTGCACGTTCTTATGACATCTTACGCATCAGTGTCGCAGAGGAAGGAGAGTCTCTCTAATCCGCTAGTTAGGAGCAGTTCTAACATGACGCTGAGACTGAAACGTCCCCTTTTGAACAATTACAAATGACTGTGCATAAACTGACACAATATTTTGTTAGCGCAACGCAGTCTGACTTTCAATAATGCCTACAAAAGAATGGGCCCTGACTAACATTAAACTATACCTTTCACAAATCACTTACCTCACAAAAATCTTCGCTACTCAAGCTACTGCAATACAGCGAGCGCCACTACTGCCAGCTAAATAAAAGATTCAAACTACTGAAGGCACTAACTACTGATAGGGATAGTTAGAAAATGAAAGATATTATTAGAGAACAAACAATGTATTTACCTTGATATCATCATATATAAATATAGCAGTTCATGACACATTTCAAAACTCCGCCATCTCTCTCCCCACATCCACCACTGCTGGCGGCTCACATCCAACTGCGCAACGCTACGCGCTGTTCGCAGCCAGCTGCCTAACACTACAATGGCGAGTATTACAATAATGCAAAGCAGCCACGGACTGCACACAGCACAGCCAGTGATTTTCATACAGAGGTGGCGTTACCAATAAAAAAACCTAAACAGCCTACTTACAAGACTAAATTAGGAGTTGTAACTCAATGAATAATACCCCGAAATTTTAACTCAGAACAATCTTTTTTATTCTTAAGAGGTAGAAATTGCTAACAATATCAGACATCTCTTTTATATGTAGTATTTTTCTACAAATTCTCTATCACGCTGTAATTTGTCCCTTTCTTGAGACACATCCGAAAAAGAAAGTATGCAGTCAGAATCGTACAAATTTGTTAAAAACACAGTCGCAACACTTATGTGAACTTGAATAGAACAAAAGTTTTCGAAACAAAATTAATGAAATTTCTTCATCAATGAAATTGTCAATCACTTATGTAGTGACTGACAGTTCGGTTTTTCACAAACACCACATTTATTTATGTACGTTTACAAGGTTGATGACTGAACAACAAAATAAAGGTAACAATAACGATGCCAGTAAAAGTCTCCTAATTGAGGCAAACATAAAGTTCACTTCCAATTTCCCACAAAGGTTCGTGGTAACACACACACACACACACACACACACAAACCAGTAAAAGTCCAATTCTGAGACGAAGACGTAATACACTACAGTCGAAGTCCACGAGGTCGGCATCTGAAGTGAACTGAACTTCGGGGCTGGCTCTAGCCCCTAAATAGCTGTCTCTGGTCAATCAGGTTTTGGCTTAGTGATATTTCCTTCAAACCGTGGCTCGAGCTCCTCCTGCAGGAACTAGTACTCGGACTGTCTGTTTCCATTATCGTGTATGTAAATAGCCGGTGTTTACCATAGTGCTTTTGGTACGCCTTGGACATAGACAAACCTGACCTCTGTGGTGTAATGTGCGTTGCCGGCCAACAGGGGCTACCTTGGCTCCGGAATAACAACTCAGAATAACCAAATAAAACAATATGCAGAATTTCAGTATTTTAAACATAGCTGCGCAACAGCAACGGTTCCACGTAACAAGATTAAAAAACAGCCGACCAGTTGCAAAGGATAAAGTAATCTTTACCTAGGTTTCGATAGATTTAAATCTATCTTCTTCAGAAGGCGGCAGTATTACATTAACATGGAGTGATATGTCATTGATATATCACTCCATGTTAATGTAATACTGCCGCCTTCTGAAGAAGATAGATTTAAATCTATCGAAACCTAGGTAAAGATTAGTTTATCCCTTGCAACTGGTCGGCTGTTTTTTAATCTTGTTAATATGCAGAATATTCACTAGAACAGGGAGAAAGCTTTCCTCGACTCGGTTTCAGTAAATAAGTCTGCTGCCAACTTCGGTTTATAGAAGGAACAAACACTTGACTAAATATTATATAGGTACTTCACTTACTGAAGTATCAAGAGTCCTCAGTAACGAAAGTTTAGAAGTCCGACAAAGATAGAAAAAATCAATACGGAGAAGAAAATAATCTTTGTTGCGAAGTTGAAATTAGTTTATTTGTTCACCAATATGAATAAATAAGCATTACTTTTAACACAGTACGTACTGATTGCTGTATCACCACCCCATGGAGAGGAAAACCTTTTATAAAACTTTAAAATATGAAACTGTCTTGTCGGTCAGCAGAATTACAGTATAAATGATACCAAGTCCCAGCTGGCACATCACCGAACGCTGATGCCTAGGGCCTTGGAAGTAGCGTGCTGTCCAGGGCGGCGGATGAGTCCTTGGCGAGGTGTAAATGAGGGTCTTACGCCGAAACTGCTGTCCAGAGATCGTGCGCCGGACTAAATAGAAGGCTCGTGGATGGATACTTGCGAGGCTATTTTCAGCACGTGACATGTAGAATGCAACAGGTGGTGTGGTTTGGCAACGGTGTCTATTGTCGACGTGTACACCGCCTGTGACATAGCGGGAACGCTTTTGGTGGCCTCTGCTTGCCTGGCCTGAGTTCCAGAGTTGCGATCGTGTGAGCCGTAGGGCCTGAGATTGCTGCAACCCACACGACGTATGATACGCGTGGTCCCGTCAGCGCCTACTGTCTAGGACGTCACGGCACGTTGTATGGCAACACATCGGCGTTGTACGATAGTAAGTAATTCTTGTTGTGAAAAGGTCTTTTCTTGTGGTCATAACGATCTTGTCACTGAATGAATTACGCTCTTATAACCTTCAAAATCTGTTGTACGTAGGCAATACTTAAATTGCCGAAATTACGAGAGTGCCAGATCCGAGAAACAGGATGGATTAGGCCACGATGTCAACCCAGTCTAGCGAAATGTTCTCTGGTTCTCAGACTTCTCAGTGGGAGTGCCTTGTTGTGTTAGTGCATATAACTTTTGTATTCCTGTCAGGCCAAACACACCAGAAACGGTTCTTTATTCAGAGTCTTCGCACGTGCCTCTGAATTAAGATTTGTGATGAGGTGGGGTTATACAGCTGGCAAATAACTGTGAATCTTTAGCTGTTTATTTTTATACTAATAGCTGCTGGTTTCGATCAGTAGACCATTATGAAGCCGGAGCCTAACGGGCAGATAAAACCGTTAAAGTGCACAGATCACAATATGCTGACAAAATAGAGATTATGGTGTTAAATAAGGTAGAAATTACTTACAAAGCGTAACCAACATTTCAAGTAAACAATTTCGATGAGGTAGGAAAACATAGCTTGTGGTACAATTAATAGTCTCCAAAGGACACAGATATGTAGGAGATGTACACAAGACCATCACACATTTCAAACTGAAGAAAATTGTAACGGACTTTTTGCGAAGACACTTTTTAACAGCAAAGACAAAAGGCATATAGCTGTCGATCCTGGATAAAGATTGTAAGAGAGTGTCTATAGCAATAACATCGATAATGTATGCATATCACAGGTGAATGTGAGATCTTTAGAGTATATTGGAGTATATAAATTTGACACCGATGATAACAGTGAAGTGGGTTAACGAAAAACGTACTTAATACAAGATATTAACAGAGCATTATCATAAAAAAGGCTTACAGTCAAGTGACATGCGTGGTGAAAGAAATCTTTACAAAACATGCCATGTGAACTTAATTAAAAGTAAATAGGAGAACATAGAATTAATATCCTCTGAGGTTATGTGTTCTATATAAGTGAAAATGAGGCACTAGTGAGTTCTAATCATATCAAACAAACGAGCATGTAGACAATAGGCTTTCAAACAGTGACATTATAATAAAGCTACGACCATAGACACAATGAAGGAATGTTGTATTCCATCGACCTTTTAATAATGTAAGTAGTCAAGTAGGTATTAGAAAACATATTAGGTTATTTTAACAAAATAGGAAACATTAAAGGGATACCTTCTATAAACAAATGCCAAACATATTTAATAGAAAATTGTATGGTAACCTGTAAAGTCATGTCTCATGAATAAAACGTGAATGTGAAGGGGCTAGAAATGACACATGAAGGTTACAATATGAATTGGGCAAATAATTCCTGAAAAATAAATACTGCATTGAATGCAGGTATGAGAGGGAGATAGGTGCGCTCTTAAATATTTGATTGTTAGGAATATATGTTATGGAAACAAAGATAAGCTTATCAGTGAATATGAAATGTGTTAAAACATAAGGGGATTTAGTATAGTAAGGGGGGGGGGATGTAGAGGGGAGGGGAAGAACACACATGTAAGTAACATGTAGGAGGTACCGATTAACTTGCTGTAATATAAGACCATTGCTTACTGATTTACAACCTATAGTGCCTCTAAATTAATGGCTGTGCCTTTTCGCAACCCTACCAAGAGAAAGACACCAACACTATTCCAGAGGAATGTCTTTCCCAGCAGAGGGGAGGTACCTCGAATTATCAATGGTTGACTCCAGTGCTCAAAGTGATGCACTACGGTTTTGCCAGCTGTAACGATCCGTGACAGAAAGGTATCACCATTGATGGCAATCTGTTGCGACGGCTCAAATGAAATCGCTTTACTCAGTCTTGCGGTATTTTGGATGCATACATGGAGCTCTTGTGAAGCTCATTTTTGAACACCCAAGAGTGAATTTCATTACACAATAGCTTCCAGTGCTCACATACAGCTCGAAACACTGGATCCTTAGCCTCGACGGTGCGCCACAGGCTTGCCCACTGCTTACACCGCGCCGGCCGCTGTGGCCGTGCGGTTCTAGGCGCTTCAGTCAGGAACCGCGCTGCTGCTACGGTCGCAGGTTCGAATCCTGCCTCGGGCATGGATGTGTGTGATGTCCTTAGGTTAGTTAGGTGTAAGTACTTCTAAGTTCTAGGGGACTGATGACCTCAGATGTTAAGCCCCATAGTGCTCAGAGCCGTTTGAACCATTTTTTGCTTACACCGTGGCTGCGCCGCTGGCCTCCGGATGATGTCTGTATCCTACTGCGTTCATCATAAGAATACACCTGTTGTAAACAGTACACCATGTATTCTTGCACGTTTGCTGGAATCTAATTGGAATTCGTTCCACGTGAAGCGAAAAGCAAGTTGTCTGGAGGACATTCAATTACGCTAATAAGGTATTGGTTAAAAACAGTCTGCCGGCCGCGGTGGTCTAGCGGTTCTAGGCGCGCAGTCCGGAACCGTGCGACTGCTTCGGTCGCGGGTTCGAATCCTGCCTCGGGCATGGATGTGTGTGATGTCCTTAGGTTAGTTAGGTTTAAGTAGTTCTAAGTTCTAGGGGACTGTTGACCACAGATGTTAAGTCCCATAGTGCTCAGAACCATTTGAACCATTTTGAAAAACAGTCTTGGCTGCAACTCTGTTACTCGCTCCTGTGAACGGGAACGCGTTGTGCAGATCTTGGTGCCTCTCGCGTCCATCTAGAAAAGATAACCTGAAGATGCCTAAATAAGGCGAAACGCGTCGTTGAAAAATAAAACACTAAAATCGCAACCAACACTGTTTTTAAACAATACTGTTAAGCACTGGTTTGTTGTATGCTACATATGGATTGGAAGAATTTTCACGGTAATAAGGATACGTTCTACGCTGAGCGTTACGCGCACATAGACTGGGCGATGGTGTGGGACAACAGCTTTGGCGGTGCATTTAACTTGGACAGCAGTGGCCAGCCAGCTGGTCCAACTAACCTGCGCGATGTGAGCAGGCGCACTTACTGTAAAAAGACGAGCAGAGAAACGATATAGCTTCGAATTTTATTTAATTTTTAAAGAGAATGAGACAAAATCTGGCAGAACTCCAGTAATGTCACACGCTCCTTAGTGGACCAGACGGAATGCATAGCATGCTTTCGTTCTTAGCTGACATAGTACTGTAATTAAACACAGATGTGATGAACATTCTTAACTTAAACACAGGGTAACTTTTTTGCGGGAGATACGTGTGATGGAACAGTGTATTGCAGGAATTACACTGTATTCTTGAAAATTGAAGCCACTGAAGGTGTTACTTCAAGTCAGTTGTCCTTCCATAACCGATATCGCGAAACACATACCAGTACTGGAATTACTATCTGTTGCAAATAACGAGTCGATCAACAACAGTATCCACGAAGCCATCCAAAAGCCACCTTTTCTCCTTCTTTTATGACGTGCCGTTCTCTATTCCGCCAGAGTTCGGCAGCGACGTGTCACAATGCCTCGTGCATTAGTTCCGGTACGTCTGGCAGGTTAAATGTCTTGTTATTTCTCGCGAAAAATTCATTAACTTGGTTCCAGATCAATTCCTTTGCGTTCACATTGCAGTGGTACAATGGCTACTGTAAAAATGCAGCACTTCTATGCTGTGCTGGATGCTGTGAAAATCATTCTTTTCCATATTTCCATGATGCTTATTACTCTTGCAGGTAAGAAAGCACGTCTGTGGTGTACAGCCACGGACATAGTCCAAATAAAAAGTATTTGGTTTTTCATTTGTGTCTTAAAGATATGACTGATTTGTTTGTTCCTTTAATTTTAACAACCTTTATTAAAAATCTTTTATAAAATATCAGTAATTAATAATTTGTATTTCCATTGAACACTGGAATTTTGCGTGCAATATGAAATTGTGAAAAGGTGACGTGCATTTTTCATTAAAACATTGAGTAGATGAATGTTGGTTAGCACATATTTCATCAATTTTCCATTTAAAGTATATAGGTATTCCAAGAGGATGTGGTTATCAGGAGAAAGAAAACTGGTGTTTTACGGATCGGAGCGTGGAATGTCGGATCCCTTAATCGGGCAGGTAGGTTAGAAAATTTAAAAAGGGAAATGGATAGGTTAAAGTTAGATATAGTGGGAATTAGTGAAGTTCGGTGGCAGGAGGAACAAGACTTCTGGTCAGGTGACTACAGGGTTATAAACACAAAGTCAAATAGGGGTAATGCAGGAGTAGGTTTAATAATGAATGGGAAAATAGGAATGTGAGTAAGCTACTACAAACAGCATAGTGAACGCATTATTGTGGCCAAGATAGATACGAAGCTCACACCTACTACAGTAGTACAAGTTTATATGCCAACTAGCTCTGCAGATGACGAAGAAATTGAAGAAATGTATGATGAAATAAAAGAAATTATTCAGATAGTGAAGGAAGACGAAAATTTAATGATCATGGGTGACTGGAATTAGAGTGTAGGAAAAGGGAGAGAAGGAAACGTAGTAGGTGAATATGGATTGGGGCTAAGAAATGAAAGAGGAAGCCACCTGGTAGAATTTTCCACAGAGCACAACTTAATCATAGCTAACACTTGGTTTAAGAATCATGACAGAAGGTTGTATACATGGAAGAACCCTGAAGATACTAAAAGGTATCAGATAGATTATCTAATGGTAAGACGGAGATTTAGGAACAAGGCTTTAAATTGCAAGACATTTCCAGGGGCAGATGTGGACTCTGAACACAATCTGTTGGTTATGACCTGTAGATTAAAACTGAAGAAACAGCAAAAAGGTGGGAATTTATGGAGATGGGACCTGGATAAACTAAAAGAACCAGAGGTTGTACAGAGTTTCAGGGAGAGCATAAGGGAACAATTGACAGGAATGGGGCAAAGAAATACAGTAGAAGAAGAATGGGTAGCTTTGAGGGATGAAGTAGTGAAGGCAGCAGAGGATCAAGTAGGTAAAAAGACGAGGGCTAGTAGAAATCCTTGGGTAACAGAAGAAATATTGAATTTAATTGATGAAAGGAGAAAATATAAAAATGCAGGCAAAAAGGAATACAAACGTCTCAAAAATGAGATCGACAGGAAGTGCAAAATGGCTAAGCAGGCATGGCTAGAGGACAAATGTAAGGATGTGGAGGCTTATCTCACTAGGGGTAAGATAGACACTGCCTACAGGAAAATTAAAGAAACCTTTGGAGAGAAGAGAACCACTTGTATGAATTTCAAGAACTCAGATGTAAACCCAGTTCTAAGCAAAGAAGGGAAAGCAGAAAGGTGGAAGGAGTATATAGAGGGTTTATACAAGGGCGATGTACTTGAGGACAATATTATGGAAATGGAAGAGGATGTAGATGAAGATGAAATGGGACATATGATACTGCGTGAAGAGTTTGACAGAGCACTGAAAGACCTGAGTCGAAACAAGGCCCCCGGAGTAGACAACATTCCATTGGAACTACTGACGGCCTAGGAGAGCCATTCCTGAAAAAACTCTAACATCTGGTGAGCAAGATGTATGAAACAGGCGAAATACCCTCAGACTTCAAGAAGAATATAATAATTCCAATCCCAAAGAAAGCAGGTGTTCACAGATGTGAAAATTATCAAACAATCAGTTTAATAAGCCATAGCTGCAAAATACTAACACGAATTCTTTACAGACGAATGGAAAAACTGGTAGAAGCCGACCTCGGGGAAGATCAATTTGGATTCCGTAGAAATACTGGAACACGTGAGATCATACTGACCTTACGACTTATCCTAGAAGAAAGATTAAGGAAAGGCAAACCTACGTTTATAGCATTTGTAGACTTAGAGAAAGCTTTTGACAATGTTGACTGGAATACTCTTTCAAATTCTAAAGGTGGCAGGGGTAAAATACAGGGAGCGAAAGGCTATTTACAATTTGTACAGAAACCAGATGACAATTATAAGAGTCGAGGGGCATGAAAGGGAAGCAGTGGTTGGGAAAGGAGTGAGACAGGGTTGTAGCGTCTCCCCGATGTTATTCAATCTGCATATTGAGCAAGCAGTAAAGGAAACAAAAGAAAAATTCGGAGTAGGTATTAAAATCTATGGAGAAGAAACAAAAACTTTGAGGTTCGCCGATGACATTGTAATTCTCTCAGAGACAGCAAAGGAATTGGAAGAGCAGTTGAACGGAATGGATGGTGTCTTGAAGGGAGAATATAAGATGAACATCAACAAAAGCAAAAGCAAATAATGGAATGTAGTCGAATTAAGTCAGGTGATGTTTAGGGTATTAGATTAGGAAATGAGACACTTAAAGTAGTAAAGGAGTTTTGCTATTTGGGGAGCAAAATAACTGATGATGGTCGAAGTAGAGAGGATATAAAATGTACACTGGCAATGGCAAGGAAAGCGTTTCTGAAGAAGATAAAATTGTTAACATCGAGTGTAGATTTAAGTGTCAGGAAGTCATTTCTGAAAGTATTTGTATGGAGTGTAGCCATGTATGGAAGTGAAACATGTACGGTAAATAGTTTGGACAAGAAGAGAATAGAAGCTTTCGAAATGTGGTGCTACAGAAGAATGCTGAAGATTAGATGGGTAGATCACATAACTAATGAAGAAGTACTGAATAGGATTGGGGAGAAGAGAAGTTTGTGGCACAACTTGACCAGAAGAAGGGATCGGTTGGTAGGACATGTTTGAGGCATCAAGGGATCACCAATTTAGTATTGGAAGTCAGCATGGAGGGTAAAAATCGTGAGGGAGACCAAGAGATGAATACACTAAGCAGATTCAGAAGGATGTAGGTTGCAGTAGGTACTGGGAGATGAAGAAGCTTGCACAGGATAGAGTAGCATGGAGAGCTGCATCAAACCAGTCTCAGGACTGAAGACCACAACAACAACAGGTACTCCAAATGAAACGCAAAGAAAAGAAAGCCTGAACCGGAATATCAATAACCAGTCAATGAATAGTTCCAGTTAATTATTCTACGAAGCTATCGAATCAGCTACACATGCGAATTTGGTAGACTTATATATCTAGTAAATACAATTACTCGGAAAACTTCAAAGCTGATTTTTCGCTATAAACTTGTTTGAAACATTAAAAACAATCTTTTTCTCGCCACTTTGTAGCGGCGTTTCATGTGCGTGTTTGGCTACAGAACAGGAAGCAGCATCAGCTATTCTCACACTACATATTAACAGAGCGGCAGTCAAACCACCCCAGTATAGAGACTGCGACTGTACCGGAATTTTGAAATAAAAACTCCATAGCTAAAGTGTCATTAAGAAATACGATGATGGCTGTTAATATATTAGAATATCTTAGTTTCAATTACCGTAACACACTTACAAAATATCTAACAGGTAAGTGGGTCCTACTTCCGAGAACGTAACATCATCAGAGTACGAGCGCTAAGGCTGCTGAGCAGTCAAAGCTTTTGTGTTTGTTTGCATCACGTTTATTTTTGTTATAAACGAAGTACAGTCAGTGCAGGTGACTCGCTCCTTCTGTGTCGTGCTGACTCAGTTCAAATGGCTATGACGTTACCGCGGCTCAAACGCCTCCAACCGCACCCTCTCGCCAAATTTCGGGCACCAGAGGAGCACTGTCGAGTCTAGTCAAACGTGCGATGCGCTCCAGTCGTCTGGCGGTTCCTATACGAAAAAATAAATAAATAAAATAAAAAAGTAGGAAGGAAGTCAACGAGCCAAATCACCGTGCCGAGAGCAATGGTTGTGACAGTGAGTTATGGACGTTGGTAATCATGGGGCTCTGCTGTCCGCACTCCCTGATGCTTTAACTATCTTTAATCATTCCAGTCAGTACTCCTGACAACCGCGTCGTCACCATACCTTGCACCTGAACGTTTCTAGATGTTCATGAAGATTTCTTTTTCCACAACCAAGAATTCAACTGGAGCACGTTCTTTGTAAATAGTGTCCTGCGTGGATGCCATTTTGATGAATCATTTCATCTCTTCCATCTGTCACAATTTTTCGAAACATCTAAAAAATCAAATTTACAGGACCTAAGAGCAAGTTTCTTATTCATCTTAAAGACTGTAAATAACCATTTCGAACATCGTGGGTTGAGAACGACTTTCGCACATACGTATATGTCTCAATTAGGTTGTCCATAATTTCTCTGATCACTTAAGACGAATGTTTGCATGGTTTCTTAGAAGCCTTTTCGACCATATCTCGTCATCGACAATACGTTAAATTCTAATCCACCTTTTGTTTCTTCCTCATTTAACAGTACAAATGACACAAACATTCATACTAACAAATTATTGTCCATAACATCAGAATATGATAAAAAATTTTATTGGTGACTTACGACGGTCTGCTGAACAACACTGTCAGTATTTACTTCATTTGAAAACTAATAATTATAGCTATTAGGAGAAGTACGCTTTTAGTTTGTTTAGTACCTACAAGCACAAGGTTCCAAATGACAGGAAAAGAGCACAGGTAGTTCCAGTTTTCAAGAAGGGTCGTCGAGCAGATGCGCAAAACTATAGGCCTATATCTCTGACATCGATCTGTTGCAGAATTTTAGAACATGTTTTTTGCTCGAGTATCATGTCATTTCTGGAAACCCAGAATCTACTCTGTAGGAATCAACAAGGATTCCGGTAACCGCGATCGTGAGCGTCCCAACTAGCTTTATTTGTTCATTAGACCCAGAAAATATTAGATACAGGCTCCCAGGCAGATGCAATTTTCGTTGACTTCCGGAAGGCGTTCGATACAGTTTCGCACTGTCGCCTGATAAAGTAAGAGCCTACGGAATATCAGACCAGCTGTGTGGCTGGGTTGAAGAGTTTTAGGCAAACAGAACATAGCATGTTGGTCTCAATGGCGTGCCTCAGGGGAGTGTTATAGGGCCATTGCTTTTCACAATACATATACAAATGACCTAGTAGATAGTTAGTGTTGGAAGAACCATGTGGCTTTTCGCGGATGATGCTGTAGTAGCCTATACAGAGAAGTGGCAGCATTAGAAAATTGCAGCGAAATGCAGGAAGATCTGCAGCGTATACGCACTTGGTGCAGGGAGTGGCAACTGATCCAACATAGACAAATGTAACGTATTGCGAATACATAGAAATAAGGATCCTTTATTGTATGATTATATAATAGCGGAACAAACACTGGTAGTAGTTACCTCTGTAAAAATACCTGGGAGTACGCGTACGGACCGATTTAAAGTCTAATGATCATATAAAATTAATTGTTGGTAAGGCAGGTGCCAGGTTGAGATTCATTGGAGGGTCCTTATAAAATGTATTCCATCAACAAAGGAGGTGGCTTACAAAACACTCGTTCGACCTACTTGAGGATTGCTTATCAGAGTGGCATCCGTACCAGGTCGGGTTGACAGAGGAGATAGAGAAGATCCAAAGAAGAGCGGCGCGTTTCGTCACAGGGTTATTTGGTACGCGTGATAGCGTTACGGAGACGTTTATCAAACTCAAGTGGCAGGCTCTGCAAGAGAGGCTCTCTGCATCGCGGTGTAGCTTGCTGTCCAGGTTTTGAGAGGGTGCGTTTCTGGATGAGGTATCCAATATATTGCTTCCCCCTACTTATACCTCCCGAGGAGATCACGAATGTAAAATTAGAGAGATTCGAGAGCGCACGGAGGCTTTCCGACAGTCGTTCTTCCCGCGATACATACGCAACTGGAACAGGAAGAGGAGGTAATGACAGTGGCACGTAAAGTGCCCTCCACCACATACCGTTGGGTGGCTTGCGGAGTATAAATGTAGATGCAGATCTGGCTGCAGCAAGTCATTACTCCCTGTTTTCCCCCGGACAGCAGGTCAGGTATTTCAGTTGATCTTGATTTTTGTCACCATTTCGACTGGTTTGATGATACTGTTTCTTCTGTCTTGTGTTAGTATTTTCGTCTCTGGATAACTGTTAAACGTAACGTTATCAGCTGCCTATTGGACATTATAATCTGTGCATGACTGTTCGGATCTCTCAATTACTGTTACATTAAAATTTTCTTTCATAGACTTCCCAGGAAAACGTAACAGAGGTTGACATATCTCAAACCACCAAACTGAAAAACGACTTTGTTGGTTTGGCTGACAAGTCACCTGAGGAGACTCTTCCAGATCTCCGAGATGTGGGACACGCGAGGGCTCACTTTCAACTGAATGAGCCAGCTGTACGGGATTTCATCAGGTGAGCAGCTTTCTGAAGTGAAAGGATAGTTTTCATATAATTTTTCCATGTTTTGTTCGTAGAAAGAGCTATAACAATTCTTTACGTCAAATAAACTGAAATAGCCTAACGAACTAATTTTTTACTCCTGTTACTATTTAACCAGGACACCAATTGACGTTTATCTCCTCTAAATTATTTGTGCTACACATGCGCCGGTAGTGCAAGTCTTCCTAAAGTAAATGACTTCCAGAAGCACGACTCCATCCTTCGAAAGACCTTCCGCAAATTACCATGAGCAATTAGAAAATCAAATTGCGAACGGAGCTTTAGGTCTGTTGGTTAGGTAAGGCAAGGAAGCAAAGCCGTCTGTTACAGATAGAGTGACTGCAGGAGGCATATATTCTGTCTGAAAGGAAACAGTCTGGTGACTTCCAGAGCAGTGAACGTCAAACATTCACCTATCAGAACGAAATACGCAGTATCAGGGAGTATAAGTCAAATATATTGGGCAGTTAACTTCAGAAATATGTACGCTGAGCAATATTATGGGGAATGGGAAAGTGTCCACGTCGCTGAATAGCAATATCAAAAACTTGCTACAAAAGCAATCACAGACTGCTCAATGTGTAACGTGCGGTGTATTTTAGTTACATATTATTCATATGAACACTCAATTCTTAGCTACGGCGTTATTTTTTGGGGAACAAACGCACAAAATTTAAACACAATTTTTCAAACTCCAGAAAAAAGGCAAAAGAACAATAACCAAAAATACTAGTTGAGCTCTTTCTTAAGATCTGTTCAAAACACTGGGGATTTTAACTGCTCCATGTGAGTACAATTACCAGTCAGTGGCACACATCAAAAATAACATTGATAATTACTGCACAAATAGCTCTGTCCATGACCGTGCTACAAGAGTTAAACTCAGTTTATAGTTATCAAGAAAAAATAAACATAAAACTCAGAACAGTATTTTCTACCAAGGAATAAAACTGTCCAATAACTTACCAGAAGAGATTAAATAAATTGCAAAAATACACTTATTTAAAAAGGCAGCTAAAAAGTACCTGTTATTAAATACATTTTATACATTGAAGGATTACTTAGATAAAACAGAATAGGGGTTTGATGAAAAAGGTATACAAATAATTATAACACCTTCACACTATGTTTATTCCTTCTTTTTTCTTTCTAGAAATACTTACCACCAAGCTAAGCATAGCACAATAATAACACACCTTCCTCTTTCTGACCTCAACATCTCATTCATGGGGGGGGGAAACTGACTCACTTTTTGAGGATAGAAGATGGGAAATTGTGGCACAGAGAAAGGCCCAGATATCACCAGGGCATTATTTAATAAGTTACTTGTAAAAAAAGTACTGTTTACCAGGAGTAAATCTAATGATTGACTCTAACTAGAAGTCTGTAAACGTACGTGTGTACGAATTAGCTGATTTTAAATTGGTCTAAACTTGTAAATACTTTGACATGTCCTATATCCTTGTAAAAAGAGATTTAAGGATGGATAAAGCTACTACTACTAAATAAAATAGAATACCTCGAATGGTCAGTTTCCTTTCGCTGTTGTGACACATAACATGTAAGGTGTTATATTTTGGTGTCTGAAACTACAAGGTGCAAAGAACATACAGTAAAAGAGAAACATCAACTCGAATAACGAAGAATATATATCATAACACCATTATTATTTCAGAATAAATTTTAAATTATTGTAGAAATCTTTGACTTGCTGAATATACGCGTTGGAATTAATATTTCAGGTTATCCCATTCTATGAAGTTATATAGCTTAAACTTCATACTCGTTTATGTAATCTGGTGACATGTTGCAAGCTTCAAGTACAATATTTATGTTGCCAACAATAGCAAAATAATGCAGTATCGGCTGAGATTCAGTGATAGGGATGAAAGGGTGGAAGCGGAGAGAGAGAGAGAGAGAGAGAGAGAGAGAGAGAGAGACCAGCTGTACCACTGCAATCAATTCGTCTTACCCACCTCGGTACTCAAGCTAATAAATAACTAATTTGAATCTAAAGTAAAACCCATTTAATTGCAACCTGTGATACAAAGAACAAATTAATGGACAAAAGCAGTTTAACACGGAGCAATAAACAATAAAAACTTTTAAAGTCTTTCGGAACCAATAAAATACATCTACATCTACATTTATATTCCGCAAGCCACTGTCATTACCTCCCATTTCGGTTCCAGTCGCGTATGGTTCGCGGGTTGAACGACTGTCTGAAAGCCTCCGTGCGCGCTCGAGTCCCTCTAATTCTACATTCGTGATCTCCTCAGGAGGTATAAGTAGGGGGAAGCAATATATTCGACACCTCATCCAGAAACGCACCCTCTCGAAACCTGGAGTGCAATCTACACCGCGATGCAGAGCGCCTCTCTTGCAGAGTCTGCCACTTTAGTTTATTAAACATCTCCGTAACGCTATCACGGTTACCAAATAACCCTGTGACGAAACGCGCCGCTCTTCTTTGGATCTTCTCTATCTCCTCCGTCAACCCGATCTGGTACGGAAACAAACAAGCTCCAACTCAATGGAGAGTTAAGCCAGGAAAACAATGCTAGGCAGACTGGGTTGTATGTCAAATAGTTCAAATGGCTCTAGGCACTACGGGACTTAACATCTGAGGTCAACAGCCCCCTAGGCTTAGAATTACTTAAACCTAACTAACCTTAAGAATATCACGTACATCCATGCCCGAGGCAGGATTCGAACCTGCGACAGTAGCAGCAGCGCGGTTCCGGTCTGAAGCGCCTGGAACTACTCGGCCACAGCGGCCGGCGCTGTATGTCAAAACTGGCTCTGTGGCAAGTGCACAGGAGGAGGCAATATTCTGAAACGTGCCCACCAAATTCAATTCTTTTTGGTTGAATAGTTGCTGTCCCAAGTGGCAGTCGGTACACCAAGCTTCCTTTGGCTCTGCCCCGCAAGTCGACAATTCCTGCACCTTATACAGGATGTTACAAAAAGTTACGGCCAAACTTTCAGGAAACATTCCTCACACACAAAGAAAGAAAATATGTTATGTGGACATGTGTCCGGAAACGCTTACTTTCCATGTTAGAGCTCATTTTATTACTTCTCTTCAAAACACATGAATCATGGAATGGAAACACGCAGCAACAGAACGTACCAGCGTGACTTCAAACACTTTGTTACAGGAAATGTTCAAAATGTCCTCCGTTAGCGAGGATACATGCATCCACCCTCCGTCGCATGGAATCCCTGATGCGCTGATGCATCCTTGGAGACTGGCGTATTGTATCACAGCCGTCCACAATACGAGCACGAAGAGTCTCTACATTTGGTACCGGGGTTGCGTAGACAAGAGCTTTCAAATGCGCTCATAAATGAAAGTCAAGAGGGTTGAGGTCAGGAGAGCGTGGAGGCCATGCTAGTGGTCCGCCCCTCTAACAACCCATCGGTCACCGAATCTGTTGTTGAGAAGCGTACGATCACTTCGACTGAAATGTGCAGGAGCTCCATCGTGCATGAACCACATGTTGTGTCGTACTTGTAAAGGCACATGTTCTAGCAGCACAGGTAGAGTATCCCGTATGAAATCACGATAACGTGCTCCATTGAGCGTAGGTGGAAGAACATGGGGCCCAATCAAGACATCACCAACAATGCCTGCCCAAACGTTCACAGAAAATCTGTGTTGATGACGTGATTGCACAATTGCGTGCGGATTCTCGTCGGCCCACACATGTTGATTGTGAAAGTTTACAGTGTGATCACGTTGGAATGAAGCCTCATCCGTAAAGAGAACATTTGCACTGAAATGAGGATTGACACGTTGTTCGATGAACCATTCGCAGAAGTGTATCCGTGGAGGCCAATCAGCTGCTGATAGTGCCTGCACACGCTGTACGTGGTACGGAAACAACTGGTTCTCCCGTAGCACTCTCCATACAGTGACGTGGTCAACGTTACCTTGTACAGCAGCAACTTCTCTGACGCTGACTTATGGTTATCGTCAACTACATGAAGAATTGCCTCGTGCATTGCAGGTGTCCTCGTCGTTCTAGGTCTTCCCCAGTCGTGAGTCATAGGCTAGTATGATCGGTGCTCCCTTAGACGCCGATCAGTTGCTTCGAACGTCTTCCTGTCGGGACACCTTCGTTCTGGAAATCTGTCTCGATACAAACGTACCGCGCCGCGGCTACTGCCCAGTGCTAATCCATACATCAAATGGGCATCTGCCAACTCCGCGTTTGTAAACATTGCACTGACTGCAAAACCACGTTCGTGATGAACACTACCCTTTTGATGCTACGTACTGATGTACTTGATGCTAGTACTGTAGAGCAATGAGTCGTATGTCAACACAAACACCGAAGTCAACATTACATTCCTTCAATTGGGCCAACTGGCGGTGAATCGAGGATGTACAGTACATACTGACTAAAATGATCTCTAACATGGAAATTAAGCGTTTCCGGACACATGTTCACATAACAGCTTTTCTTTATTTGTGTGTGAGGAATGTTTCCTGAAACCTTGGCCGTACCTTTCTGTAACACCCTGTATACGGCTGCCCACTTCACCTCCTGCCAGCTTGTTCGTGTAGGCCCCGCACCGACGTCAAACCCCCGCCCTCCCCCATCCCACCACCCCTCCACGACCATGTGCAGCCCTGAAGGAGCCCACCCAGACAATCCGTTCAAAGAGGAGTCGGTGCACTTGTTGCCAGCTGGGAACTCTCTTCTTGAGCCCCAGGCAGAGACACCACGCCAGCCCAGTACAGCTGTAAAAGTCTTAGAAATCACTACACACATCTTATTGGTCACAGTGCGTCAACCCGTCGCAGGGTAACAGTCAAAGAGCATAACCGTGTGCAATATCGATAAGAGCTGACTTGGCGTAGACCCGTTCCTACTCACAAGTCAGGCCCTCTTATATCACTTCTTAAGATCTCTTTCAACAAGAACCCGTCGTCTAAGGCTAGCATCTTTGAGTACTAATCAAAACGTCCTGGGTCCTTGACTAGAACTTAGCCATCGTCAAAGGGTTGTGACGTATGACGTCATCCTCGTTCTGCCAATGCCGTTGTCGAAAAGGGCGGAGGAGTGGTCGAAAGTTCAGGGCACTTCCCTTGAGGTGGGGAACTGCTCTTGAAACGTGGAAGAATCGTGAACAACAGCATGAAAATGCAGAAGGCAATGGAAACCACTGCATTAAACACCGGTAATGTTTTTTCACAGGACATGTGGCCTGTATTGTAAAAATGTGATCTTTCCATTGGCAAAACATTCCGGATTAGTCCCTTGTTCTGATATCTAGGTGGGGACTGCCAAAGGAGAGATGACCGTGAGAAGATGATACAATCAACGGACGGACTTCCCCCTGCGGGTCCGGGGATTAGAATTGGCCATAGGCATTCCTGCCTGGCCTAAGAGGCGACTAAAAGGAGTCCCTCCCCCTCAAGGGGGTAGTTAGCGCCTGTGTCCGGAGACGGTCGGTTCCACGACCTATATTTGCAGTCATTTTGGTTTCTCACTTCTTTTCGTTTCTTCCTTCCTTTGGTTGGTTCCTTACTTTGTTCTTCTCCATCTCACTGCGTTCCTTACTCTTTCCCTAGCCTTCTTCTCCTTGCCTTTTTCTCCTCGCCTTCTTCTCCTTGCCTTCTTCTGCCTTCTTCTCCTTGCCTTCTTCTCCTTGCCTTCTTCTCCTTGCCTTCTTCTCCTTGCCTTCTTCTCCTTGCCTTCTTCTCCTTGCCTTCTTCTCCTTGCCTTCTTCTCCTTGCCTTCTTCTCCTTGCCTTCTTCTCCTTGCCTTCTTCTCCTTGCCTTCTTCTCCTTGCCTTCTTCTCCTTGCCTTCTTCTCCTTGCCTTCTTCTCCTTGCCTTCTTCTCCTTGCCTTCTTCTCCTTGCCTTCTTCTCCTTGCCTTCTTCTCCTTGCCTTCTTCTCCTTGCCTTCTTCTCCTTGCCTTCTTCTCCTTGCCTTCTTCTCCTTGCCTTCTTCTCCTTGCCTTCTTCTCCTTGCCTTCTTCTCCTTGCCTTCTTCTCCTTGCCTTCTTCTCCTTGCCTTCTTCTCCTTGCCTTCTTCTCCTTGCCTTCTTCTCCTTGCCTTCTTCTCCTTGCCTTCTTCTCCTTGCCTTCTTCTCCTTGCCTTCTTCTCCTTGCCTTCTTCTCCTTGCCTTCTTCTCCTTGCCTTCTTCTCCTTGCCTTCTTCTCCTTGCCTTCTTCTCCTTGCCTTCTTCTCCTTGCCTTCTTCTCCTTGCCTTCTTCTCCTTGCCTTCTTCTCCTTGCCTTCTTCTCCTTGCCTTCTTCTCCTTGCCTTCTTCTCCTTGCCTTCTTCTCCTTGCCTTCTTCTCCTTGCCTTCTTCTCCTTGCCTTCTTCTCCTTGCCTTCTTCTCCTTGCCTTCTTCTCCTTGCCTTCTTCTTCTTGCCTTCTTCTTCTTGCCTTCTTCTCTTTGCCTTCTCTGGTCTCCGCCTCGGTGTTTGAGACAGTCTGTCCTCTCTCTCCATCAATCTCTCTCTTCTTTTTCCTCTTCTTCCTACCTCCCTGTGCGCACCTGAAGGCCGACCCACGCGTTCGCACGCGTAGCCGGTGACGGGGTAACGCGTAATTCCCCGCCCTGGGTAGACAAGTAAGGCACGCACGTACCCCCTGGTAAAGGCCAGGCCCAGGGAGTGCCTGAGCTGATACCTTCTGACCATGCCGATTGCTCCCTTCGTGCCGGCCGGTGTGGCCGTGCGTTTCTAGGCGCTTCAGTCTGGAACCGCGTGACCGCTACGGTCGCAGGTTCGAATCCTGCCTCGGGCATGGATGTGTGTGATGTCCTTAGGTTAGTTAGGTTTAAGTAGTTCTAAGTTCTAGGGGACTGATGACCTCCGAAGTTAAGTCCCATAGTACTCAGAGCCATTTGAACCATTTTTTGCTCCCTCCGTCTGTTTCTCGGGAGGTGTGACCTGAGGTGTAAACATTCACCTAAGGCGGGAGTGCCCTCTGAGCCGGTCCCCATAAGGTAGGAGCGCGCCATCGGAGACGCTGGCAATCATGGGGTATTCCTCCGCAATGGATTTCTCTTCTTCTTCTTTTCTCTCGACTTCTGCCCATAAACGGAAACTTGACCAGGCACCAGTGACAAAAGTACTACCGCCTGCCCCACAGTTCCTCGTAGTTTCTCGATCTGAGGACGGCAATGATTTTTCCTCTGTCAACCCTTTCGTTATCCAGAAGGGCGTAGATGCCATAGCCGGATCTGTCAAGTCGTGTACCAGGTTGCGTAATGGTACCTTGTTACTAGAAATTGAGAGCGCCTTTCAGGCACAAAAACTGCTTCGGGCCACACTCCTGTAAACGTTCCCTGTCCGGGTGGAGGTTCACCGCACTTTGAATTCGTCTCGTGGTGTGGTATATACTCGATCACTCGACGGATTGACTGACGAGGAGATTCAGTCTTTCCTCGCTGAGCAGGGCGTGACGGCTGTCCATAGGGTCATGAAAAAGTCAACAATGACCTTGTACCGACCCGGACACTTTTCTTGACCTTTGATAGTATTCAGCTGCCGTCGCGTATCAAAGCGGGCTACGAGGTTATTTCTGTTCGCCCCTATGTCCCGACATCTACGCGCTGCTACCAGTGTCAGCGTTTTAATCACACTCGCCAGTCCTGTTCCAATGCGGCTAAATGTGTCACTTGTGGCAGGGATGCCCATGAGGGTGACTGCCCACCTCCGTCTCCTCGTTGTGTGAACTGTCAGGGTGACCATGCAGCGTCCTCCCGCGACTGTCCCATCTACAAGGAAGAACGCTGTATCCAAGAAATTCGGGTCAAAGAGAAAGTGTCCACCTCGGCTGCTCGCAAGCTATTTGCTAGTAGGAAGCCCACGCTGCTCCCAGCGGGAAAATACAGTACTGTCCTCGCCTCTCCTCGGACTACCAGAGAGGTGGCGACGCAGACATGCGATCTGACCTTCAGCACCACGGTCGTCCGTTCGGCCAGTGCTAAGATCGCGCGGTCGAGGTCTCCTCTTCCTCCCGTCACCCCTCAGACACAAGCACCTTCATCAGCTTCTGCCAAGACGAAGACCCAGAAGTCAGATGCACGGGCCTTCAAGAAGGAACCGTCCCGTGCAGACTTCCTACGTACCTCGAACTCCCAGGCGTCGACCAGCACTTCCACTAAACGACCTTCCAAGAAGGCTCATAGGAAGCACAGTTCTTCTTCTCCGCCACGGCGCATTTCTTCTCCTCCGCCACCCAGCGGTTGCCGCCTCAGGCCGTCATCCGTTTCGCCTGGCCGCACCGCTGGTAGCCGAACATCTGGCCGTCCACCGGCGGAGGAAGCTCCTCCTCCCGGCCATCTTAACGAGGTGGCCGATGAACCTATAGAACCAATGAACCTATAGAACCAATGGAAGTTGCTGCTCCCCTTGCACCGTCCGCTCGTCGTAGCCCTCCAGGAAACGAAGCTACGCCCATGCGATCAAATTGCCTTGGCACACTACACCTCTGTGCGTTTTGACCTAGCCCCTGTGCTAGGTATTCCGGCTCATGGAGTGGTTATGTTGCTGGTCCGGGATGATATTTACTATGATCCCATCACATTGCACACCGGCCTGCAGGCAGTTGCCGTCCGAATTACGCTCCCCACTTTTACATTTTCCATTTGTACCGTTTACACTCCATCGTCGTCTGCCGTTACCAGGGCAGACATGATGCAAATTGTTGCTCAGCTACCTGCACCATTTTTGTTAACTGGAGACTTCAATGCCCACCATCCCCTTTGGGGCTCTCCAGCATCCTGCCCGAGGGGCTCCCTGTTAGCAGTCCTTTTCAACCAGCTCAATCTTGTCTGCCTAAATACTGGCGCCCCTACTTCTCTTTCGGACACATCTCACACCTATTCCCATTTAGACCTCTCTATATGTACTACCCAACTTGCACGCCGGTTTGAGTGGTATGCCCATTCTGATACATATTCGAGCGACCACTTCCCGTGTGTCATCCATCTCCTGCATCATACCCCCTCTCCGTGCTCAACTAGTTGGAACATTTCCAAAGCAGACTGGGGGCTCTTCTCTTCCAGGGCGACCATTCAGGATCAAACCTTCACAAGCTGCGATAGTCAGGTCGCACACCTCACGGAAGTCGTTCTCACTGCTGCTGAATATTCCATCCCTCACACTACTTCTTCTCCACGTCGCGTACCGGTCCGCTGGTGGACCGCAGCATGTAGAGACGCTTTACGTGCTCGTCGACGTGCTTTACGCACCTTTAAACGCCACCCTACAGTGGCGAATTGTATCACTTATAAACGATTACGTGCGCAGTGTCGTCGTATTATTAAAGAAAGCCAGCTGAGCTGCTTTCACAAGCACCTTCAACAGTTCCTTCTTCTGTTGTCTGGGATAGCCTGCGCCGGCTATCTGGCACTAAGGTCCACTCACCAGTCTCTGGCTTGACGGTCGCGAATGACGTCCTCGTGGCCCCTGAGGATGTCTCCAATGCCTTCGGCCGCATTTTTGCAGAGGTTTCGAGCTCCACTCATTACCACCCTGCCTTCCTCCCCCGCAAACAGGCAGAGGGGGCTAGGCCACCTAACTTCCGTTCCTCGAATCGTGAAAGTTATAATGCCCCTGTCACCATGCGGGAACTCGAAAATGCACTTGCCCTGTCACGGTCCTCCGCTCCAGGGCCTGATTCTATTCATATTCAGATGCTGAAGAACCTTTCTCCTGCGGGTAATGGTTTCCTTCTTCGTACTTATAATCGCATCTGGATTGAGGGACATGTTCCCGCATGCTGACGCGAGTCTATTGTTGTCCCGATTCCTAAGCCGGGGAAGGACAAGCACTTGCCTTCCAGTTATCGACCCATCTCGCTTACCAGCTGTGTCTGTAAGGTGATGGAGCGAATGGTTAACTCTCGTTTGGTTTGGCTGCTCGAATCTCGACGCCTAGTTACCAATGTACAATGTGGATTTCGTAGGCGCCGCTCTGCTGTTGACTATCTGGTTACCTTGTCGACCTTCATAATGAATAACTTCTTGCGGAAGCGCCCGACCGCGGCTGTGTTCTTTGATTTGGAGAAGGCTTACGACACCTGTTGGAGGGCGGGCATTCTCCGCACCATGCATACTTGGGGCCTTCGCAGTCGCCTCCCTCTTTTTATTCGTTCCTTTTTAATGGATCGACAGTTCAGGGTACGTGTGGGTTCTGTCCTGTCAGACACCTTTCGCCAGGAGAATTGGGTGCCACAGGGCTCAGTTTTGAGCGTCGCTCTCTTCGCCGTAGCGACCAATCCAATAATGGATTGTCTCCCAGCTGATGTATCAGGCTCCCTTTTCGTGGACGATTTTACCATCTATTGCAGCGCACAGCGTACATGTTTCCTGGAGCGCTGTCTTCAGCGTTCTCTTGACCATCTTTACTCCTGGAGTGTCGCCAGTGGCTTCCATTTTTCTGCCGAGAAGACGGTCTGTATTAACTTCTGGCGCTACAAAGAGTTTCTCCCACCGTCCTTACGACTCGGTCCCGTTGCTCTCCCATTCGTGGAGACAACAAAATCTTTAGGTCTTACATTTGACAGGAAACTTACCTGGTCTCCACATGTGTCTTATTTGGCTGCCCGTTGTACCCGTTCTTTAAATGTCCTGCGTGTTCTCAGTGGTATGTCGTGGGGAGCGGATCGAACCGTCCTACTTCGCCTATATCGGTCGATCGTCCGCTCAAAGCTGGATTATGGGAGCTTTGTATACTCCTCTGCACGGCCGTCCATCTTACGCCGCCTCAACTCCATACAGCATCGGGGTTTACGTCTTGCGATCGGAGCGTTTTATACGTCCCGACGAGAGTCTTCATGCTGAAGCCGGTGAATTACCACTGACCTACCGGCGCGATATACTGCTTTGTCGGTATGCCTGTCAGCTACTGTCAATGCCCGACCACCCGTCTTATCGTTCCTTTTTTGACGACTCTCTCGATCGTCAATACGGGTTGTATGTCTCTGCCCTGCTATCCCCTGGAGTTCGCTTTCGTCACCTCCTTCAACACCTTGATTTTTCACTCCCTGCAACCTTTAGAGTGGGCGAGAGCCAAACGCCACCTTGGCTCCAGGCTCAGGTTCGCGTTCACCTTGACCTCAGCTCGCTCCCAAAGAAGGTTACCCCCAGTTCGGTATACCACTCCCGTTTTGTCGAACTTCGTTCGAAGTTCATTAATATGACCTTCATTTATACAGATGACTCTAAGACCAATGACGGGGTCGGGTGTTCTTTTATTGTCGGGGCACAAAGTTTCAAATATCGGCTCCACGGCCATTGTTCGGTCTTCACAGCTGAGCTCTTTGCCCTCTACCAGGCTGTTCTTTATATCTGCCGCCACCGACATTCTGTTTATGTCATCTGCTCCGATTCCTTGAGCGCCATCCAGAGCCTCAGTGATCCGTATCCGGTTCACCCTTCCGTGCACCGGATCCAACGCTCTCTTTAGCAGCTGCTGGACGACGGTTCTCCGGTTAGCTTTGTCGGTTCCTGGCCATGTCGGTATCCCTGGGAACGAAGCTGCAGATGCCGCGGCCAAGGCTACGGTCCTCCAGCCTCGGACAGCTTCTTCTTGTGTCCCTTCATCAGGTTGTAGCAGGGTCATTTGTCGGCGCATTTTATCGCTGTGGCATGCCGATTGGGCTGCACTTACGGACGACAAGCTTCGGGCCTTGAAACCTCTTCCCGCGGCTTGGACGTCCTCCTCACGCCCTTCTCGGCGGGAGGAGGTCTTTTTGGCCCGGTTACGGATTGGACACTGCCGGTTCAGCCATCGCCATCTGCTGACGCCTGCGCCAGCGCCGTTCGGCCCATGTGGGCAGTTGCTGATGGTCCGCCACATTTTAACGTCCTGTCCGGATTTTACTACACTGCGTCTTGATCTTGGCCTGCCATGTACTCTCGATGCCATTTTAGCAGATGACCCAGGAGCAGCTGCTCGCGTTCTTCGTTTTATCAACTTGACAAACCTGTCTAAGGACCTTTGATTATGCTGTTTTTTTTTTGTAGTCCTATGCCTGTCAGTCTGTCTTTTATCGTGTTTTCCCTTTTAGTTGCTGTATTAAACTTGTGCCTCGCGGTGCATTCCTAACGTAGTCTGGGCGCTAATGACCATTGAAGTTGTGCGCCCTAAAACCACAAAAAAAAAACAAAAAAAAAAAACGGACGGACTACACTATACAAGTCAGAGCATGGAATGTCAGACGTTTGAGCGTAGCTGGGAAGTTGGAAAATCTGGAAAGAGGAATGCAAAGGCTCATTCTCGTGTGGTGGGTTGGTGAAGTGAAATGGATAGAAGACAAGGATTTGTGTTCGGAGCAACATAGGGCAAAATCAACGGCAGGAGAAAATGATATAAATGCAATAGGATTCGTTACGAAAAAAGGAAATTTGGGCAGAGAGTGAGCTGCTGTGAACAATTCACTGACTGTGTTGTTTTCATTAAATTAGACAGCGAAACAACCCCAACAGTGATAGTTAAAGTGTACGTGGTAACGTCGCAAGCAGCAGATGAAGAGATTAAGTATGAGTATATGACAATATTAAACAGTTAATTCGGTCTACAGTCACTGGGGGTGGGAACTCGGTTGTATGGGAAGAGATGGAAGACAGATTTAAGGCAGAATATAGGCTTGCCAGTAGGAATGGGAGAGCAGGAAGACTAATTGAGTTCTGCAATAAATTTTAGATAATAGTGAGTATATTGTTCAGGAATCACAAGGAAAGTAAGCTTACTTGAAAAAGACACAGACATGGGAAGGCCAGGTGGAGAACATCATAGTCAGACAGAGATTTGGAAATCAGGTTATGGTTTGTAAGGCTTACCCAGGTGCAGACATCGACTCGACCACAATTTAGTTATGATGAAGAGTAGAATGAAAATTAAGAGAATCGTCCGAAAGGGCCAATGTGGAAGGAAGTGCAATACTGAAGTACATAGGAATTACAAGAAGCAGTTTAATTACATTAAGGATGAAGATACTGCGATAAGAAATATCACAGAACGCAGTTCAGTTAGATAGTTCACATCTCTAAACAGGGCGATCACTTATGTTGGACAGACGAGGAAGGATAACAGATAAAATCAACTGATCGACAAAGAGGGAAAAATAAAAATGTTCAGAGGAGGACATGAATACAGCAGTATAAATCTCTTACAAAACAATAGAAAGTGAAGGACAACCAGGTATAAACAGCTGCAGGAAAGATGTGATGAAATGGGAAAAGAAGTTATCTTCTGGAGCAATGGCTCAGCATATAGAAAAGTAAAAACAGATCCATTTCCATCTCTCCTCTGACGTCTTCATTCTTATTTCTGTCTCTGTTAGTCTTCTGCAAGGCCTACCTGAGAAACTTAATTTCACAGGATTGTAAACTAAACTTTGTCGGAACAGGCCTTGGAAGGTCGAACGGTACCGACCGGCCGCCGTGTCATCCTCAACCACAGGCGTCACTGGATGCTGATATGGAGTGGCATGTGGTCGGCACACCCCTCTCCTGGCCGTATGTCAGTTTACGAGACCGGAGCCACTGCTTCTCAATCAAGTAGCTCCTTGGTTTGCCTCATTGAAGCTGAGTGCACCCCGCTTGCCAACAGCGCTCTGCAGACCGGATGGTCACCCATCCAAGTGCTAGCTCAGCCCGATAGTGCTTAACTTCAGTGACCGGAAGGGAACCAGTGATACCACTGCGACAAGGCCGTTGGCTCACAGACTTGTAACTTGCTGACATCTACCTTGATAATCACACGACACTTTAAGCTGTATGCCATAATCGGCACGAGATACCCTTAAATATGGACTGTTTGGCTCTCAAAGGAACTCCATTGTACCACACAAGGCTCCGCACGCTATGAATCAATTTACTCTTTGGCAGCTTCATTTCTTCATATTGTACTTCTGAGTCAGCTTCCACAGATTCAAATTTTCTCTCCATCGAGCGTCAGGTTGCCTTAGGCAGATGCTTATTATAACCATTGCCACAGTTTTCCTCTTACTGTCGGCTGGCAGTATTTAAACTTGGAGCACCATGCATCTAATCTTCCCTGTAGCTCTACATCTGTTCCTCCCCAAATAGCTACATCATTAGCAAAGACTAAAGCAATGAGATCACCACTTCCTATCTCCTTGATTTCCTTTATGACAAGTGTAACAAAAAGTAATGGGGAACAGGCACGACACTACTGCGATCCAACCCCCCCCCCCCCCCCCCCCCGTCTCTCTCTCCCCCCCCCCCCCTGAAGCAAGCAGTCTGATCTGCTATTACCCACTTGTACACAACTTTTCCAGCCTTCACACTGTATTTGCAGATTCCTCATTAGGGACGCTGGAACCAGGTCCAAGAACTTGCAACCTGGCATACTATCAAAAGCTTTTCCGAAAACCAGGAACATTATCATGAGATCTTCACCTTTTTCCCAATACTTTTCCAATAACTGTGATTGTGCATATACCCAGTCTGTTGTTCTTCTGATGCTTCTGAATCCATGTTGTAACACTTCAAACTGGTTTTCTACCAATGATCCGAATCTTTTCTGATTAAACATTTCCAGTGGCTGAACACAGAGTGGTAACATAATCAGAATACTTTCTCCTACTTCCTCATTCCTTGAACAGTGATGTTATACTCCTCTTGTTCCAGTCATCCGGCACTTTATTTTCAGAAGAGCGAATTATCATCTTCCAAAACCGTTTAACTCAGTAACATTATACTATGGTGAGCCGTTTCAACTGTCACATGATTCCTGAATTGACGGACGTTGAAATAAGTGATGCGACAACGAAAGACTAATTGAAATCACTCAGCAGAGAGTAAGAGATGGCATTTTATGCTACAAGGGTACGGTTCTGTATGGGGCACGCAACAGAACTGCATCACCATCTAGTAGCAGTTCACTTTAAGTCGCTGTAGCAACAAGGAGTTGCAAGCGAGTACAGGGAAAGTGCAAGATCACTCCTAAGAAGGAGAATCGGTTGACAGTTGCGTATAGGTACAGAACAAACCAGCAGAAAAATGTTGACGCCAACCACAGTGCTTCCCCAACTGCGTCTCTTAGAACCCCTGCTCGTGCCTTGGTAAGGAGATCTTCCATAGCCCCTTCAAAACCTCCAGTGCTACAGGTAATGGTTCAACAGAAGTCAGCGGAAGCAACCAATAAAACAGAAAACTGGAACTCAATTAATTGTATTAATATAGGGATGAATATCAGATAAAGTAGGCTAGAGTCTAAAGGAATATTTCAAACGTCACAGCGACTTTTAACGTAGCGAACACGTTCCTACGGTAGCATACTCTGATACCTTACGACAGAGTAAACAGCAGAACGACACCATCGGAAAAAATGTTGATACTGGAGCACAAAAAGGTGAAAGGGCCCCTGTTTAACCCTGACTAAAACATATGGTACCAGCTGCCTCATTTACCAGCTGCCTCATTCAGCATTTCTCAGCACCTTTACAGTTTTTCCCCAAAATTGTGGCCAGGAAACATATTCACCTCTCATTCTTACAAGTTCAACTAATTGTAACTCTCTCACTAATTGAGCGCAATTC
Organism: Schistocerca americana; assembly: GCF_021461395.2. NCBI lineage: Eukaryota > Metazoa > Arthropoda > Insecta > Orthoptera > Acrididae > Schistocerca > Schistocerca americana. The sequence continues at coordinate 12,920,280 of NC_060120.1, read as the reverse complement.
ATCCTCATTATCTCCTTGCGTCTCTCTAACGTCAGCATTTCCTTCCTTGCACAGTCTCCTTCGTTTTGTCCTACTACTATACTACTGCTACTACTACTGTCTCATCTGTCTCCCTCTTCTCCCTCTAACTGCTACTATCTCATTCATTCATTCATTCACTCTCACTGCTGTTCTCTCTTTTATCGCCATCTCTTTCTTCCCCATAGGCTCTTTTTCTCTTATCACATGCTTTCACCAGCTTGCACTTCCTCCATCTTCATTCCTGTACCACAGGTAATGCCTCCGTCACTCTTTCCACAGCACTGTCCTGTCTCTGTCAACTATCGTCCACTACCACTGTGTCCAACTCTTCCTCTCCCACTACCATTGTATCTTTCGTTCTTTCTACATCACAACCACTGTCGACTATCTTCCAGAATTTATAATTTTTCTCTTTTTTTTCCCCACCGCCACGTATCCTTCTCTCTCAGAATAAAAAACCGCGAATATGTTCGCATGCTACAACTCTTAAAGGTGCTGAGAAAGGTAGAATGAAGCAGTTGGTACACGACTGTTCGTTCAGTCAGTCTTCTAGATAGTGGCCTCTTCACTTTTGTGCTCTGACGGGAGAAATTTTCTGCTGGTTCACTTCTTTTCCATCAGCAGGGCATGTGACTCATATGAAAAGAACTTTAAGGGAAAACACAATTCTGATGGCTTACTAAGGTAGGGTTCCCGGAACCCTTCTAAGGGACACATATTGCTGCATATGTATTCGTGCAACGTCAACTTACAAACTATGTTTCCACCTCACACCGGAATTTATGCCCCGGTAGCTGAGTGGTCAGCGTGACGGAATGTCAATCCTCAGGTCCCGGGTTCGATTCCCGACTGGGTCGGAGATTTTCTCCGCCCAGGGACTGGGTGTTGTGTTGTCCTAATCATCATCATTTCATCCCCATCGACGCGCAGGTCGCCTACGTGGCGTCAAATCGAAATACCTGCACCAGCCGAACGGTCTACCCGACGGGAGGCCCTAGCCATACGACATTTCATTTCATTTTCACCGGAATTTATGTGCGTATTTTACGTGTACAAGTAGGTAATATTGAGCCTCTGTATCTTGGAAACGTATAAAGATATCAAGAACATTTTCAAGCTTATTAGAGATTTGGGTCTTAAGAACATAACGTAAGAATTTCAGCGATTTTCCGTGCAGAGCCGTCTTGGAATCCGCGGTTTTCGAACTCAGAGACTGTTTGCTGGGTGTGTCTTGATAATCGAAAACGTTTCTCTTAAAATGGAAAGATGTCACTTCCAGAGAAGTGCCTAGAGAAGATACCGTTGAAGTTTGACCAATTTATTGATTTTAGTTATTTAGATATGAGCTGCTGACGTTGAAAACAAATTGGTGAAAAAACTTTTCTCAGGAACTAGATATGAACAAAACAGTGGCTTCATAAACACTTAAAGGAGCACCGTAGATCGTATCTCATGCACAAAGAATCAACCGATTGCCTCCATTTGCCTAAACAGGAGGAAGTGTGCAATATTCAAGCTTTTATCCAGTACTCTACTACCATTACAGTAACATGATGCTTCTGTTGGTTATACAAATGGTCCATAGCCCAAGGGATATCCAGAACACTTGACTCTATCTACATCGATTCTCCGCAGTCCACTTTACGGCACGTGGTGGAGGGTACCTCGTACCACTACTATCCATTTCCTTTCCTGTTCCATCTGCAAATAGGCTCCATATGAGCCCTAGTTTCCTGTACCAATTCGTGGTGCTTTCGCGCAATGTATGTTAGAGGCAACAGTTTCTCTATCACGAACAGAGCTCGAAGTATGAGCCCCGGGAAAACGCCTTAAAAAAACAGTGCTCCGTTTTGGACATACGTGTGCCGCATGCTGTCTCTTAAGTACCTCTTAAGTACATATTTTATATGTTTGTTTTAAGTTCATCATGAGACAGTATATACCGGTATCGAGATCGATAATGCTGATGGAGGTATGTTTCGTCTTTGCAGCTAAAGGAAAGGCACTTTGAATTTTGTCATACGTGTTTCGCTTCTTTCACTTATGAAGCATCTTAGTGGGCGGCAATATATGTTTGTTTCTGTATATGATGGATATTCTGTTAACTCATATCCTGGTTGCCAGGTGATAGTGTAGGACTGTACTGAACGCCTACCGCATATCAGCTAACACAATGTCAATCGTCATTTTTTCGTTTTACGTCGTTCCTCGGTTGCTTCAAATCTCTTGGTGCTGTATTCCGACTTTCCAACTAAGAGACAGGATAACGTCTAAATCTGCTTGAAGCTGATCATGAAGAAAATAGCCCACTGGATCTTTGTTCAACCGATATTGCTCATCTGTCTGAAAAAAATTACAGAAATTCCGTCGACAGGTCCTGGCGTACCAATTTGTACTGACTGGCCGCAGTTTCATCCTTTGCCAGTGGCGTCACAGGATGCGGTATAGAGGAGCGTGGGTCAGCACGCCGCTCTCCCAGTCGTTATCGGTTTTCGTGACCTGGAGCCGCTACAACTTGGTCAAGTAGATCCTCAGCTGGCATCGCGATGGAGGCTGCACCGCCTCCAGTTCTCTCAGTGAGGAAAAATGCCTGGCAGTAGCGGGAATCTAACCTGGGCCCTCCGCGAGACAGCTAGCCGCTCTGACAACGCAGTATCCATTACCAGGCTGAATTAATCGAAGAGGCAGAGCATTATGTCATCTGTTACCTTAACAAAACGGAGAGTGTCACACAAAAGCTATTCAGCTACAGTCTCAGACACCACAAAATAAATTGTTATTATTGTGCGGAGGTTGTAACTAAACCGCTTGTCGCAAGTTGCGCTAAAAGTAAAGGAGAACTCGTAACTGAAGGGTAAAATGCGACACACTGTGTCTTTTCGTAGTGCTGTAATTAGTTTAACTACGATAAACATCAGCTTAAGCACCTGTGCGCTTATTGCAACGTTCATTGACAGGATTGTACAAAGTGCAGAATATTTACTAGGGAGGATCGGGAAATTACGCACAGTAATTTTTTTCTCCCGGGGTATTGCAGCTGAATTGCTATAATTTCGAGACGATACAGTTTGAAGTTTGTGCTATAGAGGTATTTTGTTTTTATGTAAAGGTCTAGCGAAAGAAGCCAGAACTAAGAAAAAAAACGTGGCACACATCTTACAGTCGTCAACTTCTGAAGAGAAGCGTAGTTAGATAGTTGCAGGCCAATGGGCATAAACCGTGTGAAAATTTCGGGTACAACACAAATGGCTTGTAGTGGAAGACAGATGGTGTGAATTCTTCAAAAATGGTTCAAATGGCTCTGAGCACTTGGATCTCCACTGAGTAGCAGCGGATTGCGTTTTCAGACGACTTGACCTCAAACATCTGAGGTCAGCAGTCCCCTAGACTCAGAACTACTTAAACCTAACTAACCTAAGGGCATCACACACATCCATTCCCGAGGCGGGATTCGAACCTGCGACCGTAGCAGCAGCGAGGTTCCCGACTGAAGGGCCTAGAACCGCTCGGTCAGAAAGGCCAGCGAGCATTCTTCCAAGAGGGCCGTGTGAACGTTAGTATTTCGCCACGATGTGAGCAGCTCGCAACAGCTGCTACCCCTGGTAAGTGTGTGGTGTGTTACTGGTGGACTTTGTCGAATACGGGACCACTGGGAGTGCTGCAGCCTACATTGAAAATTTAAGCTGCGTCGTGCCCTTCGTAACAGAGGCGAGGTTGTCAAACTTCTTCATGACAATGTTCGCCACGTGTTGCTGACCCTGTTAGTGAGATAATCGCCATATGTGGGGTGGTGGGCGCTCCAGCTTCCACCATATACTGCTGATGCTGCAGCGTCGGACTTTTGACTGAACAGTAGTGCTGCTGACACGATGATTCTTGCATACGCTGTTGTTTATATATATTTGACGGTGCTGGCGCTGATTCAGTGTTTAACATTTGACGATGCCACTATGGCTCCAGTATATTACGGCATGTTTTTATAAAACAGATCCGAAGAGGGTCATTATATACCGAAACAGGTAGTCTGATGGCAAAAAATTTTTGACCGTAGAAGGAAAGTAAAGGACATTTATTCTTAATTCGGGTCACTGGTTTATTCGCGACCATGTCGCAGCTTGTGGGACTTTCATCTGTTTTGGTCCTTTCCGACCATCGCTTTGTGACAGATGCAGAAGTGAAATTAGCAGTCCGTAGATTGGTTACATCTCAGCCAAACGGACTTCTACGAAAATGGCACGTAGAAATTGGTGCCACGATGTGAGAAATGTTTTGAGAACGTTGGTGATTATTTAGTAAAGTAGGTAAAATACGTAAGTTCATTTGTGTATTTTTTGTTACCTATTAAACTTTTTAGTCATAAAATTACTGTGCGTTACTTTCCGATCTTCTTTCATGACTGGTAACAGAATCTGAGGCCAAGTTCTGCAGACATTGGTGGTGCGTCTCGCTGTTCTTGCTGAGGAGGCTGGCTGCGTGACCATTAGTCACAAAAAATGGCTGACTGCCCTGCTTTTTGCATGTCACCTGAATTCTTATGTTTACTCTTTTTGAGTCGCGAAGGACGATCTATGACAGTAGGTTAGAGAAGACAAACTTATTTGTCAAGGTCGATAATACGAGTGTTGTCCAGAAAGTAAGTCCCGATCGGTCGCAAAATGGACACCACAGTGAAAATCCGATGAAGCTTTGCACAGTTGTGTTGGGTAGTGTCTCTGGTATGATAGTCGAACGCATCAAGACGCTCTTTTCAGTTGTGAGCGCACTGTGAGCGAATAAAGGTGCCTAGAACAACGATGTCTCCCGCCAGGTAGGAGGAGGGGATTCACCTTAATGAATGCAGCCCACCTAACACAACTGCCACACACTTCCTTCTCCATGGCAATTCTCAGCCGCACTCTGCAGGTACAGTGTAGACGCCCCTGCAGCCTTTTCGATGGTAAGTGTTCGATCACCCACAACACAGCCCTAATTGGCTCGTCCTGAGTATCATCTGTTCACACGAAACACTGGATAAGAAGACCACACTTGGGCGCAAGCTACGCGCTATAGACCAGCGTAGAGATTGATCGGAAAGCACAGGTGGCTGCCTTCTATGACGACGGTGTTGGAAATTTGGTATAACGCTCCGACAAATGTCTAAGCCGGAGCGGCGACTATATAGAGAAGTATCTGGAAGCTGTATCTAACTCTTGCAAATAAAATGTTTCTTACTTTCACTGTGGTTTCCATTTAGCGACCGATCGGAACTTACTTTCGGGACAACCCTCGTAATAACCTTTATTTTCGAAAACCGGTTTCGGTAGTCAGTGATAAGAATTTCAGATCTCGACAGGCAGGTTGACCTAAGAAATATTGAATAATGTCTGTCGAAATCTGCAGCTGCTATCATTTATTACCGAAACCGGTTATCGAGAATAAAGGTGACTGTTAGCGACCTTGGCCGGCCGAAGTGGTCGAGCGGTTCTAGGCTCTACAGTCTGGAACCGCGCGACGGCTACGGTCGCAGGTTCGAATCCTGCCTCGGGCATGGATGTGTGTGATGTCCTTAGGTTAGTTAAGTTTAAGTCGTTTTAAGTTCTAGGGGACTGATGACCTCAGAAGTTAAGTCCCACAGTGCTCAAAGCCATTTGAACATTTTTTTTTTTTTTTTTTTTTTTTTTTTTTTTTTAGCGAACTTGACAAACAAGTTACTGGTCAGAGCCAACGTAAGTAGTGTATGCAGTTACGTTGTTCTTTAGTGTTTGCTACCACGGGGATTGTACAAGTATCAGTGTGGGAACTTATCAAAATACAATATCTCGTAAACCACACGCACTAGAATCCTGCAACAAACTCTGACATTCTAATTTAACCTACTTTTAGTTTATATCAGTAGACAATATTCGCTTTAAGAATTGTGTGTTTGTACAATGGTACAATTTCTAAGTATTATTACAATCTGTTTATTGGCTAAAAATACAGGCCTCTGACTACTAATACTTTCTGTGAAAACCGCCTTTTAATAGCACTTTGCATTTCCGCAATATTTGCTGGTTAAGTTTCATGTGATTCACCCTGTATACCCTGGCACACTACCACTTAGCCAACCTTAACTACGTACCACTACTGTGTGCCCTAACAATAAGTAGCCGTTGTGAATATAGTGTCGATCTGTGTGACTTGTGCGCAATAATTGTTAAAATTATTTACAAAAGTGAGCGAAGAGGCTATACATGGTCCTTCTAGCGACTGACCATAAACTTTGGTCCACTTTAGTGTTGCATTAATACATTACACATTTGTTTCTTTTATACGCTATAAACTGGCTGCTGTCAACCGGCAATGTGCCACGTGCAGATTATGCAAGCTTCCACTGCCGGCAACCTCCGCTCAGTAGCCGAGTAAACCTATAGGATTGAGTAGGATCAGTGGGTACATGTAAATGTTGAAACTTGTAACAACAATACTAACACTCTCAGCAAATATCCCTGACCAACGTAGGAGAGCTGATCACGAGAGTCCTTTCTCATCTTGTAAAAAAACTTCCACCATGTAGATGTAACCTCTTCATAGCTCAGAAATGACTTTATAGACAAAATCTACGGAATTGGTAGTATTGTTAAGCACTACTTCTCGAAAATTAAATCCTTGAACTGCTGGACACGAGTAGAAATCCTGGCTCAATATGTGCTCATTTTCATTGTGGATTAGTTGTTGGGAGCTCCCTTCTCCTATGCAATGTGTGACAATTCTCTCTCAGTCCTGTAAGCCATTGGAAGGTTTCTTACAATACGCAGTGCATCTTTAAATTATCCTCGACAATTTTCTGGAAACTTTCACCCGTTAGTGTTATTTTAACGTTTTTTCTCCAGTTGTTTGTGTCGTGTAACATAAAAGTTTTGTACCATTTCTGCAGGAGGAACCACACGTTCGACCTGGTGATCTTCGAGCGGATGCCCTACCAAGCCTACTATGGCCTGTTCCACAGGGTCGGATCACCTCCTCTGGTCGGCTTTGTCACATTCTCTGCTCTCGCACCCACGTACTATACCTTGGGAAATGCCATGAACCCGGCTTACCTGCCCGAGGTCAGGGTTGGCCTCTCTGATCACATGACCTTCTGGGAGCGCTTGTACAACACCTACTTCATTCTGAGGTTTTATCACACGTGGTTCTACCAAGTGCTCCCGAAACAGGAGACTCTCATGAGAGAAGTCTTCGGAACTGAACCACCTTCGATTTACGAAACTGAGCGCAACTACAGTTTACTCATAGTCGGCAACCATTTCTCTCTGGAGTACCTTCGACCGCAGCTGCCGAACGTTATAGAGATTACTGGCATCAACGTATCGACCAAGATCGAGAAGTTACCGAAGGTGAGTCAAAAATAGTTTTGTAAGTTGATCACACGAATTGCACATAATGGCATTGTTTTGTTGATTTGTACGTGAGCATCGTAAATCATTGTAATTCTCGATAATATTGGTAACCCAGTCATTTGTCAGTACAAATTTCCATGACACTAGGACTAGCTGAAAAGTAGAACGTGATCTGTCTTCCTCCACGTATGGCATGATGACTAGAATATTTAACGTAGATTGTGAATGAAGTGGAATTTGTGACAGAACTTAGATGCTGACATAGGCTCCCACAGTCTTATCGAATACATTTCTCGAATGTAGCATGGTCAACAACATACCACTGCTTCACTCTACAAAACACTGCTATGAGGTTAGAGACCTGAAGCCGATAAAAGGCGGAAAGTCTGCTTACCGTCGGTTTTACGGCACTACTTTCAGTGTGAATTCTAGTGATGAAACAGTGCTTCAGCAGCAGTACTCGAAATCGTAAACTCGTTGTCAGATTTCTAATTATTTTTTAGAACAGCTGCTATGGGTACATAATTTGAGCATGTAGGTTTTTGGGTTTCCTTGATTAATCATAAAATGCAACATAATTTTATTTGCTCTGATTTCATGATCACTGAAAATTCAAGTCCACTGAATTCTCGCGATTCAAGAGAAACCTGTTCCAATGATGTCTTACTGAACAAGACCCATGAATCGATTCCCTGGTAAACTAGATTTTCACCAATCACGTCGTTAAAGTTTACAACAGTTGATCATATGTAGACTACATCTTTTCAGCTTCCTAGGACGTAATATGTATATTAAATTTGGGACACGCAGTCTTGGAGTTTGCAAGGCTTCATGTCCGAAAATCATTGCACCATGTAAGAATATTACATTTCGTTTTGTATAGACCCTAAAACCTCTGATTCTGTGGAAATGTGGGCAATGATGAAAACCCTTAAGACTGCTGGCTCAGTCAGAAATTTATAGGTCGTCTAAATCATATTTGAGAACAGGCGACGATTGTGGTCAGCTATATCATGTATCAAGACGTAACAGTTAACAGCAAATAGCCAAAGAGTTCTCTCGGGTGGGGGGACAGGACAGCACCTCGTGACTGGAATTTAAATTCAAAAACCTCTACTGGGAGAGGACAGAGCCTCAGAATCGAGGGATTGTTCCTGAATCACTTCAGACTGGCTGACGATATTGTCTTACAAGTGACGGAAATAACAATTATGGTTTAAGAACTGTAACAATCAGTTGGTTTAAAGATCAGTTTCTATAAACATACGTCATCCCACACTAATGCCATTGCGCAATAAGAGCGGCGCTTTGTCAGAAAAGAGTTTGGCTACATACAGTGTGCGGCTGAAATTCTGTGGCAACTGGAAACGTACTGCAAAATTGAATTCGGGGGACAGTACTATTCGTGTGGGTCATGTCTAAACTCCACACTCTTAAGCTATGAAATTCTGGTGGTATTTGGACTAAATACAATGCTGCGTCCAGCAGTAGTGAAATGGTGCCACTGGTTTGAAAAATGTCTCGCAGGCGTGGGTGACATTGTCCGGGAAGTTCACATATTGCACCATGCAAATTCCATCTTTTCACCAAGCTAAAAGAACATCAGGAGGAAAGATATCACACAAAGCAGTTCTTAACGTCTATGTGAAAAAGGAGCGGATTCCTATCGTTGAGGAGTTCACTGGTAGAACGTTCTAATTACTCACGGGAGTGCAGCTACATGATATGTCCGACAACCGCCGATATTTCGATGGTGTCATTTTCAAGACACATACCTGGAAAGGAAGCGGTGTGCAAGGGAGTCTAAATCTTTGATTTCCAAAGTATTTCGAGAAAGAAAACAGACAGACAGACAGACAGACAGAGAGAGAGAGAGAGAGAGAGAGAGAGAGAGAGAGACTATACACACCAGCAGCGAGATGTGTGTATCACACATCTAAAGATGACCGACGTCAGAATTTATCGATGGTGACAATTGATAACCAAAGGGTGAAGTAGCAATAGCTATGTCCTCCTGTTTCTTTGCGAAGGGAGAGGGCAAGATTTCCCGCATAATTCACGCAAAAATCTCTATCTCCACTTACAAGGCAACACTCTAATTTAATTACAACTACATCCTTAACATCACTATCCTAATACCTGGAAGTGCATGCCAGAAACTCCGGGTTGCTATATTCTATGGGATGACCAGTGTCATAAATAGGGAAGAAAGGTCGGCAATAAAGATCTGCTCAGCTATTGTAAGCGTGTGTGACACTTGTACGAGGTGCATTCAAGTTCTAAGGCCTCCGATTTTTTTTCTCCGGACTGGAAAGAGATAGAAACATGCGCATTGTTTTAAAATGAGGCCGTGTTCATTGTCAATACGTCCCAGAGATGGCAGCACCGTACGGCAGATGGAATTTTACAGCCAGCGGCGAGAATGAGAACTGTTTTAAATACTTAAAATGGCGACGTTTTCCTTACTTGAACAGCGTGCAATCATTCGTTTTCTGAATTTGCGTGGTGTGAAACCAATTGAAATTCATCGACAGTTGAAGGAGACATGTGGTGATGGAGTTATGGATGTGTCGAAAGTGCGTTCGTGGGTGCGACAGTTTAATGAAGGCAGAACATCGTGTGACAACAAACCGAAACAACCTCGGGCTCGCACAAGCCGGTCTGACGACATGATCGAGAAAGTGGAGAGAATTGTTTTGGGGGGTCGCCGAATGACTGTTGAACAGTTGGCATTTCAATGGGTTCTGTGCACACAATTCTGTATGACGACCTGAAAATGCGAAAAGTGTCATCCAGGTGGGTGCCACGAATGATGACGGACGACCACATGGCTGCCCGTGTGGCATGTTGCCAAACAATGTTGACGCGCAACGACAGCACGAATGGGACTTTCTTTTCGTCGGTTGTGACAATGGATGAGACGTGGATGCCATTTTTCAATCCAGAAACTAAGCGCCAGTCAGCTCAATGGAAGCACACAAATTCACCGCCACCAAAAAAATTTCGGGTAAACGCCAGTGCTGAAAAAATGGTGTCCATGTTCTGGGACAGTGAGGACGTAATCCTTACCCATTGCGTTCCAAAGGGCACTACGGTAACAGGCGCATCCTACGAAAATGTTTTGAAGAACAAATTCCTTCCTGCACTGCAACAAAAACGTCCGGGAAGGGCTGCACATGTGCTGTTTCACCAAGACAACGCACCCGCACATCGAGGTAACGTTACGCAACAGTTTCTTAGTGATAACAACTTTGAAGTGATTCCTCATGCTCCCTACTCACCTGACCTGGCTCCTAGTGACTTTTGGCTTTTTCCAACAATGAAAGACACTTTCTGTGGCCGCACATGCACCAGCCGTTCTGCTATTGCCTCAGCGATTTTCCAGTGGTCAAAACAGACTCCTAAAGAAGCCTTCGCCGCTGCCATGGAATCATGGAGTCAGCGTTGTGAAAAATGTGTACGTCTGCAGGGAGATTACGTCGAGAAGTAACGCCAGTTTCATCGATTTCGGGTGAGTAGTTAATTAGAAACAAAATCGGAGGCCTTGAATGCACCTCGTACATTCAGTACACCGGTCCTCCATGGTCCTGATGTTGTGACCAATATACGACATGCCGAAACTGCAAGGAATACGACAGGCACATGCTTTACGCAAACCAAGATCACCGATTACGGATCCTACGATTCAGGATCTAGCTGTTGAGATAGTGTTATTAGAGGAAGCATTTGAAATTAAATTAGCGAACGACCTTGTAAACAGAGATAGAGGTTTTGGTTTAAATTCTGCGTGGAACCCTGCACTCTCCCTTGTCAAAAACAGAGGGACACAGTTATTACTACCTTATCATTGCATGACGTTGGTCCTCTTTAGCTGAGCGCTGGTTCTAAAGTGTATTATGTATTATGTTTGTGTGTGTTGACTTCCGGGGTGTGCTCTACAAACCGAAGTGTTGAATATCCTTGGACAGTGCTTCCTTCTTGCATTTGTGCCTTGAACATCTGCACCTGTGGAAATGACGTAGGTTGCCGAAGATGTCACTTGCCTACCTTCCCAAAAGGTATTTGGACGTTTTACATGCCTTGAGAAAGTCGGGTTTTAGGTTGGTAGGACGTTCCAACTCTTGAGAAAACTCTTTACGGTATGTGAGCGCATTGTGGATACGTAAAATTCTGCAGCGTTTTGGTCACTGTTACACGTAACCATCCGTAGAGCGTTGAGCTGGGAAAACGTAGCTCCTTCCAACGGTATATAATAATTTACTTTCGTAATTTGACATGGCATTGAGCATAAGGAGGAGGGCGTTACGCGTCCATTATTGGTGTTTGCTTTATGTATTGTCATTGGTGTAATCAGATGTCCTTCACTGATGTCTGCTTCATTTCTCGCCATGGGCGGAAAACAGGTGAATGAGAAATGGGCGACTGTTGTAACGTTGTTTACTTGCTGACGGCTGAGGTGTACCTACGATCCTACGACCGCTGTCGTCTCCCGCACTCCTGTGTGGGTTGCTTTGCGAAGCCTTGTTGTCACACAGCGCAGTTACCGCTGGCATCCCAGAGACATGAGATGTGTACCTGTCTTCTCTGTCCATGCTGGCGGGTCGCCTGTAGAGTATTCCATCTCAACGCAAGTGGCTGTTTCACCAGTACGTGGGCACCTGGCAATATTATCAGCTTGTCGCACTTGTCCTGGTTGTTCCGTCACCACGTACTTCGTGTTGTCTCTGGTGAATGTATAAACAGAGGGGCGGTATAGCTGTGGGTTAACCTCTCTCGTCTTTTTCAACAAGCATCTTTATAGAGATATTTACAGAAACAGCGCTCCAGTTCGCACTATTATGTATCGAATGATTATGTTCTGAATGCTGGCTGCGGCACTTTGATGGTACATTCGTCATCTGCCTACGTGGAGAAGAAGAACTACGAAGTTTTCTTCAACGCCTTAATCAACAACACAGCAAAATCCAATTTTCTATGATGTCGTAACAGAACTGGCTGCTGCCCTCCCTCGACGTGGAAGCTTATCGAAAGTCTGTTGGTAAACTTGGCACAAAGTATACAGGGTGGTCCATTGATAGTGACCGGGCCAAATATCTCACGAAATAAGCATCAAACGAAAAAACTACAAAGAACGAAACTCGTCTAGCTTGAAGGGGGAAACCAGATGGCGCTATGGTTGGCCCGATAGATGGCGCTGCCATAGGTCAAACGGATATCAACGGCGTTTTTTTTTAAATAGGAACACCCATTTATTACATAATCGTGTAATACGTAAAGAAATACGAATGTTTTAGCTGGACCACTTTTTTCGCTTTGTCATAGATGGTGCTGTAGCAGTCACAAACGTATAAGTACGTGGTATCACGTAACATTCCGCCAGTGCGGACGATATTTGCTTCGTGATACATTACCGGTGTTAAAATGGACCGTTTACCAATTGCGGAAAGGGTTGACATCGTGTTGATGTATGGCTATTGTGATCAAAATGCCCAACGGTCGTGTGCTATGCATGCTGCTCGGTATCCTTGACGACATCATTCAAGTGTCCGGATCGTTCGCCGGATAGTTACGTTATTCAACGAAACAGGAAGTGTTCAGCCACATGTGAAACGTCAACCACGACCTGCAAGAATTGATGATGCCCAAGTAAATGTTTTAGCTGCTGTCGCGGCTAATCCGCACGTCAGTAGCAGACAACTTGCGCGAGAATCGGGAATCTAAAAAACGCCGGTGTTGACAATGCTACATAAACATCGATTGCACCCGCACCATATTTCTATGCACCAGGAATTGCATGGTGACGACTTTGAAAGTCGTGTACAGTTCTGCCACTGGCCCCAAGACAAATTACGGGACGATGACAGATATTTTGCACGCGTTGTATTTAACGACGAAGCGTCATTCACCAACAGCGGTAACGTAAACTGGCATGATATGCATTATTCGGCAACGGAAAAATCCACCATGGCTGCGACAAGTGGAACATTAGCGACCTTGGCGGGTTAATGTATGGTGCCGCCTTATGGGAGGAAGGATAATTGGCCCCCATTTTATCGATGGCAGTCTAAATGGTGCAATGTATGCTGATTTCCTACGTAATCTTCTACCGATGTTACTAAGAGATGCTTCACTGCATGACAGAATGGCGATGTACTTCCAACATGATGGAAAATCCACCATGGCTGCGACAAGTGGAACATTAGCGACCTTGGCGGGTTAATGTATGGTGCCGCCTTATGGGAGGAAGGATAATTGGCCCCCATTTTATCGATGGCAGTCTAAATGGTGCAATGTATGCTGATTTCCTACGTAATCTTCTACCGATGTTACTAAGAGATGCTTCACTGCATGACAGAATGGCGATGTACTTCCAACATGATGGAAAATCCACCATGGCTGCGACAAGTGGAACATTAGCGACCTTGGCGGGTTAATGTATGGTGCCGCCTTATGGGAGGAAGGATAATTGGCCCCCATTTTATCGATGGCAGTCTAAATGGTGCAATGTATGCTGATTTCCTACGTAATCTTCTACCGATGTTACTAAGAGATGCTTCACTGCATGACAGAATGGCGATGTGCTTCCAACATGATGGATGTCCGGCATATAGCTCGCGTGTGGTTGAAGCGGTATTGAATAGCATATTTCATGACAGGTGGACTGGTCGTCGAAGCACCATAGCATGGCCCGCACGTTCACCGGATCTGGTGCCGCCGGATTTCTTTCTGTGGGAAAAGTTGAAGGATGTTTGCTATCGTGATCCACCGACAATGCCTGACAACATGCGTCAGCGCATTGCCAATGCATGTGCGAACATTACAGAAGGCTAACTATTCGGTGTCGAGAGGAATGTCGTGACACGTATTGCGAATGCATTGAGGTTGACGGACATCATTTGGGGCTTGTATTGCATTAATGTGGTATTTACAGGTAATCTTGCTGTATCATCATGCGTTCTCAGAAATAAGTTCACGAAGGTACATGTATCACATTGGAACAACCGAAATAAAATGTTCAAACGTACCTACGTTCTGTATATTAATTTAAAAAACCTACCTGTTACCAACTGTTCGTCTACAATCGTGAGCCATGTGTTTGTGATTATTACAGCGCCATCTATCACAAAGTGAAAAAAGTGGTCCAACGAAAACATTCATATTTCTTTACGCACTACACGAATATCTAATAAAAAATGGGGGTTCCTATGAAAAAAAACGCATTTGATATCCATTCGACCTATGGCAGCGCCATCTAGCGGGCCAATCATAGCGCTATCTGGTTTCTCCCTTCAAGGTAGAAAAGTTTCGTTCTTTGTAGTTTTTTCGTTTGACGCTTATTTCGTGAGATATTTGGTCCGGTCACGATCAATAGACCACGCTGTATAGAAAGTCTACCAGTCTCCTACTCACAACAGCCAAGAGGATCCACAATGAAAAATATTTGTAGGCGCAACTTCAAAACCTCAGAATCCAATAAAATTCTTCAGAGTTTGAGGCCTCGTTGTTGACTCTAAAATTCAGACTTTTCGGCGACTATTACAAGACGCCTTCCTCAGGGTGTACTTCTAACTGCTGAATGAGCACTAGTTTGGTTACTTATATACTGTGGGGGAGTGCTGTCATTGGATATGTGGGTGAGGAGGTGTTCTTTTATTGGTCTTTGCATTACGCGTTGTCGCTGGAGTTTCCTTTATTGCTTACCACTGGTGGAAATCGGCGAACAGAAAACTGAGCATCGACTGCAGCGTAGCGTTGTTTACGAACTGCGTAGTATCGGCTAGGGCGCGTCAGCGCTCTGTGTACCCTCCACCGCTGTGGCCCATCGCGCGCCTATTGCTTTGCGAGAGTTGTCCTTTCGCAAAGCTGTCAATGCTGGCATCCAAGGCGCTGAAAGTCAGTACCCGTCTTCTATAGTCATGTTGTGGGGTCGCATGGCTATTTCTATAGCCTCTCTAATCTTTCTCCTCAAACGAAACGGCTGTTTCGCCACTATGCTGGCCTCCCGAAATTCGATATTCATCCTGCACCGTTCCTGGTGTTTGGCCACCGCTGATTTGTTGTATTGTTTGAGACGAATATATCTCTTGTGTTCAGATAACCTTGTGATTACTGAACGCCCAGTCTCACATACATACACTAGTTCACACTGGCACCTGATTTCATAAACTCCGGCGGCAAAAAACCAATAAGTTGTATCTTTCGTCGAGGCCTTTTATTTTGTCGTTGCTACGAAAAATCGGCTTAATACCTGCCCGACGCAGAGCAAAGTTACATAAACTCTAAAAAATAGAGTTTTTGCGAAATATTATTTAAAATTCAAGCTAACGTCTTTTCTACGTCACTTCTTGAGGAGAACAAAGATTTGTACTCAGGGTTCACTTTCCCGTCAATGCTTCTCTTCTGGTTTCCTGTTTTCTGCCTTTGCTTTCGTAGGTCTTCAACTGACTTTTCAACAGTAGATATCTTGAGTGACAGTTTTATAAACTTAAAGCGCATTTATTTGGAGTTCGGGTTTTGCCATGAAAACACTTTTTTTAGGAGCTCGGGATCGGGTAGATACTGTAAGTGGTCTGGACAAAATCCTGTAAACAATTAGGAAGCCTCTACTTGTGAATGAAGAGGCTGTTATCCTTCTGAGCCTGTAAATATTTACACCAGCTTACGTGGCACAGATGATGAATGGGATTTTCATCTGTTGACACAATGTGCAAATATGTAGAGCACACTCCTTTTTTTATGTCACTTACACTGGACAGGATCTTCTTCATAATACGGTCGTAATACACTTGAAGTGTGTTTACCGTCTGGTTGGTGAGTCTGTTGTGTCCACCAAAGCCCTTTCCACCATCCTACGTTTTGCCCTTCATATCACTGACATGACTTCTCAATCTAGAGCAATTTTTTTTTATATGTATCCCGTGCAAGTTCGCTTGAAATTAATCTGCAGCATCGCTGTTCACATAATTGGTATTGAAGTATTGTTTCCAAAAGCTGGTGTGGCAGAAAGGTCGCGGCACACAGGTACTTAAGTTGTGATTTCCTCACTGAAATTTTGGTGGTTTTATTGTCTATCAGTTCTTCTAATAAATAAATAAAAAAAATTGGAAATTAACGTTATCGGTCAATTTCATGAATGTCCCAGCTTAACAGTATTTACAAGCTTAAAATCCACAAGAGTAGTAATTTTTATAGGAAATGCTTAGTGCATCTATTTGGAATAGAAGATTAGGTCATTTAAATGAAAATGATCTTACAAAAATGAAAAATGGTGCTGTCACAGTACAATAATACTTGTTCCGCAGATAATGAATTCCACATTTCGTAACGACGAGGAACGTGCCAGTTTAACACAAGTTTTCTTTATGCGATAATTTTTTTTCTTACTACTGCAACTTCATGTCGAAAAATTCGTGTACTGAGCAGGAGTTGTCATTTAGAAATCCTTTTAGTTTGTTTTTAAATAGTGGTTCGGGGCCTGTCAAACTTTTAATGCTCTTTGGTATCTGACCAAACACTTTTATGACAGTACAATTCATCCCTTTATGTGCGAACGTCAGGCATAACTGAAAATCATCCTTTCTTCTAGTGTTGTAGTTATACGCTTCGAAGTTATTTTTGAATTGACATGGGTTACTCATAACGAATTCCGTAAGTGAATATACATATGTATTGTGAAGGTACTGTGTATATCCCTAGTTCCTTAAATAAATGTCTGCAAGGGGATTGTTGGTGGGTTCCAGCCATTATTCTGATTACACGCTTTTGTGCAATAAATACTTTTCTCTTAGAGATGAGTTACTTCAAAATATGATGCAATACGAAAGCAGTGAATGGAAACTGACACAGAAGGCTAATTTACTGATATGTTTAACGCAAAAATAGCACAATCAGATGAAATCACACGTTTCAGCAGATCATCAATGTGTTTCTTATAATGCAGTTTCATCAATGCACACTGCCAGAAATTTTTAATAATCTGACTTTTGAAAGCGGACTTCTGTTCAAAGTGTATACTCATCAATGGTGTTCAGCCATTTACTGTGCCGAATTGCATATACTGTGTTATCTCAAAAGTTAGTGAGAGTCCATTTGCAGAGAACCACTTAATAATTTCCCAAAAACATTATTACAATTTCTTGAGCTAATTTTTGTTGTTGGACGTCATTGCTACACCTGTATCATCAGTAAAAAGATCTGGCTTTGCTACTTCCTGAATAAAGTGTGACAGGGGGCCTAACACTGAACCCTGTTCAACTTTGTTATTGACACCTTCTCAGTTACAGAACACTGATGATTGTTGCAGACTATCTGCACTGTTAATTTCAACCTTTTGCATTCTTCCAGTTAAAAATCAATTAAATCATTTGTGCACTGTCCCACTCTTACAACAATACTTGAGCTCATCTAGAAGAATTTCAGGATTCACACAATCAAGATACTTTGAGAGATCAAAAAATATCCCAATGGGTGATGTTCGGTCGTTCAGAGTATTTAATATTTGATCAATGAAGCATACCAGGCGTTAACTTTTGAAAGCCCTTTCTGAAAACCAAATTGGCATTTTGTTAGTACTTAAGTTTCACAAATATGTGGAGCAACTCTTAAATGCGTTACTTTTCCAAGAATTTTGGGTAAGGCTGTCAGAAATGAGACTGGGCAGTAGTTTTTAACATCAAACACTTTTTATGCGATGGTTTAACAACAGCAAATTTCAGCCTCTCTGGAAAAATGCTCTGTTTCAGTGAGTTACTACATACACAGTGATTCTTACTTCTGTCTGGAACAAGCTTTTAGTACTCATTTGGAAATGTCATCTCTTCCATGGGATTTTACTTTTGAGTGAATTTAGTGCTGTTCTAATTTCAGTAGGAGAGTTGAGTTGAATTTTAATTTTATCAAATTGCATAGGCATGACCTCCATATTGGTTAAATAATTTATATTGAGCTTGACAGAAAAACAGTCTCCCTCTTCGCTCAGTTTTTATAATATTCCAAATTGCTTGAATATTATCAGTTATGATAATCTCAGACAAATGCACAAAGTTTTGGACTTTTTATAACTTTTCTTAATAAATGAAGTACATTTAATAATTTTTGACGGTTTTTAGATTATTACTGCTTCTGTTTCAAAGGTACTTTCATTCCTTTAGTAAACCACAGCTTTTTAGATGGTTTCTTGCAATTGTGTTTCATTGTTTTCTTAGGGAAACCATTTTCAGATATACTCACAAAGGTTTAATGAAATAAGTTAGATTTTAAACTAGCATCGCCTTCCTCCTGCACGTAATTCAACTCTGCTGCAGGCTTTTCCTAAAATTTGCAAATGTTAAATAGTTAACTGAACACTATTTTGGAGGATTGTTTTGCGTTATTTTATGGAACTGTCATATACTGTAACTATCTGTGCATCATGATCAGAAACATTCTGCTTAAGAGGAAAAGTTTTTGATTGATTAAAATTTATGTTGTTCCCTAAAAACATTATCTACCAGTGTAATGGTTTCCTGTCCTATCAAAGTAGGAAAAACTAATGTCAAATTGAAAGAATAAAGTAATACTTCAAGGTCAATCTTTCTATCAAACACTTTCAGAAACCCTACATTGAAATCTCCACAAACAATAATTTGCTTCCCTCTGTCTGTCAGATAGCACAACAAAGAATTCAAGTTTTTCAGAAATAGCTGTAGCAGAGGGGACCTATACACACCTACGGTTTTGAAAGTAGTATATTTATGTAAATAACTTATAAAAAACTGCAACCAGACACTTTTTTGAATAAATGTTTTATTCTATGAACTGGTTTCCGAACCTTTTCAGGTTCATCTTCAAATGGTTGCAGGAAGTTACATTATTATTTCTAGCATAATGTTGGGTGCTGGCTCTATGACAGAGATGGAACACACTTTAATGTATCATTCAGACTACAGCATATCTGTCGATATCGATGTAAAGTCATTTTTTTACTTATTGCGACAGTGTAGGGAGCTTTATCTGGTTAGTGTCCGTTTGCCTCCATTTTCATGTCCAGTTGTTATATCACTACACACGCTTCCACATAAACTATATTAATTTACACTTTGACACTGAGACTTTTCAAGCATCCAGCATGCACTTCATAGCTGTTTCTTGTAACAAACATCTTGACAGAAAGATATTGTATAGTCCTCCTCTGTACACAGATGTAATTCATTCTTCTTTACATGTATTAAAGTCGATATTAGAGCAAATATTTTAATCAGACTGGCGATTACATAAGAGCACAAAATAAAGTAAATTAATAAATTACTACAAGAACAAACTTCAGGTGATCTGATACCTTATTTCTATTTGTATATTACGTATAATGCAGGTAGTTTATAGCATTGTTTTAATTTTTTAATCATGATTAGCAGTAACATGAATACCCAGGAATCAATGATACATAGTCCGCCTCCAGTAGCTGAGTGGTCAGTGCGACAGAATGTCAATCTTAAGAGCCTGTGTTCGATTCTCGGCTGGGTCAGAGATTTTCTCCGCTCAGGGACTGGGTGTTGTGTTGTCCTAATAATCACCATTTCATCCACAAGTCGCCGAAGTGGCGTCAAATCGAAAGACTTGCACCAGGGAAGTGGCCTACCCGATGGGCGGTCCTAGTCACACGCCATTTTTTTTAATGATACATCGTTATTGTACCTGCAGTGAGATGCAACTGTCTGTGTGACTAGGACCTTTATATTTAAATTTAAATTAATAACAAACCTTCAGATGAACTGTTGACTTATATCTGTTGTTGTGTTAACATGATCTGGGGTATTAGCAAGAGTAGATTCCATTTATTTTAGCTGAAGGTATACCTATAAAAGTTATAGTGATTGTAATGAACTAAAGCTGTTAGTATGGCTGTGCACTTTATAATTAAAAATCATGAACATAAGTTCAACTATTGACTTATTTTTATTCTTACATTAAAGTGATCTGGAATACTGGTAAAGCCAGAAACTATTAATTCAAGCTAGAAGTAATATGTATAGAAGTACTGATTTATGTTCGCAGTACAAGGCTTTAACATTTAGAAATATTGTACAGGTTTTATTTTGTGGTAGGATATTACATTGACATCAGTGTAGTTAGTTTGGGGGGGGGGGGGGGGAGGTGTTGCAGGGTTTGTTGAATGGTTACTTGTTTTGAACTAGTAGATCTTCAAAGTTCTGAAGGAAAAATTTGTTTTTCAGTTCAATTTTATCATTGAGTATGTAGTCAGGTGCTGTATTTGTATAGATAAATATTTCAATTTCTTCACGGAGGTCAAGTATTGTGCCTTTGTTGGCAAAATGGAGCATTTGGAGATTCTGTTCTATGTTGTTTGCTGAATGATTGTGTTGGGCAACAAGTGAGTCAAAGCTGAACTTATTCAGGTTGTTAAGACGGAGTGCATCGATGTGTTCTTTAAATCTTGTTGTGAAGCTTCTACTAGTTTGTCCAATGTAGAAACTTGGATATGAGTTGCAAATGACCTTGTACACACCTGAATTTTTATACTGTTGTATACCAGTTTTGATGCTGTGTATGATTTTATTTTGTATCTCGTTGTTGGTGAAGAAACTTGTTTTCATGTTGTATGTGTTGAAGAGGTTGGCAATTTGGTGAGAGATCTTCTGTAGGAAAGGCAGGCTTATAAATGTGGTCTTCTTTTTTGGGGGTGGTTGTTCATCAGTTGATTGATTTTAATTTTGCTGTATGGATTAGTTTATCTATTATTGCAGAGTTGTAACCATTGCTGAAGGCAATTGATTTAATAATTTCTGTTCTTTTTATCTTTCACTTGTGTCCATTGGAATTTTAAGCATGTAATAAACCATTGTTCTGAAGAATGCTTTTTTATGTTGGTCTGGATGGCAAGAGGATTTCTTTATGGTAACATTGGCAGTTGTTGGCATTCTGAAAATTTGAAATTTATGTTTTTGATTTTTATTTCAGGTTGTTAGACCAACATAGTTAATGCCTTCTAGTGTTTCATGTTCTACTGTGAATTGAATTTTATTGTGTATTTTATAAAGTTCTTTGGCTAGATCAACATTCATAATGTACCTAATAGATATTTGCCCATGGATGGGTACATCACATATGCAGATTGTGGATGGGTTGCACTATTCACCTGTGTCCTTGGTGGTTCAAATGGATAGAGCATCTGCCATATAATAAGGAGATCCCGAGTTCGAGTCCCAGTCAGGGCACACGTTTTCAGCTGTCCCCATCGAGGTATATCAACACCACCTGTCGGCAGTTGAGGGTTTCAATTAATCATCATTTATTCTACAGATGCTACACTTTTCATCAATGGCATCTGTTTTTTCGAGAGCAGTTACTATTTTCATATATATTTGTTCATGGCCTTTTTAATATAAAGTGTACAGCAATACAAACAGCTTTAGTCCATTACAATCACTATAATTTTTATATGTATTCCTTTAGCTAAAATAAATGGAATCTACTCTTGCTAATACCCCAGATCATGTTAACACAACAACAGATATGTCAACAGTTCATCTGAAGGTTTGTTATTAATTTAAATTTAAATATAAAGGTCCTAGTCATACAGACAGCTGCATCTTACTGCAGGTACAATAACTACGTATCATTAAAAAGAAATGACGTCTGACTAGGACCTCCCATCGGGTAGACCGTTTGCCCGGCGCAAGTCTTTCGATTTGACGCCACTTCGGCGACTTGGCCGTCGATGGGGATGAAATAATGATGATGATTAGGACACCACAACACCCAGTCCCTGAGCGGAGAAAATCTCCGACCCAGCCGGGAATCGAACCCAGGCCCTTAAGACTGACATTCTGTCGCGCTGACCACTCAGCTACTGGGGGCGGACTATGTATCATTGGTTCCTGGGTATTCATGTTACTGCTAATCATGATTAAAAAATAAAAAAAGGCTATAAACTACCTGCATTATACGTAATATACAAATAGAAATAAGGTATCAGATCACCTGAAGTTTGTTCTTGTAGTAATTTATTTATTTACTTTATTTTGTGCTCTCATGTAATCACCAGTCTGATTAAAATATTTGCTCTAATATCGACTTCAATACATGTAAAGAAGAATGAATTACATCTGTGTACAAAGGAGGACTATACCATATCTTTCTGTCAAGATCTTGGTTACAAGCAACAGTTGTAAAGTGCATGCTGAATGCTGGAAAAGTCTCAGTGTCAAAGTGTAAATTAATATAGTTTGTGTGGAAGCGTGTATAGTGATATAACAACTGGACATGAAAATGGAGGCAAACAGACACTGACCGGATAAAGCCACCTACACTGTCGCAGTAAGTAAAAACTAACTTCACATCCATATCGACAGATATGCTGTAGTCTCGGCGAAACATTAAAGTGTGTTCCATCTCAGTCACAGTTCTAAAATATCTGTCATGGATAAGCATAATACTATTACATAGTTTAAGCTCACATGCACATGCTTCTATATGCTAATCTACATGAAAATTCTAATTTCTAAATTTTTTACACTATGATAAATTTCTAAATTTCTTACACTATGATAAATTTTAACATATATGACAACTACTCCTTTCTCTCCATAATGTGTCTACTTATATGTGCAGAAAGCTTATATCCACCTACATTTATCTTTTCTATATCCATGATTCTATGTTCAGACAAGCATAGTATATGTGTTCTATCCTCAGTTTGTAAACCTTCTAAAAAAATAGAAACTTACCTACTTTGTTTTTAAATCCTCTGATATTTTGATGCTATATGCTAACATTAATTTTCACTGCACGTTTATGAAAATCTTGCGATCTCTTGTACATGCCTGTCAGAGGTTATCATTAGGCTTAATTTCATTCATTGTGGAATCATTGGACACTGAAAAAAGGATGTATTCCCATGAGTTTCAGTGTCTCTCTCCCCCCCCCCCCCCAACCGCCATCAAATACGTTACTAGTATAATGGAGAATTTACCCTTTCCTTTCCTTTTGAGATGCAGGCCATGCCCTGTGAAGTCCCACCTTTCAGTAGTATCAACAGGAACGAAACCCATGCCCAACAAAGCAGCCACCTGAAGCAGCTGATATAACTTCATATTGACCTTTCTGACAGAGGTTTTCAGTTGGGATCAACCACGCTGCATGAAAGCAGGATCCAAGCCAACATTTGTGTGGTTCATCGCAGATGCTGTTTTTACTAAGTCACACTTAATATTGTAGCCTTGATCCCTATCAATACTGCTTCCTGCTGCACCCACTATCACAACATGATCCTGCTTTGCAAAAAAATTGCGCAATGCTCCTACATCCTTTATCATTTAACTAAGACAAGCACTAGGCTTAAAAAGACGTGTAACATGGTACCCATAACCAAATTTTTCCTACAAGTTCTGGCCCAAACCTCTTCCATGGCTACTATATCATACTTTAAACTTTTTTTGAAACAGTTGATTCCCTGGTGAAAACCTGTTGAGTGTGAACATCTACATAAGACTCCTCTGTACTTAACTGAGGTATCAAGGCAAATATATTGTTTGTATCAATGATGAAACTGTCAGAAACTGTTCTCTTTCTGTGAGCCCTGTTCCTTGCTACCACTTCCCACCTAACTTCGCCCTTCTCTCCACCCCACCCCCCCCCCAAACCTTAACCTCATCAGTGTCTCCCTAGCACTACCCAGTTCAGCCTTAAGGGCTCTAATCTTCCCTTCCTGTTCAGCTATCTTCGTATCCCTTGAACATACTTTGCAATATCATAGAAGAGACCAATTCACTTCCCCAATTCCATGACACTTCATTGTTCCCATTGTATCCATTTGTTACAACAGACGAATAACCCCAGAACATAATTTCCTGTGGCAGCTGATACATTTCTCGCTCATGGTTGTTTACAATCGTTTTCCAAATATTTATCAGACAATAACAGTAATGTTTTACAAACTACATATCACAAGAGCCACTAAAGCTATGTGGAACACCAAAATATCTGTATACTATTAATATAGTAACATGGTGCACTTAAAATAACAATAAAACTCAACCTCTGTACCCGAAAAATTTGGAATAACGCTGCGTATGTGCGATATGGTTTTTAAGCGTTTTTAAAAGAAATAGAGCAGAGAACTTAAAACCTTAATTCCCTGAGGAGATACGGAAATAATAAATATTTGTCTAACGCGAAAAAACCTTAATTGTTCACTGAATGCTTACGGAAAAGTCAAATTTTTATGAAAATGTACGTCTAAACTATGCAGGAAGAGGTCCTTAGGACAGGTTCCTTTCTTTTCTTTTCTTTCTTTTTTTTTTTAGAGAAATACATTGAAACAAGCGAAACCTTCGATAGATAATATGGAATAGGCTCTAATTTCTTTACTGTGTAATGTTTACTTAATTGAGAGTTGTAGTAGAATTAACTACTTATTTTCAAGGTCTCAATATTCAAGCACATGTAGTCAGTGCCAGGGCTGCCAACTGTTAAGGAATGTTGTGTGAAGTTGTTAACATAGATGTTAATAAACAAAGTTGAAAATCACTGAACAAAGGAGCATTTTCCACGTGAAGGCACTAGAATTACTATACCACTGGAAGCTATACAGCAGCGAAGTTGTTATCCTAGCGGAAGACGTGAGAAAATTACCTAACAATATCACATTCACTGTTGAAATTTTCAACCTGTTCAAGAAGGAGAGTGCCAAACTCTGTCTTTCCACCAATAATAAGCTTCAGCAGATAGTTGTACACATTCCCCAGCATTAGCACCCCCAAAAAGAGATCAGGCAGCTTTAAACTGAGCCCTAGTAACTGTCCCATTTTCTCCACTGGGCAAACAGGTTTTAAGGAACACTTGAATGCGCTGCGACTGAATACCTTCAGGAACTCAGCCTTTGCCACCATTCTTTGCAGAAAATAATCATACAATAGACAGTACAGAAAACAACTTTCAAATCTTAAACTTTACAGATAAGGTTGTCAAAATGAATCTTCTAGACGAGATTTACATGCACACTTTCCCTCATCTCTTTCTGTATGAACAAAGAATCAGCCAACACTTCTTTCCTAAAGAGGTTTTTTCATCGCTTAAACCGGTGTAATATTTCCACAGTCCATGAGAGCTGTAGTACTTTAAAAGTTGTTTCATGAATATATTTCTTGTGTGAATGCAGTATGCACTACTTTTACCTTTATTGTATAATCCGCATTTAAATTAAATTTCTAGCCTGGCATGTTAAAAGATTACTATTTATAACGTAAAAATGCAATTATACGTTCGGTGTTCCAATTAGCTTTATCACTGTGACAGAAAACGTATCTGGTAGTGCTTATGTACTGTACACAGAGCTTAGTATTGATTACACATAATCTTTGTATGTGTAATTCTAAATATTCAGCTTATTAGGAACCATCGTAAACAATTTCATTTCTCTTTTCGTTGCACAACAGACATACATACTACACCCATACACTACCACAATATCGGTAACCTAACATCTCTATCACTGTAATATTTTTGAAATTATTTATTTTTTGACCCTTCGTAAATGTTTATCGTGTTTGTTGTCATTAAACAGAGAACAGTGTTATGTAAAGTCTTACCCAGTGAAGTGAACAGAACGAACATTGGGCGCAAGTGTGTTGGTTTCAATATTCCTAAAAGAAACGGCATTTTCTCACACAAAACCAACAAGTAGGTCTTCATCACATTTCACGTTTTACTAATTTTAAAACGTTTCGTATATTATGTGATAGAGATCAAAATAAATAAATCTCTAGTAGATGCATGGTCCGGTCAAATTAATGTGACGACCGCATATGTTCAATGTCAACGTGCAGTAACCACTCACAGACGGCAGGTGGCAGCAGTAGCAATGGAGGGTATACAAAACATGTCGTTTAGACGCGGAAAACAATGCAGTCGTTGTAATGCGGAAACTTTCAACAGAGCGCGCTCATTGGGTTTCGGAACAAGGATGAAAGCATTTCCAAGACGGTTAAGTTTGTAAACTCTTCACACGATGTCGTGGTTAGGATATACCGTGCGTGTCAAAATAGCGCCACGCAAAACCTGCGCTGAAGCGGCTGTGGTGCACTACAGATATAGATGACGGGGGTGAACGACGGCTGATGAATGTGCACGAACGAATAATCGAGCAGATGTTGAGTAATTCAAACTTCCTGCCAGATTAAAACTGTGTGCCGGACCGAGACTCGAACTCGGGACCTTTGCCATGTCTCCGCAGTATCCTTTCTTCCAGGTGTGCTAGTTGTGCAAGGTTCGCTGAAGAACTTCTGTGAAATTTGAAAGGTAGGAGACGAGGTACTGGCAGAATTGAAACTGTGAGGACGGGTCGTGAGTCGTGTTTGGGTAGTTCAGCTCGAGACCTTTGCCCAAGTGCTCTAACATCTGGAGTATCGGTCCGGCACTCAGTTTTAATCTGTCAGAATGTTTCACATCAACGCACACTCCGCTGCATTAAGAAAATATCATTCTGCTGAGTAATTGACCGTCCTGATGAGCCAAGGGTTTGCCAACACTGTCTCAGCGAAGGTTGCCGCGTATGTACGACGGTAGCAGGTGCCTGGTTGTTACACACATCGTTCATCGGTGATGAAGGCTGGACTTTGCAAACCAGTGCTGCAAATGGATCTCCACTGAGTAGCAGCGGCTTGCGCTTTCAGACGGATCCCGTTTTGCTCCATCAAACAAATTGCAAACACCCCACAACAATCGTCGGAAGGGTCCATTTGAAACAGGAGGCTCTATGGTCTGGCGAATGTTTTCGTGGAATTCCCTGGGTGCTCTCGTCATTCTGAAAGGCGCTGTGGATCAACAAAAGAATGCATCTGTTCTTGGGGATCATGTACACTCCTACATGCAGTATTGTTTTCCTTGGCACAATGGCATCTACCAGCATGACAGTAGAATGTTCAGACAGCTCGCATTGTAAGTGCGTGGTTCGAAGAGCAACAGAATAAGTTTAGCGTGCTCCCCTCTCCACAAAACTGCCCCGATTCAAAACCCAGTCGAGAACCTGTGGCACTATCCGGATTGGGCTGTTCGCTCCATAGACCCTCAACTGAGAGACTTATCTCAGCTGGCCTCAGCACTGGAGTCGGCATGGCTGCACATCCCTGTCGGTAACAGCCACAACCTAAATGTGTCTTTTTCTGCACGTCTCGCAGCACACCGCGCTACAAATGGTCGTTATTGAGGCTTGTGACAGATGGTCACATCAATGTGACAGGGCAGTGTATTCACAAAGAGTGTACGAAAAAACTTTCTGGCCCTAGCACATATGGAGATGATTAAGAAATCCGAAACCTGTCATGGTTTGATTCATACAAACCTTTTTAAACCATGCTCATCGCTGGTTGCTATTTCAGTTACAAACCTTTGGATGAATATTTTTCCAGCATTGCGTCTGGAAAAGTAGTGCTAAAAGGGTTAATACTTCAGACCAAGCCGCGGGGGATTAGCCGAAATGTCTAGAGAGCTGCAGTCATGAACTGTACGGCTGGTCCCGGCGGAGGTTAGTCCTGAGGTTCAAATGGCTCTGAGCACTATGGGACTCTACTTCTGAGGTCATCAGTCCCCTAGAACTTAGAACTACTTACATCTAACTAACCTAAGGACATCACACATATCCATGCCCGAGGCAGGATTCGAACCTGCGACCGTAGCGGTCGCGCGGCTCCAGTCTGTAGCGCCTAGAACCGCTCGGCCACTCTGGCCGGCGTAGAGTCCTCCCTCGGGCATGGTTGGGTATGTGTTTGTCCTTAGGATAATCTAAGTTAGGTAGTGTGTAAGCTTAGGGACTGAAGACCTTAGTAGTTAAGTCCCATAACATTTCACACACTTTTCTTCTTCTTTTTTTTTTTTTTTTTTTTTTTTTTTTTTTTTTTTTTTTTTTTTAACTTTAGACTAAATTGCATGTGGTTAGTGGCAGTGTAAGATTCCTTAGTTATGAGCTAGTCTCGAACACTGGTCGAATATAATCGGTAGGCGGATTAAACATGCTCTTTTCAAAATGCCATTCGCCTTCTGACACAGTTTATGGAAGATTCCTATGATGAAGTGAGCCTCACAGTAAATAAGTTTCTTTAAAAACAGAATAGATAAATCGTGTAGTTAATCGAAATTGCATCAGTGGAGAGTTAGGAAACGAGCATCTCTAATAGGCCGGCGTGAAAACGTCATATGATCTAACCTCCGGGCAGTAGCAACATGGAGTAACATACTTGAATCGTCACATTACGTACATACTGTTGACTGCGCCCGGGGCCGAGGCTCAAGTTATGACCGTTGTTCCATGCAGAACGTCAGTCAGGACAATATGAACGGCTGGATGGAAACCGGAACACGACCAAAGATGCCATCTCCAGGCTTCATTTCACTATCTTACCACCCTGCATGCCCTGTGCCACATTTTAGAATATATTTCATTTTGTCTTGTGCTAAACGTTTCACCCTCTACAATTTCCTCAAGTTACTCTCTGATATCTCAGTCCGTGTCCAATCATCCTTTCCCTCCTCTTTGTAAGCGTGGGTTTTTCATATATTTCTCTCTATCCCCCACCCCTCACCCCCACACTTCTCAACCCCGAGTTTCCGGAGAACCTCTCCATTTCTTATCTCAGTCTAATTGTCAACGTCCTTTTCCAGCACGACGTTCAAACGCTTTTGTTCTCTTCTATTCCTGTTTTCACACAGTCTTTGAATCACTTTTGCACAATGCGGAGCTCAGAACGTATGTTCGCGGAAACGTTTTCCTCCATTTAAGTGAAAGACTATGGAGGAATCAATGTAACGAAATTATGATAAGTGGTGAAACCAAATTCTACCAGTTTAGTCAAAAAGCTTGTAAGGAAATTTGCGACCATACTGGCACTAACTGGTAAACAAAATTGGCCATAAAGACGAGTGTTTTAAAACGTGCGTAGTGATGACTGTTAGCAAGTGCTTATCTTTTCGAAAGAAATAGTGCAAAAAAAAAAAAAATCCCCGAAGCATTGGTTTCTCTTTATGGTTTCATTATCAACCTTGTCGCTTCAATGTGGCCCGACACCTCAAAAGCGGAGAGGAACAGCGGCATAAAAACTTTTTCTGTTTCTACTGTTAGTTTATCGATGACGATGACTGAAAGTAAGAGTGAATACTTGCCTCAAAATGACCGACAGTAGAATTATATGTAAGTAGTTTGAGAAATTTGTAACGCCCTCTCAAACTTAAACATTCAGTGGTGTGATTTACAAACGTTGCAGAATATTCAAGATTTCTTGGACGGAGCGGAGCATGGCGTCGTCTACTGCAGCCTTGGTTCCAACGTACGAAGCAACGATCTTCCGTTGGAGAAGATTCAGGCCCTCATGGATGCGTTCAGAGGGCTACCGCAGCGCGTCGTCTGGAAGTGGGAGAACGACTCCCTGCCTTCACAGCCGGACAACGTCATGGTCGGCAAGTGGCTGCCACAACAGTCCATACTGGATGAGCTATCCTTTAAGATAACTTTGGCGTGCACTTTACCAGGGTGTAACTGGTACACTGCTACTGCGTGTGGTTGTCTAGGAGGGGAGGGACTACGCCCAAGTAAAGGTCGGACATCGCCGACCTTTGTGACCGAGCGGTTCTAGGCGCTTCAGTCCGGAACCGCACGACCGCTACGGTCGCAGGTTCGAATCCTGCCTCAGGCATGGATGTGTGTGATGTCCTTATGTTAGTTAGGTTTAAGTAGTTCTAAGTTCTAGGAGACTGATGACCTCTGATGTTAAGTTCCATAGTGCTCAGAGCCTTTTGAACCATTTTTTGAAAGGTTTGGACATCATTCATAAGCAAAATATTTATTGAACAAGAATTGCTTAAAAATTCAGTCGAACTACGTAAGAATATTTTATTTGTAATATTCCAACAATTACTTACAAACACGTTAAGAACGGCAAAAGGAGATCGATTTTCATAAATCTGCACATGCCCGAACGTGTACTGCTGTGTTTACATTCATGCATACACTGTGACACTGAGCCACATTGTACTGTTAAGACTAGGAGACCCAAAATGGGGTATACAGGTACGGAAATCTCATGTTAAAGGACGACAAATGAGCTTTGGACTTAACTAACACAATTAAGGAAGCAAATACTTTCAGCAACCTACATACAGAGGCAAAGAAATATGTTACAGTTCCTTGAGAATTAATCATTTATCACTAAGTTTCATCACCTATAATGAGATGCTATGTGACTACTAGGACACAGAAAATCCTTCAGTACAACCTCATGTGACAGAAGAACGATGCAAAATTTTAATACAGTGTCTGTGCCTGCAATGACAACTACAACAAGAAGAATGTGACTCAAAAAATTTAGCAAATCACGTTAAGTATTTTCTGACGGTCTATTTACTGCTTTTCAATTGCTTGGTATCAAAGAATGTTCCATAACGTTACTGACCAAAGGAATGAAAACTTATTAAAGCAATAACCTTAAAGTTTACGTTCAGTTCCCCAAAAAACACACACACACACACACACACACACACACACACACACACACACACACAATTTAAAGTACATTTTTTTTAAAAAAAAAAGCAAGACAGGTATAATGTTGCGTCAAGCAATCCTTTTACGGCCCACGCGAGTGCTGTTGACACAGTACGCCCACGATTTCAGAATCCAACTAGCTGCTCCCGGGTAGTTACTCTGCCTAAATTAGATACAGACGACTCCCGGATAATCGAGACAATTCTACACATGGCGCTAGTAATTGCCAGTACTACCAACAAAGGGGACAGAAACCGAATACTCGGTTATTAATAGAAAAAATATCGCGTGCTTTTTTCTGAACACACGCCAAAATATCAACAAGGTTGTCAGAAGATTCACCCGCCAACCGCAATTCAGTTTCAAAACAACGACGAGCGGACAGAAATAAAGCGGCGAGGACGAATCATGAGTCACGCTTGGATGTCGATGAGACCTTGCCCGAGAATGCCAAACGCCACTGGTTTGAGTCCAGTTCCAGCACATTGGTTCGATGTGCCACGAAATATCAAATAAAGGATATACTGCTTTGCAAACTGAAAAGTGATTCCATGGATTCAATACACTCAGAGATTTCGTATACAAATTACTGTTTAATGTTACTATTCCTCCTTCGGTCCATTCCCTTAGCCGTGTTGTCAGTCTGACTACCACGCAACGGGCCCAGGTTTGATTGCTGGCCAGGTCGAAGATTTTCTCCGCTCGGGAAAGGGGTTCTGTGCTGTCCTCATCATTTCATCATCGACAAGCTAGTCGCCCAATGTGGCATCACCTGAAAGGGCTTGCAACTGGGGACTCCCAGCCACCACTAAAATGTGGTCATCTCACTTCATTTCAGCCTTCCTGTAGCTAAGATAGTCTTTCCTGCATGTTCTATTCAGCTTCCTTCAATTACCAGCCCGTGGAATAGGCTAGCGCCTTTGACAATCGTATTCGGATCCAGTCGCTGTTTAGATACTGAATGAAAATCATCAACAGCTGCGTCCTAAGTCTCCCAATACGAGTCATTCTCGTTCTACCATTGGCCTCATCCAGGAGGCTGGAGGAGTAGGTGGAGCAAATTTTTGTCCTCAGGGTAGGAAACTGCCCCTAAAAGGCAGGAATGATCCAAGGCGTGAGGATGCAGAAGGCAATGGAAACCACGGCATTAAAGATAGTGTTTATCCACAGGATGTGCGGCCTGCAACTGAAAGTGTCACAATGATCTCTTCATTGGCAAAACATTAGCCGCCCCATTTGGAAGACGTGCTTTGCTGTGCTACATATTTTACGTCGTACTTACGGATATATTGACGCCGCACCTCAGTGTTCATTTTGGCAGGACAGTGTAAAAGGCGTCACGAAGCCGTATAATCTGTGCATTATGCACGTTCATGTATTTATGTTTACAGTTGGAAGCGGACTTCCGCTGTCTGACTTGTGTGGGAGTAAACACGCGTTTTCCAGATAAATTCCTCTCGAAAAGTACTCCAGAAACTTCAAGAACATATAATTAGCACTAGAAGCGTGGCAACTGAAGGTTGACACGTGTAGTGTGAAAACTGAATGTTTGTCAGAAGTAATAAATTTCGCTACACTCTGACTTAATTTAGCAAAAGAATTAATAAAGCCGGAAAATCGGAAGTTAATTTAGTGACTTAAGAATATTTTATTTGTAATCTTCCAACAATTAATTAGAAACACGTTAAGAACTACAAAAGGATATAAAATTTCATAAATTTGCACATACCAGGACATGTACTGCAGTGTTTACATTTATGCACACGCTGTGCCACTGACCCACATTATACTGTTATAAACCTAGGAGGCCCAAAATGGTGTATATAGTTAAGGAAACCTTATGTTAAAAGACAACAAATGAGCTTTGCACTTAACTACCACAATTATGGAAGCAAATACTTTCAGCAACCTACATCACAGAGGGAAAGAAGTATGTTACAGTTCCTTGAGAATTAATCATTTATCAATAAGTTCCATCTACTATAATCAGTTACTATGTAGCTACTAGTAGGACACAGAAAATCTTTTAGCACAAGCTCATGTGACAGAAGAACGATGCAAAATTTTAATCCTGTATCTGTGCCTCGCCGGCCGAGATGGCCGAGCGGTTCTAGGCGTTATAGTCTGGAACCGCGCAAATGCTACGGTCGCAGGTTCGAATCCTGCCTCGGGCATGGATGTGTGTGATGTCCTTAGGTTAGTTAGGTTTAACTAGTTCTAAGTTCTAGGGGACTGGTGACCTTAGAAGTTACGTCCCATAGTGCTCAGAGCCATTTGAACCATTTTTTTATCAGTGACTCCAATGACAGCTACAACAAGAAGAATTTGTGTCCCAAAAAATTTAACAAATCACGTTACAGTATTTTCTGACAGTCTATTTACTGCTTTGCTGTTGCTTGGTATTAGAGAATGTTCCACGACACTACTGGCCAAAGGAATGAAAACTTACGAAAACAATAACCTTAAAATTTACGTT
Source organism: Schistocerca americana (assembly GCF_021461395.2). Classification (NCBI taxonomy): domain Eukaryota; kingdom Metazoa; phylum Arthropoda; class Insecta; order Orthoptera; family Acrididae; genus Schistocerca; species Schistocerca americana. The sequence continues at coordinate 12,886,895 of NC_060120.1, read as the reverse complement.
CAGTTCCCCGAAAACCACACACACACAATTTCAAAAGTATATAAATTTTTTTAAAAGAAAGCAAGACAGGTATAATGTTGCTTCAAGCAATCCTTTTACTGCCCAAGCCAGTGCTGTTGAGATAGCGAACCCACGACTTCAGAATCCATCCAGCTGCATCCAGGTAGTTTACCCTGCGTAAATCAGATATAGTCATCTCCCGGATAATTGAGACAATTCTACGCATGGCGCTAGTAACTACCAGTAATACCAACAAAGGGGGCAGAAACCAAATACTCCGGTATTAATAGCAAAAAAACAAAACAAAAATCACTTGCTTATTACTGAACACACACCAAAATCTCAACAAGGTTGTAAGAAGATTCGCCCGCTAACCGTAGTTCAGTTTCAAAACACCCAATGGCCTAACGACAGCAAGGGGCTGCCACGCGGGATGGAAAAACAACAAATTTGAATAGAAGCAAACGGTTGGCATATGAACTTCGATTGTATTAAGCAGACAGTCCCCTAAATACAAAGTAAATAGCTCATATCCTTTTTTCCCAGAATTTACAAGTTAACTAGCTAGCAATAAATGAGCTAACTTAAAGTCCACAGTGCTGTCGTATATCAGGTAGAAACACAGTATATCTTAATATTATAGAAAATTACAAATTTATGCTGGTACAATAAGCAGTTGGTACAAACACGTGTAGGCCTCTTGACCTCGCACTCAACTTACCTCGACCAGGGCTTAACCCTGTGGTGCATGAATTTCACTGCTGTGGACAACTTACAATGGTCAATTTTGTGTCGCTTTCAATCAGTGATGCAGGACTCAACACCAGTAGGGAGTGCCCACAGCAGTGAACTGTGTGGATTTGCAGTTTCAGGACTGATCGGAAATGCCAAAGAAGCGACAAGTAACAGCTGTCCACTGCAGTTGACACTATGCGCCACAGGGTTACGCACTCGGGAAAATTGTGCCGGTATTTTCATAGTCCTAATAGCCGCGAAGGCGGGTAAGGCGCATAAGCGGACGCCAACACCCTGGGACTGACAATAGAAGGGAACTTTCAGCAACTTCACACTGTCTCCAAATTCACTAATCAGACGTCAGATGCCTCACCCTAGGTCTAAGACGACACATTTCCCTCTTAACCAAAGCGGAGCAATCACTGACTTCCACAGTACAAATCGCATCGGCCACCTCGCGACTCCTGACGCCTCCAGGATGAAAACTATTCTCGGACACGCAATGCGAAGCGGAATACCGCAGTCCAGTCGTCCGACAGAGAAGTCGCACGGCTCAGATCACAAAACGCCGCGCCGGAAGAGCCCTACCTTCTCCGCCGTCCTCACACTCCCTCCTCACACTGTAACCTGCAAAACGGCACTCCCTCCGCTAGAGACAAAGATGGCATGCGGAAGGCGTTCCGCGAGCTACCGACCAACTACGTCTGAGTAATGTCTGAGAATTTCTTCAAAAATATGTCTTGCGATATATGTCTGAGTAGTTGTAAACATATCCATATCCATACAAAAGTTAAATACTCCTGTTCCCAGTTGTGCTGTTTAAGTTACTTCAAAATTACCATACGTAAGCCCTTGAGCTGGATATTCAATTTAAAGATAATAAATGTGAAGTCTTTCTCTTTATGTACGGTTTTGACTCTCGACAATAAGAGCAGCTCCAGGGATGGTGATTGCATCACTTTATTACAACGTTCTCATTATAGTCTTAAGATCAGCTAACCATGTGAATAATAAGTACACACCATAAAACACCTACACTAGACTTAATATGTCATTAACTTGGTTCTTAATGTTCGCGGTATTCGGACGCAACTAATGTTAAACAACCAAATTCTGTCTACTTCGTGTTTAGTGGACCTTTATCATTTTAAGATAAAAATTTTTTCCTCTCAACGCTATAGTGTTGTGGAGAATTTATTTCTTGTGTATGGTCAAAACGCCTGTGGCTGGTTCGAGACGACTCACCATTTCTTCTTCATCTCAGAATAATAAAACACGCATCGTCGATTATTTGTTGAATATATATTTTCTACTCTCTAAGGTTCCTGATACATCAGTGCATCAAACTTTCTGACCGATCTGTGTGCGAGACGGACTCGAACCTGTTAACTTTGTTTCGTGGGCAAGTGCTCTACTGATTGAGCTACTCAAGCACGCCTGACAACCCGTCCTCACAATTTTACATCCAACAGTACATCTCCTAACTTGCAAACTCCAAAGGGTTTCTCCTGTATACTTCACGTGACTAGGACACCCGGAAGAAAGGATACTGCTGAGACTTAGCTTAGCCAAAGACTGGGGTAATGTTTTTAGAGATTCTGAATCTCATCACATATCACCTTCTCCCTTCCTGGCATATCTGAAATGTGTGCTGGAAAGACATTCGAACTTCGGATCCTTTATTTTTCCTTTTCAAGAGTGGGAGGGGGGAGTACAATAAGAGGAGCAGACAGAAATTAAGCTGCGAGGGCGAGTCATGAGTCAAGCTTGTATATTCTCTAGACGATACCTTGCCCGAGAATGCCAAACGTCACATGACTGAGTCCAATTCCAGCACAATGGTTCAACATGAAAGGAATCAGGGGCATACTGCTTTGCAAGCTGTAAAGTGATTCCATCGATTCCTTACACTTCCAGAGATTTGTTATACAAATTAAAGTCTCTTCAATGTTACTATTCCTCCTTCGGTCCACTCCCTGAGCCGTGTTGTCAGAGCGTCTGACCACCACGCAACGGGCCCAGGTTTGATTGCCGGCCAGGCCGAAGATTTTCTCCGCTCGGGAACGGGGTACTGTGTAGTCCTCAATATCATTTCATCATCGATACGATAGTCGCCCAGCGTGGCATCACCTGTAAAGACTTGCAACTGGGCGGCTGTTAAATGTTCAAATGTCTGTGAAATCTTATAGGACTTAACTGCTAAGGTCATCAGTCCCTAAGCTAACACACTACTTATTATCCCAAGGACAAACACACACACCCATGCCCGAGGGAGGAGTCGAACCTCCGCCGGGACCAACCGCACAGTCCATGACTGCAGTGCCTCAGACCGCTCGGCTAATCCCGGGCGGCCTGTGTGGCTGTACTCCCAGCCACCAATGAAATGTGGTCATCTCACTTCATTTCAGTCTTCCCTTAGCTGAGATAGCCTTTTCTGCGTGTTCTATTCAGCTTCGTTTCGTTACCAGCCCGTGCAACAGGCTAGCGCCTTTGACAATCGTCTTCTTGGGTTCGGATCCAGTCGCTGTTAAAATACTGAACGAAAATCATCAGCAGCTGCGTGCTAAGACTTCTAGTAAGAGCCATTCTCGTTCTACCATTGGCCTCATCCAGGAGATTGGTGGAGAGATGGAGCAAATTTTTGTCCTTAGGGTGGGAAACCGCCCCTAAAAACAGGAGAGGCAGGAATGATCCAAGGCATGAGGATGTGGGAGGCAATAGAAACCACGGCATTAAAGATATAGTCTTTATCCACAGTACATTCGTCCTGCAACTGAAACAGAGTCACAATGTTCTCTCCATTGGCAAAACATTAGCCGCTTCATGTGGAAGACTTGCTTTGCTGTGCTCCACATTTTACGCAGTCTTTATAGATACATTGACGCCGCACCGCAGAATTAATTTTCTCAGGATAGTGTAAAAGGTGTCATAAAGCAGTCTGAGTGCAAAGTCCGTGCATTTTGCACATTTATTTATTTATGTTTACAGGTGTAAGCGGATTTCCGCTAACTGATTTTTGTGGGAGTAAAGTCGCGTTTTCCACATAAATCCGTCTCGAAAAGTACTCCAGAAACTTCAAGAACAAATTAAATGATCCTTTCGTGATGTTTTTATCAAAATTCGTGCGTGTGTCGTGATATATTGTGTACTTTCGTGGGTTAAGTGCCGCGAGGAGCGTGGTTTGTGCTAGCATCAGTTGTAATCAGTACTTGTGCTCTATTCAGTTCAAGCAGTATTATCATCACTTAAACAATTGTCACCTAAAATTTCAGTGCATTTCAACGTGAGTGAAAGTACATTTTCGAAAATCTGTGGAAGAGAGTAATGTTGTACACAACGTACAGTTAGATGTTCATTATTTTACATTTGACTCCCCTCTTTTTTTCTGTGACTAACTTCTGAATCGCGGGACTGACGATCTCGCCGCTTGGTCCCATAACCTCTCTGTCAATTAATCAACCGACGTATATTTAGGATATAGGTGGAATGGTTGTCCAAACGTAAGATTCAATATTATTACTGTCACTTGATTTACCAGAAAAAATAGATTTTAAAAACTCTGTTCTGAAGAAACTTCACAGGTCTAGAATATTAAAAAATATTTTCTTCAAGTAATAACAATAACCAATACAAAACAGTTCAGTCTGACCCGACATGTGAAACCGAATTCAGTTCAAATGGTTCAAATGGCTCTGAGCACTATGGGACTCAACTGCTGTGGTCATAAGTCCCCTAGAACTTAGAACTACTTAAACCTAACTAACCTAAGGACAGCACACAACATCCAGCCATCACGAGGCAGAGAAAATCCCTGACCCCGCCGGGAATCGAACCCGGGAACCCGGACGTGGGAAGCGAGAACGCTACCGCACGACCACGAGATGCGGGCTACCGAATTCAGTACTTCACAATATATGACCTACAGCCCTCTATAGTTACGACAGCAATAACTTATTACACCAGAAAGTATTCACTTGTCTGTAATATAAACCTAAGTAAAATCGCTACTACCTAGTTCTTCCGTGGCTACTACTAGTTACTCACCACTGATCAAGACACCAACTGTCAGTACTCACGTAATCACGTCTAAGCGATCAGTAAAAGTTACATATATAAATAATTCGTTCATGTAAAAGAATATAGCAATTAACATTACATATGAATGAACCACACGTTGAATAACTGAATCACCATTAAAACAACAGAGTACGGAACACATAAACACTTGTGATAAGTTTTCAAAATACAGTTAACTTCTGCACAATCACATGCACTGCCCCTTCTAATGGGAACCAGCTTGCTTTACGATACATTCTTCACTTTAGCGTCCGCAGCTCGTGGTTGTGCGGTAGCGTTCTCGCTTCCCACGCCCTGGTTCCCGGGTTTGATTCCCGGCGGGGTAAGGGATTTTCTCAGCCTCGTGATGACTGGGTGTTGTGTGCTGTCCTTAGGTTAGTTAGGTTTAAGTAGTTCTAAGTTCTAGGGGACTGATGACCATAGATATTAAGTCCCATAGTGCTCAGAGCCATTTGAACCATTTGAACGATTTCCGAAGTGGGAGGTCCCATTTGTCTAGCTACAACTACCATTCCGCTTTCAAAGTCGTCAATTCCCATTGTGCGGCTATAAAAACGTCGGAAACCTTTTCACATGAGTCACATGGCTACAAATGACAGCTCTGCTACTGAACCGCCTTTTTACACCTTGTGTACTAGATGCTACCGCCGTCTGTAAATGTGCTTATCGCTATTTCATCTCAGTGTACACAATACTGCCCGTCGTGCAATAGCCGCAGCTAACCGTAACTCGACACTCGTATTTTCCTATAGAAGTCAGCTATAACTCACTTCACTTAATGCACCTTTGCATTATACCAACATTACCTCAAAATCACTCTGACTGTGCTACTTGTAATCTGATGAAGCCGTTCCTTGCTTTCGTGCAATGTCGTGTATATGGCCGGAGAAAGCAACATCTGCTCCAACAGCTCGTTGTTCACATTTTTACACTGCCCATGCTGATCATGTTCGCAAGACTGCTTTTCCTGATGTCTCTCCAGCTACTTGTAGTCACTCAGTGGCCTTCCTCTAAGATCTCTACGGCAGCACCGTCACAGTGGTTCTATGTCCTGCAACAGTCACCGTCTGGCGGCGTCAGTGCCACACATCCAAGAACGAGATTGCTGGTGCCGGAGGAAATAGCAATCCTTCGGACACGGTACAACCTCCTCCCTCCCCCCCCCCCTCCCAGCCACCGCCCCTCCAAAAATTTTGCCTCCAGCCTGGAGAACAGACACAGTACCAAAACGAAATAACACAGCAACAGGTATGAGGCAACAGCAATGCCGCACATATACAAAGACAACTGCTGTTGTTCATAAGATGATTAATCTGGGTAACGTCTCTCCTGTATTGCTTAGCAATTGAAAGCTCTTTAGTCAACCAGCAGAGTAACCGGAATAACAAACAGCACGAGTTCTAAGGAGCTCTTACATGTGGCATGAGCTTATCCATTAACTTAGTCTCCATTCTATTCATCTTGTCAAAGTTCCTACGATATACTCGATTCCCAACCTTTGACTGATTCGAATGTGTCCGTTTGTTGTAACTGAGTCTCTGCTCATAGGCTTCCCAGTGGATCTCTCGCCTGGAAACAGACCAATAGACCACAAATTAGCTAACGGAGAATTAGTTTTAAAGAGAAAAATTAATGCTGCTGGAGCTTTATATCTCTCATGAGCATGGGTAAAAAAAAGAGTAAATTAGCCACCCCAGAGTTGGATCCTACGTAGCGTTATCAGAGTGATGATAAGCAATCAAAGCTGCTTTTGGGATACGATTTGCTCTCCCTGCAAACGAAGGATTTGAGTAATTAGGTGTAATTCTGGAATGTCTAATTCCTAAAGCAAACAAAAACTCCGTATATACTCGAAAGGGGAAAGTCGTCGAATTGTAAGAAATCAATATCCGGCGAGGACCAAATGTACCAAAATCTTCAAAAAAAAAAAAAAAAAATGGTTCAAATGGCTCTATGCACTATGGGACTTAACATCTGAGGTCAGCAGTCCCCTAGACTTAGAACTATTTAAACCTAACTAAGGACATCACACCTGCGACCGTAGCAGCAGCAGCGCGGTTCCGGAATGAAGCACCTAGAACCGCTCTGCCGGCACCAAAATCTTGCATAACCAGTATAGAGCAGATTGTGTGGTCACGGACCCAGTAGGAAATAACCAAGAGAACCTCGAAAAGGTATTTTTCGTATTCCTGACCTTGGAAAAGGACTTACAAAATCAGTATCAATATACATTTCCCTGTAGTGACCCATCGGCTTACATCTAGAGCACCAAGCTTGGTCAGTCTTCTGACTGGTTTGATGCGGCCCGCCACGAATTCCTCTCCTGTGTCAACCTCTTCATCTCACAGTAGCAACCTACGTCCTTAGTTATCTCCTGGATGAATTCCAATCACTGTCTTTCTTTACAGTTTTTGCCCTCTACAGGTCCCTCTAGTACCATAGAAGTCATTCCCTGATGTCTTCATAGATATACTATCATCCTGTCCCTTTTCCTTGTCAGTGTTTCCCACATATTCATGTCCTCTCCGATTCTGCGTAGAGCCTCCTCATTCATTACCTTATCGGTCCACATAATTTTCAGCATTCGTTTGTAGCACCGCATCTCCGAGTCCCTTGTTTCCTGGTGTTCCCACATTCTATGTTTCACTACCATACAATTCTGTACTCCGAACATAAATTCTCAGAAATTTCTTCCTCGAATTAAGGCCTATGTTTGACAGTAGTAGACTTCTCTTGACCAGGAATGCCCTTTGTGCCAGTGTTTGTCTGCTTTTGATGTCCTCCTTGGTCCGTCCGTCACTGGTTGCTTTGCTGCCTAGGTAGAATAATTCCTTAACTTCATTTACTTCGTGTCCATCAGTCCTGATGTTAAGTTCCTCACTGTTCCTTTTTCTACTATTTCTCATTAATTTCGTCTTTATTCGATTTACTCTCAATCCATATTCTGTACTCATTAGACAGTCATAGAGCAGATTACACACGCTCGAACCATCGTCTGAATATCCCCAGCCACACTCTTCCATATGTGCTCTTTTCGGATTTTGACCCGAGTTTTAAATCGCCCCCTTAAAACTCCCTTCCCCCCAAACGTCCTCCCTTCCGACAACATGGGCCTTACCTTTCTGAGCACCATTATCCTAGGGCTACTACGCCCGTCAGTTTGCTGTAAAAGAATCCCTTCCTTATCTAACATTGGCTGAGCGTTTTCCCTTTTCATTCTTCTGTTTAATTTCCCACAATGAATCATCATTATTCTGATATTTACCAATCCCATCAAACAGCGCTGTAAAATAACGCAAAATAAAATTAATTTCCCACTCACTAACATTAATTTACTATCACGTTCTCAGCAATAATGTCAATTCCCTTCACATATCTAAATTCAAAGTGAATGCTGAAGTGCGCACGGCCTACCTGGTGATACGCTCAGTATGTCTCCTCCGCGCCAGCTACCAGGTTGAAGCTTGCTAACAAGAAGGATCTATGTTGCAGATGAATCTGAAATTCTCCAGGGCGAACATAATCAATAACGCTTACAGTTCATACATGGAATATTTCTTTTCCAAAGGCGTCAGCCACCTAGAAAAATACTATACTGTCACTGTTGCTTTAGGATTTTCCTGAGGTAGAACCACTGCCACGCCACCCACTGAAGGATTCATTTGTACAACGAACTGCTTATCGAGTTCAGGTACAGCCAACAAACTGGTGCCTCGAAAGTGGCTTACTGTGATTTGCCACCCTGAAACTGGCAACACTTCTTGAGGAACTCGTTCAATGGGTTGGCTAGTTAATAAGAACGAGCCATGTATATTCTAAAGAAATTCACTATTCCAACGAACCTAGGTATTTCCTAATAATTCCGAGAGGGTGGACACTTTCTGGTAGTTTTGGTACACTCCGGATCAACTCTAACCTACCACTGATACACTGTATGTCCAAGGAATGGCTTATCCGTGAATCCGATCCTTGACTTGTCAGCTTCAACTTTTAAACCCGAATTCCTAAGGAGTTAACACACCTCCCTCAAATGCTCCACATGTTCCTGTCAATATCTGCTAAAAGTCATTATATCGTCCTTATTATGGTGTACAAATTTAAACGTAACCTAAGAAAATAATATATCCTACAGCTGAGACAAAACCACCGGTGCTGGTAGCCAGATCGAATGGCACGCTGTTAAACTCACAAAAATTCGAATCCGTAGCTATTACCGCAATACACTTCTTCATGTCGCGTGATTCGATAATATGCCTGATTCAGGTCCGAGGGACCCAAAAAACCAACCAAGGAAAGTACGTAAATCAAACAATAGAACAGGGGGCGATCTTCTCGTTAAATTCGTTATATGATCCGTAACATAGAATGTTACCTAATCTTATTTATTCAGTCTCTCTCTACTGGATACCTCCCCCTTGACATGCCCATCTTTATCAAGAATTTTAAGAATCTACCTGTACGGACAGAGCCTGTGAACAAGTACTAGGCCTTTGCAGATCGGCAACCACTTACACACTCTCTGACTTCGGACGGCCTACTGTCGGGCGGAAGACCAGCACAGTAGTGCTCAATGAACAGCAGTGTAGCCTGCCTGCAGGCACCTGGTACTCTCATCATGTGTTGTATCTGTACAGGTAGACTTTTAAAGCTCCTAATAAAGGTCAGGTGATGGCGCCTAGGGGTTTACCGATCTCCTTGACAGGACCCTTTATTACTTTGTTAACGCGTCAGTGTTTCATCCTCCCATGATTAAGCGACTGGAGGACACAAAATAGTACTAAAAAGCATAAGCTCGTAGCTTCCTTGGGTCACATTCAAATTGTTTTGAACGGTCTCAAGTGATTCCAGCACGTACTTGAGAGCAAAAACTGTGGTTGCGCTGCGCTCCGAATGGGTGCAATCAGAACCGATCGGGATGCCTTTCCATGATGTCCTTAGAGAATGCTGGAAACGAGCAAGGGTGTCAGCATTGTCAGAGGTTGTAAATAACGTCTTGGTTTTGCTCACTGCACTGCTGACTGTCGTTTTCGAACGTGAAATGTGTGTGAACTTACACCCAAGGGAAAGGGGTGCATTCATTGATGTCGCTTATGCCACACCCTGCTGCCTTTTTGTGCCAATCCTTAGTGGCGGTATGTCTGGTATTGTTATTTCGTTCATTTGTGGCCTCGATCGCAGAGGCTTCAAAATGAGGCATGACACGTGGGTAAGAGTGCGTGTGACGTCCTCCAGATCGCTTGACACATCCACGGTGCCGTTGCGCAGAGCGATGGTGAACTTTGGTGCCAAAGTAACATCATTAACCTGCCTTACATGTCACACGAACTTCTGAGCTGTGATCTGTCTTCCACACGTGTCGACACTTTTGAAGGGTCGTCAAGCCCAAGGGTGACGTGACAGGGCGCCATGCTTTTGCGTCTTTAAGAGAAATTTCAAAGTGTAGCAGTGGGTGGAAATTGAAAGATTTCGAAAGAGCGATCCTTTAATTCTGTTTGCGCACTGCTCTTAGATTTCTGACAACTGTGCAAAGAAACGAAGAAAAACACGCTGCCACGTGTCTGTGACACCGTAGACGACTAACTAAAAAAGCAAAGTATTTCTCAGTTATGAACCTTTAGAGATTCTACTGGCAAATCAGTGCTGACGAAAGCCGCGCGGGATTAGCCGAGCGGTCTCAGGCGCTGCAGTCATGGACTGTGCGGCTGGTCCCGGCGGAGGTTCGAGTCCTCCCTCGGGCATGGGTGTGTGTGTGTGTGTGTGTGTGTGTGTGTGTGTGTGTGTGTGTGTGTGTGTGTGTGTGCGTGTAGTGTGTGTTTGTCCTGAGGATAATTTAGGTTAAGTGTGTGTAAGCTTAGGGACTGATGACCTTAGCAGTTAAGTCCCGTAAGATTCCACACACATTTATAAAAATAAAGTGCTGACGAAGATGACCGATTAGTGTTGCCTTCATGGCTCCTGGAACCCTTCGTGAGTTCAAAATGATCCCTTTGTCTATGTAGTGCTCCAGCTCCCTTACAACGTGTGATGGATAACCTGCTTTGGCAGCTTAAATAGACGACGTGTCTTCGCGATTTGGATAACACTTTCAATTGTCTTGAAGACATTGGAAGAAAAACCGTGTTGAACAGTGTTCAGACTGTATGCCTGTGCCTCAAACCGAGAAAGCACGTCTTAATCACTCAAGAAATAATCTTTGGGGACCAAGTGGATGGCGATGGAGTCGGTCCCAGTCGACAGGCAATAAGAACTGCCACAAAATTTCAGACTCCTCGGCACAAAAAAATGGTTCAAATGGCTCTGAGCACTATGGCTCTTAACATCTTAGGTCATCAGTCCCCTAGAACTTAGAACTACTTAAACGTAACTAACCTAAGGACATCACACACATCCATGCCCGAGGCAGGATTCGAACCTGCGACCGTAGCAGTCCCGCGATTCCGGACTGCAGCGCCTAGAACCGCACGGCCACCGTGGCCTGCTCCTCGGCACATTCGTAATACCGGCAATTCATAAAGGAGTTACGTATCAAGGCATGTGCACTGCAAGAACTACTGCACGGTACTCAAAATTTTCCTGGAACGGAGCGCAAGAGGGATGTTTTTTTGTTATTAAGGAGGGGCTAACATCTTCCGCAATTCTAGAAATTTGCGACGAGGATATTGAGATAAAACTTCGCATCGATACTTGAGGTTTTGGAATAGTGGCAGTTCTAGCACAAATATAGTAATGTCCGGAAATGTGATAGCGAATGCTTCTATATTCCAAAAGTGTGCATTCAACAGTATCTGACCTTACTAATTCGGCAGATCGTTCACAGCTGTGGTAGACCACCATTCTCTCTGCTAGCTGACTAGCTTGAAGGATCAATAGGGACATCTGGAGGGACTGAAACTAATGCTTCAGGAACACAACGTCACAATAGTGCACAAAAGGAGCACCAAACGCAAGGACACCTTTCAAGGAATCATTTGGCAGAAAACAGCTCGGATGAGCTGCGTTAAATGACGTTGCTGCTAAAGAGAGGGAAGCTCCAGCACTGCTGAAAACTATTAAAGCCTTGAAAGAGGAGGAATAGAGGACAATTCCAGTTAATCAAGAGTACTGTGTAAGAAGAACTATGATACAGAGCGGTAGAAATGGCTGCTCCCACTTTGTTCATCTACAATCAGCTGTGTGAAGTATTTCCACGATGCTTCAGCATCTCGCCATTCGGGTCTCGGGAAAACTCAAGACAGAATCAGGTGCAGGTACCACTGGTCAGGACTCTACCGATCCGTTAGGCATTATTTAAGCTACTGTTAGGAATGACAACGACAGAAGCAGGTGCTGCAGTTACCTCTGGGGCGTCTGGTACCAACCCCGTATGAAGAAGCACCATTCCACCGAAATGGAGGTCTCCATTGTCGATAAACGGGAACTGATGGACCGTGGTCTGCACTGACTACCTGATCCACTATATCGTTACCAAAGTTGTACCGATTGCCAAAACTCCAGAGACTTCGCATTTCCGTGTAGAAGACATCATTTTGAAAATTTGGAAATGTGTGGCAAGGTCTTATAGGACCAAACTGCTGAGATCATCGGTCCCTAAGCTTACGCACTACTTAATCTATCTTAAACTAACTTACGCTGAGGACGCCATACACACCCATGTCTGAGGGAGGACTCGAACCTCCGAGCCGGCCGCGGTGGTCTCGCGGTTCTAGGCGCGCAGTCCGGAACCGTGCGACTGCTCTGGTCGCAGGTCGAACCCTTCCTCGGGCATGGATGTGTGTGATGTCGTTAGGTTAGTTAGGTTTAAGTAGTTCTAAGTTCTAGGGGACTAATGACCACAGCAGTTGAGTCCCATAGTGCTCAGAGCCATTTGAACCATTTTTTTCGAACCTCCGACGGGGCAGCCGCGCGTACCGTGACGAGACGCCTCAAACCACGTGGCTACCCCGTGCGGCACCATCATTTTGAAGCATAGAGGATCCAAGGTGGTGATCTCTAATTGTGGGAAAGCTTTCCAGTCGAGACTGGTATCAGAGGTAATTTTCACATTGCGGTATCATTCGCCGGAAGACAGATGCCTAAATACCACAGATGAGTGGTCTCACAGAAATAAGACATAGAAAGAATTGCTTTCGATGTATGTTTGTCGAATAGACAGATTGGGACCCAGTACTGGCCATCGTGACATTCGCATACAACAATGCGAAGCAAAACACTACAGTCTCCAAACCATTCTTTCTGTTCCGAGGTGACGAGGCCGAAACGAAGATGGGTGTATTGTTCTCGTTTCATTCATCTTCAGGATGAGTGTATGAAACACCTCATCACTACAACCATAGAAGCAGGGCAGTTTGTTCGCTAATGGATCCTGGATGTCCAGAAGAAAGACGGAGCTTTGGCCAATTACACAAACAAAATAGACTTGGTATGGAGTTCTATGCATGTACAGAAAGTGAGGCTATCGAAATTTTAGTAAAGCGGTAGTTTGTGGCATACCGTATCCTGCAGCGCTTATCGGACGTCACTTACGGTGGCGATGGTTATGACCCTCCATCAGGAAGACAAAAATGGGGATATGTCGTCCATGACCTCTGTATGAAGCCCTAGGCGGTCCTGAGGCGCAGATCGATGATTGGAGGTCCAAGACCCACTCGAATATCACGATGCTCATGATAATGAAGAGGACGTGACAATTCGCCTAGAACAGGAGGAGCTGTCAGTGTTGTCATTCGGAGGACCAATAGTCGGCTCCAATGAGAACTTCTGAAAAAGCACATCACTGTTTCTCCAGGAAAGGTACACTGTCGCTGTCTGAAAGGGCACTCACTGTGGTGTGGTGCCAGTCGCTTGCGGCAGCATGTCGTCAGTTCAAATCTGACCACCAGCTCTTGTCAATTGTTCTTTTGTATTTATCATTCCTGAAAGTGATGAAATATGTTTGTATATGTTGGAATATTAGACGTGTTTAAATACCGCATTGTGGGATGTTCGAAGTTTGTACAAACAGCTACACTCTTTCGTGCAGGAGGTCAGTCCTGTTCCGGCTGCTCGTTTGTGTCCATTATAAAATTACTTAGAGTGATACCTTCTTTTCCGATTTAGTCTCGATTCGGGTTATGACGCTACAATATTTTCATATTGTGTTTTGGCAGTTGGACATAAAAAGTTTAGTGGGTATATTCTGTAACATTTAATTTTTTGTGGAGAAAATCATTAGCTAGAGAAATTTTGATGTTTCGTTCACTTGAACTAACTTTTAATATAATTTCGACTTGCTGATTGGGTGTGATATCCTGCTGGTGCTTTCCAAACTACTTAAATTTTCAGCATTGCCAAAATAAAATTTTGAAAAAGGCGAGGTATGTTAAATACAAGAAAAATATTATCTGATCTGTTTCAGTAACACTGGCACAGAAATTATGTTTACGAATTTAATGTGTGTCTACCCCTTATTGGAGATCGGAAAATGACAGCAAAGTACTGTTGAAACCGGTCCTCGATTCACAATAAATACACTGGTGTCCAAAATTAAAGCAACAAACCGCTATTTCCCCGTCCACTGTCTAATTCACGATATAATCGTACTGATTGTCAACAGATGTCCGTACGATCGTGTTCGGCACGGAGGATGCAATTTTGGCCAACTGAAAACCAGGCCAGCGATGACGTCAGGGCACATATCATACGGATTAGTATTTGGCACGTAGTCCCATCTCTGTAGTCAGACAGTGTCGTATGGCACAGAGAAATCGTCTGCCAGACTCTCTGGTGGGGAGGGCCATAAGAAGAATGGAAGCAGGACAATAGCAAACTGATGTGGCCCGATGGCTTAATGTGAATCGTTCTGTTATTTCTCGACTGTGACGACCGATTATAGAGATCGTAACTGTATCCCGAAGACCAGAACAGGACCGACCACTTCTGACATCAGAGAGAGAGGACCGTAGCTTGGCTGTTAAGCGCATTACGGTACCGGCCACTCGCATCTGACCTCGCAGTATCCACCAGACGTGTCGTATCGGGGCAAGAGGCGTACAGAAGGCCTCCGCAGGGTGTTCTTGAATGTCAGAGAGCTGCTGGACGTGTGTACCTCTGACGCGTCTTCACAAAAGGGAACGTCTAGAGCGGTGTTGCCAACGTGCCGTGCCCCCTCGACATTCGAGCTGTACGCCAATGTTCTTTTCACAGAAGAGTCTCGATTTTGTTTCGAGGGAACATGGAACACGATTTCGGGACCCGAACATTACCTTAATGGTGTGGGCAGGGATTACGTTGAACGCAGGAACGCCTGCTCATGAAATTGTACAAGTGAATTGGCAGTTTTTAATTGGTGTCAGGTATCGAGACGATATCTTCGGAACTAATGTGCGATTGTTGCGAGGTGCTGTGGGCCGAGACTTCGGGTTGATGGACGATAATGCTCGACCTCATACAGCACAGGTGGTTCATATTTTCTTGGAAACGGAAGATATTGTGCGCATGGCGTGGCCTGCTCGCTCTCCCTCTTCGAATCCTGTAGAGCATGTCTGGGACGCACTAGGAACACAGGTAGCATCACGACAGCATGCACCAACCACTTTCCAAGACTCGCGCGGCCAGCTCTGCAGGAAGATTGCGCGTTATTGCCTTAACATGAAATTGATGACATCATTCACACAATGCACGACCGTTATCAGCCCTGTATTGCTGTCAGATTCGGTCACACCACATTCTGAACACATTAATCAGTTGTCGGAATGTGTGTTCAAATCCGTTAAATTGGAAAAAAAGGAAGAACATTTTTGTCTACCGTTTTGCATGTTGCAGTTGTTTTGTTCTGTATTCTTTACATTGTTTCTGCTTTACTGTCACCTTTTATATTATTTTGTGGGAAAATAAACGCTACCTTGCCAAATAACAGTTTGTTGCTTTTCTTTTGGACACCGTTGTATATAAAAGCAAGTTTAGCGCTGAAGTACTTCCTGAAATATTGAAATCTGCAGATCCCCCTCATCAGAATGTCTGTAATGTGTAGTGTTTTTGTCAAAAAAAAATAATAGACCTTGCTCCGCAACGTGTCAGGAATTCTCTCTCTCTCTCTCTCTCTCTCTCTCTCTCTCTCTCTCTCTCTCTCTCTCTCTCTCGTTGCCGGCCGGAGTGGCCGAGCGGTTCTAGCCGCTTCAGTCTGGAACCACGCGATCGCTACGGCCGCAGGTTCGAATCCTGCTTAGGTTAGTTAGGTTTAAGTAGTTCTACGTTCTAGGGGGACTCATGACCTAAGATGTTAACTCCCATAGTGCTCAGAGCCATTTGAACCATTTTTTTGAACCATCTCTCTCGTTAAATGCTTTCTTTTCTTTTGGTTTAATTTCTTGTAGAGATAGGCGATTCTGTTATGGTATAAGGTTAACATCTATTTAAAACTTCCTAGTAGATTAAAATTGATTGCCGGAGCAAGACACGAACCTGGAACCTTGCCTTTACGCTATCATAACTATATGAGTAAAACTGTCTCCACCAACAGTTTGGCTCTCCAAATACCTCCTCTCCTACCTTCAGAACATTACGAAAGACAGTAGAAAACAGTAGGAGAAGAGGCACTGGCGGAAGTAAGGCTATGAGGGAGTGTAATGCCTTGTTCTTGGCTAGGTCAGTCGTGATAAACAAATGTTCTAGGATGGCTTCTTGGCCCGACATATAATTTTAATCTGCCAGGAAGTTTCGAAACAGAGCAACTCCACTGCAGAGTGAAAATTCATTACGGATTCATCTACGTACGTCACTCATCTGCAAGCGAACATTTCATATACATTTCTCTTTCAATTTTTAAAATAATTATTTTACACACGGCAGCTTGTCAAGCAGACACCGCTACGTATCATCATTATAGAATATCTCTTAACAATTTATTCTACGTCCACTTCTGTCATGTGGTGGGTGCTTTGTTTACAGATCACCCGAAAGTTCGCCTCTTCATATCGCAGGGAGGTCTCCAGAGTATGAATGAGGCGACGTACCACGCGGTTCCACTGCTGGTCATTCCCTTCTTCGGTGATCAGCCACACACCGCGGCCAAGGTCGCCCAGGCGGACATCGGCGTCAGATTACAGTTCAGGGACCTCACCAAGAACTCCCTGATACGTTCTATACGTACCGTCTTGGGGGATACAAAGTAAGTCTCTGATGTATTTAAAAAGTCTCTCGCGGTAGTTTCTCTTTCTTTCATTCCTCATTGTGGATCAAATTTTACTAGGTAGTAGCGGTAGTTTAAAACTTGCTATATCTAGAACGAATGGTCTAGATTTCATTTCTTCACACACATCAAGGACGTAGGTAGCCAAAGGGTGGCGGGGAGATTTAGCACTGTCTGACTTCCGTCTGTTCCCGATAATGAAAGACGGTTTTCGGCGACATCATTATGCTTCTAATGAAGACGTTGAGAGAACTGTGAGACTGTGGTTGCGCAAACAGAGCGTCGATTTGTTCCATGACGGATGCAGAAAACTTTTTCATTGTTGGCAGAAATGTGTCCAATTACTTGTGATTACGTGGAAAAGGAAATATTGGTCATTAAAGATAACATTCTAAGGATTATTTCTGCGTTTGATTTATTAAAATATTCCCATCCACTTTCAATCAACGAAGGTAGGGGCATTACTTTGTATTCAACCCTTGTATGTCGGCGGCACTAACAGCTTCCACCTATGTGTACTTTAGCCATTACCGACTGTTCTACGTCGTTGGCCTCAATTGAGTTCAGTTTTCTTTTGTTAATCAGTTCACTTCTTACTTGCAGTTTTACTTCATATAAGTGCTGTAGTGTATTATTTTCGCGCTGTCCGCTGTGCCGATAGTTCGTAATTATGGCTAAGCCATGTCTCCGCAATATCCTTTCTTTCAGGAGTGCTAGTTCTGCATGGTTCGCAGGAGAGCTTCTGTAAAGTTTGGAAGGTAGGAGACGAGGTACTGGCAGAAGTAAAGCTGTGAGTACCGGACGTGAGTCGTGCTTCGGTAGCTCAGTTGGTAGAGCACTTGCCCGCGAAAGGCAAAGGTCCCGAGTTCGAGTCTCGGTCGGGCACACAGTTTTAATCTGCCAGGAAGTTTCATATCAGCGCACACTCCGCTGCAGAGTGAAAATCTCATTCTGGAAACATCCCCCAGGCTGTGGCTAAGCCATGTCTCCGCAATATCCTTTCTTTCAGGAGTGCTAGTTCTGCATGGTTCGCAGGAGAGCTTCTGTAAAGTTTGGAAGGTAGGAGACGCGGTACTGGCAGAAGTAAAGCTGTAAGTACCGGACGTGAGTCGTGCTTCGGTAGCTCAGTTGGTAGAGCACTTGCCCGCGAAAGGCAAAGGTCCCCAGTTCGAGTCTCGGTCGGGCACACAGTTTTAATCTGCCAGGAAGTTTCATATCAGCGCACACTCCGCTGCAGAGTGAAAATCTCATTCTGGACGGATAAGTTTGTTCTAAGATAACCACAGCATTTATGAGAAGACTATGTAACATCAGTATGACCTTATTGTAAAATAGTTTTTGTAATGCTTTTAGCCTGAAGATGAGGTTTCCCTCGAAACATGTCACTAAATAAATAATACAGTTGTTAACAGTGTTTGTGACTGGTAGCGGTAATTTAAAAAACCTTTTCATATCACTTAAGACTTCTTTCAACCCTACAACTTAACAAAAATACCAAAATATCCAACAACCAGAATTAAAAAAAAAAGATTAAACGGATCTTAGATAACACAAACTTATTGCTCACCATTCGACAACCTATATTGTAGCAATGAGGCAACAAGCACCTTGCCTTAGGTCCCAATCAAAGATACACAATTGTCTTACCACAATCAGGGCTTTAGTGAATTGCAGGGACAGCATAACTTACAAACTTAATAAAAATATCTTCAAACATACACTTTCAATAATAACAGAACAAACATAAAAGTTTCTGATGGAGCCACACTTGCTTTATTTGAAATACAAAGTCTTTATTGTTCTAAATCAATAGAGCCTACACTACAGATAATTAATGCCATCCTACAATAATAAAGAGGAAACGTCCACTCTAATCACTGAACTAATGGACCTGTTGCAATTCACGCTGTCAGATAGCTGTTTCTTTTGCTGTTCCAGATTGATCATTCACAAATTTAGTATTTATAAACTGTTGTGCGATTTCACTTAAGTTTTATTCTTCGTTAAAGTTGTTTTCAGAAAATTTAAATGTATTTTTATAATTAACGAGGATTATTAGATTTATGGGATATCACATCTAGGATTTTGGTAATCTCTAGTGTATGTAGTATATCCACAATATGTTTGCTCAAACACAGCTGGAATATCAGTGGGGAAACATTAGTTATGTAGTAGAAGTAGAATGTTAGTAAGTGGCAGAAATTCCAGTTTACTTTGTTTGATCAGGGCAGTCGAATGAAATAAAGTAGATACGTTTTGCTATTTGGGCAGCAAAATGTTACCTGCAAATGCAGTTTTTCAGTAGCAAGAAAGGAGGGCCTTGTTATGATGTAATATAAATTTGTGTTAGAAAGTCTTTTCTGAAAGTATCTGGAATATCACCATGAATGGAAGTGAAGAAGGACGATAAACTGAACAGACTAAAAGTGAATTCGAAATGTGTTGTCTCAGATGGAGTGTAGGATACGTTATGAAGACATAGTGAACCAAATCGGCGGAAAGCGGTTTATAGCACAACCACGCTAAAGGAAGGGATTGTTTGGCAGGACAGTTCTCGAGACTTCAAGCACTTGATAACGTGCGGAGTAGTAGTTTTGGGGGTGAGAAAGGTAAAATTCGTAGAGGGAGCCCAAGGTTTTGATATAGAAAACAAATTAAACTGGGTGCTGTTTGTGATAACTGTGCAGAACTGAAGAGGCTTCCACAGGATACACTAATGTAGTGAGCTTCATCAAGCAAGGCCAGAGCTACTAAACTGAATTTGGTTTTGTTGTCAGTCTGTTTAGTTCACGTATGTTCATCTCGTAAATCTTTGCTCTATGTTAACCTATCACTTCAGGATGGTATACTTCGAATAAGGTTACTCCAGTTTGTATCCTTAGACGCATGATGTTGTTTTCTTATACAGATACGCAGACAACATGAAGAGGCTGTCGGCCGTGTTCCGCGAGCACAGGGCAGACTCCCTGGAGCGTGCCGTGTGGTGGGTGGAGTGCGTGATCCGCCACAGGGGGGCCCCACACCTGTGCAGCGCCGCCCTAGACCTGCACTGGAGGCAGCTGCCGCTGCTCGACGCCGTCGCCTTCCTGCTGGTGGGCGCTGCCCTCACACTCTGCCTCGTCTACTTCGTCACGCGGCGGGTAGTATCCAGCTTCAAAGGTAGGAAGCAGAAGCAGAAGAAACAGTGATGTACTCGTAGACAATTCTAGACTCCTTTCCACCAACACTATACATTCAGAAATATTTAAAGGTTACCGCCTCTTTGAAAAGTTTTTCTGTGAAATAACTTCAGATTTTATATCACATTGTGTGCAGGGTGAATCTGATAAAATGTCGTAGGTTGTTCAAGGATATTGTAACCTCCCCCTCACTTATCCACCTTAATGACAGTGAAAAATTAAACCGCGTGTACCTAGTGGAAATTTGGGAAAAGCAATCGTCACCGAAGTTAATCTGTACGTAAAGAGGGAGGAAAGGGTTACATCTAAATTAAAGGAAAAATGCAAATGAAAATGGTGGAAATTAATTTTGAAAAGGGGGAAAGTTAATAAAGAATGTAAATGTGCGGTCGTTACGTTAACAATTAACTGGCGTTAATTAGATATTTTAGATTTAGGGAAAATTACGGTCACCAGTCCTATGGAAAACTACTATAATAACCGAAAAAGAAAGGTTATTGCACATATAATTAGCACTAAAAGCGTGGCAACTGAAGGTTGACACGTGTTGTGTGAAAATTGAATGTTTGTCTGAAGTAATGAATTTCGCTACACTCTGGCTTAATTTAGCAAAAGAATTAATAAAACCGGAAAATTGAAAGTTAGTTTAGTGACTGAAATTAATAGTGAGTTTTGTTTCTGAAGTACTAAGAAATTCAATGAAATAAGGTTAGTCTTGGGCTACCTCAACAATCATTTCAAAAGCTACTTGAATCTACGCAATTTAGAAATAAGAGATTTAACTTTGAACTTGAATTAAATTATTCTGAACAATTAACAGTAGTAAAATTTAGTACGTACCAAGCTGAGCTGCAGTCACAGGTAAGCTATAATATGGTGACAAAACCAGCACTCTTAATTTGTGCTTGTGTAATCTAAATATTGTAGCCAGCTATGAATACCTTAACTGAACTTTGAAATTAAAGCAGTGAAATGGAATGATATTACTTTAATGCTGGCGTTTGAATTTAAAACGACACTCGGGTTCATTCCGGAAAAGGAAGGGACCCTGCTTGGTAATGCAATTGGGACAATGAGCAACAAAGGTTCATGTTAAATTGCTGTAATTTAGTTATGCAAAGGGAACAATTTCAAAAGCTGAGGTCTGCCGTACAGTTCTAAAACTTTACGTGCTTCGAGTCTTCCTTGTTGATTCATTGAAGGTTTGAAGTCGTCGATCGAGGAGGTGGCGACAGTCATTCATTGTCGGCCGTCGCTGTTGCAGAAGCTGGATGTTGGCGCGCCTTCTTCTCGACACGGTGTCCAGCCGAAGCGGGCTCTTGATGTGTGCCAGCTAATGCTTCCCGTCCGCGACACCATGTCAGAAACTATCATAGCAAGTCGAACGCAATTACATGCTCCCAAACCCCGAAAGCGCGGCAGCTCGCGGGAGCGTCACACAACACACCTGCTCCACTGCCCTGCTTCCGCCAGACTCCCTCTCTGCCCGCGCTCCACGCGGCTGAGTTAACACTACCAAAGATCCTAAACACTTTGGTTCTCCACACGACCTATCGATGTAATCGTTCGATAGCACAGTTTTCCCTAGGCCAGACCCAGCGCAAAAGTACAAATAGTATTTACAAAACGAACCAATTATACATCGACATAAATGCATAAATAGTAAAACAATTACAATATATAAAGACACAGAAATGTCATATCTTCGGGTAACAAAGAAAGGAAAAAGATTTATAGTACAATAGATGGAAATAGGAGGATATGCATTTCCGACATTACTATATCTTCTCAGTATTTAGATACTGGAGATCCGGGTATCTGGTGAATCATTGCAGAGTAGCTGCACTTCGTATAATATATAACCCCATTTTCACTGTATATGAATTGCACTGGAAATATCTGCATACATTGCAGTTGCCGACAGTATGCACTGTTCGTCCTGTTAGGAAGTAAACTAGGTTCCATTCACTTGTTGCTGACAGCATTATCGCCCACTTTACTCTTCGTCCTCAAGTCTGAATTCAGTGCTGCGCGGTTCGCTCTCTGGTTGTATTTCCAGCAGTATTAGTTGTACGTTTTGGGACACAGCAGTGTGGATAGGTTTATAGCGAAGAGTTGGTCGATGTGCATATTGTGTGCGGATTTACTGAACGCAATGCAACGCCGCCATGTCGACTCTGTGCTGAGGTGTCCCCACAGTGACAGCACCCACAGTACTTTCGCATCTGTACACAGGCAACTTAGACAAAGTGGGTACTTCTGCATTAAAATAGAAGACATTTAAATATTTTCCACTATTGTGACTTTGTTTTCACAGAAAAAAAGGCAACTGCCGTAACAGACCGAATACTGTTATATTATGTTGTGTGCGTGTTACAATTAGATTTTCAAGTTGAAACAGAACCACCGGAGTGGGGCGAAACTGGACGCAGTGTTATGACTTGAAATCTCAAGTGAAATTGTACAATCTCTAATACTAAATTGGTGGCGCGCAGGATTAGCCGTGCGGTCTGCGATGCTGCAGTCATGGACTGTGCGGCTGGTCCGGGTGGAGGTTCGAGTCCTCCCTCGGACATGGGTGTGTGTGTGTGTTAGCCCTCAGGATAATTTAGGTTAAGTGGTGTGTGAGCTTAGGGACTAATGACCTCAGCAGTAAGTCCCATAAGATTTCACACACATTTGAACATTTTGAACTAAATTTGTCTTGTAGCTCTGGTTGCATTTGCTTGAGTTACTGAGATTTTACGTGCTAAGGAAATACGTAGTAAGAATATGGAGTGCCTTGTACAATAAATTTGTCTGTTACGGTTTAAGTTTTATGTTTGTTGTGCGTTGGTACCTTAGCATTCCTAGCTCCACGCTTGCTGAAACATTTCAACACCATTGCGCCACGGTCCTCTCCAGGCGTCCACCAGTTCTCCGAAAGCTATTACAACCAGCCACACTTTGGCACATAACACACGCGACGCCTGAAGCTGCAAGACCGTAACATAAACAAATACTGGCCTCTTTGTTGTCGCAGTCATTCCGCCGTCGTCCTGACAGGTTAGCCAAAGGGTTCACCAGCCACCTGATGGGCAGAGGGTCGAAGTGAGGCGCTCCTAGACACAGAGCCGCAGGGGCGCTCGCCAGAGCCACTCGCCACTACTCGCCCTCCGGTTTGGTTTTCGCTCCCTAGACGTTCACGCCAGTTAGCTGCCACGGCCGGGTTGGACCAAAGCCTTCTAGATACAAGGCCCACGCACAGCGGCCATATTGGGACGTGACGTCACAAACTGTTGGCCATCTTATCTTCAGTCGGCAGTCCTGTTGGCGTGTATATTGTGTTCAAAGTGTGTGACACGTGAAAGTGATATATATTTCATACAGTATTCGCCTACAGTTCTACGAAGTATGGGATACAAGTGCTGCCTTTCCTTTTGCCAGGGAAATTATAAATCTCAAAAAGGCATGAAAGTGCACATGTTTCGATTTCCCAAATGTGTGAAGCTGAGAAATCGCTGGATTGCAGCTATTCCCAGACAGGAATTTGTGTCTATCCATCATTCAAGGGTAAGTAAATAAAAAAAAAATTGTATTTTGTTATTTGATTCCATTGCACCACATTTGCCAATTTCTTTTAAAAGCAGCTACCTGGTATGTATCATGTACCAGTATCATTTGTTTCTTAATTCTGGACCATTGCTGCGAGGTTAACACGAAGCTGGCTGTGAAATGTCTCTCATATTTGCGACTATTGTCACACAGAATAGTTATATTAATTAGTGTGGCTCGAAAATGTTTAGTATTCCTTATCATTCCTACCAGATTATTGAGTTTCCAGCACTTTTATTTGGAAGAGCTACTGAATGAGTTTGTTTAGCTGTACATATATTGTGTTCCGCTGTTCGGAAAAAATTTCATTTTGAGTAAACTACCTTAGAAAATTGGTTTAATGAATTCAGTGTTCGACAGATTAAGCAGTATAGAAAGCAGAATTTCGAGGTAAGTGCATTATAATTAAATTAACAGCACACTGTGACACGAATATCAATCAAGGATATAGGAGAAACAATCTTTTCATGTTTAAGATTCTAAAGTTCTGGAGAAACAGGGAAATAAAATATTTTTTCGGGTTTTTTGATTTACTAAACATTATGTCAGGAGGTGCTCCATTTCGTCGAATGATTTGAGTTTCGCGTGAGGTCAGCAAATTTTGAAGTGGAGAGAAAAATTTACGAATATAACCAGGGAAACAAATTCTTAAATTCTGTAGAAGCTCCAGCTGCTTTAATTAAAACCGAACACGTCTGCTTGTTGTTGCATATTGCCGATTTTTTACTGCAAGAAAGCGTAGCTCCTGAGGTAAAAGACAGAATTTAAAATTACAGTTTGTATTCAAGCCTAAAAACGCGCATTTAAGGCAAATCGTCAAAATAATTTTGCATCTTGAAGTAACATAGGGCAGTTTTGTTAAGTTAATTTACGCAATGATATAAATTTTCATACTTTCATTACAAGAACATGTAGAAGAGGAAAGCACGAGAATACCTTTGCGGACTCAGCTCTAAAACTCGTAATGTTCCTATAGCTGCAGAGTGCATAAGAGGAGCGTTCCGATACAGACCTGGCCATCAGCATGTGACGTCACAAGTGTGCGCGCAGGCCTGTACTCTAGGTGGTGTTGGTTGGACACAGTGACGTGTAACCATAGAGTTCACGAGATAGCGCCACGCCCGGACCGCGCTAGCAACGGGACCATACGAATTTCCCTCCAGCGATATGATTCACACTGACAAGTTTTACACGACATCAATAACAAGGAGCCCCTTGAATGCGAGACCGCAACTTCAGTTTTTAGTAAGGCCCATTTGAACAACAATTATGACAGGAAAAATATTAGCTCCTAATGACACGCCACGTGCATCAGGAGGGAGGCGCAGAGGTCAAACTTTTATGGGATGTATGACTTACATCATGAACAGTGAATAAATATCAACGCGCCACACTGATAACAAAGGTTCGAAGGCGAACTGTTTGGGAGTTACAGACCGTGCACGACGTTTAGCTAGGTATTCGCTCTTAAAGAATGCATATAGAACGGTGTGACGGCGTGATGAGAATTAATGAATGTGATGGCGTGTAGCCGAATACAAAATAGTCTGTCGTGGAGCATATCGTGAAACTGACTATTCTCGAGATAGTGCGATAATATGTTTTATGGGCCCGGAAGAAATATAGAGGGGCTGAATTTGTCCAGTGGTTCTAGGTGGTATGAATTACAATATCACACACTTTTCAGGACGAATGTTATGCTCTAGAGGGGTGTGATTTTTATACGCAGACCAGGAATCGAGCAAAAGCAAGTTTTCTGACCATTATTGGCCAAAAGCAGTGTTCGTACCATAGTTGTAGTTGTCCTACGCCCATTTTCCCACTCATGCTTGCTGTGGCATAAATATTCCCCACTGCCCTTGCAAGATCACGTACACGAGAAAGAATCTGAGGGGGAGTCCACCTCCAGCTTTTAGCAGCACAATAAATAGCTTTCCAGCCGGTTTTACATCCAGATTAACAGTCGGCATCATCGTATACGAATGCGTTAAGGCACTTTATTTTAGTTGATCTTGACACAGCTCCTTCATCATTGTACGCCTGAAGTGCATTGTCCGCACAGTCGAGCTTATACGACACAACGCATTCCACCGACTCATCATGCACAAACGCTGATATCTCATCTGCCACTTATTTCTCACTCTGCGAAATTCATTGGGTTTCTGTCTGGCGAAATATCAACTTCGGCAACTGTTGCTGTAGGCTTAATGTACTGTTTGCTCTGTTTATCGTTGCCAGTGTACTGCTTTTTGTCAACACCAATAGCAGTGTAGCACAGTTAAGTTATTCGTCGATTTCAACTCCGCTCCGTAGCCTTATGCTGTGCTCACCACTGCATACCTGTAGTCACGCCCCCTGTTGCCATTAACAGGGGCAATATTGTGACTGCATGGAAAACAATATGTGGCGCGTCGAATGCCGTAAACATTATTGGCCTTTTGCGACTCTCACTCAAGGCGCTCCTTGTAAGAATTCAACATATATAAACAGAAAGATTTAACTCTCAAACGTTTTCGAGAAAACAGAGTTCGATAATTTTAGACCTGCTGATGTACTTTGTGTTATCTCTGTTAATTAACGATTCCGCAGCCGAGCTGTTAGTTCCACAAACGCGGTACCTCTGGATCGAATCTCACTGTTGGTTCATTTCTGTCTATTATTCTCAGATAATTCCAACAGATTTATTTTGACTGTGCAAATTATTATTTAATATTTTCATATTCTAGGAAAACGAGAAGTTTCGTTTCTTAGAATATTCTGGGATATAGGAACAACACAAAAGAGCTTTCAGCCAAATCAGTCTACCATTTTGTTTGCATTTGTGAAAAGCAGAATGTGTAACGAATACAGTAGTGACAACTCAGACTGATACTGGTCCTAGAAACATCGACAACGACAATTATTGCGATATACAGCACGTGTAACGAAAGCCGAATTTTTAAATGTGTACGGTTTTTTTCAGTGCGCCTATTCCAAAGCAAACTTGGTTTACATTCATAAACGGTTCTCCGTCTCCATACATTCCCGTCACCTACTCCGCATATCTGTTGTTAGATTTACGGGGAATGAAAAAAATAAATGAAACTTTCTATCCAGAGACCTCGCTGTTATGAAACTTAGTGCTTACTTACTCGCTGCGAGTTCCTGAATGTTAGCGACCATACAAAGTATATAAGTATGCCTCTCAAATCCGATTCTCCCGAAAACTGTTGGGAGTTGCGTCTCTGTGTTCACATATGTTGAAGTCATAGTCGTGCCTTAGACACCTCATCAGTATGACTCAAAACGGGAAGTTCGTACGGTCTATTTGTATGCTCTGCAATGGCCAGAACCCCACTACAAAGCTTTGCTGTCCCGGTCAGTAGGTCGAGGCCCGTCTTGGTCTAACCTGTTTTACGAACTACATCTACATCCATACTCCGCAAGCCACCTGACGGTGTGTGGCGGAGGGTACCTTGAGTACCTCTATCGGTTCTCCCTTCTATTCCAGTCTCGTATTGCTCGTGGAAAGGAAGATTGTCGGTATGCCTCTGTGTGGGGTCTAATCTCTCTGATTTTATCCTCATGGTCTCTTAGCGAGATATACATAAGAGGGACCAATATACTGTTTGACTCCTTGCTGAAGGTATGTTCACCGGCAGGTGTGGCTGACCGCTTCTAGCCGCTTCAGTCTGGAACCGCGCGACCGCTACGGTCGCAGGTTCGACTCCTGCCTCGGGCATGGATGTGTGTGCAGTCCTTAGGTTTAAGTAGTTCTAAGTTCTAGGGGACTGATGACTTCAGATGTTAAGGTATGTTCTCGAAACTTTAACAAAAGCCCGTACCGAGCTACTGAGCGTCTCTCTTGCAGAGTCTTCTACTGGAGATTATCTATAATTTCCGTAACGCTTTCGCGATTACTAAATGATCTTGTAACGAAGCGCGCTCCTCTCCTTTGGATCTTCTCTATCTCTTCTATCAACCTCTGGTACGGATCCCTCACCGGTGAGCAGTATTCAAGCAGTGGGCGAACAAGTGTACGGTAACATACTTCCTTCGTTTTCGGATTACATTTCCTTACGATTCTTCCAATAAATCTGTCTGGCATCTGCTTTACCGACGATCAATTTTATATGATCATTCCATTTTAAATCACTCCTAATGCCTACTCCCAGATAATTTATGGAATTAACTGCTTCCAGGTGCTGACCTGCAATATTGTAGCTAAATGATAAAGGATCTTTCTTTCTATGTGTTCGCAGCACATTACACTTGTCTACATTGAGATTAAATTGCCATTATCAATGGGCCTAATAAATGGACTATAGAGCTCCCGATCGGCTTCAGCCTCATCCCGACCCACCATCTTCCACCAGAGCATACCCTGAACACCAATAATGTCAAGCATTAGTAAAAACTGAGGGATAAATTTATGAGAAAATATGTTTAGAGCCCTAGTGCTGTATGTAAGTAACTCGTGAACTGCGGTGAAACGAGAAAAGTAGGGCAAGAGTTTAATACGTGGTGTTACAGGAAGTATTGAAAGTTAGGTGGACTGCGAAAAAATGAGAGGGTTATCAGCAGAACCACCGAGGAAACAAATAGGTGTAAACATTTACAAGAAGAAGGGACAATGATAGGACACGTTGAAAATAGGGGATAACTTCCATGGTATTTGAAGGAGCTGAAAAAGGTAAGACGTCTTTGGAATATCTCCCACAAATAATGCAGCGCGATGGATGTAAGTGCCACTCTTACATGAAACGGTTGGCATAGGAGAGGAACTTAACATGTAGCGATTGTAATCCACCAGACCTTTATTGTTCCTAGTGTACTGGAGCCCCGAATAATAGCGTATCTGTGTAGTATGTCACACATTACATCACGTTTGCGTACAAAACAGTATTCTAAGAGAATATGCTGCTCAATTTGCCATGTGAGGTATACCACAATACAACGTGTGAAAGTCAGTTCACCCTTTTCGTAAATATTCTCTTTATTTATTTCATAGCCTCCCGTGACGCACGTAATTACCCATTTCGAGGTCACTAGTTGGAAGGAAACTTCGAGGACATTAAAACCAAGGTGTCAACAGGAGTGTGAAACTAATTTCTCTGTTAAGTGCATAGCGAATAAATGCAAAGAGTGCATTGACAGCCTCTGCGAAGGATGAAGAATCATCAGTTGAGTCAGATGAAATGAATGTCCGTTTGGAAGATGTATAGGATCCCTATTAGAGTTTGAAAGAGCTTTGGAAACGTTACTTTACAGAAACAAGGTGTAAGATTTACGTAAGTTTCCTTCAGAATTTCTAAAGAGGTTGAAGTGAGTGACAACAACACGATTACTGAAGTTGGTCTGTCGAATGTAAGAGAGTGATGACATTCTGAAAAATTTCAGCCGCGCAAACCCGTACATATTAACGCGCAGATAAATTCGACGAATGGCTCACAACCAACAATTTTCTGATAAGAATGACATCCAGAAAAATTAAAAAAGTGAGAAACGGCTAGGTGACGATCGGTATGGCTTTAGGGAAGATAAAGACACCCAGATAGGCAGTTCCATCTAATGGTGGAAAGACTAAGAAATTTTCAAAATGTTGAACCTGAAAAAGCGTTTGACAGTGTACAATAGCGCAATAAATTCGAAATATTCAGAAAGAATGTGTAAGCTTTTGGGAAATAGGCGGATTGTATATCATGTAGAAGAAACATTAGGGAGCAATAAGAATGATAAAGCGGGAGAGAAGGACTCAGATTACAAAGGGTGAATGGCAAAGGTGCATTCTCTTCATTGCTGTTAACCTGCGCGTGGAAGAATCTAATCTGGATGTAAATCAAAGATTCAGCAGTGGGTTTAAAATTGTGAGGGCAAGGATATCAGTGACAAGATTTGAGCGTGATATCATTCCTGTTCTCAATGTGAGGGAGATTTACCTGTTGAATGGAATTAAGTCTCACTAACATGTGATACGCAGTGGCTTGATCTTTAGCTATCAGAAGTGCATGAAAGAAAAAGGTGAATTGGGTTTCGCACGAATTTTTCGGAGTGCATGCTGATTGGCATAATTTGTGTTACTTGCCTTTTAATCGTGAAACTTTAAGCTGAATGTATAAAGGTGAAGGTTCGAGCAAAATAAATATATTCAGATCTTCACTAGGGAGAAGTGTTTTAACTGTGGGTAGCAGTCACACCAATAAATTTCTCTACACGACATTCAGGAATCACATTTTACAGATTCCACCGACAGGTGTCACTGAGAAGTGGAAATAAGTCGAATGAAATACGTTAATGAAATATAATGAATAATTCATAGTCACTGAATATTGTAATATCTACGTCCAATTATAAATTACGCTGTAACCGGAACTATATTTTTGTGAACGACAGTAAAGTTTACTACAATGAAGTCGAAGGTTTATTATTCAATCTGAAACGACTGCTTTACTCGTAAGACACTAGGTACGCTCTGTTTACTTGTTGAAGAATTGTGTTGCGATATATTTGTCCGCTGCACGTAAAAGAATATTATCACGTGCTCGTAGAAATTAAAATAAACAGTAATTGAAAGATATCTCCTCACTCGAGTGTTCAGATTAAACTAAATATTACCAGAGTGTTGGAACAAACAATTAAAAACACGAAAAACTTACACTAATTTACACTACTGTTCACAATCACCTCCGTAACATTTTTTGAGATGACCCATCACTTACTTGGTCATAAACTTGTGGGAATAAGGAATACCAACCGCCCGTAATTTTTATGAAATGTATTAATTACACGACCAGTTTCGACACTGTACTGGAGTCATCTTTAGGCCCCTATCCAAATCGAATGGTAATATCCAACCATCTGGGCGAAACTGGTCACGTAACTAACTCATTTTACACAAATTGCGGCTGTTGGTATTTCTAATTTGTGCAAGACCACAATAATCGATGTTAACAGGACCTGGAATAATTATGTGTAAGACAGACTTTTTGTTACTTCATAAATTAAAATTTCGAAAAATTTTCGATAGATACCATAGTGAGCTGTCGTATGTTACTAATATACATTGCGGTGACACTACTGAAGACAAAATAATACCTTACGATTAGGCACTAACAGCCAGATGAATTCGGTAGTTCTAAAGCATATTACGTGAATCAAAGTAGGTCATCCAACATATTTGTAATGACTTCTGACTGCTTTGAGCACTTTATGATTTGCAGAATGAACATCGTTTCTGCAGACAGAGTGTAATCAGAAGATATGCAAGTTACTTAACTTCGGCTGTATGTAGGGGAGTTTCACGTTCGTGGTCTATGAAACCATAAACTGGGTGGGGGAAAGCCGAGGGAAGGCAGGCTGACGCGAAGCGGTCGTCGGCTGTTGAGTCTGTGCGCTACGTATTCATCTGCACAGTCTTGTTATGAATGGGGTGTAATGCCCCATATTCGGATCAGTGACTGCTGTACGTCAGACACATGTGGTCGTTCTGTAAGGCGGTTTACGCCTGTGGAAACGTTGTCTCTGTGCTACTGAAGATTCACAATAGAAACTGTGACTTTGAAACCTGAATTCTTGTGTATCCTTTGATATATCCCGATCAATGCTTCTTCTACCGATTATCACCTCCATGTTCGAGTAGTTTGATTGGCGTCATGTTGCTACGTTTACGTAACACCTTTCTGTAAGAGAATATACACATGTTATTTCTACAGTCGCACCATGTCTAACATTGTCACACGCAGCACACCTCCAAATGGGACAATCCGACCTGTGACATTCCACCACTCAGGTTAGTGTCCTTACGGTGTGTTCCAGCAACTCACAGCATACTTGCAAAGATTGAGTCTTAGATGAATAACATGAAAGAGTTGCATCACCAATAGGATAGACTTTCTGGGAAGCTGCAATTTGTGTGAGAGGGAAACTCCCTACAAATTACTTGCACGAATAATACTGGAGTCCTCATACGTAAGTTGGATGCATTTTTGGTTGGCCAACAGGGACAGCAAGCCTATGAAAAGTGGGTCGCCCATCCAATAGTTCTCACAGAATTATCAGTGAACGTTATTCAGGCCGGTAAATATCGTTGAAACTGTGGTCTAAGGTAGCGTCTTTGAAAGAGTAATCAAAACATCCTCGGTCACTTGTTCTAACTCCGCCAAAGCTTAGAATTTGAATAAAAATCATCAGCATTTGCGGCTGAAGACCTCCAGCGTAAGAAGTCACCCTCATTCTGCCAACGGCCTGGTCAGTGGGGGTGGAGGAGTGGACCTTGGGGTGGGAAACTGCCCCTAAAACACAGAGGAATCAGCAGCGATCAACGACATGAGGATGCAGAAGACAATGGGAACTGCTGTGTTGAAGACACGTACCGTGTATACACAGGACATGTGATCTGCTATTCAAAAAGTGTCATGATGATCTCTCCACTGGCAAAAGATTACGGAATAGGACCTCTTTCGGACGTCAGGAAGGGGACTACCAAATGGGAGCTCACCATGAGAAAAAGACTGAATAACTAACAAAAACGTCATGTCCTACTAGTCGGGGTGCTGAATGACAGATGTCTGAAAGAGGTAGGGAAGCTAGTGAACCTGAAAATGGAAATGCTAAGGCTCAGTGTAGATACATTTGGGGTCAGTGAAGTGAAATCGAAAAAGACAATGACTTCTAGTCAGACGAGTGTAGCAGTGCATCAACAGCAGCAGAAAATGCTATAACTGGAGTAGAACCCGTTATGAACAGGAAGATACGAGAGAGAGTTAATTTCTGTGAACGGTTCATTGATAGCCCTTGTTCTCGTCAGAATCGGCAGCAAACAAAACCCGACAACGATAGTTGTACATGCCGACGTCGCATGCAGTAGAAGAAGAAACAGAAAAAGTTTATGGAGATACTAAACTGATAATTCAGTACGTAAATGGAGACGTAAACCTAATAGTCACCGGGAACAGGAATGCGATTGTAGGGGAAGTATAACACTTCTGTCCGTTACAGCCATACCATAACCTTAAAGTTGGAAGCAGTTCGTGTAGTAAAAACTATCTTGTTTAAGCAATTATGGTATAAAGCAACAGAGCAGTGTTACCCTCTGAGAGGAATTTTGTTATGTTGACAGGGTTTTACCTAACGGAGGTGGCTTATCGGAAGTGAAAGTCAGAATTACGTGAATATTTGAACAGTAACAAACAATATTTGACCTATCTACACTGTTCAAAGAATAAGGAAAACAGTCGCCAGCCTAATTAGGCAAGAGAATGCTTGACATTCTTGTTTAAGAAAGTAGGTACGAGTAACTTTAACGGACAAACACAACCTACACTTTGCCACACGCGAGTGCAATGAACTCTGGCACCTGAATACAGTATGTTCGCGTTAAGGTTGGAGCTAACAGATCAGAACAAGCTGTTTGCATGGATATAACAGATAACAAAATACACTATTATCTTGAGGACTTAGTCAAACTGAATGATCTCAATAACATTACTCTTAATATTCACTGTAGAATCGTAAATTGAACATAGGAATTTTTTTGAAGAGTAGTAATAAACCTATCTGGCATGAAATATGGAAATGGTTTACAGCAAATTTAGTTACTGTGCATAGATTAAGTCTCACACTACTAAACACCTTTCTACTTAGAATGAAAATTAAATGGAGTTCACTAACAAATTACTTCTCACTGTCTTTTGAATAAAGAAGTTACTATTTTCATATACAGTGGCCTTTCTATTAATCGTTTTCTTGCATGAGCACAATATACAAACTGTTGACCCTGTTACGCCATTAATACGCACTTTTAATACACAAGAGGAACCCAATATTGTACAGAATTTCACTTGAATAGCGAGAGTAATCGAAACTTTCTATGATTAAGTAACTTTGTGCATTTCAACTACCTTCAATGGAGAAGGGCCCTTAATTTTGACCACTGTAGCAGAGCAAACTAAACATAGTTTCAATACACTAAAGAAACAAGCCCTAAACAAGCATGAAGATGTAACTTTCGACAATATCTGTTCTCAACTTTTACTGCATTGAAACACAAAATTGAGATATTTGTAAGAACCTTTCAACAAACAATATTAAATTTAGCACACTCTATTGCCATATTAATTTTAATATGCTTTCAATAAAGGACACTCGGTAATCACTTTAGTTCAAACCGAGAGGAACCTGAGAGGTATTAAGATAAGGAAAAATCAAGGTAGATACATAAATTCAGTTATAAATTACTTTATATTTCAGCACACTAACACATCCAATGAGTTGATCCTTCACTGTACATTACAACAGTTCTTCTGTTCTATTACAGTGATTGCGCAATGTGGTGGCGAGTGCATGCTGGTAGGTGGATTTGCAGGTAGAACTGCTGGACTCTCATTTCTTGGTGGCGATGATAGATACCAATTTCAGAATAGTTCCAGCCCTTTGTCCATCCATCCGAGGCATTGGAAGGCGTCAAGAAAAGCCTCTCTCGGAACCAGCACTATACACAACGTTCACATGAGCAGTTGACGGTTTGGTAGTTCGTCCCCGACTGACTCTTTGTTCCACCTTTCTATCCATGCCAACCACAGTTTGCTCACGCTGTATGCTTCCGTTCCCGAGGGAACCACAACACCTTTTACATATGAAATAACTAAGAACCCTAAGTGAAGACCAGCAGTTTACATAACAGCAACCAAACACATTAAATAAAAAAGATCATTTGCACATATTGACATTTCTGCAAAAAAATATTTAAACAAAATTATTCAACCTCAGAGATAACCGAAGAGAATATTTGAGATAGACAAAACATCATTTGCTCATATTGTGCATATTACAGAGATTGCACTTCATTACAGTATCGAATTAATTGTACACTAATTACAGAAGTTCAACGATGGGATGTTGAACAAAATAGAAAGCTAAATGAATCAACAAAAGGTATGTAGTGTCTAAGCTATTGTGTTACAGAAGGAGTAAAAGAAAGGGTTACAGGAGGACATGGGCTTGGTAATAGAAATAAGAGACGAAAAGACTAATTATGTAATACATTTCAGGTGGTAATAGCGAATACTCTGTTCAAGAATCAGAAGAGGAGAAGATACACTTGTAAGAGACCAGGTGATAACAGGAAGAGTTCAGTTAGGTTACATCATGCTCAGACAGAGATTCCGACTCAGATCACAATATGGTGGTGATGATGGGTAGATTGAAGTTTAAGAAACTAATAAGGAAGAATCGACGTGCAAAGAAGTGGGATATGAAAGTACTAAGGAATGGGCATCTCCAAAAAAAGGGCAAGACGTTGGGTAGAAAAATGTAGGTAGAAGGAAGGTAACAGCGAAGAAACCATGGGTAACAGATGAAGTACATCAGTTGATCAACGAAAGAAGCAAGTACAAAAATGTTCACGGAAGTTCAGGAATACAGAAATACAAATCACGTAGGAATGTAATAAATAGGAAGTGCAGGGAATCTAAGGCGAAATGCGTACGTGAAAACTGAAGAATTTGAAAAAAGATATTATTTTCGAAACGAATGACTGAGCATATGGGAAAGTGAAAGCAAGGGCGGTAGCATTAGGACTGCAATGGGAGTTAGACTGTTAAATGTAGAGGACAGAGTGGGTAGTTGGAAAGAGTACACTTAAGTCCTCTATGAGGGGAAAGATTAGTAAGTAGGCTGTTTGATTAGTTAGCTAGCCAGATGATTTGTTTGATAATTAAAAGTTGTGTGGCGTCATGACCACGAAACAAACAAAACTTATCCGAATCTGCGGAAAAAGTTAATATTTGGGTCAACATCTGTAAAACTCTAATTCCTCTCTCTCAAACCCCTCCCTATGGGGAGAGGGGGCGAGTTTTAGTTTTAGCGAATAAAAGTTTATGAAGTAAATAAATACTTTTTACTCATCCGTAACTATTTTCCACGCAAAATTGAGAACACGGATTTTCTTAAATTACAGCGCCAACTACCAAGAATCAAAACAAATGTTTAACACAAAATGTACGTAGTTTTTTTATGTAGAATCTGATTATGCAATAAAAAATGGGGGTTCCCATTTGGAATTTTAAATTTGCCTCCCGCTCCACCCCGAGGGGGCTGGGGTGGCGGGCTAATTTTAGCACCAGCACATGTCCCCATCGAAAATAAACAACTTTGGATTGTGTACATTTTTTCGTGTGTAGCTTATTTTTCGAGTTATTCTGGTTTGTCAACTTCAAATTTACATCCCTATATCCTGGTTACTAGTTTCAGGAAAGTTATACTGCCACCGGTTACGCTCATTATAAAGCCACTATATGTGGCACATTGCCAACTGTCCATTGAAAACATGAAGGTAAACCCACAGAAAAGACACTCCCATGAAACACTAAGTACACCAAAATAAAAACCATAACTGTATTAGCAAGGCACAGCGGTGTCAAATATATCAAATAGAGCACATACTTCGCTGTCAGATTTGTGCACTGCAAACAGGTAAGCGGCAAATAAGTAAGCATCTGGCTTAATGTGAATCTTAACTGCTAGCTGGTATGTTCTTCACTGTGATCACTAATGTTTAAAGTTATGCTTTGTGCGTGGTTATGTGAGTCCACTAGGTTTAGTCTTGCACTGAAGATGAACGCTCTGTGGTTGAAATCAATGTGGAAAGACAAAAAACGGCTTCAAATTCATACGACCAATGGTAGTTGTCTGCAATACATCTTGCGGAGTCGTGGTTCACAAATTTCCCAACAGAGCTCCAGCTCAAGATTTTATGTCGGTAACCGGTTCCGTACTCAACATAAACACATCTGACAGCAGCGTATGTGCTCTATTTTATGTATTTGACACCTCTGTGTCTTGCTGATACCGATATGGTTGAATGGAGAGATTGCAATATGCTTTATAATTCACGTATCTGATCATCTGAATGTGGCAATATAGATTGTCTGAAACTCGTAATCAGGAAATGTATCGACTGCCATCTGGGCTATAAAACTTATACACAGACAGGGAAAAAATCGCAGCAACAAAAATTTATTAACATAGAGTAATGAAATTTTTGGTATACATTTCCCTAGGTGACATATTTTAGTGGTTAACTATGCAAGATCACATATTAATGAAAACGCGAGAAAAACCACTGCAAACGCGAAATGGTGGTACATTAATAAACGGTGCAACAGCCAGCATGTTGAATGGAAGCACGCAAAAGTGCATGCCTTGTCTCATACGGGTACTGGATGTCAGTTTGTGGGGTGGAGTTACATGGCAGTTTTCAATTGGACGGTCAATACAGGGGCGGTTAACCTCTCAGCTTACATTTCACATAAATTTTCTCAGCATGTTATAGTCTTCAATGGAGATTTCAATTTACCAGATATAGACTGGGACACTAAGATGTTTAGGACGGGTGGTAGGGACAGAGCATCGAGTGACATTATGCTGAGTGCACTATCCGAAAATTACCTCGAGCAATTAAACAGAGAACCGACACGTGGAGATAACATCTTGGACCTACCGATAACAAACAGACCCGAAATTTTCGACTCTGTATGTGCAGAACAGGGAATCAGTGATCATAAGGCCGTTGCAGCATCCCTGAATATGGAAGTTAATAGGAATATAAAAAAAGGGGAGGAAGGTTTATCTGTTTAGCGAGAGTAATAGAAGGTAGATTTCAGACTACCTAACAGCGCAAAACGAAAATTTCTGTTCCGACACTGACAATGTCGTGTATTTATGGAAAAAGTTCAAGGCAATCGTAAAATGCGTTTTAGACAGGTACGTGCCGAGTAAAACTGTGAGGGACGGGAAAAACCCACCATGGTACAACAACAAAGTTAGGAAACTACTGCGAAAGCAAAGAGAGCTTCACTCCAAGTTTAAACGCAGCCAAAACCTCTCAGACAAACAGAAGCTAAACGATGTCCAAGTTAGCGTAAGGAGGGCTTTGCGTGAAGCGTTCAGTGAATTCGAAAGTAAAATTCTATGTACCGACTTGACAGAAAATCCTCGGAAGTTCTGGTCTTACGTTAAATCAGTAAATGGCTCGAAACAGCATATCCAGACACTCCGGGATGATGATGGCATTGAAGCAGAGGATGACACGCGTAAAGCTGAAATACTAAACACCTTTTTCCAAAGCTGTTTCACAGAGGAAGACCGCACTGCAGTTCCTTCCATAAATCCTCGCACAAACGAAAAAATGGCTTACATCGAAACAAGTGTCCAAGGAATAGAAAAGCAACTGGAATCACTCAACAGAGGAAAGTCCACTGGACCTGACGGGATACCAATCCGATTCTACACAGAGTACGCGAAAGAACTTGCCCCCATTCTAACAGCCGTGTACCGCAAGTCTCTAGAGGAACGGAGGGTTCCAAATGATTGGAAAAGAGCACAGGCAGTCCCAGTCTTCAAGAAGGATCGTCGAGCAGATGCGCAAAATGCGCAAAACTATAGACCTATATCTCTGACGTCGATCTGTTGTAGAATTTTACCATGTTTTTTTTTGCTCGAGTATCATGTCGTTTTTGGAAACCCAGAATGTACTATGTAGGAATCAACATGGATTCCGGAAATAGCGATCGTGAGAGACACAACTCGCTTTATTTGTTCATGAGACCCAGAAAATATTAGATACAGGCTCCCAGGTAGATGCTATTTTCTTGACTTCCGGAAGGCGTTCGATACAGTTCCGCACTATCGCCTGATAAACAAAGTAAGAGCCTACGGAATATCAGGCCAGCTGTGTGGCCGGATTGAAAAGTTTTTAGCAAACAGAACACAGCATTTTGTTATCAATGGAGAGACGTCTACAGACGTTAAAGTAACCTCTGGCGTGCCACAGGGGAGTGTTAGGGGACCATTGCTTTTCTCAATATATATAAATGACCTGGTAGATACTGTCGGAAGTTCCATGCGGCTTTTCGCGGATGATGCTGTAGTATACAGAGAAGTTGCAGCATTAGAAAATTGTAGCGAAATGCAGGAAGATCTGCAGCGAATAGGCACTTGGTGCAGGGAGTGGCAAATGACCCTTAACATAGAAAATGTAATGTATTGCGAATACATAGAAAGAAGGATCCTTTATTGTATGATTAAATGATAGTGGAACAAACACTGGTAGCAGTTACTTCTGTAAAATATCTGGAAGTATGCGTGCGGAACGATTTGAAGTGGAATGACCATATAAAATTAATTGTTGGTAAGGCGGGTACCAGGTTGAGATTCATTGGGAGAGTGCTTAGAAAATGTAGTTCATCAACAAAGGTGGTGCCTTACAAAACACTCGTTCGACCTATACTTGAGTATTGCTCATCAGTGTGGGATCCGTACCAGATCGGATTGACGGAGGAGATAGAGAAGATCCAAAGAAGAGCGGCGCGTTTCGTCACAGGGTTATTTGGTAACCGTGATAGCGTTACGGAGATGTTTAATAAACTCAAGTGGCAGACTCTGCAAGAGAGGCGCTCTGCATCGCGGTGTAGCTTGCTCGCCAGGTTTCGAGAGGGTGCGTTTCTGGATGAGGTATCGAATATATTGCTTCCCCCTACTTATACCTCCCGAGAAGGTCACGAATGTAAAATTAGAGAGATTAGAGCGCGCACGGAGGCTTTCAGACAGTCGTTCTTCCCGCGAACCATACGCGACTGGAACAGGAAAGGGAGGTAATGACAGTGGCACGTAAAGTGCCCTCCGCCACACACCGTTGGGTGGCTTGCGGAGTATAAACGTAGATGTAGATGTAGCTTACAATGTCGTGTGAGAGACGTAGCTTGCCGACGTGGCCAAACATCAACTAGACGTATCAGAGCCGTGGTACGTTTACCGCGCCGAACAAGCGCATGTCGTGTGAGACGCCGTCGGTCAGCCGCGCCAAATTTAAACAGAACGTTTCTGACACGTTGCGGAGCTGATCGAGTACACGCGGCAGACACGAAGTGTTCTTCGCCGCATTCGTACCTACTGACATTACAAAAATACTTTCACAATGTTCCCTACGTAGCAGACGTGATCACTAGGAAAGGGAGACATGTGGTGGCACAGCCAACAATGATTTTGCAGGATATTTTGACAGCGGTAGTGACAGTGGTAGCGATGTTTTACCTCCTGTACGAAAACGGTGCAAGTGGCTGGTGATCGAAGCTGATACTGACGAAGAAGAGCAAACCTACCAGCAACAATCAGAGGCGTGGATGTGGCAAAAGGAAGACAATGAACCAACAATCTGGGCGTATACGGAAATTTCAGGAATAAAGGAAGCAGCTTTAAAGCACGTGAGTACAAGCATAAGAGAATTAGACGTTCTCTATGTAATATTTAATAGCACATTTTGGGAAAACATCGTAACACAGACGAATACACTCCTGGAAATGGAAAAAAGCCAGTTTGCCGTGGCATACGGAGCTCCGTCGCAGTCTTTAACACTGGTAGCATGCCGCGACAGCGTGGACGTGAACCGTATGTGCAGTTGACGGACTTTGAGCGAGGGCGTATAGTGGGCATGCGGGAGGCCGGGTGGACGTACCGCCGAATTGCTCAGCACATGGGGCGCGAGGTCTCCACAGTACATCGATGTTGTCGCCAGTGGTCGGCGGAAGGTGCACGTGCCCGTCGACCTGGGACCGGACCGCAGCGACGCACGGATGCACGCCAAGACCGTAGGATCCTACGCAGTGCCGCAGGGGACCGCACCGCCACTTCCCAGCAAATTAGGGACACTGTTGCTCCTGGGGTATCGGCGAGGACCATTCGCAACCGTCTCCATGAAGCTGGGCTACGGTCCCGCACACCGTTAGGCCGTCTTCCGCTCACGCCCCAACATCGTGCAGCCCGCCTCCAGTGGTGTCGCGACAGGCGTGAATGGAGGGACGAATGGAGACGTGTCGTCTTCAGCGATGAGAATCGCTTTTGCCTTGGTGCCAATGATGGTCGTACGCGTGTTTGGCGCCGTGCAGGTGAGCGCCACAATCAGGACTGCATACGACCGAGGCACACAGGGCCAACACCGGGCATCATGGTGTGGGGAGCGATCTCCTACACTGGCCGTACACCACTGGTGATCGTCGAGGGGACACTGAATAGTGCACGGTACATCCAAACCGTCATCGAACCCATCGTTCTACCATTCCTAGACCGGCAAGGGAACTTGCTGTTCCAACAGGACAATGCACGTCCGCATGTATCCCTTGCCACCCAACGTGCTTTAGAAGGTGTAAGTCAACTACCCTGGCCAGCAAGATCTCCGGATCTGTCCCCCATTGAGCATGTTTGGGACTGGATGAAGCGTCGTCTCACGCGGTCTGCACGTCCAGCACGAACGCTGGTCCAACTGAGGCGCCAGGTGGAAATGGCATGGCAAGCCGTTCCACAGGACTACATCCAGCATCTCTACGATCGTCTCCATGGGAGAATAGCAGCCTGCATTGCTGCGAAAGGTGGATATACACTGTACTAGTGCCGACATTGTGCATGCTCTGTTGCCTGTGTCTATGTGCCTGTGGTTCTGTCAGTGTGATCATGTGATGTATCGGACCCCAGGAATGTGTCAATAAAGTTTCCCGTTCCTGGGACAATGAATTAACGGTGTTCTTATTTCAATTTCCAGGAGTGTATATATGCGCAAGACGTACTTAACAATAAACAGAAGAGACGAAAAGAGCCAAAAAGTGGTCTCCTATCGGCTGTAATGAAATAAAAATATACGTTGGGTGATGTATAATCATGGCTGAAGTGAGGAAACCGTCGATTCAGATGTATTGGTCTAGGAGGGCCGTTACAGAAACGCCAATATTTAGGAAGACGATGCCATTCAGGAGATTTCTGCACATAAGTAGATTTCTGCGTCTAGCGAATAACAGTTTAGCCAACAACACAGATAAGCTGTACAAACTAAGGCCAATCCTAGAAATGTTCAATCAAAAATTGAAGGAAGTGTACACAACGCAAGAGAATATTGCCATTGATGAATCATTAATGAAATTTAAGGGGCGCTTATCCTACAAACAATTTAACCCATCAAAAAGAGCCATAATTGGTATTAAAACTTCTGAACTGTGAGAGCCAAGTTCAGGATACTGCTATGATTTTAAGATATACACGGGTAGTGACAAACGTGATGCTAGTGGAAGTGCCTCTAAAATTGTAGTTCTAGAACACAGTCGGTATTACACAAAGGGCATACTCTATATTTAGATAACTGGTTTTCTTCACCGAAACTTTTCAAAACTCTCCTCACCAACAAAACTAATGTGATTGGTACAGTGCGCTCAAACAGAAAAAAATGTGCCCACAGACTTCCTGAAGGCAAAATTAAACAAGGGAGAATATACAGTGAGGAATTGTAATGGAATATTTGCACTAAAACGGAAAGATAAACGAGACGTTTACATGCTTTCGACAAAACATTCAACAGCAGAAATGATTGCCACAGACACACCTCTCCGTAATGCCTCGTGGAAACCGAAATGTGTTGTCGAACACAACAGAGGCATGATTGGAATCGATCGCCAAGATCAGATGTTCTCATGCTTCCCTGTGACGAGAAAATGTATGAAAGGATACCGCAAGATATTCTTTTACCTATTTGATGTTGCTTTATTTAACACGAACATTTTGTATTACAAAATACATTGCGGAAAACGACAGAGCTACGCAGAATATAGGATTAACCTTGCAGAATCATTGTTGAAAACTACACCTTTACCGGAATATAATCGGAAGGGACGATTAGCATCCGGCTATGTACCACAAAGAATGCACGCGCAACATTGGGCACATTTTCCCAAACATATTGATCCAACGCCATCAAACGTAAATCCTGCGAGAGCTTGTGCAGAGTGCAGAAAGCATAAATGACGCAGCGAAACAACGTGGGAATGCAAAAAGTGCAAGGTTGCATTACATGTGCCAGATTGGTTTGAAAGATATCATACAGTCGAAGACCATTAAATTCGTGTACATGTCATTGTGCAGACGTTGCATTCGAAAATATGTTTGCCAACGTACTAACGTAACAGGTCCCAGAATGTATTGAACAAAATATTATACAATATTAGATCATTGCGTTGTTATGAATATTATTAAGAGGTATTTCATCAATGTATGTTTGCTTATAAAGGGAAATGAAACGTTTGTGAATATGTCGTTGCGTTTGAGACAATGAATGTTTCCAGAATGAGATTTTCACTCTGCAGCAGAGTGTGCGCTGATGTGAAACTTCCTGGCAGATTAAAACTGTGTGCCCGACCGAAACTCGAACTCGGGACCTTTGCCTTTCGCGGGCAAGTGCTCTACCATCTGAGCTACCGAAGCACGACTCACGCCCGGTACTCACAGCTTTACTTCTGCCAGTATCTCGTCTCCTACCTTCCAAACTTTACAGAAGCTCTCCTGCGAACCTTGCAGAACTAGCACTCCTGAAAGAAATGGTATAGCGGAGACATGGCTTAGCCACAGTCTGGGGGCACACAGTTTTAATCTGCCAGGAAGTTTCAGTTTCAATGAAT
The DNA here is from genome assembly GCF_021461395.2 of Schistocerca americana. Classification (NCBI taxonomy): domain Eukaryota; kingdom Metazoa; phylum Arthropoda; class Insecta; order Orthoptera; family Acrididae; genus Schistocerca; species Schistocerca americana. Next base: position 12,843,675 of record NC_060120.1, on the reverse strand, counting down.
GTTTCGTTTCCAATGGGCAACTAATCGTCATTATTTATGATACCTGTAGAAGTGTCACGTTACTGCTATCTCACACACGTACTTACAAATCGAGGGCGTCTGCACTACTTCGGACGCCACCAGGCGTAGTGCACCGCAGCCTTAGCGTGTGTAAGCGCCGGGAATCGTGAGGCGCGTCCCTACCTTGCAGCCACTTACGGCTCACGCTAACGGAACTTAAATCGTAAGGCAAAGGTTTAACGCTGGTTGTGGATGACTCTTGAGTTATCGTCCAATGATGTCCCACATATGTGCACGATTGAAGACAGAGCTGGTGATCGACCAGTGGTATATGGGCGAGCGTTATCCTGTTCATAAACACCCCCCGTGGAATGCAGTTCATGAATGGCAGCATAACAGCTCGAATCTCCAGACTGACGTACAAAGGCGCGTGGGACACGGAAGTGCTCCTGCTGTCGTACAAAACCGCACCCCAGACCTCAGGTGTATGTCCAGTAGGTATGTAGACAGGCTGGCTGCAGGCCCTCAACTAGTCTCCTAACCAATACACAGGTCATCACTGGCAACGAGGCAGCTTTCACCACAAAACACAACAGACTTCCACCCAGCCCTACTATGAGGGCTTGTCTGGCACCAATTAAGTCAGAAAAAAGTCTGTGGTTTGGGGTCAGTGAAATTCACACTACAGGGCGCCTGGCTCGGAGCTGCCTTCAAAGTAACTGGTTTTTGTCGGTGGCGCCAAAGTTTGCTCAGATTGCCGCTGCAGATGTAATATAATGCGCCAGAGCCATTCACCGAACACGACTGCCATCCCTCTCCGTTCTGCCAAGTGGCCGGCGGAGCCTCACCTTTTTGACCGTAGATTGTCCGCCCCGGTAGCTGAGTGGTCAGCGTGACAGACTGTCAATCTTAAGGGCCCGGGTTCGATTCCCGGCTGGGTCGGAAATTTTCTCCGCTCAGGGACTGGGTGTTGTGTTGTCCTAATCATCATCATTTCATCCCCATCGACGCGCAGGTCGCCGAAGTGGCGTCAAATCGAAAGACCTGCACCAGGCGAACGGTCTACCCGACGGGAGGCCCTAGCCACACGACATTTCCATTTTTTTAACCGTAGATTCACGTGACGAGCACTTGTCAGCACTCATGTACAGTCACTGCATTCCTGGCAACATTTTCTGCAGTATCGCAGAAGGAACATCTAGCTTCTCGTGGCCCTATTATACGATCTCGTTCAAGCCTAGAGAGGTGTTGGTAATGGCGTCCTTGTCACCATAATGGCAATCTCGGCTAACATCAAGTCACCATCTCCAATTTCAAAGGTAACCAACGCACACAGGAGTTACAGCGTGTATACAGGGTGGTCCATCGATCGTGATCGGGCCAAATATCTCACGAAACAAGCGTCAAACGAAAAAACTATAAAGAACGAAACTCGTCTAGCTTGAAGGGGGAAACCAGATGGAGCTATGGTTGGCCCGCTAGATGGCGCTGCCATAGGTCAATCGGATACCAATTGCGTTTTTTTTTTTAAATAGGAACCCCCATTTTTATTACGTATTTGTGTAGTACGTAAAGAAATATGAATGTTTTAGTTGGACCACTTCTTTCGCTTTGTGATAGATGGCGCTGTAATTGTCACAAACATATGACTCACAATTTTAGACCCACAGTTGATAACAGGCAGGTTTTTTAAATTAAAATACACGACGTAGGGATGTTTGAACATTTTCGGTTCTTCCAATGTGATACACGTACCTTTGTGAACTTATCACTTCTGAGAACGCATGCTGTTACAGCATGATTACCTGAAAATTCAATATTAATGCAATACATGCTCAAAATTATGTCCGTCAACCTCAATGCATTTGGCAATACGTGTAACGACATTCCTCTGAACAGCGAGTAGTTTGCCTTCCGTAATGATCGCACATGCATTGACAATGCACTGACTCATGTCAGGCGTTGTCGGTGGATCACGATAGCAAATATCCTTCAACTTTCCCCACAGAAAGAAATCCGGGGACGTCAGATCCGGTGAACGTGCGGGCCATGGTATGGTGCTTCGACGACCAATCCACCTTTCATGAAATATGCTTTTCAATACCGCTTCAACCGCACTCGAGCTATGTGCCGGACATCCATCATGTTGGAGGTACACAGCCAATCTGTCATCTAGTCAAACATCTTGTAGCAACATCGGTAGAACGTTACGTAGGAAATCAGCAGACATTCCACCATTTAGATTGCCGTCGATAAAACAGGGGCCAATTATCCTTCCTCCCATAATGCCGCACCATACATTAACCCGCCAAGGTCGCTGATGTTCCACTTGTCGCAGCCATCGTGGATTTTCCGTTGCCCAATAATGCATACTATGCCGGTTAACGTTACCGCTGTTGGTGAATGATGCTTTGTCGCTAAATAGAACGCGTGCAAAAAAATCTGTCATCGTCCCGTAATTTCTCTTGTGCCCAGTTGCAGAACTGTAGACGACGTTCAAAGTCGTCGCCATGCAATTCCTGGTGCATAGAGATATGGTACGGGTGCAATCGAGGTTGATGTAGCATTCTCAACACAGACGGTTTTGAGATTCCCGATTCTCGCGCAATTTGTCTGCTACTGATGTGCGGATTAGACGCGACAGCAGCTAAAACACCTATTTGGGCATCATCATTTGTTGCAGGACGTCGCTGACGATTCACATGTGGGTGAGCATTTCCTGTTTCCTTAAATAACGTAACTATCCGGCGAACGGTCCGGACACTAGGATGATGTTGTCAAGGATACCGAGCAGCATACATAGCACACGCCCGTTGGGCATTTTGATCACAGTAGCCATACATCTACACGATATCAACCTTTTCCGCAATTGGTAAATGGTCCATTTTAACACGGGTAATGTATCGCGAAGCAAATACTGTCCGCACTGGCGGAAAGTTACGTCATACCACGTACTTATACGTTTGTGACTATTACAGCGCCGACTGTCGCAAAGCGAAAGAAGTGATCCGACTAAAACACTCATATTTCTTTACGTACAACACGAATATGTAATAAAAAAATGGGGGTTCCTATTTAAAAAAGCGCCGTTGATATCCGTTTGACCTATGGAAGCGCCATCTAGCGGGCCAACCATAACGCCATCTGGTTTCCCCCTTCAAGCTACACGAGTTTCGTTCTTTGTAGTTTTTTCGTTTGGTGCTTATTTCGTGAGATATATGGCCCGGTCACTATCAATGGACCATCCTGTATAATGAGTCACTTCCCAGATAAAATTTAACCTTGCAATGCACATACTGAAAACGACAATCAGAAAGAACTGTTCTTAAATCCACACAAGACAATCAAATATCCAGTGTTAACATCAGTAAAATCAGCTCCACTGAAGGACATGAACAAAATTTGAGAGCTTCGCTTGTGTTGCCTAGCGTACTCTTACAACGCTTCCGCATAAATGGAAGCCATTACGGCAGGACATAGAACCAAAAGCCGGACCAACCAGGAGTGGGCGGCGAAACATACGGATTCACGCACTGAGGGCAGCTGGCCCAGTACTAGTACTTATCACGGTGGGTTTACATTACATTAGGGAACCAATACTCACGAAAACAATCATAGCTACAAAATGTTTACGGGCTGAGGAAGCACACCATACGTGCGTCGCATAAGCAACGTGAGCTCCCTTACCCACTCTCACTTGAAAGAATTAGCCATCAGCAAGTCCACTGGAAGAAAATACCATACCAGTAGCCGCTGCCAACGAAATTAACAAGTCGCGCTGGACATCCTCTGCACAGGTAAAGGGACTCGGAAGCGCAACAGCCCCACTCCGGATCGATGTGTCCCTGCTGCCAACCCGTACTGGATCAACACTCGGTGCCGTCTGGGTGAAGGAAGCGTCCGCTGCTCATCGGTGTCCAACCTCACTGTTTGTGACCCGGAGCCGCTCTTCCCAGTCGAGCGATGCAACCAGCAGCCCGAGCGAGGTGAACACAGTGGTTAGTACCCTGGACTCGCATTCGGGAGGACGACCGTTCAGACCCGCTTCCGACCATCCTTATTTCTGTGATTTCCCTAAATCGCTTCAGCCAAATGGCGGGATGGTTCCTTTGAAAGGGCACAGCCGACTTCCTTGCCTATCCTTCCCTAATCCTACGGGACCGATGACCTCGCTGTTTGGTCCCCTACCCCGAATCAACCAACCAACCAGCAGAAGAAGCTGCGGCCGAAGCCAAGGCCGCAACGTGAAGATAGAACAATATGCCCCCATTGAGGTACTACACGTGAGCAACATGGCTGATGTAGTTCATTTGTGTGCAGATCCATGTGCAATAGGGTTGAGCTTACAACTGATTTGAGACGGTAGGAGTACATACCCTTCTTACTTGGACACTAACTTTCATTCACTAGTATAACGCTGTTTGTCGCCTCGGGTCTATTGTATCCTCGTTCCTGGTCATTAGTTTTCGCCCATAACTAATTAACCTGGCTTCCTAAAACCTATGTTGTTGATCCAAATAAACCAGTTACAATACATCAATAATACGAAAATACACACCGTATCTGAATCTTCATGGTTCGGTAACTGCACTTAACTCCTGTAGCTTTTCATTCAAAATTTCTATATGACTTTACCTAAAGCAGAGATAAAAAACAAAACAGCTGGTGCAGAACTAATTCCTGTCAAGTGGGTTTCATCATTCTGATTTGCGCTGCTCTTCACACCACATAATAACCTGTTTTGATGAAGGCTGTGCACAGTTTGTAAAGGAGGGAAAGACCAGAAATAAATCAGTCATTAATCAGAAAAAGATTGTAAAGGAACGATACGTTTCTGATCTGAAACTGCTGACTATTTTTTTAACTTGATTTCAAGAATCAGTTCACAATAGGTAAAGGAATATACTAGTGCTTTCCATCTTCATAAGCCATTTAGTATTGAAATAGGACGAACAGCAGCAGAATAATTGAACCTGGTATGACATAAAGTGTAGTTATATTGAAACGTCTACCTGCGGAATGCCCCTACGTTGATAATTCACTACCGTTTTTACGTTGACGACGAAAATGAAGTCTTGAGTCTAAAAGTTAATCAGGGAAATTAACTTAAACGGTTGTATTTCGTATTGATGTAAAAACATCCTTTGTTTTGGACCTTTTATCATTATCGAAAATTCATCCAACGTTGGTGACTATTCGTGAACAATATGATTCTTCATTTCCAACCGTTACGAATTGGCGCCTAGATCCGACAATCGCCGTACTTGTCTCGAAGATGATTCGCATGAAAGACACTTGGAAACGGTAACCACACACGATATCGAACAGGAGGTGCCCAGTTATTGCGTATGACTGCCGGCTATTGAAGCTATAATATAATAGTTAATAATCTAACCACACAAAAAGCTAGAAATTTAAACTTCACATCAAGAATTAGTTCAGAGAAAGTTTTGTGCAAGATAAGTAACTCATTTGTTAAACACCAGTAAAAGTGTTGTGACTTGGCAAGACAGCCAAGCCACTATGATTGGTAGCCGAAAGGTACGCGTTAAGCTCACGCAGGCCGGCGTGAGGTCTGGAACAGGACAATGTAATTAATATAGCCAATAAGGTACGTTGCTGCTGGAATACTTAACTTTAATCCATAATTGGTGTACATCGGTTTGACGGTACAGGCATCACAAGATAAATAGCAATTGATAATGGCGCCTTGCTAGGTCGTAGCAAATGTCGTAGCTGAAGGCTATGCTAACTATCGCTCGGCAAATGAGAGCGTAATTTGTCAATGAACCATCTCTAGCAATGTCGGCTGTACAACTGGGGCGAGTGCTAGGAAGTGTCTCTAGACCTGCCGTGTGGCGGCGCTCGGTCTGCAATCACTGACAGTGGCGACACGCGGGTCCGTCGTATACTAGCGGACCGAGGCCGATTTAAAGGCTACCATCTAGCAAGTGTGGTGTCTGGCGGTGACACCACAAAAAGTGAATGAGAAATGAACTCCTATGTATTGTTTAAGCACGTTTCAAAATAATCCAACAGATGTAGGATTTGTACTGTGACTGATTGGTGGGTTCACAGGACGTGAAAAACAAAACAACAGTCGAGAACTGGCTGGCAGCCAGTTAATAGCCTGATGACTGCAGCACTCATAGTACTGTAACGCCACTTCCTCGGACGAGAAATAAAAATCAAAAATTAGCTCCCAATACCCCAAAGATTCCCCCCCCCCCCCAAGTCCCAAATTCCCAGAAAAGTGAATAAGCGAACGAAGTTCCCTTTATCACTATTATTAGGACAATAACAAGTAATTAAATCAGGAATCTAAGACTTAACAATTTAGCAATCTACGAAAGAAAGATTAAATTTCAGAAAAATTAAAACCAAAATCATAATAAATCGCAAAATTAGCATAAATTAACATTCGCAAATTAGAACCAACGATCCCAAGAATACTCTTTCGGAATCGTGAGTAATGACTAAGTATAATTCAATGCATTGTCACTACGTTACGAGAGTTGGCCGAAGTAGGTCATGTATTTGAATGCTCTATACATGTAGGCGCGGTTAGATTGTTTTGAGATTGAATAATTGCGATCTGTTATGACGCAGTAATAACTGATGATGGTCGAAGTAGAGGGGATATAAAATGTAGACTGGCAATGGCAAGGAAATCGTTTCTGAAGAAGAGAAATTTGTTAACATCGAAGTCGTTTCTGAAAGTATTTGTATGGAGTGTAGCCATGTATGGAAGTGAAACATGGACGATAACCAGTTTGGACAAGAAGAGAATAGAAGCTTTCGAAATGTGGTGCTACAGAAGAATGCTGAAGATAAGGTGGGTAGATCACGTAACTAATGAGGAGGTATTGAATAGGATTGGGGAGAAGAGAAGTGTGTGGCACAACTTGACTAGAAGAAGGGATCGGTTGGTAGGACATGTTTTGAGGCATCAAGGGATCAAAAATTTAGCATTGGAGGGCAGCGTGGAGGGTAAAAATCGTAGAGGGAGACCAAGAGATGAATACACTAAGCAAATTCAGAAGGATGTAGGTTGCAGTAGGTACTGGGAGATGAAGAAGCTTGCACAGGATAGAGTATCATGGAGAGGTGCATCAAACCAGTCTCAGGACTGAAGACCACAACAACAACAACAACAAATACGATCTTCTAACTTCAAATATCACGGCATTAGAATTCGAACGGAGGACTTTTACCTACTAGAATAAAGTGAACTTTTAACTAGATAACTGAACTAAACATTACTTAGGCAGTGATTTAGGCAACGAACACTGATAGACAATTTTCATTCATAATAGCCAGTGGTTTATGGAACTTCAGTGATAGGTCCGAAGCATATAATTTAAATCCCCCCAACACCTGGGAAAGTTTTCTTCTCAAGGCTCGGTTAGGAAGTGACTGATATTGTGCAATAAAACACCCTCTCGTGCCAAGTCGTGCATTTGTGATTTAAAATTCTATCAAATTATTGACATGAAACTCCCGAGTAATAATTACGTGCAGCGATAATATTTGACTGTAGCGCTCGGCACTTGTGTAGAATCTTTGACTCAAATAACAAGCCCACTGTTACGATATCTTAGATACTTGAAATTACGACCAGCTCGTAGGGAATTTGTTGTAGATGTGACTGTATTGATTTTATCATTAATATTTCATCATTGATCAGTTATACATCGATTACGAACGATTAATTACGATTTTTGGTGAAGTAAATATCTCACGCACGTCGACATTTCGGTTCAGCACTGTTATTTTGTGTAATGTCGTCTTCGTAACTTGATAACGACCTCAACACTCTACCGACTGTCGCCGAGTTTTAGCCGAGGCCAAGTACAAATCAAACCAAATCATCAAGAAGAAGAGCTGTTACAGTACTACATTAGAAACTTATTATTCAGAGTAAAATAGATAAAAGAAAAATTCTGTGACTTAGACGATGGTCATGGTATTTCACTGGGTTCCTTAAAATTTTCATCTCTTAATAACTGACGAAAATTTTTAATTTTCTGAATGGACGCCAACCACGTTCTCTAGTTCATGAACTTATTCAGTACGGCAGACAGAAAGTTCAAGGTATGACGAGCGCAATATTAATGTTCGGAAATAAGTGTAATTTAATTTGGATAGCTACTCAGACGTTCTTTTTTTCATTTTCAGTAAATTTGTATTTCTAAAGGAACATGTCTAGATAGGACATGCGCAGTGAGTAGCACCGTAACATATCTTACTCCCTCCCTCCTTTTCCCCCATCCCCCCTCCGCAAACAAATGAATGTGAAACGAAATCGCATCGTGTCCCGTGACCCCATGACACAGAAATGTGTATCATTTTGATAATCGATCTTGTGAAACTAGAACATGTAATGGAAACCTACCGGTAGAAAGTACACCAAGAGTCACATTTCGCGAAATATCAAAATTATACTGCGCAACACAATTAAATGATCACTTTTTAAAAACGTGTAGTTGTCTGCCATTATCAGGCAGAAGTTTGAAATTTGGCCCTAGAGGTGTCTAAAACCTTCCTCTTTAATGGTGCAAAAGCGTGAAACCCTGCGATTTCACCCTCGGGCTCGGAAGCTCTTCAAACAGCTAGGCGTCATGCGAAAAAATGATCAGAGCTCAGAAGATCATGTGAAGTGTAACTTGGGTTAACGATGCCACACTCGCGCTAAATTCCACCACAATTCGGCCCAATGTCACGGTGGAAGTGTCTCACGAAGATGGAAAGGTCGTCGTACCCACTCATACCGACATTTTACCCCCTTCTTTTGACCGCTCTGCGATGGAGATCAGAAATGCGCCGTCCAGCTTTGACATCAGACAATTTTCTTATGGTTTCCCGAGGATAACATTTCAGAGGCAAAGTCGCTCAACGAAAATGCCTCAGAGGATAGCAAAAAAGGCATCAATGAAACTACGTTGACTACCACACATTTCGCAGTCGAAAACGAGAATTCGTAGTGCGACGGGCAACAGTATGACGTTCTTGCCAACCTTTGACACTGTTGGCACCTGCTGGGCATTCAACCCATCTCGTCGGACATTACGGGACTGCGACCCCATTGAACATGATTGCACTCCTTTGGTGTGCAGTGCGACAGCAATTTTTTAGAGGACAGAACCACTAGGGGACGGTGAAAACTATTCTACGAATTTGACCGCGATCCGAAGGAGCTAAGGGCTCTTATGCGTTCACAGCCCTCCTCTTTTGCACCCTTCTGTGGCGTGATCACGGAAGTCTGCGACGTTGACGCCTGTGCGAATAAAATGGTGAAGGGTCCACACCCCAATTCGCCTTCCCCCTCAGTGCTGCCCGCTCGCCTTTGAGCACCATCAAAATGTACCTTTACAGCGCGAAACTATCCTAGGCACTTGCAGGTAGGCTTATGCGCCTGCCTGTATGCCTATGAAATCGGTGGGCTTCAAGCAGTTTCCTATCTGCAAACAGCCGGCCTAAGTGGCCGATCGGTTCTAGGCGCAACAGTCTGGAACCGCGAGATCGCTACGGTCGCAGGTTCAAATCCTGCCTCGGGCATGGATGTGTGTGATGTCCTTAGATTAGTTAGGTTCTAAGTTCTAGGGGACTGATGACCTGAGAAGTTAAGTCCCATAGTGCTCAGAGCCATTTGAACCATTTGAACCTATCTTTAAACATCTTTGGCTTCGTCACAGTTTGCAGCTATACAGGTACATTTTTAGATTTTTTTGAAATTACCCTTACCCGCTTTCTCACCTATGAGTGTTGTATCGCTCAGTGATCACGTCATATAACAGAGCGTGAAACAGGAGAGCTGGAAAACACCCTTTGGTGTTTTGGATCGCGTTCGGATTTCTTCGAATAGTTTTCGACGGTTCCTAGTGGTTCCATCCCGTACGCCAAAGCAAAACATTTGGGAGTACTGCACTTCAATGAGATGCGATGACGTTCAATGAGGATGCTGTATTACGGTGTCTCCCGAGAATGGTTGAGTCGTCCGGAAGGGTGTCAGCAGTGTTCGAGGTTGACAAGAACGTCGTCCTGTTCGTCATGACACTGCGAACTGTCGTTTTCGACTGAAAAATGTGTGGGAATCAACGCCCGAGGGAAAGGGTGATTTCAGTGACGATCTTTATTCCACACCATGAGGCCTTCCCGGCTAGATTCCGGGCGGCTGTGAATCTGAAATGTTTTCCTCTGTCACCCACAAGAAAACCACGGTATTTCAACACTGGGCATAGCGTTTCTATTCTCCATCGCAAAGGTGTCAACTCACTTTTAAATTTTCCTATCGTAGATCTCCGCAACAATATGTCTTCGACAATGCTTCTCCCAACTCATAACTAACCATTCATGCACTTTGTCACTGATGTTTCACTGTCCTGTAACATCTGTGAACTACATTACTTACCCAGTCTTCCCAGCAATTCTTCATTTCATTCTATTCTCGTCCACGTAGTTTCCATAGCACCACTTTCGTAACTGCTTCTATCTTTTTCTTTCCCGGTTTCCCGCATCTACGTTTTGCTGCAATTATACGGTGTGTTCCACATGTATACCTTGGTAAACGGTTCCCCCGTTCTGTTTCAATGAAGCCACTTGACAGATATTTCAGCCTGTGGCAATCTACTTTGAAGGCCACCCTAGCTTCCAACTACACACAGTGCAGATGTGGACTAGGGATGATGACTCTGGTCGCCTTATATGTCACCAAGGACCTCGTGGGCTACGAAAGTAAGATTCATAGGGCTGCCATAGTCCGGGTTTCCTCTTACTTTTAAAGGCATCCGAGGGCGTCCTGGCCTTTTTGCAAAAATGTCCATGGTAAATATAAACCTTTTTGTGTCTCGAGAAATTCCGCTGTTAGGAAGCAAACAGATTTGAATAAATCTTAGTTAGATATTACTATATGAGGACTGTTGCGTTAGTGGTTTCGTTCGTTTGTTATTGAAAAACAAGCGGCAAGCACTTTTAGTCATGGAATGGTGATAATTACGGCCAGGAAGAAAAACAGGGAAGGGTTGGACCATTCGGGATTTCATACACTTCATTCACTCGTAGAACACATATTTATTTGACAGGTTTTTATTACATAGCAGCCAATTAAACTTTTTTAATTAATTAAAATGCAAAGCAACGAGAAGCTCATTTAAAATTCAATGCGATTCAAATAATTTACAGAAAAGTTTAAAATTAATTTTAAACCTAAAAGGAGTTAATGCTTTTTAAGGCGAAGACACGCACTATATAATGCACATAATATTCTGAGACTAAAGAAGTAATAAAGGCAGACAAAGCTGAAGACCAGTACCGAATAGACTAGAATGGCCTTAATTATAAAGTGGTGAGAATAAAACATGGTTTAAACTTGACTGATTTAAAAAAACATAGCCATACTCAAAATTAATTTGAAACAATTTAACACAAATACTTAGGCGAAATAAATATAAACCGAGAAAAACAGATTAATTAAAGATTTAAAGCCATTTTTTCAATAACACAAGAATAATTAAGTTACAATAGATTAAGACATATGTAGGGCTCCCAATGCCCATCAAAATTTGCTTAAGGTGAAGGAAACAAAGTAACAGATACAGATTCAGAATAATGCCGAGTATAAACTTGAAGAGAAACATTAAGTAGTGTGGCTGCGGTTGGCGGAAACAGCGCGAAAGACGGGGGCGAGAGCTGCCAAGCGTATGCACTAAAAGTGACGTAAACAGTCGACTAAGCAAGTCGACGAGGCGTGAGTAAGTGGGGCCCAGTCCTAGACAACACGTATCAGCAGTGGAGTACAAGAGGGTATTAATGACAGTTTTCTACAACACCAACAATTTTAATTAGAATTTTAACATACAGTTGAGCATGAAATGGGAATCTCTTAGGTTAAAATTAATTAATCTTTCTTATCAGAAACTAAGACGACGTAACTGTCTCAACATGCTAACCGAAGGATTTAAGAAACCAGCTACAATTATTTTTAAAAGGGTATTTTTAACAATAAGATAATATCAGGAAAATTGTCCTTTCTACCAAATATCAAAGCAACAACACGGACAATCGCATGTCATTCACAACTCGTCAGGAAACACGTCACTCCATAGTAATTCGAAGGAAACAGATCCGTCTTGGAAAAGACAAATCTATGTGAGCCACTTAAATAGTACAGACACACTATAGAATTTCTTAGACAACATAGGCCTTTGGTATCAGCTTCAAGCAGTCATGGACTGTGCGGCTGGTCCCGGCGGAGGTTCGAGTCCTCCCTCGGGCATGGGTGTGTGTGTGTTTGTCCTTAGGATAGTTTACGTTAAGTAGTGTGTAGGCTTGGGGACTGATGACCTTAGCAGTTAAGTCACATAAGATTTCACACACATTTGAACATTCTTTATTAGCTTCAAAGAAACCAGAGTATAAAAGAAAATTATATAAACGCAAATAAAAACCGCAAAACAGACACACACTCTAACATGAACATTGAGTCACCCGTGGTAACTGATAATACTAAACATTTCACTGCGAATTCAATTGAAAATTACATGACGAATCTGACAGCTTGGCACCCTTCCGATAAATTACAGCACAAGCCACATCGGCACCCGATAGCCTACAAGGGTAACATCATCCCAATATTTGTCGCCTGCCAACTGCTAGCACAACGGCGGAGGGTCAGAACGGAAGGCTCGTTACAGCTTCGTTCCTTCACTCATACTGTCTACGAAACCGGCGACCACGCCGGAGCCGCCACATCACAGGGCACTGCCTTCCAACAGCTCACATGTGTAAGCTGGAACATCTGTTTCAGGCTGAAACTCCCTTTCCTCTGAATAAAATTTGAATTTCTCTAGGGCGAGAAGAACAGTGAGCGCTTCCCATTCACATACCGAATATTTTAATTCTGCACGTGTGAGGCATAAGCTATAGAACGGCTTTGTCCCTCTAACTCCTGCTAAAGTACAACGTCCACACCCGAGTTCGAAGCGTCGGTTTGAACGATAGAAGGAAGTTCAAAATTAGGAATTCCTAAAACGGGAAATGCCTTCAAAGGAGAACTGCCCGCTTTCACCCCAAACAAAGACTTCCCCACCCTTATGTAACTTATTGAGGGGAGCGACTAGCTGACAAATTCTTGGGACGAATTTCTGCATAAACTGGACATGCCAATAAAACTAGAGGCGCCCCTCTTATTCTTAGGTGGTGGAAAGTTACGCAGATCGTGCCTACGCTCTTGGTCTACCCTGCTTCAATCATCTGAAATTATATGACCGAAAAAGGATTCCTGCGATCTACCTAAGTTGATCTTAGATGGTTTGACAATAAGATCTGTCCTCCAAAACGAAGTAACACTTGCTGAAAATGAATCAGATCTTCATCAAAGCACGCACTGTGTACAACATCGTCCAGGTAGATGTAGACCTACTTAAGTGTAATATCTACGAGCACATTGTCTAACAAAAACGACAATGCAGCAAACCCGGTGGACGTCCCGAAATGAACACGATAGCACTCATAAAGATTCGAATCAGTACAGAAGGTAGTTACATGTTGCAGTCCTAAGTGAAAGGAATCTGATAATAGCTTGATTCAGATGTAAAAGAGTAAAATAATAAAGCAAGCACTCCGTCTACAGGTCACAAGCGGCCCATCGGGACCATCCGACCGCCGTGTCATCCTCACTGAGGATGCGGATAGGAGGGGCGTGGGGTCAGCACACCGCTCTCCCGGTCGTTATAATGGTTTTCTGTGACTGGAGCCGCTACTATTCGGTCGAGTAGCTCCTCAGTTGGCATCACGAGGCTGAGTGCACCCCGAAAAATGGCCACAGCGCACGGCGGTCCGGATGGTCACTCATCCAAGGGCCGGCCACGCCCGACAGCGCTTAACTTTGGTGTCTGACGAGAACCGGTGTATCCACTGTAGCACGGCCGTTGCCAAAAGAGTAAAATAATGCGCCCCCGAAAACAAGTGGAAGAACTATGCAGATCTGGTAAAGAAACATCCTCTAGGATGACCTTTTCATTGAGAAAACTATAAGTGACAACAGCTCTACAATCGCCTAAGGGGAGGTGGATGCCCTAATAACCCCTTCACGAATCATACCACTGATTACACCCATAGCGGCCTTTATCTTGGGAGGGGATAATCTATGAGGAACTTGCTTCCATCACCTTTCAAAAAACGGTTCAAATGGCTCTGAGCACTATGGGACTCAACTACTGAGGTCATTAGTCCCCTAGAACTTAGAACTAGTTAAACCTAACTAACCTAATGACATCACACACATCCATGCCCGAGGCAGGATTCGAACCTGCGACCGTAGCGGTCTCGCGGTTCCAGACTGCAGCTCCTAGATCCGCACGGCCACTTCGGCAGGCTCCATCACCTTTCAAACGGATCTTACACTCATTACTACTAGTAACACCAAGTCTATCACTTAGAACATCGGGGAAATCCTGAAGGACCTGCAACAACTTCCTACTTCGGTCAACGCCCAAGTGAGCAAGATCGAAACCATGACCTCGCTCCTGCACCATATTAACAATACAACTCGCCTGACAGAGCAAAGAGCAATACATACATCAGGAAACGCTTGAAATACAACATGTTAGCCCCATAACCAAGAAAAAGTCCATTATATCGCACACCAATTGTAAATTAAGAGTGAGATCATCCACTAGTAACAAATTAACGGGCCATGGAAACCGCAGGATACTAAGTTTCCCCCGCAGTTCAACGATCGGAGGCAACGTTTGTTCACTGACAGCACGGTATCCCTGATCGGAAGCTCGCAAGGAGGAAAACTTGAAAATGGCACGAAGGTCGAGATAATATTGATGATCACAGAAAAGATACTACCAGAGTCAAGAAGAGCACAAACAGGATCCTCATTAAACAGCGAGCAGACATAAAGAAGTCTTGGACCCACTGCCGGTCTAATATGGGCGCACCGTTTAGGTGATTTAGGGGCGTTACCCCACCATGTTCTTCTGGAGTTAGCTCCTTGATCGGGACCCCGTTTGGCGGTGCAGTCTCGCACCGATTGCTCTGGATGATTATATCGATAATAGCTCCTGACCTCAGGTTGAACAAAAGGCACCCTTTCCGAACTCTAAAGATTCCGGCAAACGCAAGAATGGGCATTCCCCGTTTTGTCACGGGATTCATCGGTCAGCAGCATTTCTTCAACAGAGGCAAGCAAATGACCACGTTCAGTCAGGGAAGTGAGTTTAGTGGTGAAGGTAAACGGCGAACGGTCCTCCTGTTTCAACCCCCCTAAGAACTTTACACACAGTGTCTAACTCTGTGACCTGAATCTTTAAGGCGGTCATGGTTGTGCGAACCCTCTCAATATAATCAACTAAGTTTGGGTACTTTAAGCTGTAGTGTTCTTTTCCTGAGTGCACTTAATGAAACTTGATTTGAGAGTACCTCGGGAAAAAAAATGGTTCAAATGGCTCTGAGCACTATGGGACTTAACATCTTAGGTCATCAGTCCCCTATAACTTAGAACTACTTAAACCTAACTAACCTAAGGACATCACACACATCCATGCCCACGGCAGGATTCGAACCTGCGACCGTAGCAGTCCCGCGGTTCCGGACTGTAGCGCCTAGAACCGCAAGACCACCGCGGCCGGCGTACCTCGGAAACAATTCTAATTAACAACCACTGACTTAATGGGCACAAGGACGGCATCTTATCTTTTCCTAATGCTTCTAACGCTTTCGCATGATGTTTGAATCTGATTGTTAACCACAAAGAACTGTCAAACTGTCAAATTCTCTACCGAAAGATCAGTGACTCCTTTCAGTATCTGAACCTGAAGATTTAGTAATTTAGGATACTCATTACCAAAAGACCCACTTGTCAGTAATTCTGAGTCAACAGTACTCCGCGAAAACTTCCCAGTAATTCCATGCTGACCCTGAATAGCACTTCTAATCCAAAAAGAAAATCTTAACATGCAACTCTTTAATTTGGCAAAGCATTTTTCTACTGAACTACCCTGTTTGGCTGTTCGCTCTGATTGTCTTAAGTCAGACAAGCGGTTTTGCACCCGGCACCACTGTCAAAGGGTAGGCTGAATGTCATTAAGAAAGGTAATATTTTGAGCCAGTTTTAAAAGAGCTGAAGAGTTGCAAATAATAGTCGAACCTACCACACCAATGCTGTTAGGAGAGATGTTCACCGGGTCTTCAGTAACAAGACGTAAACATGGTGCAAAATCATTTACATTGGTCACACTTTTTTTATCTCCGAGTTGCTCGTAGCGAATCAGAGCTATTCCAGGACACGCTCGAGCCTTCGTACTACAGCAATATTTACCTGAAACAGAACAATATTAAAAATTCTTAAAAATCGAAAAGCAAGTGAATGGAGGTCCTTAGGCTAAAATTTTTCGCCCGAACAGAGCACAACCATGCTTTGCAACCAGTGAAAATGGTGTTAAATACGGCTACATAATCAAGCCAGGAAGGAAAACAGCTAAGCGCTGGACCACGGGGAATCTTACACACTTCATTCACTGGTAGAAAAATTTATTGCACACAGTTTCAATTACATAGCAGCCACTTAAGATTTTTTAATTAATTAAAATGCGAAGCAACGAGAAACTCCCTCTAAATCCAATGTCAATTTAAATAACTTACAGAAAAACCTAAAGTTAATTTTAACCCAAAAAGTAGTTAATATTCTTTGAGGCAAGACACACCATATGTAAGGCACAGAATGTAATGGGGGTAAAGGCTAAATAAAAGCAGGAATAAATCTAAACAGCAGTACCCGAACAGACCAGAACGACCTTAATTATGAAATGGTGAGAATAAAACATGATTTAAACCTGACTGATTAAAAACAAACAAAGCCATACACAGAAACATTGACAAAATTTAACGCAGTACCTAGGCAAGATAAATTTAAATCCAGAAAAAAAGATCAAGTGATGATTTAAGACAATTTTTATCAATAACACAAGAACAATAAAGTTACTACATATTAAGGTATATGTAGAGATCCCAATGCACATCAAATTTTGGTTAAGGTCAAAGCCACAAACTAATGGATACAACGAAGCACAATCTTGAAGAGAAACATTAAGTAGTGTGGCTGCGGTTGGAGGAAACAGCGCGAAAGAAAGTCAGCGGCCCGAGCTGCCGCGAATTTGCACTCCAAATGACCCAAATAGTCAGCTAAGCAATCTGACGAGGGGGGAGTAAGAGGGGCCCAATCCTAGGTAACGAATACTAGCAATGGAGTACAAGGGAGTATTAACCTCACTTTTCTGCCGGCACGAACAATTTTAATTAGATAGAAATCCAACACACAGCTGTGCATGAAAAGTAAAACTCTGGAAGGAAAGGAAATTAATCTGAGCTCTTATCTAAAACCATGAAAACTTAACTGTCCTTTAACAAGGTACCACGAGTATTTAAGAAACCAGCTACAAATATTTTAAAGAAAGTATTTTCAGCAATAAGATAATAATATGAGAAAAATTTTCCCTGCTACGAAACCATTAAAGCAATCGCAAGAACGTTAGCATGACATTAAAAATTTACAGTACACACATAAGTCCATGGCAGTTCCGAGAAAACAAATCTCTTCTGGAACAGACTAAAATTTATCTGAGCCACTTAAAGAGTACAGACGCACTATACAGGGTGGTCCATTGAACGTGACCAGGCCAAATGTCTCACGAAATAACCATCAAACGAAAAAACTGCAAAGAACGAAACTTGTCTAGCTTGAAGGGGGAAACCAGATGGCGCTGTGGTTGACCCGCTAGATGGCGCTGCCACAGGTCAAACGGATATCAACTGCGTTGTTTCAAATAGGAACCCCCACTTTAATACACATTCGTGTACTACGTAAAGAAATATTAATGTTTTAGTTGGACCACTTTTTTCGCTCTGTGATAGATGGCGCTGCAATAGTCACAAACATATGCCTCACAATTTTAATGGTTCAAATGGCTCTGAGCACTATGGGACTTAACATCTGAGGTCATCAGTCCCCTAGAACTTAGAACTACTTAAATCTCACTAACCTAAGGACATCACACACATCCATGCCCGAAGCAGGATTCGAACCTGCGACCGTAGCGGTCGCGCGGTTCCAGACTGAAGCGCCTAGAACCGCTCGGCCACACCCGCCGGCTCACAATTTTAGACGAAGAGTTGGTAACAGGTAGGTTTTTTAAATTAAAATACAGAACGTAGGTACGTTTGAACATTTTATTTCGGTTGTTCCAATGCGATACGTGTATCTTTGTGAACTTATCATGTCTGAGAACGCATGCTGTTACAGCGTGATTGCCTGTGGATACCACATTAATGCAGTAAATGCTCAAAATGATGTCCGTCAACCTCAAAGCATTTGGCAATACGTGTAACGACATTACTCTCAACAGCGAGTAGTTCGCCTTCTGTAATGTTCGCATATGCATTGACAATGCGCTGACGCATGTTGTCAGGCGTTGTCGATGGATCACGATAGCAAATATCCTTCAACTTTCCCCACAAAAAGAAATCCGGGGACGTCATATCCGGTGAACGTGAGGGCCATGGTATGGTGCTTCGACGACCAGTCCACCTATCATGAAATATGCTATTCAATACCGCTTCAACCGCACGCGAGCTATGTGCCGGACATCCATCATGTTGGAGGTACATCGTCATTCTGTCATGCAGTGAAACATCTTGTAGTAACATCGGTAGAACATTACGTAGGAAATCAGCATACATTGCACGATTTAGATTGCCATCGTTAAAATGGGGGCCAACTATCCTTCCTCGCATAATGCCTCACCATACATTAACCCGCCAAGGTCGCTGAAGTTCCACTTGTCACAACCATCGTGGATTTTCCGTTGCCCAATAGTGCATATTATGCCGGTTTCCGTTACCGTTGTTGGTGAATGACGCTTCGTCGCTATATAGAACGCGTGCAAAAAATCTGTCATCGTCCCGTAATTTCTCTTGTGCCCAGTGGAAGAACCGTACACGACGTTCAAAGTCGGCGCCATGCAACTCCTGAGTCATTCCATGTCAAATCAACACACTTTAAATAAAAATTTTACCTCACCCTCTTAGATTTTGCTGAAAGTTGGTATACTTATAGTGGGTGCTGAAACTAAGAAAAATACCAAATTTCAATTTTTTACCTCAAACCATTCCTGAAATATGGTCATGTAAACTTTTCAAAAACTGGCCAAAAATGTGTGAACGGACTATTTTGAAATTGCACTAGGAACTGCCCTAATTGAGCTAGAGAACTGGGAAAGGTGTCATTTTGCAGCATTTTTCATGCTTTTTCCAGTGATAGAAAAAAAACATAGCTTCTCATTAATAACCTTTTTCAAAATGGTAATTAATATTTTGATTTAATTTATTTACAAAAAGTACATAATTGAAAATTTTCAAAATATTTCCATAACTACTTCGTACTGTTGTAAATAACATGTCAAAATATAAATGTGGGATGATGATGGGTTCAGTGTTAAAAAAAATTATTCTGGACTCTTGTTTTTCACTGACGGCCCTAGTTTGACCAAACTGACCTTTAAGGTAGTGCGTTAGTAGAGGACCGTACACATAGGGCTTGATGTCTGTACAATAATTCAGAGACTGGAGCCATTTTTGAGATGATGTAGTCTGCATTTTTACCTTCTAAGGCATTGTGTGCCTACAGCATTATTGTGCACTGTGGTTTTAGTGCAAATCAATTGTTACCTCTGTGTTGACCAGTCTGTATCTATTATATTTAATAGTTCATTTTCAAGTAAATCTATACATTGAAGGACAATTTATAAGTGGTTTTTGTATAAATATGGAACCAAGTAAAAAGTGCAGAGCTGTAAGAGTGCAGCGTTGTAATCCATTGAAGAAGTCAAATCATTTTATTAGAGACAGAAAAAACTGAAATATGTCACAACATGGATGCCCAAATTATTTCCTCAAATACCAAGTGGTGCCAAGATTTGTGATAAATGTAGGAAAAATGTAACCAAATTGAAAAATACACCAGAGCCCATCAGTGATGAAAGTGTTGAAGAAGAATCTTCTGGATCAGAGATAAGCATCTGAGACCAAGACCGTGACTTCACTCACACTTCAGTAGCTGTTAAAACATTTAACACAACACTTCAAGAACTAGGTGAGTCCCCAATTGACAAGAGAAAACTAACATCTAGGCATTACGTCAAATCAAAAGTGAAGAAAATCTCATCAATGACACATAAACTTTTTGTTGCTGATACTGATGAATCTGTTTTTGAAAATCTTAAAAGAAACTTTAAAAATTCTATAAGTAGAGCAAAAAAACTAATGATTCTTACAAATTTACCTGAAAACTGGAGTGTCAGGAAAATAATGAGGGAATTTAATGCTCCTAATAACATTGTTTGGCTGTCCAAAAAAATTTTGAAAGAGAAAGGATTCATGGAAGGTCCAAACCCAAAACCAGGGAAGTGTTTACCAACAGAAACTGTCAAAACTGTATATTCATTTTATGAAAATGATGAAGTTAGCGGGGCAATGCCAGGTATTAAAGATTGTGTGACAATTACAGAAACAAGTGGAAATAAAACAAAAATATCAAAAGACTTATTTTATGTAGCCTTAAAGAAGCTTACAAGCATTTTAAAGACAAGTTTCCTAACATAAAAATAGGTTTCTCTAAATTTGCTGAGTTGAGACCAAAACATTGTGTATTAGCTGGCCAGAGTGGCACACACAGTGTCTGCGTGTGCACAACTCACCAAAACATAAAATTAATGATAGAAAATGCCAACTAAATACAGTAACAATCAGCAGCTTAAACAGTTATAAGCAGTGGATTGCAAAAACGCTTTGCAACCCATCATCAGTTCATTGCAACATGGGAAACT
The DNA here is from genome assembly GCF_021461395.2 of Schistocerca americana. Lineage (NCBI taxonomy): Eukaryota > Metazoa > Arthropoda > Insecta > Orthoptera > Acrididae > Schistocerca > Schistocerca americana. The sequence goes on along the minus strand of NC_060120.1, from coordinate 12,822,787 downwards.
GTGAATACTGCCCAGGAGAAACTGTCGTATGTAAAATTTTAAAAGACAAATTTCATGAAAACTTAGTTGAACAACTTCAGTTCCGACAGTGGATGTCAGTTGACTGATGTAATCTGGAAATTGTTCAGAAAACTTCTGAAGAATTCATAGATTTATTTTTTAGTAAGATGTCGACTTTGATTCGGCATGACTTCATTGCCAAGCAGAAACGAACATTCCTTAACTCCACAAGAGAAAACCTTATGGAATCTGAATTTGTTGTCATATGTGATTTTTCAGAAAATTATAGTATAGTTCTACAGGATGAAGCTCAGACTTTCCACTGGACAAGACAACAGCTTGCCATTCATCCTTTTGTTATATATTACAAACAGGAAGACAAAATTGAGCATATGAGCTTCGTCATTGTTTCTGATTGCCTGGAGCACAATACAACTGCGGTTTACACCTTTCAAAAGAAGCTAATTTCATATCTAACAAATAAATTTCAAAAGATTGCAAAAAAGATATACTATTATTCTGACGGTTCTGCCACTCAGTATAAAAATACGAAAAACTTCCTGAACCTTTGCCTTCCTGAGGAAGACTTCAACATAAAAGCTGAGTGGCACTTTTCGGCCACAGCACACGGGAAAGGGCCTTGTGATGGAATAGGGGGTTCAGTAAAGAGACTGGCAGCTCGTGCAAGTTTGCAAAGGCCATACCAAAATCAGATCCAAACCGCACTAGATCTATTTGAGTAGGCAGTAGATAATATCACAAATGTTGATTTTGCATATTCCACTCAAGAAGACTACGCTGCTTCAGAAATGTTCTTAAAAAGCCGACTTGAAGAGGCATTGACAATCAAAGCAACACAGCAATTTCACGCTTTCATTCACAACACTACATCAAAATTAATCGTCAAATACTTCTCAGGTGATATGCAGAGTTGGGAGAGGGAAGTAACTACATCACCAGACAAACTGAAGTTACAAGATATATCAGGCTATGTCACCACTGTATATGGCAGAAACTGGTGGCTTGGGTACATTTTAGAAAAAAACGAAGAACTTGATGAAGTGAAAATAACTTTTCTTCATCCATGTGGACCAGCTAAGACATTCTCTTATCCTGCACATGCAGATGTCCTTGTGTGTCAGTTGTGGATGTTCTCACAAAAGTGAATCCATTTACTCCGGCAGGGAGAACATACATTCTTAATGAAAGTGATGTAAACCAAACCCAGTCAGCTTTATTAAAATGTAATATGTGAAGTTCCAAGACAATTTATTGGGGAACTGCTTTCAACTGAAAACTTAATTTTTGTCTCAGGTTAGTGTTAATGTATATTTTATAGAAAGTTGTTTCAAAATTATTGTTAGTACCTATTGTGTTAAATTTAGCTATGTACAGATACCTGTTACTCAAAAACAAGCAATACGTATTTAATTTGTTTAATAGTTCCAATTCAAACATCATGGACCAGAACTATTATGTAAATACTTGTACTTATTCATACTTTATTTCAGTTTGTAGTTAAATGCTCAATTTCTTGTTTTTGTTATATCTGATAATATAGTGTTAGTGAAGTTGTATGAAATGAAAATAAGCAATCAACTTAATTATAAAATATGCTGATAAGTTTTGTGTTTAATAAGGTGATGTTTTGATATTTCTAATACTTTTTTTACTTACCTTTCAGTATATTTTAAAGTAATTCCTGTTTGTTAAAGGTCAATTTGGTCAAACTACGGCCATTAGTGAAAAACAAGAGTCCGGAATAATTTTTTTAACAGTGAAGCCATCATCATCCCACATTTATATTTTGCCATGTGATTTACAATAGTATGAAGTAGTTATGGAAATATTTTGAAAATTTTCAATTATGTACTTTATGAAAAAAAATTACAATGTAATCAAAATATTAATTAGTATTTTGAAAAAAGTTATTAATTAGAAGCTATATTTTGTCATATATCCCTGGAAAGAGCATGCAAAATGCTGCAAAATGACACCTTTCCCAGTTCTCTAGCTCAATTAGGGCAGCTCCTAGGACAATTTAAAAAAAGTCTGTTCACACATTTTTGGCTGGTTTTTGAAAAGTTTACGTAGCCATATTTCAGGAATGGTTTGAGATAAAAAATTGAAATCTGGTATTTTTCTTAGTCTCAGTGCCCACTGTAAGTATACCAACTTTCAGCAAAATCTAAGAGGGTGAGGTAAAATAGGTTTGTTGATTTGACATGGAATGACACTCCTGATCCATAGAAATTTGGTACGGGTGCAATCGATGTTGATGTAGCATTCTCAACACCGACGTTTCTGAGGTTCCCAATTCTCGCGCAATTTGTCTGCTACTGATGTGCGGATTAGCCGCGACAGCAGCTAAGAGACCTACTTGGGCATCATCATTTGTTGCAGGCCGTGGTTGACGTTTCACATGTTGCTGAATACTTCCTGTTTCCTTCAATAACGTAAATATCCGGCGAACGGTCCGGTCACTTGGATGATGTTCTCCAGGATACCGAGCAGCATACATAGCACACGCCCTTTGGGCATTTTGATCACAATAGCCATACACCAACACGATATCGACTCTTTCCGCAATTGGTAAACGGTCCATTTTAACACGGGTAATGCATCACGAAGCAAATACCGTCAGCACTGGCGAAATGTTACGTGCTACCACGTACTTATACGTTTGTGACAATTACAGCGCCATCTATCACAAAGCGAAAAAAAGTGGTCCATATTTCTTTACGTACTGCACGAATATGTAATAAGAAAAAGGGGTTCCTATTTTAAAAAAAAACGCAACTGATGTCCGTTTGACCTTTGGTAGCGCCATCTAGCTGGCCAACCATAGCGCCCTCTCGTTTCGCCCTTCAAGGTAGACTAGTTTCGTCTTTCTAGTTTTTTCGTTCGTTGTTTATTTCGTGAGATATTTGGCCCGGTCACTATCAATGGACCACCCTGTATAATTTCTTGGACAACATACCCCTTGGCATTAGCTTCAAAGAAACCAGAACATAAAAGAAAATTATACAAACGCCATTAAAAAAAAGCAGAACAGACACATTCTAACATGAACATTTAATCATCCGTTGTAACTGATGATACTAAACATTTCACTACGCCTCGAATTAAAAATTACATGTCCAATCATTTACATTAAAAACCCGAAATATTAATGGGAGGCGGACAAGAACAGGTAACGCATATATTAACGCACACCCCCAACATTCAAAATAAGCCTGATGAATTTTCACAGGCACCACGGATAAATAAGATTAAGACATAAACCAGCCAATGAATCAGTTTAAAATGTCTACCAGGTCTTGCAATCACATTGCTCTTCGAATACCATAGAGACACGGGCATCCGTAGCCTACGAACAGAAGGAAGACAGACCAAAATGACAATAAACACTGCTCTGACAGCTCCGCGCCCTTCAGATAAATGACAACGCAAGCCTTGTTGGTACTCCGTAAGTTAAATGACTTAAATGGGGTAACATCATCCAACATTTGTCGCCCGCCAACGGCTAACACCAGGACGAAGCGGCACCACGGGAAGCTCGTTACAGCTTCGTTCCTTTACTCTTTTACTGATACCTCTGCCAAACGGGCCACCACGTCCGGGGCTGGTACACCAGAGGGCGCTGCGCGGCGCGTGGGTCTGCTCCTGTGATCTGCAAAATAGGCCGAATGAGGGAAACGAGTAGGAGCAGGTGAGGTAAAGGACTTCGGGACTGCATGTAAAGTAAAAGCACATTTAATAGAGAATATTAGTCAATGACATATACGTAACTTTTGGTAAAAATGAGCACGCAGGTGCGCATCCGTTGTCCATGTATCACAGCTAACAGTTACTAATTGTTCGAAAAACTATCATTGAAGTAACAAAGGCCCCCTATGAAGTAGAAGCTAAGTTACTTGGTCTTCTGCTCTTTGCGGCGGCGCGGTTCTTTCCGTCCCTTTACGACGAACCTGTGAACACTGTCCCAGCATATCATCAGTAGAGAAGCCGAGCGAAATCTGCTGTACTTCGACGTGAACCAGGCTGCAGTTAAAGTCACTAATCTACGTTTCGGGAGAAAGTTTTGACACGAAATGAAAGGTCGGAAATTTTGTCCTTAATTAATACATTCTCAAACTTAGGTGAACAAGTATCACTGCCAAGCCCGTGCTAGTCTTAACACAGTCACTCACAATCCCTTTCACTCACGTTAGCAAGTTTATGGTGTTGCATTTCCCGAAAACGTAATAGCTACAAAAGTACTGATTGTTTTTGATTGAGAATGCTCGCCAAATATTAAGTCTGTCGGTACCTAATGCAGTCACAGTTTTTAGCCACCGACTTGCTCAATACGCCACGCGGAATATATGTCTTTTCTCGTCACAAAAATCACTTAAAAATTCCGAAATTTCTACACGCCCATTGGAATAATTATGTCATCACTTTAAAACACTTTTGATGTGCGAAACGCTGCTAGATCCGGCAACTTATCGTTTCCATCGGAACTACTACTACACACGTCCGAACTGTTTCATGGCTAGGCTCCGACACGTCTCTAGAATACTCTGTCTTCCCTACCAGCAGAGAAAGGCGCGCGAAGAATATTGTTTTACCATTGGTCAGTTTATTCAACAGCCAATAGCAAAACAACAGTCTCCCGCGTCAGTCCGCGCTTTTCATCAATAACCATCGCAAAATAGTAAACCTAACGACTGCACTTTTTACCGACGTAATTATCTAATACGCTGAAGTTTTGTTTATGCATAAAGTTATTTACTATTGTTATTCATACTTGAATTAACTTTCCCTTTACCACAAACGTACTTCACAAATCTGTTCTACAAAAATCCCCTTTGTCCACATCCATACTTCTTCGAAATGTTCTCACACTAAATCCCACTACATAACTCGTTAAACAATTATCTTCATATTAACCTTAAACCACACTCACGCATCATTAGTACTGCTAAAACACATTTATAACATTTTATCTACACAAAAAGACATAATAACACTTTATGAAAATACTAGAACAGTTTATGAAAAACATTCTATTACTTTAGTGCACTCTAGTGGGCACAATCGAAACTAAATCAGTCCCCTATCTAATATTGTCCTCTATCGGCTGATACATAAACTACGTGCGCGTCCAGTCTCGCGTCACCATCTGTCACCATACAGCTCTGAGACACATCTCGCACTTAACCGCCTCCAAGGCAGGATCGTTATACGGCGCTACGCTTCATCTTGATCAACTGGGCAGAAAGCAGCTCGTCGAGCTCCACAGCGTCGGCTAGAGGGCGCTGTGGTCGGCGTAGTTGGTCCGCTCTCGTAGTGCCAGCCTGTCAGTGGCATCTGAACCATCGACAACCAGAAACGTAATCATGTTAGTCAAATATCATATGAGTAGTGATATCGATTCAGTGCGTGAAAGCCGCCACGACTCAACACGCTATCCTACACATACACACTCCTGGAAATTGAAATAAGAACACCGTGAATTCATTGTCCCAGGAAGGGGAAACTTTATTGACACATTCCTGGGGTCAGATACATCACATGATCACACTGACAGAACCACAGGCACATAGACACAGGTAACAGAGCATGCACAATGTCGGCATTAGTACAGTGTATATCCACCTTTCGCAGCAATGCAGGCTGCTATTCTCCCATGGAGACGATCGTAGAGATGCTGGATGTAGTCCTGTGGAACGGCTTGCCATGCCATTTCCACCTGGCGCCTCAGTTGGACCAGCGTTCGTGCTGGACGTGCAGACCACGTGAGACGACGCTTCATCCAGTCCCAAACATGTTCAATGGGGGACAGATCCGGAGATCTTGCTAGCCAGGGTAGTTGACTTACACCTTCTACAGCACGTTGGGTGGCACGGGATACATGCGGACGTGCATTGTTCTGTTGGAACAGCAAGTTCCCTTGCCGGTCTAGGAATGGTAGAACGATGGGTTCGATGACGGTTTGGATATACCGTGCACTATTCAGTGTCCCCTCGGCGATCACCAGTGGTGTACGGCCAGTGTAGGAGATCGCTCCCCACACCATGATGCCGGGTGTTGGCCCTGTGTGCCTCGGTCGTATGCAGTCCTGATTGTGGCGCTCACCTGCACGGCGCCAAACACGCATACGACCATCATTGGCACCAAGGCAGAAGCGACTCTCATCGCTGAAGACGACACGTCTCCATTCGTCCCTCCATTCACGCCTGTCGCGACACCACTGGAGGCGGGCTGCACGATGTTGGGGCGTGAGCGGAAGACGGCCTAACGGTGTGCGGGACCGTAGCCCAGCTTCATGGAGACGGTTGCGAATGGTCCTCGCCGATACCCCAGAAGCAACAGTGTCCCTAATTTGCTGGGAAGTGGCGGTGCGGTCCCCTACGGCACTGCGTAGGATCCTACGGTCTTGGCGTGCATCCGTGCGTCGCTGCGGTCCGGTCCCAGGTCGACGGGCACGTGCACCTTCCGCCGACCACTGGCGACAACATCGGTGTACTGTGGAGACCTCACGCCCCACGTGTTGAGCAATTCGGCGGTACGTCCACCCGGCCTCCCGCATGCCCACTATACGCCCTCGCTCAAAGTCCGTCAACTGCACATACGGTTCACGTCCACGCTGTCGCGGCATGCTACCAGTGTTAAAGACTGCGATGGAGCTCCTTATGCCACGGGCAAACTGGCTGACACTGACGGCGGCGGTGCACAAATGCTGCGCAGCTAGCGCCATTCGACGGCCAACACCGCGGTTCCTGGTGTGTCCGCTGTGCCGCGCGTGTGATCATTGCTTGTACAGCCCTCTCGCAGTGTCCGGAGCAAGTATGGTGGGTCTGACACACCGGTGTCAATGTGTTCTTTTTTCCACTTCCAGGAGTGTATTTTCCATACTTCATTTCTGAGTGCAATGTGAAGCCATCGCCGCCGGCCGAAGTGGCCGTGCGGTTAAAGGCGCTGCAGTCTGGAACCGCCAGACCGCTACGGTCGCAGGTTCGAATCCTGCCTCGGGCATGGATGTTTGTGATGTCCTTTGGTTAGTTAGGTTTAACTAGTTCTAAGTTCTAGGGGACTAATGACCTCAGCAGTTGAGTCCCATAGTGCTCAGAGCCGTTTGAACCAAGCCATCGCCACGCCTGCCAGACAGTCGTCCGCAGCTGCAAGCCAGCTGTGCAGGTGTACATTTTGCTCCACATGTCCGCACTGCAAACGTAACAACTCGACACTGCAGTACACCGACTGCAAGTGTCGAGGAAATTAACTCTGTCTGACTCAAACGCCCATGTTTTTCGAAGTATTTCTAAGGGGTTGGCAATTTACGAGATGGCAGTCCTAGATATTCAGTCTTTCGGCATGACACAGCTGGGAGATTTCTGGCTAATTTTGTGCTGTGTTCACTGGTAATTCTTGAAGGTGTAATAAAATCATGGAAAAAAATCTTCAAAAAACAAAATCGCAAGTAAAGAATTTGTTTCGCTAGCCGGTTTCGGTGAGACTACGTTATCACAAACATAAGGATAGAGCGCGAAATACACGTGCTCAACAGCTAACTAAGCTAACTATGGACTAACAGTAGGAGCAGAGTAAACCTCCGTAGCCTACAGACAGTCTGGCTTTAGCAGCCGAGCAGTGCGGTCGGCCGGTATTTTCGCTTGCGGAGTGCACGTCATGGTTTTGTTTACCTTTTACGGCCGTTACTCGCGCGCCATCAAGTACTCCAGAGCAATGGCAAACAGATTCCATAAATCGACACTCCGTTTCACGTTCTGCAGTGACTATGGAAGATTAAAGGCGATTGAGGTAGGACGCTGCTTCGTACTGAACAATACTGGGAATGTTAAAGTCACCGGTGACGTCACTTGCAGTGAGATCCTTTGGAACACGCAGCAGGGGCTCCGTGTCTGCCACCCGGCGGCTACGTTTGTTCGGTGTCGGTTGATCACGCGGGATTAGGCAGATGAACAATTCGAGTCTTGGAACTGCCGTCCGAACTGCGAGCGGCCGACGTCGTGGATGCTTTCCGTCCTTATGTCATCGATCGTGGCCATGTTGCCGTACGATGGGCACAATTTACAACACCTGGCCCTCAATAGCATCCGCCAGATAACAGACACCCATTGCCATGTGCCATTCTACTTCCAGGTATGTGGCTGACGCGGAGTCGTCATTTCCGATGTGACCGCTCGGTTAGAGGCGCCATGTCACGGACTGCGCGGGCCCTCCCAACGGAGGTTCGAGTCCTCCCTCGGGCATGGGTGTGTGTATTGTTCTTAGCATAGTGTGTAAGTCTAGGGACCAGTGACCTGAGCAGTTTGGTCCCTTAGAAATTCACACACATTTGAACATCATTTACGATGGCCAACCGTAGGCTTGTCAGGAAGTGGCGTAAGGAAGGGCACGATGGATCAGAATCTCTGCCTCGTCGCGTCAGTAAGCTGCCCGCCCCTGACGTAACGCTCGCACCACAACCGAGGTCCCTTCTAATCTCCTACGCGACGGCTGTCTTTGCTCCTGCAATTTCGCAATACAGCCTTCATTCTGTACTGGCGACCTTATCGGACATCACTGATACAGAGCCTCCACAGCAAGAAACGCCCTGTCGACACTACCGCCTGCGGACGCCGATCATGCCGCGGACGACTCGACGGAATTTACTTCAACGGCAGTACTGGCGACAACCTTTGTGCCGGAACGACTCCCATGAACGAATAGCCAGTAGCCCTGACAGCAAGTCAAAGGGCTGTCGAACCTAAGAACGCTATCAGCCCTTTGGACGCTTCTTCTTCAGTCATGCACCCTACACCGCCAGAGCTGATTTGCTGGGACTCCACTCTTCCGCATGGAGCGACGACGTCGAAATCAACCCTGACCCCCGGTCAGTGGCGGCGACTCCTGCTGCCGCGAACTAAACATAGGGTGCAATCTTGGAGGCTGGACAGGATGGTCTAGGACCTTTCTGTTCGCCCTCGATTAGCTACAACGCGATACCAACTTACCCATACAGAATCGCAATAATCAATACCTAACACGTCAGTTCGCCCCCGAAATTATCTCTGTTACAAGACATGATATTGGCATCTTACGTTGACATTACACTTCTACAGGAATACAATTGGCAGCTCTGCCTCACGTTGCCAGATACATAGCTTATACCTCCGCTGGTGTCCCATTGGTGGGAACATGGCTGCGTACGTTCGTGAACGAATACTATTCCCCATCTGGTTCCACTCTGCCGACAGAAGAAAGCCCCTTTTTACTCTGAAGGCATTGTCCCATTGTCTTAGGACATAATGCTAGTTGTATATTTGGAGGCAACTTCACTTGTGTCTTGCAAAAGAAAGATCAGGTGCCTCACTTAAACACTTACAAATAACTCCGACTCATTGACACATGGAAAGAGAAATTTGGCAATGCCTGTGGCCCCATTTATCAAACAAGCCATTCAAAAAGTAGTGTTGATAGAATTTACCTCTCCCGGGAGCTAGAATCTGGTGTCCAAGACTGTGAACTGTGGCTGCTGGCTTTCTCAGTCCACGCTGCATACATCTGAACGATTCCCCTCAAATCGCAACCACTCTGGTGTAGTTTTACGTCGTGGAAAATGAATTTCATACATCTCCAGGAGGTGGAATGTCAACGATGAGTAGGTCGACTTGCGAACGACGACTACGCACTTACAGAACGACCTTACAGTGGTGGCTAGGGCGAACCCTGATGCTGTATGGGAAGGACATGGCGGAATGGCGCCGATAGACAGCTAACTACTATTATACCATCCTCTAAGACTTAGTCACCCAGTGAGCCTACCCTGCCATCAAGGGGAGCGGCAGAATATTAAGACATGCATAGTAATGATGGGCCGATGCCATCCACGGGGAGTCGTCGTGAAAACGCGATTACAGGATTCACTGGAGCATGGGATACCTACCATGCATCATATCGCAACAGACAACGAAAGCTCATAACCAGACTCGTCACGCCAGAGGCGCAGACTCTCACCTAGCCTTCTGAAGCGGTTACCACATCTGCCGATCATTGCTGGACCATCTACAGCGTCGTGATTGTCGACGCAAGAGCAACTGGTCAGGTCTTGTCTTACATCCCTCACACCATCCCTGATGGGGAGAACACGCAATTGAACTGATCACTAGGGACTACGTGGATGCTGTCGTAGATAAGGCTGCCGATAACAAATCTCCTGGCATGGATGGTCTGCCTATAGAGTTCTATCGTGCCTTCCAGACGTTAATGGATCCGAGATGGACTAGCATGTTTCAAGAACTTTTCACGCCAGGCCATGTTATCCCTTCCATCTTTGCCTCAGGCTTCATCATTCCTGTACGTAAGACACGCTGTGGTGCGGCAGTCACCTACAACCGTCCGCTTACCCTCGTTACTGCGGACGTGAAAATCTTGGCCCGCATCTTGGCGGCGCGCCTTCGTCCCGTTATTCCTTGCATCCGTCTACTGCAACAGACGACCGCAGGTGGACAGGGGAATATTAAGACAACAACTGGTGAATGGCGTGATGTGACAGCACTGGCTATGACGTGTCGGCTCCGGACAGCTATAGTCGCAATCGACTTCAATAGCGCTTTTGACAAAGTACGTCTTGGTTTCCTATTCTCACTGATGGCTCGGATGGGCTTCCCACCTCCCTCCCCTCCCCTCCTTTTCCGCAACTTCATATTTGGCTTTATGACAGCGCTAACTCTCACATATAAGTCAATCGTCGCTTGACGAGTACAGCTCCGATACAGCCATCTACCCGACAAGGATGTCAACTATCAACCTCCTACATGGCTTGGCCCTGGAGCCCCTCGTAGGCAATCTCAAATCTACGCTCATGGGACTCACGCTACGACACCACATCTTCTGTCGTCGAGCATACGATGATAATCTGCTCCTCTTGGTTCCCTCGGGGGTGGAAACACAACAGACCACTGAACTTAGAGTGCGGCTCCTCCGATGCCGATGTAGCGCCCTTCCTACGGATGCCAACAACCAAGTACCTAGCCATTGCTTCACACCCAATACATCCCGCACAACGGCCACTAGTTATGGGCGCGCGTTGCAGAGTGTTCGCGCCGAGATGTACAGGGTTATTACAAATGATTGAAGCGATTTCACAGGTCTACAATAAGTTTATTATTTGAGATATTTTCACAATGCTTTGCACACACATACAAAAACTCAAAAAGTTTTTTTAGGCATTCACAAATGTTCGATATGTGCCCCTTTAGTGATTCGGCAGACATCAAGCCGATAATCAAGTTCCTCCTACACTCGCCACCAATGAGCCAATTTTCCAGCATGTCCAGATACACGTGTCCTGTAACGTTTTTTTCGGAGAAGAAAAAGGGGCCGTAAACTTTAAACCGTGGGATTGCACAAAACACGTTAACTTTTGGTGAATTGCGAATTTGATGCACGAATGCGTGAGGATTCTCTACCGCCCAGATTGGCACATTGTGTCTGTTCACTTCACCATTAAGAAAAAATGTTGCTTCATCACTGAAAACAAGTTTCGCACTGAACGCATCCTCTTCCATGAGCTGCTGCAACCGCGCCGAAAATTCAAAGCGTTTGACTTTGTCATCGGGTGTCAGGGCTTGTAGCAATTCTAAACGGTAAGGCTTCTGCTTTAGCCTTTTCCGTAAGATTTTCCAAACCGTCCGCTGTGGTACGTTTAGCTCCCTGCTTGCTTTATTCGTCGACTTCCGCGGGCTACGCGTGAAACTTGCCCGCACGCGTTCAACCGTTTCTTCGCTCACTGCAGGCCGACCCGTTGATTTCCCCTTACAGTGGCATCCAGAAGCTTTAAACTGCGCATACCATCGCCGAATGGAGTTAGCAGTCGGTGGATCTTTGTTGAACTTCGTCCTGAAGTGTCGTTGCACTGTTATGACTGACTGATGTGAGTTCATTTCAAGCACGACATACGCTTTCTCGGCTCCTGTCGCCATTTTGCCTCACTGCGCTCTCGAGCGATCTGGCGGAAGAAACCTGAAGTGCGGCTTCAGCCGAACAAAACTTTATGAGTTTTTCTACATATCTGCAGTGTGTCGTGACCACACGTCAATGAATGGAGCTACAGTGAATTTATGAAATCGCTTCAATCATTTGTAATAGCCCAGTACAACAATCCACTCCGCCATCTCGACCCCCTTCTGCAGGTGGTCTACCTCAGTCGCTATGTTGCTTCGAAATTGGCGCATGTTACACAAGTTCTACGCTTATTGCACACGGTTGAACTTCCAAGCGGCCGTTATCTACTAGCTGACTGACGGGAATAATCTTTAACAGCCGGTACGAAACGCTCACCCTCCCACCGTCTGAGAGATAACTTTATCTACTCAACATAGAGCACAGGGTTGGTGATCTGTATATGCGAGCGATGCGGAAACAATGGACTTGACAAGGGACATCCATTACACGCTGATTGGTGGACGTTCTCTTGCCGGCTCACATCCTTACACCAGTGGCAGTTGGTCACATTCACACCTCATTGTCAAATATTGCGAAATTTATCGTGACCTGTAGTTATATGCATCCCGGAACTCTTAACCGTGCAACCTCCGATGGCCAGAGATATCTGTCTCAGCCTGCTACGTCTAGTGTCATGCTGCATTATCGAAAAGAAGTATCCTCCAAAGTAACTTCCTCACATACACTCCTGGAAATTAAAATAAGAACACCGTGAATTCATTGTCCCAGGAAGGGGAAACTTTATTGACACATTCCTGGGGTCAGATACATCACATGATCACACTGACAGAACCACAGGCACATAGACACAGGAAACAGAGCATGCACAATGTCGGCACTAGTACAGTGTATATCCACCTTTCGCAGCAATGCAGGCTGCTATTCTCCCATGGAGACGATCGTAGAGATGCTGGATGTAGTCCTGTGGAACGGCTTGCCATGCCATTTCCACCTGGCGCCTCAGTTGCACCAGCGTTCGTGCTGGACGTGCAGACCGCGTGAGACGACGCTTCATCCAATCCCAAACATGCTCAATGGGGGACAGATCCGGAGATCTTGCTGGCCCGGGTAGTTGACTTACACCTTCTAGAGCACGTTGGGTGGCACGGGATACATGCGGACGTGCATTGTCCTGTTGGAACAGCAAGTTCCCTTGCCGGTCTAGCAATGGTAGAACGATGGGTTCGATGACGGTTTGGATGTACCGTGCACTATTCAGTGTCCCCTCGACGATCACCAGTGGTGTACGGCCAGTGTAGGAGATCGCTCCCCACACCATGATGCCGGGTGTTGGCCCTGTGTGCCTCGGTCGTATGCAGTCCTGATTGTGGCGCTCACCTGCACGGCGCCAAACACGCATACGACCATCAATGGCACCAAGGCAGAAACGACTCTCATCGCTGAAGACGACACGTCTCCATTCATCCCTCCATTCACGCCTGTCGCGACACCACTGGAGGCGGGCTGCACGATGTTGGGGCGTGAGCGGAAGACGGCCTAACGGTGTGCGGGACCGTAGCCCAGCTTCATGGAGACGGTTGCGAATGGTCCTCGCCGATACCCCAGGAGCAACAGTGTCCCAAATTTGCTGGAAAGTGGCGGTGCGGTCCCCTACGGCACTGCGTAGGATCCTACGGTCTTGGCGTGCATCCGTGCGTCGCTGCGGTCCGGTCCCAGGTCGACGGGCACGTGCACCTTCCGCCGACCACTGGCGACAACATCGATGTACTGTGGAGACCTCACGCCCCACGTGTTGAGCAATTCGGCGGTACGTCCACCCGGCCTCCCGCATGCCCACTATACGCCCTCGCTCAAAGTCCGTCAACTGCACATACGGTTCACGTCCACGCTGTCGCGGCATGCTACCAGTGTTAAAGACTGCGATGGAGCTCCGTATGCCACGGCAAACTGGCTGACACTGACGGCGGCGGTGCACAAATGCTGCGCAGCTAGCGCCATTCGACGGCCAACACCGCGGTTCCTGGTGTGTCCGCTGTGCCGTGCGTGTGATCATTGCTTGTACAGCCCTCTCGCAGTGTCCGGAGCAAGTATGGTGGGTCTGACACACCGGTGTCAATGTGTTCTTTTTTCCATTTCCAGGAGTGTATGTTAGAGCAACAGAAAACTTGGTTACTCGTGGCAGAATGGCGGCACGACAGAAGTTACATTTGACTGGATTAGCTGTCACTCCATTATGTGCTGCCTCCCAACATCTCCACGAGGACATTCACCAACTCACATGCTCATCAACCCTTGACCTCTGGGAACAAAGCCGCCAGGCTGTCGCCTCCTTCCTCAGCATTCCCCCGACCGTGGTTGAACCTAAGATGTACATATCTCCTGACAACATATACTTCCCAGCTGCCAAAACTCTGGATAGATGGTTGGACGTTCAGCTACATCTACGGCGACGGCGTCAAATCAGGCCTCGGCCTTCGGCGCAGGTTACAGAACGCACCCGCCGACCTGGAGCGACGACCCAAGCATCAGGCCCTGCTTGCGAACTACTTGGGTGGTGTGTTCAGTCCCTCCACACAGCTGTGCGTTATCTCCACTCACACCCCTCTGACTTCTCCTTCGGCTCTTCTTTTAGTGTATCTCCATCTTTTGTCCCCGACTTCTGAGGATGTTACAAAGGCATCGTATCTTTTGCCGCACATGGTAGCCCACATAAGGCCGAACTGGGATTAAATAAATAAAAGGAAGTCCCCCCCCCCCCATCACACTCTAACTACCACATTCACTCCCTCCTATGTATCCGACTGTGGCGACACCGTGGCCGTGTTACAGTTACGACCCCTACCGTCACTGCCGTCAGGTTCCGCCGATGGACGGATGTATGGCCCAGAGTGTTTCTCCTCTTCCCTTCCCTTCCCTTCCTTATAAACTACATTACACCATATAGACGTTTCTCTATTAATCCTCCCTGGTTTTTGCTAATGAAATTTGAGCCGTGGTAAAAATTGCTGTTTTGAAGAGCGCGCCGCAGCGCGTAGTGTGAAGCAGTCGCCCTCCGTTTCTGTCGGTGGCGCCGCTTTGGCAATCGCAGCTTTCGTGTCTCCCTCTGGTGGGAAAGGGGAAAGGTTGCCTGTTCACGTGCATTTAAGGGGCGCTCTGAGCTCGCTATCGGGCGAGTGTGCTCAGCTGGTCAGCCGGATCAGTGTGGGGTAGTCAGTCTGGGTCAGTCTCAACGAGTGGTCCCCCAGTTCAAATGGTTCAAATGGCTCTGAGCACTATGCGACTTAACTCCTGAGGTCATAAGTCGCCTAGAACTTAGAACTAATTAAACCTAAATAACCTAAGGACATCACACACATCCATGCCCGAGGCAGGATTCGAACCTGCGACCGTAGCGGTCGCTCGGTTCCAGACTGTAGCGCCTAGAACCGCACGGTCACTCCGGCCGGCGATCCCCCGGTCGGGGCTGAGTTCCTGCATCTGAGTCTGAGCGTTAGGCCGCCAGTCTGCTCGAGTTTGCTCAGGCAATGGGCCTTGGCGGTTGGATCGATCGGTTGGTCAGTCGCACACTGAGACACCAGATGACTTGTCCGCCTTGAGCGTCGGCGCATGTGAGGTCGCCACGTGAGTCCAGTGGGCCGCGCCGTATAGCGAAGGGTAGTGGCTTCGCGGCCGACACGAGAGCAACAGGAGTCAACCCACGACATCGATCTGGCCGGTGCGAGCTGCGACGCCGTGAGACGGGAGATCGGCGCTCCTTCCTGCGTCCGTTGAAGCGGCTGGCAGCAGACGGTTCGGGAGAGCGTTTTGGCGGTGCTGCGCCAGGTCTTCGCCATAAATCGCAATTTATTAGAAGTTAAGTGATTCGTGATATGTTGTTTCATTTACTTGTTAAATTCTACTTGTTTTCGTGGTCAGTCTCTCATCCCTAGCTTGCTCCTCTGTCTCTCGTCCGCATTTGTTCGGCAAATGCCGTCTGCCGTACGTTAATAGCTGCCTCTGTCATGTTTGTCGGATTCGGTGTTAACGAATTTATTGCTTGAAGTGTAACGACCGAATTCCTGAAATATGTTTTTATCTTGCCTATCATCTTGAGAGCCGGTGTATGTGTAATGTAGAGCATGTTTGGCCAACCTTGTACATTTTATGTAAGACTGCATTTCATGGGTTTTTATTTAAATGGTCATTTTAGTATATAAAGTTGCCACCCTTCCTCCGTAAGACCTTTTTTAAAATCAAGCTGCACATTCGGTGGCAAGTTAATCTTTTAATGTTAGTATTTTGTACCATTTCCATTCCTCCTCCGCTGTGCATAGTTCATGTGTTCATGTGAGTAGTTAAAATTTTTAGTTTAAAGTAATCTGGTGTGTTGCAGATTTGCACCGGTGTAGTTTTTCAGAGGTTGTTGTGAGCGGTCATGACTACGGCCGTGTCAAAAGGGAGTGGCAATGTTCTCAGCCCGATAGCTCATACAGTCAAAAATGGTTCTTTCTGCCTCTGAATAAATTGTAACTTGATATTTAGAGGGTACTCTCTGATTATAATTTTAAATCTGTTTAAAGAAAAGACTTTTAGGAATAAAATTTCCATTTGTTGAAAGAAATTTGATTTGTTTTCAGTGGCAACTACTTCCACGCTCACATAGTGTGATTAAATGGGTTAATGTTCTTGAAAAATCGCTAGTAAATAAAGCAAATTCTAAAGAAATGGTTTTGAAAATAAATTCTCGGTTCAGAATTATATATAAAAAGCTGAGTGAAAGAAACTGAAACAGCACTTTAAAAAAAGAGGTAGTGTCTCTGATTAGTAATCTAAAGTTTCGATGAACGTGAATAAATCTGCAGCGCCGATGGACGGGTGTATGGCCCAGAGTGTTTCTCCCCTTCTCTTATAAATTACGTTACACTGTAAAGGCGTTTCTCTATTGTTCCTCTTTGGCTTTTGCTAATGAAATTCTGATTAGTAAAGTCGGTGGTTCGAACCCCGCCACTGCTCAGCTTTGGAATAAACATCATCAGTATTGGCGGCCGAAGACTTCCTGCGTAACAAGACACTCTCATTTTGCTAACGGGCTTGTCAAAGATGGCAGAGGAGAAGGTAGAGGTTCAGAGCAATCTCTTGCCCTTGGGGCGGGAAACTGCTCCGAAAGGAGCAAGAACTAGCAATAATCAATGGCCTGAGGATACAGAAGGCAATGGAAAAGAAGATAAGTGATCTGTATTTGATAACGTGTCGTGATGATCTCTCCACTGGCAAAAGATGCCGGTAAAGTGACCCATTCGGATCTCTGGGAGGGAACTGCCAAGGGGGAAGTGTCCATGAGGAAAATACTGAATAACCAAAAAGAAGCAAACGTTCTTGGAGTCACGATATGGAATGTCAGAAGTACGAGTATGAACTTGGTAATGAAGGTAGAAAATCCTGAAAGAGAAAAACCATGAAAGAGAAATGTTAAGGCTCAATTTAGATGTAGTGAGGGTCAGTGAAGTGAAACGGAAACAAAACAAGGTTTTCTGGCCAGATGAGTACAGGGTAACAGCAGCAAGAAATGGTGTAACGGAATAGCATTCGTTATGAACATGAAGGTCGGACAGCGAGTGAATTACCGAGAACAATTCAATGATACGGTTGTTCTCATCAGAATCGACAGCATACCGAAAGTGACAACCATAGCTCAAGAATACTTGTCGTCCTCGTAGGCTGAAGATTAAGGGATAGTGAAAGTATATAAAAATGTTGAAAGGGTAATTCAGTACGTAAAGGAGAATGAAGATCTAATAGTCATGTGGGATTTGAATGGAGTTACAGGTGGAGGTGGAGAATAAAGGGTTGAGGAAGAATACGGGCATGGTACTAGAAATGAGAAAGGAGAAAGTCTAATTGCGTTCTGCAATAAATTTCAGCTACTAATAGCGAATACTCTGTTCAGGAATCACATTGGAAGGAGATATGCTTGGAAAAGGCCGTGAGATACAGAGAGATTTCAGTTACTATATATCATAGTCAAGCAGAGATTCCGAAATCTGATACTATACTCTATGGCATACCACGGATCAGATTAGATTCAGATCATAATTCAGTATTGATGAAGAGTTAGCCGAAGTTTAAGAGACTTGTCAATAAGAATCAATGTTCAAAGAACTGGGATACGGAAGTACAGCGGAGCGAAGACAAACGCTTGAAGTTCTCCAGGGCTACAGATATTGAAATATGGAATATCTCAGTAGACAGTTCAGATAAAGAGGAATGAACATCTCTAAACAGGGCAATCCCAAAAGTTGGGAAGAGAAACATAGGTACAGAGAAAATAACTGTGAAGAATCCAGGGGTGACAGAAGCACTTCATCTGGTCGACGAAAGAAGAAAGTACAAATGTGTTCCGGGAAATTCGCGAACAGATAAATACAAGTCACTTGAGAATCAAATAAAAAGAAATAACAACATGGAAAATATGAAGAAATCGAAAAACAAACGACTATCGGAAGGTTTGATTCGAAACATAGAGAACTAAAAAAAACTTTTGGCGAAAACAAAAGCCATTGCGGCAACATCCAGAGTACAATGAGAATTTACTGTTAAATGCAGAGGAGAGGCGGATAGGTTGAAAGTGTTCCTTGAAGGACATTTTGGGGGGGGGGGGCAGACTTGTCTGATGGCGAGACAGAAGAAGAATCAAAAGTCGATGTAGAAGAGCTGGGGGATCCCGTATCAGAATCAAACTTTTGAAGAGCTTTGGAAGACAGAAGATCGAATAAGACAGAAGGGATGGATAATATTCCACCAGAATTTCCAAAATCGTAGGGGGAAACGGCAACAAAACGACTATTCAAGATAGTGTGTATGATAAATGTGTCTGGCGACATACCGTCTGACTTTCGAAAAAACATCGTCCACACTATTCCGAAGATTGCAAGGGGCGACAAGTGCAAGAATCATCACACAATCAGCTTATCAGCTCATGCATTCAAGTTGCAGACAAGAATAACACACAGAAGAAAGGAAAAGAAAACTGAGCATGTGTTAAAGGAGAATCAGTTTGGCCTTAGGGAAGGTAAAGGCGCCAAAGTGAACTTCTCACGCTGTGGTTCATAATGAAAGCAAGACTACAGAAAAATCAAGATTTATCGATCTGGAAAAAGCGGTCGACAATATAAAATGGTACAAGACGACAGCAATTCTGAGAAAAAAAGTGCTAAACTATAGGGAAAGAAGAGTCTATACAATATGTACAAGAGCCAAGAGGGAACAATAGGAGTGAATGACTGCGGCGGTCCGGATCCTTCCGTCCCTTTACGACGAACCTGCACCCACCTGTGTACATTGTCTCAGCAGATCATCAGAAGGGCAGCCGAGCGAAACCTACTGTACTTCGACGTGAACCAGGCTGCAATTAAAGTCACTAATCTAAGTTTCGGGAGAAAGTTTTCACACGAAATGAAAGGTTGGCAATTTTGTCCTTAATTAATATATTCTGAAACTTAGCTGAACAAGTATCACTGCCAAGCCCGTGCTAGTCTTAACAAAGTCATTCACAATACCTTTCACTCACGTTAGCAAGTTTATGGAGTTGCATTTCCCGGAAAACGTAATAGCTACAAAAACATGAACTGTTTTTGATTGAGAATGCTCGCCAAATACTAAGTCTGTCGGTACCTAATACAGTCACAGTTTTTAGCCACCGACCCGCTCAATACGCCACGCGGAATTTATGTCTCTTCTCGTCACAAAATTCACTAAGAAATTCCGCAGTTTCTACACACTGCCGCGCGGGATTAGCCGAGCGGTCTCAGGCGCTGCAGTCATGGACTGAACGGCTGGTCCCGGCAGAGGTTCGAGTCCTCCCTCGGGCATGGGTGTGTGTGATTGTCCTTCGGATAATTTAGGTTAAGTAGTGTGTAAGCTTAGGGACTGATGACCTTAGCAGTTAAGTCCCATAAGATTTCACACACGTCACGTCTACACACCCATCGGAATAATTATGCCGTCACTTTACAACACTCTTGATGTATGAAACAATGCTAGATATGGCAACTTATCGTTTCCATCGGAACTACTGCTACACACGTCCGAACTGTTTCATGGCTAGGCTCCGACTCTTCCCTAGAATACTCTAAGTCTTCTCTACCAGCAGGCGCGCGAAGAATTTTGCTTTACCATTGGTCAGTTTACTCAACAGCCAATAGCGAAACAACATTCTCCCGCGTCGGTCCGCGCTATTCATCAATAACCAATCGCCAAATCGTAAACCTAACGACTGCACTTTTTACCGATGTAATTATCTAATATGCTGAAGTTTTGTTTTGGCAAAAAGTTATTTACTATTGTTATTTATACCTGTATTTTACCCATGCCACCTTTAGAATTTGAAAGAGAGTATTCCAGTCAACATTGTCAAAAGCTTTCTCTAAGTCTACAAATGCTAGAAACGTGCGTTTGCGTTTCCTTAATCTTTCTTCTAAGGTAAGTCGTAAAGTTATAAGAGTCGAGGGACATGAAAGGGAAGCAGTGGTTGGGAAGGGAGTAAGACAGGGTTGTAGTCTCTCCCCGATGTTATTCAATCTGTATATTGAGCAAGCAGAAAAGGAAACAAAAGAAAAATTCGGAGTAGGTATTAAAATCCATGGAGAAGAAATAAAAACTTTGAGGTTCGCCGATGACATTGTAATTCTGTCAGAGACAGCAAAGGACTTGGAAGAGCAGTTGAATGAAATGGACAGTGTCTTGAAAGGAGAATATAAGGTGAACATCAATAAAAGCAAAACGAGGATAGTGGAATGTAGTCGAATTAAGTCGGGTCATGTTGAGGGATTTAGATTAGGATGAGGCACTTAAAGTAGTAAAGGAGTTTTGATACTTGGGGAGAAAAATAACTGATGATGGGCGAAGTAGAGAAGATATAAAATGTAGACTAGCAATGGCAAGGAAAGCGTTTCTGAAGAAGAGAAATTTATTAACATCGAGTATAGATTTCAGCAAGTCGTTTCTGAAAGTATTTGTATGGAGTGTAGCCATGTATGGAAGCGAAACATGGACGATAAATACGAGGGGCGTTCAGAAAGTAAGCTCCGATCGATCGCGAAATGGAAATGACTATGAAAATCCGATAAAGCTTTGCACAGATGTGTTGGGTAGTGTCTCTAGTATAACCCCAGTTAGCATCACGTCGCTCTTCTCATTTCTGAGCTCGCAGTGAGTGCGTAAAGATGTCTAGAAAATAGTGTCTGCCGCCAAGTACGAGGGCCTGGTGAGAAATTTCGCCTGAAGCTATGCAGCTAACATTATATAACTGTCGTGCTGTTTCTTCTTCAAGACAATTCTCAGCCGCATTCTGCAGGGGCATTGAAGATGCTCCTGCATCGTTTTCAAATGGAAATGTGAGATTACCCACAATACAGTCCGCAATTGTCTCCCCCTGAGTTTCATCTCTGGTCACATGAACCGCTGTCTTTGAAGACAACATTTTGACACAGACAACGAGGTGTAGGCCAGCGTGGAGAATTGGCGGAAAGCGGCTGCCTTCTATGATGAGGCTATTGAAAAGTTGGTACAACGCTATGACTAAAGTCTAAGTCAGAACGGCGACTACGTAGAGAAGTAGCTGAAAGGTGTAGCTAATTGTTGCAAGTAAAACATTTCTGATGATCACTGTGGTTTCAATTTGGCAATCAATCGGAGCTTACTTTCTGAACAGGCCTCGTAGTTTGGACAAGAAGAGAATAGAAGCTTTCGAAATGTGGTGCTACAGAAGAATGCTGAAGATTAGGTGGGTAGATCACATAACTAATGAGGAAATATTGAATAGGATTAGGGAGAAAGTTTGTGGCACAACTTGACCAGAAGAAGGGATCGGTTGGTAGGACATGTTCTGAGGCATCAAGGGATCACCAATTTAGTATTGGAGGGCAGCGTGGAGGGTAAAAATCGTAGAGGGAGACCAAGAGATGAATACACTAAGCAGATTCAGAGGGATGTAGGTTGCAGTAGGTACTGGGAGATGAAGCAGCTTGCACAGGATAGAGTAGCAGGGAGAGCTGCGTCAAACCAGTCTCAGGACTGAAGACCACAACAACAACAACATTTATACCTGAATTAACTTTCCCTTTACCATAAACTTACTTTACAAATCTATTCTACACAAATCCCCTTTGTCCACATCCATACTTCTTCGAAATGTTCTCACACTAAATCCCACTACGTAACTCGTTAAACAATTATCTTCATATTAACGTTAAACCACACTCACGCATCATTCATACTGCTAAAACACATTTGTAACATTTTACATACACAAAAAGACATAATAAAACTTTACGAAAATACTAGAACAGTTATGAAAAACATTCTATTACTTTAGTGCACTCTAGTGGGCACAATCGAAACTAAATCACAGTCCCCTATCCAATACTGTCCTCTACTGGCTGATACATAAACTACTCGCACGTCACCATCTGTCACTATCCAGCTCTGAGACACATCTCTCACCTAACCGCCTCCAAGGCAGGATCGGTATATTGCGCTACGCCTCAAGACTAAGAACGAAATGCTCGAATTAAAAAGGGTGTAAGGTAGCAACATATTCCTTTTGTTGAATATATTAATCGAAGAAAAAATGACGAAAATAAAAGAAAGGGTAGACAGTGGAAATAAAATTCATGGCGAAAGGATACCAATGATAAGTTTCGCTGATAACATTGGTATCCTCAGTGAAAGCGAAGAAGAATGACGGGGTCTCTTGATAGGAACGAACAATATAATCAGTAGTGCATATGGATTGAGAGTAAATCGAAGAAAGACGAAAGTAGTGAGAAGTAGCAGAAATGAGAACAGCGAGAGATTTAACATCAGAACTGTTGATCACGAAGTAGACGAAGTTAGGAAATCGTGCTAGCTTGGCAGTAAAATAACCCATGAAGTATGTAGCAACGGAGTCATCAGGAACAGACCAACACTGGCAAAAGGCCCTTCCTGTCCAAAAGAAGTCTACTAATGTCAAACATCGGCCTTAATCTGAGGAAGGAATTTCTGAGAATATACGTTTGGAACACAGCATTCTACGGTAGTGTGACATGGACTGCGGGAGAACCGGAACAGAAGAGAATAAAATCATTAGAGATGTGGTACTACAGAACAATATTGATAATTAGGTGAACTGGTAAGATAAGGGATGATGAGGTTCTGCACAGGATCGAGGAAGAAAGAACTTATGGAAAACGCTGACAAGGATGGACAGGATGTTATGACATCTGTTAAAATATCATGGAGTAAGTTTCATTGTAATAGAGGGAGCTGTAAAGGGTAAAAACTGTAGAAGAAAACAGAGATTGGAGTACATCTAGCAAATAATTGAGGATGTAGGTTGCAAGAGCTACTCTGAGATGAAGAGGTTAGCACAGAAGGGGAATTCGCGGCAGGCAGCATCAAACCAGTGAGTTGACTGATGACTTAAGGGGAGGTTTGCTATCTTTTGGGTCAAAGAATCGATTTTTGTAAAATTGAATTTTTGGGTCCATAAAAGTGTTTAGAATCTACCTCTGAAACGATTTTTCCTAATAGGGATCGTAAATCATTGTTATTCGCGGTTGAACAAAAAAATGGACCTGCCTGAAAAAAAAAGGTTCAAATGACTCTAAGCACTATGGGACTTAACTTATGAGGTCATCAGTCCCCTAGAACGTAGAACTACTTAAACCTAACCAACCTAAGGACATCACACACATCCATGCCCGAGGCAGGATTCGAACCTGAGACCGTAACGGTCGCGCGGTTCCAGACTCAAGCGCCTACAACCACTCGGCCACTCTGGCCGGCGTACCTGCCTGAAATCGGCCTTTTTCACGCACCAGTTTTTTTTCTTCCGAGGACGATTTATTGTACCGGTGTTTGGGAGAAAACACGCAAAATCAAAATGAAAGTTTGAACGCTGTGAAGGTCGCGACTTTCCTCGCAGTGAGCAACTTCAACGAAGGGTATTCAGCAATTCTGAAGACCATGACAACGATGGGCGTCACCCTGGGACTCCATTCGATGCAGTTCGCCAAGCATTCTGACGACCACCTGGTTCAAGTGGCCGAAAACCGCTCTTCACCGGCCGTACGAGCGGCTCTATAGCAGTGCAGGATGGCCCAGATCAACGCTCTATGAGAGGAAGACGAAGGACTGTTTTATGGACACGGAGTAGCATATTCAACGTACGTTGCATAATATTGCATTTATATGTAGTCAAAACTTCAAACACGTTTTTCTCGAAATGACATTTTTTTATCGCGCGGTATGGTAATTTCAAATCTACTGAACCGATTGGCATGATTCTTTGTTTCTGACGGAGCTATCTAAATTGTCTAGGAGTTGTACCGCTTTTATTCTGATCCATCAACTATAAATATTTTTACTTGGCCGACGAAGTCTAAAAATCGATGGAAAAAACCCTATTTTTTTTTCAAATGGCAGCCATTTTGTTTCCTATGGTCTAAATAACTTAAACGAGGTACAACTCTTAAAGAATCTTATATACTTCGCAAACGTCAGCTTAATTTTGATTTCAGACGAGCCAGCTGACCTGTGACATACCACATGTGGAGGTCTACATTGAAATTTTATTTCGTTCCGAGGGCACTTCCGCCTTTGCTCTTCGACGTTTCCGGTGGAAAATATTCCAGTTTGTAGAGGAAATATCACTAAACATTTTGACAAAATTTGACATTGATATCTATTATACATCCCGAGAAAAAAATTATCAAAGTACATACTTTTTTTGGGCCAAAAGATAGTATATCTCCCCTTAAAGAGAAGAACTGCCGTAAGCACACCAGATGCCAATGTGGTAGTCACATGTACAGGGATCTCGAACGTCTTCTGGCAGAGTGCTACAGTTTGAAGCGTCATTCTATCCGCTTGACCCTAGCGGAACTTGTAGCTTTCCTCAGTGTTCGCTCTATGCTGTAGCATTGCGAGTGGAAATACGTCAGTGTAACCAGCTTGAAGTAATATGCCGCATGTTAAATTCAGGGTGCCATTCTAATGGCCTACATTGTCTAAAAGCTACAAAGACAGACCGCCGTCGGCCTGTTTAAACTGTCACCATCTAATCAGATCCGGAGAGTAGTGATTTCAGGCCAACCTGTCTCGACATTTACTGTATGTCAGACGTTTCGCGATAACTACGCTGTAGCAGATAAAATTGCGAAGGATGTACCTGACACGCGGTAGACGTGATGGTTTGGTTTGATACTGGAAACCAAACGTTAACTATTACACACAGAAGAAAATACTGGCAGCCGCCTTTGATCATGTTCTAATGTGGCACAGCACACTGTAAATATCGCACTAAAATTACGCCATTTGTCTTCGAATGTGCGAAAGAAATTGCAATAAAAATGAGCCGTTTGTCTTCTAGTGCGAGCTGGAAACGGCACTGAAATGGCGCCATTGATCTCCGAATCAGTGCTGTTATACAAATAAAACAGATGCAAACATGTTCTGTTACGGTCTGTCCACGATAACTAGAAACTAATATCGAGTGCTGAAATGGTCAGCCACGCCACGTTCAACTCACCCCAAATCCAAGGTTTTAACCGCCTGCCACCCTGGTTACTGAAGAAGCCCGGAGTGATTTTAGATTTATTGCAGTACAAGAGAGATTGCACTCCTGCCACCGTTTTTAATGCAGCATTTTCTGCCATTTTATCTGAGCACCACGACTATGTAGCTGTTTTTACGGATGGGTCGAAACAAGGGGATTCTGTTGGTTGCTCAGTTGTTTTTCCATATCGTGTCCTCAAGGTCCGACTGCCTCAGACTTTTACTGTCTTTGATGCAGAATTGTTTGCGATATTGCGGGCACTGGAGCACATGAGACATTCTTCCTCTCATAAATTTCTTGTCTGTTCCGATTCACTCAGTGCCCTTCACTCATTGCAACGTTTGTATGCGGCAGACAAAATTGTCCAGGCCATCCAGGATACCCTCCTCCGACTACAGCGACTGGGGAAAGTTGTAGCTTTCTGCTGGGTTCCGGGGCATGTCGGCATTGCTGGGAATGAAAGGGCAGATCTCGCAGCCAAGGAGGCGTGTCTCGCCCCACAAGTATCTCAGTGTGCTATCCCCTTGCACGCACTCACCTCGCTGTTGAGCTCACGGGTCATGCGTCGGTGGGAGGATGAGTGGCTGGAAGTGACTGACAATAAGCTCCGTATAGTCAAGCCCACAACGCGTGTGTGGTGTACTTCCTTTCAGCCCCATCGACGGGACGAGGTTCTCCTCACTCGGCTTCGAATAGGCCACAGCCCTATGACGCATGTCTTCCTGCTCCGGCGAGAGGACCCTCCAATGTGTGGTGCTTGTGGCGTCCAGGTCACTGTGCGCCACGTTTTATTGGACTGCGTTTTATTTTCTGACCAGCAGGTCGCGGCTGACTTGCCAGCGGACCTGCCATCTCTTTTAGGCAACACTCGGACGAATGTGGCTAAAGTTTTAAAGTTCTGTTCCCTGTCAAATGCTTTTACAAAGATTTTAGGGAGAGGATTTTAATTTGCTCACTGTGTGACAAGCTCGCCCATATTTTATGTAAGTGGCCAGCCAATAACAATTTCCTGTGACATTCTTTTTGCTATGTTTCCCCTTTCCTTAGGTTTTACTTTCTTATGTAGCATTTTCTTTCTTTTCCTGATTTCTTTGAGTGTGGTTTAGTTTTCTTAGGTCTGTCCACATTCGTTCCTTTTAATGTGTGTCAGGGCGCTGATGACCTCGATGTTGAGCGCCCATAAGCCCCAACACACCACCACTACCAGAGAAGGGACGCCACTGTCTGTTTCCAACTGTGCGTGCGCTGATGTGACGTCATCCCATCCAGCATTACGAGGGTTACGCTGATCACTGCACCAGGGCAGTATTTTTCTTTGAAAGTGCTTGCAACGTATTGTGCAAGCATAGGTTATGAGGAATTCTTGAGGAGCAGTTGACGTAACAGTGTCGTGGTCATCTACAATATTCATTAAAGTGATTGCGATGTAGTATTCTACCGTTTGTTACTGTAATCTGGATAGAATAATTCAATAAGCGAGTGAGGGAAGAAAGAAAATAAAGAAAGAGAACAAATGGTAAAATGCACTGACTGGCAATTCAACGGCTGAGGCTCGATTCCAGTTTCTACAGTGATATAAACATTTTTTATTTTATTTTATTCCTCGCAATGTTAAACAATTAATTATAAAATTCAAATATATTTAAGCAGTTCAATTTATATATGTAAAATAAATATATTCGATTTAGTTGCGATTACTATCCTTGTGAGTCAGAAGTCTATAATACCACTAATACCACATCGTAGCACGTCGGTAAAATTTTTAGACGAGCAGCCACTGGAAGAAAATACACACAGAAACCGTTAAGTTTTAAGACAATGGGTACAGCCACGGTCTGTAGGTACACCTCTACCCCGCAAGTCGGCATACTATGAGTGGCGGAGTGTTCTTCTGCTACTTACGTCATTTTCCACCACCCCAGTTCGATTCGTCAATGGTCCATGGGATAAACAGACTATTGATACACATCTGTCTGAGACGCTGTACAGGAAACCACGGTCTAGTGGTAGGGTCTTTGACTAGTAATGGCTCTGAGCACTATGGGACGTAACATCTATGGTCATCAGTCCCCTAGAACTTAGAACTACTTAAACCTAACTAACCTAAGGACATCACACAACACCCAGTCATCACGAGGCAGAGAAAATCCCTGACCCGCCGGGAATCGAACCCGGGAACCCGGGCGTTTGACTAGTAATCAAAACTTTTTCAGTCCTGTGTTCGAGCCTCACTACTGCTCGAATTCTGAATGGAAATCATCAGCAATGGCGACAGATGACTTTCGGCACAAGAAGTCATCCTCGTACTGGCAACGGCCTTGTCAAAGGGCGAGGAGGAACGGAGAAGGTCCCAGGACACCGTCTTGCCCTTAATGTGGGGAACTGTCCCCAAATGCGAAAGAATCAGCAATGACCAAGGTGTAGAGGGCAATGGAAACCACTCCATTACACACACATAAAGTGTATTCACATGACATGTGGCTTGTAAATGAAAAAAGATTGTCATAAGGTTCCGGACCCGTCCCCCATTCGGACCTCTGGGAGAGGATTGCGAAGGAAGAGGTCACCACGTGAAAAAGATTAACCAACGAAAGAATAACACTCTACACGTCGGGCGTGGAATGTGTGGAGCTGGAACGTAGTAGGTAATCCAAAAAATCTGAAAACGGAAATGCTAAGGCTGGATCTAGATATAGTGGGGGTCAGTGTGTAACGACAACAGCGGTCGCCTTCAAACGGCTATCGATGCTAATGCTTTACCTCTACGAGGAGTTTTTAAGTAGTTGTGACCGTGAGGTGACTTAATGGAAACACAACAATCAAACTGGGATTCTTTTCAGAAACACTCCAGAAAAATATAACTAACAGTAAACGGTGAGTCAGGAACAACCGTTCTTCCAACACATAAGCAAGTTGTAACATTACATATTAAAACAGGTTGCCAGCCTAATTAGGCATTCTAGTGTTAAGCAAAATGATAAAGCAGAAGGCAGTGCTAAGACTAAACCAATTTTTCTTGACATACACACACCAAACCCTTTCCTTGTAACTGTTCATACTACAACGCAGTAAGCTAACCTTGCAGATAAATGTGCTACTAACAAATAAATGGCCAATGAGATAGTAAACAGTAACATATTCCTCTCAACAACACATACCTTAAATGAACTAGGTGTAACATTTATAAAAGCAGTTACCGACACACATGAAATTAGTGGCAATACTGAACAGGGAAAAGCTTGAAATGATCGTAAATTTAAATCAGGGGGTCTGCTAATGATCCTAAAATATTACTTCATTGCTTAGTACAGGGTCTCTATGCCTGTGCATTAACCAGCTTGCATTAAAAGACATAACACAGTAAATAGTTCTTTCTTAAACTCTGTTTGGGGCAACTAGACAGAATGCAAATATAACTACACTGGCTCTGAAGGCGCCTTTGCATTGCTTCATTAACTAACTAGCCCAGTACACGAGGACCCTTAAACTCTCGTGGTTTGAAGAACCTTGCTCATTAACTAAACTACACCAGAATTTATGAGAAATGGTAAGTATTCCTATAGTTAATTATTAATTAAGTAAAGCACAACAAACTCTAACTCTTTAAATAAAAAATGTGCTTTCATAAGCAGTCTTTTGATCTTCTCAAAAGCATAACTGGTGGCGCAAATGACAACACGAAATTAAATTCAAGTTCAACCACTTTCTCATTATAAATTAGGACACCCAGAATTAAATTCGCTAGGAAAGGTTTCCTGTCCATGCTTGTGACTTGGGATAATCAAGGGTGTAAGATAGTGTTTTTAGCGACACTACAATTATTACTATAAAATCAATCAAATTTCATAAATACCTGGTTCATATTTAAAACCTTTTTCAAGCACTTTTTGTTCCTTTGGGGACAGAACCAAGTTCTATAAGTTAATTACACGTTGCGAAAAATTTTGTTTACAGTTTGAGGTTAGAGGTTCACTCACCTTCCTAATCATAGATAATTTCTTGTTCTGCCGCAAAAATACGTCGTGAATAAGATCACTTACACTTTGACGAACACCGAGCGAGGTGGCGCAGTGGTTAGCACACTGGACTCGCATTCGGGAGGACGACGGTTCAATCCCGTCTCCGGCCATCCTGATTTAGGTTTTCCGTGATTTTCCTAAATCGTTTCAGGCAAATGCCGGGATGGTTGCTTTGAAAGGGCACGGCCGATTTCCTTCCCAATCCTTCCCTAACCCGAGCTTGCGCTCCGTCTCTAATGACCTCGTTGTCGACACTAACCACCACCACCACTTTGACGAACTTCTCGATCGAAAACATCGAACTCACACGGGTATAACTTAGATGTGATTGCCATATGTACCACTTTAAGATGTGTACACACGTTGTCACGAACACGATACCATTTCTTCATTTCTTCCTTTATCCACGTGTATCTTGCGACGTCAACGGCTTTGTTTGCTGCGCCGCAAGCCGTTGACGTCGCAAGATACACGTGGATAAACCACACCATTTCCACTCTCCCAGCATACTTCCGTTGCTGCGGGGCTTCCCCAAGTCTTTTACATTCAACACTACGTTCCCTAACTGTAGACCAAGTCATTAACAGTACATTATACAACAATCGTTTCAGTAGTTATTTAAATTCAAAAACTCATTTTAAACAACATCGTTCAAAAGTTTCACATAACTGAAACATGTATACACAATCAAAGATTTTACATGAGAGATACAACATTGTATATAAGCAATACTACGAATTGACAGACAAAAAAAGGTCAAAAATAGGTGTTATAAGTGATGTGAAATGGAAAAAGCAAGGATTTGTGGTCAGACGAGAATAGCATAATATTAGCAACACAGTATAACGGGAGTAGGATTCGTTAGAGTAACAAGGTACGACAGAGTATGCGTTATTGTGGACAGGTCAGTGACAACGTTGTTCCCATCAGAGTCACAACAAACCAATAACAATAGTTCAGGCATACATGCCGATATCGCAAGCAGAAGATGAAGAGACAGAGAAAGTATATAAAGATACTGAATACGTAATGCCGTGCCTAAAGAGAGATGAAAATCTAATAGTGATGGGACATTGTAATGCCGTTGTAGAGGAAAAAGTGGAAGAAAGGGTGAAAGGATGATGATGATGATGTTTGGTTTATGGGGCGCTCAACCGTGCGGTTATCAGCGCCCGTACAAATTCCCAACCTTTTCTCAGTCCAAAATCGCCGCTTTCATGAAATATGACGACAACACAGGTACTCAGTCAGCTCGAGGCAGTTGAAAATCCCTGACCCCGCCGGGAATCGAGAACGCGACTGCGAGACCACGATCTGCGGGGAGGGTGAAAGTAGAATATGGACTTAGTAGCAGGAATGAGAGAGAAGAATGAGCTCTGCAATAAATTTCAGCTAGTAACAGCGAATTTTCTGTTCAAGAATCACAAGAGAAGGAATAGTTGAAAGAGGTCGGGAGGTACAGGAAGATTTCAGTTAGATTACATTATGGTAAGGCTGATATTCCGAAATCAGATATTAGACTGTAAGGCGTACCAAGCAGTAGATACAGACTCAGATCGCAATTTAATAATGATGATGAGTAGGCTGTAGTTTAAGAGGCTAGTCACGAAGAATCAATAAACAAAGAACTGCGATCAGGAAGCACTAAGGGATGAAGGGATACGCTTGAAGTTCTCTGAAACTATAGATACCGCGATAAAGAATAATTCAGCAGGCAGTTCACTTGAAAAGGAATAGACATCTCTAAAAAGGGTAGTCACGAAAGTTGGAAAGAAAAACATAGGTACAAGGCAAGTATCTGTGAAAAATCGACAGGTAACACAGGAAGAACTTCAGTTGTTCGACCAAAGAAATAATTTCAAAAATAAGCAGTGCCGGAAAATTTGGGAATACGGAAATACAAGTAGCATAATAATTAAATAAAAAGAAAGTGCAAAGAAGATGAGGTGAAATGACTGCATGAATATTATAAAAAAATTGAAAGAGAAATGAATGTTGGCAGGACTGGCTCAGCATACAGAAAAATTAAAACAGCGTTTGGAATAATTAAAGGCAAGGGCGGTAACATTTCGAGTGCAGTGTGAATTCCAGAGGGATGGGATAGGTTGAAAGAGTACACTGAACGCCTCTTGGAGAGGGTGATCTTGTTTGCTGACACAACAGAAGAAAAAACAGTAGACAACAGGGAAGAGATAGGGGATCCAGTATTACAATTAGAATTTAAAAGACTTTTGGATGACTAAAGATCTAATAAGGCAGAAGGGACAGATAACATTCCATTGGAATTTCTGGAATCATGGGGGGGGGGGGGGGGAGGGGGAGTGGTAACGTAACAACTATTCACGTTCGTGTGTAGATCCATGAGACTTGTGACATACCATTACAGTTTCGGAAAAAAACATCACCCACACAATTCCGAAGACAACAAGAGCTGGAACTTGCGAGAATTATTGCACAGTAAGAATAACAGCTCATCAATCAAGCTACTGACAAAAATAACATCCAGTTGAATGCAAAAGAAAATTGAGGATCTGTAGATAGCGATTATTTTGCCTTTGTGAAAAGTAAAGGCACAAGAGAGGGAGTTCTGACGTTGCGGTTGATAATAGAAGCAAGACTGAAGAGAAATCAACAGATGTTCATACGATATGTTGACTTGGAAAGGCGTTCGACAGTGTAAAATAGTGCAACATGTTTGAAATTCTGAGAAAAACAGTGATGACTGTAGGGGATTATGGGTAATATGCAATATCTACAAGAAACAAGAGTGGACAATAAGACAGGAAGACAAAGGACGAAATGCCAAGATTAGAAAGGGTATAAGACAAGGATATAGTCTTTCGCCCCTACAGTTGAATCTTTACACAGAAGAAGCAGCGACGTAATTAAAAGAAAGATTCAAGACTGGGATTAAAATTAAGGATGAAAAGTTGTCATTGACACGATTCATCGATGATAACGCTAACGTCAGTGAAAGTGAAGGAGAATTACAGGATCTTTTGTATGGAAAGAACTGTCTAATGAGTGTAGAATATGGATTGGGAGTAAATCGAAGGAAGATGAAAATAATGAGAAGTGGATGAATTGAGAACAGCGAGAAACTTAACATCAGAATTGGAGCTCACAAAGTAGATGAAGTTACGGAATACTGCTATTTACACAACAAAATAACCCATGATGAATCCAGCAAGAACTACATAAAACAAGACTATCTTAATCAAAAAGGACATTCCTGGTCAACAAAAATCCTTTTGGATTTCGGTCTCACCGCACTCTCTGAAATCGCAAAATATTCAGAAATGAACAGTAAAATAACTATGATCGGTAAGGATATGAATGCAAGATGTCCCTTAGTGTGTCTAGTAGTGTGAATAACAGTGTATTTTAATACGACAGTATGCCATCTTAGACAAATTATAACACTTAAAACACTTGATAATGGCACTTTGAAGCCGAAATCATGATTGTGTAAGTGTAAATGTAACACTGAAAATAAACAACAGTCTAATGGCGGTACTGACCTTAAAGAAACATATTATGACGTGGCCCTGAATGATGAAAAACTTATCTAATCAGCTCGTCCACTCGAACATTGTATACAGGCCACATGTACGGGCCACGTGGTGCCATTTGACACGTTCCGCAACGTAGATAAGATGGACTAGTAGTACTGACAAGTCATTCGATCGGCTCCGATGAACACGTAATTGGCCTTAGCCTCTGGCATAAGGTATAGCCAACTTACGAAAATAATTTATCCTGTGACGCCTATTAAGATTTTATGTTGACAGGAACCTCTACTTGTGGGCATTTAATAGCGAGCATTCATTCTGGAGTACGATTATGCTACCTAGTCACTACCTAAAGCATGGCTTGCGATAATTCTTGTTTTGTCAATTTTGTTTATGACAAGAGCCGCTCGGCTCCATCTAATCTGATGTACCATCATCTGATGCAACAAGGCCCACTACTTCTGCACCTTTATTCGCAATTGGTTGGCTGATTTTTCAGCCTCTTTGACATCGGAAAAGTCACTTAAAATTGAGTCTGACAGGGGGGAAAACTGTAAAAGGGGAGTATGTGGTATGTGTAAGGAAGATGGAGTGGGATTAATAAGGCATTTGAAAAACGAAAAACGATGTTCACTATATTCCCGAACTGAAACGCACCGTTCCGCTCATCATTGTTGGACTAAGGGCGTCCTTCGTAACACCACAGAGCTGCTCCAGAATATAATAATAGCACAAAATGGAGTGAAAATAATTAAAATAATTAAATTTCTAGTTTTTATGATACTGGAGTATATTCTTATGCTGGAGGACTGTAACATTTAGATTTTCAAATAGATGCTTTCAAGAGAGATTATCATTTATCTTAATTTCCTCTGCGGAATCTTTACAAAAAGTGAGAATACCTCAGTGCATATGTTAGTGTATATGGAGGTGCACAACAGACACTTTATTACCAGTGGTAATTTTGTTCATCTGTGGATGACTTTTAAAAGGCTATAGCCTTGTGTCATATGCACACGCATTGATGTATTTATAGGCATGGTTACGCAAGGTCGTGATAGGTACCCTGCCTTACGGTATTAACGATCCCAGCATTTGCCTGTAATACGGTTCAATAAGTTCAATAAGTAATGCAACACATTTTTTTTCTGAAACAGGGGTTGTTTTATTCAGCATTGAAATACACCAGGTTATTCCCCAATCTTTTAGCTACACAACACTATTTTTCAACGTAATCTCCATTCAATGCTACGGCCTTACGCCACCTAGAAATGAGGGTCTGTATGCCTGCACGGTACCATTCCACTGGTCGATGTCGGAGCCAACGTCGTACTGGATCAATAACTTCTTCATCATCCGCGTAGTGCCTCCCACGGATTGCCTCCTTCATTGGGCCAAAGATATGGAAATCCGACGGTGCGAGATCGGGGCTGTAGGGTGCATGAGGAAGAACAGTCCACTGAAGTTTTGTGAGCTCCTCTCGGGTGCGAAGACTTGTGTGAGGTCTTGCGTTTTCATGAAGAAGGAGAAGTTCGTTCAGATTTTTGTGCCTACGAACACGCTGAAGTCGTTTCTTCAATTTCTGAAGAGTAGCACAATACACTTCAGAGTTGATCGTTTGACCATGGGGAAGGACATCGAACAGAATAACCCCTTCAGCGCCCCAGAAGACTGTAACCATGACTTTACCGGCTGAGGGTATGGCTTTAAACTTTTTCTTGGTAGGGGAGTGGGTGTGGCGCCACTCCATTGACTGCCGTTTTGTTTCAGGTTCGAAGTGATGAACCCATGTTTCATCGCCTGTAACAATCTTTGACAAGAAATTGTCACCCTCAGCCACATGACGAGCAAGCAATTCCGCACAGATGGTTCTCCTTTGCTCTTTATGGTGTTCCGTTAGACAACGAGGGACCCAGCGGGAACAAACCTTTGAATATCCCAACTGGTGAACAATTGTGACAGCACTACCAACAGAGATGTCAAGTTGAGCACTGAGTTGTTTGATGGTGATCCGTCGATCATCTCGAACGAGTGTGTTCGCACGCTCCGCCATTGCAGGAGTCACAGCTGTGCACGGCCGGCCCGCACGCGGGAGATCAGACAGTCTTGCTTGACCTTGCGGCGATGATGACACACGCTTTGCCCAACGACTCACCGTGCTTTTGTCCACTGCCAGATCACCGTAGACATTCTGCAAGCGCCTATGAATATCTGAGATGCCCTGGTTTTCCGCCAAAAGAAACTCGATCACTGCCCGTTGTTTGCAACGCACATCCGTTACAGACGCCATTTTAACAGCTCCGTACAGCGCTGCCACCTG
Source organism: Schistocerca americana (assembly GCF_021461395.2). NCBI lineage: Eukaryota > Metazoa > Arthropoda > Insecta > Orthoptera > Acrididae > Schistocerca > Schistocerca americana. The sequence goes on along the minus strand of NC_060120.1, from coordinate 12,787,402 downwards.
TCGGAAGTCAATGAAACTATACGAGACTAAGCGGGAATGTTTGAAAATATTCCACAAGAAATTTCCGGTTTTTTCAACCAAAATTGGCCGAGAAAAAAAATGTGTTGCATTACTTATTGAACTGCCTCGTACTTTAACGAAACAACGGGAAACCTAAATCAGGCCGGCTGAACATAAATTTTAGCCTCCATTCTGCAGAATGAGTGGTCAGTCTGTTTAAAATAGTGCTGCATCATTCGCTTCTTCTCTCGTGTACATAACTATTTTGTTTACACGGTTCATGCAGATGAGTTACGTTATTACGTAAAAAGTTTGTGGTACATTTCCCATTCATTTCTCAACATCAGCCGCTGCACACATTATCACCTGACATCAGGATCATGGCGATGATTTGTGGCCTCCAGTTTGTGTACTGCAACTTTCCACTGGTATTCCTGAAAACTTGAAAACTGAGTCAACAACAAAATGTTGAAATGTGTGTGAAATCTTATGGGACTTAACTGCTAAGGTCATCAGTCCCTAAGCTTAGACACTACTTAACCTAAATTATCCTAAGGACAAACACACACACCCATGCCCGAGGGAGGACTCGAACCTCCGCCGGGACCAGCCGCACAGTCCTTGACTGCAGCGCCTGAGACCGCTCGGCTAATCCCGCGTGGCTGAGTCAATATGCAACTATTGTAAGTGACTGTTGGTCTTAGAGAGAGGACCTGAAAAAGAAACTTGTAAAAGAGACGGCTTGATGTGCCTAATCTAAAGTAAAACTAAACTCCTTCCGAACATGCCATGACCGGCCGCCGTATCACCCTCAGCCCACAGGCGTCACTGGATGCGGATATAGAGGGGCATGTGGTCAGCACACCGCTCTCCTGGCCGTATGTCAGTGTCAGAGACCGGAGCCGCTACTTCTCAATCGAGTAGCTCCTCAGTTTTCTTCACAAGGGCTGAGCGTACCCCGCTTGCCAACAGCGCTTGGCAGACCGGATGGTCACCCATCCAACTGCTAGCCCAGCCGGACAGCGCTTAACTTCGGTGATCTGACGGGAACCGGTGTTACCACTGCGGCAAGGCCGATGGCCAAGTGCCTAATCTGGTTAGGTTAAATAAATAACGAAAATGTTAGTGTTATTCATTGCAAGGCTTTCTTGGACGGTTTCCAGCCAAAACCGTGAAGAATTCAGGACGGACACTTCACGAGACTTATGTGAAGAAAGTAAAATTTTGCCCCAATCTTCTTCGGACTATCCTCTCGGAATTTCGACAGTAACCTTTGCGTGATACACAACGCCTCTCTTGTACTGATTGCCATTGTTGTCATTGGAGTTTGCTGAGCATCTGCTTAAGGCTGTCGTGTCGGCTAAACTATCCCGTGACGAAATGCGACGCTTTCTGTTAATCCTTTTTGGTAAATATCGCAGACTTATCACCAGTACTCGCATGAATCTTTAGTATGTAGCTTCATTTTCGGACGGATTAAATTCCTTCCAATGAACCTCAGCACGGCTTGTATTTTCGTGTAGCTGACCACACGGTCCAGTAACGTTAATGTGACCACCTGCAGAAATCCTGAATAACCGCCGTTTGCAGCGCGGAGGTGCAGGAAGAGAATGTCACTGAGGTTCTGGAAGGTCCGACAGGGATGGGAGTCATGCCGACTCCAGTGCGTGGCCAGCTGCGGTAGGTTCCACGGTTGAGGATCCGTGGTGCGAACAGCCCCATCGAAACGGTCGCACGTATTCTCGACTGGATTTTAATTCAGGGGCAGTAGTGGCTATGGGAATACGGCAAACTTTTCCTGGTTCCCTTCGAACCACACACGTACACAGTGATCTGTGTGAGACGTTGCATTTTCCTGCTGGTGGATTCGATCGTGCCGAGGAGAAACAAACTACATGTAGGGATGGACGTGGTTCCCAAGAGTTTATTCCTACTTACATTGATCCATTGTGCCTCCCATAATGACCATAGACAGAACGCCACGAGAACATTCCACAGAATATAACGTTTAACCTTTGTTTGGTTTGAGACGGTTCACGCCGTAAATGACAATGGAACGTGAAATGCCACCCGTCGTTACTCAGTGGACGTCCAGTTGTGATGATGGCGTGGAGGTTCCAGCCTCCTTCGCCGATGAACAGCAGTCACCATATGTGCATGAATTAGGCGCCTATTGTAGAGCCCCATTACGCAACAAAATTCACAGGAAGGTCGTTGAGGAGAGGTTGTTGGCTCGCCTTGGCCATCAGCTGCTCATCAGGTGCACGTCTATACGCCTTCACACATCTCCACAGTCGTTGCTCACTCCTGCCATTTATAACATCTTATGTACCATTGTGTATTGTGTTTTGAACCGGGTACTTGAAACGACGGAAAGGCTTCGTCCCGCCGTAGTCCTGAGTGGTTCACAACCTCACAACAGGCCACAGGAGTCCACCCACCCCACCGTCGCCCCACACCGAACCCAGGGTAATTGTGCAGTTTGGCACCCAGTGCATCCCCCCCCCCCCCCCCCAAACCCCCTTGGGAACATCTCATATCTCATATCAGCCAAGTGTAAGCCCAAATGTTTGCGTGGTAGAGTAATTATGGTGTGCACGTATGTGGAGACAGTGCATGGGGGCTTAATTAAATAAAATGAAAATACTTTTAATTTTAGTCGCTGTATGTCCGGCTACGCAGTCTCGTAAACGGTTGGCCCTGACTAGTATTTGTACGCAATCTGACTGCGTAGAACAACAACAAAGAATGAAATGAAATTTCCGTTAACACAATTAATTAATTAAGTCCCCAGCAACTATAAAACCTACGAAACCAAAGCACAAGTATAACTGTTCTGTGTGTGGAAGTATGACTCAACGTACACATCTGGCACGGTTCTTCTTCAATAAGACAAGACATTTTAAATACCATTTATACTGAAATAATTAAAAAAAATAGAAATACTATAATTGCGCAAGAAAACCAGAATTACACTCTAATACAAGAACACAAGCCAGATGCTTTGTTGACTGAACCTGTAATGACGCATTATCAAGACATTGAAATAATGAAAAAAAAGCGAGTTTTGTTACCTTCATATATATTGATGAAAAGCACTCTAATCATTACAATATCTCCATTAGAACAACATCTGCTGTCTAGCCCATCAAACAACTGCATAAAACATGAACAAGCACTCACTACTACAACATCTCCACAAACACTCCCTACTACGACCTCTCGACAAAAACTTTTCACTACGACATCTCAGCAAGCACTGACTACCACGAGTCCTCGACAAGCACTGCCAGTGGAGGCGGCGGAATAATACTCTTTGGCGCAATCTATGGCGCTGTGGCTCAGTGTAGCCACCTTTCAACAGTGTTTGCGCAGCAATCGCCTTCATGTTGTAACTGAGGCGGAATAAGGGGAACCAGCCTGCATTCGCCGAGGCAGATGGAAAACCGCCTTAAAAACCACCCATAGGCTGGCTGGCACACCGAACCTCTACTCAAGTCCGCCGGGAGGATTGGTGCTGAGGACCTGGACGCCTTACCGCTCTGTAAGCACCGCGTTAGACGATGCGGCTAGCCAGGCGGGCCTGGTTTACCATACTTGCCTCAGCACCGGTTTTAGATACCGCCCTTTTGCCATGCACGGTGTACTTTCCGTTTCGGAAATGTTTTCACCCTTGCCCCGAAAGTAAATTATTGTACCCTTCTGGACGTTAGGAGAATCGCTCTGTTTCCGCATTATGACAACGATTGCATCATTTACAAGTAAGTCCTTCACACGCTGTTACAAGGGTAGTAACGTCATGCAGAATGTTCTACACGGTCGTCTGCCTTATCATGCACTGACGGTCCAACTGCCTGGTTCTGACGCGGCGGTCACCTTCCACAGTGTTAATCACATTTCCCTCCAAATCTGGTGTGCCAACATTTCGGGTACATCCTTCATGATTTACTGCTTCCTGAAACCACCCTTTCTCAGAGAAACGGCGAAACACTGTTGCAAACATTTAATACTGTGGTTGTGGTCGGCGAGGATAGATCTCATACAACCTTGCTGCCCTCCGCCCTTTGCCATTTTCGTTTACGTAAGGAAACACCATGTCGCCAAGCTCTCGATCCCAGTACGGGACCGTTTTGCACAACGCTGTACCAGATGCACTACAATGTGAGTCAGCAAGATAAGTGAATCGGACACAACATTACCAATCACTGTGGCAGGAGAGGGCGCCAAGGCATTACTATGAGGAACAGTACCACCAGCTAGGAGGGAATCATGCATACTGTAACTGTGGCTACATGGTACAGCCCAGTCTCCAGGATGGAAGCCTCGCATTTTCGGACGTACGTTCATTAGAACTCTTTTTTTCTGCATCCTCTCATCGATCAATCCATAGAGTTTGTACACGCTGTAGAAAATCACCCTGTATATGGTAATTAAGATGTAGACACATCAGACTGTTGGTTGTCTTATCTCTCCATCGAACAGCCTTCCACAAACACGTCACGAAGTTCAGGACCTGATGTTTTCTGCATAGCCCTACTCCACCGCTACGTTTTACGTCCAGACGTCTACACTTCGACACTTGACTTGCTGTTCAGGGGAAAATAAGCATTAATGGCTTGGTCTTGCTACTTGTACTTGGAGGTACCAACGACCGTAAAAATATGTGATATGAAATAGCTGTAATTAATGACTTAAATAGCTATGTAATGTCGCCAATGGAAATATATACACTTATATCCATGGTACCCTTTATGTATTGTAAACAGCAAAGGCACCATAACAATCTCTTGGCGTCCTCCACGTCAGGCGTTTCCGTTAAGAATAACGTATAGAATTCTACCTCTTAGAACGTCCTGAATCCAGCCGCAAATCTGATCCGATACTTAGTTAACTCGTATTTTGTTCACTAAACTTCAGTGAGTAACTGTAACAGTATTTTTAATGTTCCTGTAAGGGACATTTTCTCCCCACGATTAACGCTGTCGTTTAACTCACTGACGCATACGGGCATTTACACTTTCATTTTCATCTTCGTTCGCACACTTAGCTTAAACATTTTTATTCGTGAATGGATACTGGAACAATAAAAACAGGGTGCAGAATGAGATTTTTACTCTGCAGCGGAGTGTGCGCTGATATGAAACTTCCTGGCAGTTTAAAACTGTGTGGCCGACAGAGACTCGAACTCGGGACCTTTGCCTTTCGCGGGCAAGTGCTCTACCATCTGAGCTACCGAAGCACGACTCACGCCCGTTCCTCACAGCTTTAGTTCTGCCAGCATCTCGTCTCCTACCTTCCAAACTTTACAGAAGCTCTCCTGCGAACCAGAAGTAAAGCTGTGAGGACGGGGCGTGAGTCGTGCTTCGGTAGCTCAGATGGTAGAGCACTTGCCCGCGAAAGGCAAAGGTCCCGAGTTCGAGTCTCGGTCGGGCACACAGTTTTAATCTGCCAGGAAGTTTCATAAAAACAAGGTGCATCACTGAAGGGAAGAGCGTTTCTTACGACATGAGTCTGGGATTGTTGTTTCAACACGATGAATCAAGAGGATATCTGGCTGCTAAAAACAAGGTGGGAAGTACAGTGGCAAGTGATGATACTACAGTGCTGATTTTTACCAGTGACGGCTGTGAACAGCCCCCACAATACTGATGAGCGTTTCCCAACTGTATGTCCTCTGCAATTGGTATCTTCCAGCACGACTGCTCTACAATTTACTTGTACATACCACAGTGTTTTGATAAGCATGATGGTCCGATTAACGTCCTTATCGCCGAATTTCTCGTGTCGGAGTCCTACTGAAAACACCTGTCATACATCGAACACCGTCTCAGAACCCATTTACCACCTTTGTCTTTATCTGAGGAATTGTCTCTCCTGTGCGTAGACATCAGCGTCGTCTACCACTGCGCTAGTGACAACTACTTAAAAAACCCGTTCCACAAGGAACTGCAAATATTCTGATTCCCAATGATGAATCAACACGCCTTTAGGGATGTGGTACAATGATACGGCTGCTCGGTGTAAGTTTACCTACTATTAATTTAGCATCTACTAATTAATCGCACTGGAATCACCCCTTACAAATACAAATTAACTTCCTTCAGCTTAAGTGAGAGACTGAAAATGTAGTGATGCATCTCTTTCTGTTAAAATGATGCAAGGTGCAGCACAGGTTGCTGTGGACTGGGACAGACAGATAAGCAGCCGACCCTGTTTGAATCTCACCACTCTGAACACGGAAATAATGCTCTTTGAACGGCTATATGAGTCCACTGGACTATAGATGATCATTCTGTGATTGAAATCGATGCGCGATAATAAAAAAAGTGGTCCATATTATACGACAAACGATAGTTGTTTGTAGTACTTGTTGTGTGGTCGTGTTGCTCAAATTTCTTAGTGGAATCCAATCTCAAGATGTGTGTATGTGTGTACAACCGGCTCCATACTCAACAGTCACACAAGTGACAGCTGTGCATGTGCTCTATTTGATGTACACTGAAGAGCCAAAGAACGTGGTACACCTGCCTAGTATCTTGTAGGGCCCCCGCGAGCACGCAGAAGTGCCGCAATACGACGTGGGATGGGTTCGACTGATGCCTGAAGTAATGGTGGAGGGAACAGACGCCATGAATCCTGCAGGTTGTCCATAAATTCGTAAGAGTACGAGAGGATGGAGGCCTCTTGTGAACAGCACGTTGCAAGGCATTCCAGATATGCTCAATAATGTTCATATCTGGGGAGTTTGGAGGCCGGCAAAAGTGTTTAAACTCAGGAGCCCGCTCCAAGAGCCACTCTGTAGCAAGTCCTGTCGTGTGGAGAGTCGCATTGTCCTGCTGGAGTTGCCCAAGTCCGACGGAATGCACAGTGGACATGAATGGATGCAGGTGATCATACAGCATACTTAAGTACATGTTAACTGTTAAGAGTCGTATCGGAGTCCCATATCACTCCAACTGCACACGCCCCACACCATTACAGAGCCTCCACCAGCTTCAGTAGTCCCCTTCTGACATGCACGGTCCATGGATTCTCCACATCCGTACACGTCAGTCCCCTCGATACAATTTGAAACGAGACTCGTCCGACCAGGCAACACGTTTGCAGTCATCAACAGTCCAATGTTATTGTTGATGGGCCCAGGTGAGGCGCAAGACTTTGTGATGTGCAGTCATCAAGGGTACACGAGTGGGGCTTCAGGTCTGAAAGCCCATAGCGATGATGTTTCATTGAATGGTTCGCACACTGACACTTGTGATGACCCATCATTGAAATCTGCAGCATTTTGCGGAAGGATTGCTGCTGTCACGTTGAACGATTCTCTTCAGTCGTCGTTGGTCCCCTTCTTGAAGGATCTTGTAACGCCGGAAATGCATATACTCCTATTTCCATCTATTGTACTATTTTTTTTTCCTTGTTTTGTTACCTCAAGATATGACATTTCTGTCTCTTTATATATTGTAATTGTTTTACTGTTTGTATATATATATTTATGCACTCATGTCGATGTATAATTGGTTTGTTTCGTAAATATTATTTGTATTTTTACGCTGGGTCTTGCCTAGGGAAAACTGCTATCGAACGATTACGTCGATAGGTCGTGTGACGAATCAAAGTGTGTAGGATCTTTAGTAGTGTTAACTCTGCCGCGTGGAGCGCGGGCAGAACAGTGAGAGTCTGGCGGGAGTAGCGAGTGGAGCAGGTGTTGTGTGACGCTCCCGCGAGTTGCCGCGCTTTCGGGGTTTGGCAGCATGTAATTGCGCTCGACTCGCGATGATAGTTTCTGACATGGTGTCGCGGACGGGAAGCATTAGCTGGCGCACATCAAGAGCCCGTTTCGCCTGGTGACCGTGTCGAGAAGAAGGCGCGCCAACATCCAGCTTCTGCAACAGCGACGGCCGACAATCAGTGACTGTCGCCACCTCCTCGATCGACGGCTTCAAACCTTCAATCAACCGACAAGGAAGACTGGACGCACGTAAAGTTTTAGAGCTGTATGGCAGACCTCAGCTTTTAATCTTGTTCCATTTTCGTAACTATAATTACAGCAACTTAGCATGAACGTTTGTTGCTCATTGTCCCAATTGCATCACCAAGCAGAGTCCCTTCCTTTTCCGAAATGAACCCGAGTGTCGTTGAAATTCAAACGCCAGCATTAAAGTAATATAGCTAACTCGTTTTCACTGCTTTAATTTCAAAGTTCAATTATGGCATTAATAGCTGGCTACAATATTCAGATTACACAAGCACGAATTAAGAGTGCGAGCTTTGTTACCGTATTTTAGCTTACCTGTGACTGCAGCTCAGCTTGGTACGTACTAAATTTTACTATTGTTAATTGTTCAGAATCATTTAATTCAAGTTCAAAGTTAAATCTCTTCTTTCTAAATTGCGTAGATTCAAGTAGCTTTTGAAATGATTGTTGAGGTAGTCCAAGACTAACCGTATTTTACTGGATTTCGATGTGCTTCAGAAAGAAAGCTCACTATTAACTTCAGTCACTAAATTAACTTTCGATTTTCCGGTGTTATTAATTCTTTTGCTAAATTAAGTCAGAGTGTAGCGAAATTTATTACTTCTGACAGACTTTCAGTTTTCACACTACACGTGTCAACCTTCAGTTGCCACGCTTCTAGTGTTAATTATATGTGTAATAACCTTTCTTTTTCAGTTACTATAGTAATTGTCCTTAGGACTGGCGACCGTGATTTCCCCCAAATCTCAAATATCTAATTACCGCTAGTTAATTGTTGACGTAACGGCCGCACATTTACTTTCTTTATTGACTTTACCCCTTTTCAAAATTAATTTCCACCAGTTTCATTTGCATTTTTCCTTTCATTTAGATGTAACCCTTTCCTCCCTCTTTACCGATAGATTAACTTCGGTGACGATTGCTTTTCCCAAATTTCCATTAGGTACACGCGGTTTAATTTTTCACTGTCATTAAGGTCGATAAGTGAGGGGGGAGGTTACACGTGGCGACCTGGTGACAGGACAATCTTCAAATTTGAGGTTGTTCTGGACACGAATTTTGCATTGTGCAAATCTCGTAACAAAGTACTGGTTACGAAATGGTCGATACGTCAGCGAGAATATTCGTGTGCGGAATCCTAATTAGAGTTGAGATTTTGCATTTAAATTGAAAATTATTAAAATGAGTGAAGGCAACAATTACCAAAATTTGGTAGACTTGGATACGGAACAATCGGTCGAACAGTGGGAAACGCGCACAGCGGTACCCATTGTTCCGGGGCAGGCGGCTAGCATGAAAGATGCGACCGCCGAAACGCAACAAAGAGCAGAAATGGAATTCCAGACTTTAGAAAATGTTTCGGAATCGGAAGTGAAAATCAAATCTGAATCCCTTGATGACGAATACGGGGGGACAATGAAAGAGGAAGCCGCTACGGAAGTAAAACCGGTGGTTTCCGGGAATTTAACTGATTTATTGAATGTTTTGATTAACGAAATCAAGAGTCAATCGGCAGAAATTAAAGATCAGGCTGCCAAGCAAGAAGCTCAGGCTGCCGAGCAAGCAGCTCAGGCTGCCAAGCAAGTAGCTCAGTCTGAAAAAATTGAACGAATGCTAGACAATCAGAACAAAGCTATTAATGTTGTTAACTACAATGTTGAAGTTGTTAACACAAAAGTTGATAAAATCAAAGACGATATTGTCGTGATTAATACCGAAATCGGTAACCTTAAACAGGAAATGATAGGCGTTCAGGCGGAAATTGCGAGCATAAATACTCGTTTTGATTCCGAAATTAGCAGAATCGAGAAAAGTGTAGGAGACGCAGTTGCTCCGATCATCGAGAATAAGGTGACGGAACAAATTCAATTAGTGAGAAAAGAGGATCAACAGAAGGTGGAAACTTTAAAGGCTTTAGTATCCGAAGTAGATACCAAAGTGACGAAGCAGGCTAACACCTGCGAAGAGAAAAAGAGGGAAGTGGAAACGCTTGCGACAACCACTTGCCAAGTGATTACGAGGGTGTCGGAATTAGAAAGGAAACTTGACGAAAAACAGAGCTATGTGCCAATCTGTGCACATAGTTCGGAGTTGTTGACGAAAGAGGAGCGGTTCGACCCCTTGAAAAAAGGCGGTATACACCCGACGGATTTCATTAAAAATTGTGAAAGAGTTTTACCCAGATCATGGACTAATGAGAGAAAAATTAATGCAGTTATTGATGTGTTGGCTGGTGATGCCAAGCGTTGGGGCTTAAACCTCAACATTACGAACCTGACTTTTGACGAATTTAAAAATTTGTTTCTGGCTGAATACTGGTCAGAGCAAAAACAGCAAAGTGTCTGGCGCGAATTTGTCGTATCGAGGCCTTTCGATGCGAATTCGCGCGGTTCGATGAAGGAGTTTTGTGAGGGCTGGATCCGCAAGTTGGAATATTTGCGTGACCGCCGCTCGGAATCCGAAATAGTCTGGGAACTCTACAAGAAGCTTCCAGATGATACAAAACGATACGTAGGAAGCAATTACAGGACAATAAATGATTTCCTGGAAAGAGTGGAGGACGAGGACAATTGGCGCAATAATCGCGACAGTGGTAGAGGCCGTGGTAACAACAACGGGTACCACAGCAACCACAACAACGATAACCACGGGAATAATGCATACCGCAACCATGGCAGCAATAACAATAATGGTTCGGACCGTAATAACAATCGGTACAATGCAAATAATAACCGGAATGACGGAAACCAGTATCATACTAGCGTGATACGGGCTGCGCAGAATAGTAATAACGCCAGAGGGTGTGACCAGCCGCCTCAGCAGTATCCGGGGAGCGTATCTGCTGGGACCAGACAGGGAAACCATTAGCCGCGCCGGTGAGGGGCCGACCGGGCGTGGAGAAATTTTGGCGGCCCAATAACAGGAGAAGACCCAGGTGTCGTCGTTATGAAAATTCCGTATGGAATAATCAACGGCGGGAGAGTGTGCCAGTGTTAGGAGAAAGGAGTGCGCCCTCAAGTAGTAAATCAGCTGTATACATGGCAGCAGAAAATACATTCACTGTCAGTGAGAACAATTTAAGTTGTGTTCCGGAAATCGATTATAAAGTGGCAGCTGTAATACCCACAGCGGAACTGGAGATTGAGTTTAAGAATGATTCGCAATTGTTGCGAGAAGATCAGATGTCGGATAAAACGTCCGTCATCGAGCGAGGGGATGCAGAGAGGGATGAGGTCTGGTTAAGGCAGTTCGGTCGCTTATACGACGAACTAAGAGATTATAGGGGCCTGTACGGGAGGAGTGTTTATAGGGAGCGCGGGCAGGATTTGCCGCGTCTCGTCCCACAGGAAGATAGTATTTGTGAAGTGATGGAAAGTTCTGGCCCTAACCGGCAGACTTTACCAGAAATAGTTAATGTTAATGGGGAGCACGAGCAAGATTCGTCGTGTTTCGTCCCGCAGGAGTTAGATGTTGAAGTAGTAACGGAAAGTTCTGGCCCTAACCGGCAGACTTTACCGAAAGTTATAGTGGTAGAAGTAGCCGACCCATCCGACGCAAACCTCCAGTTTAAACATTGCGAGAGTATTAAGGAGAAAGATTGCGAAAATTTTAGTGATAGCCGGACTCGATTGGTAGAAAAGCACATAGATTACAACGTGTATGAGGTTAGAGCTGACATTATACAGTCAGACGATAGCAGTGTGGGTTGCGCAGATCCAGAGGAAGTAATTTCAGATGCTACTGGGCACATTCCTCCAGGTAGATTGGCAGATAAGATCAATCTGACCAAAGTGGAATCAACGAAGGTGACGATTAGTGAATCGATAGCAAAGCAACACTCACTAGTTGACGAGTTAGAGGAAAAGGTTTCGGTATTGGAGGCGACGCTACAGACTAAGCCTCAGGACAAACGTGTTGAAATTAAAACTGTGTGTGAACAGAGGCTAAAAAGCCGCCAGATAAACCGGATTTAGGATCAAAGCCGGATGGTTTTTTCTGGAATGACCTGGATATAGACGAGGATTTACTGTGGGAAAATAAAGAAACAGTCGAGAACAAGTGTAGACAGATAGTAGTGTCTGTTAATATGCACGACCTACAACTAAACGTGTTGATTGACACCGGTGCAGAATTGAGTGCTGTATCTGGGAAAATATTTGAGTTACTGAAAGACAGACCTGGCATCGTAGTTATGCCAGTAACAGGAGTGAAAATTATCGGTGCTACTGGGAAGGCCAGTAAACCGGTCACAAAACAGATTTTTGTCAACTTCGAGATATGTGGGGCACGATTTGAACAAGAGTTTGTCGTCGTGCCAGACTTAACTACGGAAGTAATTATCGGGTTAGATTGGCTGTTAAAGTACCGTGCAGTGATTAACTGCGAAAGCAAAACGTTGACATGTACGTCCCAAGATAAAACAATAGTAGTTAGTTTTGACGAGGCAGGAGACGGTGTGCATAGGCAATACCAGCCTATACACATTGTTAACTGGCCGAATGGTATTGACGTAGGTATGAATTTGAACTACTGTAATGTGAGGAATCTCGGCATTGACAATAGTGTAGAGAGTGAATTGGAAAGTATTGTAGACGGTGTGTCAAACGTAACACACGAACAAAGACGAGGCCTGTATGAAGTAATAATGAGGAATAAGAGTGTGTTTTCAGACAAACCGGGTCTTGTGGAAGGATATAAATGCAAGTTGCATGTGATTCCACACGAACCATTCTTCGTGAGACCGTATGCTATACCGCTGTCCAAAAAGGAAGCAGTGCAACGGGAGATAGATAAGATGATCGAATGGGGAGTGATTGAAAGAAGTACAAGTCCATACAATAACGGTTTGGTCATTGTAGCAAAACGGGATGGTAGTGTGCGTATTGTGATTGACGCACGCACGTTGAATAGGGTCGTTCAACGTGAAACAGACAGACCAGAGAGTATGGAGGAGATTTTGCAACGTTTTCATGACGTTAAGTTCATGACTAGCCTCGATCTGACAGCTAGTTACTGGCAAATAGAACTCGAAGAAGAATCTAGGCCATACACCGCCTTCTTGTTTGCGGGCAGGTGTTATCAGTATAGAGTACTGCCGTTTGGACTTAATATATCTGTGTCCGTGTTCATCAGGGCCCTAGATAAAGTGCTAGGACCGGCTTTGAGTTCAAGATTAACTGTATATGTTGACGACCTATTGTTGGCCAATGCCACTTGGCATGACCATTGTGACCTGTTAGATGAAGTTTTTAGAGCATTGCGCCGTGGCGGAATGACTCTAAAGCTAAAGAAATGCGAATTTGTGAAGCAGGAACTGAAATTTTTAGGGCATGTAATTACCACTGCTGGTATTACGAAAGACCCAGAGAAACTAGAGGCAATAAAGAATTGTCCTCCACCCAAGTCTAGGAAACAGTTAAAAAGTTTTCTAGGGCTCACAGGATTTTACCGTAAATTTGTAAAAGGACAAGTGTTTAATGATGAAAATTTGAATAACCTCTTGCGCAAAAATGTTCCGTTTGTGTGGACTGACGGGTGTCAGACCGCTTTCGAGAGATTAAAAGACGAGTTGTTAAGATCTAACATACTATTTCATCCTGATTTATCGCTACCCTTCCATCTGGGAACGGATTCGTCGAATTACGGGGTGGGGGTAGAAGTGTTCCAAGAAGTTGGTAAAGGAGAGGATAAGGAACACCGGACGATAGGGTTCGCGAGTCGAACTTTATCAAAAAGTGAGCGAAACTACACGATTTCTGAGAAAGAGTGTCTCGCTATCGTGTGGGGATTCAAGAAGTTCAAGGGTTACCTATGGGACCGTAAGGTGATTATTCATACGGACCATAAGGCGCTCACTTATCTGAAGGATTGTAAACTACTTCACGAAAGACTGACTAGGTGGTCGCTGTATTTACAGCAATTTAACTATGACATCTGTTACGTAAAAGGGACCGACAATTGCGTAGCGGATGCGCTGTCGCGGTTGCCCGAGTCTAATCAAGGTCTATTGAAAGATGAGGCAGATGGAGTGGTCAAATTGTACTATTTTAAAGAAGTTGAGGGACGTAAATTAATAATGAACATTTGTAAGAATCTACGTCGTCATCAGAACGAGGATGGTTGTTTAAATATGGTGAAAACCCGATATGATGAAAAGAGCCCAGAAGGAGAGAAATTAAGGAAGTATTACAAGATATACGATCATATCTTGTACATACGTAAGGGTGAAGATAGTAATATTTGGCGGGTATGCTGGCCCAGCAAATACGTCACGGAAATAATAGACTACTACCATTTGGCGTATGGTCACTGTGGACCAAAGAAATGTACGGAAAAGCTGAGTGAAGTAGTGCATTTCAACAACATGTTAAAACGAGTTACTGACAGAGTGAAAACTTGCGATTTATGTCAGAAGGTGAAGGTTACCAACTGTACGAGTCGTGGTCCTATGCAAAGTATAAGGCCTAACGACACCTTTGAGTTACTGTGCGTGGACTTGTACGGACCTTTGCCCAAGTCATCAGGAAACTTTGCCTACATTTTAGTAGTGCTAGAAGCTTTTTCCAAGTTCATCAAACTATACCCGATTAGGAAAGCTACAGCCAAAGCGGTCTATAGCAAGCTGGTGAACGATTATTTTGTTCATATTGGTAAGCCCAAGGCGATTCTATCAGACAATGGGGCACAATTTACTTCTAAGTTGTGGAATGAAGGCTTGGAAAGTAATGGGGTCGAGGTGATCCATATTTCAGCTTATTGTCCGGCTGGGAATCCCGCTGAGAGGTATATGCGCGAGCTAGGCCGACTGTGCCGTACCTATTGCCATCACAACCATAGGGCATGGGGCAAATATGTAGCAGTATTTGAGAGAATTATGAACACCTTGAGACATGAATCGACGGGATTTTCTCCAGAGGAAATCCTGTTGGATGACAGAAGTAAAAGTTTAGTGGAAGAGATAATCAAATTCCCTCCACGGATTGACATTAGTATTGGTGTGAAAAAAGATCGTTTGCGAGAAGTAATGAAGCTTAAAGCCGATGCTCGCATACGTCGTCATGACGCTAAAGCGCGTTTTGCTAAGTTTGCGATCGGAGACTTAGTACTTGTAAAAGCTCATGAGAAATCGAGCGAGATAGACAATGAAATCTCTAAATTTAAGTTTGTTTATAATGGACCATATAAAGTCATTGGTATACCTCACACAAATGCTTATTGCTTAGAGTATCCAAGCTCTGGAAAGCTGTTAGGTATACGAAATATAATAGATTTGAAATTGTACCAACCTAGGATCGATTAATACCACACAATGGGTAATTTGTACAATATGTAAATATAGAGTGTAAGATTTAAGGTTTGCTAGATTGCCATGCTTTTGACTGACCAAGAGGACATTAAAGAAGTTGTAATTAATAAGTAATTAATTTTGACTAAATGATTTAAGAGAGAGTGATTATTTATCAATTGAAGAATCCAAGCTGCTAATTTAAGTTTTCAGCTGAGTCACAGTAGATTAAGCAACTAGCTGTAAGATTTCATGAATATGTGTTTTACTAGTCATTGCCGATGTACTTAGACGCTGTTTTAAGTTTCAGGCTAGTACATGCGTGTGATGATGGACAGTGTTGAGTTATCCACTGTGATAGTATTAAGGGACTCCTTG
This sequence comes from Schistocerca americana, assembly GCF_021461395.2. NCBI lineage: Eukaryota > Metazoa > Arthropoda > Insecta > Orthoptera > Acrididae > Schistocerca > Schistocerca americana. The sequence goes on along the minus strand of NC_060120.1, from coordinate 12,771,764 downwards.
AGATTACTCGGGAGTGAGTTTTTCCTAAAGAATTCAGTGAAACGGACGTTCTGGAAATGCCGTTACACAGGCGAGTGAGATCAAGCGTGCCGCACAGGCGGGCGCAACAATACTGGCGAGGCGGTGCCGCTGCCGGCTCTTGTGCCGCTGTCGGCATTCTTTGTACTTGCGAGTACGGAACGCGGAATTGTTTTTCTTCCTGGACAGCTGAAAGAATTCTACTGTCAATATTTATGTTTTTTTTTTCGATCTGATGTGTATTATTTTCTTGTTTAGCGTTAAGTAGATTCTCATGACGAGAATATTAATTATGAAAAGGTTACATAAATATGTGTATTCTATGTAATTAATTATTAGTTTGCGTATTTTGATATACCTGTTTTTTATGACCATGTACTCTGATCAATTTTGCAAATAGTATTCCATTTCTTATAGTGTTACGAATTTTAATGATTTTGGAATAGCTAAACCATTTTCTATGTTTTCTATGAATTTTGATATGTTGTCAACCTGTTTTATTTTGTGCAAGATGACAGAGTGGAATAAGATTAGGAGTGTCCCCACTCAATTATTATGGTCTAAAAATTGATTTATGATTAATTAGACGAATGCTAGATTTTGTTGATGTTTTGAGCATATGCATTTCCGCTGTTTCTTTTTTGGGACATTTTCTGAGTCTGTTTACGTTACACGAACATCCTCAGACAATGTGGGGCACGTGTAACGCCGGAAATGCATATACTCCTATTTCCATCTATTGTACTATTTTTTTTTCCTTGTTTTGTTACCTCAAGATATGACATTTCTGTCTCTTTATATATTGTAATTGTTTTACTGTTTGTATATATATATTTATGCACTCATGTCGATGTATAATTGGTTTGTTTCGTAAATATTATTTGTATTTTTACGCTGGGTCTTGCCTAGGGAAAACTGCTATCGAACGATTACGTCGATAGGTCGTGTGACGAATCAAAGTGTGTAGGATCTTTAGTAGTGTTAACTCTGCCGCGTGGAGCGCGGGCAGAACAGTGAGAGTCTGGCGGGAGTAGCGAGTGGAGCAGGTGTTGTGTGACGCTCCCGCGAGTTGCCGCGCTTTCGGGGTTTGGCAGCATGTAATTGCGCTCGACTCGCGATGATAGTTTCTGACATGGTGTCGCGGACGGGAAGCATTAGCTGGCGCACATCAAGAGCCCGTTTCGCCTGGTGACCGTGTCGAGAAGAAGGCGCGCCAACATCCAGCTTCTGCAACAGCGACGGCCGACAATCAGTGACTGTCGCCACCTCCTCGATCGACGGCTTCAAACCTTCAATCAACCGACAAGGAAGACTGGACGCACGTAAAGTTTTAGAGCTGTATGGCAGACCTCAGCTTTTAATCTTGTTCCATTTTCGTAACTATAATTACAGCAACTTAGCATGAACGTTTGTTGCTCATTGTCCCAATTGCATCACCAAGCAGAGTCCCTTCCTTTTCCGAAATGAACCCGAGTGTCGTTGAAATTCAAACGCCAGCATTAAAGTAATATAGCTAACTCGTTTTCACTGCTTTAATTTCAAAGTTCAATTATGGCATTAATAGCTGGCTACAATATTCAGATTACACAAGCACGAATTAAGAGTGCGAGCTTTGTTACCGTATTTTAGCTTACCTGTGACTGCAGCTCAGCTTGGTACGTACTAAATTTTACTATTGTTAATTGTTCAGAATCATTTAATTCAAGTTCAAAGTTAAATCTCTTCTTTCTAAATTGCGTAGATTCAAGTAGCTTTTGAAATGATTGTTGAGGTAGTCCAAGACTAACCGTATTTTACTGGATTTCGATGTGCTTCAGAAAGAAAGCTCACTATTAACTTCAGTCACTAAATTAACTTTCGATTTTCCGGTGTTATTAATTCTTTTGCTAAATTAAGTCAGAGTGTAGCGAAATTTATTACTTCTGACAGACTTTCAGTTTTCACACTACACGTGTCAACCTTCAGTTGCCACGCTTCTAGTGTTAATTATATGTGTAATAACCTTTCTTTTTCAGTTACTATAGTAATTGTCCTTAGGACTGGCGACCGTGATTTCCCCCAAATCTCAAATATCTAATTACCGCTAGTTAATTGTTAACGTAACGGCCACACATTTACTTTCTTTATTGACTTTACCCCTTTTCAAAATTAATTTCCACCAGTTTCATTTGCATTTTTCCTTTCATTTAGATGTAACCCTTTCCTCCCTCTTTACCGATAGATTAACTTCGGTGACGATTGCTTTTCCCAAATTTCCATTAGGTACACGCGGTTTAATTTTTCACTGTCATTAAGGTCGATAAGTGAGGGGGGAGGTTACAATCTTTTGCCAGCCGCAGCGACATCGGAGATGCAATGTTTTACCGAATTCCTGATATTCACGGCACACTCGTGAAATGGTCCCCATTTCATCGCTACCTTGGAGATGCTGTGTCTCATCGCTCGTGCGCCGACTACAACACCACGTTCAAACACATTTAAATCTTGATAAAGTGCCACTGTAGCAGCAGTAAGAGATGTAACAAGAGCAACAGACACTTGTTGTCTTAAATAGGTGTTGCCGATTTCAGCGCCGTATTCTGCTTATTTACATATCTCTGTATTTGAATATGCATGGCTATACCAGTTTCTTCGGCGCTGCAGTGTACAACAGCTGACAAAATCAATATTCAAGGAAAAAACTAGAAATTTAAACTCCATGTCAAGAATTAATTATGTGAATGTTTTGTGCAAGATGAGTACCTCATCTGTTACATCCAAACTAAAAGTAAATGGAAAATAAACCTCTACGTAATGTTTATACGCATTTAGAACTAATAAAACATAATTTTTTCGCAAATATTTGTTAACTGTGAATGAGAGGTGGGCCACAGCACCAGAAAAACGGAACGCCAGTCGAAGAATTGGGTGGAAGTCAATTAATAGCTTGGTGACTGCAACAATCATTGTACCACGTTCGAAGTTTAGGATTCAAAGTATTCTGTGACTGTAGATGAGCTATATTATTTCATTGGGTTCTTTAAAATTTTCATCTCTTAACATCTGGCGAAATTTTCAGTTTCATGAAGGACCGCAACCATGGTCTCTAGTTCAGGGACTTATTTTCCACAGAAAATTCAAGGAGTCACGAGCGCAGTTTTAGTGTTCAGGAATAAGTATAATTTAATGTGAATAGCTATTCGGAAGTATTTTTCATTTTCAGTAAATTTCTTCCTCTAAAAGAATATGTGTAGGTAAACGACTTACCCAGAGAGGAACAGGGAAAAATAGCATACCTCCTTCCTCCTTTTCCCCCAGCCCCACTCCGCACATGAAGAAAAAATATATCCCACATAAACCGAAGTCGTATCATGTCCCACTAGTATAATACTCAATTTGAAGAAGCTAGAACACTTAGAGCAAATTTACCGGTAGAAGGTACACCCAGAGTCACATGTGAAATATCAAAACTATACTGCGCAACACAATTAAAGAATCACTTTTTCGAAAAGCCGTGATTGTCTCCCATTACGAGACCGAAGTTTGAAATTTGGCTCTAAGGCGTCTGTAATCTTCCTCTCTGATGGTGCAATAGCGCGACGTTCTATGACGTCACCCACGGGCTCGGCGGCACTTCAAACAGAGGGCCACAGATACGGGTTCCCAAGTAGGTGCCGTGTTTCTTGACTTCCGCAAGGCGTTGGATACAGTGTCCCACAGTCATTTAATGAACAAAGTAAGAGCATATGGACTATCAGACCAATTGTGTGATAACAGAAGGCAGCATGTCATTCTCAATGGAGAGAAGTCTTCCGAAGTAAGACTGATTTCAGGTGTGCCGCAGTGGAGTGTCATAGGACCGTTGCTATTCACAATATACATAAATGACCATTTGGATGACATCGGAAGTTAACTGAGGCTTTTTGCGGATGATGCTGTGGTGTATCGAGAGGTTGTAACAATGGAAAATTGTACTGAAGTGCAGGAGGATATGCAGCGAATTGACGCATGGTGCAGGGAATAGCAATTGAATCTCAGTGTAGACAAGTGTAATGTGCCGCGAATACGTAGAAAGAAAGATCCCATATCATTTAGCTACAATATAGCAGGTCAGCAACTGGAAGCAGTTAATTTCATAAATTATCTGGGAGTACGCATTACGAGTGATTTAAAATGGAGCCGGCAGAAGTGGCCGCGCGGTTCTGGCGCTGCAGTCTGGAACCGCGAGACCGCTACGATCGCAGGTTCGAATCCTGCCTCGGGCACGGATGTGTGTGGTGTCCTTAGCTTAGTTAGGTTTAACTAGTTCTAAGTTCTAGGGGACTAATGACCTCAGCAGTTGAGTCCCATAGTGCTCAGAGCCATTTAAAATGGAATGATCATATAAAGTTGATCGTCGGTAAAGCAGGTGCCAGACTGAGATTCATTGGAAGAGTCCTAAGGAAATGCAATCCGAAAACAAAGAAAGTAGGTTACAGTACGCTCGTTCACCCACTGTTTGAATACTGCTCAGCAGTGTGGGATCCGTACCAGATAGGGTTGATAGAAGAAATAGAGAAGATCCAACGGAGAGCAGCGCGCTTCGTTACAGGATCATTTAGTAATCGTGGAAGCGTTACGGAGATGATAGATATACTCCAGTGGAAGACTCTGCAGGAGAGACGCTCAGTAGCTCGGTACGGGCTTTTGTTGAAGTTTCGAGAACATACCTTCACCGAGGAGTCAAGTAGTATATTGCTCCCTCCTACGTATATCTCGCGAAGAGACCATGAGGATAAAATCGGATAGATTAGAGCCCACACAGAGGCACACCGACAATCCTTCTTTCCACGAACAATACGAGACTGGAATAGAAGGGAGAACCGACAGAGGTACTCAAGATCCCCTCAGCCACACACCCTCAGGTGGTTTGCGGAGTATGGATGTAGATGTAGATGTAGAAGGTGTCGTGTGCAAAAAAGGCCAGAGCTCAGAGGTTCGTGTGAGGTGTAAAGTGGGTTATTGTTGTCACATTGGAACCAAATTCCGCCACAATTCTGCCCAATGCCACCGTCGGCGTACCTCACCACGAGAAAGTCGTCGCACTCGCTCTTACCGACGTTCTACGTCTTCTTTTGACAGCTCAGCGATAGAGTTCAGAAACGCGACGCCCAGCATAGGAATCAGGGGTTTTTCTTATGGTTGGCTGAGGATAACATTTCAGAGACAACCTCAGTCTGAATCGACAAGAAAAGGTTTCAGGGAAGGCATGAAGGGCTTCAATGGAACCACACCGTCCCTTGGGCCGTTGACTGCCACAACTTTTGGCACTGTTGACAGCTTCTGAGCATTCAGTCCTCCTCGACGGACATCACGGGACTGCAACCCTATTGAACATGATTGCACCCCTTTGATGCGAGTAGCGACATCGATATTTTACAGGGTGGAACCACTAAGGATCGAAGAAAACCATTCTATGACTTTCAACGCTATCTGAAACAGCTCAGGGTGCTTATGCTTTTTCAGGCCTCATCTTTCGGGTCCTCCCGTGTCGTGATCACGGAAATCTGCGGTACTGACGCCTGTGCAACTAATAGTTGAAGGTCCCTTCACCCCCCCCCCCCCCCCAATCACCCCCCCCCCCCACCTCCTCCAACACACACCCAACTCCAGTTCGAAAAAATGGTCCAAATGGCTCTGAGCGCTATGGGACTGAACTTCTGAGGTCATTAGTCCCCTAGAACTTAGAACTAATTAAACCTAACTAATCTAAGGACATCACACACATCCATGCCCGAGGCAGGATTCAAACCTGCGACCGTAGCGGTCTCGCGGTTCCAGACTGCAGCGCCAGAACCGCACGGCCACTTCGGCCGGCGTACTCCAGTTCGGCTACACCCACTCGCCTTTGTTGAGTTTACAGAGACAAACTGTCCTAGGCACTTGAAGGCAGAGTCATGCGCCCGCCAGTATACGTATGGAATCGGTGGGGAATCAAGCGATTTCCTGTCTGAAAACATCTAGAGCTCCATCGTAGTTTGCCATTGTACTCGCGTTTTCGTAGGCGTCGGAAAGTAAATAAATTTTGTGACACATTGTAAGTTAAGTTCCTGATCAGGGGCGAATTATTTAGTTTCACCTGAGTGATTTGGTAGTTAGGTTTCTGAATCTCTGCGTGTTAATCTAGCTTATTAGACACAATTCCTACGTTTTCGTCAGGGTCTACCGTAGAGCTGCTCACCACGTGCCGATAGTCTGTTTATCGGCATAGTTTAGTTTTCCAATGTTTTTTGTATGGACAGGGACTGCAATTGTTGTGTGCGGATGCGAGCCTAGTTGGTGACACTTCGCTCTCAGCTTTGGGCTGTGAAGGCTTCTGTTACACACCTTGAGGCTGCAGTGGATGGGCAGCACTGTTGTGGGCCGACCGTGGGGATCCAACGGACGTTCAGCACAGGCCGAGTCCTCCGTTCGATCCTCACCGAAGATAGACCAGTTATTGCTCGCACTGAGGTTGACCCCTCACCTGTGGTCGAGTGGGAGATCGCCCCGCGGCGTAGCAGGCGGCGAAAGAATTCTCAAGTGGCCTCGAGTAAGACCTCCCCGGTTTGTCAGACAAACAGGTTCCAGTTTCTGTCTGTGGCTGACGCTGTCGCTGAGCCAGGTGCTGTCGCCTGCAAGATCCGGACAATCACAGAGGGTGGGATTATTGATAGTTCGCCGGCTCCAACGTTAGGCGCGTCATGGGGCCCCTTTGGGACATGGCTGCCAAGAAGGGAAAGAAAACCAATGTGCACTCCGTGTGCATACCGGGGGAGTCATTCCAGATGTGGAAAGGGTCCTCCAGATTGCCATGAAGGGCACAGGGTGCATCCAACTGCAGCTGGTTGCTCACGTCCGTACCAATGATGTGTGTCACTTTGGATCAGAAGAGATTCTCTCTGGTTTGGAGCGGCTAACAGAAGTGGTAAAGGCTGCCAGTCTTGCTTACAAGATGAAAGCAGAGCTGACCATGTGCAGCATAGTCGACAGGAGCGATTGCAGACCTCTGGTGCAGAGCCGAGTGCAGGGTCTGAATCAGAGGCTCAGACAGTTCAGCGACCGTGTAGGCTGCAGATTCCTCGACTTGCGCCAAAGGGCGGTTGGGTTTCGGGTGCCGCTGAATAGGTCAGGTGTCCACCATATGCAGTAGGCGGCTACACAAATAGCAGGGGCAGTGTGGAGTGGACTGGGAGTTTTTTTTTTTTTTTTTTTTAATTAGAGGGTCCCGGGAAAACACAAAAAGGGCTTCAGTCACAAAGGCTGCAGGCCGAACACAGGAAGAATGTAGATACAGGAACCATCGCTATAACAGTTGTATATTGTCGTAGCTGTGTTGGGAAAGTACCAGAGCTCCAAGTGCTAATAGAAAGCACTGACACTCAAATCGTTATAGGCACTGAATATACGCTCAGCCGAAATTTTTGCGAAGAACCTACCGATGTTCTGAAAGAATAGGCTAAAAACAGTTTTCGGAGGGGATTTTTTAGAGGCAGTTTAGCTTGTCTCGAAACTAAAGTAGATACTTCATGTTAGTTAGTATGGGCAGAGGTCATTGTTGGCAACCGGACCTCCCAGTTCACATGATATAGTTGCTGAAAGGTTCAAAGAAAACTTGAGTTTGGTTTCAAACACGTACCGGTCTCATACGATAATAGTTGGTGGTGATTTTCATTTACCCTCGATATGTTGGCGAAAATACATGTTTAATTCCGGAGGTACGCATAACATCATCCGAAATTCTGCTAAACGCATTCTCTGACAATTATTTCGAGCAGTTAGTGCATGACCTCTTATCAACAAATAGTCCTGAGTTGACAACGAGCATCAAAATGGGTACAACGATTAGTGAACAGTCATAGCGAGATTGAGTTTTGTAACTCTCAAACCCTCCAAAAATGAACGAAAAATGTACCTATTGCAAAAAGCAGATAAAAATTCAGTTGGCGCCTTCCTGAGAGACAATTTCCACTCATTCCAAATTAATGATATAAGTGTAGACCAGATGTGGCTTGAATTCTGAGAAATAGTATCGGCAGCAATTGAGAGATTTACACCATATGAATTAACAAACGACGCAGCTGTTCCTCCTTGGTATTCAAAACGGGTCAGCATACTGTTGCAGAAACAACGAAACAAACATGCTAAATTTAAACGTACAGCAAATCACCAAGATTGGCGAACATGTACAGAAGCTCGTAATTTAGTGCAGACTTGAATGCGAGATGCTTATAACAGACTCCACTACGAAACTTTGTCTCCAAACCTGTCAGAAAAACCAAAGAGATTCTGGTCGTATGTGAAGTATGTTAGCGGCAAGAAACAATCAACGCCTTCTATGCGCTATAGCAATGGAGATACTATCGAAGACATTGCTGCCAAAACAGAGTTACTAAACACAGCCTCCCGAAATGCCTTCACAAAAGAAGACGAAGTAAATACTCCAGAATTCGAATGAAGAACAGCTGCCAACATGTGTAACGTAGAAGTAAATATCCTCGGAGTAGTGAAGCAACTTAAATCCCAAAATCAAAGCAAGTCTTCTGGTCCAGACTGTATACCAATTACGTTCCTTTTAGAGCATGCTGATGCGTTAGCTCCATATTTGAGAGTCATATACAATCGTTCGCTCGAAGAAAGATCCGTACGCAAACACTGGAAAGTTGCACAGGTCACACCAATATTCAAGAAAGGTAGTAGGAGTAATCCACTTAATTACAGGCCCATATCATTAACGTCGATATTCAGCAGGATTCTGGAACATATATTGTGTTCGGACATAATGAATTACCTCGAATAAAACTGTCTATTGACACACAGTCAAGATGGGCTTAGAAATCATCGTTCTTGTGAAACACAACGTCTTTATTCGCATGAAGTGTTGAGTGCTATTGGCAAGGGATTTCAGATCGATTCCGTATATCTGGATTTCCAGAAGGCTTTTGACACTGTACCACACAAACGAGTTATACTGAAATTGCGTGCTTATGGAATATCGTCTCAGTTATGTGACTGGATTTGTGACTCAGATAGGTCGCAGTTCTTAGTAACTGACGGAAAGTCATCGAGGGCCAAGGTAGTGTTATAGGCCCTTATATTTTGTTGACACCGACCTACATAGGGAAAAACGATCTCCGCAATAAAATAAGGGAAATAAGAGCTCGTACGGGAAGATATAGGTGTCTGTTCTTTCCGCGCACTATACGAGAATGTAATAATAGAGAACTGTGAAGGTGGTTCGTTCGACGAACCCTTTACCAGGCACTTTAATGTAATTTGCATAGTATCCATTTAGACGTAGATGTACTGGTACAATTTTAGAGTGCACAACAAAGGTTGGCAGGTGGCACTGAGGTTATTGCCGAAGTTGGGTGGGGGTGGGGTGGGGAACTTGCAACAGGAGGCCACGTCGCTGGGGTCACGGATTTACTACAAACTTTGTACACCGTCGGTGGGACGTTAAATCAACATATGTGCAACTAGTAAACTTCACAAGAGAAGCTTTACTCGTCGATTATGTACGCATGTATGTGCAAAGGAACGGCTTGCAGAAAGTCGTAGTAGAGCGGTTAGCGTTCGCGCATTGCAAAGGAGACGTGTAGGACGCAGTAGTTCAAATCCTTCCACCGATTAAATTTTTTGATCAATTTCTTTCATCACCAGTCACATTATTTTTTTGATTTGATGTTTGGAAGGTAGAATAATGAAAAAAAGTGCATTTCATGAAGCTATGGTGAATTTCATTGTCATTTGACTATTTACAATTCTAATAACATTTTCAAGGACGAGGGCCGGGCTTGGAAAGCCCAAGTCAAATCTCGATAAATAATGATCCGAATGACGTTATTCACAATCAGTAAAATAGTAAGCCAAAATTTGCAAGGACACAAGAGTAATGTAGAATTACTCGTCGGATGTGTTCTACACATCACAAGTTGCGGGCTGGTATTCGTCATACAGTCACGGAAAACATAAATTGAAACTTCATGCAAATGCAAAATTATTTTCTCTCTCAAATGTCATACAAATTACATACGGTGATCAGTGATGGAAATTGCTGACTGCAGAAGTAAGTGATGTGGAATTCGAACCGCCACCTTTTGCATGACGCGCTTTCATCGCACGAATACTAATCGCTTGACCACAATGACCTGTTACGCGCGGCACCTCCCAACAGTTACATCATTGACCTAACAGACCCATAAAATTTCTCTTGCGATTTTCCTGGAATTGCGAGAGTAATGCACCTTGCTACTTGCACATTACGTTGTTTCATTGGACTACTAAAGGCGTACAAAGAATGAAGTAAATCTGTGACCCAGACGTGGTGGCCTCCCCTTGTTAGAAGGACCCTTAGTAGTTTTACTCACTCATGAATCACTGCCGTACCCTCAGTGATCACGCCGCAGGAGGTACGAAACAGGAAGGCTGAAAAAACGTAGGTACCCTTTGCTGCTTTGTATCGCGTCCAGATATTTTCGAATAGTTTTCGACGGTCCCTAGAGGTTCCGTCCTGCACACCACAGCAAGACACTACAATACACTACAACGAGATACGACGATGTCCAATGCGACTGATGTCTCACGATGTACTTAGAGCCGGCCAGAGTGGCCGAGCGGTTCTGGGCGCTACAGTCTGGAACCGGGCAACCGCTACGGTCGCAGGTTCGTATCCTGCCTCGGGCATGGATGTGTGTGATGTCCTTAGGTTAGTTAGGTTTAAGTAGTTATAAGTTCTAGGCGACTGATGACCTCAGAAGTTAAGTCCCATAGTGCTCAGAGCGATTTGATATACTTAGAGAAGGGTCGAATCGTCCGGGGCTGGAGGGGTGTCAGCATTGTTAGAGGTTATCAAGAACTTCATTTTGTCGCGCATCACACTGAGAATTGTCGTTTTCGACTGCGAAATGTGTGGAAATCAACGCCCCAAGTTGAGGGGTGAATGACACACTTCACGCCACCCCCTGACGCCTCAACAGGGGGTATGACGTCCTTTTCATCGTTTGTCACTTCCACATTGGCGTCAGCCAAAATTGTGGTGAAAGTTGGTGTCAATGAGGCATAATTAGCCCACCTCACGCTCCACGTGAATTTCAGAGCTCGATCCTTTTATCCGCATGTATCGACACTTGCTGTTTGAAACGTCGCAGAGCTCGTGGATGACGTCGCAAGATGTCAAACGCTTTCGCATCATTTCAGAGGAAGTTTGTAGGCACCAAGGTTGTAGGTGCCAAATTTCAAACTTGTAGCTCGCAATGGGACATAAATACAGTGTGATCCTTTCACTCCGTTGTTTAGTGTATTTCGCCATTAGTAGCAAATCCAAGTTTCCGAGTGTGCTCTCGGTGGGGTGAGTTTCGAAACTCACTCTTATCGTGCGATATTTGCAACTAGGTATTTGAAACATATTAACCCAAACAATTAAAAAGCTGAATCCGGAAGCTTTGTGTTTTTCTGTGACGCGTTGAAGTATAATACACACAGTACGAACACTGCTTTTTATACAACAGAAAAGCTGTCAGTAATTTACATTGCATTAGAATTTATCCGACTAAAGAATGAACGTATTGCACTTCCTCCATTAGCCGATTTCTTACACTACTGGCCATTAATATTGCTACACCACCAAGATGACGTGCTACAGATGTGAAATTTAACCGACAGGAAGAACATGCTGTGATATGCAAATGATTAGCTTTTCATACCATTCACACAAGGTTGGCGCCGGCGGTGACACCTACAACGTGCTTACATGAGGAACGTTTCCAACCGATTTCTCATACACAAACAGCAGTTGACCGGCGTTGCCTGGTGAAACGTTGTTGTGATGCCTCCTATAAGGAGGAGAAATGCGTACCATCACGTTTCCGACTTTGATAACGGTCGGGTTGTAGCCTATCGCGATTGCGGTTTATCATATCGCGACATTGCTGCACGCGTTGGTCGAGATCCAATGGCTGCTAGCAGAATATGGAATCGGTGGGTTCAGGAGGGTAATACGGAACTCCGTGCTGGATGCCAACGGCTTCGTATCATTGGTCAATGGTGGCCGAGCAACTGGCTCATCACAATACGCCAGTCACTACTCTTGATGCACTGTAGTATCGTATTGAAGCTGGATGGGCAGCTGTATCTGTACACGCCATCCAAGCTCTGTTTGACTCAATGCCGAGGCGTATCAAGGCCGTTATTACGGCTAGAGGTGGTTGTTCTGGGTGCTGATTTCTCAGGATCTATGTACCTAAATTGAGTGAAAATGTAATCGCATGCCAGTTCTAGTATAATATATTTGTCCGATGAATACCCGTTTATCATCTGCGTTTCTTCTTGGTGTAGTAATTTTAATGGCCAATAGTGTACTTAAGTAAAAGAAATTTATACAGAACTTTGCCTGAACTTTGTAAGTTGGCTCTGTTGTTTTGTGTTGTGTGATAAGCAGTAGCTTCCGTAAAATTCTTACTCAAGCCTTTTGAAGATTAAAATGTATATTCATAAACAAAATGAGTGTTTGCCACTTATCACTTCCACCCACATCGAACACTGTGCATCTTTAAATATAGAGTACTCTATCATTCTATGGCTAAACTTGATAAAAAAACCAAGTGTTATGTACAAGTAAGCTTCCAAGTAAAATCGGCGTACTGAGTGAACCATTGGTGTTCAGAACACAGAAAAATCGGCGAACATTTAAATTGTGAAGTCCTTATGTTTTATTTAGTATGAAGAACAAGAACGTTTCCTACAACTTTACTCAACATTAACTGCGTATTCATGTTCTTGTATCAATTTTATTTACGTATTGTAGTGAGATGGGTAGTGTAAAACTTTATCATAAGTGACTGAAACAAAAAAAAAAAAATGCTCAGATGGGTGTGAATTTATAAGGGTCCAATTTGCTTAGGTCATCGGTCCCTAGACTTACACACTACGTAATCTAACTTATGCTAAGAACAACACACACACACACACACACACACACACGCCCGAGGGAGGACTCGAACCTGCGGCGGGAGGGGCCGCGTAGTCCGTGACAGGACGCCTCAAACCGCACGGCCACTCCGATTTTACACATTTGCTATTGATAAATTATAGGACACTTTCTCACAAGGTTTTGCACACCCATGGAAAAATCGAAGAAGTCTTTTTGGCATATTATATGTCATCCATATGCGGTCCCTACTGATTCTGCAGGTCGATGATCAAGCTCTTCTCACATGCAGCTCACCATGTCTCTATCAAACTGTTCAATAGGACTGTTGATGCGAGCTTCCAGTTCTGATAGGTTTCTTGGTAGAGGAGGTGTCAATAACGAATATTTCACATAACCCTACACACAAAAGTCGCATTCATTCGGACGGGAGAGTGTGAAGGCCATAACAAGAACTGCTTATCATCAACTCCACCAACACCGATTCATCAGTATCTTAATTTCCTGTTTAAGATTTCACGAACATCACGATGGCAGTCTTAAGATCTTCCACACGGTCACCTGTGGTATGTTCAGTTCTCTTGCTTCCTCTGTTTGTGGACATCTGTGCGTATGTGTTCAACTATTTCTTCATTCACTGAAGGCCAGCCCGCCGATTTCCATCTGTAGATGGTGAAGTTTTGAAGTGAGCATACCATTGCCAAATGGATTTGACAGTTGGTGGATCATTGCTTAATCTCATTTTGACGCGAACGCATTTCAAGAATAATGCACACTTTCTCGACGACTGTCACCATTTTGACTAACTGCTCACAGCTGCGATCTTGTGGCAGAAATATGAAGTGCAGCTGCAACAGTACAAAACATTTTTGAGTTTTTTTGTGTGAGCATTGAGGTTTGTGGCAGTATGTCAGTTAACGTAGCTACTGCGAATTTATGAAATATCTTCAATCATTTATAATAATTGCGAACAGCATGTATAAGAACCAAGAGGAAACAATGAGAATGTATGAGTAAGAATGAAGTGTAAGGATTATAAAGGATGTAAGACGTGGATGCGGTCTTTCACTTTAACTGTTCAGTCTCTACATCAAAGAAACAATGACGCAAGTTAAAGAAGGGTACAAGAGTGGGATTAAGATTAAGATGATAGGATATCAATGATATTATTAACTAATGACGTTACTACACTCTGCGAAAGTGAAGAACAATTAAAGGATCTGTTCAGTGGGGCGACCAGCCTAAAGAGTAAGAACTATGAATTAAGCCTAAATCGAAGAAAGACGGAAGCAATGAGTAATATTGGAAATGAAAACAGCGAGAAACATAGCATCAGAGTTGAGTCCGCAAACTACACGAACTTAAAGAACTCTGCTGCCCAGGAACCCAAATAATCTATAATGGACAGATCAAGAAGGACTTGGAAAGAAGGCTAGTGCTGGCAAAAAGGGCATTCCTGGCCAAGAGAAGTCAGCCATTACCAAACACAGGTCTTAATTTGAGGAGAAATTTCTGCGGTATACGTTTGGAGCGTAGTACTGCCTGGTGGTGAAACAATGACTGTGTGAAGTAAGGAGCAGAAGAGAATAGAAGCATAGGAGATGTGGTGCTACGGGACAATGTTGAAAGTTGGGTGAACTGATAATGCAAAGAATTAGGAGATTATCTGAATCGGTGAGGACAGGAACACATGGAAAACGCTGACATGAAGAAGGGACATGATGACACAACATCTTTTAAGATATCAGGGATTATCTTCCACGGCACTAGAGGGAGCTGCAGAGTGTAAAATAGTAGAGGAAGACAGATATTGGAATACATTCGGCAGATAACTGAAGATGTTGGTTGTAAGTGCTACTACGAGACGAAAAGTTTGGAAAAGGAGAGGAACACTTGGCAGGCTGTATCAGACCCATCGTAAGACTGATAGTGAATCAAAAAAATTAAGTTTAAGAATCACTACGACTCCTGGCTAGTGCGGCTAGAACTTTAGTGTCCTTCATTGTTATTACAGCTAAGAATATACCAGTATCATCGACTTACACATATCGTCATAGCCAGTTGAGGTATCACTGGTTTATCATTTAAGCGTATTTATTTCAGATCGATGCACAATCTGCTATCTGGCCCACTACGGGAATACAGATAACACTTATCTATAAAATACGTGTCCCACACGCTCAGTACGTCGTCGTGCCGTCGTCAAGGGCTAATCAGTTGCGACAGCGTCTTCAGTGAGGAAGCGTGGTCGTCTTCCGTCACAGCATAAGAGGGCTTCGCCGTCAATCTCCAGCCACAATGAACAGTAAGTACTAACCATGAGAATGAAACTTCAACAACGGATTGCTTTTGCACCTTCTGCGAGACGTAATAGAAAACACGCAGTTTACTTTAAGAGTCATACGAAAAACTTCAGAATATATTTTTAATTAGGTTATGTTGGTGTGAAGTGTCTCCAAAACAACAGATTAGCGATACTAAGTCCCTATATGTTTATGCAGTACTTTAAATGGGAAATCTGGATACAACTAGTTCCAAAATCAGCTGAGCTCGTTCTATAAAATCATTTAAGTAAACCTCTACTCTGATTAAACACTGTGTGAATTAACAATTTTTTCAAGGTAGTTTTGGAAATATCATAAAATATTTTTTGATGCAATAAAATTAAACTGTGTTAAAATAAACATTTTTACAACAAACATATTTTCGTTAACTGGATTCGGTGATCTGTTGACTAATTGCAAAAGATTATTTTGGCAAGGTTGTTTAGCCAACTCACAGGCAGTAGCTTTGGGCTCTAGCTTCCTACTCTGTATTTCGTGCATGAGCTTGCCTCCTGTCAATGAAACAGATCTTTTCCATCGCCAGGAATTCTGGAAAATATTAAGCTATTACGAACGAAACCGAAGACTAATTAATACAGAAGATGTCCACCGTAACTCAGTCAACTGAGCCCACTCTGCTACTCCCTGATACTTGCAGTTGTTCCCTTGGGATTGAAGGAAGGAACAGACTGATCAAATTAGAGTTACTGATAATGTGAGCAAATAGCATCATACATGTACAGATTTTACTTCAGCAGACCGACAGGCTCTAACCAGTCCATTCACAAACGGAATATTACCAAAACCAAATATCAATACAGCAATAAATTGCTACTAAATTGCTACTAATAACTCAGATTAAATAAAATTTGATGCATTTACTATCATAATTAAGACCAGAACACAACTACCAAGTACAACCATGGAATTCATAGATCGAATGCTTCCAAAACAAAATATTGACAACACCAACAATTTATTCGTATAAGACTAACTGAATAAAATTGAAATGAAATTACATATAATTAAAACACCACCATCGCAAAAACTAAATAATCGAATGCTTACCATAAATGCTATAACATTTAAGAACATTACCCTCCCTTTTAAACGACCATAGATGTTTGCTGGTAGAAAATTTCCAGAAACATACACCTCAATCCATATGTCTACGAACAACGCACAAAAAAGTATCACAGAAAACAGTCATATCTCATCCTGTTAATAACGTAGGATGTTCATGATGCATGGTGACACCATTTAAATGATAACGTACCAAATATCTAGAAAATCGACTGTCCAACTGATTGCATGCAATTGGTAAGAATGTAAGCTTAGAATGCAGCACCTCAAGTCTCCTCATCTCAGCAGGCTTACAGTAACTGCCATACTGTGGGCAACCTCACACAGACTTTTTTTTTCTCGAACAGATGCCAAACTTTTACTGGCAGCCAATCAGCACTACCAGAGGGTCGCACCTCACTAGCCAGAGGCCAACCACAGGAGGTAGTGCCAATGCAGGAAACCTACGAAAAATACTTGCACACTTCGTACGTGTGGTTCCTAAAAATATGACTGTAGATACTCAGATTAACAGCATAACGTTATTTCTCACATCTAAATATTCTATGACAGTACAAAATATAGGATCTCTGCTAAAAAAGAGAGATGTGATGCAGTAATCGTTGAACTTGTTATGTTTCAAAAACGAACTGACCAAGCCTCATATAAGGGGGAACAAAATATTACAGGAAAGAATGTAAATAACTTTACTGAGTGGCTAATATAGCTTTCCTTTTAATGCTTCTAATCATGAATATACCTGTGGTAGCATGTTGATCCACCAACGTCATATTTTCCACCTCTTTACCACAACTAACCTAACTAAAAGTGGCACATTTTAACGAGATTTTTAATGCACAGTATTTTTTTAAAAAACAAGTATAACACTGTATTGTATCAAATGAGAAATTTAAACGCAACACAGTTGCAGAAAATGATGGAACAAGATTCCATACCCAACGTTAAATTCGAAACTTCTCAAATACGGTCTTCACATCAAAATAAAATTGTTTATGAAGACGATTAAAGATTTTGTAGCAAGAAACATATGCAGATCACATATCTCTACCTAAAGAATTTGGATGATATGTGAAAATTTGAACTTTCCCCCACAGCAAAATTGTCTGTATTATATTACAAAATTCATAAAGTTGTAGAGTACAAATTACATGTGACTTGTTGTCGTTGCTTAATTGATGTATAAGATTTAAAAAAAAACTGGTTGAAATATTGGAGCATCTGATATAGCTTACGTGCTAACCTGCATTTCTCGATGAGCTCAGTTCGAGTGTTGTATCACAGTTTGCAAGCACAATAGACATTCAAATTAAATGTTTCCACATTTACAATGTCTGTGTTCTTTTCAAAGCAAGAGCGTCTCATTTATTGGCGCTTCACATATACGAGTGAATTGTAGATTAATAGGTGACCCTAGTTCAATCTTCATAACATGTATTATACTCATCAAAAATATTAAAATTCCTCCTGTAACATTGCAGAATACACATTAGCACTACTGCTGATGTAACTTTCCGTCTAATATACTCTAGTCGACGATAATTACAAAAGTAAACAACTTCCAAATTAATGAAAAAGTCGTCTCTAAAACTTAGGATCAGCCAGACTTTATAGTGATTCCCCCCCCCCCCCTCCCTTCCAAGGGTATTAACTTCATCTTGCAATTCAAATCCCCTGTCATGTGATTGGTGGATTGACATGCCACCAGAGGTATATGTCATTGGTTACTCCTTTTTAATAACATCTAAAGTAATGGAAGAATTGTTAATGAGGAGAGGTAGGGGATGGCGTTATAATGCCATTTAAACTGTGACGTTCTTATGTTTTACTTAGTATGAAGAACAAGAAGTGTTTCTACAACTTTACTCAACATTAACTGCAAATTCATGTACTTGTCTCAATTTTATTTACGTACTGTAGTGAGATGGGTAGTGTACAAGCTTATCATAAGTGACTGAAACGATTTTGCAGATATGCTACAGATGAATTGTAGGACACTTTCTCACAGGGTTTTGCACACACATGGGAAAATTAAAGAAGTCTTTTTGGCATATTACATGTCATCCATATGTGACACCTACTGATCTTGCAAGTACCAAGTCGATGATCAAGCTCTTCTCACATTCAGCTCATCATGTCTCTATCCATCTGTTCAAAAGGACTGTTGATGCGAGATTCCGGTTCTGATAGGTTTGTTGGTAGCAGAGGTGTCAACACTGAGTCTTTCGCATAACCCTACACACAGAAGTCACATGCTTCGGACAGGAGAGTGTGAGGGCCATAACAAGAACTGCTTATCATCAACTCCACCATCGCCGATTCATCAGTTTTACAATTTCCTGTTTAAGATTTCACGAACATCACGATGGCAGTCTTAAGATCTTCCAAACGGTCGGCTGTGGTATGTTCAGTTCTCTTGCTTCCTCTGTCTGTGGACATCTGTGCGCATGTGTTCAACTATTTCTTCATTCACTGAAGGCCAGCTCGCCGATTTCCATCTGTAGATGTATCGTGAAGCTTTGAAGTGAACATAGCATTGCCACATGGATTTGACAGTTGGTGGATCATTGCTTAATCTCATTTTGACGCGAACGCATTTCAAGAATAATGCACACTTTCTCGCCGCCTGTCACCATGTGGCCTAACTGCTCAGTGCTGCCCTCTTGTGTCAGAAATATGAAGTGCAGCTGCAACAGTACAAAACATTTTTTGTGACAGTATGTCAGTTAACGTATCTACTGCGAATTTATGAAATTTCTTCAATCATTTATAATAGTCGCGTACAGCATGTATAAGAACCAAGAGGAAACAATGAGAATGTATGACCAAGAATGAAGTGTAAGACGTGGATGCAGTCTTTAACTTTAACTGTTCGGTCTCTACATCAAAGAAGCAATGATGCAAGTTAAAGAAAGGTACAAGAGGGAAGTTAAGATTAAGGTGAAAGGATATCAATGATATTATTAACTAATGACATTACTACACTCTGCGAAAGTGAAGAACAATTAAAGGATCTGTTCAGTGGAGTGACCAGTCTAAAGAGTAAAAACTATGTACTAAGCCGAAATCGAAGGAAGACGAAAGCAATGAGGAATATCGGAAATGAGAACAGCGAGAAACATAGCATCAGAGTTGAGTCCACAAAGTAGACGAACTTAAAGAATTCTGCTACCCAGTCACCAAAATAATTTAGAGCAAGGAGGACTTGGACAGAAGGCTAGTGCTGGCAAAAAGAACATTCCTGGCTAAGACAAGTCAGCCATTACCAAACACAGGTCTTAATTTGAGGAGAATTTTCTGAGAATATATGTTTGGAGCCCAGTATTGTCTGGCAGTGAAACAATGACTGTGGGAAAGAGGGAACAGAAGATACTCGACCGGAGATGTGGAGCTACAGAACATTGTCGAAAATTAGGTGTACTGATAAGGCAAGGAACGAGGAGTTTATCTGCAGAATCGGTGTGGACAGGAATATGTGGAAAACGCTGACATGAAGAAGGGACATCTCTTAAGACATCAGGGATTATCTTCCACGGTACTAGAGGGAGCTGCAGAGTATAAAATAGTAGTGGGCGGAATGCATTCGGAAAATAACTGAAGACGTAGGTTGTAAGTGCCACTACGACATGAAAAGTTCGGGAAAGGAGAGGAACGCTTGGCAGGCTGTATCAGACCCATCATAAGACTGATAGTGAATCAAAAAGAATGAAGTTTAAGAACAACTATGCCTCCTGGCTAATGCGGCTAGAACTTTAATTTCTTTCATTTTTATTACAGCTAAGAACATACCAGTATCATCGACTTACACATTTCCTCATAGCCAGTTGAGGTATCACTGCCTTATCAGTTAAGCGTATTTATTTCAGATTGATGCACAATCTGCTGTCTGGCCCACTGCGGCAATACAGATAACACTTATCTATAAAATACGTCTCCCGAACGCGCAGTATGTCACCCTGCCGTCGTCAAGGGATATTCGGTTGCGACAGCGTCTTCAGTGAGGAAGCGTAGTCGTCTTCCGTCACAGCATAAGAGGGCTTCGCCGTCAATCTCCAGCCATAATGAACAGTAAGTACTAACCACGAGAATGAAACTTCAACAACGGATTGCTTTTGGGCCTTCTGCAAGACGTAATAGAAAACACTTAGTTTACTTTAAGAGTAATACGAAGAACTTCAGAATATATTTTCAGTGAGGTTATGTTGGCGTGAAGTGTGTCCAAAACAGTGGATTAGCGATACTAACTCTTTATATAGTTATGCTGCATTGTAAATGGGAAATCTGGATACAACTATTTCGAAAATCAGCTGAGCTCGTTCTATAAAATCATTTAAATTGACCTCTAATCTGATTAAACACTACGTGAATTAAGAATTTTTTCAAGTTCCTTTAGCTTTAATCGGGTAACTTAGGAAATATCATAAAAAAAATTTTCATGCAATAAAATTAAAGTGTGTGTCAATAAATATTTTAATAACAAACATATTTTCGTTCCTCGTTCATCCGTTAGCTGTTGAAATAAGTTTTTCAGATTCTATACACGAGGATAATCAAAACTTTCTCACCAGCTATAGAGGAAGGACTCTCGTCCACGAGAACGAAGGACTTCCACAAATTAATCATGGGCGAAGTCGATGACTTATTTGTGATGCTGTATAGATGACAGAAAACACGCTAATGAACTACGACCACACGTTGTAACTCTGTTGTGAAATAATACCCGTTACACATTGACATATTTCAGTTTTTTTCTTATGGCTTGCGAATCGGCTATTTAATCTTGCTACAATTTACGAGGAAGCTATCATATTCCACGTATATTGATAGAGTGCAGTACAGTCCCAAGGCAATGAACCCGAAGATTATAAAAGGTGTTAGGAAGATATTTCTTTCCTAAAGAACATATATCGGAGAACGATACATATCAAATGAATGTGATATCATGACTTTGTCGGCTGTTACTTGTTTCTGAGTCTTTACGTTTCCCATCTGTCGTCTCTTTTGTGTTGCATACATGGTTTGTATGGCTACAAACTTCCATTTATGGATGAAATTAGGAGCAACATTGAGCTATACAGAGTACTGAAGCAGAGCACAGTCGGTTTCAAAGCAGCAGGTGATGTGGCTTGACTTTGCATTGGAAGAAAAATGCATGATGAACGAAGAAATGGTGAAACAAGAAGCTGACTGTCGCAAATAAAAAGGGTGTTCTTCGCTCAAAGTATATCATGAAAACCAAACATGGGCTTCAATTTCAGAAAGTAATTCCTTTTAATGTAAAATATAGACCTTAACGGTTAATTTAGAACACTGGATGTAAATGTTACTCTGAGATGAAGAAAATGATGACGAAAATAATTAATTTTTCCTAAATATAATTAAAAGTTTGTTTGATTTTAATCAGTTAATGAAATAAGTTATTACTGTAAGCAGGTATTGCCTAGTGTTACAATTGCAAGTAGCAAACAAAATAATGGATTAGAGCAATGAGCTGGTATTATAATTTTACCTGGAAATCATATAGTAAACAAAACATCCATGTGGAGCACATGAGAAACATTACATTCAAATGGTTCAAATGGCTCTGAGCACTATGGGACTTAACTACTGTGGTCGTCAGTCCCCTAGAACTTAGAACTACTTAAACCTAACTAACCTAAGGACATCACATACATCCATGCCCGAGGCAGGATTCGAACCTGCGACCGTAGCAGTCGCGCGGTTCCAGACTGCGCGCCTAGAACCGCTAGACCACCGCGGCCGGCAACATTACATTGGTTCGTCCTATGCTAACATACTGAAGATAGTGTTGACATTAAAACTGGAAGAGAAAATGGGTAATGAATTCCCATAACTCAAAATTTTCTTACCAGCCCTAGAGGAAGTACTCAGATTCTTAAGCAGAGTAATCAGTGAAGCAATGTGTGTTAATGAAATTTACCGCTTAAATCATCTTTGTTATGCTAGTGACCTAATATTGAATCCTGTTTGTGCAGGTAAGCTGCTGTAATAAATGACAGAATGCAACAGAACCGAAATGTTTTCCACTATCAGTTTTCTGATTGCTTTGATACAGGCTCCCAGGAATATTGCCCTCTTGCATCAAATTATTTATCTCCGAGTGGACTTGCACCCAACATCCTTAGTAGAAAGCGAAGTCATTCTACATAAATGACCTTGACAAAAGCAAACACCTTTGTAGGTTGCCTACATGTCAGGCTCAATTACGTCATCACTTATTCCGAATACGTGGTATTAAGATGGCGGATGGAGGGATATTTAAAAAAGCCTGCATGGTGTCAGGGAGGAAGTTTTTTAAAAAGTAAACGTTTTAGAAATCCAAGATGGTGAAACTAGCCCAGTTATCCTTTGTAATCCCTCGTCAGTTTACTGATAGCTCACACATTGCAAGTGTACACTCTTTTACGAATTTCCTTATCCACGCATAAGCATACAGAGTTATTCATTCTAACGTTTAAAAAATAAAGAACCGACGCAGATGATGCTGAGACAAGTAATTTAGTATCAGATACATGGGGCCGCGTAGGTCGGGAAATACCCCAGCAGTGGATGACAAATGTTGAACAGGTGACGTCACTAGAAGAAGCACGTGCAGCGACTGGGCAGGTCTATTCTACCCTCAGGGGTAGGGCACAGTCCTACACATCGCTCCGTGAGGCTGTCCTGTTTCCGAACACCTTTTGTAACTGTGATCTGTTGTAAATCAGTAAGTTACAAAATTATTCTCATCGCTGCAACTAAGCTAAAGCTGTTCTAATTTTGTTTTTCTTTCAAAAAATGGTGCAAATGGCTCTGAGCACTATGGGACTTAACATCTATGGTCATCAGTCCCCTACAACTTAGAACTACTTAAACCTAACTAACCTAAGGACATCACACAACACCCAGCCATCACGAGGCAGAGACAATCCCTGACCCCTCCGGGAATCGAACCCGGGAACCCGGGCGTGGGAAGCGAGAACGCTACCGCACGACCACGAGATGTGGGCGTTTTTCTTTCCCTTTGTCCATTAGCTTAGAGATTGTATTTGCTGCTGGCGCGCAATTCGGAAGATTATACTTATTTACTTGTGACGCAATGCGATAGGTTTTTTACTGCACTGTACTTCTCTTTTAACCAATGGAAACCGGGAGACCGCTAAATGAAATATCAAATGTTACAGCAGTGGAAAAACATAATTGTTTTACGCAGTGCAAAGCAATACTGCCTCCCAGACGCAAGAATCGAACCCTAAGCCCCACTCGCCAAGTTGTGCATGCAGGCCTGGAGCCACACCGACATGAGTACTTGACTTATTGTTGGGATGATCAGGTACAACAGAGGGATAGGCTTCACCACTGCACGTGCGAATAGATACGTCATCTGCTGACGTCATGTGTCTGAATTTGTCACCCATTTCTGGGCTGTTTCCCGACATTTCCGCCCCATGTGATTTATGTTAAATTATTTCTCTCAGCATCATCTACATCGTTTCTTGGATTTTTGAACGTTAATAAGAATCAGCCTATATAATCTGCTGCCGGATATTCTCATGTGTCTAATGTACTCTTACATGCCATGCCTAAGGGCAGCTTCTCGTTACCTGGAACAGCTACGGAACCATTTCCTCTGGAACCACTGTTTCAAACACATTACCTGCACATGACGTACCACAAACTACTTCGTCTCGCAAAACATGGGGTTTTATTATTTCAGCTTTCTCAAGGCTCCTCTTAATTTCACGAATGCGTCCCTCCTGATCTTGGAATTCTCTAGTGTTGCGAAATATACCGAGTATTTTGAGTAAGACACGAATTCACCATCGGATCCAAAATACAATCTCTCGCATGCTGATCATCTCCTTGCTTATTTTCACGGCAATCAATCATACGGCTCAACCCACCTGTCACCACTTTCTCTGAGGCTCTTATATTATGTACCTAGGATTTAAACTTAGCATTCTCATTTCCCATCCGGCAGTATTACCAGTCACACACAAGTCAGCGCTTGGTTGTCAGTCTCTACCATGAACTTCCGATATTGCAGACAATATCTAAGCTTTTCCATGCCTAACAAAACCGCCCAGACTTCCAATTAATGAATTAACTTTTTCTCGTTCACTTAATTCCCTTGAGGCACAGACAGCCTCCTTCTTACCCTCTTCCTGCTGTTGTAAAGAAACCATTCATATTCTCATAGCCAATACGTATGTCTGAAAACGAATCCACATTGAAGTCTAGACATTGCTCTGGTAGTGACTTCACTGCTTGCTTCAGTACCGCAAATGAGGCATCCTGTACAGATCCTCAGTGAAACTGAACCATTTTCCATATAACTCTTTAAACAGAACAGCGTTCTCCACAAAATTGGTAAGAACTTCCTAAAAAATTTAGCCTTGCCCACAAACCTGACAACTTCTTTGACATACTGTGGGGTTGGGGATTAATTAATGGCTTCCATTCTCTTTGTGTCAATCTGAATCCTTTCACCTTAAACTTCAAGGCACACAAACTTGATAGAGGACCATACAGAAACAATTGTCTGTGGATTAACCGTCAGGTCTGCATTTCTTAATTGTTTAAGAACCTCCTGCAGATATGGTACATTTTCCTGAATGAAGCTACTATACATCACTGCATCATTGTGATAATGGTAAACACATATAAATTTTATATCGAAAACTACAGCATCCATTAGGTGCTATGGATAGTGGTGTCGGTATGGAATCCAAAGCTGAGACAGTTAAACTCAAATACAAGCCATTCAGTTATGAACGCTGCCGCTGTCTGTAAACCTTCCTCAAACGGTATGTGATTACATGCTTGACGGGAATCTAAGAGGATAAAGAACCACACTCCACCAAACCATCTGAAACACGAATGCAAATCGAGCAGCGGCTCTGATCTCAATGATACATTTTTATTTAATTGTTGGTAGACTGGTACCGGATAACATTAGATTTAGGAAACAGGAAGTTCAGCATCAGAAGACTTACATTTTCTAATCACTGCGCGTTCTAAAAACTTTTCCAAACGTTTGTTCAAATGTGTCTGAAATCTTATGGGACTTAACTACTAAGGTCATCAGTCCCTAAGGTTAGACACTACTTAACCTAAATTATCCTAAGCACAAACACACACACTCATACCCGAGGGAGGACTTGAACCTCCGCCGGGACCAGCCGCACAGTTCAAAATGGATCAAATGGCTCTGAGCACTGTGGAACTTCTGAGGTCATCAGTCCCCTAGAACTTAGAACTAATTAAACCTAACTAACCTAAGAACATCACACACATCCATGCCCGTGGCAGGAGTCGAACCTGCGATCGTAGCGGTCGCTCGGCTCCATACTGTAGCGCCTAGAACCGTTCGGCCACTCCAGCCGGCCAGCCGCACAGTCCATGACTGCAGCGCCTGAGACCGCTCGGCTAATCCCGCGCGGCTCCAAACGTTTACTTACTATCTTTATCTACGGTAGTGACAGTCTATAGGGTGGCTTCTTAAACAGAGCCTGTTCAGTTAGTTAAATAAAATATGATATTCCAGCAGCTCAGTAGAATAACTCCCAGTCCACCAGTCAACAGATCCGGGAATTCAGGGCACACGTCTTTGATATTTATTTTCAGGATTTCATCTAAAGGAGCTAATCGTTCACCTAAAGTCAGATTTCCCGACGCTACCGGTTTCGGTACTGGGTTTACTGTAAACCCCATCACCATACTGGCCCATGTCAACAAAACTGAAATTGCTTAAAGGATGAAAGGATGAGCCAGTCGGTAGGATAATTTTAATTCTTTCTATTAGTTCCCAGAGGTTACTTCATTTTGCCATTACGGCCAAGCCATGGCCGGCAGTGACGGATGCCTATAAATCCTGTCGTCCCACGGCTTAGTAACAGGAAGTTTGTATTGCACCCGGCGAACGGTCTACCCGACAGGGGGCCCTAGTCAAACGACTGGGTTTGATCTGTGGACACATAGTTTCGATAAGCAAGCAGTGTCACACGCTGGGTATTACTTGAAGAGACAGGGTAAAAAAGAGAAAAGGGACAACTGTGGTGTGGAAGACACCAATGAAATGAAATGGGGTTGGATGAGGCACATAGCGAGGCAAATGGACGTCCTACTGCTTATCATCCAGTCTGGCTAAACTTTATTGCTTGCCTGTCGCATGTGCTCATGTGGTATGCGTTTGATGTTGTCATACAGTTTCTTTTGGTATGGTCTAACTCGCGTACGTCGGCCGTGGTAATTTAATATATTATTATTATTATTATTTGTTTGTTGCTGACTTACGTGGCGGGCCTTAATAAAAATGATATTTCATTTAATTTTGATTTACGATTAAATGCTTTTGTTAAGTTCTCCTTTTTAACAATATTAATCTTAAATTATTTGTTACGTTAATGAATGTTAGACTCGCTGAATCTTAAGATTTGAGCATATAAGTTGAACAATGGAATAAACTTTTCATATTAATTTCCACGGCTAGTCAGCTCACCTTAAAGCAAGAAATCTTTAGTTATTAATTACAATTGCGGCCCACACACGCGCGAGAGTATTTTTTCTTACCTCCGTTAAGCATTGCCTCGTAATCGGGCTTCTGGCTCTGGCTCTCGGCTGTTGTACTAAAAATAAGAATCTTAAAGCTACGTATTTTCTGCAAAGTCGGGCGGCTGTGAAGAAAAATGTATATTATGTTAATAGCGGGCGAGTTTTTCGCTTCCGCTAAGTTAATATCGCCACGTAATGGCGTCGTTGGCTGCATCGGCCGCTGCGATTGTTGAACTGTAAATTACTCGAATGCAGGTTAATTCAAAGGAAGGCAGACATGAAATAGGGATCACCTCTTGCAAATTAGAAGTGAACAATGATATTAAATCAATATATTATCCGCTTAATTAGTACAAATATGCTTACATTTGCCAGCACTCGCAAGATGTCCGTCTACACGCAACCAAGACAAGAGAAGAAGTGAAGACGACTAAAAAATTAACAAAAGAGCGTATCTTGTCGTCTCTCTAGGTCATTTTGTTATATTTCTTTGCACTCGAAACTTACACAGGGAAATTATTATAATACGGAGAAAAATTTTTGTTCGCCTGAGCGGCTAGTGTCCACTTATTATTCAAATTTTAAATGTCTCTAATTTATAAATACTGTTTTTTAAGGATTTTCTTATTATTTCGCTGGGGACGCTATATCTACTATCTTCTGTTATTGTTATTTTTATCTCTGATTGCAACCATAAGTCTTCAGTTCTCACTGTGACTCGTAACGTAAAGCCAAATGGAAACCTTATCTAAACTGCTTCAATTCTTTATTCCCATCCTTTCCATAGAATCGCGTTTTCTCTACCATACATAAAAACATACTTAGCTCCGATGTTGCGTACTTTTAGTATTAAGTCGTGTGGCTCGATCAGCGATATTCCCTCCGCCGGTGTGGGTCATCTTTCCGGTGGTGTGCGCAGAGCGCGCGGTGGCGCCACCTACCGGGCCGATCGTGGAGCGAGGGGTAAGCTCAAGAAAGTAGCGGGGATTTTGCTTTGGGACGACTATCAGTAAAGTCGTTTGCCAAATCTGGCGGACATTACAGGTGCCGTGCGAGGCAGCAGGAAGAGCACACCTAAAAAGGGCTGTTTACGCGGGTGACGGCACCGTAGCAAATATCGCCGGCGTGGAAGCAGTCACGTTACTGGGAAGCTGTAGGTACGTTTCGCTTGCTACATCTCATCTGGCACCGGGATCTGCGACAACTGACTCAAACGGATCAAATGGCTCTAAGAACTATGGGACTTAACATCTGAGGTCATCAGTCCCCTAGACTTGTTGTTGTTGTGGTCTTCAGTCCTGAGACTGGTTTGATGCAGCTCTCCACGCTACTCTATCCTGTGCAAGCTTCTTCATCTCCCAGTACTTACTGCAACCTACATCCTTCTGAATCTGCTTAGTGTATTCATCTCTTGGTCTCCCTCTACGATTTTTACCCTCCACGCTGCCCTCCAATGCTAGATTTGTGATCCCTTGATGCCTCAGAACATGTCCTACCAACAGGTCGCTTCTTCTTGCCAAGTTGTGCCACAAACTCCTCTTCTCTCCATTTCTATTCAATACCTCCTCGTTAGTTATGTGATCTACCCATCTAATCTTCAGCATTCTTCTGTAGCACCACATTTCTAAAGCTTCTATTCTCTTCTTGTCTAAGCTATTTATCGTCCATGTTTCACTTCCATACATGGCTACACTCCCCTAGACTTAGAACTACTTAAACCTAACTAACCTAAGGACTTCACACACAGCCATGCCCGAGGCAGCATTCAAACCTGCGACCGTAGTAGCAGTGCGGTTCCGGACTGAAGCGCCTACAACCGCTCGGCCACGGCGGCCGGCTGGCAACTGGCTTCGTCGAAGAAGCAAGAGGGTAAAGGCCTTGCTTGTCCTATAAATTGTGGCCCGAATCGACTACTGGGTTCTGTGCTGTTGACTTCAATTTTTTGGGCGGCCGTTGCTACTCCTACTGAGTGTGTCTTCGAATGTGTTTAATTTCAACTTGCTTAGTACGCAATGTTTTAGTGAGAGCTGTATGTGATGTGATGATTAACGTTTATTAGGGCCTGGAGTGCTGATGCATTCTGTTTGTGGATTGCTGCTGTCAGTTTTTATCCGTCATTGAAAACAGTTTGGCTGGTCCCTGTCTAAGTGCTCCTGGTTATTGTATTTATATCACACGACGAAGTTAAGTTCGCCAGTTGCTATAGATATATATGGATAAAATTTTACCTGGATATGTTTTGCCATGAATTGCACTAACATTACTGTTACGTTCCTATCTGAAGTAACAGTGTGTCTGAGAGACACGTGTCTAATTCTGTATGAGTAGTTTCATACATTCTTACGAGCTACTGAGAGGTCAGTTGTTATTGTGTGTTTAAATAGTTTGAAACTGATTCTGTTAATGAAAGTACAAGAATTTCTTCAATGACAGTATGTGGATATTGTAATTAATTCTGATTTAATCACAAATTTAAGTGTGGCTATTTGCTGTAAGTCGCTTTGTCTTTTGGGCACTCTAGTTACTTGCATTTTGAATTCGTTTTATCGGGACTTCTGCTAATTGTCTTGGTAGCGGGTGCGGGGTCACAAAGTATTTAAAGGGAATGTGTGAAAGGGGAACCTCTAAGGGTTGCTCATACCTGTGGCTGTGCTGGTATGAGCAGCCATTAGAGGCTCGCTTCGCACATTCCTTTTAAATATTTTGTGAGTAACGCCCTTCTTGCCCGTTATTTATTTTATACGTGACATGTAAGTACTGTCTCTGTCTTGTATTGTTAGCCAGGAATTACACTGTTTTATATAAAAATATTTTTTCTACCGGCAAATTTGTAATTTTGTTATAGACCACTTTAAATGTCTAAATTGTGGTGAAGGCACTCTTAGAAGTGTTGAAACCTGGTTAATAAGATTAAAAAATTGTGACCGAGGGCTCATTTGTTTCAATTTTAATACACCGCTGTGACAGCAGTGAATGCTGCTGCTCCAACGCACGACTGCTAATCGAGAGGGTTACTGGATGGGGGTGTGCAGCCTGCTGGGACAACGTTACTGTTCGCTGCTACTCTCCGTGCCTCCATGTGCGTCCCAGTAGTCCCAATTACGCGATAAGTTTACGGGATTGGCTCCATCAATCTCAACACCATTGGCACCCCTGTCAAACTACAAGTGCTCCGTGAAATGTTGAGGGAGACGGACCTCGATGTTGCACCTCTGCAGGAAGTTCGCCTAGCGACGTTTCCCAATATCTATGGCTATGTTGCCTACCTCACGCCGTGTGCTGACGGTGGCAGTGGGACGGCTATTCTTTCAGAGGAAGGAATTGAGGTAGACGTGATTTACCTACCATCGGCTAGGGGTCTTGCTGTGACTTTTCACTGAGTCGGAGTTATCAGTGTTTACGCTCACTCGATCACGGCCAAGCGACGGGAACGGTCGCGATTCTATTCAGAACAGGTCGCTCCTTTGTTTGTGGGTCGCTACGACCATATTATTCTCGGCGGCGACTTCAATTGTGTGTTATCCCAGAAGGACCAACATCCTCATTTCACCACATGCCAGGAACTCACGTTGCTCGTGCATGAACTGAACCTCACCGATATTATGACGGCGTGGAACAACTGCGTGAGACGCCTTCCAGCGTATCCTTCAACACTCCGGTGGTTGCTCGACTGACGTCATTCGATGATGAATTACGGTCGCGACAAAACGCTGTGGCAACGACATACCATGGAATACTATTAACAACTCTCCGCGAACTCTCAAACCATGGCTCCTCTGTTCAACAACAGGTTGAAATTCAATGAATTAAGGTGAATATAATTTCTCTTGTACGTCGCCGCATTGAAGGCACAATAGTAAGCGCAAGATGTCGCGATTGTGTACTAGGAGAAGCCTCGTCCATGTTCCATGTATTATATTATCCTAAAGAAGCAGGGTGTCGGAGACAGCTGGTCAACGGCCTCGATATGCCAGTCGTCGCCGTTTGACGTCCCAGAATGATATCGTAAACGCCTTTGTGGATCACTACAAACAGTTCTATGCAGCAGACGACCAGAATATGGCGGTAACGACAGATGTCCTCCGTTCCTTGACCGGTACCCTTGATGGGGCTGCCGTGGAGATTCCCACAACAACAATTACGGAGATGACGTCGCTGATGCTCACCATAAGGGTGCAGCGAACAGAGCCCCAGGTCCCGACGGGTTTCCGCTGAGGTTTTACCTCACGTTCCACGACATCATGTGCCCACGCCTGGACCGCGATGTATGAAGTACTGATGAACCCTGACCTTCCCCTCCCACGCGAATTCGTAGAAGGCTTGCTTATCCCGGTTCCCTAAACCATCGGGAGGCCGGGGAATTTGGAGATTATCGGCCACTGGCCGTGTTAAACTGTGACTTCAAGATTTTTACCAGGATTCTTGTCACTCGCCTTCGGCGCATCACCCCTCAAGTCATTTCTCTGGATCAAACGTGCTTTGGTGGTGACAGTAACATTCAGAAGGCACTCAGCGATTACCGTGACGTCATAGCTCTGGCCACGACCTGCCGCGGTCGCCGTGCCTTGGTGACAGAGGGGTTCGGCTACGCCTTTGATAGTGTGTCATGACTGCCTAGAAAACGTACTCCGACGGATGACCTTTCCCCACCGGTTTATACACATCATCTTGCGGCACGTCCGAGGTGCTACGTGGCGAGTTCTGGTCAATGGCCGTGTGGCGGGCCCTATTAATATCATGCGGTTGGTCCGTCCGCTGTCGATGCTCGTTTTTGCCATTGCTCTTGAGCCAGTGTTACACGGTTTGAGGAGGCGGTTGACAGGGATAACAATGAGGGGGCATGCTTTCACCTGCCGCGCCTATGCAGATGACGTGGTGTTCTTGGTTCTATCGGAGGACGGAGTGCGAAAGGCACTGGCGTGGATAAACCACTACGGGGCTGCCGCGGGCGGCCGTGTAATCCTGATGAAATCTAGTGCTATGCTCGTCGGTAGAGGTCTTCTAGAAGAGGTGTGGCACCATTGGCATTAGTGGACCAGATCAAATATTTGGGGATCAGCTTCACACAGCACACGATCTCACTTAACTATAAACGCCTGCTTCAAGCTAGCGGAACGAACGTTCGTGGCAACCTTCCGAGAGTATTGGACATTTTACAGAGGGTGGTTTTTGTTACCACTCATCTACTCTCGCGACTACCTCATTTAGCACAGATCTTACCGATGCCAAAGGCAGTGGCACTCCAGGCGGCGTTCGGCTACTTTGTAAGCGCGGGTCTTATCTTCAGAGGCCGCTACAACACACTGATACTTCCTCTTCGGGATAGCGGCCTCGGCGTAGTCAATGTCCAAGTGAGAGCAGCTGCCCTTTATGTCAGTATGACGGTTAAATCGTGGACCCGCCGCCGAACCGGATTATCGGGTAGCCTGATTGACGAACCGGCCCTCTCTCTCGAGTGGCACCCTTTGCAGTAGCCGACATTTCCTCCTCTCACATGTCAGCACATTCTTCATCGAATACAGTTATGTGAATGCTAACTTGTCTAGTAGCAGTGAAATCTGGTTTTGCAGGACAGAGCGGATCAGGATATGGCTGTGGAAAGAGGCCAAGATCACTTACTGTCACACAAGCCTTAAAGGCATTTAAAAACAATATGGCTGAAGGCCCGAACACGAGTTATTAAAATTGCTTAAATAATACACACGGCTGAAGGTCTTAGTTACCACAATTTTACATAAATACTCGGCTGAAGGCCACACACACTGGGCATAGAAAAACTGACGACTTATGGCCTGGATAACAAGGATTTCATATAGAGAAGAAAATTTTAATAGGTTTTACACAAGTGAATTTACAAATTTTAATTTAAGGCGGCTGAAGGCCTTATCTTAAAGTATTTCACGTAAAGTTCGCCTGAAGGCCACATACTCAACATAGAACAACACAAGGCTTAAGGCCAGAATAATAATAATAATTTACAATGGGAAAAATACCGTTTTTTAAAAAAAGCAAGAATCTTCAAGGTTTTAATTTAAGATGCCTGAAGGACTTATCTTAAAACGAAAACAAGCTATATTAATAGACGGCTCAAGGCGTCGCACAGTACTTGAGACTAAAAATCGCAATCAAAAAAACACCATACCAATGGTGTTCAGAAGTGTTCCAAGGGTCGGACTGAGGAGATAACTCTAACGTAAGATTAGATAAGACAGGCAGCCAAGAATAAGATCAAATAATCAGATGGCAACCCGACCCAGGGACGGTTCAAGGACCGACCAACAACTTAATCAATTCTCTTCGCCGACCAACGGCACGACAACGGAAAATATCGGTGGAGGACGAAGATACCAACAGCACTACATCTTCAAAATTGGCATCTAAAAACAGCCACGGTAGAATATCCACTGAAAAATATGACCAGCACCAAAGGCTACACGCCGTGTCGGACGACATCGACACGGCGAGGAAACACACACTCGGTTTTCTGTCCGAACCGACCGATTGCCAACTCCAGTATGCAGGCAGCGTTCATGTGCTCAGCGGAAATCACAGAAGCTACACTCATTTCCACGTAAACACTTGCACCAAGAACTCCGACAATCCTGAAACCAATCACAGTGGAACCACAAGGAGAAATGACAAGTCGACACACACAGAGTTTCCATAAGCGATCGGCGACCAAATACACGTCGCCCAACGAGAGGACCGACCGAGCGACCAACCAAGGTCGTCCCCACTCAGGTTATGTCTGCCGGCAACGGTCGGGCGAGTCATGGCCGTCCGCACCTCACCGTCACTCCGTTCCCCCCGGACTGAACTCCCACAGACGATGACTCGGAAATACGAGGTGCGTTCAAGTTCTAAGGCCTCCGATTTTTTTTTCTAATTAACTACTCACCCGAAATCGATGAAACTGGCGTTAATTCTCGACGTAATCGCCCTGCAGACGTACACATTTTTCACAACGCTGACGCCATGATTCCATGGCAGCGGCGAAGGCTTCTTTAGGAGTCTGTTTTGACCACTGGAAAATCGCTGAGGCAATAGCAGCACGGCTGGTGAATGTGCGGCCACGGAGAGTGTCTTTCATTGTTGGAAATAGCCAAAAGTCACTAGGAGCCAGGTCAGGTGAGTAGGGAGCATGAGGAATCACTTCAAAGTTGTCATCACGAAGAAACTGTTGCGTAACGTTAGCTCGATGTGCGGGTGCGTTGTCTTGGTGAAACAGCACACGCGCAGCCCTTCCCGGACGTTTTTGTTGCGCTGCAGGAAGGAATTTGTTCTTCAAAACATTTTCGTAGGATGCACCTGTTACCGTAGTGCCCTTTGGAACGCAATGGGTAAGGATTACGCCCTCGCTGTCCCAGAACATCGACACCATCATATTTTCAGCACTGGCAGTTACCCGAAATTTTTTTGGTGGCGGTGAATCTGTGTGCTTCCATTGAGCTGACTGGCGCTTTGTTTCTGGATTGAAAAATGGCATCCAAGTCTCATCCATTGTCACAACTGACGAAAAGAAAGTCCCATTCGTGCTGTCGTTGCGCGTCAACATTGCTCGGCAACATGCCACACGGGCAGCCATGTGGTCGTCCGTCAGCATTCGTGGCACCCACCTGGATGACACTTTTCGCATTTTCAGGTCGTCATGCAGGATTGTGTGCACAGAACCCACAGAAATGCCAACTCTGGAGGCGATCTGTTCAACAGTCATTCGGCGATTCCCCGAAAAAATTCTCTCCACTTTCTCGATCATGTCGTCAGACCAGCTTGTGCGAGCGCGAGGTTGTTTCGGTTTGTTGTCACATGATGTTCTGCCTCCATTAAACTGTCGCACCCACGAACGCACTTTCGACACATCCGTAACTCCATCACCACATGTCTCCTTCAACTGTCGATGAATTTCAATTGGTTTCACACCACGCAAATTCAGAAAACGAATGATTGCACGCTGTTCAAGTAAGAAAAACGTCGCCATTTTAAGTATTTAAAACAGTTCTCATTCTCGCTGCTGGCGGTAAAATTCCATCTGCCGTACGGTGCTGCCATCTCTGGGACGTATTGACAATGAACGCGGCCTTATTTTAAAACAATGCGCATGTTTCTATCTCTTTCCAGTCCGGAGAAAAAAAAATCGGAGGCCTTAGAACGTGAATGCACCTCGTACTAGCGGTCGCTCCAGAGATAGTACGACCGTGCACTTATCGATAAGCTCTGGTGCTTCCACTCACGGGCAAGCAAACCAGCAACTTTGTGACGCTAGTAAATTAAAAAAAAACGAGGCGACAGAACGACAAAGACAAGATGACGAGCAATAAACGGCATGACCGCGAGCCGAGCACAGCTCAACTGGGAATCCTGCGGCACGTGATGTTTCCCGCCTAATGATGAGAAATCATTATTGTGGAAAGCCGGTGTCCTACGATCGCATGGCTCGTGGTTTGGTCTTCAGTGCACCATGTCCTCCTCGACAAGAGCGCTCGTGAGACCTGTTACCTGGTCGCTAATGGAAAATACATGACACAACTTCCTCTACAAACCATTAAGGGGGGTAGGACGTAAAACGGGCCGACTTGGAACAGGAGAGGCACCACAGGACATTTTACTTTCCACTGTCTATACTTTTACAAATATATTCGTAAAATTTTGTCAGCATGACCAGGAAGGATTCAGAATTCACACTCATAGCAGTAGAAGTTCGAAAACAAAACGAAATAAATTTTTTTTACATGTGAAATTTCATCATTTTTTTCACTTACTAATGGCTGCATTTGTTGCTCTAGGTACACTTTTCTTCATAAGTAAGAGAGATTCATCGATGAACTTTGCACAGCATACAAACCATACTTAAAGGTGTATGAAACTCTAGGATTTTGAAAATCAATTAAAAACTGTGGTAAAGATTGAGGTAATTAAATATAAAATTTGTGTTTTTTTAAACATTACATTTAAAATATAACAGCTCATTCGTTTTTTCATAAATTAAATAAATTCTAGAGTTTCATACACCTGCAAGATAGTATGTATGATGTGCAAAATTCATCGAAGAATCTCTCTAACTTATGAAGAAAAGTGTACCTATAGCAACAAATGCTGCCATTATCAAGTGAAAATGATGATGAACTTTGACACGTAAAAAAATTTATTTCGTTATGTTTTCGAACTTCCACTGCAATGAGTGTGAATCCTGAATCCTTCTTGGTGATGCTGACAAACTTTTATGAATTTATTTGTATAAGTATAGACACTGATTATTAAAATGTCCTGTGATACATCTTCTGCTCCAAGTCGGCCCGTTTGACGTCCTACCTCCCTTAAAATAACTGATTCACCGCTGTGCGTTCGTTGTCACACGCTTGATACGGCCAAATAATGACTGATGAGTGGATCTTCTGCATAGGCGTGGCACCTGATTCTAAAGACGCTTGCCTTTCTTCTACGTACGGCTCCCCGTGTCATTACACCTAAATCACTTCGGTTCCCAGATGAGACTTATTTCCCACGTACGAAGACTACCGCTGCGATCTTGATAAAAGGCCCCTCGATCTCATATTTTTTCCTTGAAAGCAATAATAGTGGTATTGATTTTTGGACTTTCCTGAAAGAACGCTTTACTTTTCTCGTGCGCCATCGGCGATACCGTCAGTACTACAACTTTCTGGGTAGTGCCTTCTTCGATCCCCACTGCAGCTGGGGTGTCACAGGTATGAGAAGGTGATTTCAAAAAAATGGTTCAAACGGCTGTGAGCAGTATGGGACTTAACATCTGAGGTCATCGGTCCCCTACAACTTAGAACTACTTAAACCTAACTAACGTAAGGACATCACACACATCCGTGCCCGAGGCAGGATTCGAACCTGCGGCCGTAGCGGTCGCGTGGTTCCAGACTGAAGCACCTAGAACCGTCGGCCACACCGGCCGGCCTGTGCAGTTCAGTGAGTGGGGCTTTCACGCAACTGAGTAATCTATTTTCGAGTGTGAAACGTCTTTTCCTGTTTGCCATTGTTGGTTGGAGTTACTGTCTAGCTTGCGTTTTCGTTTGTCTGCCGGTGTCTGAATTACGTATTTTACGTGTTGCAAAGGACTGTTGTGTTTTATTGAGAGGTTAAATTGTCAAACGTCTCGCTGTTTCTTTAACGTTAAATACTTATTGTTTCGATAACGCTGAGGCTGTCAATTAGATGGTTCCATATGAGTAATGCCATCCATCTCAGATTAACGTTCGATTCTGCAAGGTCGAGTGTAGCAGTTGCCAAGACTATGTGAAGACTTTGATGTGTGTTAAGCTAATTGATATACATCTCATGTATGTTCTTTCTTGCAGAGTGTCGTTCAAATGGCTCTGAGGACTATGCGACTTAACTTCTGAGGTCATCAGTCGCCTAGAACTTAGAACTAATTAAACCTAACTAACCAAATGACGTTGCCGCTCGGGCAGAGTGTCGTGTTGGATATTTATTGAATAGAATATCTCATCTGGTTTAAATATATCACCACTCGATCCTGTAAGGTTTAACGCACCAGTTGCACTTAAGTTAATCTAACCGATGTACGTGACTTATATATATTTTAATTAAGTAATGTTTTCATGTGAACTTTACTTAACGAATTTGGTGATTTATTGTAAATGCTAGTCATCATTCAGAAGAAGAAAGTATAACCGGTCGCCTAGTTGCACTCATTGTAGATTTGCATGTTTGTCATGACACTCTTTGGTTTCATATTGATCCTTTGCGTACAGTATCGTGATCTTTGCTGAATCAATGTGGCTAAAATAGTATGGGCATCTGAGTTTCGTTATACTTTCTGTATAATGTGCATGGGACTTCGCAGACACACACACTTTGCTATCACTTCCATGGTCAAATATTCATTTTGCTCAAGTTAAATGTCATTAATTATATTTCATTGACACTGTATTGTTAACTTGTCTTGTCTTATGACCAATTGTGATAAAGTGTACTTTGTGATCAAACTGTGAAGTTTTTCTTACAGTTATGTGTAATGTCTTGATTTGGTCATTTATTAACGACTGATGAAATCATATTTGGCTATTAGAACCACTACCACCATTAACTCCCCACTCGCACGCTCGCTGCCATGTAAGCGTGACTGGGCAAATGTTTTAGGGTGCGGCCAGCCACGCACGGCTTGTCAAACTTAACGCGTGGAGCGTACGTGGGCCACGTCCGAGAAAAGCCCCCGCCTGTCAGTGGGCTTTGCTCCGTCCTTCTGGGAAGCACCCAAAACATCACGACGTTTCACTTAGCACTTTCCGTTCAGCACAACTCTCTGAGTAAGGTAGAGTCGTAGCGTCACCGCTCTTTACGTTTCGACACCTGTTCGTGGCTGAAGTACGTGCGCAGCTCCAGTGGCTATTTGCATAAAAAGAGGCTGTCCAGCAATGTATCGTCACAATCCCTTACACTGAATGGGAATGACAGAAGAAGAAGGATGAGAATTCTCAATTCGCATAAGTTATGAGTACTGCTTATTTGCTATGAAACGACTTTACAGTACCATACAAAAGGAATTTAAATATTAAGATGACAATGAAACAGCAAAAAATTGCAACGATTGACAGATCGGTTTCTTTTATGTGTTCATCAAAAAGCACTTTATGCTAAATTTTCAAGCATGGAGCATAGTAAAATTTTTTAAGTCACACACATTATTCCATTGTCAGGTGCAACAGATGGCAGTGGAAATGAGTGAAAAGTATGGAGATCTCATACGTTACTGCAAATTACGTTGGTTAAATCAAGGAACACACCTCGAACCATTTTTGGATTTAAAACTCGCTATTGTCAAATTTATGATGGAAAAGGGAGTACAGGAACGAAAATTGGAACGCACTCGAGATTTCGCATTTTAAGTGGACTTGACTGTACACTGCCCACAGTGAGACATTGCAAGCTAACTTCTTTCTGATTTAATGGGGATGCATTAAAAAAGAGAATCGTGTTGTAGAAGGGACACATTCTGAGAAAGACAGTCCAGTTCCCTAAGCTCACTGACGTTAAAGAAAGCGTGATGTCTGAAGAATTCAATGAGGCCTTGCAAGAATTGCAAGGATAGTTTTGTAAAGGCTTCGAGGCCAGTGCCAGTCTCACACCTGTTTTCAATACCGTGTCCCACTTCAATTGAAAGCGCCTCTGTCCATGTGACGATGTAGCTTATTGACCTGCGTGCTAACTCCAGCTTTAATGAGGAATATTTTTGCGTTACAACTGTCCAGGACCTGCACATCGATTTCCTCAGCTTTATTTTTCTCCATAACGAGGTTACAAAAGTGTCACAATATTTCCATCGACACATTAGTGTAACACAAATATTTTCGACCATGAAACTAAAGAAGTCAACATCACGTGGCAACCATATGCAAACCATATGTACGAACTAAAAGTATTTTCCGTCTTCAGCGTGCCAACAATGATTAATTAATACTGAAAACATATTTTGTTGGTAATCTGTAGTATTCAGAAATATGGAATATAAAACCATGTCGTATATAGCGCAACTGCACTGCCAGTTAAATATGGCGCATTTGTTATTTTCCTCTCTTGCCCCTCGAAGCGCTGAGAGAGAGGCGTGGTGGTGATGGAAATGTGGAGTGAGGCCGAGCGTCTTGTCACTCGCGCCACAGCATGGGCCGCCAGCGGAAATATCGGCAACCCTTGTTCTGGAGTATCTTATCGTTGTGACAAATATGAGTCGTTATCTCCCGAGCTGTGTGGAGCGATAACACATGACTAGGAATCTCGGAAACATTATGCACTGCGAATAATCACGGTATACGTTGGTAGGTTTGGAACTTTTTTGGGTCAAGAAGCTTTTAATGTACTTACAAATGGCAGTGTATTTCTGTAACACACGCACATAAACGCACGCACGTACGCACGCACGCAAACACACACACACACACACACACACACACACACACACACACACACAGGGAGATGTTATGTATGACATACATCAAAGCAGACTGAGAAAAAATAGTTACAACATGATAAATAGTGACCTGCTCTCCGTACGAAAGTGAATATAGTAGGTTATGCACGTCAAAGTGTTTCACGTATTGCGGCATAGTTATGGAAATAGGAACAGGGGGTCCCATACTGACCAGATATTGCTGTAGACGATTTGTAGTATCTTACCTGTTTCGTTAGCAAAATAAACGAGATTTTTGTCCCTTTCATTATTTTAGTCACTTGTCACCAAGCTATTGAGAGATAATGCTGTTTTACTTGAGTAGTATTAAGAAATTTCATACCTTGTTTGCTATGCAAATTTCAGCTGCACTATATATGTAGCTATTAAGGTGCACACGCCTTAGATGTAGTTGCGATTTCTTTCAGATTGCTGGGTTCTCTCGTATGTGCTGCTGCTGGTATTGGTGCACAGCTCCTTCGCCTCCAAGATACTGGTCATCGCACCATCGCCTGCCATAAGTCACCAGAAACCATTTCATACGCTAACTCAGGCTTTACTTCAACGAGGCCACGAGATCACTTTTCTTACTCCGAATCCTCTAAATGTAAGTTTGCACAGAAATTCCTTTTAAGAAAGCTTCAGTGTAGGCTACTGTAATGATATCCTGAGGGGCATCTCGTTCGCCCTGCGAATTCTGTTGAGTAACATGTTACGTACGATGAAACGGGGATGCAAGCAAGATAAAAAAAAAAAAAATGGTTCAAATGGCTCTGAGCACTATGGGACTTAACATCTGAGGTCATCACTGCCCTAGAACGTCGAACTACTTAAACCTAACTAACCTAAGGACATCACACACATCCATGCCCGAGGCAGGATTCGAACCTGGGACCGTAGTGGTCACGCGGTTCCAGACTAAAGAGCCTACAACCGCTCGGCCACAGCGGCCGGCTCTCAGGCTTCGCAAACAGTAATTAATATAGTAGCAAATGAAGATTTTCTTCAGGGCGTAGTGATCTCTCTCACAATTTTGTCTTCATTGTAGGTTATCCGACTATTTTTAACATCAGTTAACTCGAAAAAATAAAATTTGGGACAGTTTTATCTCTGCGATATAAAATGTAGTCCACATTTTTTTTTTCTTTCGTTAACTTCATATTCAGTTCAACACACTGCCAGCATTTCTTTTCTTCAAACTTTCATCAGTGAAACCGAAAAAGTAGTACTAGTTATTGTTCAGAAAGAAAAACCAGCAGCTGGACGACTTTCAGACATTGTTATGTTCGACAGGCAAGGCAAGTTAGCGACGGGTAGTGGATGAACTATACGGTCAGCCAAGTCACTTTCTCGCTTCACACTGAAACCGATAAAATTATGAAAATGTATTTCGTATGAAGTAAAGTGTCTACACACATAAGCTCAACATTTTCTCATTAACCACTGGACCGATTTAACCAGACTAGGTACATATAACATTATATTCTGGAAAAAAATCGCTGCGGGGGTACGAACCACCCACCCATCAAAGGGGTTGGGTGGGGATGAAAACCCAGAGTAGCCCACGATGAGTGAATATCTTTGCTTGAGTTATCCATCGTTTGACAGAGACCATCAACAAACATTACGCGTAATTTAGAACGTTTACGAAACTATTTCTCTCCTACGACATCCAAAAAAATGATCGCATCACGCTGCAGTACCCGTTATAAAGTCGTAGGAGGAGTTGAACAAACGATGGGGGGGGGGGGGGGGCGAGGAGGGAGGAGAAAATGCACAGAGAAAGGGGAGGGGATGAGAGAGAGATGCAGGATGAGATGGTAGTGAAGGGGTGGCAGGGTCGGAGAACAGAGAGAGGTGGCGGTGGCGGTGGACAGAGAGGAAGAGAAGGAAGAGATGGACGGCCTGGGGTTCAGCTCACCGCTC
This sequence comes from Schistocerca americana, assembly GCF_021461395.2. Taxonomy (NCBI): domain Eukaryota; kingdom Metazoa; phylum Arthropoda; class Insecta; order Orthoptera; family Acrididae; genus Schistocerca; species Schistocerca americana. The sequence continues at coordinate 12,730,003 of NC_060120.1, read as the reverse complement.
TCCTGCCCATTTGTCAGTTTTCGTGATCTGGAGCTGCTGTTTCTCAGTCGAGTGGCGCCTTAGTTGACGTCACGAGTGCCAGTCGCCCCTTAGGAAGAAGCTACACTGAGCACTCAACTACCGTTGTGGATACTTTAAAACTGTAGTGTATTAAGATACACAAAGTGATCAAAATTATCCGACCAGCCCAAAAAACATACGTTTTTCATATTAGGTGCATCAGCGAACTCAGTAGATATTAGACATCGTGAGAGAGCAGACTGGAGCACTGCTCGGAACTCACGGACTTCGAATGTCATCAGATGGTTGGGTGTCACTCTTGTCATACGTCTATACGCGAGATTTTCACACTCCTAAACGTCCGATGTGGTAGGGAAGTGGAAACGTGAAGGGACACGTAGGGCACAAAAGCGTACAGGCCGACCTCGTCATTTGACTGACAGAGACAGCCGTCTGTTGAACAGGGTCGTAATGTCTAACAGGCAGGCATCTATCCAGACAATCACACAGGATTTCCATACTGCATCAGGATACACTGCATGTACTATGACAGGTAGGCGGAAGGTGAGAAAACTTGGATTTCATGGTCGAGCGGCTGCTCATAAGCCACACATCACGCCGGTTAATGCCAAACGACGCTTCGCTTGGTGTAAGGAGCGTAAACATTGGACGACTGAACAGTGGAAAAACGTTGTGTGGAGTGACGAATCACGGTACACAATGTGATGATCGGATGGCAGGGTGTGCGTATGGTGAATGCCCGGTGAACGTCATCTGCCAGTGTGTGTAGTGACAACAGTAAAATTCGGAGGCGGTGGTGTTATGCTGTGGCCGTGTTTTCCATCAAGGGGGCTTGCACCCATTGTTGTTTTACGTGTTACTATCACAGCACAGACCAACGTTGGTGTTTTAAGCATCTTCCTGCTTCCCACTGTTGATGAGCAATTTTGGGATGGCGATTGCATCTATCAACATGATAGAGCACCTGCTCATAATGCAAGGCCTGTGGCGGAGTGGTTATCCCTGTAGTGGACTGGCCTGCACAGAGCCCTGACATGAATGCTTTGGGATGTTTTGGAACGTCGCCTTCGTGCCAGGCCTTACTGATCCTCATCGATACCTCTCCTCAGTGCAGCATTCCGTGAAGAGTGAGCTGCCATTCCCCAAGAAACTTCCGCAGCACCTGATTGGACGTATGCCTGCGAGAGTGGAAGCTGTCATCAACACTAAGAGGGGGCCAACACCAAATTGAATTCCTGCATTACCGATATAGGGCGCCACGAACTTGTAAGTCATTTTCAGCCAGGTGTGCAGATACTTTTGATCTCACAGTGTACAATGTTGAGTTAACATCATAACATTCTAAATTACAGTACCTAAAAGACAATGGCAATTATCAATGGGTAAGGGGTAGGACCCTACCAGAGTAGTCAATAAAAAAATATTAACGTTCTGCGTTCTAGATTAAACGCTGTACAAAAATAGAAACTGAAATCATAAGCTTATGTTCTTTGCAGCTTGCTCACGAGAATCTAACGGAAATTGACCTGGCTCCAGCTTATAAACTTCAAAATGAGGTTAATTTTGTAGACTGGGCTTACATGTCACCTGTGGAAACACTGAACCTGATTTTTGACCTATGTTATGACGTGGTTCAAGTGCAACTGAGTCAGCCAGCGGTACAGGATTTTATCAGGTAAGTCTTTTCCAAACATTTTGAGCTAAAACATCTTTTTCTTGGTAGAATCACTTTCAAAATCTCGTGCAAGAACTGCGTGCTATTATCTTCTCTATAAGAACGATCTCCGCTGTCTGTGATACTGAAACGGGAAGACCTGTTTGTTTACTTTCACTCTGTTATATGTAATAACGTTATATTTTGTAGCAACTCATGGAGCGCACCAAGAATATTTCTAGCCCAGGAAAGGGCAGTCGAGTTGATTTGTGGTGGCAGTGGTCAGACTTCGTGCAGGTTGTTGAAAGGTCTCCAGTTTCCAACTCTGCTAACCCTGTACGCATATTCCATAATTCGGGTTGTCGCTCACTCACTCAGAAACAACTCCGAAACACTAGGCTGGAAAACGATATGCACTAGTACAGTCCCTGCTTATGCACTGTACAGAACGATATGTTCTATATAGCAGGTTTCATTTTCAATAGCCTTCCAGCAGTTTGAAGATAAAAATCTCTATACGTTCCTTGTATTCTGTACATTACTCGGACAAAGTAACATAGAGCTTTTTCCGTAACATGTTTTTTATTCTTACATTCCTTCTCAGTTTTTCGCGTTTTATCAGTTATTTAATGCCTTTATACGAAAATTTTCTAAGAAGCATTCTATAGACTTCCGTGTTAGCTGAAGAGCCAACACCGTGTTACGAGTGGAGGCCGAAATGCACGCGTTTTAGCTCACGCAGGCTGGCGTGAGGAGGGAAGAACTATACTGACGTGAAGTCTCGAACATGACAAGGAATGAGAATTCAGAAAGCGGACGTAATTAGTTTGATACTTAACTTTAATCCACTAAAGATGAACGTCGCTCTTGATGGTACATTATTCACAATATTATCTGTTCAGAATACATTCTTGAAGTAATTACAGTAACTTAATATGGCGCCTTGCTAGGTCGTAGCAAATGACGTAGCTGAAGGCTACGCTAAACTGTCGTCTCTGCAAATGAGAGCGTATGTAGACAGTGAACCATCGCTAGCAAAGTCGGCTGTACAACTGGGGCAAGTGCTAGGGAGTCTCTCTAGACTAGACCTGCCGTGTGGCGGCGCTCGGTCTGCAATCACTGATAGTAGCGACACGCGGGTCCGACATATACTAACGGACCGCGGCCGATTTAGAGGCAAGTGTGGTGTCTGGCGGTGACACCACATAGACTATATACAAACTCCTTCCATGACCAAGTAGTTTACCATCAAGTGGTCCCTCAGAAACCTATAAATAAATAAATAAAACTGAAAGCAAGTTATGGATGAAAATTATGTGAAGACATAGTTAATTTGCAGTCATATTTTCAGAATTCACAAAATGACCACCTTCGGTCCATACGACCACACGGCCGCGCTGGTCATCACATAGTGAGGCACTGTCCTGCTCCTTCTTGAGACGAAAAGGACTGAAAATATGGACGGTGGACCTTGTTGTCTTCACTGGGGTTAATATTTCACCGCTTTTCCCTTAAGTACGCTCTAAAATTAAAAAAGAAAATGAATAAAGTTTCCCCTGATGATATTAATCAACAATGCAAATGTTAACTATGCTGTACGTATGTACAAATTACGGTAAATAACGAGTCGCTGTACAATAGTTTTTTCCTAATAATGTTTAATGTATTCAAAATATTCACAGTAATTCGAAGACTGGTCAAGTCAACCAGTGGTTAGATAGTGGGTCGAGACCGCAGTAAAGCGGTTAGAGAACACTCGCTATATAAAATTAAGTAACTGAAAGCAGCTTGTGAAATGCATGCTGTGCTCACGGGTAAAAGTTAGCCAAAATGAAGATAAATCGCGTACCATCTGACACATTGATACACAATGCTACAACCTAGGCGTCGATTAGTAGCAGAAAAAATCCACGTCTCTCAGAGGCCAACCTGAGTCAAAGTCCAACCTCAGTCTGCAGAATCAGACTCCCAATCCTACTTCAGCAGGAAAATTCACAAGCTCGGCCGATCCGCTAGCAGAAAATAGTCATTGCTCTAACTAGTGCCGAATTATTCTTAGTCCACAGGGAATTTGCACGAAATACTGCTGTCCAACCACCGACGACCCAAAAAACTTCTGTGTTTCTACACGTGTCAGAATCACACGGATGTGACTTCAACAAAATGATTCTGGACCTTTTCCTCGAGCAAGACGACCACCGCCCTTTTATAGTCTGTATTCATCCTTTCCCGGAAAATGCTATACCTACGTCACTTAAGAGTTTCGTAGTTTCACCTGCTTAACTTACATCTTTTGATACGTAAGTAACACCCTCAGTGCACCATTACATGAGCGCCAAAATTATGGTTTATATCGATAATTTAAATCTACATGTAATAGTTCGTCCAGTATTTAAGATTAAATAACTGCAAAGCTCCCTTGTAGAGCTCGTAACCATTCAATACTCTCCAAGCCGTCAAAAATTCCAATTACAGATATGGCACGACTTCATCACCAGATCTACACTTTTCTCTGCAGTGCACTATTCAAAATTAAGATACCTGTAACAGGTCACGAATTTTGGGCACAACAACGCAATTTTACAGGCAGTTAATAAAGCACGTAATAAAAATTACAAATCTTAATAACTACAGGTAAAATGTAGTGTGTATCGATCTCCGCCAGTACATACCGTCTTGCTGGATGAGTGCTTGGGTAGTGTCAGATTTTATGTCAATTTTGAAATAAAAATCTAGTTAAAATGGTTGTCAAGGATTAATTAATTGCGGCACCAAACATCCAACCATCTGAACGTGTTCTCTCACGTCAAATTAACATGACCACATGTCAAAAGCCTGTGTAACAACCTTTTCCAGTGCGGACTGCTGCGAGGCGCTCAGGAAGGGTGTGAATGAGGTTCTGGAAGTGTGCCGCAAGAGATGTGGAGGTATACCGACGTCAGTGCCATTGTCAGCTGTGCTAGATTTCTCAGTGGAGGATCCGTGGTTTGAACGAGCCTATCGAAGTGGCCCCTCAGGTTCTTAATGGGGGAGTTTGGTGATCAGTCAACTAAGGCAACCTCATCCTGGTGCTCTTCTAGCCACGCGCCAACACTAAAAGTTGTCAGACACGTTGCATTATCCTGCTGGTAGAAGCCATCGTGCTCAGGAGAAACGAACTGCCTGTGAAGAAGGACTTAAGTTGACCTATTGTGCCTTCCAGAGTGAATGGATCACTTAGGAAATATCACGAAACCACTCCGCAGAACTAACTGCTTGATCCTCTGTCCTGGACCCTTCCGACGATTGTTGCAGGGTCCGATGGAGCATGAAATGCGGTTTGTCTGAAAAGACCAACAGTCTCCATGCTGTGACTTCCAACTGAGGGACTGGTTTGCAAATTCCAGCCTTCGTCACCTAAGAGCAGTAGTTAGCAGGGGTGCACAAACCACGAGCCTGCTGCGAAGGCCCTTACTCTGTTCGCTGAACAGTCGTTGAGGAGCCACTGCTGGTAGCTTCTTGGTTCATCTGGGCAGTACTTTGGTCAACAGTTACTAAACACTAGCTAACTTAAAGCTACAAAAAATTTATTTCACGGTGCTGTATCTTTTGATTTATTCTGATTACAGTTAATATCCGTACGCCAGCAGGACTACGGTGCTCCCCTCTTCAAGGTGATGTTTCACTCTTTACTGATCCAATTACAGTCTACGCTGTAGCCGGCCGCGGTGGTCTAGCGGTTCTAGGCGCGCAGTCCAGAACCGCGCGACTGCTACGGTCGCAGGTTCGAATCCTGCCTCGGGCATGGATGTGTGTGATGTCCTTAGGTTGGTTAGGTTTAAGTACTTCTAAGTTCTAAGGGACTGATGACCACAGTAGTTAAGTCCCATAGTGCTCAGAGCCATTTGCACCATTTTTCTACGCTGTATGAGCGCAAACCGAACACTACGTGAAAAGCTGTAGTGTGCTAAGTGGGGCAACTGACGTCACGTCTGTCCGCCTGATCTTTTGACAGGAACTGGTGACCTGTCTGCCGACGAGCAGTCATCCACGGGTCAGGGGTCGCCACACCTCAGTGCAGGGAGCTGTCTCTAGGCGGTAGCCGAAATGCCCCCTCTCAGGTCCGCCCCCAGACGCGTCCATGGCCGGCCTTGTTGTCACTGAGCACACACCATTGAAATCCTGCCCGCAACCCACACCAAAATATCCACATAAATAACAGTCCATCATTTAGCAATACATAAAATTACCTTCTTTGTGACTTCGTTAACAACATAAGCGGAGCAACACCATGAATTAAAACAGCTTATCGAAGACATCTACAAGTAATCAGCAAGTTATAACAAATAAACATAGTAGTGTGTCATTCTGTTTATTGGCAAGGTCAGTATGTGTGGTGCGTATTTCGCATTATAATCTTAACACGCATAAATTTGTTTCGAATAAATTGCGGTTGGAACAACTGGAGGAAAATGAGTGGGGTGTTGTGTGACAACAAGGTGTGCTCTGGGTTGAAAGGGAAAGTGTACAAGTCAGTGGTAAGGCCAGCTATGATATACGGGGCAGAGACGTGGCCAATCACAGTAGCCCAGGAAAGGAAGATGGAAGTGGCGGAAATGAGGATGCTGAGGTGTATGTCTGGGGTAACAAGGAAGGACAGGACTAGAAATGAATTTGTTAGAGGAGCTGTGAAAGTGGGACCCATGGCGAAAAAGATATAGGAGAGCAGACTAAGGTGGTACGGACACTTACAGAGAAAAGGGGAAGAGCATATCGGAAACAGAGTTGAAGATATAAAGATTGAAGGAGCGAGAAGTACACAAAGACAGAAGATGAGGTGGAAGGTTAAGATATCCGGGGTCCTAAGGGAGAAAGGATGGAAGAAGGAAGAAGCAATGGATAGGGTACTATAGAGGAGAAGGATCGAAAAGAGCAACGCCGGCCCAACGTGACGTGGGACAAGGCGACAATAAAGAAAGAAAGAAAGAATCTGGAAGCTACACAGAACAACATACACTGATGAAACTAAAGAAACTGCTACACTTGTCTAACGTCGTGTAGGCCCCCGCGAGAACGCAGAAGTTCCGCAACACGACGTGGGATGGGTTCGACTAATGTCTGTAGTAGTGCTGGAGGGCACTCACACCACGACTTCTACAGTGCTCTCCATAAATCCATAAGAGTACGATGGGGTGGAGATCTCTTCTGAACAGCTCGTTGCAAGGCATCGCACATATGCTCAATAATGTTCATGTCTGGAGAGTTTGGTGGCCAGCGTAAGTTTTTACACTGGGAAGAGAGTTTCTGCAGCCACTATGTACCAATTCTAGAGGTATGGGGTGTCGTATACAACAGGGAACCAAATAAATGCTTGTTATACTAACACGATATAATAAAAACTATAAAACTCTGTCCAACCTCAATACACCATGAATTAATCCGTAGGATTAATTACAATAAAATTACGCATACAGTAAAAATAAGTACAAAAATAAACTCCCCAACAACTTCTGTATATGAAAGAACTGTCTACCAAATTTCACCAGCAAGTAAACATTTGAAACGAACGTGGTTCCGACTTGCGCCAGCGTTCAATTCAATGAATCTGTTTTGGTAACTGGTTTTACCAGCATATTTTGGCAGAAAGCCTATGCCCAACAAAATCTTTGTACATAGGTTTAGCTTTACAAACATTCTGTGCACATACTGTTCCGGGGTAACGACAAGCGCCGACACGAAGATCGAGAACGATACAGCAGAGAGGGCTGTGAGACGACGTCAGCCAGTAGCACGCTGACTAGGACGTCACCACGACAGGAGCGGCCTCTACATGAAGAGAATAAAAGCGACGCGCCGCCTAGACACAGCCGCACTAGAAGAGAGGACTAGAAGAGGCGCGCTAGAAGAGCCACAGTGATACTGAAGACAGCAGTGACTCATGAACTTGTGTAATTGGCTTGCGTAGATATTGTGGCTATCAAAGGACATTGATAATTTGGATGTCGCCAATTGCTTGCGACCTATAATGTAGAAACGGATGATAAGTATTGTCAATTCAATTAGTATAATAAACTCCATTAAATGATTTGCTTGTACGAGGGTTAGAACTTTAATGTTGTTGTTGTTGTTGTTGTTGTTGTCTTCAGTCCTGAGACTGGTTTGATGCAGCTCTCCATGCTATTCTATCCTGTGCAAGCTTCTTCATCTCCCAGTACTTACTGCAACCTACATCCTTCTGAATCTGCTTAGTGTATTCATCTCTTGGTCTCCCTCTACGATTTTTACCCTCCACGCTGCCCTCCAATGCTAACTTTGTCATCTCTTGATGCCTCAGAACATGTCCTACCAACCGGTCCCTTCTTCTTGTCAAGTTGTGCCACAAACTCCTCTTCTCCCCAATTCTATTCAATACCTCCTCATTAGTTATGTGATCTACCCATCTAATGTTCAGTATTCTTCAGTAGCACCACATTTCGAAAGCTTCTATTCTCTTCTTCTCCAAACTATTTATCGTCCATGTTTCATTTCCATACATGGCTACATTCCATACAAATACTTTCAGAAGCGACTTGCTGACACTTAAATCTATACTCGATGTTAATAAATTTCTCTTCATCAGAAATGCTTTCCTTACCAGTCCCAGTCTACATTTTATATCCTCTCTACCTCGACCATCATCAGTTATTTTGCTCCCCAAATAGCAAAACTCCTTTACTACTTTAAGTACCTCATTTCCTAATCTAATTCCCTCAGCATCACCCGACTTAATTCGACTACATTCCATTATCCTGGTTTTGCTTTTGTTGATATTCATCTTATATCCTCCTCTCAAGACACTGTCCATTCCGTTCAACTGCTCTTCCAAGTCCTTTGCTGTCTCTGACAGAATTACAATGTCATCGGCGAACCTCAACGTTTTTATTTCTTCTCCATGGACTTTAATACCTATTCTGAATTTTTCTTTTGTTTCCTTTACTGCTTGCTCAATATACAGAGTGAACAACATCGGGGACAGGCTACAACCCTGTCTCACTCCCTTCCCAACCGCTGCTTCCCTTTCATGCCCATCGACTCTTATAATTGCCATCTGGTTTCTGTACAAATTGTAAATAGCCTTTCGCTCCCTGTATTTTACTCCTGCCACCTTTAGAATTTGATGAGTGTATTCCAGTCAACATTGTCAAAAGCTTTCTCTAAGTCTACAAATCCTAGAAACGTAGGTTTGCCTTTCCTTAATCTATTTTCTAAGATAAGTCGTAGGGTCAGTATTGCCTCACGTGTTCCAACATTTCAGCGGAATCTAAACTGATCTTTGCCGAGGTCGGCTTCTATCAGTTTTTCCATTCGTCTGTAAAGAATTCGCGTTAGTATTTTGCAGCTGTTACTTATTAAGCTGATAGTTCGGTAATTTTCACATCTGTCAACACCTTTCTTTGGGACTGGAATTATTACATTCTTCTTGAAGTCTGAGGGTATTTCGCCCGTCTCATACATCTTTCTCACCAGATGGTAGAGTTTTGTCAGGACTGGCTCTCCCAAGGCCGTCAGTAGTTCCAATGAAATGTTGTCTTGTTTCGACTCAGGTCTTTCAGTGCTCTGTCAAACTCTTCATGCAGTATCATATCTCCCATTTCATCTTGATCTACATCCTCTTCCATTTTTATAATATTGCCCTCAAGTACATCGCCCCTGTATAGACCCTCCATATACTCCTTCCACCTTTCTGCTTTCCCTTCTTTCCTTAGAGGTTAGGTTAGTGTTGTTTAATGTCCCGTCGACAACGAGGTCATTAGAGACGGAGCGCAACCTCGGGTTAGGGAAGGATGGGGAAAGAAATCAGCCGTGCCCTTTCAAAGGAACCATCCCGGCATTTGCCTGAAACGATTTAGGGAAATCACGGAAAACCTAAATCAGGATGGCTGGAGACGGGATTGAACCGTCGGCATCCCGAATGCGAGTCCATTGTGCTAACCACTGCGCCACCTCGCTCGGTCTTTGCTTAGAACTGGGTTCCCATCTGAGCTCTTGATATTCATACAAGTGGCTCTCTTTTCTCCAAAGGTGTCTTTAATTATCCTGTAGGCTGTATCTATCTTATTCCTAGTAAGATAAGCCTCTACCTCCTTACATATGTCCTCTAGCCAACCCTGCTTAGCCATTTTGGATTTCCTGTCGATCTCATTTTTGAGACGTTTGTATTCCCTTTTGCCTGCTTCATTTACTGCGTTTTAATATTTTCTCCTTTCATCAATTAAATTCAATATTTCTGCTGTCACCCAAGGATTTCTACTAGCCCTCGTCTTTTTACCTACTTGATCCTCTGCTGCCTTCACTACTTCATCCCTCAGACCTACCCATTCTTCTTCTACTGTATTTCTTTCGCCCATTCCTGTCAATTGTTCCCTTATGCTCTCCCTGAAACTCTGTACAACCTCTGGTTTTTTCAGTTTATCCAGGTCCCATCTCCTTAAATTCCCACCTTTTTGCAGTTTCTTCAGTTTTAATCTACAGTTCATAACAAATAGCTTGTGGTCAGAGTCCACATCTGTCCCTGGAAATGTCTTACAATTTAAAACCTGGTTCCTAAATCTCTGTCTTACCATTATATAATCTATCTGATACGTTCTAGTATCTCCAGGATACTTCCATGTATACGAGTACAAACTTCTTTTATGATTCTTGAACCAAGTGTTAGCTGTGATTAAGTTATGCTCTGTGCAAAATTCTACCAGACGGCTTCCTCTTTAATTTCTTAGCCCCAATCCATATTCACCTACTATGTTTCCTTCTCTCCCTTTTCCTACTCTCGAATTCCTGTCACCCATGACTATTAAATTTTCATCTCTCCTCACTACCTGAATAATTTCTTTTATCTCATCATACATTTCATCAATTTCTTCATCATCTGCAGAGCTAGTTGGCATATCAAATTGTACTACTATAGTAGGCATGGGCTTCGTGTCTTTAATAGTGGCATCTATTTATGTACAACTCGTCCAAAATAGGTACGTGTTTCAAAGTTTTACTCACTTTCAAAATAGTCACCAGCATTGTGTATAACCCGTGGCCAGAGATGTGGAAGTCGTAGGATACTCTTAGAAGTGCCAGTTGTGTTGACAGTTCGAGCGGCCCGGTCTGTTGCCCGACGAATTTGTAGCAGTTGTGAAGCGAATGCCGTGAAGTGTTTCCTTCAGTTTAGAAATCGATTTGAACTCACGAGGGCTTAAGTCAGGTGAGTGTAGTAGGTGGTACAGCACTTAGCAACCCCATCAGTCAAACAAATCAGTATCAGCTTGCACTGTACGTGCTTCAGCATTGTCCTGTAAAATGATGGTCAGGTCCTGCAGAGAGTGCCATCACTTCTGTCTCTAAGCTGGTAGTAGGTTGTGTTCCAAAAATGAGCACTACTATCATAACAATATTCTGAGTGGTCTAGACATAGCACCTTTGGTTAATAATCGAAACGGCCTCGATACTGGGTTCGAGCCCCACTACCGTATAAATTTTCGTTAACTGGCGGCGGAAGACTACCGGCATAAGAAGTCACCCTCATTCTGCCAAGCAGGCCGGAGGAGTGGACAGAGGTTCAGGGCATTTCGTACCTTTGGGTGAGAAACTGACCCTAAAGGTGGAAGAACCAGCAATGATCAACAGCATTAGGATGTAGAAGGCTGTCAGAATCACTGCATTAAAAATTCGTAATGTGTATCCACAAGACATGAGACCTGTAATTGAAAAAGTGTCATGATAGTCTCTCCATTGTCAAAAGCATCTGGAATAGTCCCCCATTCGGCTCTCTGGGAGGGGACTGCAAAGAAACAGGTGACCATCAGAAGAAGGCTGAATAACCAACGAAAGTATAACGTTCTCTGTGTCGGTGCACGGAATGTAAGAAACTAGAACGTGGTGGGGAAGATAGAAAAACTGAAAAGGGAAATGCAAAGGCTCAGTCAATGAAGTGAAATGGAAGGAAGACAAGGATTTCTGGTCAGATAAGTATAACATACTATCAACCGCAGCAGAAGATGATACAGCGGAAGTAGGGTTCAATATGAATAGGAAGATAGGGCAAAGATTGTGTTACTGCAAACAGTTCAATGACAGGGTGATTGTCATTAGAATCGACAGCACACCCACACCGACAACGATGGTTCTGGTATACGTGCCGACTTCTTAGGCTGAAGATGAAGAGGTAGAAAACACATACGAGGATATTCAACGGGTAATGTACTGCGTAATGGGAGCTGAAAATCTAATAATCACGGGGCACTGGAATTGAGTTGTAGGGGAAGGCGTGACGGGAAGTCTTACGGGACACAAGGCACAAGAAATAAGGGAGGAGACGACTAACTGAGGTCTATAACAAATTTCAACTGCTAATAGCGAATTCTCTGCTCAAGAATCACTAGGGGAGGAGGTATACTTGGAAAAGGTCGGGTTATATGGGAAGCTTTCAGTGATATTACATCGTGGTCAGACAGAGGTTCCTAAATCAGATTCTGGATTCCAAGGCGTACTGAAGAGTGGTTATAGGCTCAGATTACAATGTAGTAGGCAAAAGTTTAAGAGATCAGTCAAGAAGAATCAATATGCAAAGAAATCGAATACAGCAGTACTAACTAATGACGAGCTACGCTTGAAGTTCTCTAAGAAATGGCTTCATCAATAAGGACTAGCTCACTAGGCAGTCCAGTTGAAGATGAAAAAATGGAAATCACAGATGTTGGGAAAAAAACGTTGGTACAAAGAAGGTAACTGCGAAGAAGCCATAGATAACAGATGAAATACTTCAATTGAACGATGAAAGAAGGAAGTAAAAAATGTTCAGGAAAATTTTGGACTACAGAAATACAAGTCACTTAAAAATGAAATAAATAGAGAGTGTAGGGAAGCTAAGACATAAAGGCAGCATGAAAAACGTGAAGAAATCGAGAAAGAAACGACTGTCGGAAATACTGACTCAGCATATAGGAAAGTGGATACAAACTTCGGTGAAATTAAAAGCAAGTGTGGAAACATTAAGAGTGCAACGGGAATTCCACTGTTAACTGCCGAGGAGAGAGCTGATAGGATGAGATTTGTCTGATGTGATAGGAGACATAGCAATTTATTTACAAGAGATAGGAGCTGCAGTATTAGAATCGGAATTCATACGATCTTGGCTAGACTTAAGATCAAATAAGACAGAAGAGACGGATTATATTCCGTCTAAATTGCTAAAATCATTGAGGGAAGTGATTAAAAAAAACAACTGTTCACATTGGCGTGTAGAATGCATCTGACTTTCGAAAAAATATCACCCACACAATTTCGAAGACTAGATTTGATAAGTGCGAAAATTATTGCACTATCAGCTTAACAGCTCATGCCTTCAAGCGACTGACAGGAATAATATCCAGAAGAGTGGAAAAGAACATTGGGAATGTGTTAGATGATGATCAGCATGGCTTTAGGAAAGCTAAAGGCAGTTCTGACGTTGCGGTCGATAATGGAAGCAAGATTAAAGAAGAAGCAGACCCGTTCATAGGCTCTGTCGACTTGGGAAACGCGTTCGACAGTTTAAAATGGTGCAAGGGGATTAAAATGATGAGGAAACTATAGCTAAGTTATAGGAAGATACGAGAGGTATACGTGTACAAAAACCAAGAAGGAATAATAAGAGTGGAAAACCAAGGAGGAAGTGATCGGATTGAAAAGGATGTAAGACAGGGATATAGTCCTTCATCTACACTACCCAATCTATAGATCTAAGAAGAAATTATGGAAATAAAAAAAAAGATTAGAGAGTGGAATTAAAATTCAGAGTAAAAGGATATCAATGCCATGATCCGCAAATGTCATTGGTATGCTCAGTGAAAGTGAAGAAGATTTGCAGAATCTGCTGAATGGAATGGGTAGCCTAATGAGAACAGAATATGGATTGAGAGTTAATCGGAGAGAGACGACAATACCGAAAAGTAACAGACATGTAAACAGCCAGAAACTTAACATCGGGATTGATGGTCACGAATTAGATGAAGTTAAGGAATTCTACTACCTAGGGAGCAAGTTAACCAGTGACGGACATCAAAAGAAGACTAGCACTGGCAAAAAGGGCATTCCCGGCCAAGAGAAGTCTACTGGTATCAAACGTAGACCTTAATTTAGGGAAGAAATTTCTGAGAATGTGTGTGTGGAGCTCAACGTTGTATGGTAGTGAAACATGGACTATGGGAAAATCGGAACAGGGCTGAATCGAAGCATTTGAGATGTGGTGCTACAGGCGAATTTTGAAAATTAGGTGGACTGGAAATGTAAGGAATTATGAGATACTGAACAGAATCGGAAAGGAAAGGAATATGTGGAAAACACTGACAAGAAGCATGGAGAGGATGGTAGGACATCTTTTAAGTCAACAGCGAATAACTTTCATGGTACTAGAGGGAGCATGGTACTACAGGGAGCAGCAGGGGGGAGAACCTGTTGAGGAAGTCAAGGACTGGAATGCGTCCAGAAAATAATTGAGAACGTAGGTTGCAAGTGCTACTTTGAGACGAAGAGGTTGGAACAGCAGAGAAATTCGTGGCGGGCTACATCAAACCAGTCAGAAGACTGATGACTCAAAAAAAAAAAAATCAGATTAGATATTCTGACAGGTTAGCGTATTGACAGTGGCTTGCGAAGCAAAGTGCAATGCAACGTACTTCTTCAGGGTGGTGTCTGGCGGGCTACATCAAACCAGTCAGAAGACTGATGACTCAAAAAAAAAAAAAAATCAGATTAGATATTCTGACAGGTTAGCGTATTGACAGTGGCTTGCGAAGCAAAGTGCAATGCAACGTACTTCTTCAGGGTGGTGTCTAGATGCCTTTAGTGAAGACACGCAAATTCAGGGTTGACAGCAGTTGGTGATGTATGCGGTACATTATAGTGTATACGTTAGGTGAAGAGCCACTAAAATTTGATACATATGTTTGTTTCAGACCTCAGTGACGTGAGCACTTTCCTCAGAAAGAAATATATTAAAGTTTAGTGATATTTTAATTTACTACACGTCGAAAGTACCTTAATGAAAAGACCATGGCCCACAGAGGTATTCCGAATCTCTTGTGGCGGCATTTGTCAGGATACCTGACACAGAAGGTTGATGTTGTTGTTGTGGTCTTCAGTCCTGAGACTGGTTTGACGCAGCCCTCCATGCTACTCTATTCTGTGCAAGCTTCTTCATCTCCCAGTACTTACTGCAACCTACATCCTTCTGAATCTGCTTAGTGTATTCATCGCTTGGTCTCCCTCTACGATTTTTACCCTCCACGCTGCCCTCCAATTCTAAATTTGTGATCCCTTGATGGTTTCCAGAAAGGTTTTTCAACAGAAAATGCCATATATGCTTTCACCAGTGAAATTTTGAATGATCTGAATAACCGAACACCACCCATTGGGATTTTTTGTGATCTCTCAAAGGCTTTTGATTGTGTAAATCATGAAATTCTGCTAGACAAGCTCAAGTATTGTGGCATGAGTGGGACAGTGCACTAATGGTTTAATTTGTACCTAACTGGAAGAGTGCAGAAAGTTGAAATAAGTAGTTCTCGTAACATGCAAAGATCAGCACATTCCTCAAACTGGGGAACTAACAAGAATGGGGTTCCACAAGGGTCAGTCTTGGGTCCTTTGTTGTTCTTATTGTATATTAATGACTTGCCATTCTATATTCATGAAGAGGCAAAGTTAGTTCTCTTCGCTGATGATACAAGTATAGTAATCACACCTGAGAAACAAGAATTAACTGATGAAATTGTCAATACTGTCTTTCAGAAAATTACTAAGTGGTTCCTTGTAAACGGACTCTCACTGAATTTTGATAAGACACAGTACATACAGTTCCGTACAGTGAATGGTATGATGCCATTAATAAATATAGACCTTAATCAGAAGCATATAGCTAAGGTAGAATATTCCAAATTTTTAGGTATGTCCATTGATGAGAGATTAAATGGGAAGAAACACATTGATGATCTGCTGAAATGTTTGAGTTCAGCTACTTATGTAATAAGGGTCATTGCAAATTTTGGTGATAAACATCTTAGTAAATTAGCTTACTACGCCTATTTTCACTCATTGCTTTCATATGGCATCATACTTTGGGGTAATTCATCACTGAGGAATAAAGTGTTTATTGCACAAAAGCGTGTAATCAGAATAATAGCTGGAGTCCACCTAAGATCATCCTGCAGACATTTATTTAAGGATCTAGGGATATTCACAGTAGCTTCTCAGTATATATACTCTCTTGTGAAATTTGTTATTAACAACCAAACCCAATTCAAAAGTAATAGCAGTGTGCATAACTACAATACTAGGAGAAAGGACGATCTTCACTATTCAAGATTAAATCTAACTTTGGCACAGAAAGGGGTGAATTATACTGGCACTAAAGTCTTTAGTCACTTACCAAATAGTATCAAAAGTCTGACAGATAACCAACAAGAATTTAAGAAGAAATTAAAAGAATTTCTGAATGACAACTCCTTCTACTCCATAGAGGAATTTTTAGATATAAATTAAGGGAAAAAAATAAAAAAATAAAAAAAATAAAAAAATAAAAATAAAAATAAAAATAAAAAATAAAGAAAAACAAAAAAACACAAAAAAATAAAGTTGTTATATTAACTTAAGTATGTTGTTAAATTAACCTAATTATGTCATGTACTGGAAAATTCGACTCGTTCCACATCATTACGAAATATCGTATTCATGATCCATGGAACTAGTATTGATCTAATCTAATCTAATCTAATCTCAGAGCATGTCCTACCAACCGGTCCCTTCATCTTGTCAAGTTGTACCACAAACTCCTCTTCTCCCCAGTTCTACTCAATACCTCCTCATTAGTTATGTGGTCCACCCATCTAATGTTCAGTATTCTTCTGTAGCACCACATTTCGAAAGCTTCTATTCTCTTCTTGACCCAACTATTTATCGTCCATATTTCACTTCCATACAAGTCTACAGTCCATACAAATACTTTCAGAAACGACTTCCTGACACTTAAATCTATACTCGATGTTAACAAATTTCTCTTCTCACATAAGTTTAACTCTGAGAAAGAGCATACATAGCATATTTGTAACCAAAATGTTTCTAGGCTAAGGCTCATTTGATCAATTGACTACATATCTCGGATCCATCTATTCTCATACTGAACGTAAGACACTCGTACTATTTTCTTCTGAGATATTGTGATAGTTTTGCTCACTTGGGAAGCGTAATTAGAAAATTATTACAAAAAATATGTAGCTTTTTAAATATAACATTTAAAGTATGAAAATTTAGTTGGGTTTGACTGTTATGTACCTGAAAATGAATTGTTTTGCGCAACATCTTTGCAGGAGAAAACCCACTTTCGACCTGATGATCATCGAGCGACTATCGTACCAAGCCTACTACGGGCTGGCCCACTTGGTCGGATCGCCTCCTCTGGTTGGTTTGGTGACGATGACCAATTTCGCACCCGTATACCATATGTATGGCAGTCCCATGAACCCTGCCTATCTGCCCGATCTCTGGGTGGGATTATCTGATCATATGACCTTCTGGCAACGTCTGTACAACACTTACTTCTATCTAAGGCTCTATTACATGTGGTTCTGTCGAGTAATCCCAGAACAGGAGAGCGTAATGCGAGAATTCTTCGGAACGGCACCACCACCAGTTTACGAGACGGAGTACAACTTCAGCCTCCTCATCACCAATAACGACTTCTCCTTGGAGTACGCACGGCCACTGACGCCAAACATCATTGAAATCAATGGCATCCACGTACCGGTGGAAGTCGAACCGTTATCTGAGGTGAGTTACGATGATTATTTGTAAGCTGGATAAGTAAAACACACAGAGCTACAAATATTACACACTGAAGTGCAATGTTTGTTTTGAATCTTAACACTGCCTTCTGAACGGAGCTTAGAAGCTGGACTCCTGCCTTCAATCTTCAATGTCCCAATCTGACCAGCTCTGCCACAACCTCCACCCTACTTCTCCACACCACTGCTCACGAAATGTCGCAATCTGACCAGCTCTGCCACAACCTCCACCCTACTTCTCCACACCACGAAAGCTGTGAGTCACGGTTCATGTTCCGGTCCGACACTCATTTTTAATACACCAGAACGTTTCATACACTGGTATTGTGTTAGTTGTAAAATGTGTCTAGTCTTTCAGTCATCGAACAAGTTTCTCGAGAATTCCACTGAAATGATAAGCGAAGTAAATAACATAATCTGACAAATTTGTCACCCACTTGAAAGAAAAGCTGCATTCGACAAGACTAATGCTGATGTCATACTATTTCATCCAAATTATCTGGCTCGAAATAGCAAGACAGGTGGTCTTCAGGTGTTTGATATACCGGGCGATCAAAAAGTCGAATAAATTTGAAAACTGAATAAATCACGGAATAATGTAGATAGAGAGGTACAAATTGACACACATGCTTGGTATGACTGAGGTTTTATTAGAAACAAAAAAAAAGTTCACAAAATGTCTGACAGATGGAGCTGCACAAAAAAAACCACATACAAAAGTTCAAAAAAATGTCCGACAGATGGCTCTTCATCTGATCAGAATAGCAATAATTAGCATAAGCAAGTAAGACAAAGCAAAGATGATGTTCTTTACAGGAAATGCTCAATATGTCCACCATCATTCCTTAACAATAGCTGTAATCGAGGAATAATGTTGTGTACAGCACTGTAAAGCATGTCCGGAGTAATGGTGAGGCATTGGCGTCGAATGACGTCCTTCAGCATCCCTAGAGATGTCGGTCGATCACGATACACTTGCGACTTCAGGTAACCCCAAAGCCAATAGTCACACCGACTGAGGTCTGGGGACATGGTAGGCCAAGCATGACGGAACTGTCGCCTGAGCACACGATCATCACCAAACGACGCGCACAAGAGATCTTTCACGCGTCTAGCAATATGGGGTGGAGCGCCATCCTGCATAAACATCGTGCGTTCCAGCAGGTGTTTATGAGCCAGGCTGGGGATGATGCGATTCTGTAACATATCGGCGTACCTCTCACCCGTAATTGTAGCAGTTACAAAACTAGAATCACGCATTTCCTCGAAGAAACTAGGCCCGATAACTGTAGATGTGGTAAATCCAACCCATACCGTGACTTTCTCGTCGTGCAATGGAGTTTCCACGACAGTTCTAGGATTTTAGGTAGCCCAAATTCTGCAGTTGTGGGCGTTGATAGACACTCGGAGGGTGAATTGAGCTTCTTCGGTCCACAACACGTTACTCAACCAATCATCATCTACCACCATCTTTTGAAATGCCCACACCGCAAATGCCCTCCGCTTCACTAAATCTGCAGTTAACAGTTCATGATGCTGATGGATTTTGTACGGATAGCATCGGAGGGTATGCCTCAGTGCCTTCCAAACAGTAGTGTATGGAATTCCGGTGCGACGTGCGATTGCACGAGCGCTGACTTCCCCATGCATAGACAAACCTGCTATAGTCTCCATTTCTTCCTGAACTGTCTCAGCAGCATTACGCCTTGTGCTCGGTCGGTCACTATGGGGTCTATCGTCTAAACAACCCGTGGCTTCGAACTTAAAAGTCATTCTCGGCACAGCTGCATTTCTCAACGGACCTTTACCCGTTCGAATCCCCTTCCTATGGTGATAGTATCATAACGCTGAACTAGCACATTCCCCATTCTAATAATACAGCTTCACAAAAGCGCCTTTTCAGGAACGTTAACATGCTGCGACTGCTGGCGCATCTGATTCTCTCTCTCATTACAGCTCCTTTTATACACAATTGTCATGCACAGTCACTGACGTTTTGCTGTCCAGCGCCATCTGTCGGACGTTTTATGAACTTTGTTTCTTTTTTTGTTCTAATAAAACCCCATGTCATTCCAAGCATGTGTGTCAATGTTTACCTCTCTATCTACATTATTCTGTGGTTTATTGAGTTTTCAGATTTATACTGATTTTTTGATCACCCGGTGTTTCAATATACGGAGTACAAAGAGCGCGCCTCAGAGTGGGAAGTTAGCAGGTTTCGGCTAGTCTAGGAGGTCGAACAATTAATTAAAATGAGCAACGGAAGGTGAAGCGGTTCATGTTAACTTATGTTCGTGGCCGGTCGTGAAAAGCGGAGCCAGAGGCTCTGGCTTCCAAAAGGACGTCTGTTCCGCTCGAGGACTGAACTACAAGAGAGAGAAGCAACTGTGTTCAGCTCCGCAGAACACTCCAGCGTCCACAAACGTCATTGGTATCCCGTGCCCGCTATTGGTGAAACGTCCCCTTTGAACAATTTATACACGACTGTGCTTAAACTGACACACAATATTTTTAGCGCAACGCAATCTGACTATCAAAGATCCCTGCAAAAGAATGGCCCTGACTAACATTAAACTATACCTCTCACAAATCACTTACCTCACAAAAATCTTCGCTGCTCAAGCTACTGCAATACAGCGAGCGCCACTACTGCCAGCTAAATAAAAGATTCAAACTATGGAAGGCACTAACTACTGATAGGGATAGTTAGCAAATGAAAGATATTAATAGAGAACGAACAATGTATTTACCTTGATATCATCACAAGTCATAATATATATATCAGTTCATGACAAATTACAAATCTCCGCCATCTCTCTCCCCACATCCACCACTGCTGGCGGCTCTCCTCCAACTGCGCAACGCTACGCGCTGTTCACAGCCAGCTGCCTAACACTACAATGGCGAGTATTACAACAATGCAAAGCAGACACAGACTGCCCACAGCACAGCCAGTGATTGTCATACAGAGGTGGCGTTACCAATAAAAAACCTAAACAGCCTACTTACATAGAGAAAACATAAACAGCCTACTTACATAGCCCCCATGCTCCCCACAAAAATTTTTACAAATGGTGTTGGGCACTGGCCAATACAGATTTGACAAAAATTTTTCACAATTACAGTAACAAAGATATAAAATGCACACACTTATTGATACAACGTTGGTCAAAAGCTCAAATTTTCTCACAGTCCCTAAAGACAGTCCTAATCGTACATAACAGGAGAATAGCAGTGTTTGTCTCAAAGTCTGAGCAGTAAAAGAAAATGCGCACGGAAGTAGTGGATTTCCATGCAGTCTTGAAGAAGTAGTGTTGTCCTTCCAATGGAAAGACCGTGCTGACTCTCGACATGCTGACAGGTAATGGGCCACAACAGAGCAAACCCACAGCAGAGTCATTCGAAGTTTGGAAGAATATTGGTAGGTAGGTCATCACAGAGCAGACCCATTGCAGTCCTGGTAGAGAGTATTGGTTGGCCATCAAAGGTGCAGACCCACTGTAGACCTTGTAGAGATTGTGGACAGGCCCACTGTAGTCCTGGTAGAGATTGTGGTATTGGTTGGCCATCAAAGATGCAGACCCACTGTAGTCCTTGTAGAGATAGCCAGCAGCCATCTGTTGTGACTGTGCAGGTGCACAATCACCATCGAAGAGTCTTGCATAGAATATAGCAAGTCCATAAACCACCACTTGTGCACTCAGAAAGTTTTTCTTTTAATTGTCCTTAGAACCAGCAATGCTGTTATCCAGTCCCTTGCAGAATCATTAACACACATGCAAACACTATCAGTCCCTACTTCGCACATATTGTCCATATACTATGACCAACAGAAACGTGTGCAGTGAAATGTAACTGACAAGTTAATAATATCATGAACTGGTGACAATTACAATTTTATAACATAAGAATACAATAAAGGTACAAAATACATCATTAAAAAACATAACAATATAGATAACATTTGTAGTAAAACAGGCGTTACAAAAGAATAGAAATAGACATATACGTCAGTGTTACAGGAATTATGACATGAGTACATACATAAAAGATCACAATAACTTTTGAAACATCAACTTCACACATTAGCATTAACACAAAACAGAGTAAAAAATGTCTAAACATCTTTACAAAGTAAATAACATATTATTAATGCCAATTATATTCGAGGATAACAGTATTCCTCATCATAGTGAATGTAGCTTAATATTAAAAGAAAAAAAAATTCTATGAAACTACACAGAGACAGGAAGAAAACAAATACACAAGGGTACACAAACACATAGTGGGATAACACCAATAGGAAAGGACAGGGTTCGTTTCCAGTGTAACATTTGGTACTGCAGTCCAACCCAAAACTTCATATATCTTTCCTCTTATTTCATCCTCTGTTTCCACCAAAAAAAATTCTATCTAAGCATGCTTTCTGTATTTATATGTTCACACATTTCTTACTTCAACATTTATTTCCAAGAAAATCCTACCTAAACCTGTTTTATGTACTTTTTTCGTATTAATTCTCAATGCATTTCTTCCAATTCATCGCAACTCATTCTCTTATATAGTCTACCCCCTCTTAAGCTAACTTAAATCTACTGAGCTCAGATGCTAAACTAAGGGACGAGGCAATGCAGCATCACATAACAAATCAACACAAACAGCAATGCAAAAAATGCAAATTGGCAAAGCTAGCAGCATAAATGAGCAAAAGTCAAATTCAATAACACTATGCCTGGCAAACAGCAGCAACTTATACCTAAACATGACATAGCGCAAGCAGAAAAAATATTACACTAAACAACAATGCAGATAAGGGAAATGTATAATCACATCTTAATGTCTAAGTAATTAAAGTGGTGCACCACAACAACTGATTGTAAAAAGAAATATTACCATGTACTTGAAAAGAAAATTATGTGTTACTGTTACTTGTTCCTTCTTATTGTTCTTTCCTTTCCAAGTGCACCTTTTTTGAAGAATGTGGATCACAAAATTATTATTTAATAGATCTGTTGACAGAAAGTGTTCACATTAGCAAATGCATTTAATTTTATTTTATGAAACCAATGCTGCAACACAGCTGGAAAACAGATGTCAAATGAAATAAGCAATTACACAAACCAAAGCATAAAAACATCATTAATAGCTATGTGGCATTTCGTAAGTCAGTAGCTCTCAACTTTCATAGAAAGACACTTGTCATAATCAGGTGTGCAGTTGTACGAATATTTCCCATCAATTCATAAGCATTTCAGTAATTAGCACAAACTACGAGTAACCATATGTTTTCAGGTAATGAGCGTGTAATATTTGTGATGCTTTCTACAAAGGAACATCAATAGCCAGGATAATGGCCTCCCTTTTTTTTCTACCTGTGCCGCTGAAAGGCTAATGGCTTTTTTTTTTTTTTTTTTTTTTTCTTTTTTTTTTCGGGCGGCTGTCGCCCAGGTGGGTGCCCGCAACGCATTACGTGCAGGTGGTCACTTAACTTTCTTACGGAACTATTTACAACAGCAGTTTCCGCTACAGTGACAGTCTCACATAAAAATATTTCACAGGTCAAGAATTAGCGTTGCAAATCTGTAGAAAGAAAATTCTATAAATATAAGTGTCCAAATAAAATATTCATCAGCATTGTGATACACTCACGCATTTACGCACTTTCATAACTCTTAAAGCACGATTCTTGGTTTCCAACATACTTCTTATTCCTCATATACGGTATCATCATCTTATTGATCATAAACATATCTCAACAGCATAGTACACATCGTCGTCGTAATAATAACATCATAACACCTCAGTCAAATCTCAAAAACGTCGTAGCTTTCTGCAATAATTTCAAAAACTAAAAAAATATTCTCTGCTCATTTCAATAGTGTCATCTACCTCAAACGTACTTTAAAGATCATGATCTCATACCAAATATATCATTCAAAGCTCTCATAGTATCACAATGATTCCAAAAAAATATGAACAGTTCACTAAGTACAGACAAAATACAATTTCGTAAGTGTGAAGTTATCCAACGGTATAATTACGTAAACATCTGTCACTGATGTAGTAAAAAAAGTTTATCTCTCAGTTAAATGATCAGATAGCTGTGTAATTATGTGTTAGAGAAATATGGTACCGATGTGTAAAGTTGTATAAGCAAATACCATATTAGCTAGGGTTCCTTGTGGTTGCCACACACATGGTACACAAAGTAAGCATGTACCCCCCTGAGGATTATTATAATTATACCCTCAGGTGTTACAGATTACAGCAATGGAATGAAATGTATCACGGAAAACTTTCTTTGTAATTCAAAAATCTTTAAAAATAAATGTTTTAAGTACAAAATTAATCACTCAAATACGTGTCCTGTAGCGCTAAATATGCGTCTTGCTGTAAGATAATCTCTGTGGAAGTGTCGTAGTTATCGTCCTCCGAAAGCTAAGTTCTGCAGAAGACAATGTACTTACCTCATGATAAACGAAAGTGAAATGCTTTGCGTATAGATATCTTAGTTATTACGCTTATTGTTGTGGTGAAGAACGTACTGTGCTGTAACGTATTGTTGTGCTACGGAAAACCCTGTCTCATTGTAGCTATACTACAAAAGTTACTACTAAAACATGTTTTTCTTCCTAGAAGAATTCAGAAAACTGTGCAGATATAAAACAGATACACTGCAAAAGCAACATTGTAAATTGTCACTCATTAGTAGCGTCATGATAAAATCGTGTAGCTGTCACATAAACTAACCACTGTGCCATCTGGTATCTCACTGAAAGTACTTTAAATCCAGAATATATTTTCAAGTAAACCAAAATGTTGCATTAAAATCTCATTAGCAGTACCGGTACATGTTCTAAGCATGTGAGCCTTATAGTTGTTACGTAATCGTGCAACTAACAAGCAAGAATGCACACACACAATAACACTGTGTCGTCTGTTCACAATAACAATGCATTCGTAATTTCTGTTTAAATAAGTTCTCTTGGTTCTTGACTGGATATTTAACTTCAAACATTGTTGCATATTAACAGTTTCTAAGATTGAAAAAGAGTACTAGTAACGTGAAGTGAAAAATTTTATAGCAAAGACTAAGTTAAAAAGCAGATTATCTCTCAATAAATGATTTTACATGTGAAATGTGGTGTAAACCTTTACTCTTCCTAATACTCAGAGTTTGAACTTCAATGCAATTGTCAGGCGGTATACGTCGGTAAAGAATACTGGAGTTTTTCTCAAGGTTAGCGTCTATGTTATTTTTCTCTGAGCCAGCCGGCGCACGCGGCTGCCTGCTGTGCGAGTCATTGTCTGTCTCTTTGTTGGCGCGCGTCGTTATTGGGATTAGGAGACCTAACTTCTACAAATTCACCTCCTCAAGAGGGCCCTGCTCTGTTTGAAGCTCGCCAATTCTGATAGAATTCAGGTCTGTCGTTTTGTCGGTAGTTTACACAGTTTCTTTCGTGTCGGTCACGTGGTGGAGAATTTCTCCCTGAATCGTAACTGCGCGCTGAACTCTTGCGTCTGAAATTATTCTGTCTCCCTTGACAATAATAGTTCTGGTTACCATATTGTCTATTTCTATGGTTATCTCTGTCATATTCATTTCTACGGAAATGCGATCTTTCTCTGTAACTATTTTTCTGCCAGCGGTTGTCATAAGGGTGGTGTCTGTTTTGGTCACGATTTGTGTTGTGAGAATAGCCTTGTCGTGTCAAGTTATTACTTCTTTCATCGCGGAATTGCGACGGATGTGACCTGTAATTGTTGTGTTCCTGCTTTCGCGTTCCGCGATTGTCAGTGTCAATTTCTAATTCTTGTAACAGTCCCTGAAAAGCTTCAATGTCGTCTTTGCAACGTCCTGCTAAAATAATATGTCGTAAATGTTTAGGCAGTTTGATCAAGCAAATGCGGATGAGTTCTGAGGGGCTGTATGGGTTTGAAAGATACTGATTCTTATGCAACATGTCTTCAAAATATTTCATAAGACTGGAAAATCCAGATTGTTCGAAACGTTTGATCATTATGATGTTATGTTTTACGCGGTCTTGTGTGGCTTGAGACCAATATGCTGAGAGGAAGGCATGGTAAAATTCTCCCTCACTGTGGCAATCGTGAATTACCGATCGCATTCTTACAGCTGGTTCATTCTCTAAGTAGCCACACATAAATTCTAATCTGTGTTCCAACGACCAGTTGGGAGGAAAACAATGAGAGAATTGATGGAGCCATGCTTGTGGATGAATGTCGTTGGCAGAATTCTTAAATGTTTTGAATTTACGTGTAGTAATGAACAGCTTATAGTCAAAATCATCATGTCGGCGAGTCGCATATCGGTCATTGTTAGGTCGTGTCGGCCGTTCCATCTCGAAATTCGGTGCACATTGCCAGTTTCTTTCATAACTTCCGAAATGCCCTGTGTTATTATTTTGCGTCTTTTCCGTATTTCTAAGTCCCTCTTCCCGTGTTGGGGCGCGAGTGTCCTCTGAAATACGTAATTCTTGTATTACCTGTGTCAGCTGATCTTGTACTTCCAGGATTTCTCTTTGGTGTTGCGTATTAATTTGATTCTGATTTTGTTTGAATTTCCTAATTTGTTCATACTCTTCTGTGTCAGTGAAGGCTACAGGTGTTGTGTCATTCAGATCATCATCTACCTTTGTAGATAAGTTAGTGAACTGATCTGAAAGTTCGGCTACTTTATCCGATAGTGTACTTATTTCCTCAGTGTGTTTTTCTGAACCAAGTTTCAGAGTATCTACTGTGTCCTTTAAGTTTTCCTGAGTTTTTGCAAGTTGCGTAACCGAATCGGTAGATGCAACTGAGTCAAATTTAGCTTGCAAGGTCTCATGATTTTCATGAACAATAGTTTGCAGTTCTTTTATGGCTGCTTCGTGATTCCGTAATGCATTTTCATGCCGCGAAAAAATAGGTTGAAAATGCTCACAAATTTGAGTTTTTACGTCATTACAGACCTTTTGACATTTCGATTCGATGTTATGTAACTCAGTGGTTAAATCTACACGTGTTTGTTCAAGTGTAGTGTCTAACTTTTGAAGATTTTGTTCCATTGTGTCTAACTTTTCAAGCTTTTGTCCCATTTGTTGCATTAACTGTAATAACAATGCACTGGTGTCTGAAACATGTTCCTCAGTGCTTTTCGGCAGTGAATTTGCACCGGCAACATTCACATTTTGACAAGCGGAAAATGTGTCTTGACTCATTTGAGAAAACGGTGAGGACGCAAAACCTGAATCTACAGTATTTGCAAAATTGTGTCCTGACATTCCCGATTCCTGAGGCAAGCTGTTGCCGACCGATCGATCGATAATGCGTCCCTCTTCACTAATTGTTTCACTGTCCACGCCATTGTTTGCCGCCTGCTCCATTTCCCTATGAACAGTTACCAAATTACTACTTTGAACATCAGCTAATTCATTACTCGGTGGCGCTAACACACTGCTTTCATTTTCACTGTCATTTCTCAGTTTACTTTGGAGCCTAGTATTACGTTTTTCACACGCCATTATTGTCACAGTATTTCACACGACAACACAGAAAAACACAATTTGAAGAGCAAAAATAAGAGAACACATTGACATAACACTGAAAATAATATCTAGTTAATTACAGCTGCGAAATACTTGGTGCAAATCTATATGCATGCCACAACTGTTTTACTGTACAACAATGAAAGGCTACAACTACAAAGGAGATTCTCTCTACAATTACGCGCTAGCAATAAACAAAAGCTACACTAAATACACAAACTACAAGAAAAATCAGAAGATTCCAGTGAGGTATCCTAGGCTAAGGGTCGACATATGAAACGTCCCCTTTGAACAATTTATACACGACTGTGCTTAAACTGACACACAATATTTTTAGCGCAACGCAATCTGACTATCAAAGATCCCTGCAAAAGAATGGCCCTGACTAACATTAAACTATACCTCTCACAAATCACTTACCTCACAAAAATCTTCGCTGCTCAAGCTACTGCAATACAGCGAGCGCCACTACTGCCAGCTAAATAAAAGATTCAAACTATGGAAGGCACTAACTACTGATAGGGATAGTTAGCAAATGAAAGATATTAATAGAGAACGAACAATGTATTTACCTTGATATCATCACAAGTCATAATATATATATCAGTTCATGACAAATTACAAATCTCCGCCATCTCTCTCCCCACATCCACCACTGCTGGCGGCTCTCCTCCAACTGCGCAACGCTACGCGCTGTTCACAGCCAGCTGCCTAACACTACAATGGCGAGTATTACAACAATGCAAAGCAGACACAGACTGCCCACAGCACAGCCAGTGATTGTCATACAGAGGTGGCGTTACCAATAAAAAACCTAAACAGCCTACTTACATAGAGAAAACATAAACAGCCTACTTACATTGGCTAAAACCAATGGTGTGAATTCGATAGCAGTTTCAGCAGAGGGCTAGGACGTCTCTTGTCAGCAGCCTTAACTGGACAGAACTGCCTCGGTTCTGAAAGACAAGCGACTTGTGTCACGTAGACACGGCGTGAATTACTCTGGGAGAAAACTTGTAAAGACTCCACTGGGCCTTTGAAATAAATTTTGTAAACTAATTCCCCAAAATATTCCTTGACTGGCTGCCTGCCATCCTGCACACCGGGATCTCCTGCTGATTATGCAGTTTGGTTAACCACTGCGCCTTCCGGACATAGTGTTAATCAGAATTGCCTGCACTACCTAGGTACGCCTCCCCGGCTGACACTTGCTCACAACGAACGCCACCTACACTATGTGATCAAAAGTATCCGGACACCCCCAAAAACACACGTTTTTCATGTGAGGTGCATTGTGCTGCCACCTACTGCCAGGTACTACATATCAACGACCTGGGTAGACAATAGACGTCGTGAGAGACCAGAATGGGGCGCTCCGCGGAACTCACAGACTTCGAACATGGTCAAGTGATTGCGTGTCACTTGTATAGCACGTCTGTAAGCGAGATTTGCACACTCCTAAACATCCCTAGGTCCACGTTTTCCGATGTGATAGTGAAGTGGAAGCGTGAAGGGACACGTACAGCACAAAAGAATGACAGAGACTGTTGACTGACAGAGATAGCCGACAGCTGACAAGGGTCGTAATGTGTAACAGGCAGACATCTATCCAGACCATCACGCAGGAATTCCAAACTGCATCAGGATCCACTGCAAGTACTGTAAGAGTTAAGCGGGAGGTGAAAAGACTTGGATTCCACAGTCGAGCGCCTGCTCATTAGCCACACATCACGCCGGCAAATGCCAAACGACGCCACGCTTGGTGTAAGGAACGTAAACACTGGATGAGAGAACAGTGGAAAAACGTTATATGGAGTGACGAATCACGGTACACAACGTGTTGATCGGATGGCAGGGTGTGGGATTGGCGAATGCCCAGTGAAAGTCGTCTGTCAGCGTGTGTAGTGCCAACAGTAAAATTCGGAGGCTGTGGTGGTGTAGCGTGGTCATGTTTCTCATGGAGGGGCTTGTTGTTTTGAGTGGCACTATCAGAGCACAGGCCTACATTGATGTTTTAAGTATCTTCTTGCATCCAACAGTTGAAGAGCAGTTCGGGGATGGCAACTGCATCTGTCAACATGATCGAGCACCTGCTGATAATGCACGGCCTGTGGCGGAGCGGTTACACGACAATAACATCCCTGTAATGGACTGGTCTGTACAGAGTCCTGACCTGAATCCTATAGAACACCTTGGGGATGTTTTGGACGCCGACTTCGTGCCAAGCCTCGCCCACCGCAATCGATACCTCTCCTCAGTGGAGCACTCCGCGAAATATAGGCTGCCATTCCACAAGAAAGCTTCCAGCACCTGATTGAACCTACGCCTGCGAGAGTGGAAGCTGTCGTCAAGGCTAAGGGTGGGCCAACACCATTTCGAATTTCAGCATTACCGATGGAGGGCACCACAAACTTGTACGTCATTTTCAGCCAGGCGTCCACATACATTTGATCGTGTAGTGTATTCTCAGTCGCTGTCCATGTCCTCCATGCTCACTACTTTGTGGTTGCCACATGAGTTCGAACGTAACTGTGCGTCTGTACTGGAAGGTGGTGGATTCATGGCCAATCTAGGGGAATCAGTTGGATGAATGTATGGTGTCTGTTCTTTCTGACATGCACTGATTCCCACATAAACTTCTGATGCAGCTGACATCAATAATTCCTTCCCTTTCCTTTTCCTTTCGCCCCTCTCCACCTTATATTTACACAATATGTGTCACAGCTACGGATTCAACATGGTGCCTCTTCTTTCTGACATGCCTGACACGAAGCACTCATATAATGGAGATAAAATTGTAGAATATAAATAAGTTCAGCGGATAATTTTTCCTATCGGAAACGTTTAGAAAATTAAAGAAATATATCATCTTTTTTAATGTTCTTGTTTATCGCAGGATATCCAGAAGTTCCTGGATGGAGCTGAGCATGGCGTGATCTACTTCAGCCTCGGTTCGAACGTGAAAAGCACTAACCTCCCCCCTGAGATGATCCAGGACATTCTGCAGGTATTCAGACAGCTGCCACAGCGTGTCCTCTGGAAGTGGGAGAACGACTCGCTGCCTTCTCAGCCGGAGAACGTCATGATCCGAAAGTGGCTGCAGCAGCCGTCTGTGCTGGGTAAGCTGTCAGCAATTCCCGTCTTTCTCTATTCCAAAAAGCATACTTCATTTTATTCCTTTATACTGCATTGCATTCTATCTACACGGTAATACTATTATTAATACGTTACTATCATTAATTTTCTCACTCATACTGCAGCGGCAAAGTATCTCGAGCCTTAAGAATACATATAAACATTATAATTTAGCAGACGAAAAAAGGAAATAGAGAAAAGCAGAAAATTAAGAGCCTATCAGAAAGCGCAACACGACAAAGGAGGAACAGTTACAGGCTAAATGGAAAGTTGCAGAAATATGCAGGAATATGTGCAAGGCACATGCTGCTGATATGAGAAATCGTCCGTTGGAAAAGAAAAAGCACGTATGACTATTAAGAGCTAACACGGAATACCTGTAGAAGGCAAACATGGGAAGGCTGGAACATGTAGGAGATACATAGAGGACTGTGCAGATGATACAAACTTCAAGAGAATTGTGTGGAGAGGTAAGTGGAAGTAAATGGAGAGAGGTGAGACATGTTACTGCGAGAAGAATTTCGCAAAGTTCTGAAAGACGTACGTCGAAGCAAAGCACCAGGGATAACCAACCTTCCCTCAGAAATATTGATTTCAGCAGAAAAAAATGTCACGGCGGATGTGTTCCACTTGGTACGCAAGGTACATGCTGACAGGCAAAATGATCTCACACTTAGAGAACAAAGTAATAATTTCAGTTTCAAATATGATATGACATGCTGTATTACCGTAACATGAATTGTGTTCAGAAGAATGGAAACACTAGCAACTTGGAGATCATTTATCTGGGTTCTGGAGAAACACATGAGCCAGAAGTGACACTGATTTATCCTAGAAGACAGACTGGCCATAGCCTTCTTCAGGAACCACTCTGGCCACAAAGGAACTCTGTCACATTCAACCTTAGCAGCGGTCTGGAGTGGTGTGCGAAGGAGGTCGGAAAGCAGAGTACAGAGAGGCTCCCTGGTAGAGTGTGCAGGGACTAGACAGTAGCAGGACCTGGCAGCCAGGGGCAGTGATGGTGGGCTGTTGGAGGAGGGAGAGGGGGAAATGGTGAGGAGAAGAGAAGAGAAGCATAGAAGAGGAAAAACTGGTGGGTTACAGCCAGAGAGCAGTGCAGAATGAAGATAATGGGATGTGAGTTGGGAGGAGGTAATAAGCAGAGGGGGGAGAAACTGTTGAGTGGAGGCTGTGGGGGCAGTAGGTTATTGGGGGTTGAGATCAGGGAGATTATTTGGGTGGAAAACGTGTTGTAGGGCTAAATCCCATCTGCAGACTTCTGAAAAACTGGTGGCGGAGGAGAGGATCTATATGGCCCAGATTGTGAAGCCATCATTGACTCAAGCATATTATGTTGTGCTGCATATGCTCTGCTGTACGATATACCAAAGGGTAGCCCGCTTTGCACTTAGACTCAATGTGGCCATGGTCATTCATCTTGGTGGGTTTATGGTTGCTAGTCATACCGGCAGAGCTGGTGTATGACGAAGCTGCTTTCATGGTTGGCCTGGCTTCTCCCGCAGTAGGATAAGCCTGCATCAAGAATGTAGTAGGAAATGCTGGACAGCTGGATTGAGCAGGTCTTGCACCTTTCAAAAAGATCCATGTTGCAAGGGGTTCAGATTGTGCGTGGCTTAGGGATGGACTAGCATTTGTGGAGATCGACGTGGGACGAGACTCCCCTTTAGGAGGCAAAAAATTTTGTTATGTCGGCACCTGTGGCTTTAGTAATGTATCCCGATGAAAATGACCACTTCAGCTGTATCATAAATATTTATTTATGATGAAACTACTTTGATGCCGTTAGAGCCACAACATTAGGGGTGCTTATTTATTTCATCACACATTTCATCATGAGAGTGCACCACGAGAGGTAGGATGACCTACATTTTGGGGCATGATAGTAGATAAAGCCTTGAGGAAGGGCTCGTTCCAGTCTGGGGTGGTACAGAGTGATGTAGGGTGCGCTCCTTTCTACCTAATTCTTTGATGTGGTGGGGTGATAGAGGTGCCAGGAATTATCTCATGGAAAATCTGTTTGCGCACTGTGTCATGTGGATAGTGTCTGCCCAGTAAGGCCTTTGTGAGACCTTCAGCGTCTAGGCAAAGGAGTCATAGTCACTGCAGATATGCTGTCCCCAGGGAGTCTGGTTCTCTGAGATGGCCACTCTCGAAATGCAGGCACTTTTGATGGTGGATGGGTTTAATGTGGACAAACGCTTACATGGAGCCATCAGAGCGGAACTGGTCATCATCCATGAAGGTGTTGAGCTGGGTTGAGGAGGAGTAGCGGAAGCAGGTAGAAGAGGAGGTGTTTATCTTGTGAAGGAATGAGAATAGGATGTCTTAGCCTTGAGACCAAATTGTGATGGTATCATCAATGATCCTGAAATAGACCAGGGTTTTGGGAGGATAGGGAAGTTGGCTCTAGATGGACCATAAACGTTTTTGCATAGGAGGGTGTCACGCTTTAACATGAGCTGGAGGTTACGTTGAACTTTTGGGATGGGATCATTCTGGCTCAGCTGATTGCTGGAAAAGCCAGAGCAATGGCAGAGGGCCACTTCCAGGGAGTTAACATGGTTCATAAGAACAGCAGTGGAATCTCTGCCTGAAGGTTAGGCGGTATCTGATTGGAGGCTATTTATGTCACTCCTTTCTTCTGCTGAGAGGTTTGTAATCGAAGGAATGGACCTGGGAAAGCATTGTGAGGCCAAGATGTAAATAAATAATTTTTGTAGGTTACCAGGGGATGGTCAGATGGAACTGGGGAGTGTTAATTTTGGATGGTGGTATGAGTCCAGAGAGACTGGGTTCAATGGTATTAGATTGGCGTTATTTGGAGGGGTTGGCAGCAAAGAAGTCTTTACACCAGGTTTGTGAGGGACAGGGACTGGAGGAATCAGAACATCTGATTTTCAGTTTGGAAGGGCATTAGGGAGAAGTTGGGTGTTCTTTCACGGTTTAGGCAGCATTTGGAGAACAGAACGTGAGGCTGTGTTTCACCCAGCGAAAGGGATACGTTTTTGAACTGGACCAAAAATATGGGGCGGTGGCCCATCGTGGAAGCGATGGAGTTGGGGAAACGGGAAATATAGGAGATGGTTGAGAAGCAAACACAATAAGACGGATAAATATACGTAGAAATGCGCAAAAATAAGCACAAACACGTTAAAACACGAATTGTTAAAATGCTACAAACACCCCCAAAAACGCGAAATAGAGTCCAGAAACGCAGGGAAAGGGACGGGACGGATTAGGTATGAGAGAATGAGTGTGTTGGGGTTAGGGAAGAAAAAGGTACGACTGAGAACATGGTTCACATGTTCGTCTGACACAGTGAGGTGTGGAAAGTAATACACGAAAATACGTGAGTATGAGAGGAAATGAGATCAAGAGGAGTAATCATAATCATCAGAGGTAAGAACTTCGGACATAAAATGCTGCCCCAATAATCCGTGTGCTCACATGGCCTTGCACCATTAAGATCATTCATAGTGTGGCTTGGATGCCAGCGCATGTGCTGTTTGGAAGGCGGGGAAAAACCACAGGAAAGAAGTCGGAGAACAGACATTCAGACGAATAATGCTTTAGAGAATAATTGGAAACAAATATTTCATTCCGTTTTTCCATGAAAAGCAGCTGTTAAGCAAAATCAAACAATAAAATGGTCACGTTGGTATATGAACAATATTATAAAACGAATAGACCGATACCCACTGTATAGATGGCATGTTGAGTTGCAGGCAGGAATGATGAAAAGGTTGTTAAACACTTGAGCTGTTGACCAAAGCTTTCTTCAGAAAGTAAGACACACATGCGCGCACACATGCACGCACATATACACTCACTCAAACACACACATTCACACAATCATGCACACCCCACGGACTCATGACAGCTGTCTATAGTTGCTCCAACAAAAATGAAACTCCGTCATGTCGAACAAAAGCAGCAGGAAGAGGAGGGTTGGGGATAGGTGAGGTATACATGGTGCTGATTGGGGGAGGGAGGTGGCAGAGGGGAGGGGGTTCGAAATAAGTTGGTACTGTCTGATGGAGTGTACATGTACTAGATGCTGTCAGGACAAGGCTTCCAAGTACAGTGCTGGGAGGTTGTGAAGGAGGAGACGGAGATGGAAATGGAGAGTGGAGAGAAAGAGCAAAGAAGGGGAAAAGAAATGTTTGTGTATTGCCAGGGAGCAGTGTACAAAAAGAGTGAGGGTACATGAGCTGGGAGGACGTAGTACGACAGAGAAGGCAGAAACTGTTGGGTGGAGGCTATGGGCCCAGTGGGTTACCATATGCTGAGGCTGGGATGATTTCGGGAGAATATTTTGTAAGGATACTTCCAATCCATGTAGCTCAGAAAGATTCATGGTGCAGGGTGGAGTCTAGATCAACTGGAAAGTGATGCAGAAATTTAAAGTGTCTATGTTCTAACACAGTGCGACACACATCCCTGAAATCGACTCCCTTCCAGCACCTGAAGAACACTCCAAAAGTTATCCAACCTGCTTAAATCCTACTGCCACCTTCGAGCACCAGCATTCAGTCCCTATTCAACCTGCAGTGTTCCTCCTCGCCAAACCCTCATACCACCGAGTAATTGCATAATTGATATTTCGATCTTGCCACATCATCCAAAACTCCTTACCAACACTTCCCAAACTTCATAGACCAAACAATCCAAGAACATTGTTGTTAACCCTTCTACCAAAATCCTGAGCCACAGAAGTTTCTGTCCTATCCAAAGTCTCCAGTCACAGCCCAACACCCAAATTTAGCCACGCTGGACTTGTCAAAGACCTCTGGCCTTCTCCTGATCCCTGCAGAATAAACATTTCTTTGTCTCCAGTCCCTCCAACCAGAGGCAATCTAATGTCAACATTGAACCCTGTACCTCCCTGTTCATACATCGAATTGTGTTCCTCCCCTTCTGCCACCTAACGACTCCCTGGTCACCTTCCAGAATCACCTTACCTAAAACCTTGCCTCACCATCCTTCCCCTGGTCCTTTCCTAAGAAAACCAACCATTCAGCAGAAGAAATTACAGACATACACAGCCTCAAATCAGATTTCGACCTAATCACCCCACAAGCAGACAGACTTCTGCCTCACAGAAGTACTCTGAGAATTGTCTAGAAGCACTGTCAGAGCGATCCAATCCCAGTAGTCCAGCATAATCTCCAATCTGTGCTTATAGTTTTAGAACCCTCCCAGAACCTCTTTCTCGAATCTGTAACCCTACTCTTATGCTGTGACACCTCACACACTAATCTTATGCATGCTCCAAAAGTCCACAAGCCCAAAAATCCTTGACACGCTATGGAATCTGGTTCTTGTGCGGCTGTTCAAAGAATTTTGGCCCTCATTGACCAACACCTCCAACCAACTTCCTGAAATCTAGCCTCCCACATGGTTCAAATGGCTCTGAGCACTATGGGACTTAACATCTATGGTCATCAGTCCCCTAGAACATAGAACTACTTAAACCTAACTAACCTAAGGACATCACACAACACCCAGCCATCACGAGGCAGAGAAAATCCCTGACCCCGCCGGGAATCGAACCCGGGAACCCGGGCGTGGGAAGCGAGAACGCTACCGCACGACCACGAGATGCGGGCTAGCCTCCCACATCGAAGATGCCAACCACTTCCTTCACTAAGACTCCATCATTACCACTTCTTTATATCGTGGATCTCTAGCCATTACAGTTGATGCCACTTCACTACATGCCAGTATCCGTCTTGCTGCTATTGAACACTCCCTCTTCCAGTATTCTTCAGACACCAAACCTCATTCATTATACACCTTGCTGACTGTATCCTAATGTACAATTACTTCTCTTCTGCAGGATAGTTGTTCAAACAAATCCATGGCTAAGTCATGGACACATACATTAAACCTTTCTATCCGGTCATGTTTTTGATCTGTCTAGAGGAAACCTTTCTATCTCGAAAAACCAAAAAACCTGGTCTCTTTCAGGTTAATTGATGATACTTTCACAATGTGGTCACAGGGCTAAGACAACCTATCCTACTAAAGAAGCTGAACATCTTGTCCCCCATCCACTTTACCCTGTCCTCCTCAATGCAGCTTCACACATTCCTGGATGTTGATCTCCTCCTCTCTGAAGAATCCATCCTCACATCTGTACACATTAAACCAACCAACCAGAAACAATGTCTGCATTTCGACAGCTGCCAAAACTTACACACCAAAAGATCCATCCTGTACAGTGTGGCAACCATGGGACAGCATATCTGCAGTGACGAGAACTTTCTCGCCCACTATGCTGAAGGTCTCACAAAGACTTTCACAGGCAGATCCTCAGACATATCCAAAAACAGATTTCCTGTGCCATAACCCACGTACCTTAATACACTCACCAATCCCAAGAGATACCTGTAAAGGCACACTCCCTTCATCATCCAGTATCACCACAGACTGAAACAGCTGAACCACATATTGCACCAGGGCCCTTATAATGTATTACCATTCCCTGAAATGAGAGATCCAGACTCCTTTGCACACATCCTAATGTGCCCATATGTCGACCTGCCAGCCTCCTGAAGCTACACACAATTCCAGTTGTTTGCCAAAGAGGTTGCATCCTTGTGGAGGATCCAGGTGCAAGACCTGCCCAATCCGCCCACTCAGCACTTCATATTCCAATTATTTCGTAAACTTACTCTACCTCATGAGTGGCTGGGACATCTGTGAAGGCATCTATCCCACATACTGCATAGCTTACTGCATTAGTGTAACTACCAATCTGACACATGTCAGGATGAATGGCCACCACCAGATTCTGACCAAGTGTAAAAAGTTTTGCCCTATGGCATGTAGTTCAACATGACATTTCTTATTTCAATGACACCTTCACAACCTCAACATTTGCATCCTCCACTATACTACCAACTTTTCTGATCTGCACAGACAGGAGTTATCCCTGTAGTACACTATCCATCCGGAAATCGCCCCAGGCTCAACCTACAGTAGTGAACTCTCCCCACACTCTCCACCCAAAAGTCTCTGCCCTCCCCTGTCCTATTACTTCCTCCAAACTCACCCCCCCCTCCCCTCACTGTACACTGCTCTCTGCCAGCACACCCATTGTTATTTCCACCTTCTGCCCTTCTACTTATCCATTCCCCATTACCCACCACTGGCCCCGCCCCCCACCCCTACCACCACGTCACAGCTGGTCCTGTGATCATCTAGTCCCTGTATGGTCAGCCAAGCAGTGCCAGTTTCGTCCCCCTCCTCCAGTAACCTGCTTTCCCTCACCCTTCCCCACCCCACCCTATAATGCACCACCCAATCAACATGACGCAGTTGCAAACTGTCCAGTGGTCATGTGTGCATGAGGTACACTTGCTTTCATTGTTCAAAAACTCAAATGCCTAACAGTTTTTTAGTGGCCCCTGTCTGCATCACACCATATCATATCATCTTTACTACGAGAAGCTGTGTACTTTTAACAATACTGCTGTTACTTCAACATGGACTTTGCATTGCTTCATATTAATCTAGTCGATAACGCAGCACAAATGGTTTGTAATGTTCCAAAAAGTTTAATTTCATCTCTTTCAATATGAGAAATAGTGATAAATGCCAGAAAGAAATTTGAGTGTTAGCTCTTGGTGGACGAAAGAAGCACAACAGAGATTTGTGTAGGAGTGCGAGATAACCAGCTGCAGGACCAAATAACTATGCATTTCAGCTTTGGTCGGTTAGTATTATAGCGAAGCATGTGGCTGTACAGGTAGTAAAACCGACGGTAAGAACGTATTTATTAGCAACTGACTATAAAAATAATAATGTATTAATTGCTTTTGAAAAAATTTCACTGCACATACTATTGAACGAATACCAGATCAGTGTGATAAGGTAATTTAAAATCTGTCAAAGCTCCTTCATAAACAATACAACCTTCAAGGCGAAGGGAGAGGAAATAAACACAGTGGAGGTAAAAGTAAAAACTTATTGTTTACATGAGAGAATACTATAACTGGTGCTCCAGTTGTTAATGGAACAAGTCATTTACCAAGTCCAATAATTATAATACTCATTAACACAAGGAAAATTATTACAGATGTGTCATCTCTAGTAAATACACTATAAATATGATCATCCCAAATTAGTCTTCCAGGTAGTACTAATTCATTTGTAACAGGTATTGTAATTGAGGTTTTTAATAATCCTGCCCAAGCTCCCAAAAAACTCTAGAGTTAACAAATGTCTTGATGCTTCATAAGCATAATTTTTCCTTATGGTCCCTAAGTTCCTCATGACAGAGACGTCTGATAGCTTGGAGTGATCGCAAAAACGAGTGCCCATTTAATTTTCCTCACATTACGCTTGTTATCGTTTGCCTCCCTTAAAATCTCATTACTTTTATGAACATTTTTGTTTAGTTCACTTAATTCTGTCTCACTTCTGTTTTCTTTCCTTCTCTTCAAGAACTATCATCCCCTCGCAAACTGTGCTTTGTCCCCAGAATAGTTGTTTCTATTGTTCGTCTTCTGAACAAGAAAAATATGTAACTGTTCCCCAACTAACCTTCTTAGGCAGTATTATTCATATTTTCGGTACTAGTATACTTTACATTCATTAATAAAGGGTTCGGGTAAGTAAAAAAGCAATTGTGCAGTTATGGGTGCATCCATAGTGGAGTACAAGTTTGTTGGTTGTGTATGTAGCATATTGAAGGAGCACAAGTCAGTTAAAATATTTAGAAGACTCTAAAAACAAGTAATTCAAGAATAACATATGCCATATTGGCTTAATACATTAACGAATTAACCCAAACATGTGATTGAGTACAATTTTTTGTAACACAATGAAATATGCCTTAAGACAAAAAAATTACAAAAAAAAAGAATGACGACGCACCATGATGGAACTTTCCGCATGGCACGGAAATCGGAAGAAGCGAAGAATATCTGTTGACAAACAAATTATTACAACTTCACAAAAGGTGGCTGATTTATTGAAGAGAAAGTGCTTCACAAATTCAGCAAGTCAGTAACAAGTTGGTCCATGTCTGGTATCTATCCAATCATTGATTGATAGAGTTGTTGAATGTCTTCCGTATGATATCACACCAAATTCTGTCCAGTGGCAAAGTTAGATCGTGATATCCCAAGGTGGCTGCAGGGCCCTGCCATAATGCTCCAAACGTTAACTGGGGAGATACAAGTCAACCTTGCTGGCAAAGATAGGTTTTGGCAATCACAAGGTGAAGCAGGAAATGTAAGTCCTGGATAGATTGCCATTAAGGGCAGCAAAACTGGGTACAGAATATTGTCGATGTACTGCTGTGGTTTAACAGTGCCGCGAATGATAATCACAGTGATCCTACCCTAAAATGAAATGGTTTTCCAAACCATCACTCCCAGTTGTCAGACAGGACAGCATGGCAGGTGACAGTCACTTTGGCAGCCCACCGCTGCCTGGCGCGCCACCCATACGCATCTTCGCTGATCGTCGGCATCTGGAATCTCATTTACTGCAGTAGAGTTCTCTTCAGTGATGAGGCCCGCTTCGAACTGAGCCCCGATATCTGAAGACGTATCGGACAGCGTCGGGATATCAACCTCATTGTCGCCCCACATACAGCCAGATTGTCTGAGGTGCTACTGCATTTCATACCAGGACCCCTTGGTTGTCATCCGTGGCATTGTTGCAGGGCAGTGGCAGGTCGACGATATTCTGTGACCTGTTTTTGTTGCCCTTCATGTCAAGCCATCCTGGGCTTACTTTTCAGCAAGATAATGCCCTTCCACACAGGGCGAGAGTTTCTACTGTTTTCCATACCCTGCCTTTGCCAGAAAGGTCGCCGGACCTCTCCTCGAGTGAGGGTTTTTGAAGTTCGAGATTTTGTTGATGTAATGCGCAAGTTGAACAGGATTTGGCACTATAGTCCTCAGCAAGACATCACTAAACACCAAGCCTAATAACTGCTTGAATAAGGGTCGGAGGAGGACCAATGCGAAATTGACCTGCTGAGTTTGTGAAGCTTCATCTCTTCCATAAATCATCCATTTCTTCAACGGTAATCATTTTTTGTCAATACATGTACCGATTTCAGTGCCATTCCGTCGTGAAGCCCGGTTTTTGTCTTAGAGTGTACATTCAAAACGGTTAGGATCCGACTGCAGAGTGGCAAGTATGTCTGTGTACGGCAATCAGATTATGTTGTACTATTATTTATTTCAAGCTTCTGCTTCCAGTCACTTTTTTTGTGTTTAATACAACATAATGCAACGCGTTTCGAACATGTTCTGTTCATGTTCAAGAGTTTGTATATACATACATACATACATACATACATAGAGAAATGTTACTTAAATATAAACAGTCTTAAAGTAGATTAATCTAGAACACTTTGTTTTTTACTGTAACTGGTGGTGTGGCATTTGGGGGGAAGGAGGGGGGGCAGTGTGTATCTAGAAAACGAAGTCAGTGATGTCTTCTGCTGGTTTTCTTCTTTGTTGTTGTTGACTATGTATATCACTGCCTGTGTCGGATGCAAGATAGATTTGCATCAGTTGTGTGTTACGAAAATAGTGTGACAGCTGATCACTTACAATTACATCATCTTGCTGCTTCACTTGCATCACTGGTGTAATGGCGGAGCTGTTGGTTGACATTACACTATTGCACATTACATTTTGTCACTGACTGCCACCGCACAAATTGCTTCGATGTTATACACATAACACAAAATGGCGGACTGTAGCATGTGAGTCTGTATCGATTATCGAGGTTTTGTATCGATATTCTTGGTTCTACTCAATTATTTACATTGACATTTCTTGAATCTATTGAGTTAGAACTGGCTTAAGACTGCTGAAGATTTTTGAGTTCTTGAATACCGTTATTTCGTTAAGAATGTTATCTCCATGCTTTGTGTTATGTATGAAAATTTCCATTTCTTCCATGATATCCATTCTTTTACTTTTTCCTATTTTGTGTAAAATTTTGAGGTTCACTTCGATTTTCAAAGGGTGGCCTGTATCTTTAATGTGAGTTGCTACTGCTGTTATAGCCATTATGGCTGAAAATAATTATGTTGTACTATTTTTGTACTCTGTATCAGTTGCTGAATTAACGTGTTGTCTTTTCCTTGCAGCTCATCCGAAAGTCCGCCTTTTCATAATGCAGGGTGGTCTCCAGAGCTTGAACGAGGCCACATACCATGCAGTTCCATTAGTGGTCATCCCGGTCTTCTCTGACCAGCACCATAACGCTGCAAAGATTGCACAGTCACAGATTGGCGTCAGGTTGAATATTCAAGACGTCACGAAAGACACATTTCTGCGTTCCATACGTACGGTTCTGGAAGACACGACGTAAGTCAAAGTAATGTTTTATAAGCACTATTGCCAATTAAAAATTATCTTGTACACAGACCAAAAAAAGTTTTGCGTCACTTCGGTTCCGAGAGTTCTGGAACCTGTACAGATAATTGGAATTGAGATCAACATAAACATCATTTTCGCCCTTTATAGCCTATTGCTAATAAAAACCACACATTGCATGTTGTACCGCCATACAGCGAGACCTACAGAGGTGGTGGTCCAGACTACTGTACACACAGGTACCTCTAATACCCAGTAGCACGTTCTCTTGCATTGATGCATGCCTGCATTCGTCGTGGAATACTATCCACAAGTTCATCGAGGCACTGTTGGTCCAGATTGTACCATTCCTCAATGGCGATTCGGCATAGATCCCTCAGAGTGGTTGGTGGGTCACGTCGTCCATTAATAACCCTTTTCAATCTATTCCAGGCATGTTCGACAGCGTACATATCTGGAAAACATGCTGGCCACTCTACTCGAGCGATGTCGTTATCCTGAAGGAGGTCTTGTACAAGATATGCACGACGGGGACGCTAATTGTCGTCCATGAAGACGAATGTATCGCCAATGTGCTGCCGATATGGTTGTACTATCGGGCGGAGGATGGCATTCACGTATCGTACAGCCGTTACGGCGCCCTCCATAACCACTAGCGGCGTACGTAGACCCCTCATAATGCCACCCCAAAACAGCAGAGATGCTCTACCTTGGTGCACTCGCTGGACAGTGTGCCTAAGCGTTCAGCCTGACCTGTTTGCCTCCAAACACGTCCACGGCAGTTGTATGGTTGAAGGCATATGAGACACTCATCGGTGAAGAGAATGTGATGCCATCTCTAGACTTCTGCGGTCGTAGGAGGAAAAGTAAGTTTTATTGAATGCTACACTACAGAGGTAAAATAGTCCCCCATTCGGATCTCCGGGCAGCGACTACTCAGGAGCACGTCGTTATCACGAGGAGAAAACTGGCGTACTACGAATTGGAGCGTGGAATGTCAGATCCCTTAATCGGGGAAGTTGGTTAGAAAACTTAAAAAGGCAAATGGATAGCTTAAAGTTGGATATAGTGTGAATTAGTGAAGTTTGGTGGCAGGAGGAAAAAGACTTTTGGTCACGTGAGTACAGGGATATATATATATATATATATGAAGATGAACAGATAGAGAAAGTGTATAAGGATATTGAAAGGGTAATGCAGTATGTAAAGGGGGACGAAAATCTAATAGTTGTGGGCGACTGGAATGCAGTTGTAGGGGAAGGAGTAGAAGAAAAGGTTACAGGAGAATATGGGCTTGGGACAAGGAATGAAAGAGGAGAAAGACTAATTGAGTTCTGTAACAAGTTTCAGCTAGTAATAGCGAATACCCTGTTCAAGAATCACAAGAGGAGGAGGTATCCTTGGAAAAGGCCGGGAGATACGGGAAGATTTCAATTAGATTACATCATGGTCAGACAGAGATTCCGAAATCAGATACTGGATTGTAAGGCGTACCCAGGAGCAGATATAGACACAGATCACAATATAGTAGTGATGAAGAGTAGGCTGAAGTTCAAGACATCAGTCAGGAAGAATCAATACGCAAAGAAGTGGGATACGGAAGTACTAAGGAATGACGAGATACGTTTGAAGTTCTCTAACGCTATAGATACAGCAATAAGGAATAGCGCAGTAGGCAGTACAGTTGAAGAGGAATGGACATCTCTAAAAAGGGCCATCACAGAAGTTGGGAAGGAAAACATAGGTACAAAGAAGGTAGCTGCGAAGAAACCATGGGTAACAGAAGAAATACTTCAGTTGATTGATGAAAGGAGGAAGTACAAACATGTTCCGGGAAAATCAGGAATACAGAAATACAAGTCGCTGAGGAATGAAATAAATAGGAAGTGCAGGGAAGCTAAGACGAAATGGCTGCAGGAAAAATGTGAAGACATCGAAAAAGATACGATTGTGGGAAGGACAGGCTCAGCATACAGGAAAATCAAAACAACCTTTGGCGACATTAAAAGCAAGGTGGCAACATTAAAAGTGCAACGGGAATTCCACTGTTAAATGCAGAGGAGAGAGCAGATAGGTGGAAAGAATACATTGAAAGCCTCTATGATGGTGAAGATTTGTCTGATGTGATAGAAGAAGAAACGGGAGTCGATTTAGAAGAGATAGGGGATCCAGTATTAGAATCGGAATTTAAAAGAGCTTTGGAGGACTTCCGGTCAAATAAGGCAGAAGGGATACATAACATTCCATCAGAATTTCTAAAATCATTGGGGGAAGTGGCGACAAAACGACTATTCACGTTGGTGTGTAGAATATATGAGTCTGGCGATATACCATCTGACTTTCGGGAAAGCATCATCCACACGATTCCGAAGACGGCAAGAGCTGACAAGTGCGAGAATTATCGCACAATCAGCTTAACAGCTCATGCATCGAAGCTGCTTACCATAATAATATACAGAAGAATGGAAAAGAAAATTGAGAATTCGCTAGGTGACGACAGTTTGGCTTTAGGAAAAATAAAGGGACGAGAGGGGCAATTCTGACGTTACGGCTAATAATGGAAGCAAGGCTAAAGAAAAATCAAGACTCTTTCATAGGATTTGTCGATCTGGAAAAAGCGTTC
Organism: Schistocerca americana; assembly: GCF_021461395.2. NCBI lineage: Eukaryota > Metazoa > Arthropoda > Insecta > Orthoptera > Acrididae > Schistocerca > Schistocerca americana. The sequence continues at coordinate 12,685,823 of NC_060120.1, read as the reverse complement.
GACAATATAAAATGGTGCAAGCTGTTCGAGATTCTGAGAAAAGTTGGGGTAAGCTATAGGGAGAGACGGGTCATATACAATATGTACAACAACCAAGAGGGAATAATAAGAGTGGACGATGAAGAACGAAGTGCTCGTATTAAGAAGGGTGTAAGACAAGGCTGTAGCCTTTCGCCCCTACTCTTCAATCTGTACATCGAGGAAGCAATGATGGAAATAAAAGAAAGGTTCAGGAGTGGAATTAAAATACAAGGTGAAAGGATATCAATGATACGATTCGCTGATGACATTGCTATTCTGAGTGAAAGTGAAGAAGAATTAAATGACCTGCTGAACGGAATGAACAGTCTAATGAGTACACAGTATGGTTTGAGAGTAAATCGGAGAAAGACGAAGTTAAAGGGAAGTAGTAGAAATGAGAACAGCGAGAAACTTAACATCAGTATTGATGGTCACGAAGTCAATGAAGTTAAGGAATTCTGCTAACTAGGCAGTAAAATAACCAATGACGGACGGAGCAAGGAGGACATCAAAAGCAGACTCGTTATGGCAAAAAAGGCATTTCTGGCCAAGAGAAGTCTACTAATATCAAATACCGGCCTTAATTTGAGGAAGAAATTTCTGAGGATGTACGTCTGGAGTACAGCATTGTATTGGTAGTGAAACATGGACTATGGGAAAACCGGAACAGAAGAGAATCGAAGCATTTGAGATGTGGTGCTATAGACGAATGTTGAAAATTGGGTGGACTGATAAGGTAAGAAATGAGGAGATTCTACGCAGAATCGGAGAGGAAAGGAATATGTGGAAAACACTGATAAGGAGAAGGGACAGGATGATAAGACATCTGCTAAGACATGAGGGAATGATTTCCATGGTACTAGAGGGAGCTGTAGAGGGCAAAAACTGTAGAGGAAGACAGAGATTCGAATACGTCAAGCAAATTATTGAGGACGTTGGTTGCAAATGCTACTCTGAGATGAAGAGGTTAGCTCAGGAAAGGAATTCGTGCGCGCCGCATCAAACCAGTCAGTAGTCTGATGACCAAAAAAAAAGTTCTAGGAGAGTGATGACCTCAGTAGTTAAGTCCCATAGTGCTGATGACAAAAAAAAAAATAAATAAAATAAAATAAAATAAAATAAAATAGAAGCGCGGGTTAGCTACTACGAACAGCATAGTGAACGCATTATTGTAGCCAATATAGACACGAACCGCACGCGTACCCCTGCAGGAGGACAAGTTTCCATACCAACTAGCTCCGCAGATGACTAACAGGTTGAAAGAATGTATGATGAGCTAAAAGAAATCATTCAGATAGTAAGGGGAGACGAAAATTTAATAGTCATACGGGACTGGAATTCGATAGTAGGAAAAGGAAGAGAACCAAAGTAGTAGGTGAATATGGAATGGGGGTAGGTAATGAAAGAGGAAGCAGTCTGGTAGAATTTTGCACAGAGCATAACTTAACAAACCTAATACTTGGTTTAAGAATAGGTTGTATACATGGAAGAGGCCTGGAGACACTGGAAGGTTTCAGATATATTACATAATCGAAAGACAGAGATTAGGAACCAGGTTTAAAATTGTAAGACATTCACAGGGGCAGATGTGCAATCTGACCACAATCTATTGGTAATGAACTGTAGATTAAAACTGAAGAAACTGAAAAAAGGTAGGAATTTAAGGAGATGGGACCTGGATAAACGGAAAGAACCAGAGGCTGTAGAGAGTTTCAGGCAGAGTATTAAAGAACAAATAACAAAAACAGGTGAAGGAAATACAGTACAAGAAGAATTGCTAAATTTGAGAGATGAAATAGTGAAGGCAGCAGAGGATCAAGTAGGTAAAAAGACGAGGGCTAGTAGTAGGTAGAAAGACGAGCGGTAACTGAAGAGATATTGAATGTAATTGATGAAAGGGGAAAAAAAATGCAGTAAAAGAAGCAGGCGAAAAGGAACGCAAACGTATCAAAAATGAGATCAAGTGCAAAATGGCTAAGCCAATGGAGGCTAGAGGACAAATTTAAAGATGTAGAGACATATATTAGGTAAAAGGTAGATACTGCCTACTGGAAAAGTAAAGAGACCTTTGTAGAAAAGAGAACCACTTGTATGAATCTCAAGAGCTCAGATGGAAAACCAGTCCTAAGCGAAGAAGGAAAGCGGAAAGATGGAAGGAGTGTATAGAGGGTCTATACAAGGGCGATGTACTTGAGGGCCATTTTTATGGAAATGGATGGGGACTTCGATGAAGATGAAATGGGAGATATGATACTGCGTGAAGAGTTTGACAGACCACTGAAAGCCTTAAGTCGAAACAAGGCCCCAGGGGTAGACAACATTCCATTAGAACTAGTGATGGCCATGGGACTGCCAGCCATGACAAAACTCTACCATCTGGTGAGCAAGATGGATGATACAGAGGAAATACCCTCAGATTTCAAGAAGAATGTAATAATTCCAATCCCAAAGAAAGCAGGTGTTGACAGGTGTGAAAACCGCCGAACTATCAGTTTAATAAGTCTCAGATGCAAAATACTAACATGAATTCTTTACAGACGAATGGAAAAACTGGTAGAAGTCAACCTTGGGGAGGATCAGTTGGGGTTCCGTAGAAATGTTGGAAGACGTGAGGCAATACTGACCCTACGATTTATCTTAGAATATATAATAAAGAAAGGCAAACCTACGGTTCTAGCATTTGTAGAGTTAGAGAAAGCTTTTGACGAAGTTGACTGGAATACTGTCTTTCAAATTCTGAAGATGGCAGGAGTCAAATACAGGGAGCAAAAGGCTATTTACAATTTGTACATAAACCAGATGGCAGTTATAAGCGTCAAGGCGGGTGAAAGGGAGGCAGTGATAGGAAAGGGAGTGAGACAGGCTTTTAGACTATCCCCAATGTTATACTAATCTGTTTATCGAGCAAGCAGTAAAGGAAACAAAAGAAAAATTTGGAGTAGGAATTTAAAACCATGGAGAAGAAATTAAAATTCGGAGGGTTGCCGATGACATTGTAATTCTGTCAAAGACAGCAAAGTACCTGGAAGAGCAGTTCAGCGGAATGGACAGTGTCTTGAAAGGAGGATATAAGATGAACATCAACAAAAGCAAAACGAGGATAATTGAATGTAGTCGAATTAAATCAGGTGATGCTGAGAGAATTAGATTAGGAAATGAGATACTTAAAGTACTAGATGAGTTTTGCTATTTGGGGAGCAACGTATCTGATGATGGTAGAAGTAGAGAGGATATAAAATGTGGACTGTCAATGGCAAGGAAAGCGTTTCTGAAGAAGAAAAATTTATTAACATCGAGTGTAGATTTAACTGTCAGGAAGTCTTTTCTGAAAGTATTTGTATGGATTGTAGCCATGTATGGAAATGAAACATGGACGATAAATAGTTTGAACACGAAGAGACTAGAGGCTTCCGAAGTGTGTTGCTACAGAAGAATGCTGAGGTTTAGATGGGTAGATCGCGTAACTAAAGAGGAGTTACTGAACAGAATTGGGGGTAAGAGGAATTTGTGGCACAACTTGACTAGAAGAAGGGATCGGTTGGTAGGACATATTGCTAGGCATCAAGGGATCACCAATTTGGTACTGGAGACCGGCGTTGAGGGTAAAAGCATAGAGGGAGACTAAGAGATGAATACACTCAACAGATTCAGAAGGACGTAGGTTTCTGTAGGTACATCGACATGAAGAAGCTTGCTCTGGATACGGTAGCATGGAGAGCCGCATGAAACCAGTTATCAGGACCACAAAAAAATTGTTCAGATGGCTCTGAGCACTATGGGACTTAACATCTGTGGTCATCAGTCCCCTAGAACTCAGAACTACTTAAACCTAACTAACCTAAGGACATCACAGACATCCATGCCCGAGGCAGGACTCGAACCTGTGGCCGTAGCGGTCACGCGGTTCCAGACTGAAGCGCCTAGAACCGCACGGCCACAGCGGCCGGCTATCGTGACCACAGCAACAACACTACAGAAACGTCTCTTCCACATGACACTATTTTGCAGCCACGAGGTCCCTTTAGCTAACGGTCAGGACGTTCTACCAAACGTTCAGCTTCTCGACGGCATAAATCCACTCCAGGGCGCATACAGTACCTTCATTGTGTGACAAGAACGGTGATGTTACTCTTTACAGTGACACCGAATTAGAGTTACTGAACACAGATTTCAGGAATGCCATCACCGAAGAAGACGAAGTAAATATTCCAGAACAACTGACAACGTAACTTCAAAGTAGATTGTCGGTGTGGGAAGCAGTTTAGATAACTTGATAAACGCAAGGCTTCCGGTTCAGACTGTCAGGTTCCTTTCAGAGTATGCTGATGCAATAGTTCCATGCTTAGCAGTCAGGTACAACAGATCGGGGCTGTACGGAGGATGACCTAGAGTTTCCCATCGAAATAATGTGATGAGATCTTTGGTCTGATTTGCCACATGCGGACGGGCATTGTCTTGCAGCAAAACGATGCCCTTGCTCAACATCCATGGACTGTTGCTTTGATTCTGGCGTGACGTAGGCCACTCATGTCTCATCGCCCGTAATAATTTGGCTTAAGAAATCATCACCGTCGTTGTGGTACCGCTCAAGGAAAGTCAATGCACTGTCTAAACGTTTGGTTTTGTGCACATTCGTCAAAATTTTCGGTACCCAACGTGCGCACAATTTTCGGTAATGCAAGTGCTCGGTCTCAGTGCCATACAAAACACTACGAGAATCATAAGTAAAGTCATCCCGCAAGGAAGAAATCGTAAAGCGTCTGTTTTCTCACACCTTATTGTCCACTTCCTACACCAAACTTTCATTAATGACCGAAGGACGCCCACTCCGTTGTTTGTCATGCACATTTATGCCGCCATCTTTAAATGCTCTCACCCACTTTGTTACCATTCCATCACTCATAATGTTTTCTCGATCACTTTTAGGCCTTTACCACTAAAAAATCTTATAACAGTTCGTACTTCACAGTCGGCGGGACTCACGATTATCGGAGGCATCTTAAACACTCAGTACACAACGTAAACACGCAAGAATCAGACTGTAATTGCGTCGGTGCGTAGATTAAGGTGCAGGCTTTCATGTAAAAATAAAATTATTCATATCTCTTAGCACGTCTTTTTTTATAAATTTCAAAACGGTACTTACTTAAAAAACACGCCTCATAGCTTACTGGCTGGGAGGTACCAGGATTAAGGAGGTTAATTTCTTCAGGAAGCTCCTGCTGCGCATTTCTACATCCATGATTACTTTCTATCAAGTGAGCGGTCCCCAATTCCTGGGGACAGTATGGTAAACCTCTAGAACCGAAGTTCTAGAAAGCCCATACCGTCCTCAATAAATGCCGAACCTGCAGCGCGTCAGCTCAGCAAGAGGCCGACAGGTGAGGTGGTGCCGTCGTTCGCAGTCCCTGTGGAATCAACCAGTGCAGCCTAAAGGGTCCTCAGCACCAACCCTTGCATCTTCCTCTTGCTGGGAGACCCACTTAAGTCACTTTAAAGTTGCCAATCGTCCTGCTGGTTCTCCTATAGTTGTCATGTTGTTGATGTAATATCCACTGCTTACAGTCGTCCTCAGCGTAGACACTGATTCCGGCGTCGGTGAATTCTCGAGGATATTAATTCAGTCTCTCAGTATTCTATTGAGCGTTAACACTTACAATTCGCTTGCTCATATACTCTACATATTGTCTAACTTTCTGGCTACCTCGGTCACGAGGTGCTATTTTTTACTTAGTGTACCAACACCGTTTACTTGAGTCTGCAAATCTTAGTAGGCTGGGCACTCTATAACAATATGGTCTCGTGTACCGATGTTGCCACATGATCATGTATTTTTCGAACGTTTCTTTATCTTCTACACTACTGGCCATTAAAATTGCTACACCAAGAAGAAATGCAGATGATAAACGAGTATTCATTGGACAAATATATTACACTAGCACTAACATGTGATTACATTTTCACGCAATTTGGGTGCATATATCCTGAGAAATCGGTACCCAGAACAACCACCTCTGGCCATAATAACGGCCTTGATACGCCTGGGCATTGAGTCAAACAGAGCTTGGATGGCGTGTACAGGTTCAGCTGGCCATGCAGCTTCAACACGATATCACAGTTCATCAAGAGTAGTGAGTGGCGTATTGTCACGAACCAGATGCTCGGCCACCACTGACCAGACGTTTTCAATTGGTGAGACATCTCGAAAATGTGCTGAGCAGGGCAGCAGTTGAATATTTTCTGTATCCAGAAAGGCCCGTACAGGACCTGCAACATGCGGTCGTGCATTTTCCCGCCGAAATGTAGGGTTTCCCAGCGATCGAATGAAGGGTAGAGCCACGGGTCGTAACACATCTGAAATGGAACGTCCACTGTTCAAAGTGCCGTCAATGCGAACAAGAGGTGACCGAGACGTGTAACCAATGGCACCGCATACCATCACACCGGGTGATACGCCAGTATGGCGATGACGAATATACGCTTCCAATGTGCGTTCACGTGATGTCGCCAAACACGGATGCGACCATCATAATGCTGCAAACAGAACCTGGATTCATCCGAAAAGTGACTTTTTGCCATTCGTGCTTCCAGGTTCGTCGTTGAGTACACCATCGCAGGCGCTCCTGTGTGTGATGCAGCGTCAAGGGTAACTGCAGCCATGGTCTCCGAGCTGATTGTCCATGCTGCTGCAAACGTCGTCGAACTGTTCGTGCAGATGGTTGTTGTCTTGCGAACGTCCCCATCTGTTGAATCAGGGATCGAGACGTGGCTGCACGATCCGTTACAGCCATGCGGTTCAAAATGGCTCTGAGTACTATGGGACTTAACTTCTGAGGTAGTCAGTCCCCTAGAAATTAGAACTACCTAAACCTAAATGACCTAAGGACATCACACACATCCATGCCCAAGCAGGATTCGAACCTGAGACCGTAGCGGTCGCGCGGTTCCAGACTGTAGCGCCTAGAACCGCTCGGCCACATCCGCCGGCTACAGCCGTGCGGATAAGATGTCTGTCATCTCTACTGCTAGTGATACGAGCCCATTGGCAACCAGCACGGCGTTCCGTATTACCCTCCTGAACCCACCGATCCCATATTCTGCAAACAGCCATTGGATCTCGACCAACGCGAGCAGCAATGTCGCGATACGATAAACCGCAATCGCGATAGGCTACAATCCGACCTTTATCGGAAACGCGATGGTACGCATTTCTGCTCCTTACACGAGGCATCACAACAACCTTTAATCAGGCAACGCCGGTCAACTGCTGTTTGTTTAAGAGAAATCGGTTGGAAATTTTCCTGATGTGTGCACGTTGTAGGTGTCGCCACTGACGCCAACCTTGTGTGAATGCTCTGAAAAGCTAATCATTTGCGTATCACACCACCTTCTTCCTGTCGTTTAAATTTCGCGTCTGTAGCACGTCACCTTCTTGGTGTAGCAATTTTAATGGCCTGTAGTGTGTAAATATTCATAGTACGTCCATGGCCTGTCAGAAAGTAAATCAGGCATCTAAGTGGACTTACATGGCTCATAATCATCTTTGGAAATATGCACTACACCTTATGATCTGTTGTCTTGTAGGAACACTCTCTTTGACATTTACGCGCATTCTGCAATTTTAGCTCTGTTTGCTTGCTGTGTCCTGAGCCGTGATTTCTGTCACACTCTCTGCATCCGTGACAATATTGCCCTCTGCAGGTACAAGGATAACATGAAGAGACTGTCGGCCGTGTTCCGCGAGCACAGGGCGGACTCGCGGGAGCGGGCGGTGTGGTGGGTCGAGTACGTGATCCGCCATAAGGGAGCCCCACACCTGCGGAGCGCAGCCCTCGACCTGCACTGGTGGCAGCTGCTGCTGCTCGACGTGGTCGCCTTCCTGCTGGTGGTCGCTGCCCTCACACTCTGCGTCGTCTACTCCGTCGCACGGCGCATAGCGTCCGTCTGCAAAGGCAACAAACAGAAGCAGAAGAAACAGTGATCAACTGAAAGTGGATTCCGTCAATTCTTTCTTTAGGAACCGCAGACTCACCAATATTTCAAAATGTGTGCTTCTCTGCGAATAATACTTCAGGAATCACAGTCTATACCATCAAGATATGAAGAAGTAATTTCATGTCATTGCAACAGTATTCTATTTATATTTAGATGTAGTGTGTTGGATTGTATTGGAGTCAGTCGACTGTAGGAAAATAATTCGAATTTTAGTCCTCATTAGAATAACACGTTATTAATTTAAGTGGATTACAATCATGTGCATTTACAATAGACAGAAATAAAGTTTTAACGATCACCCATTTCCAGATAAACATGTAAATCGTGACACACAGTATGTAAAGTTCCCCTCACTTATCGACCTTAATGACAGTGAAAAATTAAACCGCGTGCACCTAATGGAAATTTGGGAAAATCAATCGTCACCGAAGTTAATTTGTCGGTTAAGAGGGAGGAAATGGTTACATCTAAATGAAAGGAAAAATGCAAATGAAATTGGTGGAAATTAATTTTGAGAAAAGGGTGAAATTAATAAAGAAAGTAAATGTGCGGTCGTTACGTTAACAATTAATTGGCGTTAATTAGATATTTGAGATTTGGGGAAAATTACGGTCGGCAGTCCTATGGACAACTACTATAATATCTGAAAATGAAAGGTTAATGCACATATAATTAGCACTAAAGGCGTGGCAACTGAAGCTTGACACGTGTTGTGTGAAAACTGGATGTTTGTCAGAAGTAATAAGTTTCGCTACACTCTGACTTAATTTATCAAAATAAAACCGGAAAATTGAAAGTTAATTTAGTGACTGAAATTAATAGTGAACTTTGTTTCTGAAGCACTACGAAATTCAATAAAATAAGGTTAGTCTTGGGATTCCTCAATAATCATTTCAAAAGCTACTTGAATCTACACAATTTAGAAATAAGAGATTTAACTTTGAACTTGAATTAAATGATTCTGAACAATTAACAATAGTAAAAGTTAGTACGTACCAAGCTGAGCTGCAGTCACAGGTAAGCTAAAATACGGTAACAAAATTCGCACTCTTAATTTCTGCTTGTGTAATATAAATATAGTAGCCAGCTATGAATACTTTAACTGAACTTTGAAATTAAAGCAGTGAAATTGAATGATATTACTTTAATGCTGGCTTATGAATTTCAACGACACTCGAGTTCATTCCAGAAAAGGAAGGGACCCTCCTTGGTAATGCAATTGGGACAATGAGCAACAAAGGTTCATGCTACGTTGCTGTAATTTAAAAAGGCAAATGGAACAATTTTCAAAGCTGAGGTCTGTGATACAGTTCTAAAACTTTACGTGCTTCCAGTCTTCCTTGCTTGTTGATTGAAGGTTTGCAGTCGTCGATCGGGTAGGTGGCGACAGTCACTCATTGTCGGCTGTCGCTGTTGCAGAAGCTGGATGTTGGCGCACCTTCTTCTCGACACGGTCACCAGGCGAAACGGGCTCTTGATGTGCGCCAGCTAATGCTTCCCGTCTGTGACACCGTGTCAGAAACTATCATAGCAAGTCGAGTGCAATTACATGCTGCCAAACCCCGAAAGTGTGGCAATATATATATATATATATATATATATATATATATATATATATATAGTAGAAAAATTTCAATATATAAAATATATAAAGTCACAGAAATGTTATATCTTCAGGTAACAAAATAAGGAAAAAAATAGATGGAAATAAGTGGATATGCATTTCCCGCATTACACGTGCCCCACATTGTCTGAGGATGTTCGTGTAACCTAAAACGACTCAGAAAATGTCCCAAAAAGGAAAAAAACTACGGAAATGCATATGCTCAAAACATCAAGAAAATTTAGCATTAGGCTAATTAGCCATAAACCAATTTTTAGACCATAATAATTGAGTAGAGACACTCCTAACCTTATTACACTCTATCATCTTACACAAAAGAAAACAGGTTGACAACATATTAAAATTAATAGAAAACATAGAAATTGGTTTAGCTATTCTAAAATCAGAAAAATTCCTAACAGCATCAAGAAATGGAATACTATTTACAAAATTAATCAGAGTAAATGGTCATAAAAAAACAGGTAGATCAAAATACGCAAATTAATAATTAATTACATATAATACACATTTTATTATATAACCTTTTCATAAGTAAATTCTCGGCATGAAAGTCCACTTAACCCTAAACTAGAAAATAACATACAGCAGATCGAAAAAAACATAAATATTGACAGCAGAATTCTTTCACATCCACTGTCCGGGAAGAAAAACAACTCCGCCTTCTGTACTCGCAAGTACAAAGAATGCCGATAGCGGCACATGAGCCGACAGCGGCTCCGCCTCGCGAGTTTTGTTGCGCCCGCCTGTGCGGCACGCTTGATCTCACTCGCCTATGTAACGGCATTTCCAGAACGTCCGTTTCACTGAATTCTTTCGGAAAAACTCACTCCCGAGTAATCTCAAGGAGTCCATTAACATTATCACAGTGGATAACTCAACACTGTCCATCATCACACGCATTTACTAGCCTGAAACTTAAAACAGCGTCTAAGTAAATCGGCAATGACTAGTAAAACACACATTCATGAAATCTTACAGCTAGCTACAAAATCATATTTACATTCCTTAATCTACTGTGACTCAGCTGAAAACTTAAACTAGCAGCTTGGATTTATCAATTGATTAATAATCAGTTACACTTAAACCATGTAATCGAAATTAATTACGTCTTAATCACAACTTCTTTAATGACCTCTTGGTCAGGCAAAAGCTTGGCAACCTAGGAAATCCTTAAATCTTACACTCTATATTTACATACTGTACAAATTGCCCACTCTGTGGTATTAATCGATCCTTGGTTGGTGCAATTACAAGTCTACAACGTTCCGTATACCTAATAGTTTTCCAGAGCTTGGATACTCTAAGCAATAAGCATTTGTGTGAGGTACACCAATGACTTTATATGGTCCATTATAAACAAACTTAAATTTAGAGATTTCATTGTCTATCTCGCTCGATTTCTCATGAGCTTTCACAAGTACTAAGTCTCCAACTGCAAAATAGCAAAACGCGCTTTGGCGTAATGACCACGTATGCGAGCATCGGCTTTTAGCTTCATTATTTCTCGGAAACGGTCTTTTTTCACACCAATACTAATGTGAACCCGTGAATGGAATTTGGTTATCCCTTCCACCAGTCCCGGTTTGTCTAAAAATAAATTCTTATTTTTCATTATTACTTCATACAGGCCTCGTCTTTGTTCGTGTCTTACGTTTGACACACCGTCTACAACACTTTCCAATTCACTTTCTACACTATTGTCAATGCCGAGATTCCTCACGTTACAGTCAAAGTTTTGCTTTCGCAATTAATCACTGCACGGTACTTTAATAGCCAATCTAACCCAATAATTACGTCCGTAGTTAAGTCTGGCACGACGACAAACTCTTGTTCAAATTGTGTTCCACATATCTCGAAGTTGACAAAAATCTGTTTTGTGACCGATTTACTGGCCTTCCCAGTAGCACCGATAATTTTCACTCCTGTTACTGACATAACTACGATACCAGGTCTGTCTTTCAGTAACTCAAATATTTTCCCAGATACACACTCAATTCTGCACCGGTGTCAATCAACACATTCAGTTGTAGGCCGTGCGTATTAACAGACACTACTATCTGTCTACACTTATCCTCGACTGTTTCTTTATTTTCCCACAGTAAATCCTCGTCTATATCCAGGTCATTCCAGAAAAAAGCATCCGGCTTTGATCCTAAATCCGTCTTATCTGGCGGCTTTTTCAGCCTCTGTCCACATGCAGTTTTAATTTCTACACGTTTGTCCTGAGGCTTAGTCTGTAGCTTCGCCTCCAATACCGAAACCTTTTCCTGTAACTCGTCAACTAGCGAGTGTTGCTTTGCCATCAATTCACTAATTGTCACCTTCGTTGATTCCTCTTTAGCCAGATTGATCTCATCTGCCAATCTACCTGGAGAAATGTGCCCAGTAGTATCTGCAATTACTTCCTCAGGATCTGCACAACCCACACTGCTACCGTCCGATCGTATAACGTCAGCTCTAACCTCATACACGCTGTTATCTACGTGCTTTTATACCAATCGTGTCCGGATATCACTAAAATTTTCGTAATCTTTCTCCTTAATACTCTCGCAATGTTTAAACTGGAGTTTTGCGTTGGATGGGTCGGCTACTTTTGCCACTATAACTTTCTGTAAGGTCTGCCGGTTATGGACCGAACTTTCCATTACTACTTCAACATCCAACTCCTGCGGGACGAAACACGACGAATCTTGCTCGTGCTCCCCATTAACATCAACTATTCCTGGGAAAGTCTGCCGGTTAGGGCCAGAACTTTCTATCACTTCACAAACACTATCTCCCTGCGGTACGAGACGCGGCAAATCCTGCCCGCGCTCCCCATAAACACTTCTCCCGTACAGGCCCCTATAATCTCTTAGTTCGTCGTATAAGCGACCGAACTGCCTTAACCAGACCTCATCCCTCTCTGCATCCCCTCGCTCGATGACGGACGTGTTATCCGACATCTGATCTTCTCTCAACAATTGCGAATCATTCTTAAACTCAATCTCCAGTTCCGCTGTGGGTGTTACAGCTGCCACTTTATAGTCGATTTCCGGAACGCTACTTAAATTGTTCTCACTGACAGTGAATGTATTTTCTACTGCCGTGTCTACAGCTGATCTACTACTCGTGGGCGCACTCCTTTCTCCTAACACTGGTACACTGTCCCGCCGTTGATTATTCCATACGGAATTTTCGTAACGACGACACCTGGGTTTTCTCCTGCTATTGGGCCGCCAAAATTTCTCCACGCCCGGTCGGCCCCTCACCGGCGCGGCTAATGGTTTCCCTGTCTCGTCCCAGCAGATCTGCTCCCCGGATGCTGCTGAGGCGGCTTATCACACCCTCTGGCGTTATTACTATTCTGTGAAGCCCCTATCACGTTAGTATGATACTGGTTTCCGTCATCCCTGTTATTATTTGCATTGTACCGATTGTCATTATGGTCCGAACCATTATTGTTATTGCTGCCATGGTTGCGGTATGCATTATTCCCATGGTTATCGTTGTTATGGTTGTTGTGGCACCCGTTGTTGTTACCACGGCCTCTACCACTGTCGCGGTTATTGCGCCAATTGTCCTCGTCCTCAACTCTTTCCAGGAAATCATTGATTGTCTTGCAATTGCTTCCTACGTAGCGTAGGATTCCGTGCGGCGATCAAGCAAATATTCCAACTTGCGGATCCAGCCCTCACAAAACTCGTTGATCGAGCCGAGCGAATTCGCATCGAAAGGCCTCAATACGATAAATTCGCGCCAGACACTTTGTTGTTTTTGCTCTGACCAGTATTCAGCCAGAAACAAATTTTTAAACTCGTCAAGTCAGGTTCGTGATGTTGAGGTTTATGCCCCAACGGTTGGCATCACCAGCCAACACGTCAATAACCGCATTAACTTTTCTCTCATTAGTCCATGATCTGGGTAAAACTCTTTTACAATTTTTAATGAAATCCGTCGCGTGTATACCGTCTTTTTTCAAGGGGTCGAACTGCTCCTCTTCGTCAACAATTCCGAACTATGTGTACAGATTGGCACATAGCTCTGTTTTTCGTCCAGTTTCTTTTCTAATTCCGACACTCTCGTAATTACTTGACAAGTGGTTGTCGCAAGCGTTTCCACTTCCCTCTTTTTCTCTTGCAGGTATTAGCCTGCTTCCTCACTTTAGTATCTACTTCGGACACTATAGCCTTTAAAGCTTCCACCTTCTGTTGATCCTCTTTTTTTCACTAATTGAATTTGTTCCGTCACCTTATTCTCGATGATCGTAGCAACTGCTTCTCCTACACTTTTCTCGGTTCTGCTAATTTCGGAATCAAATCGAGTATTCATGTTCGCAATTTCCCCCTGAACGCCTATCATTTCCTGTTTAACGTTACCGATTTCGGTATTAATGACAACAACATCTTCTTTGATTTTATCAACTTTTGCGTTAACAACTACAACATTGTTGTTAACAGCATTAATAGCTTTGTCCTGATTGTCTAGCTTCCTGTCAATTTGTTCAGACTGAGCTGTAATTTCTGCCGATTGAGTTTCTATCTTGCTAGACTGAGCCTTGATTTCGTTAATCAAAACATTCAATAAATCAGTTAAATTCCCGGAAACTACCGGTTTTACTTTCGTAACGACTTCCTCTTTAATTGTCTCCCCGTATTCGTCATCAAGGGGTTCAGATTTGATTTTCACTTCCGATTCCGAAACATTTTCTAAAGTTTGGAATTCTATTTCTGCTCTTTGTTGTGTTTCGGCGGTTGCGTGTTTCATGTTACCCGCCTGCCCCTGAACAATGGGTTCCGCGGTGTGCGTTTTCCACTGTTCGACCGATTGTTCCGTATCCAAGTCTACCAAATTTTGGTAATTGTTGCCTTCACTCATTTTAATAATTTTCAACATAAATGCCAAATCTCAAATCTAATTAGGATTCCTCCCACTACGTACTCTCGCTGATGTAACGAGCTGTTCGTAACCAGTACTTTGTTACGAGATCTGCATAATCCAAAATTCGTGTCCGGAACAACCTCAGATCCGAAGATTGTCCTGTCACCAAGTCGCCTCGTGTAACCTCGCCCTCACTTATCGACCTTAATGACAGCGAAAAATTAAACCGCGTGCACCTAATGGAAATTTGGGAAAGCAATCGTCACCGAAGTTAATTTGTCGGTAAAGCGGAGGAAAGGGTTACATCTAAATGAAAGGAAAAATGCAAATGAAATTGGTGGAAATTAATTTTGAGAAAACGGTAAAATTAATAAAGAAAGTAAATGTGCGGTCGTCACGTTAACAATTAATTGGCGTTAATTAGTTATTTGAGATTTGAGGAAAATTACGGTCGCCAGTCCTATAGACAACTACACTCCTGGAAATGGAAAAAAGAACACATTGACACCGGTGTGTCAGACCCACCATACTTGCTCCGGACACTGCGAGAGGGCTGTACAAGCAATGATCACACGCACGGCACAGCGGACACACCAGGAACCGCGGTGTTGGCCGTCGAATGGCGCTAGCTGCGCAGCATTTGTGCACCGCCGCCGTCAGTGTCAGCCAGTTTGCCGTGGCATACGGAGCTCCATCGCAGTCTTTAACACTGGTAGCATGCCGCGACAGCGTGGACGTGAACCGTATGTGCAGTTGACGGACTTTGAGCGAGGGCGTATAGTGGGCATGCGGGAGGCCGGGTGGACGTACCGCCGAATTGCTCAACACGTGGGGCGTGAGGTCTCCACAGTACATCGATGTTGTCGCCAGTGGTCGGTGGAAGGTGCACGTGCCCGTCGACCTGGGACCGGACCGCAGCGACGCACGGATGCACGCCAAGACCGTAGGATCCTACGCAGTGCCGTAGGGGACCGCACCGCCACTTCCCAGCAAATTAGGGACACTGTTGCTCCTGGGGTATCGGCGAGGACCATTCGCAACCGTCTCCATGAACCTGGGCTACGGTCCCGCACACCGTTAGGCCGTCTTCCGCTCACGCCCCAACATCGTGCAGCCCGCCCCCAGTGGTGTCGCGACAGGCGTGAATGGAGGGACGAATGGAGACGTGTCGTCTTCAGCGATGAGAGTCGCTTCTGCCTTGGTGCCAATGATGGTCGTATGCGTGTTTGGCGCCGTGCAGGTGAGCGCCACAATCAGGACTGCATACGACCGAGGCACACAGGGCCAACACCCGGCATCATGGTGTGGGGAGCGATCTCCTACACTGGCCGTACACCACTGGTGATCGTCGAGGGGACACTGAATAGTGCACGGTACATCCAAACCGTCATCGAACCCATCGTTCTACCATTCCTAGACCGGCAAGGGAACTTGCTGTTCCAACAGGACAATGCACGTCCGCATGTATCCCGTGCCACCCAACGTGCTCTAGAAGGTGTAAGTCAACTACCCTGGCCAGCAAGATCTCCGGATCGTTACACCATTGAGCAAGTTTGGGACTGGATGAAGCGTCGTCTCACGCGGTCTGCACGTCCAGCACGAACGCTGGTCCAACTGAGGCGCCAGGTGGAAATGGCATGGCAAGCCGTTCCACAGGACTACATCCAGCATCTCTACGATCGTGTCCATGGGAGAATAGCAGCCTGCATGGCTGCGAAAGGTGGATATACACTGTACTAGTGCCGACATTGTGCATGGTCTGTTGCCTGTGTCTATGTGCCTGTGGTTCTGTCAGTGTGATCATGTGATGTATCTGACCCCAGGAATGTGTCAATAAAGTTTCCCCTTCCTGGGACAATGAATTCACGGTGTTCTTATTTCAATTTCCAGGAGTGTACTGCAATAACCGAAAATGAAAGACTAATGCACATATAATTAGCACTAAAAGCGTGGTAACTGAAGCTTGACACGTGTTGTGTGAAAACTGAATGTTTGTCAGAAGTAATAAATTTCGCTACACTCTGACTTACATTAGCAAAATAAAACCGGAAAATTGAAAGTTAATTTAGTGACTGAAATTAATAGTGAACTTTGTTTCTGAAGCACTACGAAATTCAATAAAATAAGGCTAGTCTTCCGCTACCTCAACAATCATTTCAAAAGCTACTCTAATCTATGCAATTTAGAAATAAGAGATTTAACTTTGAACTTGAATTAAACGATTCTGAACAATTAACAATAGTAAAATTTAGTACGTAGCAAGCTGAGCTGCAGTCACAGGTAAGCTAAAATATGTCAACAAAACTCGACTCTTAATTTGTGACTGTGTAATCTAAATATAGTAGCCAGCTATGAATACTTAAACTGAACTTCGGAATTAATGCAGTGAAATGGAATGATATTACTTTAATGCTGGCGTATGAATTTCAACCACACTCCGGTTCATTCCAGAAATGGAAGGGACCCTGCTTGGTAATGCAATGGGACAATGAGCAACAAAGGTCCATGCTAAGTTGCTGTATTTTTGTGATGCAACAGTTTGAAAAGCTGAGGTCTGCCATACAGTTCTGAAACTTTACGTGCTTCCAGTCTTCCTTGTTGGTTGATTGAAGGTTTGAAGCCGTCAACCGAGGAGGTGGCGACAGTCACTCATTGTCGGCCGTCGCTGTTGCAGAAGCTGGATGTTGGCGCGCCTTCTTCTCGACACGGTCACCAGGTGAAACGGGCTCTTGATGTGCGCCGGCTAATGCTTCCCGTCCGCGACACCGTGTCAGAAACTATCATAGCAAGTCGAGCGTAATTACATGCTGCCAATCCCCGAAAGCGCGGCAACTCGCGGGAGCGGCATACAACACACCTGTTCCACCACCCTACTCGCGCTCCATGCGGCAGAGTTAACACTACAAAAGATCCTAAACACAAACCAATTATACATCGACATAAATGCATATATATATATATATATATATATATATATATATATATATATATATATAGAACAATTACAATACATGAAGACACAGAAATGTCATATATTCAGATAACAAAATAAGGAAAAAAATTTTAGTACAATAGATGGAAATAGGTGGATATGCATTTCCGGCGTTACAAGTATTGTAGCACTTTGAGTAGTTTTGCTAAAAGAATATTGGGTAACCCATGAATGCTTTTCCTACAGGCTGTACCACTTCGTTTTGTCTTCTCCAGTGGCGTGTTCTGCTACCATGGCGTGGGTATTCGAATGTTTAACAGAGCTGTTGGCATGTACTTGCAAATAAACTAAGTACTGAAACTTCCTGCCAGATTAAAACTGCTTATCGAAACGGTACTTGCAATAGGAAATTTTGCCTTCCTCGTACATCCAAACACGATGCACGACCCGCTATCACAGATCGACTTTCGTCAGTACCTCAACTTCCTCCTGACCTCCACGGTTCGCAGAAGTTCTCCAGCAGACCTGGTGTCACTAGAACTCCTAGAAGAAAGCATATTACTGAGAAACGGCTTAGCCACAGCCTGCCGTGTTATATCCATAGTTAATTTTCTCTGTGCAGCGTAACGTGGGCTGATTTGATATTTTCTCGCAGATTAAAACTGTGTGTCTGGTTGCTGTGAAGTTTGTAAGGTAGAGATGATGTGGTGGCGAGAGAAGAGCCGGAAGAGGGACAGGGGGTGGGAGGGGTGTACAAGCGTGGGTAGCTCAGTCGGTACTGTAGCTCAACGTGTTCGGTCCGGGGTCTGGCCACCTCCTGTAATACGAGTAAAAAGGAAACTGAATGGTTTGCGTCGACGGTGCGACATCCGCAGAAAACTGCTGACAAAACATGACGAAGAAGCAAATAGTGCAAAGCAAGAAAGGAAACCTCTGGTGACCACTTGCCCGTAAAAGGAGAAGGTCCCCTGTTCGAAATCCTGTGCAGCACACAGTATCCCTATGCCAGGTGTTTCAAATCACCGCAATCTTTGCTACAAAGTGGCTAATCTTTTTGATAACAAAATATTATTCTTTTTTCGTGTTGTTAATTAAGAGTTAGATTACCCCTTATATGTAAGAATATTATTAACTAATATTAATAATTATTAATTAAGAGTTAGATTACCCCTTATACACTCCTGGAAATTGAAATAAGAACACCGTGAATTCATTGTCCCAGGAAGAGGAAACTTTATTGACACATTCCTGGGGTCAGATACATCACATGATCACACTGACAGAACCACAGGCACATAGACACAGGCAACAGAGCATGCACAATGTCGGCGCTAGTACAGTGTATATCCACCTTTCGCAGCAATGCAGGCTGCTATTCTCCCATGGAGACGATCGTAGAGATGCTGGATGTAGTCCTGTGGAACGGCTTGCCATGCCATTTCCACCTGGCGCCTCAGTTGGACCAGCGTTCGTGCTGGACGTGCAGACCGCGTGAGACGACGCTTCATCCAGTCCCAAACATGCTCAATGGGGGACAGATCCGGAGATCTTGATGGCCAGGGTAGTTGACTTACACCTTCTAGAGCACATTGGGTGGCACGGGATACATGCGGACGTGCATTGTCCTGTTGGAACAGCAAGTTCCCTTGCCGGTCTAGGAATGGTAGAACGATGGGTTCGATGACGGTTTGGATGTACCGTGCACTATTCAGTGTCCCCTCGACGATCACCAGTGGTGTACGGCCAGTGTAGGAGATCGCTCCCCACACCATGATGCCGGGTGTTGGCCCTGTGTGCCTCGGTCGTATGCAGTCCTGATTGTGGCGCTCACCTGCACTGCGCCAAACACGCATACGACCATCATTGGCACCAAGGCAGAAGCGACTCTCATCGCTGAAGACGACACGTCTCCATTCGTCCCTCCATTCACGCCTGTCGCGACACCACTGGAGGCGGGCTGCACGATGTTGGGGCGTGAGCGGAAGACGGCCTAACAGTGTGCGGGACCATAGCCCAGCTTCATGGAGACGGTTGCGAATGGTCCTCGCCGATACTCTAGGAGCAACAGTGTCCCTAATTTGCTGGGAAGTGGCGGTGCGGTCCCCTACGGCACTGCGTAGGATCCTACGGTCTTGGCGTGCATCCGTGCGTCGCTGCGGTCCGGTCCCAGGTCGACGGGCACGTGCACCTTCCGCCGACCACTGGCGACAACATCGATGTACCCTGGAGACCTCACGCCCCACGTGTTGAGCAATTCGGCGGTACGTCCACCCGGCCTCCCGCATGCCCACTATACGCCCTCGCTCAAAGTCCGTCAACTGCACATACGGTTCACGTCCACGCTGTCGCGGCATGCTACCAGTGTTAAAGACTGCGATGGAGCTCCGTATGCCACGGCAAACTGGCTGACACTGACGGCGGCGGTGCACAAATGCTGCGCAGCTAGCGCCATTCGACGGCCAACACCACGGTTCCTGGTGTGTCCGCTGTGCCGTGCGTGTGATCGTTGCTTGTACAGCCCTCTCGCAGTGTCCGGAGCAAGTATGGTGGGTCTGACACACCGGTGTCAATGTGTTCTTTTTTCCATTTCCAGGAGTGTATGTATGGAAACCCCCCTATAAACCATGGACCTTCCCGTTGGTGGGGAGGCTTGCGTGCCTCAACGATACAGATAGCCGTACCGTAGATGCAACCACAACGGAGGGGTATCTGTTGAGAGGCCAGACAAACGTGTGATTCCTGAAGAGGGGCAGCAGCCTTTTCAGTAGTTGCAGGGGCAACAATCTGGATGATTGACTGATCTGGCCTTGTAACACTAACCAAAACGGCCTTGCTGTGCTGGTACTGCGAACGGCTGAGAGCAAGAGGAAACTACAGCCATAATTTTTCCCGAGGGCATGCAGCTGTGCTGTATGATTAAATGATGATGGCGTCCTCTTGGGTAAAATATTCCGGAGGTAAAATAGTCCCCCATTCGGATCTCCGGCCGGGGACTACTCAAGAGGGCGTCGTTATCAGGAGAAAGAAAACTGGCGTTCTACGGATCGGAGTATGGAATGTCAGGATGCTTCATGTACTGCCTTTTTATATTTTCTCCTTTCATCAATTAAATTCAATATTTCTTCGGTTACCCAAGGATTTCTACTAGCCCTCGTCTTTTTACGTACTTGATTCTCTGCTGCCTTCTGTATTTCGTACCTCAAAGCTACCGATTCTGCTTCTACTGTATTTCTTTCCCCCATTCCTGTCAATTGTTCCCTTACGTTCTCCCTGAAATTCTCTACAAACTCTGGTTCTTTCAGTTTATCCAGGTCCCACCTCCTTAAATTCCCACCTTTTCGCAGTTTCTTCATGTTTAATCTACAGTTCATAACCAATAGATTGTGGTCAGAATCCACAATTGCCCATGGAAATGTCTTACAATTTAAAACCTGGTTCCTAAATCTCTGTCTTACCATTGTATAATCTATCTGAAACCTTCTAGTATCTCCAGGGTTCTTATATGTACACAACATTCTTTCATGATTCATGAACCAAGTGTTAGCTATGATTAAGTTATGCTCTGTGCAAAATTGTACTAGGCGGCTTCCTCTTTCCTTTCTTAGCCCTAATCCATATTCCCCTACTACGTTTCCTTCTCTCCCTTTTCCTACTACCGAATTCCAGACACCCATGAGTATTAAATTTTCGTCTCCCTTCACTATCTGAATAATTTCTTTTATCTCATCATACATTTCATCAATTTCTTCATCATCTGCAGAGCTAGTTGCATGTAAACTTGTACTACTGTAGTAGGCATGGGCTTCGTGTATATCTTGGCCACAATAATGCATTCACTGTGCTGTTAGTAGTAGCTTACCCGCAGTCCTATTTTTTTATTCATTATTAAACCTACTCCTGCATTACCCCTATTTGATTTTGTATTTATAACCCTGTATTCACTTGACCAGAAGTCTTGTTCCTCCTGCCACCGAACTTCACTAATTCCCACCATATCTAATTTTAACATATCGATATCCCTTTTTAAATTTTCTAACCTACCTGCCCGACTAAGGGATCTGACTTTCCACGATCCGATCCGTAGAACGCCAGTTTTCTTTCTCCTAATAACGACGCCCTCTTGAGTAGTCCCCGCCCGGAGATCCGAATGGGGGACTATTTTACCTCCAGATATTTTACCCAAGAGGACGCCATCATCATTTAACCATACAGTAAAGCTGCATTCCCTCGGGAAAAATTACGGCCGTAGTTTCTCCTTGCTTTCAGCCGTTCGCAGTACCAGCACAGCAAGGCTGTTTTGGTTAGTGTTACAAGGCCAGATCAGTCAGTCATCCAGACTGTTGCCCCTGCAACTACTGAAAAGGCTGCTGCCCCTCTTCAGGAATCACACGTTTGTCTGGCCTCTCAACAGATACCCCTCCGTTGTGGTTGCACCTACGGTACGGCTATCTGTATCGCTGAGGCACGCAAGCCTCCCCACCAACGGCAAGGTCCATGGTTCTTGGGGGGAGGGGGGGGGGGAAGCACATTAACTTCATTTCACATTAACTTTATTACAGCATAAAACATGTGACTGGCAAGTTCAGACTTTGGCTCGAATTGTGCCCTCCGCCACACACCGCTTAGTGGCTAGCAGAGCATGCATGTAGATATGTAGCCATTTTCAGATGCAGGTGTTTCAGTGAAATGTGTGTCGTCTTCAGTGCCATATGGGACGTTGTAACGCTGATATATGGATATGTAAATGGCTTTGTTTCGTTACGCGTATTACGGCTGGTTCATGTGCTCAATTTATTAGAGACTTTGGTGATATCAGGAGAAATTCCACCGAAATTACATGGCCATACTGGTCAGTCATCTTACATAGAACGCTTCTGGGGTCGCATCACTACCAGTGATTTTATGCGATGGGACCTTAGAATGTGAGGCTTTTTGCTTTGTTCTTCGCTTTTCCACTCTGCCGAAAAGGCTTCACTCACATTATGTCAACAGTTTCAAGCTTTTTCACATATTTCTGAGCGAGCCGCTTTGAAACCTCGCTTTTATTCAGCGTAATTGTAATTTCTTCCTGAATTCAGATTTCATATTATTCTTGGTGTCAGCTCCAGGGCATTTATCAGCTATTCGAAAAGATCTCTCACAATTATCCACGCCACATTTCGATATTTTGGTTACTCTTCCGTAGCCAATAAAATACATGAGATAAAATCCTCTATTAAAATCTTCTACACTATAATCAATACAGACGCCCTGAGAAATAACTTGAAATATGCGAAGAGTAGAAGGAAACGAAATGAAATTTCGCAGACAAATGTCGGATGGAGCTGGTTGGGGAGTAGTAAAATTTTAATTCAATAAAATTGTATGTACTAAATCAGTAGGTTATTGACAAGAACAACCGTGCACTTTACAATCAGTAAAACATACAATTGAACTGCAGGAGCTCTGATGGCTAATGAATAGGGCTGTTAAACCCATAGATTATCATAGCATTATATACAATTGTTAAAATGCATGGGTGCAAAGAAAGAAAAAGAAACAATCACCGCTTGTTGGCGGATCGCAAATAAACTGTCCTAGAGTTTATTATCAAATAATTTAAAGAACTAAGTAGTTGCAGCAACAATTATTAAATTTTTTTAAATAAACGATCAAACAAATTTTTAAAAATTAAAAAATAACATTACAAAAAAAAACAACATAAGAAATGAAGAAATCAGAACATAGATATGGCCAGTCAAAAGCGCCAAATACACGGCCTGAAGTTCGTGAGACCTTTACGGCGAATTGTCTGGAATATACAGCGTGATGCAAACGGCCGAGCCTCACTTTTACTAAACCCTGTCTCTGTTGCTTAGATTTACTTAAGCGGGATTTTGAAGGAATCGGCTACAGTAAATCGTAAAGGTAACTTAAGACCTCCTTTACGGTACCACAAACATCTGAAAGTGACACGAACACTTAATCTCAGCGTGTTCCGGCAAGCGAACAAGTCAAATATACGGAAATGTAGCTAAGCCCAGTGGACAGAAACGGCAAACAAACAAATCGCAGTACAGCTATTACGACTAGTTTGAGAAACGTCTAATAACAAGCAATGCGGATTTATTAAAATCAGGTGGCCTTCCGACTTTGGAAAACACATTGACGCAAAAAATGATCACAACACTAAAAAATAATTTAAAGTAATGAAATTCCCGGAATACATCCCAGGGTTCTGCTCTGTACAAAACTACACTCTGGACTATAGTCATACATTTTCGTCTTCGTTGTTCTTCTTTTTTTTTTTTTTATTCCACAGAAATGAATACATTGCCCTTGATGCAGTTCGTCCTTTATTAATCCTCCTATTGATTTCATAATTGATTGTACCCCCTATATTAAAAAATACCCCAAAATTTATTCTGTCTCTTGTCTCTTCGTTTCTGCCTCTTGCATGAATTGCGTGAGAGCCTCAAACTGAGATCCACCGCTAAAACCTCCAGGACTAGCTGAACGAGATTCCGTCATTCTATGACGTTTCGTTCGTGATTCTGGTCTGCCAATTTCACTGACGCTGCGTCTGGAACCAGCAGCGCCTACATTTTGTTCTACTGCGGTCTCCTGTTCACTTTCGTCACCTGACAGACAAGTCGTCATACTTTGCAGGTTCTTTGTTCGACATTTCTGCCCGGTCTGCAACTGCATTTACCGAAGAATCTCGTGTAGTATCGGCTTGGTCATCGCTAATAATTGGACGTGGATCAATGGTTCATCATCATAAACTAGAGGTTATGCCTTGTCGATTTAGCCACGTCCCTCTCTCCATTGTCATCCTCTTCAATTCTTCATACGATTTTATCCACGTATCTTCTTCGATGTTATTAGAATACGTTGCTCTTGGCCTGCCTCTTGGTTTTTTCCCTAAAACGTCTCCTTCAAATACATTCCTTAGGAACTAGTTGTGTCTGATTATGTGCCCTATCATTTTTGATTTTCTTCTTCCTATATAATTTAGCAGCGTTCTGTTCTCATTCACTTCTCTTAAGACCTGTTTATTACTTTTTCTACCTTTCCAGCTTGTTTTCGTCATTCTTCTGCATTGCCACATTTCAATTGCTTCCAGTCTCTTTTTCTCTGCCTTTCCCAGAGTCCACGCTTCACATCCGTATGTTAAGACACTCCAGACAAAAGTTTTGGCAAACTTTTTCCTGATTTCTACTCTTATATGATTGTCTGTTAGTAAATTCCTTTTATTTTGGAAAGCTTGCTTTGCCAAGGCTATTCTTCCCTTTATATCTGTGGTACATTTATTGTCGTCAGTGATTGTGCTCCCCAAATAACAGAAGTTCTCAATCTGCTCTAGAACATCATCTTCTAGTGTAATATTAACTTTAGCATTTTCTTTAGCCTTCCCTACTACCAGAGTGTTTGTTTCCTTCTTATTTATTTAGATTAAATTCTCTTAAGATTTTCGTAAATTTTAGCAACGTGAAACTCCATTTCCTTCACCGAGTCAGCAAGTACTACTATATCATCTGCAAAACCGATACAGTGTATCCATTCCCCGTTAATTTTAATTCCTTTGGTTATTCTTTTCAACTTTTCAGGGGTTTTTCCAGTAAATACGTTGAACAAATATGGCGATAAAGGACATCCTTGCCTTGCTCCCCTTCTTATTTTTGCTTTCTTCTCAACACTATTCACTTCTATCTCTGCTTCCTGCCGTTTATACAGTTTCCAGATTAATCTTCTGTCCCTCCAATCAAGATTTATTTCCTTCATTGTTCGGAATAACAATTTCCAATTAACCATGTCAAATGCATTTTGTAAATCTATAAAGGTCAAGCATGTTTTCTTATTAACTCCAATTCGTCTTTCTAATACCATCCTCAGAGCTAGTATTGCCTCTCTTGTTCCTTTTCCGGATCTGAAATCAAATTAGTCTTCTTCTAGGGTTGCCACTATTTTCTTTTTCATTCGATTTTTTATTATGTTTAACATTATTTTGGAAGTGTGGGATAGTAAGGAGATAGTTCTGTAGTTCTCACAGTCGAGAGCATTGCCTTTTTCGGGATTATTACTGTTTTGCTGTTAAGCAAATCTGTAGGTGGTTCTTTTCCATCTTCATAGTACTCTTTAATAAGCTTATATAAGTACTCTTTTGTTGATTCTCCAATTTCCTCCAGTATTTCTGCTGGGATGTTACCTGTGCCTGTCGGTTTGCCATTACTTAAATCATTCAAGGCACTGTTGAATTCCTCTTTAGATATAGATGGCCCTATCATGTCGATATCCACACTGCTCTCTTCTTCCAAAATTTCCTCCTCATTAGCAATATCTTCTCCTTCATACAGTTCCTCAATATACTCTTTCCATCTTTCGCATACATCCTCTAATTCGAAAAGTAGGTCACCGTTTTTATTCTTGAACATATTTGTTTTTGTTCTTGGCTTTATCTGCATTGATTTAATTTTAGAGTAGGCTCTATCAATTTTACCTCCACTTAGATTTTGTTAAATTTCCTTATGTTTGTCGTGCATCCACTTTTCTTTTTCAAATCTGTGTAATTGCATATTTTACTCTTTTGTACTTATTGAAATCGTTTTTCCTTAGCCTGTTTCGTTCTTCAATAAGGTCTAGTATTTCCTTGGTCATCCATGGTTTCCTCGGTTCTAGTTTCCTTAGTCCTATTAGTTCTTTAGCAGCTACTTCTACGGTCTCTTTGAATCCTTCCCATCCTTCCCTGTTACCTATCAGGTTATCGGTCAATTCTTTCATGTCCGCAGCTACTTGGTTTTCCTTAATTTTTTCTACAAACCATCTGTGTTGGTTAGTTCTTTTATATTTCTTAAATCTGCTACTATAGTCAGCTGTCACTAGAACATGGTCACTGTCTACATCATATCCAGGGTATGAATGACTAGACTTTATTTGAGTCATAAATTTCTTCTTGACTAGGATATAATCTATCTGATACCTTTTGCCATCTGCTGGACTATTCCATGTATATCTTCTTCTCTTGGGCATTTCAAAACACGTGTTAGTGACTATCATCACATACTGTTGACAGAAATCTAGCAACCTTTCTCCTCTAGCATTCATTTTTCCTTCCTCGAACTTTCCATTTCATAATCCTTTGTTATCTGCACCAATCGATGCGTTGAAATCACCAATTATGATAAGATTGTCCTTTTCTTTAACCAGTTTCATTAAGTCATCAATTTGCTCATATACTACATCTACTTCCTCATCTTTGCTATTTGTTGTTGGTAAGTAAACTGAAATTACACACAAATCCATGGGCTGTGCTTTAATTTTAATCATCATTATCCTATCACTGCAGTGGTATGTGTTCAACACGTTGTTCTTCCATTTTCCTCTCAAATTACAGCGACGCCATTTCTTCCTGTTCGAGAACTAACACTGTCAATGATCCTGAAATCCCCTGACATAAAATCACCATTACCGTCCCATCTAGTTTCACGGATTCCTAATATGTCCAGCTGTGACTTTTCCATCAGCATCTTAACCTCCCAGCTTTTAATAGGGTTCTGACATTCCATGTTCCAGTTCTCTTCTGTTGTTTTATTCCTTTACTCCTTACAGCCTTGCCCAAGACATTCCCCGCCGGAGATCCGAATGGGAGAATTGAAACTCCGGAAAAATTTGAATTGGACGTAGCCATGTTTCTATTTGAGAATCCTGTATGGGATCGTTAATGCAGTGGCTTCCCGTTGCCTTCTGAATTCTCCTGCTGTTGACCATGGTAAAGGTCCCTCTGCCTTTAGGGACAATTTCTCATCCATGGGACAAGGGGGTGCCACTTTCTTACCCGCTCATCCGCCCCTTAGTGGCAGTTGGCACTTGGTAACGGTGGTCTCCTTACACCGGGAGAAATTCGGTTAACAGCCATGTATCAGAAAAGAAAATCGAAATGAAAGACACTCTCGGGCCTCGCAACCTAATATCGTCGGGGTTGAAGGAGCAAGAGCTGACCAAGAGAGGCTGACAGGAAAGAAGAAGCAGAAGTCTGACACAAGAAAGTGGAAGAAATGCCAGACTTAGCTAAGGGCCCGTGCGGATGTCACCCACATACTCCCAAGAAGGGAGTTAGCACAACACAATTATTTCCGTTATTCTGTAGCAAACGTGCCTTGCTTCTAGGAAGCATGCACTCTAATTCTGACCCAAACGAAATTTAAAAGCTACACATTTCTATGCCACACAGATTCTACTTTAAATTACTCTCCCGTGAGCTACTGATTCGTAGTTCCTGACAACGAATTCAGACAACAGCACGCTTGTCTATAATCACAGACGAAAATTTCAGCCAATCTTAACAAATCAGCACAACGCCGTTCGCCGTCGGAAACAAACAATCAAGTGACACAGAAGTCACAACCCAAAACATGAAAAAATACACAGACAATAATTAAATATTAATACTATGTCTAGGTGCCAGCAACGCGAATCTGTTCTACTCAGTGCACCAAACTGGGGGACAGAAACTTCACTATGCAACACTATCTATAATATGACGGTCACAGAAAGTGCCATCAACCCGAGATCCTGGCAAGGGGACGCCAATTGAAACTGGACGATAAAAAGTAAGACATCCTGGCAATGTCGTACACAATGAAAGGCTACCTGTGAACGTTATATGTAATGACAATTAACAAAAATGTTCAAATGTGCTTACATACTAATTAACCTAAATTATCCTAAGGACAAACACACACACAGCCATGTCGGAGGGAGGACTCGAACCTCCACCGGGACTAGCCGCACAGTCCACGACTGCAGCGCCAAGACCGCTCGGCTAATCCCGGGCGGCGACAGTTAACACTTATATACTATATTAGAGTGATGATTAAATTGAGAATGCAAACAAGATTTAGTTTACTGACAACATTTATATTTCCAAACACACAAAAAACAAAAGAAACAAAGACAGGTCTAATTAAACCTAAACAGATTATTTTCGAATATCGTAAACCACTATTAGGGGGTTTAAGACGACATAGGACAAGGATCCTGGGTGGCAAAGGTGAGTCAAATACACTGGCCCGAAAAATGTGGAAAATGCTCTCGGTAATAATCTGACACTGAGCAGATTTTGACTCGTTCGGTCTACTTTAGGCTATGTGGCTGCAGCTGAGAGCAAGTGGCGATTGGGGTTTGTACGCCTAGACAAGGCTGGAGCAGTAGTACTTTACCCTGTTTGCTTCTTGCAGCGATGTTACTTGCAGCTAGCGAGTCGTGTGCGGCAGTGGCGAGGTGTAAGACGGCACCTGTGAGTCGATAGCGCTCACCAAAGACATGGAAAATCCCACGATCTAGCGACCAGGCAGACGGATCGGAATTTACTCCCTACTAGAGCCCTGAAATCATGGAAGATTTCAGCAATAATCATAAACATTCCTCATGTTTCTACCTACATCAACGCCTGCTCAGGCTGTTAACCTCTGGGGTCTCGCACCGATTGCGAAACGTTGAAACGGCAATATCATTTCAAACAAAATATTTATGAAAAATCGGTGAGGGAGAAACTTGTCCTCTCTCAACCGTATATCAATTAGGTTCCTTTCATACTATGACGATGCAGCAGCTCCATATTTAACAATCGCATACAACGGTTCGTTCTACGAAAGATCAGTACCCAAAGAATGGAAAGTTGCACAGGTCACATCAATATTCAAGAAAGGTGGTAGGAGTAATCGAGTAAATTACAGGCCCGTATCTTTAACATCGAGATGCAGCAGGATTTTGCAACATACACTCCTGGAAATGGAAAAAAGAACACATTGACACCGGTGTGTCAGACCCACCATACTTGCTCCGGACACTGCGAGAGGGCTGTACAAGCAATAATCACACGCACGGCACAGCGGACACACCAGGAACCGCGGTGTTGGCCGTCGAATGGCGCTAGCTGCGCAGCATTTGTGCACCGCCGTCGTCAGTGTCAGCCAGTTTGCCGTGGCATACGGAGCTCCATCGCAGTCTTTAACACTG
Organism: Schistocerca americana; assembly: GCF_021461395.2. NCBI lineage: Eukaryota > Metazoa > Arthropoda > Insecta > Orthoptera > Acrididae > Schistocerca > Schistocerca americana. Next base: position 12,656,394 of record NC_060120.1, on the reverse strand, counting down.
GTAGCATGCCGCGACAGCGTGGACGTGAACCGTATGTGCAGTTGACGGACTTTGAGCGAGGGCGTATAGTGGGCATGCGGGAGGCCGGGTGGACGTACCGCCGAATTGCTCAACACGTGGGGCGTGAGGTCTCCACAGTACATCGATGTTGTCGCCAGTGGTCGGCGGAAGGTGCACGTGCCCGTCGACCGGGGACCGGACCGCAGCGACGCACGGATGCACGCCAAGACCGTAGGATCCTACGCAGTGCCGTAGGGGACCGCACCGCCACTTCCCAGCAAATTAGGGACACTGTTGCTCCTGGGGTATCGGCGAGGACCATTCGCAACCGTCTCCATGAAGCTGGGCTACGGTCCCGCACACCGTTTGGCCGTCTTCCGCTCACGCCCCAACATCGTGCAGCCCGCCTCCAGTGGTGTCGCGACAGGCGTGAATGGAGGGACGAATGGAGACGTGTCGTCTTCAGCGATGAGAGTCGCTTCTGCCTTGGTGCCAATGATGGTCGTATGCGTGTTTGGCGCCGTGCAGGTGAGCGCCACAATCAGGACTGCATACGACCGAGGCACAGAGGGCCAACACCCGGCATCATGGTGTGGGGAGCGATCTCCTACACTGGCCGTACACCACTGGTGATCGTCGAGGGGACACTGAATAGTGCACGGTACATCCAAACCGTCATCGAAGCCATCGTTCTACCATTCCTAGACCGGCAAGGGAACTTGCTGTTCCAACAGGACAATGCACGTCCGCATGTATCCCGTGCCACCCAACGTGCTCTAGAAGGTGTAAGTCAACTACCCTGGCCAGCAAGATCTCCGGATCTGTCCCCCATTGAGCATGTTTGGGACTGGATGAAGCGTCGTCTCACGCGGTCTGCACGTCCAGCACGAACGCCAGGTGGAAATGGCATGGCAAGCCGTTCCACAGGACTACATCCAGCATCTCTACGATCGTGTCCATGGGAGAATAGCAGCCTGCATTGCTGCGAAAGGTGGATATACACTGTACTAGTGCCGACATTGTGCATGCTCTGTTGCCTGTGTCTATGTGCCTGTGGTTCTGTCAGTGCGATCATGTGATGTATCTGACCCCAGGAATGTGTGAATAAAGTTTCCCCTTCCTGGGACAATGAATTCACGGTGTTCTTATTTCAATTTCCAGGAGTGTATATTGTATTCGAACACTATGTATTACCTCGAAGAGAACGGTCTAATAACACATAGTCAATACGCATTTAGAAAACATCGTTCTTGTGAAACACAACTAGCTTTTTACTCACACTAAGTACTGAGTGCTACTGCCAAGGGACTTCAAATTGATTCCGTATTTCTAGATTTCCAGAAGGATTTTGACATTGTACCACACAAGCGGCTTGCCGTGAAATTGCATGCTTATGGAATATCATCTCAGTTATGTGACTGCATTCGTTATTTCCTGTCAGAGAGGTCACAGTCTGTAGAAACTGACGAGAAGTCATCGAGTAAAACAGAAGTGATTTCTGACGATCCACAAGGTAGTGTTATAGGCCTTCTGCACTTCCGTATTCACATAAACGATTAAGGAGGCAATTCGAGCAGCCGTCTTACGTTGTTGGCAGACGATGCTGTCATTTATCGTCTAGTAAAGTCCTCAGAAGATCAAAACAAGCTACAAAACGCTTTAGAAAAATACTCGTACATTGTGAAAGTTAGCAATTGACACTAAATAATGAAAAGTGTGAGGTCATCCACACGAGTGCTAAAAGGAATCCACCAAACTTCGGTTACACAATAAATCAGTCAAATCTAAAGGCCGTAAATTCAACTAAATACCTAGGAATTATAACTGCGAATGGATTAAATTGGAAAGAAGGTATAGCAAATGTTGTGGGGAAGGCGAATCAAGGACTGCGTTTTATAGACAGAACACTTACAAAAAGATCTGCTAAAGAGACTGCCTGCACTTCGTTTGTCCGTCCTATTTTGAAGTACGACTGGGCGATCTGGGTTCCTTAACAGGTAGGATTAATGGAGTGCATCGAGAAGGTTCAAAGACGTGCAGCACGTTTTGTATTAACGGGAAATAGGGGAGAGTGTATCACTGACATGATACAGGATTTGGGATGGCCAATATTTTTATTACGGCGGAATATTCTCACGAAATTTCAATCACCAACTCTCTCCTCTGAATGCGAAAATATTTTGTTGAAGCCGACCTAGGGAGAAATGATCATCATAATAAAATAAAAGAAGTCAGAGCACGCACAGGGAGATCGTTTTCTCCGCGCGCTTTTCGAGAGTGGAGAAATAGGGAATTATTGTGGAGGTGATTCGATGAACCCTCTGTCAGGCACTTAAGTGTAATTTGCCGAGTATCCATGTAGATGTAGATGTAGATGTAGACTGCTAATCACACATGGGGACAGGAAATGTATCAGTGAGCGTGCTGTCCGTGTGGAGACTGGGGAAGAGGCACCAGGTATCTGAGTTTGACCGAGGGCAGATCATGATGACCCAGAGGCTCGGTACGAACTTCTCGGAAACTGCACGACTTGTGGGGCGTTAGAAGAGTGCCATGGTGAGGTCTTCAACACGTGCCGAAACGAAGGTGATATCAAGTCCTGACGTCGAGGGGTTGTGCGGCCACGTCTCATTACAGATGTCGGACGTCTTAGGCTGGGCAGATTGGTAAAAACGATAGGTGACACACTGTGGCGGAACTAACATCAGGCTTCAATGTTGCACGGAGTATAAGTATGTCTGAATACACAGTGCACCGAACACTCTTAATTACGGGCCTCCGCAGCTGACGACCCATGCATGAGCCAATGTTAACACCACGACATCGGCAGCTATGACTGAAATGGGCATGTGACCAGCAGCACTGGATGTTGGAAGAGTGATAGAGAGTTGCGTGGTCTGATGAATCCTGATACCTTCTTCATCGTGCCGCTGGGAGGGCGCTAATCACTCGTCTTCCAGGGCAACAGCTCCTTGACACTTGTACTGCGGGACGAAGACAAGCTGGCGGCGTCTCCGTTACGCTCCGGGGAACATTTACGTGAGCATGCTTGGGTCCAGCAGACTTCGTGCAACTCACCATGACGGCCAAATAGTACCGTTCACTATTGCATACGAAGTACACACCTTCACTACGATCGTGTTTCCCGACAGCAGTGGTATTTTTCTACAAAATAATGAACCCACAAGGCCGGGAGTGTATTGAAGTGGTTCGAGGAACACACTGGCGAGTTCCAATTGATGTGTTGGGCTCCATTTCGCCAGATTAGAAACCGATCGAGCACATCTGGGATGTGACTGAACGTGGCGTCAGAGCTAATAGTCCTCTTCTCCCCCCCCCCCCCCCTCCCATCCCCGCGGAATTTACAAGAATTGGGTGACTTGTGCAGATGTGGTGACAACTCCCTCCGGAGACCTACCAAGTTTGCATTGCTTGCATGGTACTGGGCGTCACCGCTGTTATCTGTGCCAAACGTGGACATAGCGGACACTAGGTGGGTAGCCATAATGTTGTGAAATTGGAAGGAAAGTCAGCGTAGGCCGTAATTTTGATGTTTTATTGACAGCAAAATCGATCTTCAATCACATAATGATCATCTTCAGTGCTTTAGTGTACAAATTGAAGCTCATAGGCACTGGTGTCAAGTTATTATCAGTAACCAAAGCTATGAAACGATCACAATAACTTTTATTACCAAAGCTATGAAACGATCACAATGACTGTTATTGTGATCGTTTCATAGCTTAGGTTACTGATAATAACTTGAAATCAGTGCCTATGAGCTTCAGTTTGTACACTAAAGCACTGAAGATGATCATTAGGTGATTGAAGATCGATTTTGCTTCCTTCTAATTTCACGTTTATGGTCGTTGTGCACACAACACTCTATGGAGTCGCCAATCAACATAATGTTGTGGCTGATTACCTTACATGCGTATTACATTTTCAGCGTTTATTTATTTTATTTATTTATTTATTGTTTCGTGGGACCAAATTAAGGAGAAGTCTCCATGGTCATGGAACGAGTCAATACATGAAATTATAACACGATATTAGAAACAGATAGAATGAAATATAAAAAAACATATTCAGGTGACAAGTCGTAAGTTTAAATAAAGAAAATCAACAATGTAACACTGGAATTTGCTTAATTTTTTACCTCTTCCAGGAGCTCCTCGACAGAATAGAAGGAGTGAGCCATGAGGAAACTCTTCAGTTTAGACTTAAAAGAGTTTGGGCTACTGCTAAGATTGTTGTTCGTCTCCATATATCCTAAAAGTTTTTACCACTGATTCGTCATTAACTGACGCTTAATTACAGAAAATTGAGCCATGCGTGACATATTTGCCATAAATATTCAGTGAACTGTTGCCTTGAAAAATCATATTGCATGTTACAATACAAACTCAGCGAAATACAACGAAGTCAATATGACGTCTTTCTCTTCAACTGACACGACATTTCTATATCACTTCCGAGTAAGACGAGAGCATTACCAGTTTCTGCCACAATGTAAAGAGCAGGCAATATCTGAATGGAAAAGTGTGGAGTCCATCCAGCCAGAGGGCCAAATGGGAGGACGGGTTCGTGGTACGAATGTGAGCCACATGGCCGCCTTGATGGAATTTATAGTATATATACAAGGCAGTGGGAGATATTCGTTAGTAACGGCCTTATGAATAATGATAGGTGTAACTACAATTTTAACAGCATGGATGTAAGAGCAATAAATCATATTCATTAGTATCTGAAATAAATTCCAAACGTGTCCCCAAACTTGACTTGCACTGTAATTACTCAAAATTTCCTAGTCAGTAACAGTACAGAAAAATAATAATGTCTTTGTGTTCATACTGGCTAGGGTACTCCGCCATGATTAATAAAAAACGAATAGTTCAATTCACTCCTTCAATTCTGTTAAACAGTCTGCAGTCATATTAATTAAAATTACTGGTAGGAAGGTTAAAATTTCCCTAAATCTCTCGTACTTACTGAAGAATCTCGTGGTAAGACGTAAGCAGAATTATCAAAAGCTTGTGAGCCGACTTTGGAAAACGATTTACCATATCGATACAAAAACACGGCATTGCTAATAAATGAGCTCACGCTCTCTTCTGTGAGGCGTTTTTATGATTTTGCAATCTGGTAATGTAAGGTATTCGCATACCCCACAGCATCCAGAGATTCACATATGTACTGTCTCAATGACTGTGGCAGCTGCACTTAAATGTTTTCATTTTAAAGTAAATTCGACATGTACTAATAATCAGATAAACTATCATGGACTTAGGATTTTTGTTATCGCGATGGATCTTCGCACCGAACTTATCAGTGCGAATTATCTCTACTCAGAGAGCAATGTGCGTCACGGTTACTCAATAGTTGCCTGCAGTGTGTGTCTCAAGCCTGATCTAAGCTAAGTATCCTACCGACCAGATGATGATAGTGACCGCGTACAACTCTTCCACGGTTTGTATTTTATTCGAGCATAAGTTCGTAGCGTTTATCCATACCTTTGATAAACACAACAGATACAGATAATGGAGACTTAAGTCATCAATGACATAATCTCGTTCACTATTTACGACAGTCAGACAGCGCTGGGGTAGATTTCTGATTTTGCGACCGCAGAAATCACGTAGTTTCGAGAACTCGTCGAGCCTATTCGGAGCGCATTTTCATTTGGAAAGGAAGTTCCTTGAAGGTAGTTCTATGAGGTAAAAATCTGAGGGCGCAAGATCAACTGAGTAAGATGTACTCGCAATGACTTCACAACCCAACTCTTGTATGGTGCTTTTTGTCAGCCTATCAGAATGCGCACCGGCGTTTACGAGCAGTGGCACCACTTCACGCACTCTTGCTGGTTGTTGTTCTTGAACTGCGTCTGCAGCACATCTCAGGTACTGACAATAAATCTCAGCAGTGACGGTTACACTTCGGGGAAGTGATTCGTAGTACATCACATCGCCGCTGTTCCACAGAATTCATAACATTATCTTTTGCGGGTACGAATAGATCTTTATACGAGAAGTTGCTGGATTCTTTGGGCTCACACAATCCTTTATTTTCCTTATGTTAGCATAAAGGCGTCATTTCTCGGTCACCAGTAACAATACAGCATAGAAATGATCGATGTTGTTCACGAGACAATTGATGATGAACAAGCAGAGATGCACATATGACCAGATGCTGATTTCTGTGATTTTGTCTTACAACATGCGATACCTATACACCTGATGTTTGAACCTTTCTCACTGCACACAAATGTGACACAATGGTGGAATGATCACAGTTCTTCAGATTTACCAGTTCTCCAGTAAACTGATGTGGGTCATTGAGGACCTTCATCAAACTGCGGACGTCTTTCTGAACGTTGAGAATCATTAATCTCAAAACTGTTCTCCTTAAAACGAGGAACACATTTTCTTTTCGAGCTCTGCCATTGGACAGAGCATTATCCCCATGCACGGGGCACATGTCTCTAGTTGTCTTCGCTGCTGTCACCCCTCTACTGAACTCATACAGAGGAATATGTCCGAAATGTTCCGATTTATCCACTTGGTACTCAATTTTTTAGTGTCCACAGCTCCACTCACTACCTCCAAATCACAAAATAATCATACGTAAACTGAAATAGCAACAGTGGACTAGAAATGCAAAATGACAATCGATAAATAAAACTTTGGCATCCAGAAATTAAAAAAAAAACCTTTTAAGAAGCTCTGCATCAACCTTAAATAACAAACTTCGAGTTTCTTCTGCAACAATATTTCTCCTGTCGGCAGGTGATGGTTGAAGTAGTTACTCCAGCAAATATCTCCTAATATTAGTATTGCAGATTGCAGGGCCCTGGTTTGATCACAATCGAGGTAGATTATTCCTACACGTCAGTCAGGTGCCTGAAGATGGCGTAGTAAACCGCTGAACTTGGTTGCCCAAAAAAGCAAGATTGAAAACTGACGGCTGAAAAGCGTTTAACTTGACATCCTCTATCGAACAGACGAGTTGCGCAAGATATACAGAGAATTATGAAATATTTCGACTAAGTCTTTGATGAGAACAGGTTCACGACACAAGAACTTTTCATGTCAAACTAATTGTATATTTTTTCCATAGTCTCATAATTCAGGTGTTTGTGCAGTAACAAAATGGCTCTGAGCACTATGGGACTCAACTGCTGAGGTCATTAGTCCCCTAGAACTTAGAGCTAGTTAAACCTAACTAACCTACGGACATCACAAACATCCATGCCCGAGGCAGGATTCGAACCTGCGACCGTAGCGGTCTTGCGGTTCCAGACTGCAGCGCCTTTAACCGCACGGCCACTTCGACGGCGTGCACTAACAATAAGGCACTATTCCTCTACTGCATAATAGGCCAATACCATAGCTTTCCTAATAAAATAGTATATCTTTAGCTTTCAACACTTCGTAAGGTGACTTGTAGAGCATAATTACGGCCAACTGGTTTTTCTGAAACATGAGAGTACTTTCTACAAAAACCATGATTTTTCTGTCTATCAATCAATCTTGCATTCACAAATTCAAAAATAAATAATTCTCGCTCTGTCACTAATTGAACAGACTTCTATATCTCAGATTGCTAACGTTTTAGGTTAGGCTTTACCCTGACTGTTATTGACTTTAAATGAAACAACAAGTTTACTGTTACCAGTCACCGTTTTATTTATTTCCACGACGCGTTTCAAAGATTTAAACCTCCATCATCGGGTGGATTAACATTAGTTAGTATGACATTTGTGTGTGTGTTGTGTCTCGCTTTTTTTCGAGAAACTGGTGGCACTGCCTAGTGGAGAAACAGGACACTCTTTCAGAACATGGTTTTGGACAACTTCTGACAAAAAATTAAGCTGATATCTAATGGTAAACATAAAATAAGTAAACTAGAGTACTTCCAGTGGTCACAGGTTCCTATCGCTTTCGTAACACATCACATGTATACTGTCACATTTGTAAACAAATATGGCGTCTGGAATCTGCTGGGTGCAAGGTTCGTTTAGCAGAAGAGAAGAAATAATCGTAAAGTGCAAAGAATATACATCGTAACAACATTATTACAGAATAATTGTATAAAGCATTTGGAGGTGTTTCTTTTGAGGTGTCGAATATATGTGTGTGTACTTCAGGTGGCATATAAATCCAATTTTGACAAGTTAAAACCGCTTGACATTTGTACTCGTTTATACAATCAGGTGAAATGTTAAAATGGCTCAAACTTCATACAGACTTGAAGTACAATAATCATATTGGCTACAGCAGTAAAGTCATACGTACATACATAGATGACACTATTTGATTGGAATTAATAGACAGATGTGAGAGGCTGGATTCCGGTTGTTTCCTTTGGTGTTTGTATCCTCGGATCACTCCTAAAATTCCGATTGTTTCGTTTGGTGTTTGTATCATCGAAGCACTCCAAATATACAACACCAAACGAAACAACCAGTAGTTAGGTTGAAGTAGTTATAAGTTCTAGGGACTGATGACCTCAGAAGTTAAGTCCCATAGTGCTCAGAGCCATTTTTTTGAAACAACCGGAATCCATCTTAAATGATAAAAACGCCAATATTTACAATAGTATCATCTCTGTTTTCAGCAACTGCCTACATTCTTAAATTGCACACACACACACACACACACACACACACACACACACACACACCTTAATATTTACCGTAAATTTTGACAGCCACCAAGACTACAAGAGACTGACATCATTTACAGATAATTCATCACACCAACAGATCATACTCCCTGTCAGCTTGAAACCGTATGTACGCCAACTGCTGGCACAAATAGTGTATCTATCTGCATATTTTATTGCATTAATCAATGTATTACCCCAACCTTTAGGCAGCTAATACATGTAACATGTAATCCTAGGACACCTTGCCTCTCATATAATCCATCTTTACACCCTCTCTCTATCCCTCAGCCCCCCCCCCCTCTCTCTCTCTCTCATTTTCTCTCTCTCTCTTCCTCTCCTTCTGCCTCCAGCCTCTCACATCTGTCTATTAATCCCAATCATATAGTGTCATCTATGAATGTACGTATGACTTTACTGCTGTAGCCAATACGATTATTGTACTTCAAGTCTGTAACATTACACCTGATTGTTATTAACAAGTATGAAGTTTAAGCCATTTTAACATTTCACCTGATTATATAAACGAGTACAAATGTCAAGCTGTTTTAACTTGTCAAAATTGGATTTATATGCCACCTGTAGTACACACACATATATTCGACACCTCAAAACAAACACCTCCAAATGCTTTAATTCAATTATTCTGTAATAATGTTGTTACGATGTATATTCTTTGCGCTTTACGATTATGCCATCTCTTCTGCTATACGAATCCTGCACCCAGCAGATTCCAGACGCCATATTTGTTTACAAATGTGACAGTATACATGTGATGTGTTACGAAAGCGATAGGAACCTGTGACCACTGGAAGTACTCTAGTTTACTTATGTTTACCATTAGATATCAGCTTAATTTTTTGTCAGAAGTTATCCAAAACCATGTTCTGAAAGAGTGTCTTGTTTCTCCACTTGGCAGTGCCACTCGTTCCTTTAAAAAAGCGTAACACAACACACACACACACACACACAAATGTTATACTAACTAATGTTAATCCACCCGATGATGGAGGTTTAAACCTTTGAAACGCGTCGTGGAAACAAATAAAACGGTGACTGGTAACAGTAAAATTGTTGTTTCATTTAATCTCAGCTTGCTGTTGAATTTTTACGGTCTTAATAGAACACAGAATGTTGTACATAATTTTTTATTAAATATATAATGGCAGAAAAGAGGAATTATGCCACAGAACGTACTTCAAAATCAAGTATTTATAATTCGTTCTGTGATAATGGGAAGAAACACGCCACCAATATTACAGACGGATTCTGCGATTTCACAGGGAACTAATTGCGAGACCTAAGTAATTTCTGATTAGGCACAAAATGGAAACCACTGTGAAAATCCGAGGGCACTTTGTACAGATGTGTTGGGCAGTGTCTTTAGTGTGCCTGCCGATTGCTTCACGTCGCTTTTTTTAGTTCAGAGCGCAAAGTAATCACCTAGAGATAAAACAACAGGGTCTCCCGCCAAGTATGTGGATCTGATGAGAGATTTTGCCTGAAGCTATGCAGCCCACATAACGTAAATGTCATCCATTCTTTCTTCAAGACAGTTTTCAGCCGTATTCTGCAGGGGCAAATAGGACGCTCCTGTCGCGTTTTGGATGGGAAGTGTTTGATCACCCACAGTACAGCCCTTAACTGGCTTCCTCCATTGTTCGTCTACGCTCACGTGAACCACTTGCTACAAAGACAATATTTTGGCACAAACAACGATAGGCGGACCAGCGTAGAGAGTTGCCAGAAAGCACAGGCGGCTGCTTTCTGTGACGAGGTTACTGGAAAGTTTGTAAAGCGCCAAAACAAATGTCTTAAGTCAGAGCTCAGAGTGGCGACTATTTACAGAGGTAGCTGGAAGGTGTGGCTAACTGCTTCAAGTAAAATATTTAGATTTTCACTGTGGTTTTCGTTTCGTGACCGATCGGACCTTATTTTCCAAACAGCCCTCATACTTTATTGCCGGTTACAATCGTACAAAGTGTTCCTGATCGTTCTCATTGAATTATGTTTGCAAATACTCTAGACACTAAAGTTAAGAATATTAAAAATAACAAGTTTCTGAGAAAATTAAATAGGTATCACTAATTGTGCTACTGTCAGTAGCCTGCTCGTAGCCTGAAGATAATGAACCATTTTCAGCTTTAATTACAAAACAGAGTGTGAAAAATGCAGAAGTGCGGAAAAAGGGGTGGTCGTCTACAGCATTGTTGGTTCATGTACGCATGCTGCTGTAGGCTGAAAATAGTTGAAATTTTTGAAAGTTAGCCTGTGGTGAGTACTATTTAGGGCTGACTGATTTACATTGGCCAATGACAAAAAGGGAAGAATTTAGATACCCACAATTCTCTACAGGACGCACGCTGATACTGTGAAAGAAGGGTTATCGAACGCTAATTTTCATTCGTCCTCCTACACGAGGTGGTTAATTTTTCATAATTATAGCTGCTAAGGAAACTGCGTGGTAAGCCCTCCTAAATTTTTGAGCTAGGAGAGGAAATTAAGTTATAATCACGAAGCACGAAGGCAATGTGCTAAGTTCTACCAAATAAATGATTTTCGTAAGCAGAAAATTAAAACCTGTGTCTTGACCCAGAATATTACAGTCGCAGGCTGCACATTACATTATCAACATGAGCAAGGATTGCAGCTGGTTTGCTATCAAAACTCGTCTACATTCCCAGTTTGACTACATTAAACGTGCTGTGGACACAACTGTAGGTGGAGGGCCATAAATACTAACAAAGAATATGCCTAACTCAAAACGTTGATTGACCACACATAGAAAAGACGTGGCTTTGCATGCAGACAGGTGGTGACTGCGACTACTGCGAATGGCAAGAAGGTAGCAGGTTGTGGTAAGGTAACTCAGAGTTCACTATATGGTGGTGCTGAGACACTTTACCAAAATGGTAGACGTAGCATCTGAAGCCGAAAGGTTCATGGTGACGATGTCGAAGCTGCGAGAGTCGTCAGCTGCCCAGTGTCACGTGTGCCGTACTCCGGATGGGACCACGATTGTTTCAAGGGGGCGTGAAAAGTTAATTTTCGACCGGGTGTCCAGTTGAACACAACTCAACACGAAACTCTCCCGCTACCTTTTCCTCATCAGTCGTCTGACTGGTTTAAAGTGGCCCGCCACGAGTTCCTGTCCTGTGCCAACCTCCTCATCTGAGAACACCACTTGCAACTTTCGTTCTCAGTTCTTCGCTCTATGTATTTCTACAGCTTTTTTCTCTCTACAGATCCCTCTAGTACCATGGAACTCATTCCCTGATGTCTTAACAGACGTACTATCATCCTGTCCCTTCTTGTCAGTGTTTTTTAAATATTCCCTTCCTCTCCGATTCTGCACGAACCTCCTCATTCCTTCCGTACCTGAACAGTTCACCTAATTTTCAACATTCGTCTGTAGCACCACGTCTCACATACTTCGATTCTTTTTTGTCCCTGTTTCCCCACATTCAATGTTTTACCTCCTTCCTGGATGCCAAAAAATAAATCAATAAATAAACTGCAGAAAAACGTCATCCGCCATCCTCAGGGCGTCTCGCCAAAGCGAGAGGCGACTTTAAATGTGGTCCGGTAGCACCAATCACATGGCCGAGAAAGTCCACGTGTGCGACAACTCAAGCGTGAGGTGCAATGACAGGGTATATAAATTTGCTGGTTTACATACGCTGCCTCTCCAGCGGGCGTGCCGCAGAACCAGAGGGCAATTTCTGCAAATTCTAACACACCAAGCAGTGCAGGCACCGCAACCTAGCACTCTGCCATATGGCAACAAAACAAGGCTTCTAGCTGTAAAGCGATTTGGCCGGAGCCGAGCCAGGGCAACTCGGCAGCAGCTTAAAAGACGGACAGTGACTGTGAAGCCCTTCACTGCCTTCACGTTTTGTCCCCTCTTCTTTCCGGCTGGGTCCCCGACTAGCCGCACTGGCTCGCCCTTGGCCACCCCACATTGGTTAAATGAAGCCGCCACTTACAGCAAGCGAAACGTAGTATTACGAAAAGTAATCTATCCCCTCACCGACGAAAATCCCCAGACATGCGGGTACTGTGATCTCAATCACCGATTAATGTCTCGTATTCCATAACAGAAATAAATGACAACATGTAAATTATGTCCTATTTGCATACTGAATTACGAAAATAAAAAGAGAAACCAACGGATCGGAATTGACCTGATGGGCCTTCCAGAGTGAGTGGACGGTCCAGAAAACCCTGTCACTAATACTTTCTGAAAAAAAAAAAAAAACTCCACGTGAACAGGCCACGAATGGCCAACAGTACCGACCGGCCGCCGTGTCATCCTCAGTCCACGGGCGTCACTGGATTCGGATATGGAGCGGCATGTGGTCAGCACACCGCTCTCCCGGCCGTATGTCAGTTTATGAGACCGGAGCCGCTACTTCTCAGTCAAGTAGCTCCTCAGTTTGCCTCACAAGGGCTGAGTGCACCCCGCTTGCCAACAGCGCTCGGTAGACCGGATGGTCACCCATCTAAGTGGTAGCTCCGCCCGATAGCGGTTAATCAAAAAATGCTCGAATGTGTGTGAAATCTTATGGGACTTAACTGCTAATGTAATCAGTCCCTAAGCTTACACACTACTTAACCTAAATTATCCTAAGGACAAACACACACACCCATGTCCGAGGGAGGACTCGAACGTCCGCCGGGACCAGCCGCACAGTCCATGACTGCAGCGCCCCAGACCGCTCGGGTAATCCCACGAGGCAGAGGTTAATTGGTGATCTTACTGGAACCGGTGTGCGGCAAGACCGTTGGCTCACTAATTGTTTCTGGTGTCAAGAAATGTGTTCTCGTATGGTCTCCAGTAACACGTGCATTACATTACATCAGAGGAAAAAGATATGGGAAACGATATTTCACACGTAACTCATACTTTCGCTTACTGTGGTGGTCATACGGTAATCATCTAGTCCACATAGCCGACGCTAAACCGTGGGTGACAGTATTATAGAGCACGTGGTCGCACTTGGCAATTTGCGCAACGTAGATAAGATGGACCAGTAACACTGATAAGTCATTCGATCGCCTCCGCTGAACACAGAATTCAGAAAAATGACTGATAACTGACTTTGGCAAGGGGAAAACTGTAAAGGAAGTATATGTATAAGGATGATACGGTAGGATGACGAAGGTATTTCAAAAACGATCTGCACGATATTCCCAAACTGAAACGTGTCGCCCGAATCACATTGCTGAAGAACTGCACCAGTATGTAATAACAGGTTATAATAGAATGAAAATAATCAGAACAATTAAACTTTCCGTTTTAGTGGCTCTGGGCACTATGGGACTTAATTTCGAAGGTAATCAGTCCCCTAGAACCTAGAACTACTGAAACCTAGCTAACCTAAGGACACCACAAATATCCATACCCGAGGCAGGATTCGAACGAGCGACCGTAGCGGTCGCGCGGTTCCAGACTGTAGCGCTTAGAACCGCTCGTCCACTCCGGCCTCCACGTTTTAGTGACTGTGACATCTGAGACTATTGTTATGGTGGAGAAGTACAGCGTTTAGATCTTCAACTAGATAAATTCAAGGGAGTTTGTTATTTATTTAATTTTATTTTTTATTTATTTATTCTTTTTCGGGGGGTGGGCTGGGGGGGGGGTTATCTTACATTACGGCAGAAAAAATGGGAATACCGTCAATTTTGCTGCAAACGAGAGTGCACAAGAGACACTTTAGTTCTAGTAGTAACCTTATTCATCTGCCGAAAACTTTTAACGACTACATGCAAGTCATATGAACAGGCAACTTAAGGTGCACAAGGTCGCAACAGGCAGCTGGCCGTGGCTTTATATTAGGAACGATTCCAGCAAATGCCTGTAACATTTTAAGAAAGCCGTGGCAAACCTATACCAGGATGGCTAAATGTGAAATTTAGCCTCCATCATGCAGAGTGCACGGTCAGATTGTTTAAATACTGTTCCGCCCAAATGATTTGTTCCGTAGTATAAGAAGCTGGTGGAACATTTTTCATTTATTGCTTAACACCAACCACAGCGTGCTTTATCAGCTGACATCAGGATGCCGACAACGACGCTTGGTCTCCAGTTTGTGCACCGCAACTTCCCATCTGTGTTCCTGAAAGAGGAGTCAGCATCTTAACACCGGAATTGAGATGTTCTTACCAATAGTGTTAGCATTATGTATTGCAAAGCTTTCTTGGAATGTTTGAGAAAAATGTGAAGCACCGGTAAGGGAGGAGACACATGTGAAGGATGTAATACGCTGTCCTACCCTTCTTCAGACGTAAGTTCTCAGACGATGAACAGTAGGTCCCTCTCCTATAACGATTGCCGGCGCTGCTGCTGGAGTGGTTTGAGCATCTCCATGAGGCACTCGTGTCTGCTAAGCGATCCCGCGGCCCGCCGAGATTCGCTGGACGTTTTCTGTATTGTGGAAACCGCTTTTGGTAGGGTCGCGGCCCGATGACTGGTACTCAAGAATCGGTCGAATAAATGTTTCGTAAGTCACTTCATTCGCGGATGAGTTGTATTTGTTTGGTCACCAGTCTACTGACTGGTTTGATGCAGCCCGCAACGAATTCCTTTCCTGTGCTAACCTCTTCATCTCAGAGTAGCACTTGCAACCTACGTCCTCAATTATTTGCTTGACGTATTCAAATCTCTGTCTTCCTCTACAGTTTTTGCCCTCTACAGCTCCCTCTAGTACCATGGAAGTCATTCCCTCATGTCTTAGCAGATGTCCTATCATCCTGTCCCTTCTCCTTATCAGTGTTTTCCACGTATTCCTTTCCTCTCCGATTCTGCGTAGAACCTCCTCATTCCTTACCTTATCAGTCCACCTAATTTTCAACATTCGTCTATAGAACCACATTTCAAATGCTTCGATTCTCTCCTGTTCCGGTTTTCCCACAGTCCATGATTCACTACCATACAATGCCGTACTCCATAAGTACATCCTCAGAAATTTCTTCCCAAAATTAAGGCCGGTATTTGATATTAGTAGACTTCTCTTGGACAGAAATGCCTTTTTTGCCATAGCGAGTCTGCTTTTGATGTCTTCCTTGCTCCGTCCGTCATTGGTTATTTTACTGCCTAGGTAGCAGAATTCCTTAACTTCATTGACTTCGTGACCATCAATCCTGATGTTAAGTTTCTCGCTGTTCTCATTTCTACTACTTCTCATTACCTTCGTCTTTCTCCGATTTACTCTCAAACCATACTGTGTACTCATTAACTGTTCATTCCGTTCACCAGATCATTTAATTCTTCTTCACTTTCACTCAGAATAGCAATGTCATCAGCGAATCGTATCATTGATATCCTTTCACCTTGTGTTTTAATTCCACTCCTGAACCTTTCTTTTATTTCCATCATTGCTTCCTCGATGTACAGATTGAAGAGTAGGGGCGAAAGGCTACAGCCTTGTCTTACGCCCTTCTTAATACGAGCACTTCGTTCTTGATCGTCCACTCTTATTATTCCCTCTTGGTTGTTGTACATATTGTATTGACCCGTCTCTCCCTATAGCTTACCCCTACTTTTTTCAGAATCTCGAACAGTTTGCACAATTTTATATTGTCGAACGCTTTTTCCAGGTCGACAAATCTTATGAAAGTGTCTTGATTTTTCTTTAGCCTTGCTTCCATTATTAGCCGTAACGTCAGAATTGCCTTTCTCGTCCCTTTACTTTTCCTAAAGCGAAACTGATCGGCACCTAGCGCATTCTCAATTTTCTTTTCCATTCTTATGTATATTATTCTTGCAAGCAGCTTCGATGCATGAGCTGTTAAGCTGATTGTGCGATAATTCTCGCACTTGTCAGCTCTTGCCGTCTTCGGAATTGTGTGGATGATGCTTTTCCGAAAGTCAGATGGTATATCGCCAGACTCATATATTCTACACACCAACGTGAATAGTCGTTTTGTTGCCACTTCCCCCAATGATTTTAGAAATTCTGATGGAATGTTATCTATACCTTCTGCCTTATTTGACCGTAAGTCCTCCAAAGCTATTTTAAATTCCGATTCTAATACTGGATCCCCTATCTCTTCTAAATCGACTCCTGTTTCTTCTTCTATCACATAAGACAAATCTTCACCCTCATAGAGACTTTCAATGTACTCTTTCCACCTATCTGCTCTCTCCTCTGCATTTAACAGTGGAATTCCCGTTGCAGTCTTAATGTTACCACCGTTGTTTTTAATGTCACCATAGGTTGTTTTGACTTTCCTGTATGCTGAGTCTGTCCTTCCGACAATCATATCTTTTTCGATGTCTTCACATTTTTCCTGCAGCCATTTCGTCATAGCTTCCCTGCACTTCCTATTTATTTCATTCCTCAGCGACTTGTATTTCTGTATTCCTGATTTTGCTGGAACATGTTTGTACGAGGGTCGGTCAAAAAGTAATGCCTCCCATTTTTTTTCTACTTAAAGAAATTATGTTAAGTGAAAAATTTGAATTTGGCGCCATTCCTCAAACCTTCTTCTGCAATCCACTGCAGTAGTAACTTTCTGTGTCAACAGGTGGCAGCACAGCAGAAGTTTGTAAGATGGCCGACATCGATGTTCGTTTGAGACAGCGTTGTGTGATTGAATTCTTGAATGCAGAAGGTGAAACGCCCATACGCATTCATGAAAGACTGAAGAAGGTGTATGGTGTTGTGACAGTGGATGTCAGCACTGTTAGACGATGGGTTCGTCGTTGTAAGGAAGCTGAAGGGCAAACACCGTTGACTGACGAAAAGCGGAGCGGCAGGCCGGTGAGTGCAGTGACTCCACACAACATTCAGCAAGTTGATGACATCATTCGTGGTGACTGTCGGGTGACTGCAGATGAAGTGGATGAAGTGTGTCGCATTATTTCTCTTAGTAAAGGCAGTGTGATCACGATTATTAAACAATTGGGGTACTCAAAAGTTTGTGCACGGTGGGTTCCAAGAATGTTAACCGATCAGAATAAAGAGGCAAGGAAAACAATAGCCTCCCAACACTTGCAGCGCTTCCGTTTGGAGGGAGATGAGTTTCTGAAAAAAATTGTGACCGGGGACGAAACATGGGTGCATTTTTTTGAACCCGAATCAAAGAGGCAGTCAATGGAGTGGCGTCACACAAGCTCGCCGAGGAAGAAAAAATTCAAAACTGTGCGATCGGCAGGGAAAGTTATGGCAACAGTTTTCTGGGATACAGAGGGTGTGATTCTGGTTGATTTTTTGGAGCAGGGATGCACAATAAATTCTGTTCAATACGTCACAACCCTCAACAAACTTAAAGCACGTCTTCAGCGAGTTCGCCCAACAAAATCAATGGCAGATGTTCTTCTTTTGCATGACAATGCAAGACCACACACCAGTCGTCACACCTCTGACGAGATTGTCAAAATTGGATGGGAAGTTTTGCCTCATCCCCCATACAGACCTGACCTGGCACCATCAGACTTCCATCTGTTCGGGCCACTAAAAGAAGCTCATCGTGGGATTCATTTTGAAGATGAGGAGGCCGTCAAAACATCCGTGCGTCAATGGCTTAGGAAGCAGAGCTGTGATTTTTACCGTGCTGGGATACATGCCCTTGTTCAAAGATGGACCAAAACTGTAGAGATGGGCGGAGATTACATTGAAAAATGACAAAATGATCCTCAATGTTGTGGTTTTCAACCTATGTAATTGCATTTAAATTTCCTGACAATTAAACGTAGAAAAAAAATAGGAGGCATTACTTTTTGACTGACCCTCGTACTTCCTCCTTTCATCAATCAACTGAAGTATTTCTTCTGTTACCCATGGTTTCTTCTCAGCTACCTTCTTTGTACCTATGTTTTCCTTTCCAACTTCTGTGATGGCCCTTTTTAGAGATGTCCATTCCTCTTCAACTGTACTGCCTACTGCGCTATTCCTTATTGCTGTATCTATAGCGTTAGAGAACTTCAAACGTATCTCGTTATTCCTTAGTTCTTCCGTATCACACTTCTTTGCGTAATGATTCTTCCTGACTAATGTCTTGAACTTCAGCCTACTCTTCATCACTACTATATTGTGATCTGAGTCTATATCTGCTCCTGGGTACGCCTTACAATCCAGTATCTGATTTCGGAATCTCTGTCTGACCATGTTGTAGTCTAATTGAAATCTTCCCGTATCTCCCGGCCTTTTCCACGTATACCTCCTCCTCTTGTGATTCTTGAACAGGGTATTCGCTATTACTAGCTGAAACTTGTTACAGAACTCAATTAGTCTTTCTCCTCCTTCATTCCTTGTCCCAAGCCCATATTCTCCTGTAACCTTTTCTTCTACTCCTTCCCCTACAACTGCATTCCAGTCTCCCATGACTATTAGATTTTCGTCCCCCTTTACATACAGCATTACCCTTTCGATATCCTCATACACTTTCTCTATCTGTTCATCTTCAGCTTGCGACGTCGGCATGTATACCTGAACTGTCGATGTCGGTGTTGGTCTGCTGTCGATTCTGATTAGAACAACCCGGTCACTGAACTGTTCACAATAACACACTCCCTGCCCTACCTTCCTGTTCATAACGAATCATACACCTGTTATACCATTTTCTGCTGCTGTTGATATTACCCGATACTCATCTGACCAGAAATCCTTGTCTTCCTTCCACTTCACTTCACTGACCCCTACTATATCTAGATTGAGCCTTTGCATTTCCCTTTTCAGATTTTCTAGTTTCCCTACCACGCTCAAGCTTCTGACATTCCACGCCCCGACTCGTAGAACGTTATCCTTTCGTAGATTATTGAATCTTTTTCTCATGGTAACCTCCCCCTTGGCAGTCCCCTCCCGGAGATCCGAATGGGGGACTATTCCGGAATCTTTTGCCAATGGAGAGATCGTCATGACACTTCTTCAATTACAGGCCACATGTCCTGTGGATACACGTTACGTGTCTTTAATGCAGTGGTTTCCATTGCCTTCTGCATCCTCATGTCGTTGATCATTGCTGATTCTTCCGCCGTTAGGGGCAATTTCCCACCCCTAGGACAAGAGAGTGCCCTGAACCTCTATCCGCTCCTCCGCCCTCTTTGACAAGGCCATTGGCAGAATGTGGCTGACTTCTTATGCCAGAAGTTTTCGGCCGCCAATGCTGATTATTTATCAAAATTTAGGCAGTGGCGGGGATCGAACCCGGGACCGAAGACGTTCTGATTATGAATCAAAGACGCTACCCTAGACCACGGGTAGCATTTCCTCCTTTAAACCTCAGGGTGGCGTCGCCTTTTCGTGCACTTAATTATGTGGTCACTCTGGATTAGGTGGTGCCAGATTGTTACGTTTAGGTGATTTACGGTAATTACTGTTTTCAGCAATTCCCCACCAATAGTTTAATCTGATGGTAACGGATACTTTCGTCTGTTTACTCACAATATTATACATTCACTTACTTACAATCAGGGGCAACTGCCTTTCCCTGCACCAGTAGGCGATGCTCCGATTGTCTTCCTGCATTTCACTACAGTGTTCCCGCAGTATCGTCTGTAAAATGCCTCAAGGAGCTTCCGGCGTAGTCCAATATACACAAGGTGTCCATTATTCGTGACCGGGCCAAATATCTCACGAAATAAGCGTCAAACGAAAAAACTACAAAGAACGAAACTTGTCTAGCTTGAAGGGGGAAACCAGATGGCGCTATGGTTGGCCTGCTAGATGGCGCTGCCATAGGTCAAACGGATATCAATTGCCTTTTTTAAAAATAGGAACCCCCATTTTTATTTCATATTCGTGTAGTACGTACAGAAATATGAGTGTTTTAGTTGGACCACCTTTTCCGCTTTATGATAGATGGCGCTGTAACAGTCACAAACATATGGCTCACAATTTTAGACGAACAGTTGGTAACAGGTAGGTTTTTTAAATTAAAATACGGAACGTAGGTACGTTTGAACATTTTATTTCGGTTGTTCCAATGTGATACGCGTAGCTTTGTGAACTTAACATTTCTGAGAACGCATGCTGTTACAGCGTGATTACCTGTAAAAACCACATTAATGCAATAAATGCTCAAAATGATTTCCGTCAAACTCAATGCGTTTGGCAATACGTGTAACGACATTCCTCTCAACAGAGAGTAGTTCGCCTTCCATAATGTTCGCGCATGCATTGACAATGCGCTGACGCATGTTGTCAGGCGTTGTCGGTGGATCACGACAGCAAATATCCTTCAACTTTCCCCACACAAAGAAATCCGGAGGCGTCAGATCCTGTGAACGTGCGGGCCATGGTACGGTGCTTCGACGACCAATCCACCTGTCATGAAATATGCTATTCAATACCGCTTTAACCGCACGCGAGCTATGTGCCGGACATCCATCATGTTGGAACTACATAGCCTTTCTCACATTCAGTGAAGCATCTTGTAGTAACATCGGTAGAACGTCACGTAGGAAATCAGCATACGTTGCACCATTTAGATTGCCATCGATAAAATGGGGGTCAATTATCCTTCCTCCCGTAACGCCGCGCCATACATTAACCCGCCAAGGTCGCTGATGTTCCACTTGTCGCAGCCATCGTGGATTTTCCCTTGCCCGATATTGCATATTATGCCGGTTTACGTTACCGCTGTTGATGAATGACGCTTCTTCGCTAAATAGAACGCGTGCAAAAAATCTGTCATCGGCCCGTAATTTCTCTTGTGCACAGTGGCAGAACTGTACACGACGTTAAAAGTCATCGCCATGCAATTCCTGGTGCATAGAAATATGGTGAGGGTGCAATCGATGTTGATGTAGAATTCTCAACACCGACGTTTTTGACATTCCCGATTCTCACGCAGTTTGTCTGCTTCTGATGTGCGGATTAGCGGCGACAGCAGTTTAAACACCTACTTGGGCATCCTCAATTGTTGCAGATTGTGGTTGACGTTTCACATGTGACTGAACACTTTGTGTTTCCTTAAATAACGTAACTATCCGGGAACGGTCCGGACACTTGGATGATGTCGTCCAGGATACCGAGCAGCATACATAGCACACGCCCATTGGGCATTTTGATCACAATAGCCATACATCAACACGATATCGACCTTTTCCGCAATTGGTAAACGGTCCATTTTAATACGGGTAATGTATCACAAAGCAAATACCGTCCGCACTGGCTGAATTTTCCGTGATACCACGTACTTTTCCTCAGGGAGTCACACCTAGTGATACGTGGCTGGCGACCACGAGGCCCCGAGCTGAGTCCTGGCATTGCTTCCACTTACTTATGCCAGGCTCCTCACTTTTATCTTTCCTATCTGGCCACCCTCGGCCAGCTCTTGTTCTTTTCCGACCCTGACGCTATTAGGTTTCGAGGGCTAGGGGTCTTTCATTTTCCAACCTATACTTCTCATGCAGCGTCTGACCCGGAGCGGGAGGCTGCAAAAGGCGTCTGTATCCCATGTTAGGGGCGGCCTCCAGAACTGCGGAAGGCAACGGAATACCACCGCAGGTTATCTTCCCTGCATAATGCAGTCTCCATTTTATGCACAAAAAATGGCTTCCTCTCATGTTAAATCAGTGTCCGGAGGTAAAATAGTCCCCCACACTCGGATCTCCGGGGGGGACAACTTGAAAGGAGGCAAAAAATCAAAACGAGAATTGGTACCTGGAATGTCAGAACTCTGCTATAAGCAGGAAAACTAGAAAACCCTAAAAGAGAGATGGAAAAGAATCATATGGACCTCGTAGGAGTTGCTGAGGTAAGATGGAATGGATATGGAGTGTTGCAGTCAGATGAATATGTATTCTACTACTCAGGAGGAGAAGTAAAAGGAATTAATGGAGTAGGAATGATTATGACAAAGGAATTGTCTAAATGTGTGGAATATGTAGACTATGCAAATGACTGGGTTTTTGGTGTAAGGCTGAAAGGAGCACAAAAAAATTTACTGATTGTCCAGGTATATATGCCAACTTCAGAACATGATGACCAAATTGTAGAGGAAACGTACAATGTAATAGAGAGAATAACGGACGAAAATAAAAAATGCTGCAAAATAGTAATGGGAGACTGGAACGCCATTGTGGGAGAAGGGAAAGAGGGAAACATAGTAGGCAGTCATGGTCTTGGAAAGAGAAATGACAGAGGTGAATGGTTAATTGACTTCTGCAGGGAAAGGCAGCTGATAGCGGCAAACACATGGTTCAAGAACCATAAGAGGAGGCTCTACACTTGGAAATCACCAGGGGATAAATACAGAAACCAAATCGATTTTGTACTGGTAGAAGAAAGATACAGGAATGGAATCAAGAAGGTGCACACATTACCAGGTGCAGATATTAATAGTGACCACAACTTACTTATGGCAGAAATAGAAATAAGAGTGAAAAAACTGAAAAAGGCGACAATGGTGAAGAAGTGGGATCTAGAGAAGATAAGGTCCAACAAAGAACATATTACAGAAATGCTGTCTCGGGACTTTCTAAACACATTACGAGACATAGAAGCACCTGATAATGCCAACGAGTACTGGAATATGCTGAAAGAAGGAATCATTAAAGCAGGACAGCAAAATATAGGATATGTAAAAGGGAAAAGGTCAAAAAAACCATGGGTCACACAAGAAATGATTTCCAAGATGGAGGAGAGAAGAAAATTGAAAAACAAGAACACTGAAGATGCAAGAAAGATATACCTAAGGTTAAATAACGAACTGCGTAGAGAAACAGAGCAGGCTAGGAAAAAATGGCTAAAAGAGGAATGTGATGAAATTGAAGAACTGGACAGGAAGGGAAGATAGGACTTACTATACAACAGAGTAAAGACTATGACATGGGAACAAAACAGAGCAGGTAGTGCTACTATGGAAATTTTGAGTAAAGACGAAGAGATAGTGTACAAAGATCGTGACGATGTCCTCCAGAGATGGGAAGAATATATAAAAGAGCTGTATGACACAAATAGCAAACCAGAAACTCTCGAACGTGAATCACACAACAGTGTAAGTGATGAAGAGAAAGGACCGACCATCATAATGGAAGAAGTAAAGTCTGCCATTGCTGCAATGAAAAATGGTAAAGCAGTAGGTACAGATACAATACCGGGAGAAATACTAAAATGCTTGAACCACGTTGGAATAAGAGAAATATTGAGGTTATGTAATAAAATATATGACAGTGGTGAATGGCCTGAGGACTTTTCGACAACAGTAATGATTTCATTACCGAAAAAACAAGGAACCAAGAAATGCAGCGAGCACAGGACAATCAGCCTCATTTCACATGCAGCCAAAGTGATGTTAAGAATAATCAATAAAAGACTTGAAAAAGTAATAGAGGAGAATCTCGGCGAGGAACAGTTTGGCTTTAGACGGAATACGGACACCAAAGATGCAATAGGGCTCCTACGAATCTTGGGAGAAAGGTTTATTGAAAAAGGAAGAGACCTATATTTGTGCTTCATCGATTTAGAAAAGGCATTTGACAATTTGGTTTGGGACAAGCTGGCGACTATTATGAGGGAAAAGAGAGTGCACTGGAAAACCAGAAGACTTATAAACTCATTACACCTTAATCAAAAAGTTTCAGTTAAAGTGAGAGGAGAAAGTACAAACTGGATCAGACTAGGGAAAGGAGTAAGACAAGGATGCCGTTTATCACCTACTCTTTTCAACCTGTACTTGGAAAATATGATTGACCAATGCTCATTAGATGACAAAGGAGTAGAAATTGGAGGAAGAAGAGTAGGGTGCTTGAGATTTGCTGATGACATGGTCCTTCTAGCCACAGGGGAAAAAGAATTACAGGATTTGGTGGACACCATTGCAACTAACGTAAAAGAATATGGAATGAAAATTAACACAAATAAAACAAAAGTATTGGCAATAGCAGGAAATAAGGAAATAAAAATTGTGCTGAATGGAGAAACACTAGAACAGGTGCAAAATCTTAAGTATCTTGGCAGCAGGATAGACACCGACTGGAAGTGCACCACAGAAATTAAAACAAGGATAGCAATGGCAAAAGAGGCGTTTTATAAGAAAAGGAGAATCTTCTGCAGCGGTCTGGACAGAGAACTCAGAAAGAGACTCATAAAATGTCTTGTATGGAGTGTTCTTCTATATGGCGCTGAAACATGGACTATGAGGAAAAAAGACAGAGAAAGGCTGGAGGCTTTTGAGATCTGGACATGGCGGAAGATGGAAAGAATAAGTTGGATGGACAGACATGCACCCATTTAAATGCTACCCTCCCTATCAACTCGTCCAAGTTCTGGTCAGCCTTCCGTCGCCTTACCGGAAATAAACCCTCCCTCTACTATCCTCTTCTCCATGATGATCTCCCCTTCCCTAACCCCCTTAGTAAGGCCAATCACTTTGCCTCCTACCTCTCCGATGTATTTTCCATCCCCGATGATCCCCAGTTCGATTACTCCCTCTTCCCGGATATCCGCGATCGAACTGACACCTCTGTCCCTCCCCTCGCTCCTGGTTTCCAGTACTTGGACAACATTGCACACACGGAACTCAATGCTCCAATCACTACACAGGATCTTCTTGCTACACTCTGCACAAAACGCAACACCGCTCCTGGTCACGATCGTGTCACCTACCGTCACCTTCGTGAAGCTCCTGTCTCTTTCCTCTCCACCCTGGCCAGGCTTTACAATGTAGTCCTGTCCACCGGTTACTACCCTGACCTGTGGAAAACCTCCTGTATCCTCATGTTCCTTAAACCTGGCAAACCGCCGTCCGCCGTCTCCTCCTACCATCCCATCAGTCTTACCTCAGTCTTCAGCAAGGTCCTGGAATCTATCCTCACCCGCCGCCTCCACCAGCATCTCCGCCAGCACCGCCTCCTTCCCGTTACCCAGTGTGGCTTTCGGCCGTCCTTCTCTTCCGACGACCTTCTCCTTCACCTCACTCATCTCCTTTCCGAACAGCTTAATTCCCGTCGCTCCGCAATCTTCCTCTCCCTGGACCTCGAACGAGCTTATGACCGCGTATGGCATTGCGGTCTCCTCTTCAAGCTCCAAACCTTCGCCCTTCCCATTAACTACGTCTGTCTGATCGGTTCCTTTCTCTCCCGCCGTCCTTCCTATGTCACCATCCATAACACAGATTCCTACACCTTTTTCCCATCCGCCGGTGTGCCCCAAGGCTCCGTCCTCTCCCCCCTTCTGTACCTTTTGTACACGGCGGACGTGCCGCCGCCGTCGCCCCCCGTCCACCAACTCCAGTTTGCCGATGACACCGCCTTCCTTGCCCTTGCGCCCAACCTGTAGCGCTCCCAACACCTTCTCCAATCCCATCTTGACCGGTTCACCGTTTGGTGCAACCAGTGGTTGTTCAAGGTCAATCCCTCCAAAACCCAGGCGATCATTGTAGGCAAAACCACCCCTTCCTTCCGCCTCCTTGATTTCTATCTCACCATCTATGGCCGTCCTATCGCCCTCACCCCCACCCTTAAGTACCTTGGCGTCACCCTCGACCGTCACCTCTCCTGGACTCCCCACCTCCGGACAATCCAAGCCGAGGCACGCTCCTCTCCAGCCGTATGTGGGGTCTGGACCCCTACACCATCCTCCACACCTATAAATCCCTCATCCGTCCTATCCTTTGTTATGCCCATCCAGCTTGGATCTCCGTCCTCCCTACCTTTTACAAATCCCTCCAAATTCTTGAATGTCATGCTCTCCGCCTCGCCTATCGCATCCATCTCCCCTCCCCCACGGAGATCCTGTACGATCGCATCCCCTTCCCCCACCTCCTCCTTTTCCTTGAAAGGATACGGATCCTGTACACCTCCTGTAAACTCAATCCTCCTCACCCGCTTGTCTCCCCGATCCTCTCCCACCCCCGCCCGCTGCCGCGCCTGTATTCCCACATCCCACCCGGTCTCCATCTCTCCACCCTTCTTACCTTCTCCCAAGGTGGCTTCCGCCAGCTCCCTCTCCCTGATGATATCCTCCTCCCCTCCATCTACCCCTCCTATCAACTTTGATCCTCCCCCCCCCAACATTCTGTGTCCTTTCCATTAGGCACCCTCCTTCGCTTCTCTTTCCTTTTACCCCATCCCCTCCCTCCTTACCTCTCCCCCTGGGCTTACCCTCCCCCTTCCTCCCTCCCCCATATCTCCCCCGCCCATGGCATCTGCTCTCCCTTCTCCTTCTCCCACCCCCCCTCCTCCTCTCTTGGCAGGTCCCCGGACTCGTACACGGATAGTGAACATTCGCGCGCCGGAGATCAACGCCTCGTGTTCTGTGTGTGCCGTCGTTTTGTGCTTCAGTGATTCAGTGTTATTCGTTTTGTGCCCCTACGTTCAGGTGTGACAATTTTCGTCTCTGTCTGTGTCGAAGTAACTGAACAATTTTATCCTGGACTCTCCGCCCGTCAACGGCACCTTGTATTTTAAACAGTGTTTGTCTCCGTTTATATGTCCACCATGTTTTTTCTTTCAATGTCTTCATTTGTATATTTGTGTTCTCTGCGGCTAAAGAGCGGCGTCGTCTGCTGCTGCATCGCCTGCCTGTAATACAGGTTTCAAAATAACAATAAAGAAAAAAAAACCGCACCTATTTGTAAGAAATTTATTTTTTTTTTAAATTTTGTACTGGCATATGTTTTCGGTGGGGGCACTGTTTTCGAGGTATTCAGGAAAAACTTACAAAAGTGACCTCCAGACGCATCTCAGTGTGACATCACGAACCCATGTGAACTTCAGGGTGCTGCCCTTCTTTTCGAAAGTCCTGACACCAGGCTCTTGTGTTCCCCGAACCCGATGGTGACGTCGCATGAGAAACGTTGTACCCAACTTTGAACCAAAATTCAATCTTATACCTCGTGATGAGAGATAATTACGGCCTTTCGAAAAAGTGATCCGTTAGTTGTGTTATTTAGTGTACTTAGACATTAGCTGCAAAACTGATTTCCTGGGTACTTTCTTGATGTGGATGGTTTTGAAACTCACTTTTAACGTGTACACTTTCAACTAGATATTTTACACCATATGTAACAGAACAGTTAAAAAGCTAAATCCTAATGCTTTGCATTACGCTTTTCCCTGAGATGCGTTGAAATATGATCCACAAAATGCAAACATTGCTTTTTATGCAACAGAAAAGCCGTCAGTAACACACATTACATTCGAATTTGTCCGACTAAAGAATGAACGTATTGTACTTCCTCCATCAGCCTATGCGTTCCTTAAGTACAAGAAATGTATACACAAATGTATCTGAACTTTTTGAGTTGGTTCTATTGTTTTCTGCTGCAGGACGCGCAGTAGCTTCAATACTGTTATTAGTCACGGTTTAAGGGATTAAATTGTGTATTCATAAGCAAAATATGTGTTTCACATTTGGCACTTCCACCAATATAGAACGCTGTGTATCTTTAAATGTAGAGTACCTTAACATCCTAAGGAGATGTTTTCATTAAAATCACTTTACTTGATAAGAGAAAGAAGCGTTTCGTATAAGTAAACTGTTAAGTAATATTGACTGAATGAGTTATCTATTGTTGTTTGGAACACAGAAAGATGGGCGAACATGTAAATTGTGAAACTCTTATTTTTTACTTAGTATGAAGAACAAAATGTTGTTGTAAGATCCTCAACATTAACGGCGAATTCACGTACTTGTTTCAATCTTACAAGGTTATTCTAAACGACTGAAGTTATTTCACAGATTTGCTGCAGTTCAGTTATTTGACACATCAGCAGGTCTTTGCACACACATACAAAAACTCAGAAAGTATTTTTGAGATATTACAAGTGCTCAATATGTGCCCCCACCCCCTACCTCACTGATTCGTCAGATATCGGTAGTCAAGTTCTTCCCACGTTCGGCTCTGTACTTTATCAATCTGCTCAAAAGGACTGTTCGTGTAATCTCCCAGCTCTGGAGGGTTTGTTGGTAGAGGAGGCGTAAAAAAATCGCATAGTGTTGGATCGGAAGAGTGTGGAGGCCATGACACGAATAGCTTATCATCAACTCCTCCACGACCGACCCATCTTTTTCTCAATTCCCTGTTTAAGAATTCACGAAAATGATGAAGTCGTTTCCTCAAGATCTTTAAAACAGTCGACTGTGGTATCTTCAGCTCTATGTATCTATATTCGTCGACTTCTGTGCATTACTTGCGAAAGTCGCCCATGTCTGGTGAAACGTTTCTTCACTCACTGCAGGCCCATTCGCTGATTCCCCTTGCAGAAGAATCCTGAAGCTTCAACGTGAGGATACAATCGCCGAATGGAGCAGATAGTTGGTGGATACCTCCAAGAAGCAATGACGGAAATAAAAGAAAGATTTAAGAGTGGGACTAAAATTCAGGATGAAAGGATATCAATTACAAGATTCGCTGATGACATTGCTATCCTTTGTGAACGTGAAGAAGAATTACAGGATGTGTTGAACCGAATGAAGAGTGACTGAATACATAATATGGACTGACATTACGTCGAAGAAAGACAAAAGTGATGAGAAGTACCAGAAATGAGAACAGAGAGAAACATAGCATCAGCATTGGGGATCACAAAGTAGACGAAGTTGAGGAAGTGTGCTACCTGGGCACGAGAATAATCCATGATGACAGAGCAAACAGGACATTAAAAAAAAACCAGAAAAGCTGTGGCAAAAACAGTATTCCTGCCCCAGAGACGTCAACTAGTGTCGAATATAGGCCTCAGTTTGGGGAAGAAATTTCTCAGAATTTTTCGTTTGAAGCATAGCATTGCAAGGTAGTGAAACATGGACTGGTGAAAAGACAGAAGAGCAGAGAATCGAAAGTACAGAATAATGTTGAAAATTAGGTGGACTGATAACGTAAAGAACAAGGAGGTCCTCCGCAGAATCGTAGAGGAAAGGAATATATGGAAAAAAAAACACTGACAAGAAGAAGGGACGATATGAAAGGACATCTGTTAAGATATCAGGGAGTAACTTCCACGGTTCTACAGAGAACAATAGAGGGTAAAAGCAATGGAGGAAGATAGAGAATGAAATATGTCCGGCGAATAATAGTAGTGGTAACTGATACTCTGAAATGAAAAGTTTGGCACACGAGAGGAATTAGTGGGTGGCTGCGTTAAACCAGTCAGAAGACTGATGACCCAAAAAAAAAAAAAATAAATAAAATAAAAAATAAAAAAAATTAAAGAAAACGTTTACCAAACACTATGGCTATGGCTTGTGACTAATGTGGCTACAAAGTTCGTGTCCTTCATTTTCATCACAGTATCACACGCCTCCTTAGCGTCAGTCGTTCTGTCACTGCCTTATCAGGGAATTATGTTGACTTCACAAGGTTGTGAAATATGGCGTCTGCTGGAGGAGTACAGATAAGACTTATCAATAAATGCGGTGCGGCTCTGTATCCGGCACGCACAGTGTGTCATCCTGCCTTCGTCAAAGGCTTACGTGTAGCGACAGAATCTTCCGTGCTGAAGTGTGATCGTCTTCCGTTCTAGCATGGCAGCACTTCACCGACCATTACCAGACACAATGAACAGTAAGTACCAAGCATTAGAATGAAACTTCAACAACAAATAGCTTCTCGTCCTTCTGTCAGATATAAAGGAGAAAAAATAGGAGTGAGTAAAACCGCAGAAGACATTTCCATTTAGGTTATGTTGACTTGAAGTGTGCCTAAAAAACGACGGATTAGTGGTACTAAGAACTTATTTATATAAGTAGTACTCATAGTTCTTATGTATTTATGTACTACTCGAAACAATTGTTTCAAAAATAAATTGAACACGAATTATAAAATCATTTAAAAAGACCTCAATTCCGATTAAATAACTACATGAATTCGCAGTTTCTTCAGGTTCCTGTAGTTTTATTCGGTTGACGTTTCAGATATTATTGAATATAATTGCTATGATGCAATAAAATTAAACTGTTTTACAATAAATATCTTTATAGAAAACATAATTTTCAGTCTGGCTACGAAGTCTTTCGCGACGTATTTCCTGAGTAAAAATTTCTCGGTGTACATGCCGCGTCAAATCAGAATAAATCTCCGAGCTTTCGACCACTACCTCCATGGTCGTCGTCAGGGCTAAAACTGACTGTCAGTTTTAGCCCTGACGACGACCATGGAGGTAGTGGTCGAAAGCTCGGAGATTTATTCTGATTTGACGCGGCATGTACACCGAGAAATTTTTACTCATAATTTTCAGTCTTCCGTTAGCTGTTCAGAAAAGTATTTCATATTCTGAATGTAAGGATAATCAAAAGTTTCTTACCACCCCTGCAGGAAGAACTCTCGTCCCCTAGAACGGAGGACTTCCACAGGTTAAACATGTGAGGAGTCGATGACTTGTTTGCGATGTTGCATATATAACGGAAAACACGCCAACGAAGTATTATCAGACCTTCGGTATCTATAGTGGAATAATATTCCTTAAAGGCTGACACATTCAACGGCTTGCCAGTTTGCTATGTAAATTTGAATAATATAATCCACGCATACTGAATAACGCGTGTAGACAATCCTAAGGCAATGAACCCGAGGATCTAAAATTTGTTTCGAAGGTATTCCGTTCCGAAAGAACGTATGTCAGAGAATGATGCGTGTCAAGTTAATCTAATGCTATGACTTAGTCGGCTGTTATTTGTTTCTGAGTGCATATGTTCCCCAACTGTCGCTTGTTTTGTGTTGCGTACACGGTTTATATGGCTACAAAGTTCGATTTAGGAATGAAATTTGGAACAGTGCTGAACTTTAGGGGGTACTGGAGCAGATCACAATTAATTACAATGTAGTAGAAGAAGTGGTTTGAAGTTACTTTGGAAGAAAGATACATGACAGACGAAGCAAGGAGGACACGAGAAGAGACTAGCACAAATAAAGAGGGCGTTCCTCCCTAAAAGTAAATCTGGAAGATCAAACATGAGCTTCGACTTCAGAAAGTGATGTTTGTTGGTATAAAACATATACCTTCTCAATTAATTTAGAATGTTTGAGGCAGATGCTACTGTGAGATGAAGAAAATGAGGACTAAATTAAGTGGTCCAAAATAGAATGTAAAGTAAGCAGATACTGCACAGTGATACAGTTGCAAGTAGCAACTGTATTATGGACTATAGCAATGAGCTGGAATAACAACTTTTTCTGGGAATCATACAGCAAATGAAATATGTGTCACGAGGTGTATGATGGACGTGGTACTGGTTCACCCTAAACTAACTTACTGAAGATGGTGCTGAATTAAAAACTGAAAGACAAAATGGGCAATGCGTTCCCACATCATTAAAGCTTCTTACCAGCCCCAGAGGAAGTACTCAGAGTGTTAAACAGAGTAATTAGTGAAACAATATGGGTTGATGAAATTTATTTGAACCTCCTTCATTTGACTGATGTATGTGGAGATAAGCCGGCCGCGGTGGTCTAGCGGTTCTGGCACTGCAGTCCGGAACCGCGGGACTGCTACGGTCGCAGATTCGAATCCTGCCTCGGGCATGGGTGTGTGTGATGTCCTTAGGTTAGTTAGGTTTAAGTAGTTCTACGTTCTCGGGGACTTATGACCTAAGATGTTGAGTCCCATAGTGCTCAGAGCCACTCTTAAACCACTCTATGTGGAGATAAACTGCCATAATGAACGACAGAATTTAATAGGACAGAAATGTTTCTTACTATCAGTTTTCTGACTGGTTTGATGCAAACTCCCACGAATGTCGCTCTCCTGCGCCACTCTTCATCTCATACTAGCACCTGCACTCAACACCACTGGCAGTATATGGAAGTACTAGCAGATCCACTTTGCACGTAAACGACCTTGAAAAGAGCAAGCATGTGTGTGGTTGCCTACATGCCAGGGACAATTACCTCATCGCTACCTTCGAACACATGACACCAAGATGGCAGATGGAGCGATATTTAAAAGCTCCACATAGCTTCAGGGGGAAATTTAAAAAAGCAAGGTTGTAGGATCATCTTCGGAAGTATATCGAAGTACTAACAGATCCGCTTTGCACATAAATGATCTTGAAAAGAGCAAGTGTTGGTGTGGTTGCCTACATACCAGGGGCTATTATATCATAACTGACTTTGAACACATGACATCAAGATGAGGGATGGGGGAATGTTTAAAAATCCTGCATGGATTTGGGGGGGGGGGGGGATGTGGACTTAAAAAAGCAAGGTGGCAGGAATCTAAAACAATCGAAAACATTTAAGAAACCTAAGATAGCGGAACTAGTCCTATTACGCTTTGTCACCCCCACCCAAGTTTACTAATAGTACACACATTACAAATTTACATTCTTGTACGAATTTCCTTCTCCATACATGACCAAGCAAACTGCTGCCAGATATTCTCATGTGTCGTAACACCCCTAGACATCATCAATACAGGTAATTCATCATAATCAGGAACAACAGTGTAACCATTTCCTGAGGAAACACTACGTTAAACTCATTACCTGCACATGACTTACAACATATTTCCTTCCCCACAAAACATGGGGTTTTATAGTTTCAGCTTTCTGAAGCCTCTGCTTAATTTCACGAACGCATCCATCCCGATTTTGGAATTCTCTAATGTTGTGAAATATACAAGGAATCTGAATGAGACTGGGATTCACCACCACCATGCTAATCATCTCCTTAGTTTTTTCAGAGCAATAAAACATACTACTCAACCTATCTGCAACGACTTTCTCTGAGCCCTTTGTATCATGTAACCCGAAATTTAAAGATGAGGATTCCCATTGCTCATCTGGCAATATGACCAGTTTTCCGTGTCCTGGCTGACGCACAACTGAGATCTTGGTTTTTGTTCTCTAGGATGAACTTCTCCATACCCAGCAAAACTACTCACACTTCCAACTAATGCATCAGATACCTTTCTCTACTTCATTTAATCCCCTTGAGTCATAAACAGCCACCTTCTAAATCCCTTCTTGCTCTTGTAACAAAAGAACTCCTATTCCTAGAGCCAACACATCCATCTAGAAATGAATCTGCAATGAAATGGACAGTAGGGGTAACACTAGAACTGACTTCAGTGTAAAAAATGAAACATCCAGCAGAGCTCTCCAAAGAAATTCAGATCCTTTTCCACATTACTCGTTAAGCTGAACTGCCTTCCTCATAAAATTGCTAATGAACGTCTCAGTCATGTTGACCATGCCAATAAACCTGAAAACGTATTTGGCATTCTGTAGGGTTGAGAAGTGAACGGTGCCGTCCATTCTTTTGATATCAGTCTGAATCCTTTCACCTTAACTACACTCCTGGAAATGGAAAAAAGAACACATTGACACCGGTGTGTCAGACCCACCATACTTGCTCCGGACACTGCGAGAGGGCTGTACAAGCAATGATCACACGCATGGCACAGCGGATACACCAGGAACCGCGGTGTTGGCCGTCGAATGGCGCTAGCTGCGCAGCATTTGTGCACCGCCGCCGTCAGTGTCAGCCAGTTGGCCGTGGCATACGGAGCTCCATCGCAGTCTTTAACACTGGTAGCATGCCGCGACAGCGTGGACGTGAACCGTATGTGCAGTTGACGGACTTTGAGCGAGGGCGTATAGTGGGCATGCGGGAGGCCGGGTGGACGTACCGCCGAATTGCTCAACACGTGGGGCGTGAGGTCTCCACAGTACATCGATGTTGTCGTCAGTGGTCGGCGGAAGGTGCATGTGCCCGTCGACCTGGGACCGGACCGCAGCGACGCACGGATGCACGCCAAGACCGTAGGATTCTACGCAGTGCCGTAGGGGACCGCACCGCCACTTCCCAGCAAATTAGGGACACTGTTGCTCCTGGGGTATCGGCGAGCACCATTCGCAACCGTCTCCATGAAGCTGGGCTACGGTCCCGCACACCGTTAGGCCGTCTTCCGCTCACGCCCCAACATCGTGCAGCCCGCCTCCAGTGGTGTCGCGACAGGCGTGAATGGAGGGACGAATGGAGACGTGTCGTCTTCAGCGATGAAGAGTCGCTTCTGCCTTGGTGCCAATGGTGGTCGTATGCGTGTTTGGCGCCGTGCAGGTGAGCGCCACAATCAGGACTGCATACGACCGAGGCACACAGGGCCAACACCCGGCATCATGGTGTGGGGAGCGATCTCCTACACTGGCCGTACACCACTGGTGATCGTCGAGGGGACACTGAATAGTGCACGGTACATCCAAACCGTCATCGAACCCATCGTTCTACCATTCCTAGACCGGCAAGGGAACTTGCTGTTCCAACAGGACAATGCACGTCCGCATGTATCCCGTGCCACCCAACGTGCTCTAGAAGGTGTAAGTCAACTACCCTGGCCAGCAAGATCTCCGGATCTGTCCCCCATTGAGCATGTTTGGGACTGGATGAAGCGTCGTCTCACGCGGTCTGCACGTCCAGCACGAACGCTGGTCCAACTGAGGCGCAGGGTGGAAATGGCATGGCAAGCCGTTCCACAGGACTACATCCAGCATCTCTACGATCGTCTCCATGGGAGAATAGCAGCCTGCATTGCTGCGAAAGGTGGATATACACTGTACTAGTGCCGACATTGTGCATGCTCTGTTGCCTGTGTCTATGTGCCTGTGGTTGTGTCAGTGTGATCATGTGATGTATCTGACCCCAGGAATGTGTCAATAAAGTTTCCCCTTCCTGGGACAATGAATTCACGGTGTTCTTATTTCAATTTCCAGGAGTGTATATGGCCTAGAAACTTGATAGAGGAATGTGTTGAAAGAACTTTCTGTGGGTTAGCCGTGAGGCTTGCTTTTTTTTAATTGCTCCAGAATCCAATGCAGATGCTGTATATTTTCCTGAATCGAGCTTCTATACACCACCAAATCATTAACACAATAAATATATAATGTCGTGTGACGAGGGCCTCCCGTCGGGTAGACCGCTCGCCTGGTGCAAGTGTTTCGATTTGACGCCACTTCGGCGACTTGCGCGTTGATGGGGATGAAATGATGATTAGTACACCACAACACCCAGTCCCTGAGCGGAGAAAATCTCCGACCCAGCCGGGAATCGAACCTGGGCCTTTAAGATTGACAGCCTGTCGCGCTGACCACTCAGCTACCGGGGGCGGACATTAACACAATGGTAAATGTACCTAAATTTATATGAAGAAATATGGCATACATTTGCTACAACGGATAGTGACGCCAGTATCCAATCCAAAGAGGACATAGTTAAACTCAAATACATTGCATTCGGTTATGAAAACTAATACAAATCCAGCAGGAGCGCTGATCTCAATGGTACCTTTACCTATAATTCACAGTAGTCCGCTACCTTGCAATATATGCCGTTAGAGTTAGGAACCAATAACACTGGAGAAGCGTAAGAAGACTTAGGTGCCAAATCACTAACTGCTCTTACACGCATTCCCTTACTATCTTTATCTTCGGTGGTGAAAATCTGCAGCGTGGCTTCTTAACCAGACCCTGAACAGTTAGTTCAATACGGTATTTCAGCAATCCAGCAACTCCCAGTTCATCAGTTAAGACATCCAGGAATTCAGCATTCATGGCTTCGACATTTGTTTACAGAAATTCATCTAGAGGAACTAACTGTTCACCTAATGTCTAACTCACCCATTGTACCTGCTTTCTTAGTGGGTTTATTGTACACCCCCACACAATACTGGCCCATGCCAGCAAAACTGAAATTCTACTTTTGACTTCTATTTAAAATAAAACAGTTACCCAGCCCAACTCAATATCAGTCCCGCAGAATTAGCAACAGAATTCGTCCCTGAAATATACTTAGTGGCTAAATTTTCCATAACCTTAATGTCAACCTTCCAAAAAATCCCCAAATGTGAGTTTGATTTATAAACTCTGTTTAACAATGAAACTCGATTTATCTTCACTCACATTTTGCAACACATCTACTAACAACTTTCTCCACTTACTGATCGTTTAATGTTCACAGACCTATTTATAATCTACTGCCACATCACACTGCCTAAATCAAGAAATGTGCACACTGGCCCATTGTTCAGTGTCACATGTACAAAAAAATGTGGAGTACCTTTACCCTTAGTCACATTAATTAAACGGCCCTGACACACATTCCCATCTTACGTGTAAAACCTCACTAAATTTCTAACAATGCTTTAGATGAAGCCTTTGACGTATACAGTCGTGAATTAATGTTTCCACGGTGTCCTTTCTATTATGATCTTACCCCCTCTTTCCCCCATCGAAACCTTTACTCTCCCAGCTATCCCTTTGTGAATCCACAAATTCCACAGTCTGGAATTTCCAGACTACTTCTAATTGCGTGGACGTTTTGTTGATCTGATAAAATACCGTTTCGTCTCTATTCTCAGGTGTTAACCCACCAAAAGTATGATTCACTACCTGCTCTTCAGTATACGCCAGTTCCAAGGCTACCACACTCATTTTAACTCGTTCTACTTACTACAGTAATGATTTGTGGCTCCTTTGTTCTTGGCCATATTGATGAAAGATTAACACCTGCAGAGCTCTGGGAGGAATTATTTGGCAAACTGTAGCCCCAAATTGTTTCAGAGTCCTAACTTCCCATATGGTATGCGATACCTTTCCACATAAATAATTCTTCACTTTTACAACAGTTAATCTAATTGCATCAAATCACTCATTTAAGAGGTGCATTCAAGTTCTAAGGCCTCCGATTTTTTTTCTAATTAACTACTCACCCGAAATCGATGAAACTGGCGTTACTTCTCGACGTAATCGCCCTGTAGACGTACACATTTTTCACAACGCTGACGCCATGATTCCATGGCAGCGGCGAAGGCTTCTTTAAGAGTCTGTTTTGACCACGGAAAAATCGCTGAGGCAATAGCAGCACGGCTGGTGAATGTGCGGCCTCGGAGAGTGTCTTTCATTGTTGGGAAAAGCCAAAAGTCACTAGGAGCCAGGCAGCATGAGGAATCAGTTCAAAGTTGTTATCACGATGAAACTGTTACATAACGTTAGCTAGATGTGCGGGTGCGTTGTCTTGGAGAAACAGCACACGCGCAGCCCTTCCCGGACGTTTTTGTTGCAGTGCAGGAAGGAATTTGTTCTTCAAAACATTGTAGGATGCACCTGTTACCGTAGTGCCCTTTGGAACGCAATGGGTAAGGATTACGCCCTCGCTGTCCCAGAACATGGACACCATCATTTTTTCAGCACTGGCGGTTACCCGAAATTTTTTTGGTGGCGGTGAATCTGTGTGCTTCCATTGAGCTGACTGGCGCTTTGTTTCTGGATTGAAAAATGGCATCCACGTCTCATCCATTGTCACAACCGACGAAAAGAAAGTCCCATTCATGCTGTCGTTGCGCGTCAACATTGCATGGCAACATGCCACACGTGCAGCCATGTGGTCGTCCGTCAGCATTCGTGGCACCCACCTGGATGTCACTTTTCACATTTTCAGGTCGTCATGCAGGATTGTGTGCACAGAACCCACAAAAATGCCAACTCTGGAGGCGATCTGTTGAACAGTCATTCGGCGATCCCCCAAAACAATTCTCTCCACTTTCTCGATCATGTCGTCAGACCGGCTTGTGCGAGCCCGAGGTTGTTTCGGTTTGTTGTCACAGGATGTTCTGCCTTTATTAAACTGTCGCACCCACGAACGCACTTTCGACACATCCATAACTCCATCACTACATGTCTCCTTCAACTGTCGATGAATTTCAATTGGTTTCACACCACGTAAATTCAGAAAACGAATGATTGCACGCTGTTCAAGTAAGGAAAACGTTGCCATTTTAAGTATTTAAAACAGTTCTCATTCTCGCCGCTGGCAGTAAAATTCCATCTGCTGTACGGTGCTGCCATCTCTGGGACGTATTGACAGTGAATGTGCCCTCATTTTAAAACAATGTGTATGTTTCTATCTCCTTCCAGTCCAGAGAAAAAAAAATCGGAGTCCTTAGAACTTGAATGCACCTCGTATATGGCCCATAGTCCATTCTGAAACTCCCCCATAAAATACAAAACTTCAGATTATACTGTCAACTGAGTTCTGAGATAAATGAGAACATCCATTCAAAAAATTCTCTGACATGTTCTGCAACTTTGTAAACAGAGTATTTAGGATAATCTGCTCAAGCTCTTTAGGCTCTTTACTATAGCTCTCTCATTTACTTCTCTACCAAAATCAGTCACTTTTCTATTACTGGTCTGGAACCTTTCATTAGTAGTGTTACTACACGTTTATCAACATTCTTGTCAACACACACTACATCACTCTATCAATTTAGTGGTTAAAATCGGCCTGCAATCTTCATACCTGATTAGAAATAAAACAACCCCCACATGCCATAACCTCCAACACTTCTTCAAATATTGCAGAAATTGCGGCAGCGGCCTGCCTTACTTCACTGGGTTAGGTAATCTGTTGACTAACTTTACATGACTATTTTGGCATACTTGTTCAACCAGCTCCTGAGCAGTATCTTGAGGCTCAAGGTTGCTTCTCTGTAGTTCGTTCGTTAGCTCACCTCCTCTCAGTGAAACCTGATCTTTGACCAGGAATTAATAAAATATGAAACTAGTGTAAACACAACTGAAAATACCTTAATACAGAAAATATCCACCCTAACTCAATCAGCTGAGGTCACTCCGCTGCTGTTTGGTACTTGCATTGTGACCCTCCTCGTTAAAGGGTGGAATCGACAGACTGAGTGTTACCGGTACAATGTTTATACATTTATTGATAACGTGAATAAATAGCATCATGCAAGTACAGCTTTGACATGATCAGACCAACCTGCTAGAACTACAGAGTTCACAAAGAGAATGTTTCCAAGATCAGATATTAATAAAGCAATAAATTGTTATTATAGGTTCAGATTAATTAAAATTTGACGACTTTAGTATCAAAATTAAGGAGCTGACTACGACCATTGGATTCAGAAATTATATTACTAACGGCAACAGTTTTTTTTTTTAAATAGACACTGATTGAACAAATTTTAAATGTATATACATTGTAATTAAAACGTGAACAGCATAAAACCTCGAGGAGGTACAAGGGAAATTAACAACATATTGAGTAAAAGAGAAAATAATTGCGATAAATATAACAACTGTCAATAACATTGGCTTTCTTTTTGGAGCACCATCTGTGTTTTCTGCTGGAAAACTGCCATAAACAGACCCCTCAGTGCACATTTACACGTACAAGGCATCGCTCTGTGAGTCCAAAAATTCCACAGCCTGTATTTTCCTGAGTATCTGACTACCACAGAAATTAATCTGAAACATTTCAGTATTAAAAACATAAAACAAACGTGTACTACTCTATCAGTAACATAAGCTACTCACGGTGCAACAGTATAGCATTGAAGATCATAACATACAAAAAAACTAGCAAATCTATTGTCACACTGATAAGATACGATTGGTACAAAATCTATATTGTACACGACAGACATAATAAATTGAGAGCAACCAAATTACGTCATCAGTTATTAACACAGTATAGCGATGCACTGTCTGTAGCTAGTTTTTTGATAACGTTGATTTAAGCAAACATCAGATAACAAAACCTTCTAAGTAAATAATACTTCTTGGTGCAGCTAGATATATACACACTATAAACTCAGTGTTCTTCGTTTGCGTGTCATGCAAGGAACCCCAATGCGATACAGCCAATATGTATAAGCCACGGATATCAGTATCTCAAGTGATCCTCTCAGCAGGTTCACAATTACACAATTACTGCCCTGTGTGCGAAACACACACACACACACACACACACACACACACACACACACACGCACGCACCTGCCTTTGACTTACGGCCAAACAATCAATCCCCGACCAGAACCGTCAGCACTCGTTGCTCCACTCACAGACCTGTCCCTCAACCTTCTGTCCTGGCAGATGAGCACTCGCTCTTCTAGTGTCGCACCACACTAACCAGTGGTCAATCACAGGAGGTAGTGCCAGAATTGGAGACTCAGGCAAAATATTGACTCACTCAGTGTGTATGGTTCCTAAAGCATAACTGTAGAGAATCAGATTATATGCCACAACGCTATTTTTAACATCTAAGTTGTTCTATAACTATGTAAAATAAAGGTGTTCTGCTAAAAAAGAAACAAAAACCGTGCTGCAGTAACTGTTGACACTTGGCACCTAAATGTGATTATGTTTATCTTGTTGGGGGAGAGGGAAGGAGGAGGAGAATAATACAGGAAAAGAAATAGACATTGTCATTGATTGGCTAATATAGCTTTAATTTTTATTATTTTTTATCGTGAATGTACCTGCTGTAGCATGTGGATTCACCGACGTTATGTTTTTCAACAACTTACCACGACTAGCCTAAATAACAGTGGTTCGTTTTGACGAGATCTTTAATACTGTGCATCACTCAAAATACGTATTTTCATAATAAGCAAGTATAACTTTGTAATTCACCAAATACGATAATTAATGGGAACGCAGTTAGAGACGATGATGGAAGAAGGTTGGAGAGAAAAAGGTAATTTCGATTCTTCGAAAACACGAGCTCGGCGCCAAAATAAAATTATTTACAAAGACAATTAAAATTTTTTTAACACAAAACACTTGCAGATCACTTATCATAACACTGAAGTATAACTAAAACACTCCGATCACATACGAAAATCCGATCGTCTAAAATTGTCTATTATTTATCAAAATACATAAAGATTTCTAGTACAAAGTACATTTGGCACTGCCGTCGTTCCTTAACTGTTCTATAAAGCTTCATTAAAAAACGTCATGGATTGCAATATTAAGTCAACTGATACAACTTACAGGCTAAACTGCGTTTGTCAACGAACTAAGTGAGATTGTTATGCCACACTTTGCAAGCATGATGGACTTTAAATCTTTCTTCACTTATATTGTCTGTATCACTAGTCAAAGTATGAGCATATCTCTTATTAGTCCTTCACAAATAAACTATATGTTAGTAGCTGACCATAGTTCGATAGTTCGAAATAGATGAAAAT
Source organism: Schistocerca americana (assembly GCF_021461395.2). NCBI lineage: Eukaryota > Metazoa > Arthropoda > Insecta > Orthoptera > Acrididae > Schistocerca > Schistocerca americana. The sequence goes on along the minus strand of NC_060120.1, from coordinate 12,614,852 downwards.
GTGTCCTATAACATTGCAAACCACACATGAGCGCTACTACTGATGTAACTTTCCGGATACTCTGGCTCTAGCCGATGACAATTACCAAAGTAAACAATTTTGCTACCACGTCTGAAAAATCCGTCTCTGAAACTGATATCTGAGTCAGCCAAACATTATACTGATCTACGTAGCCCCTATCCTAGGTTATTAACTTCATCTTTCCTTTCAAACCATGTCATGCGATTGGCTGTCTCGTTTTAGTGGCCTCTAAAGTAATGAGAAAATTCGTGAGGAGGTGAGGAGGAGGGATTAAAAGCGCAATTGGTAGAGTTCTGCAGTCTTGAATCTTTTTTATTCGTTTTTTAATTTCTCAACATCTTACGTTATTAAATTTCCTTCCTGCGCCACCCTGGAATTTTAAATTTTGCTCTACCTGCCATCTTGATGACATGAAACATTAAAGTTCAGTGAGTACGTAATTTGCCATGGCATGTAGGAAATTAGTTCTAGGATTTGGCATTTTCAGTGCCAATTAAGAGTAAAGTGCGTTATGTAGAACCTTTTTTCTATTCTCTATTGTCTATTCGAAATATTCTAATCGAAGTCTTTTCTTATAGGTCCACCTAGTAAAATGGAAGGTATTCCCTGACACTTCTAAAATGTCCCATCTTAGTGTGAATGTTTTCCATAAGTCTCCTCTAACTGGTTCTTGAATAAGTATCCTGATTGCTTATCGTATCAGTACACGTAATTTTCAACGTCCTTTAGCATCACCTCTCAAACACTTCGATTCTCTCCTTTGCTAGTGCGGACAGTCCATGATTTAATACCACACACTTTTTTCCTCCAAACGTACATTCTTGAAAATTCTTCCCTCAAATTAAGGGCGATGTTTAATACTACTTGGCACCAGTATATTCCAGGAGAGCCTTTTAGGCTGTGCTAGTCTGTTCTTCACGTCTTCCTTGCTTCATCCATATTGTGTTATTTTGCTTCTAAGGTAACAGAATTCCTTCAATTTCATGTTCCCCATTTGGATGTTAAATTTCCCATCATAGTCTCCAACAGTCTCGTCTTTATTTGGCTTATTCGCAATCCATATTCTGTGCAGATTAAAATGTTGATTCCCTTCTAGACGTCATATAATCTTCTTCACTTACACTGAGTAGAGCAATGTCATCAGTGAATATTATCACTGATATCTTTTCACCCAGATTTTAAATAACGTTCTTTAACCATTCTTTTATTACCATCATTCCTCCTTCGCTGTGCAGATTGAACAAAAGGGGCGAAAATATGCACCCCTTTCAACCCAGTCACTTCGTTCCTGGTCTTCTTTTCCTACTGTTCCCTCTTGGTATTTGTACATATTGTAGCTTACACTCATTCTTCTCCGAATCTCAAACATTTTGCACCATTTAAATTGTCGAACACATTTTCCAGGTCATGAAGTCGTTTGAATGTGTCTTGAATTTTCTTAAGTCTCGCTTCCATCGTCGCCCTTATTTTTCCGAAAGCCAAACACATCGTCATCTAACGCATCCACAGTTCTCTTTCTCATTCTTCAGTATAATGTATCGAAATTCTATAGACAACAGATTACGAATCACACTATCACAACTGGTATCATTAAAAGCTCCTAATTTCACGATACATTAAAGGATCGTACGAAGCATTAATGGTTGCACTGGGCAGACGGTCACAGTGGATGTGTTATTGTGAAAGTAAGCTGACTGGTAAGTAATAGAATTTAGCAATAAAACCTAACATTTATCCTAGAGGTTAGGTGAAAGTACGAAATTTCTTATTAAATGCACAGATTTCGGACGATTACCAAGAGACGTTGGTAATCGCAGGATTTACCGATGTGAACTGCTAAAAGCTGGATCGAAGACACCCACACCTCCGCCGTGCAGGTTCAGACATATTTCTTTGTCGGCAATACTTTGTTCTCAGACCGCTGGGTAATTTCAGTCTGTGTCGTGTAAGTTGCGGGCATGTACGGTCATCTTGGCGACTCGTTTTAGTGGTGGTGTGTTTTGTGCAACTTTGCAGAACTTTGCAGCAGAATGACTGATGTTATGCGTAACAGATCTTATGAACTTTTAAGTGAATTAGCGAATAAGAAGGACTAGAATTTTCATTGTAAGTTTTGAAAACTATTATATTCTGTTAAGTGAAGTGAAAAATGCAAAAACCATTTTCAAAAAGAAAAAAAACTGTCACTACAGACGTTTGAAGCGATATGATGTGTTCATCATCGGAGTTAAAGAGACACTCATAGCACCAGTGTCTGCTGAAAAAGAAGCAAATCGTCATTCCTTTTGTGTTGATGAATTCTTTAACGTAATGCGGGAGACCCACGTTGCTACGGGCCGTGGGCACCCGAGCTTCGATGAATGTGGAACTGAGTCATAAGTACGTGCCTGTTGAATCAATAGTTACGTATCTGAGGTTGTTTGAACTATATGAAAAAAATTGAAAGGGTTACTGTAGTGAAACATATCACAGAGAAATGAATTCACGATACCAAACTGACTTAATCTATATCCAGGCAAACTCAGGAAATAAGTCAAAGTTCACATTTGCATACAAGGATCATTTGACAAAATTTGTTATCCTCCAAGCACTAAATTCGAAAAGCGCTATGAAGTATCGCTTCATCTTTCTAATATTTTCACAACCTTCGGTGCCCTAAGTATCTCACAGTCAGTCTGAGGGATAAGTCGAAAGTACAAATCAAGACACTGAAAATATATTATCAAAATGGACGAAAACAAATAAACCTTCCAAATAGTCCGAAGGGTATAGATTTCTGCAGGCAATGAACATCAGGTTTCATCGTGAAGGAATCAGATGAGGCCATGTTTGCTGTTCCAATGAAAATGGGCATTGCCATTTTCGTTATTCCACGTGATTTAATACAAAATGTTAAACCTGATGAAGATCTGGAAACAATGCTGAGCACTACAACGACTGAAGCACAAGGCAGGGAAGATGATGGCCAAGGGAATTGATTCCAGGGAATCAAATACTGGAAAAGAAGTAACTGTGGTGGAAAGTGCGGTTCCAGCGAGTTGTGACGCGACGTTGACAACTTCCAAGTGTTAATAAAGTGAAGTGGGTCCGAGAGGTTTCCAAAGAAGACCTCCAGCTGCAAGCAAAGAAAATGAAATCAGCCCGATGTAACAAAACTACAAAAGCTTCAGTTGGATAGACTGTGAAAATGGAAGTACCGTATTGATACAAAGTCATTAATGGTGACACATCTTCAGGATGAAAAATTTCATCAGTTCCGATTCAAAGGTGGCAAATTGATATTGTACACTAGGAAATAATCTGCACAGTGCACAGAAAATTTTAACAGCGTCATAGAAGTAGGAAGAGAAGAATTTATTACAAGGTAACTGGTTGTCAAACTGTCTTTCGTTGGAGGACGAGGGTTCAAACGTGCGATTTTTTAAAAAAGTGTTTAGCTAAAAAGCGTCTCCAATGTCATATGGTTCTAAATGTTACAACAGAAAACCATGCAGTAGTTTTTAATAACTTTTTTATATAACGTTTTCCATTGGTTTCCCATGGAATTTTGTTCATTATAATCTCATTGGAACGCAAGAATATTCAAGTAAGGTAATTTTAAATCCAATACAAACTACTTCAATAATTATAGAAGTGATTGTTTTAGTGAATACAGTTTTACCAGCTCGTATGGGCAAATCCTAAGATCTACCAATGTCTGTCGGTAAAAGTTCGAAATCTACACATTTAAACGAAATTTTGGACTACTACCACGCCATGATAGTAAATGTTAGGTTTTACCGGTAAATTCTGGTATTTACCAATCAGCAAACTTGTACAATAACATGTACACATAGTGTGTCTTTAAAGCAGTGGTTTCTATTACCTTCTGCCTCCTGCTGGTTCTTCCGCCTGTTGGAGCCTATTCCCCAGCCACATTGCAAGATGGTGCCTCACATCTCTGCCCACTCCTCTGACATTTTTAACTAGGCCTTTGGCGGAGCGAGTGCGACTCCCTACACTGCAACTCATCGGCTGCCATTGTTGATTATTTTATTCAGAATTTAAGCAACGGTTGTACTCGAACAGAGTTCCAGGATGTTTTGATTGCTATTCAAAATCACTACCCCAAGACAGTGACCAAATGTGCGTAAAGCTATGAAACATTCGTTTAAAGTGTCGTCAACTGTTCTTGCTACAGGACAGGGTGCTTTCCAAACATAAGTTCCATTGTATCAAAAACAAAGTTTACAATTTGTGTGTATTACTTGGTTTGATTTGTGGAAATAGGCACTGATTTTGGATCAAGTTTGACAATGACGAGTGGCAGTTTCGATAAAAATGTTCGCATATCAATAATTAAAAGAGAATGCTTTGGTCCGTTAGGAGAAATGTAATCTGTACAAACTTCTCCTAAGAAAGAAGTGACAAATGAAAAAGAACAGTTCAAACAGGGACCTGGTGGTGTAAAAGGGGGCAGAGGAGACGTATCGTTTTATTTTGAAATAACTGATAAATTTTCGAAAAGAGAATGTTTTCTTTGTAGTAATAGTCGAAAGGTGTAAGGTGGAGAAGAGAATTACAATACAGAGAGAGTGGAGACAGTCTGAACGCGCAGAGACGAGGCAAAACGAAGAGGTAGCCAGCTAATTATCATAGCAGCATTGTGGCAGTGCAATATCAAAATGTGAGAGGAGATTTTTCGAAACTGTCAACGGAGAAGAGAAGACAGAAAAGTAAGAAGACAAGAACCAAGAATTGAAAATTCAGCAGAAGATCAACTAAGAAGATATACTGTCAGGACGAGAAATCAGGTCATCGAAAGTACAGAAAGGTACCAGTTGTCATCATAAAACACGAGTATACTCTTCACTGAGACTGTGCACGAAACAGACGAACACTTTATTTTGACTAGAAAGCGCTGAATCTGTTATTCGTGTCTAGGAAGTGACATTTGACGTACAACAGATATTATGATAGTCATCTGTTGCAAAATTTACGTTTCAGATGATGATGAAGTTATATTTATCTGTTCGTAGCCACTAACTTCAACACATCAGTGACTACTTACATCAGAACTAAATATTACGTGACAGACTTCATGTAAACATAAATGACAATGATGATTTTTGGAACGCAATCAATTATTTCAGAACAATAACAATACATCCATATTTATCTAATTGTAGACTCAGACTTTTCTCACTGTCCCACTATCTACGAGGGCTGTTCGGAAAGTAAGGTCTGATCGGTCACGAAATGAAAACCACTGTGAAACAGTTAGCCACACCTTCCAGCTACCTCTCTAAATAGTCGCCGGTCCGACTTAGAGATCTTCCATGGCGTTGTACAAACTTTCCATTACCCTCATCATTGAAAGCAAACACCTGTGCCTTTCGCCAATTCTCTACGCTGGTCGGCCTTTCGTTGTTTGTGCCAAAACGTTGTCTTCGTAGCCAGCGGTTCATGTGAGCGGAGATGAACAACAGAGGCAGTCAATTAAAGCTGTATTGTGGGTGATAAAACACTTCCCATCGAAAACGCTGCTTGAACGTCTTCATTGAGCCTGTAGAATGCGGCTAAAAATTGCCTCGAAGAAAGAAACGCATGACATTTATGTTATGGGGGCTGCATAGCTTCAGGCGAAATCTCTCACCAGATACACATATTTGGCAGAAGGCACTATTTTTAAATATTTCTACGTGATCACTTTGCGCTCTGAACTGAAAGAGAGCTACGTGAAGCGATCGACAGACACACTAAAGGCACTGCCCAGCACCTCTGTGCAAAGTTCCATCTGGTTTCTACAGTGGTCTCCATTTCAGACCCTATTTTCTGAATGCGCTTTGTAAATCACCATTCCATGACAGCAAAGTGTAAGAGTAATAATTAACAATCAAATTTAAATTCTTTTATAATGATTTGTTCATTGTGTCACTTCATATCGAATTATTTTAACGAAACGGAATTTAACTAACGTGGTCCATGCAGTGCAGACATAATCTTTCGATAGACAATTCATGACATAACTTTCATTCCAACTCTCATTTTTCGTACAAATTGCTCAATAACTTTCAAAATTCACATTAACTTATACACCATAAGTCCTACACAAAAAAAGTTGCAATAACTGTATTGGCACGTAGCTACTCAGACGAAACAGAGAAATAACTTACCTATCTAAATGGTTACATAAATGACATTAAATAGGAATACACTTCCTAATGTTCTGCAAAATACTGACGTTCGCGAAGCCGCGACAGTTGCTCCATTCACCACCGTCGCCTACCATCATGGTCTACAGATGGTCACATTCTGAAACCGGTTACCATCGGAAATATATGTTCTACCACGGTCAAGGCTGTTTGTAATCGATTTTTAATGTATTTATGTTGCCTTCCAAGGCTATTGCTCGAGAACCATAAGGGCTTCCACATTAAGCATTTACCATCTGTTTATTTGGTGATCCTCAATGTTAATGAATTATTGGTAACATTTTATTGGCCCATCACCTTACTAGTCGCCCCACCAACTCCCTATTACTTCAGTAGTAGTGAAAAGTGGCTGTAAATGGGGGTTGAACAGCAATTAAAACATTAAATCGTTTTTATTGTGATTATAAAAGCCTAGCTTGAGTTTGGTCAAGTTAATGGCCATCTTCGTGTAGTGTGGTGCTGTATGGCACAAATTACTGTAGTGTTCCCTCATTTGTTGCGAAGTTCTTGTGCAGTGTGGTCTTCGTTGGTTTCTGCCGCCGTTTTGTACGTGTGGTTCTTGTTGACAAGATTGGTCTGTTTGTAGGTCTGTTAGGTTACAGTTCTTTGGGCACCCATATTCAAGTTAAATGCTGTGAGACAGCCACGTCAACATGTCTCTGCAGAGACTTGCTGCGAATGCAGTGTGGGACTTGTTTGTGGCTGAAACAGAAGTGCAGCAGCGTTGGGTGGTACGGACACACAGTATGGAGTCGACCTACAGATGAGGAAGGGACGACATGGTCTGCTAGGGTTCTTCAGGTATCACTGGGATTGTGTTCGGGAGTTGTAGTCACGACGGTAAGCGAAGTGGGGAGATATGAATCATGTCCGCTGAGTGTAGGCTGTTTGTTTGTCTGCCACGTCTCGGTGTCAATCATGCAGATTAGGATTAGATTAGATTAATTATTCATTTCATAGACCCATAGAAGAGGGAATCCTCCTGAGTGTGGAACATGTCAGATAAACACATTACAAAAATGTAATTAGAAAAACTTAAGTTTCATTAATTTTAACGATCCTCAGTTAATAAACAGTAAAATTATGTACATGAATTAAATTTAAACTTCTAATATTTACAGGTTAAATACTTACATCTGCTTTCGTTAAATCCATCATTCAGACATTTGCTAGTTTCTTGGCTGTTACCACCAAGCATTGCCAAAAATTAAAGTATAATAATTTTTTTTGAAAATGGTCTATTGCAGTTGTTGAGAAACTCATGGATGGAGTAGAAGGAGCTGGCCACCAAAACTTCTTTTAAATTATGTTTAAATTGTGCCTTGTCTGAAACTATAAATTCTTAATCCAGAATGAGTCTCGGTCCGGCACGCAGTTTTAATCTGCCAGGAAGTTTCATGTCAGCGCACACTCCGCTGAAGAGTGAAAATCTCATTCTGGAAACATCCCCCAGGTTGTGGCTAAGCCATGTCTCCGCAATTTCCTTTCTTTCAGGAGTGCTAGTTCTGCAAGGTTCGCAGGAGAGCTTCTGTTAAGTTTGGAAGGTAGGAGAAGAGGTACTGGCAGAAGTAAAGGTGTGAGAACTGGGCGTGAGTCGTGCTTGGGGAGCTCAGTTGGTAGAGCACTTGCCCGTGAAAGGCAAAGGTCCCGAGTTCGAGTCTCGGTCCGGCACACAGTTTTAATTTTCCAGGAAGTTTTTTAAACTCTTAATGGTTGCTGGTAACTTATTGAAAATATGAATATGCGTTTCTGAATACTGGACTCCTTTCTGGGCAAGAATAAGTGATTCTAAATCTTTATGTATGTTGTTCTTATTCCTAGTATTGATTCTGTGTACTAAGCAGTTAGTTGGAAAAAGAGATGTATTATTTACAACAAACTTCATTTAGGAATAAATATACTGAGAAGCTGTGGTTAATATGCCCATTTCTTTGAACCGGTTTCGACATGATGTTCTTGGATTTACACTACTCATTACTCTTATTATACGCTTCTGAACTCTACAAATTTTTTCTCTGTTTGTGGAGTTAGCCCAAAATATGATACCATATGACATAATGGAGTTTTTTTATATTCATATCTCCTATGTCTGACATCATTCGCATTGCAAACACAGACTTGTTTAGGCGCTTTAGCAGTTCGTTAGTATGTTGCTCCCAACTGAAGTTATCATCAAGTTGTAATTCCAAGAATTTTACACTCTCAACTTCTCCTGTTTCCATGCAGCAGACATACCTACGGATATTGCGGCGTACCCGGCTTTGAGTGTGGGACGTCTGCCTGTCGCTGCTTCAGTGCCATATGCCAAATGTAATGCTCAAATGAATGCTGCTGACACACTGGCAACCGTGTGAGCTGTCAGCTTACCGCATTCTCACTGCTGTGTGAGGGATACGGCGGACATGTACATACTAAGGCCTGATACATCCATGCTGGTGTGGATGCTGAAGTGACGGAATCAGATTGGCATTTTGCTCAGCTGCGACTGTAAGAGGTCGAGCATATGTGTGAGCAATATTGTTTTGTTGCCCATTGTGGTTCGTACATTTTTTTTCAGTACAGGATATTTTTTCTAGAGCGTTTGATGTCATGTTTGTCTTGCTCATTGAGCTATGTTAGCGATGCCTGAGATAACGTTGTTAAACTGTGTAACTCAATGTGTGAGGCTTTCACCCAACCTGTTTTCGAATATGAAAACTCCTTTTCTTGTTTCCCCTTGCTGGTTGAAGTTAGTGTTTATCTTTGGTTCTCGTTTGTGTATCGGCGTATGAATTACGTGTTTACGTGCTGCAAAGGACTGTTATGTTTCATTGAGAGGTTAAATTGTGAAACTTCTCGCTGTATCAGTAACTTTAAATATTTACTGCGCTGGTAGTGCTGAGGTTGTCTGTCGTATGGTTCCATATGTGTAAGGCTATTGATCTAAGGTTGTCAGCGTTCCATTCTGCAAGGTTTAATGCACCAGTTGCGCCAAGACTGACTTGGATGTGTGTCAAGATGATTGATATACATCTCATGTATGTTCCTTTTTGCAGAGTGTCATTGAAAGGTAACCCGTGGGGATGACTATACAAAAAGGATAGAGAATGTATGCAAAATTTAGTTTACTAACAACATTTATTTTCCCAAAACAAAGACAGACATAAGTTATACTAAACAAGTTTTATTGTAACCTGTAAACAACTGGGTGGCAGAAGTGAGTCAAGTACTCTGGCCCTAAAAAAGGAGATAACACAATCTGAACCGATCTGTCTCTCAGCGGACTTTGATTGATAATCTACAAAGCTTTTCAATATAGGTGCTGAGAGCAAGTGGCGATTGAGATCTGTACACTCTTCAAGGCTGGAGTGGCAGTACGTTACCCTGTTTGCTTCACGCAGTGATGTAACTTGTAGCTGGCGAGATTTGTGCAGTGGGTGTGAGACATGAATCGATCGCGGCCACGGTAAAAATGCAAAACTCTTACGGTCTAGCGATCAGGCGGACAGATCGCAATTTACTCTCTACCAGAGCCCTGAAATCACGGTAGATTTAAGTGTGTGACACACCCGTTCGCTGGTTGTGCCAGCGACCAACACGACAGAGCGCACAAGGATACCAAACGTCAAGACTGCTAAACCAAAAACGAATAAGTGTGCACTTGGCAAATGAATAGTCCGAGACGTTTGAAGTCACACGGTCGGTACAGTAAGAAATTCACCACAGGCTCCCAGTTCTATGATACTCCCAATTGAAGTGAATCTCCGAACAGGTTCCAAGCACCGACCACGCGTGTAAGAGCATCGACCAGAAGTCATCTTACCAAAGTCCAGCACCTGAGAGCCTCACACCTCTCCAGAAAAAAAAAAAATCCGTTTTCCCACAAAGTGCACGAACGACACCGCATTCTCCACGTCTTGAGCCAATCATAGGGCTCTAGAGGCGCTAAATCTCCCCTCCCACACGACAGCACAAACGTATGTCGAACCAGGGCAAGAGATAAGAAACCTGCGTCTCTGGAGAAAGAATAAACCGCCAATTACTGGCTTTTTCAAGTTTTCACAGAGGGGGAAGATGTTTTTCTCCGAAGTCGAGTCGCTTCCCGAGTCAACAAGCGGACAGATACCATCTTAAATATCTTTATCTAAATCGTCTGTCCCTTGGTGCTTATTAGTCATAGTTATGAGGTGATATAAAGATTCTGTATCTAAGCGTTTCTCAGACGCCGGAGTTTCTTATACAACCTAGGCGGCCGTTGGAATTGGGTCACAGGAATATTTGCAGTATTGCCGAACACGAAAACTTGTGATTTTTTATTATGCATGGCGCTGCACACAATGCCTGGTTTACCCGTCCACTGTTTAGACGTGTCCCTTCAGTCTGTCGCCCCAGCCCAGCCTTCGGCTGGCGCCAGTGCCGGTATAGCAGCATTATAGCAGCATAGTTCTGCTGACCTGTCTTTACAAGAGGCTGCTCTGTCTGCCCTGTACGGCTGTGGGCCTGTCCGGCAAGATTTCCCTCCAGTTGCTTCCAACTCCCAACATGCCATTTCTACGAGCTAAGAACCATAAAAATACCTCATGCCTTTAGCGCCCTACCAGGCTCCATCAACATCTGCTCAGGCCGTTGACTGTCTAGAGTGTCACTCATGGAGCGTCAGGTTGTCATAAAATCTTTAATAATTTTCTATATACGAAAAATAGGTGAGAGAGTAACTTGTCCTCTCTTATCTACATCTACATGATTACACTGCAATTCACATTTAAGTGCTTGGCAGAGGGTTCATCGAACCACAATCATACTATCTCTCTGCCATTCCACTCCCGAACAGCGCGCGGGAAAAACGAACACCTGAACCTTTCTGTTCGAGCTCTGATTTCTCTTATTTTGTTGTGATGATCATTCCTACCTATGTAGGTTGGGCTCAACAAAATGTTTTCGCATTCGGAAGAGAAAGTTGGTGACTGAAATTTCGTAAATAGATCTCGCCGCGACGAAAAACTTCTTTGCTTTAATGACTTCCATCCCAACTCGCGTATCATATCTGCCACACCCTAAGGTGTCTACTTCTAAGAAACTCATGCTAGCAGCTGTTCGTGTTTCAAATTCTGGAATATTCCATTCGTCTTCCCTGGTGAAGGAATTTCGGAAAACTGCGTTCAATAACTGCGCTTTAGCGGCACAGTCGTCGGTAACAGTACCATCGGCACTGCGCAGCGAAGGTGTTGACTGCGTCTTGCCGATTCTGTACTTTACATACGACCAGAATTTCTTCGGATTTTCTACCAAATTTCGAGACAATGTTTCGTTGTGGAACCTATTAAAGGCAGCTCGCATTGAAGTCCGTGTCAAATTTCGCGCGTCTGTAAATTTTAGCCAATCCTCAGGATTTTGCGTTCGTGTTCGATATTTATTCTATAGAATATCTTGCCTGTTTGTGCATGTGACACCACTTGATTCTGTAAGGTTTAGTGCACCAGTTGCAGTAAGGTTAATCTGATTGATGTACGTGAGTTACCTGTATTTTTATGCTGTAAAGCTTTATTGTGAACATTTACATTAAAGAATTTGGTGATTTGCTGTAAATTCCATTCATGATTCATAAGCAGAAAGTATTACTGGTAGCGTAGTTGCACTAACTGTAGATCTGAATATCTGTCATGACAGTCTTTGGTTTCATATTAATCCTTTGCGTTCAGTATTGGGACCATTGCTTAATTAATGTGCCTAAATAGTATGGGCACCTGAGTTTTGTTGTATATTATGTATAATGTGCATGAGACTTTGCAGATGCGCATACTTTGCTACAACTTCTAAGGTCAAATATTCATTTTGTTCTGGTTAAATGTCATTAAGAATATTTCATATTTATTTTAATCTGCCAGGAAGTTTATATCAGAGCCCTACGGAATATCCTTTCTTCCAGGGGTGCTAGTTCTTCAAGGTTTGCAGGAGAGCTTCTGTGTAGTATGGAAGGTAGGAGACGAGGTACTGGCGGAATTAAAGCTGTGAAAGGGGTTAGGAGTCGTGCTTGGGTAACTCAGCTGGTACAGCACTCGTCTGCTAATGGTGAAAGTCCCGAGATCGAGTCTAGGGCAGGCACAAAGTTTTAATCTGCCAGCAAGTTTCAAGTCAGTGCACATTCCGCTGCAGAGTGAAAACCTCATTCTGGATATTTAATATCGACAAGTTATTGTTAACATTTCTTGTCTTATGGCCAATTGTTGTAAGGTGTACTTTGAGATCAAACTGTTGCGATCAACCAGAGTAAAGTTACGTTTATAATTATGTGTAATGTCTAGATTTGGTGTTTTATTATTAACTGACGAATTCATATTTGGCTAGTAAAACCACTAGCACCATTAACTCCCCACTCCCAAGCTCCCTACCATGTCCAGTGGTTGGACAAATATTGTAAAGCAGGGTCTACAACGCACGACGTACCAAACTTTACGCATGCAGCGTACGTGGGCCACGTGCGAGACAATGCGCGGCCTGTCACTTGGCTTTTCTCGGTTCTTTTGGGAAGCACCTAAAACATCGCGACGCTTCACTTAGCACTGCGGTGCGGCATTTTCCATTCAGCACAACTCTCTGAATACGGCAGAGTCGTAGTGTGAGTACTCTTTACGTTTCGCTACATGTTCACAGCTGAAGTACGTGTTCAGGTCCAGTGGCTGTTGGCACAAAAAGAGGTAGTCTGCTGATCGATGGTCATAGCGACGTCTATTGCTATGAAACGATTTTACAGCACCATGTAGAAAGAATTTAGGCGTTAAATGACTACGGAACAGCAAAAAATTACGACTATTGACAGACTGGTTTCTTTGTTCATCAAGAAGTGCTTTGTGCTAAATTTGCAGCCATGGAGTACTTGAAGAAATTGTTAGTACAAATAGTAAAATCTTTTGAGTCACACACATTATTGCATTGAAAACAGGAGCAGATTGTAGCCCTAAGAGTATGGAGACCTCATACATTACTGAAAAGTGCATTGGTTAAAACAATTCGCATGCCTCAACGATTTTTTGATTTAAAACTGGCTATTATTAAATTTGTGAAGGAAAAAGGAGTGCAGATCGAAAACTGGAACATGCGGAATGGACTGCTTATTTCGCATTTTAAATGGACTTGGCTGTACGCTGTCCACAGTGAGACATTGCAAAGTAGCTTCTTTATGATTTGATGGGGGATGATTTAAAAAAATCGCGTTGAGGAAGGGACACATTCTGATCAAAACAGTGCAGCTTCCTAAGCTCACTGACGTTAAAGAAAGCATGCGGTCTGAAGAATTCATTGTGACCTTGCAAAAATTACAAGGATAGTTTTTTAAAGGTTTTGAGGACACTGTCAGTCTAACGTCTGTTTTCGAGCTGTTCTAGAAACCGTTTCCCATATCAGTTGAAAGAGCACCAGTGCATGTGCAGATGCAGCTGACTGACTTCCGTGGGAAGTCCAGTTTTAATGAGAAATCTTTTTATGTTAAAACTGTCCAGGAGCTCAACATTGCTTTCCTCAGGTCGATTTTTCAACTCTCCATAAAGAGGCTGAAAAAATGGCGCAATATTTCGATCCATATATTTGTGTGAAAGACATTTTTTCGACCATGAAACTAAAGAGTCAAGATTACGTGGCAACAGTATGCCGTCTGTTTGTGCCAAATAAAATTATATTCTGTCTTCAGGGTGCCAAAAATAATTAATTAACACTGGAAACTTGTTTTGTTTGTGACCTGTGCTAATGAGAAATGTGACACATGAAACCATGTCGTAGGCGCTGCAACTGTACTGCCACTTAAATATGGCGCTTTAACTGTTTTCCCCTCTCCCCCTCCTAGCGCTCAGACAGCGAGGCGTGGTGATGTGGGAAATGTGAAGCCAGGCCGAGCCCCTTGGCGAGCAGAAATTTCGGCAACCCTTGTTCTGGAGTATCTTATTGTTGTGACAAATATGAGTCGCTATCTCCCGAGCTGTGCGGAGTGGACACATAACTAAGAATCTAGGCGCGCAGTCCGGAACCGCGCGACTGCTACGGTCGCAGGTTCGAATCCTGCCTCGGGCATGGATGTGTGTGATGTCCTTAGGTTAGTTAGGTTTAAGTAGTTCTAAGTTCTAGGGGACTGATGACCACAGCTGTTAAGTCCCATAGTGCTCAGAGCCATTTGAACTAGGAATCTCAGAAACATTATGCACAGCAAATAATGACGGTATAGCCTATGTTGTAAAAGGGTAGGTTTGGAACTTCTTTCCCTCATGAAGACTTTAGTTTACTTACAAATATCACTATACTTAACGTAAATTCACAACTTTACAGCTATCAACCAATTTTTCTGTTACACACACACACACACACACACAAACACACACACACACACATGCAGGGTGTTTCAAAAATGACCGGTATATTTGAAACGGCAATAAAAACTAAACGAGCAGTGATAGAAATACACCGTTTGTTGCAATATGCTTGGGACAACAGTACATTTTCAGGCGGACAAACTTTCGAAATTACAGTAGTTACAATTTTCAACAACAGATGGCGCTGCAAGTGATGTGAAAGATATAGAAGACAACGCAGTCTATGGGTGCGCCATTCTGTACGTCGTCTTTTGCTGTAAGCGTGTGCTGTTCACAACGTGCAAGTGTGCTGTAGACAACATGGTTTATTCCTTAGAACACAGGATTTTTCTGGTGTTGGAATTCCACCACCTAGAACACAGTGTTGTTGCAACAAGACGAAGTTTTCTACGGAGGTTTAATGTAACCAAAGGACCGAAAAGCGATACAGTAAAGGATCTGTTTGAAAAATTTCAACGGACTGGGAACGTGACGGATGAACGTGCTGGAAAGGTAGGGGAACCGCGTACGGCAACCACAGAGGGCAACGCGCAGCTAGTGCAGCAGGTGATCCAACAGCGGCCTCGGGTTTCCGTTCGTCGTGTTGCAGCTGCGGTCCAAATGACGCCAACGTCCATGTATCGTCTCATGCGCCAGAGCTTACACCTCTATCCATACAAAATTCAAACGCGGCAACCCCTCAGCGCCGCTACCATTGCTGCATGAGAGACATTCGCTAACGATATAGTGCACAGGATTGATGACGGCGATATGCATGTGGGCAGCATTTGGTTTACTGACGAAGCTTATTTTTACCTGGACGGCTTCGTCAATAAACAGAACTGGCGCATATGGGGAACCGAAAAGCCCCATGTTGCAGTCCCATCGTCCCTGCAGCCTCAAAAAGTACTGGTCTTGGCCACCATTTCTTCCAAAGGAATCATTGGCCCATTTTTCAGATCCGAAACGATTACTGCATCACGCTATCTGGACATTCTTCGTGAATTTGTGGCGGTGCAAACTGCCTTAGACGACACTGCGAACACCTCGTGGTTTATGCAAGATGGTGCCCGGCCACATCGCACGGCCGACGTCTTTAATTTCCTGAATGAATATTTCGATGATCGTGTGATTGCTTTGGGCTATCCGAAACATACAGGAGGCGCGCGTGGATTGGCCTCCCTATTCGCCAGACATGAACCCCTGCGACTTCTTTCTGTGGGGACACTTGAAAGACCAGGTGTACCGCCAGAATCCAGAAACCAATGAACAGCTGAAGCAGTACATCTCATCTGCATGTGAAGCCATTCCGCCAGACACGTTGTCAAAGGTTTCGGGCAATTTCATTCAGAGACTACGCCATATTATTGCTACGCGTGGTGGATATGTGGAAAATATCGTACTACAGAGTTTCCCAGACCGCAGCGCCAGCTGTTGTTGAAAATTGTAACTACTGTAATTTCGAAAGTTTGTCTGCCTGAAAATGTACTGTTGTCCCAAGCATATTGCAACAAACGGTGTATTTCTATCGCTGCTCGTTTAGTTTTTATTGCCGTTTCAAATATACCGGTCATTTTTGAAACACCCTGTACATAGTACGATGTGATGTATGACATTCATCAAAGTAGACTGAAAGAAAATAGATACAACATGTTAAATAGTGACCTGCTCTACGTAAGAAGGTGAAGATAGTAGGTGATGCACGTCGAAGTCTTTCAGGTATTGCACCACAGTTATGGAAACAGGAATAGAGCATCCCATACTCATATTGCTGTAGATGATTTGTAGTATCTTACCTGTTTCGATGCCAAAATAAATGTCATTTTCGTCCTTTTCGTTTAGTCGCTTGCCACCAAGCTATTGTGAGATAAAGCTGTTTACTTGAGTAGCATTATGCAGTTTCATATTTTGTTTGCCAAGCAGATTTCAGCTGCACTATAAATGTAGCTATTAAGTTTTCGACCCAGGTATACTGGTGTGCAAGCTTTAGATGTAGTTCCGATTTCTTTCAGATTGCTGGGTTCTCTCGTATGTGCTGCTGCTGGTACTGGCGCACAGGTCCTTCGCTTCCAAGATACTGGTCATCGCTCCGTCGCCGTCCATAAGTCACCAGAAACCGTTTCATATCCTAACTGAGGCTTTACTTCAACGAGGTCACGAGATCACTTTGTTCACTCCGAATCCTCTAAAGGTAAGTTTGCATAAAAATTCGTTTTAAGAAAGCTGCAGTATAGTCTACCGTAGTGATATCCTGTAGAGAATCTAGTCCCGTAACATCTTATGTATGATAAATCAGCGCCGGCCGGTGTGGTGGAACGGTTGTAGGCGCTTCAGTCTGAAAGCGCGCGACCGCTATGGTAGCAGGTTCGAATCCTGTCTCAGGCATGGATATGTGTGACGTCCTTAGGTTAGTTACGTTTAAGTAGTTCTAAGTTCTAAGGGACTGATGACCTCAGAGTCATTTGAACCATTTTGATAAACCTGCAACGTAAGCAAGATAATGGAAGTGTGAGTGACATTCAGGAAGTTTGATTTCTGGGCACTCAGATATAAAACATCTTAGCAGAGGATGAATACAAGGTTAGGTCTGAACGTTTCGCTGATGACAACGTCATTACAGATGGAGCATAGGTTAAGAATGCAGTATGATGGGTCTGGAACTCGACTGGCTTTGTTTTCAAAGTAGTTATCCCTCAATCTGCCTTTATCGATGCAGCAAAGATACCAAAGTGAATGGCAAGACGTGATTTGAACCACACTGCCTCCATGCTTCCATTTAGGCAGAATCACGCTCAAATATCTGTAATATTGCCCTATTGCTAGTTTGGTCTTAAATTAATAGCAAACAATCTCAGAAGTCAAATCCCTTAGTGTGTATTATCCTTCAGTGGATTTTCATCGAAGGCAAAGTATTCATTTCTCTTGTCTCCGTGACGTTGCAAGATCTGTTATGGCGCATTGCCACAGTTGTTGATATTATCTCACCAGACGTTCCTGATAAGAATGGGACCACACTTGGAAGTTCCTCGTATTACATGTGGAGAGTGCGATGAAAAGCCTTAAATTCGATGCAAAATAAACTGACGATTATTCTGCAGAGTGCAGTACGTTCAGTGTTGGCAGAACTGTATTAAGTCGTCCATAGACATCCAAGTATTCTACATAGATTGTCGATCTGGAAAAAATCACTGCGTTGGTAAGAACCACCAACCTATCAAAGGGGTTGGTTGGCGACGAAAGAGTAGTATAGCCCACGATGAGTGAATGCCTTTACTTTAGACATCCAGCTTTTGACAATGAGACCTTCTAGCAGCATGGTCACCTATGGTATCTGTACTTTCGAACATGTTCGAAAGAACAGATACCATCTTCATATATACATTGCTGGTCATTAAAATTGCTACACCAAGAAGAAATGCAGATGATAAACGGGTATTCACTGGACAAATATATCATACTAGAACTGGCATGTGATTACATTTTCACGCAATTTGGGTGCATAGAGCCTGAGAAATCAATACCCAGAAGAACCACCTCTGGCCATAATAACGGCCTTGATACGCCTGGGCATTGAGTCAAACAGAGCTTGGATAACGTGTACGGGTACAGCTGCCCATGCAGATTTAACACGATACCACAGTTCATCAAAAGAAGTGACTGGCGTATTGTGACGAGCCAGTTGCTCGGCCACCTTTGAACAGACGTTTCCAGTTGGTTAGAGGTCTGGTGAATGTGCTGGCCAGGGCAGCAGTCGAACATTTTCTGTATCCAGAAAGGCCCGTACAGGACCTGCAACATGCGGTCGTGCATTATCCTGCTGAAATGTAAGGTTTCGCAGTGATCGAATGAAGGGTAGAGCCACGGGTCGTAACACATCTGAAACGTAACGTCCACTGTTCAAAGTGCCGTCAATGCGAACAAGCGGTGACCGAGACGTGTAACCAATGGCACCCCATACCATCACGCCGGGTGATACGCCAGTATGGCGATGACGAATACACGCTTCCAATGTGCGTTCACCACGATGTCGCCAAACCCGGATGCGACCATCATGATGCTGTAAACAGAACCTGGATTCATCCAAAAAAATGACGTTTTTCCATTCGTACACCCAGGTTCGTCGCTGAGTACACCATCGCAGGCGCTCCTGTCTTTGATGCAGCGTCAAGGGTAACCGCTGCCATGGTCTCCGAGCTGATAGTCCATGCTGCTGCAAACGTCGTCGAACTGTTTGTGCAGATGGTTGTTGTCTTGCAAACGTCCCCATCTGCTGATCAGGATAAGAACCGCTAGTCTCCTATTGACAGAGAGGACAGGGGGAAATGGACAGAGAGAGATGAGAGCTGGAGATGGACAGAGATAGGAAAGCGAAGAAGATACCGACAGAGTGGAGGAAGAGACAGGCGAAGAGGTGAGGGAGCAGATGAGCAGACAGAGAAGGAGGAGGGAATGCACAGAGGAGGGGGGGGGGGTGTAGAGGAGCTGAACAGGGACAGGGGGTGATGGAGATGGGCAGAGACGAAGGGAACGAAGAGGTGGACTAATAGAAGATTAGAATAAACACATACGCTGGCTATCCCAGGTACTTAACTTGTTAAAGACAAAAACACAGGAATCAATCCTTACTAAAATAAAAATTGCATATTTTAAGACTTTAAAGGTGAATTCCATGCACAAGCTGTAGCGAGCCCATCGGCACCGACTGACCGCCATGTCATCCTCTGCCAACGGAGTCACTGGCTGCTGCATGGACGGCGTGGGGACAGCACACGTCTCTCTCGCCCTTTGTCAGTTTTCTTGACGTGGAGCTCCTACTTCGCATTCAAGTGGCGTGTCAGTTGAACTCACGAGTGTCAGTCGTCCCATCAAGGAAAGAAAAGATCTCTGGCACAACAGGGAATCCAACCAGGGTCCTCTACATGTCGGTTAGCCACGCTGAGCAGTCATCTGCTGTTTTGGATATTTTAAAATTGTAATGCATTAAGATCCAATGTGAATTAACATCTTAATTTGCCGGTCGGGGTGGCCGAGCGGTTCTAGGTGCTATAGTCTGGAACCGCGCGACCGCTACGGTCGCAGGTTCGAATCCTGCCTCGGATGTGTGTGATGTTCTTAGGATAGTTAGGTTTAAGTAGTTATAAGTTCTAGGGGATTGATGACCTCAGAAGTTAAGTCCCATAGTGCTCGGAGCCATTTTTTTCGTAATATACTGAATTACAGAACCTAAAAGAAATTGACGGTAATTGCCACTGGGTAAGGGGTAGGTGTGTTAGTGGCAACGATTATGTGACCCTACCAGAGTAGTTCAATAAAAAACTAATGTTCTTCATTGTAGAGTAAAACTTGTACAAAAATGGAAACGAACCATGGGTTTATGTTTCGGATCTACTGAGGTGTACGCTTCTGAAAGAACTGTAAGGTTGGTCAGGCAAGGGAGAGGGGGGGGGGAGGTGTCGGAGGTGATAACGAAACCACAAAATCGGGGTTGAGCTCCAAGGGTGAAATAAAAATTTGCTATTGCTGAGAAGTTGACAGCGACATCATACGGTTGTGATGATTAGAAGTTTGTGTTAATTTCAATGTTTTGTGAGGCATATGTACATTCTTTGCAGGTATCTCACGAGAATCTCACGGAAATTGACCTATCTGCAACTTACAAA
Organism: Schistocerca americana; assembly: GCF_021461395.2. Taxonomy (NCBI): domain Eukaryota; kingdom Metazoa; phylum Arthropoda; class Insecta; order Orthoptera; family Acrididae; genus Schistocerca; species Schistocerca americana. The sequence goes on along the minus strand of NC_060120.1, from coordinate 12,594,662 downwards.
GTTCCCAAGGAGATTAATTTTGTGCTCTGGGCTTACATGTCACCCGTGGAAACTCTGAACCTGCTTATGGACTTAGGAGATGACGCGGTTCGAATGCAATTGAGTGAGCCGGTGGTACAGGATTTTATAAGGTACGTCTTTTCCACACATATTGAACTAGAACACCTGTTTCTTGGTAGTATCACCCTCAAGAACTCATGCAGAAACTGAATACTACTATCATCTCTGTAAGAACGATCTCCGCTGTCTGTGACACTGAAACACGAAGATCTGTTTGCTTACTTTCAGTCTATTATATCGAATGATGTTATATTTTGTAGCAACTCATGGAGCGCACCAAGAATATTTCTAGTCCAGGAAAGGGTAGTCAGGATAATCTGTGTTGGCAGCTGTCAAGCTTCGTCCATGTTTTTGTTTAGGAGTCTCCGAATTTCAACTCTGTTTACCCTTTACGCATATTCCATAATTCGGTTGTTGTTGACTCAGTCAGAAAGAAACTCCGAAAAATTGGACGGAAAAACGATATGCACTAGGATAACCCTTTCTTAAGCGTGCTACAAAACGATATGTTCTACTTAGGAGTTTCCAGCAGTCTGAAGATAAAAATCTTTGCACATTCCTTCTATTCTGTACATCACAGCGCCACAGTACCATTGAAATTTTTACATCACATTTTTTTATTCTTATATTCTCTCACAATCTTTCGTGTTTTATTAATTATTCCATTCCTTTATTTGAAAATTTTCTGAGCAGTATACTACAAACTATGCACAGACTCCTTCCATGACCAAGACGTTTTCTATCACGTGGTCCCACGGAATCCGTCAAATAAATAAGTAAAACCAAAAACAGATTCAGGACGCAAATTATGTGAAGAGATTCAGCAGTCTTGAATCTGTTACACACACTACATTTGCAGTCATATTTGCAGAATTCACGAAGTGACCGCTTTCGGTGCATAAGGCCATACGGCCATTGATCATCACATAGTGGTGCAGTGGGATGCTTCTCTTTGTGACAAAAAGGGGTCAAAACACGGACGATGGCCCTTGTTACCTTTAATGGGGATAGAATTTAGTCGCTTTACCATTAAGTGCCTTTTAAAATTAAAACAAATAAACAAATGTTCACCTAATGATACTGATCAGTAATGCAAATGTTAATTGTGCTGTCCGCAGCTCGAGGTCGTGCGGTAGCGTTCTCGATTCCCGCGCCCGGGTTCCCGGGTTCGATTCCAGGCGAGGTCAGGGATTTTCTCTGCCTCGTGATGACTAGGTATTGTGTGATGTCCTTAGGTTAGTTAGGTTCAAGTGGTTCTAAATTCTAGGGCACTGATGAGCATAGATGTTAAGTCCCATAGCGCTCAGAGCCATTTGAACCGTTTTGTTAACTGTGCTGTACTTAGGAACAAACTACGATAAATACCGAGTCACAGCACAGTCTTTTGTTCCTAATAATGTTTAATGCATTCAAAATATCAACAATAATTCGATGAGTGGTGAAACCAACTGCTCTATTCAGTCGTTAGAAAGTGAGTCGAGAGCCCAGTAAAGCTATTAGGGAATAGTTATTGTATAAAATTAAAGAATTTAAAACAGCTCGTGAAACGCATGTTGTGTTCACAGCTAAAGGTTGGCCTAAATGAAGATAAATCGCGTATCTTCTCACATCTAAACAGGGTCACACCGACAAGCAACGCTACAACCCAAGCGTCGATTAGAAAGAAATCTATGTCACAGTCCAACCTGAGTCAAAGTCCAACCTCAGTGTACAGAATCAGACTCCCAAACCTACTTCAGCCGATAAATTAACAAGCTCAGCCGATCCGCTAGCAGAAAATAATCATAATCCAAACTAGTGCCGAATTATTTTTAGTTCATGGTGAATTTGCACGAAGTACTGCTGTCCTACTACCAACGACCCAAAAAACTTCTGACTTCCAACACGCGGCCGGACAACGTTGAGGATCACATAGATCTGGGCCAACGAAATGGTTCCGAACACTTTGCTCGAGCAAGATGGCCACAGTATTTCTATAGCCTCGGTTCACCCGTTCCCGAATAATGCAATACCTACGTCACTTACGAGCATCATAGTTTCACCAGCTTAACTTCCACCCGTTGATACATAAATAACATCCTCATTGTAGCATTACATGGGCGCCAAAATTCTGGTTCGTATCGATATTTTACATTTAATTTTACGTGCAATATTTCATTCTGTATTTAAGATTAAATAACTGCAAAGCTTACTTGTAGTGCTCGTAACCTGTTCATACTCTTCATGCCGTCTGAATCGTGGATTTAATTTCAAACAATATTCTTAAAAATTTACTTTATTTACTTGCGATTCATCAAGAAGATTAACACATTTTATCACACTATGTGAGCGTGGAAGTAGTTGCCAGGGAGTAACTGATGAAATCAAAATCAAATTGCTTTTAACAAATGGGAATTTTATTGCTAAAAGCCTTTTTTTTTAGAGAAACAGATTTAAAATTATAAGCAGAAAGCACCCTCTAAATATCAAGTTACAATTTATTCCGAGGCAGAATGAAACAAATTTTTGAGTTCATGAGCTTTCGGGCCGAGAACCTTGCCGCTCCCTTTTGACACGGCCGTAGTCACGACCGCTCACAACAACCTCTGAAAGACTACACAGGTGCAAATCTGCAACACGCCGGATTACCTTAAAGTAAATGTTTTAACAATTCGCACAAGCACACAAACTATGCACCCCGTAGGGGGGATGAAAATGGTACGAAACACTAAAATTAAAAGATTAACTTGCCACCGAAGCTGCAACTTGATTTTAACTTCTAAGAAAAGTCTTACGGTAGAAGGGTGGCAACTTTATATACTGAAATGACCATTTAAATAGAAGCCCATGAAAAGCAATCTTATATAAAATTATACAAGGTTGGCCAAACGAGTTAACATGCTCTACAGTACACAGATACCGCCCCTCAAGGTGATAGGCAAGATAAAAACATATTTCAGAAACTAGGCCGTTACACTCCAAGCAATAAATTCATCAACATATCGAATCCGACAAACATGACAGAGGCAGCTATTAACGTACAGCAGATTGATGGGGAGATTACCGAACAACCCGAACGGCAGGTTGCTCTAACTCACCCATACTCCACAAGGGAAAAACGCACCACCCAATTCATAAATAACCACCTTCCCGCGGGTGGGCAAACGGAGAAGAATGGTGGGACGACCCCAAAACAAAGGGGCTGGTGGCCTCAACAAGAAAACAAGTAAATGAAACAACATATCACCAATCACTCAACTTCTAATAAACTGTGATTTCTCGAGAAGACCTGGCGCAGCACCCCCAAATCGCTCTCCCAAACCGTCCGCTGCCAGCCGCTTCAACGGACGCAGGAAGGCGCGCCGATCTCCCGTCTCACGGCGTCGCAGCTCGCGCCGGCCAGACCGATGTCGTGGGTTGACTCCTGTTCTACATCTACATCTGCATCAATACTCCGCAAGCCACCTGATGGTGAGTGGCGGAGGGTACCTTGAGTACCTCTATCGGTTCTCCCTTCTATTCCACTCTCGTATTGTTCGTGGAAAGAAGGATTGTCGGTATGCTCCTGTATGGGCTCTAATCTCTGTTGCTCTCGTGTCGGCCGCGAAGCCACTACCCCTCGCTATACGGCGTGGCCCACTGGACTCACGTGGCGACCTCACATGCGCCGACGCTCAAGGCGGACAAGTCCATCTTGTGTCTCAGTGTGCGACGAACCAACCGATCGATCCAACCGCCAATGACCATTGCCTGAGCAACTCGAGCAGACTGGCGGCCTAACGCGCAGACTCAGATGCAGGAACTAAGCCCCGACCGGACGACCACTAGCTGAATTCTCTTGTGGAGTGGAAAGGCTCTCATTTATCCGGCTTTAAAGATTGATCTTCACGAAAGACATACTAACACTCCGGACGACAGACAGACACTAACTGCCCCACAAATTCGGACGAGAGACAGCGTAGCAAGCTGGAGACGAGAGACTGACCCCAGACTCGCCAACTGCCGAGATCATAGCGGCCCTTAAATGCACGTGAACAGGCAACCTTTCCCCTTTCCCACCAGAGGGAGACAGCAAAGCTGCGATTGCCACAGCGGCGCCACCGCCAGAAACGGAGGGCGACTGCTTCACACTACGCGCTGCGGCGCGCTCTTCAAAACAGCAATTTCTACCACGGCTCACCGTCAAAAACTGCAATTACAGATATGACACCGCATCCTCATCAGATCTGTACACTTCTTCCCAGTGCACTATTCAGAATTGAGATATCTGTAACACGTCACGAAATATGGGCAAAACAATGCTATTTTAAAGGAAGTTAATAAAGCACCCAATAAAAATTACAAATCTTAATAACCAAGGATGGAAATGCAAAAGAGCGTTTGGCCTCATTGGCCGGGAGGTCCCTTGCGGGGCAGGTCCGGCCGCCTTGGTGCAGGTCTTATTACATTCGACGCCACACTGGGCAACCTGCGCGCCGGACGGGGATGAAATGATGATGAAGACAACACAACACGCAGCCCCTGAGCGGAGAAAATTCCCGACCCAGGCGGGCTCGTAGGACGTCAATCCCTCACGCTGATCACTCAGCTATCGGGGCGGACATAACTGAGGATAGAATGTAGTGTGTATCGATCTCCAACAATGCACACAGTCCTGCTGGATGTGCACTTGCCTAGCGTCAGATTTTATATCAATTTTAAATTAAAATCTAATTAAAATGCTTGACACAGATTAATCTATTACGATACAGAACATCTGAATGTACTCTCTCCAGTCACATTAACATGGCCACCTGCCAAAAGTCTGAGTTAACCTTTTCCAGCGCGGACCGCCGCGAAACGTACAGGAGGCGAGTGAATGAGTTACTGGAAGCGTGCCGGAAGCGATGTGGAGCAACACCGACGTCAGTGCCGTTGCCAGCTCGGCGGAGGATCCGTGGTGTGTACAACCCGATCCATGTGACCCCACAGGTTCTTAATGGGGGAATCTGGTGATGAGTCAGCTGAGGCAAACTCATCCTGGTGCTCGTCTAGCCACGCACGAACACTAAAAGTTGTCAGACACGTCGCATTGTCCTGCTGGTAGATGCCATGGTGCCGAGGGAAAACAAACATCACGTGAGCATGGACGTACTTGTGTTGACCCATTGCGCCTTCCAGAATGATGAGATCAGCTTAGGAATGCCACGAAGCCACCGAGCGAGATGGCGCAGTGGTTAGCACATTCGACTTGCATACGGGAGCACCACGGTTCGAGCCCGCGTCCTTCCATCCTGATTTAGGTTTTCCGTGATTTCCCTTAATCGCTTCAGGCAAATGCCGGGATGGTTCCTTTGAAAGGACAACGGCCGACGTCCCACACCCTACCCTAATCCAGTGGAACCGATGATCTCGCCTTTCGGTACCCTCCCATAAATCAACCAACAACAACCAACAGTCACGATCCCACTCCCCGGAAGTTACTCCTCCCTCCTGTGTCCTGGACCCCTCAGACAATGGGTGCAGGGTGTTTACCTTCAGGAAGTTCACGCCAGTGGAGTGTAAAATGTTATTTATCTCCAACGGGCACCCGTCGCCGAGCTGTAGACCTCTTAGTCTACAGTGAATTTGCACGTAGTACTGCTGTCCCACTACCAACGACCCAAAAAACTTTTGTCTTCCAACACACGGTAGTCACTTCCTTGAAAATCTTGTAGGTGCTCCTGCCTTTAAGTTCGTTAAACATTGTTCCAATCTTGACGACACCACATGAAACTTTGACTTGAATCCAAATTCATTTGTTGTGTTAGTATATCTATCAGCTGTTTTCTTAAGATAAAAAATAGGTCCTTATGCTCGAGCATAGGTACCACAAATGACTTGTTAGGTGTCGCCTTTTCCATTAGTTTTACGTGATACTCTGATGTTCTTCCAGTCTCTTACGTCTTCAATCTGGACAACATCTATGTCACACGCTGCACACAATTACAAAGCTTTGTGCTACTTAGCTCCCTTTGGCCTCAGCAGTGGGCCGGCACACACCACTCATACTATTTTTCGCGCCTTACGTGTACTACTAGAAATGCTCGTAGTGCTTAGCCCGCTTTTCAGATTGTTGGCAGCGACACTTAGCTTGGTTCTTCGGATATTACTCAAAAAAATATTTTTTTGGCACTAAGCCCATTATTGGTTCCCACCCTCCAATTATATTGTATCAGATATTATATAAATTTTTAACTAAATTACAATTTCAATGCATCTCACAGTCTAAATAATTATGCAGCAAATCCTTTTGACTATATCAATCTTATCGCCCGACTGAGAGCTATAGACTGGGTTTCCGATCTTTTTTGTGCATTAAATAATGAAAAAGTTACGAAAAATTTGCAGATTTAGGTGACAATAAATTTCTCAACAATGCAACATTTTACGTATTGTGATCACAACTTTAAATCTGCACGTCAGTAGAACCGTGATGCTTCCCTGTTTAATATGGCGTATTGTGCTTCATTGTATCAGTTACAGTTTACGATGCACGAGCGCAAATACGAGCAATAAGCAACTGTACGTTAGGAGTGAAACTAACGTCACGTTCGCCCACCTTTGAATTTTTGATAGCTCAGTGCGACCCATCCGCTTGTCAAGAATTATTGGCGGAACCGAGGGCACAACACTTCACCGAAGGGAACTCTTTGTAACAAGTAGCCAACATGCCACCCCTTAGGCCCATTCCGGAGCGCGCCCGAAGTCGTTCAATTGTGCGCGGAGGGCGTGACATCTAACCAACGCTCATGACCCAAACCAAACCTCCCGCTTAAATATTTCTTTTTCTTGTTTGATGTAGCATGCCACGAATTCCTCTAGTCTGCCAAAAGCCCTTTCATCTCGACAACCTACTGTGGGGCGGCGGGTGGGGAAAATATGTTGCTGTTATATTAATATTTGTAGAATGTAGAAACACTTCCCGGCCGATGCACCATATGTGGGGTGGCTGGTAGGAAATATGTTGTTTATATAAAAGGTTTGTAGAATGTAAAACCAGTTCCTGGCCGTTTAACCATATGTGGGGCGGCGGTTAGAAAATTTACTGTTGTATAAGTATTTGAATGTAGAAACACTGCATTTCCCGGCCGATTAACCATATGTGCGGCGGCGGGTGGGGAAAATATGTTGTTGTATAAATGTTTGTAGAATGTAGAAACAGTTCCCGGCCGATTAACCATATGTGCGGCGCCGGGTGAAATTATTGTTCTTAAAAATGTTCCTATTATTTTTGATGTTGTTTGCCGTTCTCAACACTGGCTCTCTAACTACAATATTGGCTACCAGAAAGTGATTAGCAAAACGTGAAGCCTGTAATTAGAATTCCTAGTGCCCACTTCAGCTGAGAATACACTTATAGTTACAGCTTATAGCTCTGAGGAATTAGGGGATTGTCCGGGATTTATAATCAAAAACGATTTTCTAAGATAGTTGAGTATATTCTGAAAGTCACAGATGAAAAAAACAAAAGAATCCACACAACCTGACTAACAGAGCAGTTCAGAGTCTAATGCGCTGATGCAACTATAATTGTCCAAATTGAATATTTAAATGAATGCTCGCCATAATTTGATGATAAGGTTCATCAAACGCCACGCTAAATAACGGTAGAATGTTTGTCCCGCGACGGCACGTGAAACTACGACATACGCCAACTGAAGATAGATAATTGAAGTCATCCCAGAATTAACACTTCACTCAAAAATGATTTCATGGTTACACGTAACCCGAGTAACTTAATACAGCATCCGAGGCTGTTTATAGCAATGATAACGACGCGACGTGACTCCCGACACAGATGGTGTGTTATTCAGCGTCTCGAGAGAGAACTGGGGCCTCGCTTCCTTGCGCAGCGTTCTTATATATAAAGCCGCGGTGCGGACGGCTAAGGCAACGCCTGATCAAATTGGCTCTCCCGACTAGCCGCTGGGCTAGTAATGCACCACATTAAGTTATTGAATAAATCATAGCTTCTTTTGCTGATGGCCAATGAAGCTCTCAATTTAAATGCGCATTCAGCACACAGGTAAGTAATCAAAATAAAAGTTTGACGTGACTAAGTTAAATATTTTGGGCGAGAGAATTAATTTAATTACACTGCACGCAGTAGGCGAGCTCTGAACTGGCCCTTTGGAGATACGCTATCGCTATAGTTTTATAGGTATTCAAATGAAACTTCTCACATCCTTATGGTGATAGCGGATCTCCAATCTCCTTAAATATAAACATCCTAGCCTTATTTGCTAGCCCACTTAATCTATCTTGCTTCCCTAAGATTTAAGACGAAAACCAGAAAATCGTGAATTTCAACTAAAATCCTAATTTGTGAGATCCAGAAGACTGTTTCTATTAAATATTTATGAAAAAGGAATCTAATTATAAATTTTGAAGTCTCTAGCTCTTTTCTGTTGCGCCAATGATTTTTACAGAAAAACGTCCAAATTTCGAAAATGGCTAAAGTTATCGAACTGATATTCAACACATACTAATTTAGTATTACTCCTGACAGGCTAGAACCGTTTCGGGTTATTTGCTTAATTTTTAAAGTATTGCGCAACATTTATGACGTCAGAGCTAGTTACAGCGGACTGGCTGGCACACAATGGAAAGACTGATGTGAATTTACTATGGCGTGAGTAGGCTGCTTCCCTACATCACCCTCTACTTAAATATTTTGTTTATGAATGTTAATGAACGAAAAAAAGTTTAATTACAAAAAGGGAAGCAAGAGTACAGCTTAACTTCCTACGAAAAATTAAAATTGAAATGTAAACATGTAGAAACATTAAAAGAAAACTGATTACCTACTTTAATTATTTAAATTGCGGGCATGTTCACTGCCTCTTAAGCAACATTATTACTCAAATTTTTTTTAAGCAAAGTCCATGAAACACTTTGGCATATATATTGCCTTAGACAAACAAACACATAAAATTATGTAAAATTATGAAAATCTTAAATCCATTAAATACATTTTTACATACACAAATTCAAAGAAAATAACATGATACATAAACAGATGATTATATCTTAGCAGTCTTTTCTAAACCTGAAAGAAAATTTCACAAATAATTTTTACACACATGGTTGTAGCCGCTTTGGCTGGCGTCCTACACTTCCACTCACAAGGGTAGAGGAGGGGAAGTTACTATGGTGTACGTCCTTCATGTTCACTCTAAATTACATGGGGAAAGGGGAGGGGTCACTGTGAGTTGTGTCCAAGTCACTCCACGCTTTCACGCAGCTACCAGGCTGCCACTATCTGGTTTGTCCTGTAGAACAAATAAAAAGAGTGCCTCAGATTCTGTTCACTTAATATCTAAGGGTGGGTCACAATTAAATGGGGATATATACATTTTATCCTTTAATATGTTGCTGGAACAAAGTTAACAGAACTTTTTCAATTTTACCCTCACGGTTACTTGACTGTCATAAAATCGGTAAACAAATGGCTCAAAACGCCGTTAGTCACTTACTAGAGAAATTTATGCTCAAGGCATACCATCATGAATCCTATTTAATTTCAATTTATTATTTCTGGGCCGAAACACTGAACCAATGCTCGGTACATTCCTGACAAATCTGTATTTTATTCACTTAGCTGACTCATCTTTGATTACCTTATTCTTAGAGATAGTATGAGTATGATTAGTGGTTGTTTTCTCAGCTTCTTTGTACATGTGAGTAACTTTTGGTAATAGTACAGTTCTGAGTGTTCAAAACACACTACGTTTAGTTGACTACAAAATCCACTTATTGGTTCTCTGCTGCTGTGTCAGTTCCACATCTGCAATTACGCACTTACTTACTTTGAAGTGTATTTATGCTGAGCTATCAATAATGTTTCACGTCTGTCATTATGTTACTTATTTACTTTGCTAGTGTATGAACTTATGTAATACTCACTCTATTACCATTTAAAGAAGAGGATACCACATTTATTTCATATCTATAGTGTATTGCAGCTGATTAGTTTGCTCACGTGGCAATCCATTTCCACTCGATCGGACGCTGAAACCACAGGTAGTCTCTCTCGACCTACCAATAAAGTGCATCAAGTAATTATGGACGAGCGTAATGCTAAATTCCTTAAACCTATAGGACACCATGAGCTGCTCTGTCTCATCTAACATAAGGGTACCTATGGTCGCATTCACACCTCCAAGCCATAACCTCAATACGTGTAGGTGTGTCCTGTCACACACTACACCAAAATAATGGCCAGCTCCAACTTTATAAATACTTCAGGGACGTGTCCTTCACGTCTCAACCACAAACACTACTCAATTCTATTACACTGCCATTCCTTGCTACACAAGGTGAGTTTATTCTTAAAACTTATCTGCATATTTTTCATAACACTAAGCAATCTCTTTTATTATTAATTCGTTAGCTCTACAGCATACAACAGGTTTCACTGCCACTTCAGATCCTGCTTGTACACGAATTTGTATATATTTTTAAAATATTATTGTGGGACCATTTCCAATTAAACAACACTTTGTATTTACTATATTACCAGGGTTTTATATATAATTGTTACTCAAATACATTTGTATCTTAATTACGTCATACTTCTCTATTGTTTGTCACTACTAGGTTTATCACATTAGGTATTTTTCTTCACTAATCGGTGGATAGAATGCTTACAGAACTCATGGCTGGATAGCCATGACGGAAAGTTTTTGTATTAGAGAGTAAGTGCCGAAATTTTGGTGGATAGGAAAGATGAAGAGTGAGTGTGATCTGAAATGGGAAAGAAGATCTCACACAGCTGGGACTGCACAGCTGCCACACTGTGTAGAGGTTACAGAACAACCTCCTCCCTACAGCATTCATTGTTTAATGCTGGCTTGATAACCATAACGGAAAATTTAATGCGTTGGAAAGAATAGGTCGAAATTTTTGGGGACAGGAAAGATGAAGATTGAGTGAGACCTGAAATGGGAAAGAAGATCTCACACAGCAGGGACTGCACAGCTGCCACACTGTGTAGAGTTTACAGAACAATCTCCTCCCTACATCATTCATTAGTTTCAGAAAATTTTCATATTGGAAAGAAGGGGTCGAAATTTTTGTGGACAGGAAAGATGAAGAATGAGTGAGACCTGAAAAGGAAAGAAGATATCACACAGCTGGGACTGCACAGCTGCCACACTGTGTACAGGTTACAGAACAACCTCCTCCCTACAGTATTCATTCATAACCTTTGACCACGCCACGTCGATCTGAAAATACCTTATGATGCCCTTTTATAACCCGTCTCAGTTCTTCCTTCTGATTAGTGGGAATTTTATCGATTTCCTGCAATTTAGCTTCTATTTTGTCCAAAAAAATTGCTTCATCTTCTTCTGTGTTTAGCTTACTGTTACTAAGATTAACACTTTCGTCCCAATATCTCCTATTTTTCAGAACTCGTATAGGCAGCTCCCAAGTTTCATCATTAGTTACTACATGTTTATCACTAAAAGGTACTGTAATTCTGTAATTACTCCAGTTGTTGGCAAGACCATTTTTAACTGGCTTCTTTCAAAGTCAACAACACTCTGATATTTTGACAAGAAATCTATGCCAATTAAAACCTCAATACTGAGATTGTTTACAATTAAACATGGATGATCAATTAAATTACCATTAATGTTAAAGGGCAGCAAAGCTTCTTGCTTTACCGTTTTTAACACCTTGCCAGTAGCACCAATTATTCTTAGTCCTGATACCCTCATTACTGTAAGATTGTCTTTACCAGGTAATGCATCAAAGAAGGACTGAGATATCACACTCACCTCACTTCCACTGTCTAAGAGACAACGTACATTGATACCCAACATATTCACTATTATTATAGGGTGGCTTATTCTAGGTTGTACAGGTGGTTCCTCAAATTCATCTAGTAGTTCCTTTTGGATTTGTCTCCAACTAAAGTGATCGACATCTGTCTTCATAACATTTAGGTCACAGTGTGTAGGGGTTTCCTGAATTACATTTTCAGCTGCCTTTTCCAGTCGGTCTATTAATTTCAAATCGAAACACCGCACGACTTCATTACATTTAGTTTGCTGAACATGACCCAAATTACTGTAGTCTGGGCGATTCTGCGCCTCCAGACCAGGCATAACACTAGTTACAGCTAAACCACTTTCACCATTATCGTCGGGTTCCTTCTCAAGTGACAACTGGTCACAGCTACTGGGTTCATCGACCCCCAACAGGCTACCCTCTACATTCTCACTTATCTCCTGTCCTAAATCTATTAGTACAGTATCAACATCCTGCACAGTCACTTTAGATAAGAGCACATCATCCTCATCGTAAATATAAGCATGAATTTCTTCTGCTTCTTCACCTGTCAATTCAGTATTTTGTAGCTCCTCCCTATCGTTACACTGCTGCGCCTTCTCTTTCTCTTCCCACTTAGCGTCTCTAACACGGTATCTATCAAATACTGTGAGTGATCTAATATTTCTGCTGTATTCTTAGGTGCTACCGTCTCTTCATCCACATGTTCAGTTTGAGTATTCTGATCTGTCTTACCAATTCCCGTAACTACTGGCTTAGGAAAAGTAACCGCCTGGTGAGCGCCAGTATCCTCATAGACGGGAACAAGTTTTCCTGCCTCGGCCTACTACTGTTTCCTTTATTTTCATTATAGTTAACTGGCTTTCCGTACTGTGGTTTACATGCATAATTTTGTTTGGCCCAAAATTATTATCATTTGGATGCCATTGTTGGTTCTGATAATTACGTCTCCAATTCCTACCTCTCTTAGGATGACGAACACCTACTGTTCTGATGTTTACGTTGCCATTCTGCTCGTTCTTAAAATTACTACTATTGTTATTAGCATTTCTGTTATTACGCGCTTGCTCCTCATTGGCAGCAATACGTTCTACACGTTCCAAATATTCAATGAAACGATCCAGATTGTCTCTAGGGGCAGATATAATTCTAGTTTGCCAATACCATGGCAGTTTGGCTTCAAGACCTAGTATAATCATTTCCGGTTTTAGCTTTTCCGCCAAATGTGACAAACGTGAAATCCATGACCTAACAAACTCTTTAATAGATTCCTTGCCTGCATTGAAGCGTTTTCCACTCCAAAATTCTCTCAACACTTCATTTTGCTTATTGCTGGACCAATACTTATTAATGAAAGCTGTTTTAAACTCCGCTAATGTTTTACACTTCAACATAACATCAGCTGACCAACGCATGGCGTCACCTGCTAAATGGCTTCTGATAAATGAGATTTTCTCTCGTTCAGACCAAGCTGGTGGAATCACATCTTCAAAATCGTTCCAGAAATCTAGCGGGTGGATATTTTTGTCTGGATCGAACCGCAAGAACTGCCGACATCCGATAAAAGCGGCGTTTGCAGCTACAATTTGTCGCATACTATCATTACCAGAAGTTACTGAAGCTACTTTACTCTCAATGTTAGCAATGTTAGTACTGATATTTTCTACTTTCTTTTCAACATTATCTAATCTTTGCACAATATGAGTAGTATCAGTTTTGATTGCATTTACTTCTGCTTGACATACGTTTACCTTTATATTAACATCTTTAAATCTATCTGAGCACAGTTCAGATTCCGCCTCGATCTTTTCTGTTAACTTGTGCTCCAGCTTCGCATCTTCCATTTGGAAGTCTCTGCGAACCTCAGCAACTTCGGATTTTACTGTTTTATACATCTCAGAAAACTGTTGAGCAACCTTTTTCTTAATATCCTCATGGTTGTAATCAATTTTATAATTCAAACTGTCCAGATCCTCTTTCAACTTATTGCAACCAGCCTTGAAGGTATCGTCCGTTACCTCCAATCGTTTATTAAAATTGGTTTGGCTGGCCACAATCCTGTTATTTACCTCAATTATATCAGATTTTAATTCAGCATTACTGCTTGTGACCTGTTCACTTATTTCAGACTTTAATTCAGCTGTCATTTTAGCGTTACTGGCTGACATTTTTGGATTACTGGCAGCTATTGCTTGTAATACAACATTTAAATCAATAGCCCCAGTATCTTTGGGTTGCTCACTAGCTGGCTTTTTATCACACTCAGGTGACGAAAAACTAGCTCCAACACCAGAATCACCAAAACTAAATGAAACTTCTGATTGATCAGTTATATCTAACTTATCCTTTTTAAACTCCACCATCTCTGATGACTGTTTCATTTTTAATTCATCAGAGAAACTATCATCCAATAAATTAACAATTTCTGATTTACCACAGGGGTCTCTATTATTGAATCATTGCCCCTTCTCACACTACTGTCAGGAGACAATACCTCATATTTCACTTTAACATTACTACTTTCATGCATATTTACACTTGAATCGTTGTCTGGATTTACAGTTTCCTCAACAGGCATAGGTTCTGATATAAGTTTAACCTCAGTTTCTTTTGGCGGTTCCATCGCCGACAGTCTTTTAGTGCAGGTTAGTAAAATTTTTAACAGCTTTTCACTTAACTTAGTTCCTTCTGCACGACGTATGGCGTTGTCTGCGCGGCGTACCGGGATTACTGATGCGCCGCAGCGCGCTGAACTGCCGACGGCACGCTGACGGCTGTTGTGTCTTTGCGTGGTCCGCAACTGCAGGCGCGGCTCTGGCTGCTCCGGCGGATGACTGCGGTGAGGCGAAACTGGCTTCTCTCGATGCCGGCAGCGCCGCTAGACTCAGTGCCAGCTCCCTCAATCCAGAGGCGTTGTTAATCCAATTGCGTCGTCCACATGCACACGTAACACATTCACTGTTCTATACTCATCTGCGTGTCGCATTTCACTCGCGAATCCGAATATTTAAAAATCACTTTCACTTTTACTCAGTTTATTTCCTGGCCGATGCACCATATGTGGGGCGGCGGGTGGGGAAAATATGTTGCTGTTATATAAATATTTGTAGAATGTAGAAACACTTCCCAGCCAATGCACCATATGTGGGGCGGCTGGTAGGAAATATGTTGTTTATATAAAAGGTTTGTAGAATGTAAAACCAGTTCCTGGCCGTTTAACCATATGTGGGGCGGCGGTTAGAAAATTTACTGTTGTATAAATATTTGAATGTAGAAACACTGCATTTCCCGGCCGATTAACCATATGTGCGGCGGCGGGTGGGGAAAATATGTTGTTGTATAAATGTTTGTAGAATGTAGAAACACTTCCCGGCCGATTAACCATATGTGCGGCGGCGGGTGAAATTATTGTTCTTAAAAATGTTCCTATTATTTTTGCTGTTGTTTGCCGTTCTCAACACTGTCTCTCTAACTACAATATTGGCTACCAGAAAGTGATTAGCAAAACGTGAAGCCTGTAATTAGAATTCCTAGTGCCCACTTCAGCTGAGGGCAACTTATAGTTACAGCTTATAGCTCTGAGGAATTAGGAGATTGTCCGGGATTTATAATCAAAAACGATTTTCTAAAATAGTTGAGTATATTCTGAAAGTCACAGATGAAAAAAAAACAAATGAATCCACACAACCTAAGTAACAGAGCAGTTCAGAGTCTAATGCACTGATGCAACTATAATTGTCCAAATTGAATATTTAAATGAATGCTCGCCATAATTTGATGATAAGGTTCATCAAACGCCACGCTAAATAATGGTAGAATGTTTGTCCTACGACGGCACGTGAAAATACGACATACGCCAACTGAAGATAGATAATGAAAATCATCCCAGAATTAACACTTCACTCGAAAATGATTTCATGGTTACGCGTATCTCGAGTAACTTAATACAGCATCTGAGGCTGTTTGTAGCAATGATACCAACGCGACGCGACTCCCGACACATATGACGTGCTATTCAGCGTCTGGAGAGAACTGGGGCCTTGCTTCCTGGCGCAGCGTTCTTATATATAAAGCCGCGGTGCGGACGGCTAAGGGAACGCCTGATCAAATTGGCTCTCCCGACTAGCCCTGGGCTAGTAATGCACCACATTAAGTTATTGAATAAATCATAGCTTCTTTTGCTGATGGCCGATGAAGCTCTCAATTTAAATGCGCATTCAGCACACAGGTAAGTAAGCATAAGAAAAGTTTGACGTGGCTAAGTTAAATATTTTGGGCGAGAGAATTAATTTAATTACACTGCACGCAGTAGACGAGCTCTGAACTGGCCCTTTGGAGATACGCTATCGCTATAGTTTTATAGGTATTCAAATGAAACTTCTCACATCCTTATGGTGATAGCGGATCTCCATTCTACTTATATATAAACATCCTAGCCTTATTTGCTAGCCTACTTAATCTATCTTGCTTCCTTAAGTTTTAAGACGAAAACCAGAAAAATCATGAATTTCAACTAAAATCCTAATTTGTGAGATCCAGAAGACTGTTTCTATTAAATATTTATGAAAAAGGAATCTAATTATAAATTTTGAAGTCTCTAGCTCTTTTCTGTTGCGCCAATGATTTTTACAGAAAAATGTCCAAATTTCGAAATGGCTAAAGTTAGCGAACTGGTATTCAACACATACTAATTTAGTATTACTCCTGACAGGCTAGAACCGTTTCAGGTTATTTGCTTAATTTTTAAATTATTGCGCAACATTTATGACGTCAGAGCTAGTTACAGCGGACTGGCTGGCACACAATGGAAAGACTGATGTGAATTTACTATGGCGTGAGTAGGCTGCTTCCCTACATCACCCTCTACTTAAATTTTTTGTTTATGAATGTTAGTGAACGAAAAAAAATTTAATTACAAAAAGGGAAGCAAGAGTACAGCTTAACTTCCTATGAAAAATTAAAATTGAAATGTAAACATGTAGAAACATTAAAAGAAAACTGATTACCTACTTTAATTATTTAAATTGCGGGCATGTTCACTGCCTCTTAAGCAGCATTATTACTCAAATTTTTTTTTAAGCAAAGTCCATGAAACACTTTGGCATACATATTGCCTTAGACAAACAAACACATAAAATTATGTAAAATTATGAAAATCTTAAATCCATTAAATACATTTTTACGTACACAAATTCAAAGAAAATAACATGATACATAAACAGATGATTATATCTTAGCAGTCTTTTCTAAACCTGAAAGAAAATTTCACAAATAATTTTTACACACGTGGTTGTAGCCGCTTTGGTTGGCGTCCTACACTTCCATTCAAAAGGGTAGAGGAGGGGAAGTTGCTATGGTGTGCGTCCTTCATGTTCACTCTAAATTACATGGGGAAAGGGGAGGGGTACTTTGAGTTGTGTCCAAGTCACTCCACGCTTTCACGCAGCTACCAGGCTCCCACTGGCCGGCCGAAGTGGCCGTGCGGTTAAAGGCGCTGCAGTCTGGAACCGCAAGACCGCTACGGTCACAGGTTCGAATCCTGCCTCGGGCATGGATGTTTGTGATGTCCTTAGGTTAGTTAGGTTTAACTAGTTCTAAGTTCTAGGGGACTAATGCCCTCAGCAGTTGAGTCCCATAGTGCTCAGAGCCATTTTTGAACCAGGCTCCCACTATCTGGTTTGTCCTGTAGAGCAAATAAGAAGAGTGCCTCAGACTCTGTTCACTTAATATCTAAGGGTGGGTCACAATGAAATGGGGATATATACATTTTATCCTTTAATATGTTGCTGGAACAAAGTTATCAGAATTTTTTCAATTTTACCCTCACGGTTACTTGACTGTCGTAAAATCGGTAAACAAATGGCTCAAACCGCCGTTAGTCACTTACTAGAGAAATTTATGCTCAAGGCATACCATCATGAATCCTATTTAATTTCAATTTATTATTTCTGGGCCGAAACACTGAACCAATGCTCGGTACATTCCTGACAAATCTGTATTTTATTCACTTAGCTGACTCATCTTTGATTACCTTATTCTTAGAGATAGTATGAGTATGATTAGTGGTTGTTTTCTCAGCTTCTTTGTACATGTGAGTAACTTTTGGTAATAGTACAGTTCTGAGTGTTCAAAACACACTACGTTTAGTTGACTACAAAATCCACTTATTGGTTCTCTGCTGCTGTGTCAGTTCCACATCTGCAATTATGCACTTACTTACTTTGAAGTGTATTTATGCTGAGCTATCAATAATGTTTCACGTCTGTCATTATGTTACTTATTTACTTTGCTAGTGTATGAACTTATGTAATACTCACTCTATTACCATTTAAAGAAGAGGATACCACATTTATTTCATATCTATAGTGTATTGCAGCTGATTAGTTTGCTCACGTGGCAATCCATTTCCACTCGATCGGACGCTGAAACCACAGGTAGTCTCTCTCGACCTACCAATTAGATTAGATTAGATTAGATTAGATTTACTTTCATTCCAATTGATCCGTAGTGAGGAGGTCCTCCTGGATGTGGAACATGTCAGAAAAACAACAATACATGACAAATATTTACAACTAAAACAAATAAACTAATGTACCATTCCAAAGGTCCCAAGTGGAATGATCGTCATTTTTAATGAACACTAAGAGTCATTTTACAAATACTAATGCACTGAATTTGAAATAAAAAACGTTTTTTATTTATTTATAAGGTAATAAACATGTAATACAACTACTGTAATACTTATTTACAATGAACACATTACTGCACTGAAATGGTGCAGAAGTTAGATTATACTTACACACACACACACACACACACACACACACACACACACACACACACAAATTTTCAGTGAACACATTACTGCACTGAAATTGTGCAGAAGTTATGTTGTACTTATATACAAATCAGTTGGTTTTACTAAGAAATTCATCAATGGAGTAGAAGGAGTTGGCCACCAATAAATCCTTTAGGCTTCTCTTAAACTGAATTTCATTGGTTGTTAAGCTTTTTATGGCTGCTGGCAAGTTATTGAAAATGTGTGTTCCTGAATAATGCACACCTTTTTGTACAAGACTAAGTGACTTTAAATTCTTGTGAAGATTATTCTTATTTCTAGTATTGATTCCATGAATTGAGCTGTTGGTTTGAAAAAGTGATATATTTTTAATGACAAATTTCATTAAGGAATAAATATACTGGGAAGCTGTAGTTAGTATCCCTAGTTCCCTAAACAGGCTTCTGCAGGATGTTCTTGAGTTCACACCACATATAATTCTTACTGCACGTTTTTGTGCCCGGAAAACTTTAGCTTGGCTTGATGAATTACCCCAAAAAATAATCCCATATGACATTATGGAATGAAAGTAAGCATAGTATGCCAGCTTTTTCATTTTTATATCCCCTACGTCTGACAAAATTCGCATTGCAAACAGAGATTTGTTAAGACGCTTCAGCAGTTCTGTGGTGTGCTCCTCCCAATTGAATTTATTATCAAGCTGTAATCCCAAGAATTTAACACTGTCCACTTCTTCTATCTTCTTGTCATCATATGTTAGACATATACTCTTGGGACACCCCTTACAAGTTCTGAACTGCATGTAGTGTGTTTTTTCAAAGTTTAGTGACAAAGAATTGGCTAGGAACCAGTGATTAATGTCCACAAATATTTTATTGGCTGATCTTTCTAAGACTACACTTGATTTGCTATTTATTGCAATGTTTGTATCATCGGCAAACAAAACAAACTTGGCATCTGGTAATGTTACTGATGAAAGGTCATTGATATACACAAGAAAAAGTAAGGGCCCCAAAATGGAACCTTGTGGGACCCCACATGTAACTAGTTCCCAGTTGGATGATGCCTGATAGACATGTATCAAGCTCTTTCCTAATAACACCCTTTGTTTCCTGCCAGAGATATAAGATTTGAACCATTTTGCAGCATTTCCTGTTACACTATAATATTCTAGTTTACTTAAAAGGATATTGTGATTTACACAGTCAAATGCCTTTGATAGATCACAAAATATACCAGTTGCCTGCAATTTTTTGTCTAATGAATTAAGCACATTTTCACTGTAAGTGAAGATAGCTTTCTCAATATCAGAACCTTTTAGAAATCCAAACTGTGACTTTGACAGTATGTTATTTGAGATAAGATGGTTATAAAGACGACAGTACATTACTTTTTCGAAAATTTTTGAGAATGCTGGTAACAGTGAAATTGGACGGAAATTTGATGCTATTTCTTTATCTCCCTTCTTAAACAGTGGCTTAACTTCAGCATATTTCAGCCATTCAGGAAATATTCCACTGGTAAACGACTGGTTACACAGATAGCTTAATATGTTACTTAGCTCAGAATCACATTCTTTAATTAACTTTGTTGATATTTCATCATACCCACTAGATGTTTTTGATTTTAAAGATTTTATGATGGACATTATTTCTGTTGGGGTAGTGAGGGTCAAATTCATATTATGGAAATTACTTGAAATGTCTGGTCTAAGGTAATCCATAGCAGCATCTACCGAACCTGACAACCCCATCTTTTCAGTAACAGTTATAAAATGTTTGTTAAAAAGTTCTGCAACACTATACACATCTGTCACCAATGTATCATTTACTCTTAATGCTATTTGTTCCTCTTCATGTCTGGTCCTACCGGTCTCCTCCTTCACTATATCCCATATTGTCTTTATTTTGTTATCTGATATGACTATCTTTTCCTTGTAATATATTTGCTTTGACATCCATATTACAGTCTTTAATATTTTGCAGTATTTCTTATAATGTGCTATAGCATCAACATTGGAAATGTTTCGGATTGACAGATACAGTTTTCTTTTTGTTTTACAAGATACCCTTATTCCTCGAGTAATCCATGGCTTCTTTGTAGATTTTCCTCTAACCTTGGTAAGTTTTGGGGGAAAGCAGTGTTCAAATAAGGTAAGCACTTTATTAGCAAAAATGTTATATTTTTCATTCATGCCATGAGCACTGTAAACATCAGTCCAGTGAATGTCTCTGAGGAGTGTCCTAAAATAATCAATTTTTGGCTTACTGATTACCCTCTTGAGCTCAGATTTAACAGATTTTATATCCTGTTCAGTATTAACATTTAACAGAAGGAACTGCATGTCATGGTCTGAGAGGCCATTGGCTATTGGTTTTGTAATATAATTTTGTTCATTGGACTTTTCTATAAAGATATTATCAATGGCTGTTTGTGAGCAAGTGGCTATCCTAGTGGGGAACTTTACTGTGGGAATTAAGTTGAATGATAATGTTACTAACTCAAATAAGTTCTTATTCGGAGAGTCTTTAAGGAAATCTACATTGCAATCACCAGCAACCACTATTTCTATGTTTTTGGTTATTAAATGGGCCAGTACAGCTTCAAGGTGGTTTACAAACAGATTAAAGTTACCTGCAGGTGCTCGATATACACTTAATATTATGAAAGATTTTTTGTGAAAATGTAATTCTGTTGCACATGCTTCCATATGCTGTTCTAGGCAAAATTTATGAATGTCTATGTTCTTGAATTTATGACGGTTCCTGATGAATGTGGCAACTCCTCCTTTCTCCATTTCTGATCTACAAAAGTGAGATGCTAACCTAAACCCTGTAACACTTAAAAGTTCTATACCAGTGGTCACATGATGTTCAGAGAGGCAGATTATGTCAGCTGGGTTTGAAGACTCTAATTCATCTATGCATATAGTTAATTCATTAATTTTATTTCTCAGTCCTCGAATATTTTGATGCAATAAAGATAGCTGACATTTCACATTGTCTGAGTTAAAATTGGGTGGAGTTAAAATATCTGCTGACAGTTGAAAATTCTTAACCAATGGCTGTTTATGCTGATGTAATAAGCTGGAATTATGTTTTTTGATTTCTTTTTCAAACTGAAGGTTTGTCTCAGTTCTAACCTCTCTTAAAATTTGCTTTCTTTCTGTCCTCCCTACCCTAAAAAAGGGTCTTTTCTGAATCCTATAACCACTGGTATTTTACCACTCATGACAGTGCCTCCCCCCTTTAACTTTCCTGCTATTTCCCCAGCCAATTTACCCTTCCCCTTCCTGTTGAGGTGAAGGCCATGCCTAGTATAATCCCACCTACTGAGAGAATCAACATGAACCACACCAATGTGTGACCCCGCACCCGACATGAGCAGCCGTTCCAGCTCCAAATTAACTCTCTTGACAGAAGAGTTCAAATGAGGTCGGTCATGGCGCCCAAGAACAGATACAAACTCAACACTAGTATGCTTCGATGCTGATGCAATCTTCGCCAGGTCACACTCTATACTGTACCCAGGATTTCTGTCAATACTGTTACCTGCCCCACCCACTATAACCACGGTGTCTTACTTAGTGAAATCTTTGCAAAGTGATCCTAAATCCTCTGTCACCTGCTCCAGACCAGCACTAGGTTTAAAAAAATTTGTGACCTGGTATTCTGATCCTAGATCATCCTGCAAGAGTTGGCCAACACCTCTTCCATGGGAACTACCTAACAACAACACTTTCTTTCTCTTTTCTGATTTCCCTACATTCTTACTTTTCAATCTGCTGCTGAAAGTTTGTTGTGCCCTGTCTACACCTGCAACTGCTTGAGGCTCACCAGCTTCTAACTGAAGCAACAGGTCAAATCTATTTTCCACATTCGCCATAAAGCTGTCAGACAAAGTTCTAGGCCTGTTCCTCCTGTTGCCTGTTGCCACTTCCCACCTCTCTTTACCCTTCTCCCTCCTTAACCTGTCAAGATCTCCCCTGGCCTTGTCTAATTCAGCCTGAAGGGCAGCAATTTTCCCCTCCTGTTCCAGTAATAAAGTGCATCAAGTAATTATGGACGAGCGTAATGCTAAATTCCTTAAACCTATAGGACACCATGAGCTGCTCTGTCTCATCTAACATAAGGGTACCTATGGTCGCATTCACACCTCCAAGCCATAACCTCAATACGTGTAGGTGTGTCCTGTCACACACTACACCAAAATAATGGCCAGCTCCAACTTTATAAATACTTCAGGGACGTGTCCTTCACGTCTCAACCACAAACACTACTCAATTCTATTACACTGCCATTCCTTGCTACACAAGGTGAGTTTATTCTTAAAACTTATCTGCATATTTTTCATAACACTAAGCAATCTCTTTTATTATTAATTCGTTAGCTCTACAGCATACAACAGGTTTCACTGCCACTTCAGATCCTGCTTGTACACGAATTTGTATATATTTTTAAAATATTATTGTGGGACCATTTCCAATTAAACAACACTTTGTATTTACTATATTACCAGGGTTTTATATATAATTGTTACTCAAATACATTTGTATCTTAATTACGTCATACTTCTCTATTGTTTGTCACTACTAGGTTTATCACATTAGGTATTTTTCTTCACTAATCGGTGGATAGAATGCTTACAGAACTCATGGCTGGATAGCCATGACGGAAAGTTTTTGTATTAGAGAGTAAGTGCCGAAATTTTGGTGGATAGGAAAGATGAAGAGTGAGTGTGATCTGAAATGGGAAAGAAGATCTCACACAGCTGGGACTGCACAGCTGCCACACTGTGTAGAGGTTACAGAACAACCTCCTCCCTACAGCATTCATTGTTTAATGCTGGCTTGATAACCATAACGGAAAATTTAATGCGTTGGAAAGAATAGGTCGAAATTTTTGGGGACAGGAAAGATGAAGATTGAGTGAGACCTGAAATGGGAAAGAAGATCTCACACAGCAGGGACTGCACAGCTGCCACACTGTGTAGAGTTTACAGAACAATCTCCTCCCTACATCATTCATTAGTTTCAGAAAATTTTTATATTGGAAAGAAGGGGTCGAAATTTTTGTGGACAGGAAAGATGAAGAATGAGTGAGACCTGAAAAGGAAAGAAGATATCACACAGCTGGGACTGCACAGCTGCCACACTGTGTACAGGTTACAGAACAACCTCCTCCCTACAGTATTCATTCATAACCTTTGACCACGCCACGTTGATCTGAAAATACCTTATGATGCCCTTTTATAACCCGTCTCAGTTCTTCCTTCTGATTAGTGGGAATTTTATCGATTTCCTGCAATTTAGCTTCTATTTTGTCCAAAAAAATTGCTTCATCTTCTTCTGTGTTTAGCTTACTGTTACTAAGATTAACACTTTCGTCCCAATATCTCCTATTTTTCAGAACTCGTATAGGCAGCTCCCAAGTTTCATCATTAGTTACTACATGTTTATCACTAAAAGGTACTGTAATTCTGTAATTACTCCAGTTGTTGGCTTCTTTCAAAGTCAACAACACTCTGATATTTTGACAAGAAATCTATGCCAATTAAAACCTCAATACTGAGATTGTTTACAATTAAACATGGATGATCAATTAAATTACCATTAATGTTAAAGGGCAGCAAAGCTTCTTGCTTTACCGTTTTTAACACCTTGCCAGTAGCACCAATTATTCTTAGTCCTGATACCCTCATTACTGTAAGATTGTCTTTACCAGGTAATGCATCAAAGAAGGACTGAGATATCACACTCACCTCACTTCCACTGTCTAAGAGACAACGTACATTGATACCCAACATATTCACTATTATTATAGGGTGGCTTATTCTAGGTTGTACAGGTGGTTCCTCAAATTCATCTAGTAGTTCCTTTTGGATTTGTCTCCAACTAAAGTGATCGACATCTGTCTTCATAACATTTAGGTCACAGTGTGTAGGGGTTTCCTGAATTACATTTTCAGCTGCCTTTTCCAGTCGGTCTATTAATTTCAAATCGAAACACCGCACGACTTCATTACATTTAGTTTGCTGAACATGACCCAAATTACTGTAGTCTGGGCGATTCTGCGCCTCCAGACCAGGCATAACACTAGTTACAGCTAAACCACTTTCACCATTATCGTCGGGTTCCTTCTCAAGTGACAACTGGTCACAGCTACTGGGTTCATCGACCCCCAACAGGCTACCCTCTACATTCTCACTTATCTCCTGTCCTAAATCTATTAGTACAGTATCAACATCCTGCACAGTCACTTTAGATAAGAGCACATCATCCTCATCGTAAATATAAGCATGAATTTCTTCTGCTTCTTCACCTGTCAATTCAGTATTTTGTAGCTCCTCCCTATCGTTACACTGCTGCGCCTTCTCTTTCTCTTCCCACTTAGCGTCTCTAACACGGTATCTATCAAATACTGTGAGTGATCTAATATTTCTGCTGTATTCTTAGGTGCTACCGTCTCTTCATCCACATGTTCAGTTTGAGTATTCTGATCTGTCTTACCAATTCCCGTAACTACTGGCTTAGGAAAAGTAACCGCCTGGTGAGCGCCAGTATCCTCATAGACGGGAACAAGTTTTCCTGCCTCGGCCTACTACTGTTTCCTTTATTTTCATTATAGTTAACTGGCTTTCCGTACTGTGGTTTACATGCATAATTTTGTTTGGCCCAAAATTATTATCATTTGGATGCCATTGTTGGTTCTGATAATTACATCTCCAATTCCTACCTCTCTTAGGATGACGAACACCTACTGTTCTGATGTTTACGTTGCCATTCTGCTCGTTCTTAAAATTACTACTATTGTTATTAGCATTTCTGTTATTACGCGCTTGCTCCTCATTGGCAGCAATACGTTCTACACGTTCCAAATATTCAATGAAACGATCCAGATTGTCTCTAGGGGCAGATATAATTCTAGTTTGCCAATACCATGGCAGTTTGGCTTCAAGACCTAGTATAATCATTTCCGGTTTTAGCTTTTCCGCCAAATGTGACAAACGTGAAATCCATGACCTAGCAAACTCTTTAATAGATTCCTTGCCTGCATTGAAGCGTTTTCCACTCCAAAATTCTCTCAACACTTCATTTTGCTTATTGCTGGACCAATACTTATTAATGAAAGCTGTTTTAAACTCCGCTAATGTTTTACACTTCAACATAACATCAGCTGACCAACGCATGGCGTCACCTGCTAAATGGCTTCTGATAAATGAGATTTTCTCTCGTTCAGACCAAGCTGGTGGAATCACATCTTCAAAATCGTTCCAGAAATCTAGCGGGTGGATATTTTTGTCTGGATCGAACCGCAAGAACTGCCGACATCCGATAAAAGCGGCGTTTGCAGCTACAATTTGTCGCATACTATCATTACCAGAAGTTACTGAAACTACTTTACTCTCAATGTTAGCAATGTTAGTACTGATATTTTCTACTTTCATTTCAACATTATCTAATCTTTGCACAATATGAGTAGTATCAGTTTTGATTGCATTTACTTCTGCTTGACATACGTTTACCTTTATATTAACATCTTTAAATCTATCTGAGCACAGTTCAGATTCCGCCTCGATCTTTTCTGTTAACTTGTGCTCCAGCTTCGCATCTTCCATTTGGAAGTCTCTGCGAACCTCAGCAACTTCGGATTTTACTGTTTTATACATCTCAGAAAACTGTTGAGCAACCTTTTTCTTAATATCCTCATGGTTGTAATCAATTTTATAATTCAAACTGTCCAGATCCTCTTTCAACTTATTGCAACCAGCCTTGAAGGTATCGTCCATTACCTCCAATCGTTTATTAAAATTGGTTTGGCTGGCCACAATCCTGTTATTTACCTCAATTATATCAGATTTTAATTCAGCATTACTGCTTTTGACCTGTTCACTTATTTCAGACTTTAATTCAGCTGTCATTTTAGCGTTACTGGCTGACATTTTTGGATTACTGGCAGCTATTGCTTGTAATACAACATTTAAATCAATAGCCCCAGTATCTTTGGGTTGCTCACTAGCTGGCTTTTTATCACACTCAGGTGACGAAAAACTAGCTCCAACACCAGAATCACCAAAACTAAATGAAACTTCTGATTGACAAGTTATATCTAACTTATCCTTTTTAAACTCCACCATCTCTGATGACTGTTTCATTTTTAATTCATCAGAGAAACTATCATCCAATAAATTAACAATTTCTGATTTACCACAGGGGTCTCTATTATTGAATCATTGCCCCTTCTCACACTACTGTCAGGAGACAATACCTCATATTTCACTTTAACATTACTACTTTCATGCATATTTACACTTGAATCGTTGTCTGGATTTACAGTTTCCTCAACAGGCATGGGTTCTGATATAAGTTTAACCTCAGTTTCTTTTGGCGGTTCCATCGCCGACAGTCTTTTAGTGCAGGTTAGTAAAATTTTTAACAGCTTTTCACTTAACTTAGTTCCTTCTGCACGACGTATGGCGTTGTCTGCGCGGCGTACCGGGATTACTGATGCGCCGCAGCGCGCTGAACTGCCGACGGCACGCTGACGGCTGTTGTGTCTTTGCGTGGTCCGCAACTGCAGGCGCGGCTCTGGCTGCTCCGGCGGATGACTGCGGTGAGGCGAAACTGGCTTCTCTCGATGCCGGCAGCGCCGCTAGACTCAGTGCCAGCTCCCTCAATCCAGAGGCGTTGTTAATCCAATTGCGTCGTCCACATGCACACGTAACACATTCACTGTTCTATACTCATCTGCGTGTCGCATTTCACTCGCGAATCTGAATATTTAAAAATCACTTTCACTTTTACTCAGTTTATTTCCTGGCCGATGCACCATATGTGGGGCGGCGGGTGGGGAAAATATGTTGCTGTTATATAAATATTTGTAGAATGTAGAAACACTTCCCAGCCAATGCACCATATGTGGGGTGGCTGGTAGGAAATATGTTGTTTATATAAAAGGTTTGTAGAATGTAAAACCAGTTCCTGGCCGTTTAACCATATGTGGGGCGGCGGTTAGAAAATTTACTGTTGTATAAATATTTGAATGTAGAAACACTGCATTTCCCGGCCGATTAACCATATGTGCGGCGGCGGGTGGGGAAAATATGTTGTTGTATAAATGTTTGTAGAATGTAGAAACACTTCCCGGCCGATTAACCATATGTGCGGCGGCGGGTGAAATTATTGTTCTTAAAAATGTTCCTATTATTTTTGCTGTTGTTTGCCGTTCTCAACACTGTCTCTCTAACTACAATATTGGCTACCAGAAAGTGATTAGCAAAACGTGAAGCCTGTAATTAGAATTCCTAGTGCCCACTTCAGCTGAGGGCAACTTATAGTTACAGCTTATAGCTCTGAGGAATTAGGAGATTGTCCGGGATTTATAATCAAAAACGATTTTCTAAAATAGTTGAGTATATTCTGAAAGTCACAGATGAAAAAAAAACAAATGAATCCACACAACCTAAGTAACAGAGCAGTTCAGAGTCTAATGCACTGATGCAACTATAATTGTCCAAATTGAATATTTAAATGAATGCTCGCCATAATTTGATGATAAGGTTCATCAAACGCCACGCTAAATAATGGTAGAATGTTTGTCCCACGACGGCACGTGAAAATACGACATACGCCAACTGAAGATAGATAATGAAAATCATCCCAGAATTAACACTTCACTCGAAAATGATTTCATGGTTACGCGTATCTCGAGTAACTTAATACAGCATCTGAGGCTGTTTGTAGCAATGATACCGACGCGACGCGACTCCCGACACATATGACGTGCTATTCAGCGTCTGGAGAGAACTGGGGCCTTGCTTCCTGGCGCAGCGTTCTTATATATAAAGCCGCGGTGCGGACGGCTAAGGGAATGCCTGATCAAATTGGCTCTCCCGACTAGCCGCTGGGCTAGTAATGCACCACATTAAGTTATTGAATAAATCATAGCTTCTTTTGCTGATGGCGGATGAAGCTCTCAATTTAAATGCGCATTCAGCACACAGGTAAGTAATCATAATAAAAGTTTGACGTGGCTAAGTTAAATATTTTGGGCGAGAGAATTAATTTAATTACACTGCACGCAGTAGACGAGCTCTGAACTGGCCCTTTGGAGATACGCTATCGCTATAGTTTTATAGGTATTCAAATGAAACTTCTCACATCCTTATGGTGATAGCGGATCTCCATTCTACTTATATATAAACATCCTAGCCTTATTTGCTAGCCTACTTAATCTATCTTGCTTCCTTAAGTTTTAAGACGAAAACCAGAAAATCATGAATTTCAACTAAAATCCTAATTTGTGAGATCCAGAAGACTGTTTCTATTAAATATTTATGAAAAAGGAATCTAATTATAAATTTTGAAGTCTCTAGCTCTTTTCTGTTGCGCCAATGATTTTTACAGAAAAACGTCCAAATTTCGAAAATGGCTAAAGTTATCGAACTGATATTCAACACATACTAATTTAGTATTACTCCTGACAGGCTAGAACCGTTTCAGGTTATTTGCTTAATTTTTAAATTATTGTGCAACATTTATGACGTCAGAGCTAGTTACAGCGGACTGGCTGGCACACAATGGAAAGACTGATGTGAATTTACTATGCCGTGAGTAGGCTGCTTCCCTACACTACCATGGAAGTTATTCCCTGAAGGCTTAACACATATCCTTCCATCCTGTCCCTTCATCTTGTCAATGTTTTGTATAAATTCCTTTCCTCACCTATACTACAGAAAACACTCCTTTCTTCGTCTGTCATGAATTGTTTTGCTGGCTAGGTAGCAGAATTCCTTAACTTCATCTACTTCGTAATCACCAGTTCTGATGTTAAGTCCCTTACTGTTCTTATTTCTGGTACTTCTCATAACTTTTGCCTTCGTCTTCTATTTACTCTCATTCTGTATTCTGTTTTCATAAAATTGTTCAGTCCATTCGAGACATCCTATAACGCTTTTTCACTTTCACTAAGGATAGCAATATTAACAGCGAATCTTCGTTAATATGCTTGCACCCTGAATTTTAGTGCCATTTCACAACCTTTATTTTAGTTTCGTCATTGTTGCTTCGATGTGTACATTAACATCCCTGTTTCACATCGTTATTAATCGAAGCATATCCTTCTTGGTTTTCCATTCTTATTGTTCTCTCTTGACGCTTGTACATCTTTTTCTATAGCTTACCCTTACATTTATCAGAATTTCGAACACCTTGCTGCGTTTGACAATGTCGAACGCTTTTTCCAGGTCGACAAACCCAAAGAGAATGTCTTGATATTTCTTCAATCTTTCTTCCATTATCAACTCCAACATCACAACCGCCTCTCTGATTCGTGTAAGCCTTCTTAAAGCCCAACTGATCGTCATCTAATAGTTCTTCACTTTTCTTTTCCATTCTTCAGTGGATAATTCTTGTCAGCATCTGGGCTGTTAAGCTCGGTTCTCTTCTGTTGCGGTTTTCCAATAATCCATGTTTCACTACCTGTGCTCCAATCACATATTCTCAGAAATTTATTCCTGTAATTAATGCATGTGTTTCATACCAGTAGAGCTCTCTCGGCCATTACCACACTTGTCGGCTCTTGGAATCTTCGGGAATGTGTTCCTCCGCAATTTTGATCACAAATCACCAGTCTCATAAGTTCCACACCCCAATGTGAATAGTCGTTTTCCCGCCACTTTCCCCTATAATTTTCAAAATTAAGATGGAATGTCGTCTATCTCTCCAGCCTTATTTGATCGTAAGTCATCCAAAACTCTTCCAAATTCTGATTCTACTACTAGATCCCCTCTCTTCCCTATCGACTCCTCTTTCTTCTCCTATCACGTCATGATATCTTCCACTCATAGAGTCCTTTAATGTAATCTTTCCACCTATCACCTATATCCTCTGCATTTAACAGTGGAATTCCCATTGCACTCTTATTGCTACCACCCTTGCTATTAATTACTTTCCTCTCTACTGAGTCAGTCTTTCCGACAGTCGTTTCTTTTTCGATTTCTTCACATTCTTCCTGCAACCACTTCCCCTTACCTTCCCTGAACTTCCTATTTATTTCATTCCTATGTGACCTCTGCGTCGCTATTCCCGAAATTCCCTGAACATTTTTGTGTTTCCTTCTTTCGTTGATCAACTGAAACATTACTTTCGATACCTATGCTTTCTTTGCAGTTACCGTCCTAGTATCAACATTTTTGTTTCCACATTCTGTATTTCCCTTTTTAGGGATGGCTATTTCTCTTGAAGTTAGATGCCTACTGAGCTTATCTTTATCACAGTATCGATAACCTCAGAAAAATTTAAGCGCATCTCATCATTTATTAGTATGTCAGTGTCCCATTGCTTTGCCCATTGATTCTTCCTCACTCTTCTCTTAAACTTCAACCTGCTGTTCATTATTATTAAAATGTGACCTGAGTCTGTATCTGACCCTAGATACGCCTTATAATCCAGTATCTGATTTCGGAATCTCTGCCTGACCATGATTTAATCTAACTGAAATTTTCCCATGTCTCCTGGCCTTTCGCAAGTATGCCATCTCCGCTTGTAATTCCTGCAGCGAGTATTCGCTATTACAATCAATCTGAAATTTATTGCAGAATTCAATTAGTCTTTCTCCTCTCTCAGTCTCATCACCAAGCCCATTTCCTCTATTCCTTTCCCTGCAATAACGTTCCAACCGCTCTTGACTATTAGATTTGCATCTACCTTTACCTACTGAATTAACTGTTCAGTATCCTCATATGCGTTCTCTGTGTCTTCATATTCTCCTTCCTAGGTCGCCATGTACACCTGAGGTGCTGTTGTCGGTGTGGATTTGCTGTCAATTTTGGTGTGAATAATTCTGTTACTGAACTGTTCATAGTAACTCACTCTCTTCCCTGCCTTCCTACTCATACAGAATCCTGGTATATTTATACGAGTTTCTGCTGCTGCTGATATTACCCTATACTTGTCTAACCAGGAATGCTAGTTTTCTCTCCATTTACCTTCAATGATACCCACTACATTTAGATTCAGCTTTTGCATTTCATTTTCCAGATTTTCTAGCTTCACCACCACGTTCCAACTTCCGACGTTTCACGCCACGACTCGTAGAACGTTATCCTTCCGCTAGTTATTCAAACTTTTTCTCATGGTCACCTCCTGCGTGACAGTCCTCTCCCGGAGATCGGAATGGGAATTCTTCCGGTATCTTTTGCCAATGGAGAGATCATCATGACATTTATTCATTTACAGACAACATGTCCTGCGCATACTCATTATGTGCCGTTAATGCACTGGTTTTCATTGCCTTCTGCACCCTCATGCTGTTGATCATTTCTTATTCTTCAGCCTTTTAGACATAGTTTGGCGCTCCAGGGAAAAGAGTGTGCCCTGAATCTCAGTACGCCCCTCTGTTAAATGCAGAGGAGAGAGCGGATAGGAGGAGAATTGTTTTATGTGATAGAAGGAGAAACAGGTATCGATTTAAAAGAGATAGGGGATCCATTATTAGAATCAGAGTTCAAAAGAGCTTTGAAAAAACGTAAGAGCAAATAATACAGAAGTAATAGACAACATTCCGTAGAAATTTCTAAAATCATTGAAGTAAGTGGCAAAAAAACAACTATTCAGGTTGGTGTGTAGAATGCATGAGTCTCGAGATATACCATCTAAGTTTCGGAAAAATATCATCCACAAAATTCCGAATACTGAAAGAGCTGGCAAGGGCCAGAATTATCTCATAATCAGCTTAACAGCTCATGCATCTAAGATGCTGACAAGATTAATATACGGTAGAATAGAAAAGTAAATTGAGGATGCGCTAGATGACGATCAGTTTGGGTTTAGGAAAGCTAAAGGCACCAGGGAGGCAGATCTGACGCTGCGGTTTATAATGTAAGCAAGACTAAGGAAGAATCAACACGTTCGTAGAATTTGACATCTGGGAAAAAGCGTTCGACAACGTAAAATGGTGCAAATTGTTTGAAACGTCGGGGAAAATATGGGTAAGCTATAGGGAGAGAGACGGGAAGTATACGGTATGTACAAGAACCAAGATTGAATAATATGAATGTAAGTCCAAGAACAAAATGCTCGGATTCGAAAGGGTGTAAGAGAGGAATTTAGTCCTTCACCTCAAGTGCTCGATCTATAGACCGAAGAAGCAATGATGGAAATAAAATAAGTTCGAGAGTGGAATTAAAATTCAAGCTGAGAGGATATCGATGACAAGATTCGCAAATGACATTCGTATCCTCAGTGAAAGTAAAGAAGAATTGCAGGATCTTATGAATGGATGGATAGCCTATTAAGAACAGAATATGGATTGAGAGTTAATCCGAGAGAGACGACAGTAATGAAAAGTAACAGAAATGAAAACAGCGAGAAACTTAACATCGGGATTGATGGTCACGAAGTAGTTACAGAATTCTTCTACCTAGGCAGCGAAATAACCAGTGACGGACATCAAAAACAGACTAGAGCTGGCAAAAACGAAATTCCTGGCCAAGAGAAGTATACTGGTATTAAACGTAGACCTTAATTTGATGAAGAAATTTCTGAGAACGTACGTTTGCAGCACAGCATTGTATGATATTGAAACATGGCCTGTGGGAAAACCGGAACAGATGTGAATCGAAGCATTTGAGATGTGGTGCTAGAGGCGAATTTTGAAAATTACGTGGACTGGAAAGATAAGGAATAAGGAGATACTGAGCAGAATCGGAGAGGAAAGGAATATGTGAAAAACACTGACAAGAAGAAAGGAGAGGAAGGTAGGACATCTTTTAAGTCAAGAGGGAATAACTTTCATGGTACTAGAGGGAGAATGGTACTACAGGGAGCTGTTGGGTCGACAACTTGTAGAGGAAGTCAGGGACTGGAATACGTCCACAAAATAAGTGAGAACGTAGGATACAAGTGCTCCTGTGAGATGAAGAGGTTGGCACAGCAGAGGAATTCATGGCGGGCGACATCAAACCAATCAGAAGACTGATGACTGAAAGAAAAAAGCGAAAAAGAAAATCAGATTAGATATTCTGGCAGAGTAACGTACCGGCAGTGGCGGGCGAAGCAAAATCCAATACAACTTACTTCTTCAGAGTGGTCTTTAGATACCTTTAGTCAAGACACGCAACTGCAGGTTTGATGGCTGTTGGTGATATGTGCTGTACATTAGGTGAAAAGCCAATAAATCTAAAAATAAAATTTGGTACATGGTTAAAGACGTCAGTAATGCGAGCATTTTCGTCTAAACGAAATATTTAAAGCGTTAGGCATCGTACTGACAGAGGGTTTGATTTACTATCTGTCGAAACTACACTCCTGGAAATTGAAATAAGAACACCGTGAATTCATTGTCCCAGGAAGGGGAAACTTTATTGACACATTCCTGGGGTCAGATACATCACATGATCACACTGACAGAACCACAGGCACATAGACACAGGCAACAGAGCATGCACAATGTCGGCACTAGTACAGTGTATATCCACCTTTCGCAGCAATGCAGGCTGCTATTCTCCCATGGAGACGATCGTAGAGATGCTGGATGTAGTCCTGTGGAACGGCTTGCCATGCCATTTCCACCTGGCGCCTCAGTTGGACCAGCGTTCGTGCTGGACGTGCAGACCGCGTGAGACGACGCTTCATCCAGTCCCAAACACGCTCAATGGGGGACAGATCCGGAGATCTTGCTGGCCAGGGTAGTTGACGTACACCTTCTAGAGCACGTTGGGTGGCACGGGATACATGCGGACGTGCATTGTCCTGTTGGAACAGCAAGTTCCCTTGCCGGTCTGGGAATGGTAGAACGATGGGTTCGATGACGGTTTGGATGTACCGTGCACTATTCAGTGTCCCCTCGACGATCACCAGTGGTGTACGGCCAGTGTAGGAGATCGCTCCCCACACCATGATGCCGGGTGTTGGCCCTGTGTGCCTCGGTCGTATGCAGTCCTGATTGTGGCGCTCACCTGCACGGCGCCAAACACGCATACGACCATCATTGGCACCAAGGCAGAAGCGACTCTCATCGCTGAAGACGACACGTCTCCATTCGTCCCTCCATTCACGCCTGTCGCGACACCACTGGAGGCGGGCTGCACGATGTTGGGGCGTGAGCGGAAGACGGCCTAACGGTGTACGGGACCGTGGCCCAGCTTCATGGAGACGGTTGCGAATGGTCCTCGCCGATACCCCAGGAGCAACAGTGTCCCTAATTTGCTGGGAAGTGGCGGTGCGGTCCCCTACGGCACTGCGTAGGATCCTACGGTCTTGGCGTGCATCCGTGCGTCGCTGCGGTCCGGTCCCGGGTCGACGGGCACGTGCACCTTCCGCCGACCACTGGCGACAACATCGATGTACTGTGGAGACCTCACGCCCCACGTGTTGAGCAATTCGGCGGTACGTCCACCCGGCCTCCCGCATGCCCACTATACGCCCTCGCTCAAAGTCCGTCAACTGCACATACGGTTCACGTCCACGCTGTCGCGGCATGCTACCAGTGTTAAAGACTGCGATGGAGCTCCGTATGCCACGGCAAACTGGCTGACACTGACGGCGGCGGTGCACAAATGCTGCGCAGCTAGCGCCATTCGACGGCCAACACCGCGGTTCCTGGTGTGTCCGCTGTGCCGTGCGTGTGATCATTGCTTGTACAGCCTTCTCGCAGTGTCCGGAGCAAGTATGGTGGGTCTGACACACCGGTGTCAATGTGTTCTTTTTTCCATTTCCAGGAGTGTACTTTAGTGAAAATACCATGGCCCACAGGGTATTCCGAATCCCTTGTGACGGCATCAGGCAGGATACGTGAGACAGAGGTTTAATATAGACAGATAGCAGAGGTATGTTGTTGTTGTAGTGGTCTTCAGTCCTGAGACTGGTTTGATGCAGCTCTCCATGCTACTCTATCCTGTGCAAGCTTCTTCATCTCCCAGTACCTACTGCAGCCTACATCCTTCTGAATATGTTTAGTGTATTCATCTATTGGTCTCCCTCTACGATTTTTTCCCTCCACGCTGCCCTCCAATACTAAACTGGTGATCCCTCGATGTCTCAGAACATGTCCTACCAACCGATCCCTTCTTCTAGTCAAGTTGTGCCACAAGCTCCTCTTCTCCCCAATTCTGTTCAATACCTCCTCATAAGTTATGTGATCTACCCATCTAATCTTCAGCATTCTTCTGTAGCACCACATTTCGAAATCTTCTATTCTCTTCCTCTCTAAACTATTTATCGTCCACGTTTCACTTCCATGAAGCTGCATGGCTACACTCCATACAAATACTTTCAGAAACGACATACTGACATTTAAATCTATACTCGCTGTTAACAAATTTTTCTTCTTCAGAAACGCTTTCCTTGCCATTGCCAGTCTACATTTTATACCCTCTCTACTTCAACCATCATAATTTATTTTTCTCCCCAAATAGCAAAAGTCCTTTACTACTTGAAGTGTCTCATTTCCTAATCTAATTCCCACAGCATCACCCAACTTAATTCGACTACATTCCATTATCCACGTATACATAATCAAAATCTGGCTACAGCAAAGCTCATTTGATCAAGTGAATAGTGCGTTTCTCGGATCCATCTATTCTCATACTGTCACTTACTTCTGAAATAATGTGATAGTTGGATTTGAAAATCATTACAACAAATATATAGATCATTTTAATCTAACATTTGGGGTGTGAAAATGTAATTGGGTTTGACTGTTATGTACATCAAAATGAATTGTTCTGTGTAATATTTGTGCAGGAGAAACCACACTTTCGACCTGGTGATCATCGAGCGCCTGCAATACCATGCCTACTACGGGCTGGCCCACTTGGTCGGATCGCCCCCTCTCGTCGGATTTGTGACGCTGTCTGAACTCGCGCCCGTATACCATGCTTCGGGCAGTCCCATGAACCCTGCCTATCTGCCCGAAGTCTGGGTGGGCTTTTCCGATCACATGACCTTCTGGCAACGTCTGTACAACACGTACTTCTATCTACGTGTCTATTACAAGTGGTTCTGTGACGTAATGCCAAAACAGGAGGCTGTGATGCGAGAATTCTTCGGAACGGAACCACCATCAGTTTACGAGACGGAGTACAACTTCAGCCTCCTCATCATCAATAACGACTTTTCCCTGGAGTACCCACGGCCACTGACGCCAAACATCATTGAAATCAATGGTATCCACGTACCGTCGAAAGTCGAGCAGTTACCTGAGGTGAGTTACATTGATTATTTGTAAGATCAACAAATGAAACACACAGAGTCACGAATATTTCACGTTGAAGTTTGGTGGTTGTATTGAATCTTATAACTGCATTCTGAACAGAGATTAGAAGATGGAGTCTTCCCTTCCACAGGCAATGCCCTAATCCTGACCACCTCTGCCATAGCCACAGCCTCTGCCCCACTTTTCTATAGCAGCGCAGAAGAAGCCGTGAGTCATGGCTCATGTTCCGGTCCGACACACACTTTCAATACACTAGGACGTTTCGTACACTGATACTGTGTCAGTTGTAAAATGTGTCTGGTCTTTCAGTCACCAAACAGTTCCCCGAGGATTCCATTGAAAGGATCAGCGAAGGTGGTAAGTAATACACTATTGGCCATTAAAATTGCTACACCACGAAGATGACGTGCTACAGTCGTGAAATTTAACCGACAGGAAGAAGATGCTGTGATATGCAAATGATTAGCTTTTCAGACCATTCACAAAAGGTTGGCGCCGGGGGCGACACCTACAAGGTGCTGACATGAGGAAAGTTTCCAACCGATTTCTCATACACAAACAGCAGATGAACGGCGTTCCGTGGTGAAACGTTGTTGTGATGCCTCGTGTAAGGAAAAGAAATGCGTACCATCACGTTTCTGACTTTGATAAAGGTCGGATTGTAGTCTATCACGATTGCGGTTTATCGTCTCGTGACATTGCTGCTCGCGTTGGTCGAGATTCAATGACTGTTAGCAGAATATGGAATCGGTGGGTTCAGGAGGGTAATACGGAATGCCGTGCTGGATTCCAACGGCCTCGTATCACTAGCAGTCGAGATGACAGGCATCTTATCCGCATGGCTGTAATGGATCGTGCAGCCACGTCTCGATCCCCGAGTCAACAGATGGGGACGTTTGCAAGACAACAACCATCTGCACGAACAGTTCGACGACGTTTGCAGCACCATGGACTATCAGCTCGGAGACCATGGCTGCGGTTACCCTTGACGTTGCATCACAGGCAGGAGCGCCCGCGATGGTGTACTCAATGACGAACCTGGGTGCACGAATTGCAAAACGTCATTTTTTCGGATGAATCCAGGTTCTATTTACAGCATCGTGATGGCCGCATCTCTGTTTGGCGCCATCGCGGTGAACGCACATTGGAAGCGTGTATTCGTCATCGCCATACTGGTGTATGAACCGGCGTGATGGTATGGCGTGCCATTGGTTAGACGTCTCGGTCACCTCTTGTTCGCAGTAACGGCACTTTGAACAGTGGACGTTACATTTCAGATGTGTTACGCCCCGTGGCTCTACCCTTGATTCGATCCATGCGAAATCCTACATTTCAGCAGGATAATGCACGACCGCATGTTGCAGGTCCTGTACGGGCCTTTCTGGATACAGAAGATGGAATCGGTGGGTTCGGGAGGGTAATACGGAATGCCGTGCTGGATCCCAACGGCCTCGTATCACTAGCAGTCGAGATGACAGGCATCTTATCCGCATGGCTGGCCAGCACATTCTTCAGATCTCTCACCAATTGAAAACGTCTGTCAATAGTTGCTGAGCAACTGGCTCGTCACAAAACGTCAGTCACTACTCTTGATGAACTGAGGTATCGTATTGAAGCTGCATGGGCAGCTGGACCTGTACACGCCACCCAAGCTCTGTTTGACTCAATGCCCAGGCGTATCAAGGCCGTTATTACGGCCAGAGGTGGTTGTTCCGGGTACTGATTTCTCAGGATCTATGCACCGAAACTGCGTGAAAATGTAATCATATGTCAGTTCTAGTATAATACATTTGTCCAATGAATACCCATTTATCTGCATTTCATCTTGGTGTAGAACTTTTAATGGCTAGCAGTGTATTATTGTGCAGGTGCGGTATTACTTTGGATTACGTCATCTGCTCAGAGATTTAGGAAAATGGTGTCAGTAGTGACAGGGGTCGGTAGTTATTGACATTTCTCCTGTCTCCTTTCTTGCAAGAGCTGCTAACCAATTGCGTATTTCAATATCTCTGGAAAAATATCCGGAGTTACTTGGGAATGGACGATTAGTATTGCAAGGGAACGAATTTTCAGTGCTTTCAGGATAACACCATCATATCCAGATGCACTATTATTTTAAGGAAATGTAGGCCTATAAATTTATACTTTTCTTATTTACATGTGACTGAAATACATATCGATTACCTTTTCAACATACTGCTTTGTTTTTCTCTCGAACTGCTAACTACAGTATCTACTAGTAGATATAAGAATATTTATTAAACGCACTTCCTAACTGTAACTGATAATTTACAGTCATACCACATAAATTAATAGTGACTTTATCACATTTTGTCAACTTTTGTCCCATCCCTTGTTTAACGACGTTCAATATAGACTTACTTCAGTTGTCTGAACTACTGATTTCTGTTTCAATGTGCAGGTTCCTTTATTTTAAATGACTCTCCTTCGTAATTTTAAATGTGGCTACAGCAGAATCTTCCCTTGTCCTTGCGAACAGATAAATTTCCCTTTTCTGTTATCTCTCTAGTGGTGATCATGGAATGAATGGAAAAGAAAACTGAGGATCCGTTAGATGACGATGTTTGGCTTTAGGAAAGGTAAAGCCATCAGAAGGGCAGTTCTGACTTCGCACTTCATAATCGAAGCAAGACTGAAAAAAATCCAGGTACGTTCATAGGACCGGTCAATCTAGAAAACAGTTTCAACGATGTGAAATGGTGCAGTTTTTTGAATGGTGGAATTTTGAGAAAAATAGACGCAAGCTACAGAGAAAGACGGGTGATATACAGTATGTACTACAACCAAGTGGGAACAAAAAGACTGAAAGACCAGGAAAGTAGTGCTCGTATTAGAAACTGTGTATGGCAGGGATGTAGTCTTTTGCTCATGCTGTCCAATCTCTACATAGAAGAAGCATTGACGAAAATAGCCTATAAGAAAGGTTCTAGAGTGGGATTAAATTTCAAGGTGAAAAGATATCGGTGACAATATTCGCTAATGACATTGTTATCCTTAGTGAAATTTACATCACAGAACCTTTTGTATGGGATGAACAGTCTAATGAGTGTACAACATGTACTGGGGAGCAAAGCGAAAGAGGAGAAAGTAATGAGAAGTAGCAGAAATAAGAATAGCGAGAAACTTGTTGGTCGCGAAGCAGACGAGCTTAAGGGATTCTTCTATCCCATCACGAACGAAATAAGGGCAGCCGGCAGGTGTGGCCGAGCGATTCTAGGCGCTTCAGTCTGGAACCGCGCGACCGCTACGGTCGCCGGTTCGAATCGTGCCTCGGGCATGGATGTGTGTGATGTCCTTAGGTTAGTTAGGTTCAAATGGTTCAAATGGCTCTGAACACTATGGGACTTAACATCTGAGGTCATCAGTCCCCTAGACTTAGAACTACTTAAACCTAACTAATCTAAGGACATCACACACACCCATGCCCGAGGCAGAATTCGAACCTGCGACCGTAGCGGTCGCGAGGTTCCAGACTAAAGCGCCTAGAACCGCTCGGCCACACTGGCCGGCCGGTTAGTTAGGTTTATGTAGTTCTAAGTCTAGGGGACTGATGACCTCAGATGTTAAGTCCCATAGTGGTCAGAGCCATTTGAACCATTTGAAATAAGGGCATAAAAAGCAGATTCGACCAGGCAACGAGGGCATTCCACGCTAAGAGAAGTTTACTGGTATCAAATATTGGCTTTTACTAGGAAAAAGTTTCTGAGAATGTACATTTGGAGGACAGCATTGTAAACTAATGAATCATGGACACGGGAGAAAGGCAACAGAAGAGAATAGAAGAGATTGAGATGTGGTGCTACACAAGTATCTTGAAAATCATGTGGACCGATAAGATCAGGAATGAGGAGATTCTCCACAGATGGCAAAAAGTAACATAAAGACAGCAAGGGATGACGGGACCAGTGCTAAGGCGTCAGAAATAACATCCTTGGTAGTAGCGGTATTTCTAGAGGGTAAAACGTGTAGGGGAAGACAGATTTGGAATAAAGCCTGCATATAATTGAGGACGTAAATGCAAATGCTGCCACATGAAACCTATCAGAAGTGTGATGACACAAACAAAAAAAGTAATGCCGAAAGTGAGAGAGTAAGAGCAGATATTAAATGGAAGGTGGAGAGGAAGAAAGGGAAGGAAAGGTGAGTACCTACAGATGTCAGCAGCATCAGGCCTTAAATGCAGGATCAGTGGCGACGAGTGAAAATATGTGCTGCATCAGGACTCCAATCCAGGATTTCCTGCTGATTAGGCAGTTTCGTTAATCGCTGAGGCATCCAGACATAGTGTTAATCAGAATAGCGTTTACTATCTCTGTACGCCTCCCAGATGACCTTCGCTCACAACGAGAGCAACCTATTCTCAGTCGCCGTCCATGTCCTCCATGCTGACTACTTTGTGGTTGCCACAGGGGGTCGAAAGTAATTGCGCATCCGTACTGAAGGTGGTGCATTCATGGCCCATCAAGGCGAATCAGTTAGATGGACGTATCGTGTCTGCTCATTCGGACGTGCATTTATTCCCACATAAAGTCCTGATGCAGCAGACATCAGTAATTCTTTCCCTTTTTTTCTCCCCTCTCCACCTTAAATTTACACTACATGTGACACACCTGCGGATTCCCCATGATGCCTCTTCTTTCTGACATGCCTGAATGAACAGATACCAAGCACTCAAGCAATGGAGGCAAAATTTTAGAATACAAATAAGTTTACCAGATAACTTCTCCTGTCAGAAACCTTTAGAAACTTAAAGAAATATACCAGTTTCAGCAAAGGTCTTGTTTATCGTAGGATGTCCAGAAGTTCCTGGATGGAGCAGAGCAAGGCGTGATCTACTTCAGCCTCGGTTCGAACGTGCGAAGCAAAGATCTCGCACCTGAGATGATCCAGGACATTCTGCAGGTATTCAGACAGCTACCACAGCGTGTCCTCTGGAAGTGGGAGAGCGACTCGCTGCCTTCTCAGCCAGAGAATGTCATGACCCGAAAGTGGCTGCAGCAGCCGTCTGTGCTGGGTAAGCTGTCAGTAATTCGAGTCCTCCTGTACCATATATATCCTGAACTCCCAAAAGCATACTTAATTTTACTCAT
The DNA here is from genome assembly GCF_021461395.2 of Schistocerca americana. NCBI lineage: Eukaryota > Metazoa > Arthropoda > Insecta > Orthoptera > Acrididae > Schistocerca > Schistocerca americana. The sequence goes on along the minus strand of NC_060120.1, from coordinate 12,552,681 downwards.
TTACTCTGCACTGCATTCTATCAACATGAACATAGTATTATTAATACGTTATTGTCATTAATTTTTCTGTCCTTCTGCATGCTGTTCCAACGGGTAGTGCACTTTGCTCTTGCACACAATTTGGCCATGGCCATTCATCTTGATGGACTTATGCTTGGTAATCATACTAATATAAAATGCTGTGCAATAATTGCGACAGAGCAGGTCTATGACACAGCTACCGTGACAGGTGGTCTGGCCTGTGCTGCAGTAGGATAAGCCCGTGACAAGAATGGGGTTGGAAATGATGCAGTGGTGGACTCAGCAGGTCTTTTACCTGGAAGAAAGATCCACGTTGCAAGGGGTTGGGTATGTGAATGGCCTAAGAAAAGACTAACATGTTTTGGAGATTGGCGGGGCGACAGGACTCCACTTCAGTAGCCAAAAAAATTTTGTAACGTCGGCATCCACAGCTTTAGTAATGAATCACGATGAAAAAGACCACTTGCGCTGTATCATAAATATCTATTTATGATTAAACTACTTCCATGCCAATAGAAGAACATCATCAGGGATATATATTTATTTCGTCATTCAGATATTTGTCTCTATCATCATAAGAACACATCAGAAGAGGTAGGATATCCCACATTTCAGAGCATGACAGTAGATAAAGCCCTGAGGAAGGGCTCCTTCCAACCTGGGGCGGTACTGAGTGATGTAGGGTACGCTCCTTTCGAGCTAATTCTTGGGTGTGAGGCGAGGATAGAGCTTTGTCAGATCATGGCATGGAAAATCTGTTTGCGCACTATGTCAGATGGATAGTGCCTGCCCAATATGGCCTTTATGAGACCTTCAGCATGCTAGGCAAAGGAGTCACTGTCGCCGGAGATATGCTGTCCAAGTGGAGCCTGGCTGCTTGAGATAAATTCTTTGGTGCAAAACTGATGGCCACTCCCAAAATGCAGGTACTGTTGTTGGTTGATGATTTTAATGTGGACAAAGACATGGATGGAGCCATCAGAGAGGAAGTGGTCATCATTCATCATTCACGTAGGTGTCGAGCTGGGTTGAGGAGGAGGAATCAGGTGGAACAGGAGGTGTTGAGCTTGTGAAGGAATGAGGATAGGATGCCTTAGCCCTGAGACCAGATTGTGAAGATATCATCAATGAACCTGCATAGACCAGGGTTTTGGAGGTTAGGGAAGTTCGCTCTAGACGGACGATAACCATTATTGCATAGGAGGGTGTCACGCTTCAACATGGACTGGAGGTTAAGTTGAACTTCTGGAATGGGATCATTCTTGCAGTTTCTTGGTGGCAGAGCCAGAGCATTGGCAGAGGGGGACTGTCACCACGATTCATAAGAACAGCAGTGGAATCTTTGTCAGCAGGCAGGCAGAATGTGATTGGAGGCTATGTATGCCTGTCCTTTCTTCTGCTGTGAAGAATCCGAAGGAAATGCAGTCCGAAAACAAAGGAAGTAGGTTACTGTACACTTGTTCGCCTACTGCTTGAATACTGCTCACCAGTGTGGGATCCGTACCAGATAGGGTTGATAGAAAGAGAGAAGATCCGACGGAGAGCAGCACGCTTCGTTACAAGATCATTTAGTAATCGAAAGCGTTAAGGAGATGATAGGTAAACTCCAGTGGAAGACTCTGCAAGAGAGACGCTCAGTAGCTCTGTACGGAATTTTGTTGAAGTTTCGAGAACATACCTTCACCGAGGAGTCAAGCAGTATATTGCTCCCTCCTACGTATGTCTCGCGAAGAGACCATGAGGATAAAATCAGAGAGATTAGAGCCCACACAGAGGCATACCTACAATCTTTCTTTCCACAAACAATACGAGACTGCAATAGAAGGGAGAACCGATGGAGGTACTCAAGGTACCCTCCGCCACACACCGTCAGGTGGCTTTCGGAGTATGGATGTAGATGTAGATGTAGACGTATGATATTCTGGTGTGATTGTAAAAATAAGTACCTGTTTCATTTCCTCTAATTATGCATGTTATCCTGACATCTTACTGTAAACTTTTATGAACGTTTTTGCTTAGTTCTCTTAATTCTGTCTGACTTCTGTTTCCTTTTCTTCTCTTCAAGAACTGTAATCCCTTCGTAAGTTGTGTTCTGTTTTGTGAAAAAATGTTTCATTTGTCCCTCTTCTCAACAGGAAACATCTGCAACTGTTCTTCAATTAATTTTTTGGGCACCCTTTCTCATATTTTCTGTACTAGCACCCTTGAAATCCATTAATAAAAGGCTCGGGTAAGTAACAAAGTAACAGTGCAGTTCTGGGAGCGTCCATAGCGGAGTAAAATTTTGTAGTTTCTGTAGGCAGCATATTGAAGGAGCAAAAGGCACTTGTGGGGGTACGGAATCGGATTTTGGGTTAAAAAATCGGTTTCTGTTTTATTGACGTATTATATTCTATCAAGTTTCCTCTTTAAAATGACGTATCATACATAGCTCTACTAGAATTATAACTATTTTGTTTTTATAGCTTTGTGAGATCGGGTATTGCGCTTTAGTAAAACATGTCTCTCATGGCTGACCATAAACTTTTTGGCAGTACATTTATGTGACATGAATTTAAATATCTCCATTTCCACCGACTCTTTAGTGTATATTTGTCCGAAAATGTTTCCCCCTGGTTTCCTCAAGTTACTCTTTGACTTTGTGACGGGATTTTTTGTAAACAGTGTGCTATATGAAAGTTGTTCTTGTCGAGTTATTTCGTATTTAGTGCTTCATTTTTCGCAGTGAAAATGCCTAGAGCTAGAGCAAAAGTGTTTAAAGAGCGTGTGAACTGGCATTAGCAAAGCAAAGCAGTGCTTCATAATCACTGTTGGAAAATGTGAGTCCACTTACTATTGATTTGCCGGACGAACTTACTCCAAATGAAAACACTGCTTCTCATAAAAAACTAAGAGATTTTGAAGAGAAATATAATCTACTTGATAAAGGGAAAGAAGTTTTAGAACTCATTGATACGAGTACATAGTGCGAAGCTCTTGAAAACAGTGTGAGCTGCAAAAAAATGTCAAGGAAACGTTTCTCCGAAAGTAGAATCCCATGTTGGCCTGGCTGCCCAGTTTAATTTAATATGCAGTGTTTGTAAGTACAGTTGTAAGTTTCGAAGTTCTGTTTCAGTAACTGTAAATAATGGATACAAGAAAACTGAAATTTATATTGTAAATATTAGGTTAGTTTATGGATTGCGAGCAACTGGTAAGGGCAAAGCAGCTGGTGGTATGCTATGTGGTCTTCTAAACCTTCCAAGTGTACCTTCAATGTTTGATGCTTACAACTATGTACTAAGATCTGCACTTGAAGATGTAGCACAGAAGTCAATGCAGGTAGCTGTGGAAGAAGCAGTGAAAGAAAATGATGGCAGTCGTGACCTCACACCAGCTTTTGATGGCACGTGGCGAAAAGGGGGTCACACCTCCAACAATGGTGTTGTAACAGCAGCTAGTGTTGACACTGGCAAGGTTATTGATGTTGCAATAATGTCTAAATACTGTAGACAGGCTGAAAAATGAACATAGCGATGACTGTGCTGCTGATTATTGTCGTAGTAGTGGTGGCATGAGGCTGTTGGGGTGAAAAAAAATTCTCATCGCTCTTCAGAGTGGTATAATGTTCGTGGAAAGCAAACCATATGGGAATAGTGTAAATATAAGAAAACTTGAATGTATAGGACATGTGCAGAAGAGAATGTGTGCCAGGCTAAGAAGGTTAAAATGAGTTACGAAAGAGAGAAAAAGTAGATGGTGGCAAAAACTTGCATGGCAAAGGAAGACTAATTCCATAATAGACCACATTCAGAATTGCTATGGCCTTGCAGTCAGGCAAAATACAGGCAATCTTGAAGAAATGAAGAAATATGGGCTTTGTATTTCCACACCGCATCCACAGATGAGCATCCAGAACATGGTTTGTGCCCCAAAGGTGAAAAGAGCTGGTGTAAATAGAATAGGGGACTAATAACGGGAGAGAAATACATTCACCACCACAGTACCATTAGCTATCATGGAAGAAATAAAGCTCATTTTCAGACAGAAGTCTTCTGATGATATGTCTTCATGGAGAAACGCAGAACCCCAGCGAGTGCTTGAATAGTATGATATGACATCGTCTCCCAAAAACAGTGTTTGTCGGAATTAATACACTACATTTTGGTGTGTATGATGCTGTGGCAACCTACAATCTATAGAATATAACTAAATGCCAGGTCTTTCAAAAATTGGATTCCCACACAGTACGTGCTATGTTGACTTTACGTCAGCACAGACTAAGGCATGCTGACAATATAATCAAGACATTAGTGAAAGAAACAAGACAGGTGCAGAGGGGTGTCACAAGAAGACTTGACGATGATTATGAAGACTATGTAGGGGGTATTAACAATGGATCAGGAATGTTTTAATATTCTTTCTCCGTTTCCCATAAGTTTGCTCTTTACTTCTTCTACGAACATTATCTCAGGTACTGGTGAAACTAGAAGTCTGAAATTTTTATGACTTAGACACATGGGTTTCTTTTACACACTGAAACAAGGATTTTTTAATTACTTGATTTACAGAAGACTTAGGGGGGATACACTAGTAAAAAGTGATGGAAAAAATTTACTTAAAATAAAAAAAATTAAAAAAATAAAAAAATAAAAAAAAATAAAAAATATCTCTGTGAGAAAATACTTTGACAATAAACTGTTGTTTCACCATTGTTATAACATATCAATGTACATACAGTAAAAATTTTATCTTTCTGTCTCTAATAGTTTGTGAGAAAATGTTCTGTATAGTAGGCATATTTTAACATTGCGGGCATAGGGAATTCCGTATCCCCTTAAAATATTGGGAAGACTCTAAAAACAATCAATTCAATAATAACGTATGCCATACTGGCTTAATACAACAATGAATTAACCTGAACATGTGACTGAGAACTATTTTTTTGTTTTACAATGAAATACGCCTTGAGCAAAAAAGAAAAGTAAGAAAAACCATGAAGGAGTTATTCGAATGTCAGGGAAATCGGTATGTGACGCAGATCTACAGACAAGCAGAGGATTACGATTTCACAAAAATTTTATAATTTATTGAAGAGATAGAGCTTCAGAAATTGAGCAAGTCAGCAACACATTGCCCACCTCTGGCCTCTATTCAAGCATTGATTGACAGAGTTGTTGGATATCGTGTCCAGTTCTGTCCAGTTGCAAGGTTAAATAGTGAAATCCCGAGCTGGTTGGAGGGCCCTGTTCATAATGCTCCAAACATTCTCAACTGAGGAGAGACCAGTCGACCTTGCTCGCCAAGGCACAGTTCGGCAGGCACAAATACAAGCAGTAGAAACTGTTCCCGTATGTGGGCAGACATTATCATGCAGAAACGAAAGCCCTGGAAAGCTTGCCATTGAGGTCAACAAAAGTGGGCACAGAGTATTGAAGACGTACCGCTGTGGTCTAACACCGCCGCAGTGATAACCAAAGTGGTCCTGCTATGAAATGAAATACCATTCCAGACCACCAATTCTGGCTGTCAGGTGGCATGGCAGGTGACAATCACTTAGACGTCCCACCGCTGTCTGCCGTCATCGCTGGTCATTGGGCTCTGGAATCTCATTTAATGCAGTAGAATTCTGTTCAGTGATGAGTCCCGCTTAGAACTGAACCTCGATGACCAGCGGAGAAGTGTCTGGGGACTTATCGGACGCGTTGGGATATCAACCTTATTGTCTCCCCACGTACAGCCAGATTGTCGGAGGTGCTACTGCATTTCATACCAGTATCCCCCTGGTTCTCATCCGCTTCTCATCCGCGGCATTGTTGCAGGGCAGTGGAAGGTCGACGATATTCTGTGCCCCGTTTTCTTTCCCTTCATGGCAAGCCATCCTGTGCTTACTTTTCAGCAAAGTAATGTCGTTCCACTCAGGGCGAGAGTTTCCACTGTTTGTCAAACCCACCTTGGCCAGAAATATCGCCGGACCTCTCCCCAGCTGAGAACGTTTTAAGATCGAGATTTTGACTATGTAATGCGCCAGGTGAACAGGATTTTGCGCAATATCCCTCAGGAGGATCTCCAACAACTCTGTCAATAAACACGAGGCCGAATAATTATTTGCATAAATCTCATAGGTGGATCAACGTGATATTTCTCCTCGATAAATCATCCATCTTTTGGCAGCTGCAATCATTTATTTGTCTGTACATGTACCGGGTGATCAAAAAGTCAGTATAAATTTAAAAACTGAATAAATCCCGGAATAATGTAGATAGAGAGGTGCAAATTGACACACATGCTTGGAATGACATGGGGTTTTATTAGAACCAAAAAAATACAAAAGTTCAAAAAATGTTCGACAGATGGCGCTTCATCTGATCAGAGTAGCAATAATTAGCGTAACAAAGTAAGACAAAGCAAAGATGATGTTCTTTACAGGAAATGCTCAATATGTCCACCATCATTCCTGAACAATACCTGTAGTCGAGGAATAATGTTGTGAACAGCACTGTAAAGCATGTCCGGAGTTATGGTGAGGCATTGGCGTCGGATGTTGTCTTTCAGCATCCCTAGAGATGTCGGTCGATCACGATACACTTGCGACTTCAGGTAACCCCAAAGCCAATAATCGCGCGGACTGAGGTCTGGGGACCTGGGAGGCCAAGCATGACGAAAGTGGCGGCTGAGCACACGATCATCACCAAACGACGCGCGCAAGAGATCTTTCACGCGTCTAGCAATATGGGGTGGAGCGCCATCCTGCATAAGCATCGTACGTTCCAGCGGGTGTTTATCAGCGAGGCTGGGGATGATGCGATTCTGTAACATATCGGCGTACCTTCCACCCGTCACGGTAGCACTTAGAAAACCAGAATCACGCATTTCCTCGAAGAAAAAAGGCCCGATAACGGTAGATGTAGTAAATCCAACCTTTACCGTGACTTTCTCGTCGTGCAATGGAGTTTCCACGACAGTTCTAGGAATATCGGTAGCCCAAATTCTGCAGTTGTGGGCGTTGACAGACCCTCGGAGCGTGAAATGAGCTTCGTCGGTCCACAACACGTTACTCAAGCAATCGTCATCTTCCACCATCTTTTGAAATGCCCACATCGCAAATGCGCTCCGCTTCACTAAATTTGCAGGTAACAGTTCACGATGCCGCTGGATTTTGTACGGATATCATCGGAGGATAAGCCGAAGTGCCAACCAAACAGTAGTGTATGGAATGCCGGTGCGACATGCGACTGCACCAGCGCTGACCTCCCCGTGCATGGACAAACCCGCTACAGTCTCCATTTCTTCCTGAACTGTCTCAGCAGCATTACGCCTTGTGCTCGGTCGGCCACTACGGGGTCTATCGTCTAAACAACCCATGGCTTCGAACTTCGAAATCATTCTCGCCACAGCTGCATTTGTCAACGGACCTTTGCCCGTTCGAATCGCCTTCCTATGGCGATAGGATCGCAACGCTGAACTAGCGCATTCCCCATTCTGATAATACAGCTTCACTGAAAGCGCCTTTTCAGGTAACGTCAAAATGCTGCGACTGCTGGCGCATCTGATTCTCTCTCTCATTACAGCTCCTTTTATACACGTTTGTCATGCGCAGTCACTGACGTTTTGCTGTCCAGCGCCAGCTGTCGGACATTTTGTAAACTTTGTTTTTTTTTTGGTTCTAATAAAACCCCATGTCATTCCAAGCATGTGTGTCAATTTTTACCTCTCTATCTACATTAAACCGTGGTTTATCAAGTTTTCAAATTTATACTCACTTTTTGATCACCCGGTGCATCACATCTACCGATTTCTGTGCCATTCGGGTAATTCCTTCGTGACGCGACGTTTTCTTATCTTAAGAGTCCACAGTCATACCTGTTAGGATGCTATCGCAGTGGGAAGTCAATATTTGTATGTCGCTGAACACATGCAGTAATGTTTGTGTAGTCTGTATCTGTGTCTGAATTAACGCGCTGTCTTTTGCCTGCAGCTCACCCCAACGTCCGCCTTTTCATAACTCAGGGCGGCCTCCAGAGTATGAACGAGGCTGTGTTCCACGCGGTTCCGTTAATGGTCATCCCGTTCTTCGCTGACCAACAGCATAACGCTGCAAAGGCTGTGCAAGCGCAGATCGGCGTTTGGCTGGAGCTTCGAGACATCACAAAAGACACATTTCTACGTTCCATACGTACGATCCTCGAAGACACGAAGTAAGTCAGAGTAACGTTTTACAATCGTTACTGCCAATTTAAAATTGTTTTCTGTATACAGCCATCTCTAGTCTTCTGCGCTCATTGCAGGCCAAGTAACTTTTTTTTTTCAATGCTAGACTACAGAAATGAAGCAACTACATGACACTTTTTCAGCACAGTTCCAAGTCTGTGCAGGTGACGGCCAGGACATTCTACCAAACATTCAGCTTCTCGACGGTATAAATCCGCACAAAAGCGAAGACAATACCTTCATTGTGTGATAATAATGGTGATGTTACCCATGGCAGAGCTACTAAAGTAGAATTACTGACCACAGTTTCAGGTACACCACCACCAAAGAAGATGAAATAAATATTCAATTATTCGAACCAAGAACAACTGCGAACGTGAGTAACTTGAAAGTAGATTATCGGTGTAGGGAAGCAGTTTAGATAACTTAACAAAGGCAGACTGTTCAGACTGTGTGCCAGTCAGATTCCTTTCAGGGTATACTGATGAGTAGAATTTTGGAACATATACTGAGTTCAAACGTCATGAGTCATCTCGAAGAAACCGGTTTACTAAAAAACACGGATTCAGACTATATGATTATGGCAAAACACTACAAGCTCTTTACACTCACGAAGTAATGAGTACTAATGATAGAAGATCTCAAATTGATTTCGTATTTTCAGGTTTCCAGAAGGCTTTTGACACCGTTCCTTATTAGAGACTTGTAGCTGAACTTCGTACCTGTGGAGTATCGTATCAGTTGTGCCACTGGATTCGTGATTTTCTGTCAGATAGGTCACAGTGTAATAACTGATGGAAAGTCAGTCAGGATTGACGGAGGACATAAAAAATGTCCAAAGAAGGGCAGCTCGGTTTATATTAGCACGATATAGGGGAAGTTGTGTCACAGGTATGATAAGTGAACTGACGTGGCAATAATTAAAAAGAAAAGTGATTTCGTTGCGGCAGGATCATCTCAAGAAATTTCAGTGACCAACTTTCTCATAACCGTGTGAAAATATTTTGTTAGCGCCCACCTACTTAGGGAGAAATGATGGTCATAGTAAACGAGACAAGTAAGAGCTCGCTTTGAAAGATTTACGTGTTCATTTCTCCGGTAAGCTCTTCGAGAGTGGGACGGTGCAGAAATAGTTTGAAGATGGTTCGATGAAACCTCTGTCAGTCACTTAATTGTGAATTTCGGAGTAATCATGTAGATGTACAGTGTTCACGAAGCCATTCCAAAAACATCGTGTGAACGTCTTCGTCGTCGGATAATGTGTGGCTGCTGCGAACAAGTTCAACGATTGCCTGGACATTGTCGTTCGCTGTTGATGTAGACTTTCTTTCTTTCCCGATCACCGTCATTCACATCTCTACGACTTCGGTTAAATTATTGACACCATTTATACGGGTCGGCGTGACATTGCATTTGGTCCATAAGCGACCAGAGTTTGGCCGTGGATCTATGTGCGATTTAGACGCTTAAGTATGACAACATTCCGAGCGCCGCCCCGTATCACTCGTACAATGTAATGCGCCTGTTAACCGTATCGCAGCAGAACTGTGTCTACAGGAAATCCGCAGCATGTATTCGCTCCGCTGGCAACGCGCCATGCTTTCTACGCAATGGTCCTAGCGTGGGATGAGATGTGCAACTAACATTTCGAAACCCACTCGTACGTATGTACTGCCGCAGCGTGTTTTCTAATGTCACTTAATCTCCTTCCATTATGTCGTCGTCTCTGTGTCATGTCTTGGAAACAGACAATGAATTTCCTTCGTTTATTTAGCAGCCATTTGCCTTGTTGCATTTCCGTGACACCTCTATTTAATATACATAACAGTTAATACTGTCATCTAATCCAGTCTTTTGTGACCCAGTTGATAACTCCCCTGTATATAATAGCGATTCACAACCGGCATCTTTTCATTTCCTGTTGAGGAATCGTCTGTTTTGAATTATTCTTGCATTAAAATTCCATATCTCACTGCTACGAGTCGAAGCATGGAAATACGCAACAATTACCTCGCCAGCCCAAAACGTCTCGGCCGGCCAGTGTGGCCACGCGGTTAAAGGCGCTTCAGTCTGGAACCGCGCGACCGCTACGGTCGCAGGTTCGAATCCTGCCTCGGGCATGGATGTGTGTGATGTCCTTAGGTTAGTTAGGTTTAAGTAGTTCTAAGTTCTAGGGGACTCATGACCTCAGATGTTAAGTCCCATAGTGCTCACAGCCATTTGCATTTGCACCAAAACGTCTCGAGACTCGACTAATACACAGTAAAGAAACGTTTATGTGGTATTTTAAAGCTTCGGGTGATATGCGTAGTCTCGCCCCACTGGCGTACAACGCACAGAATGTTCACACAGCCACGTGATACTTATGTAAGTCCTTCTTTGGAAGGTTGTTCGAATTGCGTGTCACACTGGCCACTTCTTCGTGCTTGCCGAACCGTGAGGGACCCATATGGGAATTTGTCGTTTTTTTTTGGTTTCGTATCAATTATACCACGCGTCGTCCCCACTAATGATTTTTCGCAGAAAATAAATGTCAATATTTTCCATTTCAGTCAAGGCGTCCATGCGCCTTTTTCTGTTCGGGAGTCAAGATGTGCGGCACACGCTTTGCATCCGCGTTTCTCTCCTACAGAACATTGTGAACAACCCAGACAGATCTGGATCCACTACTTATACAGTGACTGAAATTTTAGTCTGTAACTTTATTGTTGAGAACAGCTGTAAAACCCGAAACATAGACTTGCTTTCTTCTTGTTCAGCAGCAAAGAAAGGCATGTATTTGATTTTTGACGTCTCTCTCTACTTTCTCCATCCGTCTGTTCATCTGTCTCTTTTTTTTCTGTACACCTTGTTTCGTCTTTCTCAGTAACTATTCCACTAAATTTCAATACCGTAATTCCTACTACCAATGGCAAATTAAATCCTACCTTTGCGTTATTCCTACCTCTGCCACGCCATTCAGTTAGTATATTGTATAACGTATTGCAGTTGAGAAAAACCGTTCTATTATGATAGACATGTGCGTACCGCTAGTAATAAAACTGATATTATTATAAGAGTAGGCTGAAGTAGGCAGAAGATGAAGAGACTAGTCAGGAAGAATCAGTGTGCAAAGAAGTTGGATACGGAAGTACTAATCAATGAAGAGGTATGGATCAAGTTCTCTGAGGCTATAGATACTGCGATGATGATCAGCTCAGTAGGCAATTTAGTTGAAGAGGAGTGAACGATCCTATAATGACCAAGTACAAAAGTTGGAAAGAAAAACGGGGGTACAAAGAAGGTAACTGCGAGAAAACCATGGGTAACAGAAGAGATACTTCAGCTGATCGGCGTGAGAAGAAGTACAACAATTATAAATAACCGACACTGTCGTCTGGAGAGAAATCAATTAATTCAATATAAAGAAAGTTTCTCATATGAATTTTTTATTGCTTCATCACGTGTATGTACACTGGATTACTACTTTCGACAGAACTAAGCTGCTATCGCCAGATCCACATAGTATACGCTCCGTAGTATTTTCTGTCTCACACGTTCACGTTGGCCAGGCTGCAGACGAACAGTGTCAAAGGCAGGACGAATACGCTACTCCAGTGTCTCCACATCTGGAATTGGCCCTGCATACACGATAATAATCCGGTGAACGAGCCCTCGTCCTATCCATCTACCACGGCAGACACGATTGGGATGCGAAGTTAAGGCAAAGTGGGCTGGAGTGCCATCATGTAACAGCCACATATTCCTTCGAATCATCAATGGCACTTCTTCCAGTGCGGGAGGCAAAGTCACGTGCAAGAAACGCCGATAGTTCCGGCTTGTTAGGCGCTCGACGAAAGATCCGTACCCAAAGACTGGAAAGTTCCACAGGTCACACCAATATTCAAGAAAGGTAGTAGGAGTAATCTACTAAATTACAGGCCCATATCGTTAACGTCGTTATGCAGAAGGATTTTGAAACATATGTGTTCGAACATAATGAATTACCTCGAAGAAAACGGTCTATTGACACGCAGTCAACAGGGGTTTATAAAATACCGTTCTTGTGAAACAGCATTAGCTCTTTATTCACATGAAGAGCTGCGTGCTATTGACAAGGGATTTCAGATGGATTCCGTATTTCTGGATTCCCGGAAGGCTTTTGACACTGTAGCACACAAGCGGCTCGTAGTGAAAATGCGTGCTTATGGAATATCGTCTCAATTATGTGACTGGATGTGTGATTAACTGACAGAGAGGTCACAGTTGGTAGTAACTGATGGAAAGTCATCGAGTAAAACAGAAGTGATTTCTGGCGTTCCCCAAGGTAGTGTTATAGGCCCTTTGCTTTTCCTTATCTATATAAACGATTTGGGAGACAATCTGAACAGCCGTTCTCGGTTGTTTCCAGATGACGCTGTCGTTTATCGGCTAATAAAGTCATCAGAAGATAAAAAAAAACTGCGAAACGATTTAGAAGAAATATCGGAATGGTATGAAAAGTGGCAGTTGATCTTAAATAACGAAAAGTATGAGGTCATCCACATCAGTGCTAAAAGCAACTCGTTAAACTTCGGTTACACGATAAATCAGTCTAGTCTAAAAGCCTTAAATTCAACTAAATACCTAGGTATTACAATTACGAACATCTTAAATTGGAAGGATCACATACAAAATGTAAGGCTAACCAAAGACCGCGTTTTATCGGCAGTACACTTAGAAAATGTAACAGACCTACTAAGGAGACTGCCTACACTATGCTTGTCCGTGATCTTTTAGAATACTGCTGCGCGGTGTGGGATCCTTACCAGATGGAACTGACGAAGTACATCGAAAAAGTTCAAAGAAAGGCAGCACGTTTTGTATTATCGCGAAATATGGGGGAGAGTGACACAGAAATGATACAGGATTTGGGATAGACATCATTAAAAGAAAGGCGTTTTTCGTTGCGACGGAATCTTCTCACGAAATTCCAATCACCAACTTTCTTCTCCGAATCCGAAAATATTTTGTTGACACCGACTAACATCGGGAGAAATGATCACCAAGACAAAATAAGGGAAATCAGAGCTCGTACGGAAAGATATAGGTGTTCATTCTTTCCGCGTGCTATACGAGACTGGGATAAGAGAGAATTGTGAAGGTGTTCGATGAACCCTCTGCCAGGCACTTAAATGTGATTTACGGAGTATCCATGTAGATGTAGATGTAGACGTAGAAGTAAGGCTGGCCCCAAAATACGGCCACCAATTATGCCGGACCACACATTCCGGATGCACCGACGCCGATGGTTCGGTGTCTGCAGACCATGGGGGTTCTGCATACTATCCCACAAATCACTGTTATGAAAGTGTACGATACCACTCCGCGTACAAGTGGCCACATCTGTGAGTAGGATGAATGACACAAATCCTGGAATCGTGGTTGCGTGGTGAAGAAACCCGTAAGAAAACTGCTCCTGATGTAGAAAGTCTCTCTTTAGCAAGCCCTGCACACGCTTTAAGTGATAAAAGTAGTAACAACTGTCATGCAGAATGTTAAACACGATCGTCTGGCGTACCATGTAATGGCGGGCCATTTGCCTGGTACTGACGCGGCGGAGGCCTTCCACAGTGTAAACCACATTTCCCTCCAAGCGCGTTGTCCGAACATTTCGGTAGGTCCATGATGATTTCCTGCTTGCTGAAACGACCCTGTATCAGACAAACTGCGAAACGCTGTTGCAAACATTGAATGCTGTGGTTGTTGTGGTCGGGGACAGCACTCATGATGCAACCTTGAGGCCCACCGCCCGCTGCCATTTGCCTTTCTGTAAGTAAATACCATGCCGCCAAGTTCTCGGTTCGAATACGGAACCATTGTGTACAACGCTATATCACATCCACTACAACGTGAGTCAGCAACAGAAGTACATGGGAAACAACATTACGAATTACTGTGGCAGGAGAGGGCGCTAAGGCATGACACGTGAGAAACAATACCAACCTCTAGGAGGAAACCATGCGTTGGCTGCATGGTACAGCGCGTGTCAGAGCGCAGAGTATGACTGAATAAATGGCCTCTAGCATGGAAACTACGCATTTCGGACATAAGTTTATTAGATCATTTTTGTTCCGTATCACCTCATTGGTCAATGAGCTGGAGTTGAGACTTAATGGTAGATTGCAACTATGCGCCGGACCGAGACTCGAACTCGGGACCTTTGCCTTTCGCGGGCAAGTGCTCTACCCACTGAGCAACCCAAGCACGACTCACGCCTCGTCCTCACAGCTTTACTTCTGCCAGTACCTCGTCTCCTACCAACCAAACTTCACAGAAGCTCTCCTGCGAACATTGTAATGCCTAGACTTGGTGCACGGTGGAAAAAAATATATTTACAGCTCTTATTGTTTCACTTTTATCACACCAAGTCAGTTTATAGTCTTACAATTCGTACTGTCCAAACTTCTCATGTACATTTGATAGGAAGGCATTTTATACAGGATTGTTTTCTTCTTTTTTGTGTTTGCTTCCTTCCGGTAGTAAGACACTTTCTTGATAATGTGCATTCTCATAAGGTGTATACAGGGTGAGTCACCTAACGTTACCGCTGGATATATTTCGTAAACCACATCAAATACTGACGAATAGATTCCACAGACCGAACGTGAGGAGAGGGACTAGTGTAACTGTTTAATACAAACCATACAAAAATAAACGGAAGTACGTTTTTTAACACAAACCTACGTTTTTTTTAAATGGAACCACGTTAGTTTTGTTAGCGCATCTGAACATATAAACAAATACGTAATCAGTACCGTTTGTTGCATTGTAAAATGTTAATTACATCCGGAGATATTGTAACCTAAAGTTGACGCTTGAGTACCACTCCTCCGCCGTTCGATCGTGTGTATCGGAGAGCACTGCAACATACATCGCGTTTGTACAGAATGATCTGCCAACGTTGCTCGAAAATGTCCCACTGGAAACGCGTCGACGTTTGTGGTATCAGCATGATGGTGCACCTGCACATTCCGCAATTAACACTAGGCTGACCCCTGACAGGATGTTCGACGGGCGTTTCATAGGAGGTGGAGGACGCATAAATTGGCCAGCCCGTTTTCCTGATCTTACACTTCTGGACTTCTTTCTGTGGGGTACGTTAAAGGAGAATGTGTACCGTGATGTGCCTACAACCCCAGAGGATATGAAACAACGTATTGTGGCAGCCTGCGGCGACATTACACCAGATGTACTGCGGCGTATACGACATTCATTACACCAGAGATTGCAATTGTGTGCAGCAAATGATGGCCGCCACATTGAACATCTATTGGCCTGACATGTCGGGACACACTCTATTTCACTCCGTAATTGAAAACGGAAACCACGTGTGTACGTGTACCTCACCCCTCATGGTAATGTACATGTGCGTCACTGAAAAAGACCAATAAAAAGGTGTTAGCATGTAGACGTAATGTGCTGTTCCAGTCTCTTCTGTACCTAAGGACCATCACCGCTCCCTTTGGATCCCTACGTAATTCTGTGCTCTCCGATACACACGATCGAACAGCGGAGGAGTGGTACTCAAGCGTCAACTTTAGGTTACAATATCTCCGCATGTAATTAAGATTTTACAGTGCAACAAACGGCACTGATTACGTATTTGTTTATATGTTCACATGTGCTAACAAAACTAATGGGGTTCGATTTAAAAAAAACGTAGGTTTGTGTTAAAAAACATATTTCCGTGCATTTTTTTATGGTTTGTATGAACCAATTACACTAGCCCCTCTCCTCACGTTCGGTCTGTGGAATCGGTTCGTCAGTATTTGATGTGGTTTACGAAATATATCCAGCGGTAACGTTAGGTGACTCACCCTGTATAGCTTCAACAGGCAATATACAGGGTGACAATACCGAAGTCCGTTTCAGCTAGTAGTCTGAGGTGACAAAAGCCATGGAATGTCTCTTGATATCGAGTCTGAGTTCCGTTTGCCCGTTCTAATGCAGTAACTCAACGTGGAATGGACTCAACAAGCCGCAGGAACTCCCCTGCAGAAATATTAAGCCATGCTGCTTCTATAGCCGTCCATAATTGCGCAAGTATTGCTGGTGCACTATGTTGTGCACGAAATGACCTGGCGATTACGTCGATGGCATTCATGTAGAGCTACGTGGGTAGCCAAATAATTCGTTCAAGCTGTGCAGAATAATCGTCAAATCAATTGAGAAACAGTTGTGGCCCGGTGACACAGGGCAGCGTCATCCATAAAAATATTACATCTACATCTACATTTATACTCCGCAAGCCACCCAACGGTGTGTGGCAGAGGGCATTTTACGTGCCACTGTCACTACCTCCCTTTCCTGTTCCAGTCGCGTATGGTTCGCCTGAAGAACGACTGCCGGAAAGCCTCCGTGCGCTCTCGAACCTCTCTAATTTTACATTCGTGACCTCCTCGGGAGGTATAAGTAGGGGGATGGAACATATTCGATACCTCATCCAGAAACGCACCCTCTCGAAACCTGGACAGCAAGCTACACCGCGATGCAGTGCGCCTCTCTTGCACAGTCTGCCACTTGAGTTTGCTAAACATCTCCGTAATGCTATCACGCTTACCAAATAACCCTGTGACGAAACGCGCCGCTCTTCTTTGGATCTTCTCTATCTCCTCTGTCAACCTGACCTGGTACGGATCCCACACTGACGAGCAATACTCAAGTATAGGTCGAACGAGTGCTTTGTAAACCACCTCCTTCGTTGATGGATTACATTTTGTAAGGACTCTCCCAATGAATCTCAACCTGGCACCCGCCTTACCAACAATTAATTTTATATGATCATTCCACTTCAAATCGTTCCGTACGCATACTCCCAGATATTTTACAGAAGTAACTGCTACCAGTGTTTGTTCCGCTATCATATAATCATACAATAAAGGATCCTTCTTTCTATGTATTCGCAATACATTACATTTGTCTATGTTAAGGGTCAGTTGCCACTCACTGCACCAAGTGCCTATCCGCTGCAGATGTTCCTACATTTCGCTGCAATTTTCTAATACTGCATCTTCTCTGTATACTACAGCATCATCCGCGGAAAGCCGCATGTAACTTCCGACACTATCTACTAGGTCATTTATATATATTGTGTAAAGCAATGGTCCCATAACACTCCCTAGTGGCACGCCAGAGGTTACTTTAACGTCTGTAGACGTCTCTCCATTGAGAACAACTACTGTTGTTTGGGAACTGCAAATGATCTCAGAGTAGCCGAACTCAAACATTCCCTGACATCGATCGGTGCAAGTGGACAAGAGGACCCAATCCATTCCATGTAAACAGAGCCCACTCCTTTATGGAGACGCCATCTGCTTGCACAGGGCCTTGTTGACAACTTGACAACTTGGGTCCATGGCTTTGTGGGTTCTGCGCCACACACAAATGCTACCATCAGCTCTTCTCAATTTACCACGCTACGATTATCCAGCTGTCTGGGATCCAACCGATATGGTGCCAAGCCTAGGTGAGGGGCCCTGCAGGCTATGTCGTCTCGTTAGCAAAGGCACTCGCGTTGGTCGTCTGCTGCTATAGCGTATTAAGGCCAAATTTCTCTGCACTGGCCTAACACATACGTCCGCCGTAAGTCCCACACTGATTTCTGTGGTTATTTCACTAATTTTACTCCATTTCGGAAATGGAATATGCTATGAGTCTAGCACCAAGTACCATTTTGTGTACACTACTGGTACTTGCTACACCAAGAAGAAATGCAGATGATAAACGGGTATTCATTGGACAAATATATTAACTAACATGTGATTACATTTTCACGCAGTTTCGGTGCATACGTCCTGAGAAATCGGTACGCAGGACAACCACCTCTGGCCTTGATTCGCCTGGGCATTGAGTCAAACAGAGCTTGGATGGTGTGTACAGGTACAGCTGCCCATGCATCTTCAACACGATACTACAGTTCATCAAGAGTAGTGACTGGCGTAGTGTGACGAGCCAGTTGCTCGACCACCATTGACCAGACGTTTTCAGTTGGTGGCAGATCTGGAGAATGTGCTGGCCAGGGCAGCAGTCGAACATTTTCTGTATCCAGAAAGGCCCGTACAGGATCTGCAACATGCGGTGGTGCATTATCCTGCTGAAATGTACGGTTTCGCAGGGATCGAATTACGGGTAGAGTCACGGGTCGTAACACATCTGAAATGTAACATCCACTGTTCAAAGTGCCGTCAATGCAAACAAGAAGTGGCCGACACGTGTAACCAATGGCACCCCATACCATCACGCCGGGTGATACGGCAGTACGGCGATTACGAATACACGCTTCCAATGTGCGTTCACCGCGATGTCGCCAAACACGGATGCAACCACCGTGATGCTGTAAACAGAATCTGGATTCATCCGAAAGAATGACGTTTTGCCATCCGTGCACGCAGGTTCGTCGTTGAGTACACCATCTCAGGCGCTCCTCTCTGTGATGCAGCGTCAAGGGTAACCGCAGCCATGGTCTCCGAGCTGATAGTCCATGCTGCTGCAAACGTCGTCGAACTGTTCGTGCAGATGGTTGTTGTCTTGCAATCGTCCCCATCTGTTGACTCAGGGATCGAGGCGTGGCTGCACGATCCGTTACGGCCTTGCGGATAAGATGCCTGTCGTCTCGACTGCTAGTGATACGAGGCCGTTGGGATCCGGCACGGCGTTCCGTATTACCCTCCTGAACCCACCGATTCCATATTCTGCTAACAGGCATTGGATCTCAACCAACGCGAGCAGCAATGTCAAGATACGATGAACCGCAATGGCGATAGTCTACAATCCCACCTTTATCAACGTCGGAAACGTGATGGTACGCATTTCTCCTACTTGCACGAGGCATCACAACAACGTTTCACCAGGCAACGCCGGTAAACTGCTGTTTGTGTATCAGCAATCGGTTGGAAATTTTCGTCGTGTCAGCACGTTGTAGGCGCCACCACCGGCGCCAACCTTGTGTGAATGCTCTGAAAAGCTAATCGTTTGCATATCGCAGCATCTTTTTCACGTCGGTTAAATTTTTGCGGCTGTAGCACGTCATCTTCGTGGTGTAGCAATTTTCATGGCCAGTAGTGTACGTTCAGAGTCAGATAATTGCCATTAATTTTGTCACCTCAACATATGTGCATTTGTTAAAATCACCGTTATCTATCTGCAGGTACAAGGATAACATGAAGCGACTGTCGGCCGTGTTCTGCGAGCACAGGGCGGACTCTCTGGAGCGGGCCGTGTGGTGGATCGAGTACGTGATCCGCCACAGGGGGGCCCCTCACCTGCGGAGCGCAGCCCTCGACCTGCACTGGTGGCAGCTGCTGCTGCTCGACGTGGTCGCTTTCCTGCTGGCGGTCGTCGCCCTCACACTCTGCCTCGTCTACTTCGTCACGCGGCGGGCAGTCTCCTTCTTCAAAGGCAACAAGCAGAAACGGAAGCAGAAGAAACAGTGATGCACTGAAAATGCAGTGCAGACAGTTCTAATTATCTGAACTTGGGCCTCGAACGTTTATCGCCGTATCCTCACAGATACGTTGGTTTGATGTGGAGACGCCATTTCTGTGGAGTGGTATGATTCTCGTTCCACCATTGGAACGACACTATCGAAGTTACGCTGATATGTATCAAAAGTGCAACTCAGCCATCTCCTGATAGCAATCTGGCAGCGGTTATAAGTGGTGTCCAGCTGTGCTCGTCCATCGCTTCCACACACAGAGATGGGTAATTCGGTGTAACAAAACTATACCGACAGTCTTCGAAAGCATTGCGGAGAGTGTCTTCAGGAACATAAAGACATTGATCCATGTCACGAAACATCCTCTAGCGTCACAGGACGTTGACGGACCGCAACCTCGACTTCTAGCAGCTGGCTTGAGTGCATTCGCTACGTCAGACGGCTTCGAAAGCATCCACTGCTGACGTAGTAACGCTGTAAAGACGGCGAAACGCCATGGCGAGCCTGTAGTGTAAAATGGTTGACCTGCAACCGGCACTCGCCCTTGTGTGACAAAGCCCTGTAGCGCTGTGGATCTCGTCCCCTGACATGGGCTTCTGATACTCAATTTGTTCCTTAAGGAATCTTCCACAATCTTTCAATGTTCGTCAATATCCTTTTTCTTATACCCTTTATACAGAACTGGATTGTACTGGATAAACGAATTTCTAATTTAGGTATTGAAAGTTTCGAATGCAAAATAAACTGCAAACAAATAAAAATTATACCTGAAAAACAAAAAGATATTTATAGAAGCATTTTAAAAGATATTACTGCATATATGAATCTATGTATCAGTACTGTTGCAATATTCACTCATTTTTTACAAGCTACAGTATTTTGTATGATTATCTGATGATTTTGAATTTGTACTTCCGAAATCAAATACAAAAGTTTTGTTGTAACTCTCTCTCTTTCCATACGAACACATTTGATTTCAGTGAATATTAAATTAACAACAATAACGACAGGCCAGGTTGCCATTAGAATTGGTCCCTCAGAATATTTTAAAGATTAATTGCAGTTTACCACAGGTATTCTGCCTATAACTCCCTTGCTCTAGTAGATCTTAGTTTGGAAAACAGAAATAAAACCTTAATTAGTTCTTCCGCGTTATTACCAGATAATGACCAAAACGTAAAGGGAAATGTATTACCAGATAATGACCAAAACGTAAAGGGAAATGTTATACTGTCTAGCCTGACAATAGGCAAGAGATAATTAGCATTCGCAATGAGTTTCAGGATCTTATTCAATACAAGACTTTATTGTCTAATTGACTCCATTGCAGTATTTCGACATCCATATACATTATAAAAATATTTACATCTAGAATGAGATTTTCACTCTGTAGCGGAGTGTGCGCTGATATGAAACTTTCTGGCAGATTAAAACTGTGTGCCCGACCGAGACTCGAACTCGGGACCTTTGCCTTTCGCGGGCATACATTTAGTCTCTCATCGGCATTAATCTTCCTTCTGTTCCTCGTATACAATGAAAATGGTTTGTCTGTAGTTACTACACAACTACCATAACTTTTGTTTGGAATTACACCAATAGAAATGTACGATAACTGATAATATCTCTCTCATTATAGCTCTCAAGTCCTGCAAGTGCTGTATCTCCTCCTCGTACTACAGCAATAGTTAGCCAAGAATTACCACTCACATCCTCTGTAGTAGTGCAAGAAAAATTTATCTTACACCCTACAAAAGTAACAGGTCCTCCAAGTAGTTGATGTTGATCTGTCTGCTTTGGCTTCATGTCAAACGTGTCTACATTCTTGTAAACTGGCAGTCTTGTTCTTCTGTATCTTCTCCTCTGGTAAGGCATGGCTGTCTGTACTGTGCGGCTGCTACGAGTCGAATGAGCCTGCAGCGGCCTCAGAAGCGAAAACGGGCACTGATAAGAGCCAACGCCCTTCCGGTCGGGCGACAGTACCCATCCGGTTTAGAGCAATGGCGGCGCCGGAAGTAGGCTTTTCCAGCCGATCGCGCTTAGTTAAAACTAAGCCTGATACTGCGGCTGCCTCGCTCAGCGACTAAGTCCCGTTCAAGGTCACCCGCCTTGCGTAGCTACAGCGTGTAACTGAAGACTGGGTGAAATGTGGTGTACAAATATGTGTGAGTTATGCTGAATGAGTGTGAAATATATGTGAAATGTGCATACCGGTAAAATACTCCTGCATAGATTTCAAACAAATCTGGTACATATATTACTTACTATCTAGGAAGAAACGTTTTAGGCGTAAGAACTAGCAACCTCCTATTGGTGTGGGGATGACGATGTGGAGAGTAAATGGGGGAGAAGGAGTTAGGGAGGGGGAAGGATGAGATCATCAGAGAGAGCAGAGGGGAAATGGATAGAAAGGGACGAGGACGAAAGGACAGAGAGAGGGGAGAAGGTGGTCAAGGAGACAGAGGTTGTGAGGAGAGGATAGATGGGAGGGGGATATAGACTTACAGTGTGAGAAGGAGATGGACAGATGGGAGAGGGAACATATGGACAGAGGGTGGAGGAGCAGAAGGACAGAGAGGGGAACGGAGCATCTGGACAGAGATGGGATAAGAGGAGATGTACAGAGAGTTGGGCAGGAGATGAACAGAGAACGGGAACAGGGGGGGGGGGGGGGGGGAAATTGGAGAGGTGGTCAGAAGGAGTAGGGAGGACGAAATGAGTACATGTTGATGAGGAGGAGATGGACAGATGTTGGGAACAGAGGACCTAAATTAATAGAGGACTGGAGTAAGTACACACCTGGGCAAAACCAGGTACTCAGATAGTTTAAGATAAAAATTGCCCTTCCTTTACATTTTTCAGTTGGCAGTCTAGATCTCATGGTGGAGACACTGCCTCAAAAATAAAAACTCATGTTCAGCACAGGCAGAGTCGTTTTCCCGCCATTTACGCCCACCATCTTGGGTTACGTTACGAAACGGACGACAGCGCTCTCTGGTGGTGGTATTGAGTACTAAGTGCAGACCTTGTGGTGAACACACTGTTTGACGCCGTCTTGGATAAGTGTAATTGCATCATCACATGACGTCACGGCCGCCATCATTTCTTTGTAGACTACCAATTTTTTGGGATACAGTCTCACTTGTAACTTAAATATTTGAAATAATGTCCTACTGATGGACCCCAGCTAGTGTGGAAACACCCCCTGGCGTTCTGGTGGCCCACGTATTTGTTTCTAATGGGCTGCTCTTCCCACACTGTGTGCAACATTGGGAGTTTAAAATGATCGAGAGCGTGAATACATTGCCTGCACCGGGACACCACCTCCCGTCTCTCTCCCCCCACCCTCACCCCCGACACTGATTCTGGGAGAACGTCGTAGACGAAAACGTCAGGCCAATATTGAAGCACGTGACGAGCCATAGGTTACATTGTAAGTAGGCTGTATAGGTTTTTCTTATTGGTAACGCCACGTAGCGCTCTGTATGAAAATCACTGGCTGTGCTGTGTGCAGTCTGTGGCTGGTTTGCATTGCTGTTGGCTATTGTAGTGTTAGGCAGTTGGATGTTAACAGCGCGTAGCGTTGCGCAGTTGGAGGTGAGCCGCCAGCAGTGGTGGATGTGGGGAGAGAGATGGCGGAGTTTTGAGAGCGGATGATCTGGACGTGTGTCCATCAGAGACAGTACATTTGTAAGACTGGATGTCATGAACTGCTATATATATTATGACTTTTGAACACTATTAAGGTAAATACATTGTTTGTTCTCTATCAAAATCTTTCATTTGCTAACTATGCCTATCAGTAGTTAGTGCCTTCAGTAGTTTGAATATTTTATTTAGCTGGCAGTAGTGGCGCTCGCTGTATTGCAGTAGTTCGAGTAACGAAGATTTTTGTGAGGTAAGTGATTTGTGAAAGGCATAGGTTATTTTTGGAAGTCAGATTGCGTTGCGCAAAAAATATTGTGTGTCATTTTAAGCACAGTCATGCATAATTTTTCTAAGGGGACGTTTCATATGTCGATCCTTAGATGAGGATACCTCACTGGAATCTTCTGATTTTTTCTTGTAGTTTGTGTAATTAGTGTAGCTATTGTATATTGCTAGCACGTAATTACAGAGAGAATTTCCTTTGTAGTTGTAGTTTTTCATTGTTGTACAGTAAAACAGTTGTGGCATGCATGCAGATTTGCACCAAGTATTTCACAGCTGCGCTTGCAATTAAGTAGATATTATTTTCAGTGCTATGTTAATGTGTTTTCTTAGTTTGCTCTTAAAAGTGTGCTTTTCTGTGTTATCGTGTGAAATACCTGATTATTATGGCGTGTGAAAAACGTAACACTAGGCTCCAAAGTAAACTGAGAAATAATAGTGACGACGAGCGTAGCTTATCAGCACCACTGTGTGATGAATTAACAGACATTCAGAGTTGTAATTTGGTAATTGTGCATAGGGAAGTGGAGCGGGCGGCAAATAACGGCGTAGACTGTGAAACAAATAGTGAACAGGGAAGCATTATCGATAGATCGGTCGGCAACAGCTCGCCTCAGGAATCCGAAATGACAGGACACAATCTTGCAAATACTGTAGATTCAGGTTTTGCGTCCTCACCGTTTTCTCAAATAAGTCAAGACACATTTTCTGCTTTTCAAAATGCGAATATTGCCGATTCAAATGCACTGCCGAATAGCACTGAAGAACATGTTTCAGACACCAGTGAGTTGTTATTACAATTAATGTTACAAATGGGACAAATGCATCAAAAGTTAGACACAACGGAACAAAATCTTCAAAAGTTAGACACAATGGAACAAAATCTTCAAAAGTTAGACACAATGGAACAACATCAGAGACAAACACAGCAACAGTTAGACGCAATGGAATAAAATCTTCATACCACGCTTTAACTACTCAGTTACATAAAATCGAATCGAAATGTCAAAAAGTCTGTAATGACGTAAAAACACAAATTTGTGAGCATTTCCAACCTATTTTTTCGCGGCATGAGTATACATTACGGAATCACGAAGCAGCCATAAAAGAACTGCAAACTATTGTTCATGAAAATCATGAGACCTTGCAAGCTGAAATTGACTCACTTGCATCTACCGATTCGGTTACGCAACTTGCAAAAACTCAGGAAAACTTAAAGGACACAGTAGATACGATTTCAACACAAATGTACACTCTGAAACTTGGTTCAGAAAAACACACTGAGGAAATAAGTTCACTATCGGAGAAAGTAGCCAAACTTTCGGATCAGTTCACTAACTTATCTACAAAGGTAGATATGAATGACACAAGACCTGTAGCCATCACTGACACAGAAGAGTATGAACAAATTAAGAAATTCAAACAAAATCAGAATCAAATTAACACTCAACACAAAAGAGAAATCCGGGAAGTACAAGATCAGTTGGAACAAGTAATACAAAAATCGCATATTTCAGAGGACACTCGAGCTCCGTCCTCAGCTCTTGGTCGTGCGGTAGCGTTCTCGCTTCCCGCGCCCGGGTTCCCGGGTTCGATTCCCGGCGGGGTCAGAGATTTTCTCTGCGTCGTGATGACTGGGTGTTGTGTGATGTCCTTAGGTTAGTTAGGTTTAAGTAGTTCTAAGTTCTAGGGGACTGATGACCATAGATGTTAAGTCCCATAGTGCTCAGAGCCATTTGAACAACTTGAACTCGCTCTCCAACACGGGAAGAGGGACTTAGAAATACGGAAAAGCCGCAAAATAATAACACAGGGCATTTCGGAAATTATGAAAGAAATTGGCGAGGTGCACCGAATTTTGAGATGGAACCGCCGACACGACGTAACAATGACCGATATGCGACTCGCCGACACGATGATTTTGACTATAAGCTGTTCATTACTACACGTAATTTCAAAACATTTAAGAATTCTGCTAACGACATTCATCCACAAGCGTGGCTCCATCGATTCTCTCATTGTTTTCCTCCCAACTGGTCATTGTAGCACAGATTAGAATTTATGTGTGGCTACTTAGAGAATGAACCAGCTGAAAGAATGTGATCGGTCATTCACGATTGTCACAATTATTATCAAGGAAGACAGAATAACTTCAGACGCAACGGTCCAGCGCGGAGTTACGATTCAGGGAGAAATTCTCCACCACGTGACCGACAAGAAACAAACTATGGAATCTACCGACATGACGACAGACGATATGATCGTAACGACAGACTTGAATTGCATCAGAACTGGCGGGATTCAAACAGGCAGGGCCCTCTCGACAAGATGAATTTGTAGAAGTTAGGTCTCCAAATCCCAACACGCTCAAACTTGAAAACGTATGATTACACTGTGGAGCTCTTAATTTATGATATTTAGTAAAATGCAAATGAAATGATGAGAAACATTTTACATCTATTGTCTTTCTAGTTGAGAGATTACTCATTTTGTTTAATATCTAGTTTCTAACTGCACTGCAGCATTTGTTAGATTAAAATTTGATAGATGTACTAATATGGATATTTTATGCCCACAGATCCAGTAAATAATAACTTTATGAGCTACTTTAAAAAAAAAACGAGGGAGCACAAAAAGACATTTCCTCTCACAGGAATTGCATACATAATTTTTGTCAATGACTGGTAACTTTTTAGTAGTGTAAGTTAAGGTGATGCATCATTCTAGTGTTAAGATCTGACATAGGTATTAGACATTCCATATCTTTACTGAAATATTCTTTCTGCTTGAGCTTTATCATGTTTAGGTATAAGTTATTGCATTTGCTGCTGCTGTTTGCCAGGCATAGTGCTACTGAATTTCACTTTGTATTAATCTGTTAAGCCAGTTTTACTAATGATTTATTTTTCTTGTTTGCTGCACAGTGCCTTATATAAGTTGTAATATTGCAATTGCTTTGCTAATTTAGATTTACTGCTGCTAGCTTTGCCAATTTGCGTTTATTGTCGTTGCTGTTTCTGTTTATTAGTGCTGCTGCATTGCCTCGTCCCTTAGTTTAGCATCTGAGCTCAGGAGATTTAAGTTAGCTTAAGAGGGCGTAGGCTATATAAGAGAATGAGTTGCGATGAATTGGAAGAAATGCATTGAGAAGTTACACGAAAAAAGTACAGAAAGCAGGTATAGATAGGACTTTTTGGGAATAATGATGAATGAAGGGAAATCTCCAAGAAGCAAAGAAAGTTTTGTTTGGAAAATACTGCAGTAAAACGAACCCTGTCCTTTCCTTTTGTCTTATTCCGCTATGTGTTTGTGTACCCTTGTGTATTTGTGTTCTTCCTGTCTTTATGTGTTTATCTGATGAGAGTTATGTCGTAGAATTTTTCTAATACTATGTTATTTACTTTTTAAAGATGTTTAGACATTATTTATTCTGTGTTGTTTTAATGCTCATGAGTGAAGTTGATGTTTCGAAAGTTATTCTGATCTTTTATGTATTAATTATGTCATAATTCATGTAACACTGATGTACATATTAATTTCTATTCTTTTGTAAAGCCTGTATTACCACAAATGTTGTGGAGCGTGAATAGATTGCCTGCATCGGGACACCACCTCCCGTCTCTCCCCCCACCCTCACCCCCGACACTGATTCTGGGAGAACGTCGTAGACGAAAACGTCAGGCCAATATTGAAACACGTGACGAGCCATAGGTTACATTGTAAGTAGGCTGTATAGGTTTTTCTTATTGGTAACGCCACGTAGCGCTCTGTATGAAAATCACTGGCTGTGCTGTGTGCAGTCTGTGGCTGGTTTGCATTGCTGTTGGCTATTGTAGTGTTAGGCAGTTGGCTGTTAACAGCGCGTAGCGTTGCGCAGTTGGAGGTGAGCCGCCAGCAGTGGTGGATGCGAGGAGAGAGATGGCGGAGTTTTGAGAGTGGATGATCTGGACGTGTGTCCATCAGAGACAGTACATTTGTAAAACTGGATGTCATGAACTGCTATATATATAATGACTTTTGAACACTATTAAGGTAAATACATTGTTTGTTCTCTATCAAAATCTTTCATTTGCTAACTATGCCTATCAGTAGTTAGTGCCTTCAGTAGTTTGAATCTTTTATTTAGCTGGCAGTAGTGGCGCTCGCTGTATTGCAGTAGTTCGAGTAACGAAGATTTTTGTGAGGTAAGTGATTTGTGAAAGGCATAGGTTATCGTTAGTCAGGGCCATTGTAGGGATTTTTGGAAGTGAAATTGCGTTGCGCTAAAAATATTGTGTGTCAGTTTAAGCATAGACATGTCTAATTTTTCTAAGGGGACTTTTCAACATGTACTAACAAGGACGCTGTATTAAGACACCTGTCAGTGACTTCAATTTCCTTAGACAACAAAACTTAAGCTAACATGAAAGACAAGGAAGGTTTCACTTCCACCTTGAAGACATTATTAAAGAATGGGCTCCCTCCCTCCCCCCCCCCCCTTCCTCTATCCCAGCCCATTTGGGTGCAAAATCTAAAATCTATGTCTCATTGGCGACGGATCCCTCCTGGATTGCTTTTACTTGGGACAGGTGTAATCTCAAGATGTGCTTACTGTTTAGAACCTGTGCGACCAAGGTTACCATCATCACAAAATGCATAATCTGTGTTGGACCCAAGAACCTACATAGAAATTTCCCCATGACTCTTTACTGACACCCTGCTCTCTCCATCAAAGTTCCTAATCCCCATTCTGTCCCTTAGCTGCAGTAGGTAGGACACATCCTAGCATTGTTATACTGTTACATTATCTAAGAGACGACCTTCATATCTTTACTTGCACCTTTCCACTGTCTCTAATCTGTGCAGCATCACTTCTCTCCAGCAGTAAGTCGTTCAGTGTCCACAAATGTGCGTGGGGCCTGTTGGGTTTGAAAGAAAATATGAGAGCGACAGGAATCTGCTTCGTTGATTCTTTCAATGCTGTGTTAAAAGCATATACTACTGAGTATGGTCTGCATGGTAATACGTGGCGAGTGTGGCATGCAGATTACGATTAAGCCTCTCTGTGAACGACGGATGCTGATAAAACTGGTTGATAGACGTATGGCAAATTTCTTCTTCGAAACAAAAATCCGACAGACCGTCAAGGTGAAATTCGGGATGTTATCAGCAACGAGTAACAAAAGTGGCCGAAATCTGTCGAAGATCGTATTAAAGGACATGATGTTAATCTGAGGACGTCATACTCCGCTTTCTAACCAATCAACAGAACCACGGAAAAGAGTTTACACACAAGAGCATGTAGCTGATGCCCTCTCATGACCAAGGTAACGGGCACACGTAATCGATGTACTGCCTTGCAATCGTTTCTGCAGTCATTTAAGACCCCAGTAACACATGAAAAGCCCTGGTATTCTGTATGTTCAGTGCACAAGCCTTACACCCGGCAACCATACCCCGTATTTATTTATCCATCTCCTACCATGTAGAATTCTCCCTTATTTGCATCCTAGTTTAGAGCATACCGAGGTATTTCACTACTGGTGTCTCATGATAGTATTTAAACACCACTTAGTGTTTAGAAAACACAGTTCAGTGCTCTCCGACATGCTTTTGTGGCAGAACCACAGTGATGCTGGACACAGATGCAGCTATCTATATTTTATGACGATCTATAGCTTCATATATTGAAATTAATTCATGAAATTCAAATTTGCTGGACTGAACCGCCTACAGTGACATATGAAAATAGGTGCTGAACTAGGAATCAAACCCGTATTTCATGCATAACATGAGCAGTCACCTTAGCACTTAGGCTATCTGAACATACTCTCTGGACCAACCCAAATTTCCATGTGTCACACACGTGTCTATTCCTCCTCATAGATTATCATTTCATTTACCAGACTTGTACAGTTCATGATTCACATGCAGATTTTGGAATCAAAACAACGAGAAGTCATGGACCATTGTTGTCAATTACGTAACAGTCCCATCTTTGCCTTTGTATGTACTTACTTTTCATGACTAACTACGATTAAAACTCTTGAAATTTATCTTAACTGCGATAAGTATAGATGTAGTACCTAAAGTGACTTACGAAAATCTTGTGTTGGATCAGGATCAAACCTGGATTTCCAATTAATGCGAGTGTCCGCGAGTCCAGTTGGTGAAATCCAAACAGTGTCTTCTTGCCATGTGCAAGACTGCTCCACATGAGCTCCATCCTTCCAGATGATACTGACTTGTAGTTTGCTGGTCACCAAGGGGTACCAACAACCTCAATGCCTATCGCAGCAACGAATTCCAGCCATCGTCACAGCAGCCACAGTCGTTCTGTACGCCCAGGTGTTTGCTTCTAATGTGTGCTCTTCCCGCTCTGTGGCTGGCAGTAGGAGTTTCAAATGGTTGCATGCGTGATGATGGCAACCACGGTCACAATATCTTTCCTCACTGTGAGGAAAGATATCTCGGATAGGCATTGTATTTTTATCCTAGGCGCTAACCTGATGCAAATCCTGGGGAGTGAGTGGAGAGGCTACGTTCTGGGAGCCCACAGTCAGAGAACTGGTCGTGGTTGCAGCAAAACACACGCACACAGTATTCTCTATAAATACCTGTGACTCATCACCATCCGAGCAACGTAGATTTGTTGCAACTTCATCAGTG
Source organism: Schistocerca americana (assembly GCF_021461395.2). Classification (NCBI taxonomy): domain Eukaryota; kingdom Metazoa; phylum Arthropoda; class Insecta; order Orthoptera; family Acrididae; genus Schistocerca; species Schistocerca americana. The sequence goes on along the minus strand of NC_060120.1, from coordinate 12,522,440 downwards.
ATCTGGAAAAATGACACTCTATAATTACTACTTTCAGTGCTCTGAGAATAAAACTGAAGTCGACTGTTGCTGTGCAGTGCATCTTATTAATCGTCAGCTGGTGGGGAAACTGGTTGTGCCAGCTCCTGTATGTGTTGATGGGGCTTTAATCCATCCAGCCAGTGCAGCAGATTCCCACCATGCTTCCGACTAATCGCAGCAGAGGATGCGGAGACAACTGTTGACAATTGTTTTACAGTGCTACAGTGCTAGTCCTGACACTGTCAGTACCTTCAGTACTTGCACTGTGAAACAGTTCTGTCAGCATCCTCGGAGTAGAGGATCCTGACGGAACTGTTTATTTATACAAGGGGGGAAAGCAAGGAACGATCGGTCGCGAAATGGAAACCACAGCTACATAGTCGCCGCTCCGACTTACACATTTGTGGGAGCGTTATACCAAATTTCCAACACCATCATCATAGAAGGCAGCCTCCTGTGCTTTCCGATAATTCTCTACGCTAGTCTATAGCGCGTAGCGTGCGCCCAAGTGTTGTCTTCGTATCCAGCATTTCATGTGAACAGAGATGCTACTCAGGACGAGCCGATTAGGGCTGTGTTGTGGCTGATCGAACACTTCCTATCGAAAAGGCTGCAGGAGCGTCTTCACTGCCCCTGCAGGGTGTGGCTGAGAATTGCCACGTAGAAGGATGTGCGTGGCAGTTGTGTGAGGTGGGCTGCATTCATTAAGGCGAAGCCTCCCAGCAGGCCCTCTCCTTGGCGGGAACATTGTTGTTCTAGGCACCTTTACTCGCTCACAGTGCACTCACAACCGAAAAGAGCGTCTTGATACGAACGACGGGCATACTAGAGACACTGCCCGAAACGTCTGTGAAAAGTCTCGTCGAATTTTCACAGTGGTTTCCATTTCGCGACCGATCGTTTCTCACTTTCCAAATAGCCCTCGTGCATATATACAGGGTGTCACAAAAAGGTACGGCCAAACTTTCAGGAAACATTCCTCACACACAAAGAAAGAAAATATGTTATGTGGACATGTGTCCGGAAATGGTTACTTTCCATGTTAGAGCTCGTTTTATTACTTCTCTCCAAATCACATTAATCATTGAATGGAAACACACAGCAACAGAACGTACCAGCGTGACTTCAAACACTTTGTTATAGGAAATGTTCAAAATGTCCTCCGTTAGCGAGGATACGTGGATCCCCCCTCCATCGCATGGAATCCCTGATGCGCTGATGCAGCCCTGGAGAATGGCGTATTGTATCACAGCCGTCCACAATACGAGCACGAAGAGTCTCTACATTTGGTACCGGGGTTGCGCAGACAAGAGCTTTCAAATGCCCCCATAAATCAAAGTCAAGAGGGTTGAGGTCAGGAGAGCATGGAAGCCATGGAGTTGGTCCACCTCTACCAATCGATCGGTCACCGAATCTGTTGTTGAGAAGCGTACGAACACATCGACTGAAATGTGCAGGAGCTCCATCGTGCATGACCCACACGTTGTGTCGTACTTGTACAGGCACATGTTCTAGCAGCACAGGTAGAGTATCCCGTATTAAATCATGATAACGTGCTCCATTGAGCGTAGGTGGAAGAAACTAAAATGAGCTCTAACATGGAAATTAAGCGTTTCCGAACACATGTCCAAATAAAATCTTTTCTTTATTTGTGTGTGAGGAGTGTTTCCTGAAAGTTTGGCCGTACCTTTTTGTAACACCCTGTATATAAGGGTGAGTATAATGGGAACATTAAATATTTTTTGAAATATTAATTATTGTGCAGAAGTGGAACAAAGCTGTATCACTTTTCGCATACTCTCCCCCACGCTCAATGCAAGTCCTCCACCTCTTACAAAGTGCATAAATTCCTTTAGAAAAAATTCTTTTGGTAGTCCGCGCAACCACTCATGCACCGCGTGGTGTACCTCTTCATCAGAACGGAACTTCTTTCCCTTCATTGCGTATTTGAGTGCTCCAAACATATGGAAATCACTTGGGGCAAGGCCTGGTGTGTATGGTGGATGAGGAAGACACTCAAAATGCAGGTCTGTGTTTGTTGCAACTGTTGTACGGGCAGTGTGCGACCTTGCATTGTCATGTTGCAAGGACACCTGCTGACAGCAATCCACGTCGCTTTGATTTGATTGCAGGCCGCAAATGATTGTTTAGGAGATGTGTGTATGATGCAGTAGTGACAGTGATCCTTCTAGGCATGTAATGCTCCAAAATGACGCCAATTTCGTCCCAAAAGAGAGTCAGCATAACCTTCCCTGCTGATGGTTCTGTTCGAAACTTCTTTGGTTTTGGTGATGAGGAATGGCGCCATTCCTTGCTCGCTCTCTTCGTTTCCGGTTGGTGGAAGTTAACCCAGGCTTCGTCCCCAGAAACGATTATTGCAAGGAGGCCATCACCTTCTCGTTCAAAGCGCCGAAGAAGTTATTCATAAGCATCAACACGTCGTTCTCTAATTTCTGGAGTCAGCTGCCGTGGCACCCATCTTGCACACACTTTGTGAAACTGGAGCGTATTATGCAGAATGTGATGTGCTGACTCAAAACTAATCTGTAAACATGCTGCAATGTCATTCAGTGCCACTCGGCGGTTTTCCTTCGCTATGGATTCAACTGCTGTAATGTTCTGTTGAGTCACAACTCGTTGTGCCTGACCTGGACTAGGAGCATCTTCCACTGAAGTCACACCATTTGCGAACTTCCTACTCCATACGTAGACTTGCTGTTGTGACAAACATGCATCACCGTCTGAACCTTCATTCGTCGTTGAATTTCAATAGGTTTCAGAACTTCACTAAGCAAATACCAAATAACAAAAATTCAAATGGCTCTGAGCACTATGGGACTTAACATCTTAGGTCATCAGTCCCCTACATCTTAGAACTACTTAAACCTAACTAAGCTAAGGACATCACACACATCCATTCCCGAGGCAGAATTCTAACCTGCGACCGCAGTGGTCGCGCAGTTCCAGACTGAAGCGCCTAGAACCGCTCGGCCACTCCGGCCGGCACCGAATAACAGAACGCTGTTCTTCCCTGGTGCAAGTCGCAAGTGGGGCGGCCATCTTTATACTGATACTGCGACGGTGTGTGTGCATCTGCACTACTCTGCCACCTACAGGCCATTCTGCAAGCTGTTTCTAGCACGCATTCCAACTTACAGGATAACGGCGCGAAATTTCGATTTATATATATAAAATAAGTGGTATGTATATAGTAATATTGTAAGTTATAAGCGTAGTAAAAGTAGTTACAGAGAATGTTCCACACCGTCGTATGCCATACCTGTACCGGTGGTCCAGCTGCCTGGTACTGACATGTGGTCACTTTACACAGTGTTAATCACATTTTTGTCCAAGTCTGGTACCCGAACATTTCGGGCACGTCCTTAATGATTTCCTGCTTTCTGAAACGACGAAACACTGTTGCAAACATTGAACGCAGAGGCTGTTGTCGGCGGGGATAGGTCTTCTGATAAAACCTTGCTGCCTGCCGTCCGTTGCCACTTGCCTTTCCATAAGTAAACAGTTTCGGCAAGCTCTCGATTTAAATACGGAGCTATTGTGTACAATGCTGTGTCACATCCACTACAAGGTGAGTCATCAAGAGGAGTGAATCGGACACAACATTAACAATTACTATGGCAGGAGAGGGCACTATGGTATGGCATATGGGGAACAGTACGACCCTCTAGGAGGAAACGATGCATACTGTAACCGTAGCTGCATGGTATAGAGCGTATTAGACAGCAGTCTCTGTAAGAAAGTGTGATTGAAAAAATGGTCTCCCTCATGAAAATCATGCACTTTCTTACATAAACGCATTAGACATTTTTTGTTCGGTATCCTCTCATTCATGAATCCCTAGAGTTTGTACCCGGTGGAAGAAAATCTCCTTGAAAAGTCACCTTGTATACGTTTGGTGCGGCGATTGCACACTCTAACCCTGTATACTAGTAACACAACCATTTTGTAGTTGCAACACTTCTTTATTGATTACACATACAAATGAATTCATGAGCAGTACTAATCAATTAACAACATCAGCATATCTAGGCCCTATCCACAATTAGTATTTACAACATTAACCGTCATACTTATGACAACGGCCCCTTTACTTGCCGGTAACAACAACCAAAATGATAGATGAAATAGATAACCAAATGTTTACAATGGCCGGCTATTGCCTTTCTCATTCAGTTTTACATTTACTGAAAAGGTAAAATTAATTTGACGCTATCTGACCTGAAGGGTACTATTAATTGTTCTGTTTACACGTAGCATTCTACTACACTCAACGTCCGGAAGATTCTAGACTTAATGCAAGCTTAAGGCAAAACGTCAATTTGATGAACATGCGCCGGCCGGGGTGGCCGAGCGGTTCTAGGCGCTACAGTCTGGAGCCGCGCGTCCACTACGGTCGCAGGTTCGAATCCTGCCTCCGGCATGGATGTGTGTGACGTCGTTAGGTTAGTTAGGTTTAAGTAGTTCTAAGTTCTAGGGGACTGATGACCTCAGAAGTTGAGTTCCATGGTGCTCAGAGCCATTTGATGAACATGTGATGGACACGAGCAAACGTTAATCTATTACGATTTCACAAACACACGATCCAAAAGGGTGAACTTATACTCAACTTTCGGTAGTAGGAAATCTACCTGAAAGAAGGCTCTCGTTGAAGAATAGAGAAATCGCGCGTTAACTGGGTCCGGACGGCCCTGAGTTCAAATCCTGAGATTTCCGTCACACTGCAAGTTCCAGGGCCGAGGTTTGCTCGCGTCGACCACTATACACGTTTCTGAAAACAGGAAAACATGAGCGGCAGACACACTGTAGTATATAAAAGTTACACACACACACACACACACACACACACACACACATAGTTTCCTTTGATCCAAAAAACATTTAGATACTACGTGAAAAGATGTGTCAGTCCACACCCAATGACTTAAGGTCCACATTACAAGATAATCCATCTTTGCTGAATGGCTGACACCACGTAAATCAAACGTGCAGTACCTAACGTGACAATAAACCTACAGATAGGTATTTGAAACTGCAATAGAAAACTAATGTCACTTCAGTAGGTCGCTAATGCAATAAGCACGGCAACTATGGCCACAGGCAGAATTCACACTGCCTCTATCCGTACATAAAACACAATGTGACCTATATTTATCACGGCCACTAGCTTTCCATACGCACAAGAAATTATTAAGAAACAACAACTACCACTAATTCGTAAAAGCAGAAAATTCTAAATCAATAACTAAATTAAGAAATGACGTTCACGTGAACCAGCTGCCTTTAGCGTGCCACTGAGCACCAAATCCAAACTTACAAATGCGAGGCGCTATTTCTAGCCACTTTAGTAACATAATTTCATGGGGGTTCCAGAACATAGCTCTCCTCGCCACCACCGCAGTGAATGTTACACAGGCCACTAGCACGAGCAACTGCAACAGTCAACAGTCGTTAAGTACACAATAATATTCACTATACAGGGTGTTACAAAAAGGTACAGCCAAACTTTCAGGAAACATTCCACACACACAAATAAGAAAAAAGATGTTATGTGGACATGTGTCCGGAAACGTTTAATTTCCATGTTAGAGCTCATTTTAGTTTCGTCAGTATGTACTGTACTTCCTCGATTCACCGCCATGATTTCATACGGGATACTCTACCTGTGCTGCTAGAACATGTGCCTTTACAAGTACGACACAACATGTGGTTCATGCACGATGGAGCTCCTGCACATTTCAGTCCAAGTGTTCGTACGCTTCTCAACAACAGATTCGGTGACTGATGGACTGGTAGAGGTGGACCAATTCCATGGCCTCCGCGCTCTCCTGACCTCAACCCTCTTGACTTTCATTTCTGGGGGCATTTGAAAGCTCTTGTCTACGCAGCCCCGGTACCAAATGTAGAGACTCTTCGTGCTCGTATTGTGGACGGCTATGATACAATACGCCATTCTCCAGGGCTGCATCAGCGCATCAGGGATTCCATGCGACGGAGGGTGGATGCATGTATCCTCGCTAACGGAGGACATTTTGAACATTTCCTGTAAGAAAGTGTTTGAAGTCACTCTGGTACGTTCCGTTGCTGCGTGTTTCCATTCCATGATTAATGTGATTTGAAGAGAAGTAATAAAATGAGCTCTAACATGGAAAGTAAGCGTTTCCGGACACATGTCCACATAACATATTTTCTTTCTTTGTGTGTGAGGAATGTTTCCTGAAAGTTTGGCCGTACCTTTTTGTAACACCCTGTATATAGAAGGAGGGACCTACCACGAAAGCTTGGCGATTCATTATTTCTTCTTCTTCATGTGAAATTCACACGCCATCCATCCACATAGCTCTCGAGGTATGAGCAAATCCTGGTAGCCACTGGCCAGCCGTGTCAACACAACTTTCATACTTTCCGGCAGCGGCACATTCTTTTTCGTTGCTCCAACTCAACTGGTCTTCACGGCATACGGACGTGACACTTGACATGGTGTCGTCAACTCCCCACAACGACAACATGCACACGCGCGCCACCATAAATAGCCTGCCTCAAAGTTGCAAAGAGAACAAGGCACGGGGAGAACGATCAAAGATGGAAGTAAGAATCGATATCGCCTGGCGCCAGAAACCCTCCCGCTCAACGTTCCATGAGATCGTGAAATATTTTTTATAACACAAAAAGGTTTTCTACATAACCAATATTTTTGAAGTTGAGATTATAAACGAAACTCTTCTTTTCTGAATTATTGCGCCTTGTTTCGTCAACGACGACAAAGACAAAGCCATTCCCGGTGTAGGTTCGGGTTAGAAGTTCTACGTAGAGCACGAAGAGGTTGTCTAAGGGTCGTAACTCCCTTACGGATAGCAGAAAGCCCTTCCTCAGTTTATACTCTCGACACCCCTGTTTCTCAGCAGCCATACCTTCTCAGGTTAGACGTTAACGGACTTTCGTCTTATTCTCTGTAGCCCTAAGAACTTATGGGAATAAATAAACACTGCTTCCACTAAGCTTTTAGAAATTTTAGGGTGACTTATTTTCAACTTTCAGTCTATCGAGTGTGGTATATAATACCCCTTTTCCCACTAATAGCCACTTAACAGATGCCCGTGCCCCAAATGCTTTCGGATAATCCCACACTCGCTGTCCTTTTACTGCGTCTCTTCGAGATCGCTAAACAATTCAGGAATCTCGGTTAAGATGATGGCGGCCACCTGGAAACCCGGCACCTCTGCCAGCCTAGCTGAATTCAACGCTCCCTGTTTCCGTCCTGCCACATCTTTCCCTTCCTGGCTGACCAAATAGCTGAGTGGGTCTGCTGCTTGGTTCTACGCTCCTCGTATATGTACTACATCAAACTGGAAGGCGAAAATTCTCACGGGCCAGCGTGCTATTTAAGCAAGTTTTGCATGGTCTAGCCAGCACCCATGTCAGGAAATCTTTATAGGTTTCTAGCTTGAAGCGTCTGTGTTCAAGGTAGAATCTGAAATCCTCTAGGGTGAAATCATGCCCATTGCCTGAAGCTCATACACAGACTAATTGAACTTGGGGCCAGACTACACGCTCGAAACGTATGCCAGAAGACGACGTATTGCTTTCTATTACTGTCGAAAGACCCTTGCGATTCTAAAGTTGGAAGCGTCGGTCTGGACTATTAAAATCGGGAATCCACAAAGTAAGTTCATTACTGAGTGTACTCTTTAAGGCAACACCTCCCCTTTCCGCCATAGTTGATTTAGCAGCGGAGCAAGCTGGGCAGAGTTAGCACCGAGAACTTATAGACAGGACAGATTCACGATTTTATCAGATATAGTATGCCCATAAATGATATTTCTATGAGGCCCAGTGTGACCTTAGTCGGTTTGATTGTCAAGCAAGCGTCTCTCAGACGTCTTAATACCTACCTGAGGTGCTGAAAATATGTGTCAAAGCTCACGATATAGATGACTATGTCATCTAAACAAACGCACTTGAATTGCATGCAGCCTAACCCAGAAGCCGGCCACTGTGGCCGAGCGGTTCTAGGCGCTTCAGACTGGAACCGCGCGACCGCTACGGTCGCAGGTTCGAATCCTGGCTCGGGCATGGATGTTTGTGCTGTCCTTAGGTTAGTTAGGTTTAAGTAGTTCTAAGTTCTAGGAGTCTGATGCCCTCAGATGTTAAGTCCCATAGTGCTGATAGCTATTTGAACCGTTTGAACTAACACAGAACCCAACAGCCGGGATGAGATGGCCGCTCTGGTGGACAGCTGAAAGGGCTCTCTACTATTTTCGAACAGATGTAGTTCGTAAAAAAGGCACTTAAAAGTCTGGAACTTCCTGCAAGCGGTATTTGCTATGAGGACTGTTTCAGATCGAGCAGAGTGAAGATGCTTGCACCATTGAAAATGGTTCAAATGCTTCTAAGCGCTATTGGACTTAATATCTGAGGTCATCAGTCCCCTAGAACTTAGAAGTACTAAAACCTATCTAACCTAAGGACATCACATAAGTCCATGCCCGAGGCGGGATTCGAACCTGCGACTGTAGCAGCAATGCGGTTCCGGACTGAAGCGCCTAGAACTGGTACCAGTGAACCAGGCAAAACAATTGTGTAGGTCTGTCGCAGGAACCGTTTCCAAGACCACCTTTTGTTTTAACGGCCGGTAATCGACAACTAATCTAAATCCCCCACTGTTGGGTTTCGGAAGGTAGATGGGTCCTGCGTAACGAGAAACGGATGCCCTTATGTCCTAATCTTTGAGCAACCTCTCCACTGTCTTTCTGAGCTGCCTCTTCTTAGGTGCTGAGACTCAGTAGGTTGCCTGCCTCACCAGTACCTGATCCGTTAACCTGTTCTCGTATTGGATTTTGTTAGTAACCCCCAGCTATCTGTCAGATCTTCAGGAAACTAATTTCACAAGCTGGCCGGCCTCGAGCCCATCCAAATGCCGTATATCGAACCCTTGTCTGAACATTACTCATACGAAACAGAACTCCATGGTTACAAAACTTAAACTTTTCCCCAGGAAGCAACTCAGAATGCATCTACATCTACATGACTACTCTGCAATTCACATTTAAGTGCTTGGCACAGGGTTCATCGAACCACAATCATACTATCTCTCTACCATTCCACTCCCGAAAAGCGCGCGGGAAAAACGAACACCTAAACCTTTCTGTTTGCTCTTATTGCTCTTATTTTATTTTGATGATCATTCCTACCTATGTAGGTTGGGCTCAACAAAATATTTTCGCATTCGGAAGAGAAAGTTGGTGACTGTAATTTCGTAAATAGATCTCGCCGCGACGAAAAACGTCTTTGCTTTAATGACTTCCATCCCAACTCGCGCATCATATCTGCCACTCTCTCTCCCCTATTACCTGATAATACAAAACGAGATGCCCCTTTTTGCACCCTTTCGATGTCCTCCGTCAATCCCAGCCGGTAAGGATCCCACACCTCGCAGCAATATTCTAACAGAGGACGAACGAGTGTAGTGTAAGCTGCCTCTTTAGTGGACTTTTTGCATCTTCTAAGTGTCCTGCCAATGAAACGCAACCTTTGGCTCACCTCCCCCACAATATTATCGATGTGGTCTTTCCAACTGAAGTTGTTCGTATTTTTTGCACCCAGGTACTTAGTTGAATTGACAGCCCTGAGAATTGTACTATTTATCGAGTAATCGAATTACAACGTATTTCTTTTGGAACTCATGTGGATCACCTCACACTTTTCGTTATTTAGCGTCAACTGCCACCTGCTACACCATACAGCAATGTTTTCTAAATCGCTTTGCAACTGATACTGGTCTTCGGATGACCTTACTAGACGGTAAATTACAGCATCATCTGCGAACAACCTACGAAAACTGCTCTGATTATCACCCAGGTCATTTATATAGATCAGGAACAGTAGAGGCCCCAGGACGCTTCCCTGGGGAACACCTGATATCACTTCAGTTTTACTCGATGATTTGTCTTTTTTTACCATAACGTAGCACACAGCGCGTGGACATCAAAAACGACATCCTGAGAGTAACTCCACAGTGTGTCCTATGACTACCAACATATTTAGTGGCCAGGTAAAACTGATGATCCAGAGTCTGAAGCGTACTTCATCGACGAGTTCTAATAATTGTTGGAAACTGAGCGATAGCTTTCCTAAACGGATTGTAACCCCGACAGCCCAGCTGTTTGTTTATGCCCGCAGTACTACGTATGATTAATTGACGAAATGCTACTGCCAGAGTCGATCATTTCACAAATTTTACGTCGTGTGCGACTGATGTAAACAGCATGAGCGATGAGTCTCATGACGTCGCCTACCATACACGTTGAGTAGTAGGGAACACCGGTGTTGCAGGTCAAATCCGATAAATAGGATGACGCCCCCAAACTAACAGAGTGAGGATGGCCATATTCTTCATCAAAAATTATGGTATTTAAGATTAGGATGATAGCATTTTGTCATATATTTAGATTTGTATAAACCCAAGAGCGTAAGTGGGAGAGAGGTGGGATAAGGCAGCTTTATGAATCATTAAGTGTGGTAATTAAGATTAGGATAAAAGCATTTCGTATGGAGATAACTAGTGCACAAGTGAGCAATTTGTTTCCATTAGTCATAAATTACGCTTGTATAAACATAATAAGTGTGCAGTTCATTTACATGAGCATCAGTGGCCAGTTAGTTCACATAAGAACAATCAGCCGTTTCTGACGGTACCAGCGCTTCTCCACTGATGGCCCTTACGTGTTGAGGGCAGTGTAAACACCAGAGATTCTTTAGAGCCCGAAGAACAACCCAAGATGCAGGTAGCGCGACACACCAAACTTTCAGCAGGACGATGTCCGGCCACATGTGGTGTGGAATGTGTAAACATATCTCGAAGAACGACAGGTATCGTTCCTTCCATATCCCGCATGTTCGCTTGACATGTCACTCACGGAAAACGTCTGGGATATGGTCGGTCGGCAACTTGTTCATGCTAGACCTCTACATCTACATCTACATTTATACTCCGCAAGCCACCCAACGGTGTGTGGCGGAGGGCACTTTACGTGCCACTGTCATTACCTCCCTTTCCTGTTCCAGTCGCGTATGGTTCGCGGGAAGAACGACTGTCTGAAAGCCTCCGTGCGCGCTCTAATCTCTCTAATTTTACATTCGTGATCTCCTCGGGAGGTATAAGTAGGAGGAAGCAATATATTCGATACCTCATCCGGAAACGCACCCTCTCGAAACCTGGCGAGCAAGCTACACCGCGATGCACAGCGCCTCTCTTGCAGAGTCTGCCACTTGAGTTTGTTAAACCTCTCGTAACCGCTGTCGATACTTCGTGAACGTATCCTCAAACAGCGTTGCAATACGTTTCCCAGCAGCATATCTAAGCCAGCATTGATTCCATACCATGTCCCTCTGGCGCTGTTATTGCACCCCGTGGAGTCTTACTACAACTACAAAGGAAATTCTCGCTATAATTACATGCTAGCAATAAACAAAAGCTACACTAATTACACAAACTACAAGAAAAAAATCAGAAGATTCCAGTGAGGAATCCTGGCAGGGTCGCCATATGAAACGTCCCCTTTGAACAATTATACAAGACTGTGCTTAAACTGACACACAATATTTTTGGCGCAACGCAATCTGACTTTCAAAATTCCCTACAAAAGAATGACCCTGACTAACATTAAACTATACCTTTCACAAATCACTAAATCACTCACCTCAAAAAAATCTTCGTTACTCGAACTACTGCAATATGGCGAGCGCCACTACTGCTAGCTAAATAAAAGATTCAAACTACGGAAGGCACTAACTACTGATGGGCATAGTTAGCAAATGAAAGATTTTAATAGAGAACAAACAATGTATTTACCTTAATAGTCATAATATATATAGCAGTTCATGACAAATTTCAAAACTCCGCCATCTCTCTCCCCACATCCACCACTGTTGGCGGCTCACCTCCAACTGCGCAACGCTACGTGCTGTTCACATCCAGCTGCCGCTGCCCAACACTACAATAGCAGGCAACAATGCAAACAAGCCACAGACTGCACACAGCACAGCCAGTGATTTTCATACAGAGTGCTACGTAACATTGCCAATAAGGAAACATAAACAGCCTACTTACAAGTTAAACTATGTTGGTGCAGTTGAGAATAAGTGGCGAGGCTGATTCCATTTGCCCTAACAAGCTGGAGGAGCAAAACCTATATCCGTTTCTCGATGTATAGTGTTGTCTTAGTTGATGGTCATGACACAGGTGCCTGCAGAATAGTCATGTGTGGCACCTGTAATTCGTTATTGTGGGCATGAAATAAGCAAAATCGTGGGCAGGCGATCTGCTCGATGGATCCCAATTACGCTCTAATGAACAGTGTGTGACACTCCGTTCGCTGGTCATACCATGGAACAATTTCACTCTCTTAGACGGCACTGGACACAATGAGATCAAATACACTCCTGGAAATTGAAATAAGAACACCGTGAATTCATTGTCCCAGGAAGGGGTAACTTTATTGACACATTCCTGGGGACAGATACATCACATGATCGCACTGACAGAACCACAGGCACATAGACACAGGCAACAGAGCATGCACAATGTCGGCACTAGTACAGTGTATATCCACCTTTCGCAGCAATGCAGGCCGCTATTCTCCCATGGAGACGATCGTAGAGATGCTGGATGTAGTCCTGTGGAATGGCTTGCCATGCCATTTCCACCTGGCGCCTCAGTTGGACCAGCGGTCGTGCTGGACGTGCAGACCGCGTGAGACGACGCTTCATCCAGTCCCAAACATGCTCAATGGGGGATAGATCCGGAGATCTTGCTGGCCAGGGTAGTTGACTTCCAACTTATAGAGCACGTTGGGTGGCACGGGATACATGCGGACGTGCATTGTCCTGCTGGAACAGCAAGTTCCCTTGCCGGTCTAGGAATGGTAGAACGATGGGTTCGATGACGGTTTGGATGTACCGTGCGCTATTCAGTGTCCCCTCGACGATCACCAGTGGTGTACGGCCAGTGTAGGAGATCGCTCCCCACATCATGATGCCGGGTGTTGGCCCTGTGTGCCTCGGTCGTATGCAGTCCTGTTTGTGGCGCTCACCTGCACGGCGCCAAACACGCATACGACCATCATTGGCACCAAGGCAGAAGCGACTCTCATCGCTGAAGACGACACGTCTCCATTCGTCCCTCCATTCACGCCTGTCGCGACACCACAGGAGGCGGGCTGCACGATGTTGGGGCGTGAGCGGAAGACGGCCTAACGGTGTGCGGGACCGTACCCCAGCTTCATGGAGACGGTTGCGAATGGTCCTCGCCGATACCCCAGGAGCATCAGTGTCCCTAATTTGCTGGGAAGTGGCGGTGCGGTCCCCTACGGCACTGCGTAGGATCCTACGGTCTTGGCGTGCTTCCGTGCGTCGCTGCGGTCCGGTCCCAGGTCGACGGGCACGTGCACCTTCCGCCGACCACTGGCGACAACATCGATGTACTGTGGAGACCTCACGCCCCACGTGTTGAGCAATTCGGCGGTATGTCCACCCGGCCTCCCGCATGCCCACTATACGCCCTCGCTCAAAGTCCGTCAACTGCACATACGGTTCACGTCCACGCTGTCGCGGCATGCTACCAGTGTTAAAGACTGCGATGGAGCTCCGTATGCCACGGCAAACTGGCTGACACTGACGGCGGCGGTGCACAAATGCTGCGCGGCTAGCGCCATTCGACGGCCAACACCGCGGTTCCTGGTGTGTCCGCTGTGCCGTGCGTTTGATCATTGCTTGTACAGCCCTCACGCAGTGTCCGGAGCAAGTATGGTGGGTCTGACACACCGGTGTCAATGTGTTCTTTTTTCCATTTCCAGGAGTGTATCAAGGTGGTAGACTTGATAAGATTAAGATTCTCCTTGTCACCGAGATGACTGATTTCTAAACTGTCGGTAAAGCTGAGACTTCACCACAGGCTCCCCAGTACCAGTGCAAAGTCATGTTCAGGACAAGTATCCAATTACAATTGACTGTTAACAAGGGACAAGACCAGAATCGCCTGTCCACACCAGAGTCCCCAGCTAACCTAATTCGGTAAACTCCAAAAGTGCACAAACGCAACTCCCCCATGCGGATTTCATGCAAATCGCTAGACTCCATGAGTTCCAAATGTCCCTTGTAGCTCACCTGCTCTACCTCCTGGCCAATCCTAACCAAAGTTAATACTATTCCTTTCCTTGCTGGAGAGGCAGCCAGACCCTGACTTGTAAATTTCTGCAGAGAAAGGAGGAGACGTTACCTCCTGAATTGTGTTTCCCACAGGCGCTTTAAGTAGCATGTTTGAGAGTCTCCGTTTAGGTCTAAAGTGAACAACACATTTACCGCAGGGTTCATTATCTTAACGGGCCGAACGTTAGACGCTGATGACACCAGCTTGGTAGTGAAGGATCTTGTGTGTTGTGGTGTCACCGCCAGACACCACACTTGCTAGGTGGTAGCTTAAATCGGACGCGGTCCATTTAGTACATGTCGGACCCGCGTGTCGCCACTGTGAGATCGCAGACCGAGCGCCACCACAAGGCAGGTCTCGAGATACGGACTAGCACTCGCCCCAGTTGTACGACGACATTGCTAGCGACTATACGGACGAAGCCTTTGCTCTCATTTGCCGAGAGACAGTTAGAATAGCCTTCAGCTAAGTCCACGGCTACGACCTAGCAAGGCGCCATTAGCCTTACATTGTTTGATAATTATCGTATACATGTCTCAAGAAGAACGTTGTAAACCAACAAAGAATTAAAGTTAAGTATTCGAGGAGCTGCATACTTTTCTTATTAGCATTCAATAGTTATCCTGTTCCAGACTTCACGCCAGTCGGCGTGTGTGTACGCGTGCCTTTCTTTCGGCTACCCGTCACTGTGGACTGGCTGCCTTAGCAGTCCACATCATTGGCGACGAGGGAAAAGTGTTCTTTCTGATTGCTTACATTTACTTGTGTCATGGCTTCGCCAGATGTACTGTCCGAATTTTATCGCTAGCAGAATCAGCAGATGCAGGCGTTACTGGATGCCCTTGGACAGCTCATCCAGGGTCCACGTGCCCTTCAAACCGATGCGGCAGCCGCCGCTTCACTGCTACCGCAGCCACAACATGCAGTTGCACCGCCTTTTAGGCCCTACGACCCGGACGTGGAATCGTGGACCAAGTGGTCCCGCCAGTTTGGATTTCATCTCGCCGCCTATAGAAGTCAAGGTAACGAGCGGCAGCCTCATTTATTGTCGTGTGTAGGGGTGCAAACGTACCGTGTGATAGTGAAATTGTTTCCCCGACGCGACATAGCAACTCTGTCCTACGATGAAATTTTGTCGGCATTGGACGCCTATTTCAAAGAAACAGTCAGTGTAGTTGCAAAAAGGTATACGTTCTTTCGTACAAAACGTACGGCCGGTCAAACTAATAGGGAGTGGGTTGCGACATTGCAAGGCCTTACTAGGGATTGTGCATTCGAATGTGACTGTGGCCTTCCTTATTCAGATACAATGGTACGCGATGCAATTGCACAGAACGTTTCTGATATTCGCATACGGGAACAGATTTTGAAACTAGTTAATCCCTCCCTTCAGCAAGTGATAGACATATTGGATAGACAAGACACACTTGACTGTGCTCAGGACTCTTTTGAAACTTCGCCAGCCGTGTGTAAATTGGATAGGCAAGACACACTTGACTGTGCTCAGGAATCTTTTGAAACTTCGCCAGCCGTGTGTAACATTGACCGGCCCGCTGGGCGCGCTGCGAGGCCCGGTAACCTGCCCTCGCGCACTTCGACGCAGCTGCCGCTGTGCTCTAAACCAGGTGTGCCGTGCCAGCACACAAATGCAGTGAAATCACGCCCGCGGTGTGCTACTAGACATTCGCGTGAACATTGCCCGTCACGCCAAGCTATTTGCTTTTTCTGTAATAAGAAAGGACATGTTTAAAGTGTTTGCCAGAAAAAGCTCAGATCAGACACTCTTAATCATTCCAGGCCCTTTGCTTCGCGCCGGCATCGAACCAAGGACACTCAGGCTCGTGGACCTCCCCCATGGACATTCATGTAGTTAATTCCGCTTCGTCCAGTGCCACTGTCTCTAACAGTGACTGTGTTCGTCTCACAAAAAGTGTGCGTCGACGTCGCCGGAAATCACGTCCATTAACAAGTGATGCTGTACCTGTATCAGTTCAAATTGCACAAAACTGTCGCTCTTGTCGTCAGCAGGACAATAAACTTTTAGTAGATTTGGACTTTAATGGCAAGGTCATACCATTCCAGCTCGATACCGGAGCTGCAGTTTCATTGCTCAATCACGACACGTACAAACAACTGGGCAAACCTCCGTTGCGTGCCGCAGATGCTCAGTTAAAAAGTTATTCAGGACAGCAGATCCCTGTGTTAGGACAGTGCAGCCTTCTTGCAACATACAAGGGACAAACAAAACTTGTGTCATTTTACGTTCTTCGTTCGTCTACTGCAGTGAACTTGTTTGGCTTAGATTTATTTCAGTTGTTTAACATGTCTATAGTAAATCAGGTCCTATCAGTGAATCAGACTGTGCCTTCAGACAGTGTTGCTCGGTTATGTGAAGAATTTGCAGACATTTTTGCACCGGGCCTAGGTTGCGCTAAAAACTATGAAGCTCATTTGGAACTGAAAGTAAACGCGCAACCGAAATTTTTCAGAGCGCGCAATGTTCCTCACGCATTGCGTGATGAGGTCGCAAGAATATTACACGATTTAGAATCACAAGGTGTCATTGAACGTGTGCAAGCTTCTCTCTGGGCCCGCCCTTAGTAATTTTGCCAAAACCTTCCGGGAAATTGAGACTTTGCATGGACTTCAAGGCAACAGTGAATCCACAACTAGTGACTGCAACTTTTCCCTTACCCCGCCCGGAAGATCTTTTTGATAAACTGTGCCCGGGTAAATACTTTTCCAAGTTGGACCTAGCAGATGCGTACTTGCAAATCCCAGTGGACGTCGAATCCCAGCGCGTCTTGGTGGTTAACACGCATCTTGGTTTGTACCGCTTCAAAAGACTGCCATTCGGGTGTGCATCCGCCCCTGCATTGTTTCAGCAATATTTACAAACTGTTTGTGCGTCGGTCCCTACTGCTGCGAACTATCTGGACGATATTGTGATCTCCGGAAAGACAGCAGACGAGCATTTAGCACACCTACGAACATTATTTCAGGTATTGCGACAAAATGGTCTTCGCTTGCGGAAGGATAAATGTGTGTTTTTTGCTCGTGGCGTACCATACCTGGGCCATGTCATCAATGCCCAAGGCATACATCCGAGTCCAGAGCACCTCCGTGCCATACAAGATTTTCCTTCACCACAAAATGTGAAACAGCTACAGAGTGTGTTGGGTAAAATTAACTATTATCATCGCTTTCTGCGCAATGCCTCTTCTATTTCAGCTCCGCTCCATAGCTTACGCCGCAAGGGTGTTCCGTTCGTCTGGACGACGGAATGCGAACGCGCCTTTCGCCAGTTGCAATCGGCGTTGCTTTCTAATACTTGCCTTACGCCATTCGATCCCCAGAAACCCCTTTTGTTGATGGTAGATGCATCGGATTTCGGGATCGGTGCTGTGCTTGCGCAAAAAGTTGGCTCGCATGATCGCCCTATTGCCTTTGCGTCCAAATTGCTCTCATCTGCGCAAAGAAATTATTCACAGATAGAGAAAGAAGCTTTGGCTCTCGTGTTTGGTGTTACTAAGTTCCATGATTTCTTGTATGGTCGTCACTTTACCATCATCACAGACCACAAGCCTTTGACATCGCTTTTTCATCCGTACAAGCCTGTACCTCCGCGTACAGCGCAGAAATTCATTCGCTGGTCTATTTTCCTCTCGCAGTACCGCTACGATATCGTGGATCGGTCCACTGCTAAGCACGGAAACGCCGATGCGTTGTCCCGTTTGCCTGTTGCTGAGGATAAAGCATTCGATTCTTCCGAACTTGCTTGCATGTTCATTGATGCGGACACCGATGAAGTGGTCGAATCGTTTCCGATTGATTTTCGTCGTGTAGCTACAGCCACAGCTGCTGACCCTGTCCTTGCTACCGTTTTGCGTTTTGTTGCTACGCAATGGCTCTTGTCAAAGTCTCGGATCGAGGATCCGTTGGTTCGCCGATTTTTTGCTGATAAGGAGGGACTTTTTGTTCGACGTGGTGTTTTGTTGTTGCGTTCTGATAATGATCAGTCCAGAGTCGTGGTCCCACGTTCGTTACAGTCCTCTGTTTTACGGCTTCTTCACCAAGGACATTGGGGTATAGTGCAAACGAAACAACTTGCTCGTCAGCGCTGTACTTGGTTCGGAATCGTTGCTGCGATTACGAATATGTGCTCTTCTTGCATGGCGTGTGCCGAACAACAATCCGCACCGCCGCGGAAAGTCTTTGCATGGCCAAAAGCCACTTCCCCTTGGCAACGCTTGCACATCGATTTTGCTGGTCCATTCTGGAATGCTCGATGGTTGGTTCTGGTAGATGCCTTCAGTAATTTTCCTTTTGTTGTCCGGCTGTCTTCCACGACGTCCTCTGCCACCATCCAAGCGTTGTCTGCTATTTTTTGCAATGAAGGTCTTCCGCAGACTATTGTTTCCGATAATGGCCCACAATTCATGTCCGCAGAATTTCAGTCATTCTGCCAGGCCAATGGTATTCAACATCTGACATCCGCGCCGTTTTCGCCTCAGTCAAACGGTGCCGCTGAACGATTGGTCCGGACTTTCAAGTCACAGATGTTGAAGTTGAAAGAGTCGCATTCTCGGGAGGACGCGTTGTTGCTCTTTTTGTGATCGTATCGCTCTCAGCCCCGAGATGGTCGCTCGCCGGCTGAGTTGCTCCATGGTCGTCTTCATCGAACCTTGATGTCTTTGCTGCACCCGCCGCATCAGGTTCCTGTGCAGCGGCAGACTCCTGCTTTTGCTCCAGGCGACGTTGTATTTTATCGCAACTATCGAGGTTCACGGCGTTTGCTCGCAGGGCGCATTCTTCGCTGCCTCGGCCGCGCGATGTATTTGGTTTTGGGGGCCTCTGGTGAGGTGCGTCGGCATCTCAATCAGCTGCGCCTCTGTCGTCGCACGGGTTCTGCCGCTCCCCGTCTGCTTTCAGCGACGGTGCCGTCCGGTCAGCGCCCTGGGGACCCATCTACTGGCTCGACTCATCCCCAGGTGTTACCGACGATGCCTTCCATTTTGCCCCATGGCGACGCGCCGCCTCAGCCGCCGCCGCCGCCGCCTGTTCTCCCGCCGGCGCCGCCCGCAGTGGACGCTTCGCTGCAGCCGCCAAGCGCCTCCCTCGGTCACGCGCCGCCGATCGCGTCCCGTGACCAGCTGTCCTCCGCCATGGAACTCTTGCCCGCTCCGGACCACATGACGTCATCGCGCGTCGGGTACCCCGACGCAATGGAGGTCGACCCTTCGGCCCCTCCTGTCTCATTACGGGCGCATACAACGCATGTTGACGTGCAACCTGGACTAGTTTTTCAGGCATTTCCTAGCTCCCCTCGGACCGAATGGCCGGGTGCGGGTGGCACAGCCTCGCCTGTTGTTAGGCTCCCCACCTCATCGCGTACGTCAACATGGGGTCCTCCCCACGGCGGGCGGAAGCCTTATAACACGACCGTTCTCCGATTTGCGGGGGAGGAATGTGGTGTCACCGCCAGACACCACACTTGCTAGGTGGTAGCTTAAATCGGACGCGGTCCATTTAGTACATGTCGGACCCGCGTGTCGCCACTGTGAGATCGCAGACCGAGCGCCACCACAAGGCAGGTCTCGAGATACGGGCTAGCACTCGCCCCAGTTGTACGACGACATTGCTAGCGACTATACGGACGAAGCCTTCCTCTCATTTGCCGAGAGACAGTTAGAATAGCCTTCAGCTAAGTCCATGGCTACGACCTAGCAAGGCGCCATTAGCCTTACATTGTTTGATAATTATCGTATACATGTCTCAAGAAGAACGTTATAAGCCAACAAAGAATTAAAGTTAAGTATTCGAGGAGCTGCATACTTTTCTTATCAGCATTCAATAGTTATCCTGTTCCAGACTTCACGCCAGTCGGCGTGTGTGTACGCGTGCCTTTCTTTCGGCTACCCGTCACTGTGGACTGGCTGCCTTAGCAGTCCACATCATGTGTAATATTGAAACAGTATCAAATAATGTACTTCATGAAATAAGTTCGTGGCTTGTGGAAAATAATTTGATGCTAAATCACAGTAAGACTCAGTTTTTACAGTTTCTAACTCACAATTCAACAAGAACCGATATTTTCATCAGACAGAATGTGCATATTATAAACGAGACGGAACAGGTCAAGTTCCTAGGCGTTCGGATAGATAGTAAGCTGTTGTGGAAAGCCCATGTTCAGGATCTTGTTCAGAAACTAAATGCTGCTTTATTTACCATTAGAACAGTATCTGAAATAAGTGACAGTTCAACACGAAAAGTAGTCTACTTCGCATATTTTCATACGCTCATGTCATATGGTATTATTTTTTGGGGTAAATCTTCTGATTCAAAAAGGGTATTTTTGGCTCAAAAACGGGATGTTCGAGCTATGTGTGGTGTAAGTTCGAGAACCTCTTGTCGACCCCTATTCAATAGTGTGGGAATTCTGACATTGCCCTCACAGTATATGTTTTCTTTAATGTCGTTTGTTAGCAATATTAGCTTATTCCCAAGAGTTAGCAGTTTTCACTCGGTTAATACTAGGCAGAAATCAAATCTGCATGTGGAATGCACTTCCTTGACTCTTGTGCAGAAAGGAATGCAGTATTCTGCTGCATCTATTTTCAATAAGCTACCACAAGAACTCAAAAATCTTAGCAGTAACCCAAACACTTTTAAGTCTAAACTGAAGAGTTTCCTCATGGCTCACTCCTTCTATTCTGTCCAGGAGCACCTGGAAGAGCTGAAAAATTAAGCAGATTCCAGTGTTACATTGTTGATTTTCTTTATTTAAACTTACGAATTGTCACCTGAATATGTTATTTATATTTCATTTTATCTGTTACTACTGTCATGTTGTAATTTCATGTATTGACTTGTTCCATGACCATGGAGACTTCTCTTTAATTTGGTCCCACGAAACAATAAATAAACAAATAGAGCATGTCTGACCAGGGTTCCCTATAGAGACCATTTCAGATCCACCATAAATGTTGCATTCCATCCTAAAGTTCTTCTGAAGGCCTGAGGCTTCCTAAAAAAGCGGCACCAAATGACGACATCAGCCATAGCGTCTGTTCCGAGGTGAACGTGGAAACTCACAGATTTGTATGGATATAGCCGATTACACAACGGGCGTTTACGACAGTGTCGAAACGCCTTGGCACGGGATCTACTTTCTCTCCTGCGCTCCTGTCCCTGCCGTGCTTAGAAACCCCTAACAGGTGGAGCCAGGTAGGCAGTATTTCGCCTCTTTGGCCGAAAGCATTGCCTGCACACCGATGCCATAAATTATAGGGAGGGGGGTTAGCTTTCTGTCCCCAATAAGTGCTTTGAGATGTTCCTGTCCCTTACAGCTGCACGTAGCTTCCAAACACCAAATGTCCACTGAAAGATTTACTAGTAAATAACCCAATCCGCCTGCTTGTTTTCAACTCGAGAAGGTACTATTCGAAGGGGAGCTACCACAAAGGTCAGGTATGTATTAACAATGTAAATGCTTTCATCAGTATCTCCTCATGTTTATAAATTCCTGTCATCCCACAAGAAAATGATTTCTAAAGTGTAAAACCAACGTTAAACAGTAGCTTTGAATATGAAACTAAGTGAGAGAGTGACTTTTCCTCTCTGAATATAAGCACCGACATGTAGGCAAGGGAATACGGTGGCATGCGTGTGTTTGGTGGTGAATGAGGAAACGTTGCAAGTACAATTCTTTGGTTTGCCGCTGGATTGTATTGTGTAAATCGCACAATATTTCATCGGTGGAACTACTCGACATCTTCAAGTGGTGGTAGTTACTACTGTCGCTGCAGCAAGGAGCGACTGATGATAATCGCGCAGCGGCGTCGAAATTTATCACGCCAGGAACAGGCACTCCGCGTGCGTGGGAAGACACTCGCCGTCGGAGGAAAGCGACGCTCCTGCTGCCCTCTGGTGGGAGCCGCAGAAAGGCCTTCCGCGCGTGCGGCGTGGGCAATGACTGTGCTGCCGGACTCTCGTGTGGCTAAAATCTGAATTAAATCTTAACAGTACGTTGAGTCGCGTGATTTCGTGGAAGACTTTGACCGAAAAGCACTGTAGTTCGCAAGTCAAACCTTCTTGCTCCTGGCGGTATGTAGACGATACGTTTGTGGTGTTGCCCCACGGAATAGAGGCATTACCTGTGTTTCTCTGGCAGCAGAACTCGCTCCATCCCACTATACAGTTCACAATGGAAGCGGAAAAGGATAAAACTTTACCATTCCAGGATGTCATGTTGTTTGTTGTTGTGGCCTTCAGTCCTGAGACTGGTTTGATGCAGCTCCCCATGCTACTCTATCCTGTGCGAGCTTCTTCATCTCCCAGTACCTTCTGCAGCCTACATCCTTCTGAATCTGCTTAGTGTATTCATCTCTTGGTCTCCCTCTACGATTTTTACCCTCCACGCTGCTCTACAGTACTAAATTGGTGATCCCTCGATGTCTCAGAACATGTCCTACCAACTGATCCCTCCTCCTAGTCAAGTTGTGCCACAAACTCCTCTTCTCCCCGATTCTATTCAATACCTCCTCATTAGTTATGTGATCTACCCATTTAATCTTCAGAATTCTTCTGTAGCACCACATTTTGAAAGCTTCTATTCTCTTCTTGTCCAAACTATTTTTCGTCCATGTTTCACTTCCATACATGGCTTCACTCCGTGGAAATACTTTCAGAAACGACTTCTTGACATTTAAATCTATACTCGATGTTAACAAATTTTTCATCTTCAGAAACGTTTTCCTTGCCATTGCCAGTCTACATTTTATATCCTCTCTACTTCGACCATCATCAGTTATTTTGCTCCCCAAATAGCAAAACTCCTTTAACTACTTTAAGTGTATCATTTTCTAATCTAATTCCCCCAGCATCACCCGACTTAATTCGACTACATTCCATTATCCTCGTTTTGCTTTTGTTGATGTTCATCTTATACCCTCCTTTCAAGGCACTGTCCATTCCGTTCAACTGCTCTTCCAAGTCCGTTGCTGTCTCTGACAGAATTAGAATGTCATCGGCGAACCTCAAAGTTTTTATTTCTTCTCCATGGATTTTAATACCTACTCTGAACTTTTCTTTTGTTTCCTTTTTGCTATGTAAATATACAGATTGAATAACATCGGGGATAGGCTACAAACCTGTCTCACTCCCTTCCCAACCACTGCTTCCCTTTCATACCCCTCGACTCATATAACTGCCATCTGATTTCTGTACAAATTGTAAATAGCCTTTCGGACCTGTATTTTACCCCTGCCACCTTCATAATTTGAAAGAGAGTATTCCAATCAACATTGTCAAAAGCTTTCTCTACGTTTACAAATGCTAGAAACGTAGGTTTGCCTTTTCTTAATCTTTCTTCTAAGATTAGTCGTAAGGTCAGTATTGCCTCACATGTTCCAACATTTCTACGGAATCCAAACTGATCTTCCCCTAGGACGGCTGCTATTAGTTTCTCCATTCGTCTGTAAAGAATTCGCGTTAGTATTTTTTAGCTGTTACTTATTAAACTGATAGTTCGGTAATTTTCACATCTGTCAACACCTGCTTTCTTTGGGATTGGAATTATTATACTCTTCTTGAAGTCTGAGGGTATTTTGCCTGTCCCATACGTCTTGCTCACCAGTTGGTAGAGTTATGTCAGGGCTGGCTCTCCCAAGGCTGTCTGTAGTTCTAATCGAAAGTTGTCTACTCTGGGAGCCTTGTTTCGACTCAGGTCTTTCAGTGCTCTGTCAAACTCTTCACGCAGTATCATATCTCCCATTTCATCTTCATCTACAGCCTCTTCCATTTCCATAATATTGTCCTCAAGTACATCGCCTTGTGTAGAACCTTTCTGCTTTCCCTTCTTTGCTTAGAACTGGGTTTCCATCAAAGCTCTTGATATTCATGCAAGTGGTTCTCCTTTCTCCAAAGGTCTCTTTCATTTTCCTGTAGGCATTATCTATCTTACCCATAGTGAGGTAAGCCTCTACATCCTTACATTTGTCCTCTAGCCATCCATTCTTAGTCATTTTGCACTTCCTGTCGATCTCATTTTTGAGACATTTGTATTCCTTTTTCCCTGCTTCATTTACTGCATTTTTATATTTTCTCCTTTCATCAATTAAATTCAACATTTCTTCTGTTACCCAAGAGCTTACTAGCCCTCGTCTTTTTACCTATTTGATCCTCTACTGCCTTCACTATTTCATCCCTCAAAGCTACCCATTCTTCTTCTACTGTATTTCTTTCCCCCATTCTTGTCAGGTGTTCCCTTATGCTCTCCCTGAAACTTTGTACAACCTCTGGTTCTTTCAGTTTATCCAGGTCCCATCTCCTTATATTCCCACCTTTTGCAGTTTCTTCAGTTTTAATCTACAGTTCATAACCAATAGATTGTGGTCAGAGTCCACATCTGCCCCTGGAAATATCATACAGTTTAAAACCTGGTTCCTAAATCTCTGTCTTACCATTATATAATCTATCTGATTCCTTTTAGTATCTCCATGATTCTTAAATCAAGTGTTAGCTATGATTAAGTTATGCACTGCGCAAAATTCTACCTCTTTCATTTCTTAGCCACAATCGATATTCACCTACTACGTTTCCTTCTCTCCATTTTCCTACTCTTGAATTCCAGTCACCCATGACTATTAAATTTTCGTCTCCCTTCACTAACTGAATAATTTCTTTTATCTCATCATACATTTCATCAATTTCTTCATCATCTGCAGAGCTAGTTGGCATATAAACTTGTACTACTGTAGTTGGCGTGGGCTTAGTGTCTATATTTGCCACAATAATGCGTTCACTATGCTGTTAGTAGTAGCTTACCCGTACTCCTATTTTTTTATTCGCCACTAAACCTACTCCTGCATTACCCCTATTTGATTTTGTATTTATAACCCTGTGTTCACCTGACCAAAAGTCTTGTTCCTCCTGCCACCGAACTTCACTAATTCCCACTATATCTAACTTTATGCTATCCATTTCCCTTTTTAATTTTCTAATCTACCTGCGCAGTTAAGGGATCTGACATTCCACGCTCCCATCCGTAGAACGCCAGTTTTCATTTTCCTGATAACAACGTCCTCTTGATTATTCCCCGCTTGGAGATCCGAATGGGGGACTATTTTACCTCCGGAATATTTTACCCCAGAGGACGCCATCATCATTTAATCATACAGTAAAGCTGCATGCCCTCGGGAAAAATTACGGCTGTAGTTTCCCCTTGCTTTCAGTCGTTCGCAGTACCAGCACAGCAAGGCCGTTTTGGTTAGTGTTACAAGGCCAGATCAGTCAATCATATAGACTGTGGCCCCTGCAACTACTGAAAAGGCTGCTGCCCCTCTTGAGGAACCACACGCTTGTCTGGCCTCTCAACAGATAGCCCTCCGTTGTGGTCGCACCTACGGTACGGCCATCTGTATCGTTGAGGCACGCAAGCCTCCCTACCAACGGCAAGGTCCATGGTTCATGGGGGAGGGGGGGGGGGACCTACATAAGCAGAATTAAACACTCTTCTAGTAACCTACAAAACACCAATAAGTAAAACAAGGCAGGCGAGCATAAGTCAGAAGAAAAGCCGATGGTATCCTGGGACAATGCGTCTATCGGAAATCAACTAATACGGTGCTATATTTGCATGCCAGAAGGTGTCATTCTATGCAACGTTACAGTGTCTTACGCTCTTTCGTGCATAGAGCACACGTGGTCTCAGATGCCGAAAGTCTAGCTCGTGAGCTACAATACCTAAGAACGGTATTCCAACAGACTGTCTATTCCGAGAGACAGATACGCCATGGATTCCATTCTCAGGAAATACGCAGCAGGGATGTAAATGAAGATGCTGAGACCCCCACTACAACAGCGTTCTTTATTTGTTTTATATATTTATTGTTCCGTGGGACCAAATTAAGGAGAAGTCTACAAGGTCATGGAACGAGTCAATACATGAAATTGTAACACGAAAGTAGAGACAGATAAAATGAAATATAAGAAACATATTCAGGCGAAAAGTCGTACGTTTAAATAAAGAAAATCAACAATGTAACACTGGAATCTGCTTAATTTTTCAGCTCTTCCAGGAGATCCTCGACAGAATAGAAGGAGTGAGTAATGAGGAAACTCTTCAGTTTAGACTTAAAAGTGTTTGGGTTACTGCTAAGATTTTTGAGTTCTTGTGGTAGCTTATTGAAAATGGATGCAGCAGAATACTGCACTCCTTTCTGCACAAGAGTCAAGGAAGTGCATTCCATATGCAGATTTGATTTCTGCCTAGTATTAACTGCGTGAAAGCAGCTATCTCTTGCGAATAAGCTAATATTGCTAACAACAAACGACATTTATGAAAATATGTACTGTGAGGGCAATGTCAGAATTCCCAGACTATTAAATAGGGGTCGACAAGAAGTTCTCGAACTTACACCACACATAGCTCGAACAGTCCGTTTTTGAGCCAAGAATACCCTTTTTGAATCAGAAGAACTACCCCAACAAATAATACCATACGACATAAGCGTATGAAAATATGCGAAGTAGACTATTTTTCGTGTTGAACTGTTACTTATTTCGTGAGACTGTTCTAATGGTAAATAAAGCTTCATTTAGTTTCTGAACAAGATCCTGAACATGGGCTTTCCACAACAGCTTACTATCTATCCGAACGCCTAGGAACTTGAACTGTTCCGTCTCATAATATGCCCATTCTGTCTGATAAAAATATCTTCTTTCTGTTCTTAAAGTAAGAGGCGAACCAATTGTAAGCTACTCCCCTCACTGCATAATGGTCCAACTTCTGCAGTAATATTTTGTGGTCAACACAGTCAAAAGCCTTCGTTAAATCAAAGAAAACACCTAGCGATCGCAACCATTTATTTAATCTGTCCAAAATCTCACAGAGAAAAGAGAATATAGCATCTTCAGTTGCTAAACCATTTCTGAAACCAAACTGTACATTTGACAGCAAATTATGTAAATGTAAATGCTCCAGAAACCTTGTATATAGAACCTTGTCGCTGACTTTAGCAAACACAGATGGCGTAGAAATAGGTCTAAAATTGCCAACATTATCCCTGTCTCCATTTTTATAAAGTGGCTTCACTACCGAGTACTTTAATCGGTCAGGAAAACGACCACTCTTAAAGGAAACATACATAGAACATACATAGAACAATACTTCAGTATTTTGCTAGATACCCCCTCATATCCATGAGAGTTCTTGGTCTTAAGTGATTTAATTATTAACTCAATCTCCCTCTTGTCAGTATCATGGAGAAGCATTTCAGGTAACAGTCTCGGAACACTTTTTTCTAAGAGCGCCATATGATTCCCTATTGGGACTAGGTTTCTATTTAGTTCACCTGCTATATTCAGAAAGTGATTATTAAATACTGAACATATATTCAACTTATCAGTAACACGGACATTCCCACTACGCACTGATTCTATATCCTCGACCTGTCTCTGCAGACCAGCCACTTCCGTTACGACTGACCATATGGTTTATATTTTATCCTGAGACTTAGCTATTCTATCTCCATACCACATACTTTTTGCCTTCGTAATAACATTTTTAAGCACCTTACAATACTGTGTGTAATGGGCTGCTGCAATTAGATTTTGCCTGTTTCTAACGTTTTGATATAATTGCCACTTTGTTCTACAAGATATTCTTATCCCTCTAGTCAGCCACCCAGGCTGCCTGTTTGTGTTAGTACCCTGTTTTGAACGTTCTAACGGAAAGCAACTTTCAAAGAGCATGAGAAAAGTCTTGAGAAAAGCATTATATTTATCGTCTACTGTATCAGCACTATAAACATCTTGCCACTCTTGTTCCTTGATAAGGTGTACAAAGGTCTCTACAGCAACTGGATCAGCTTTCCTAAACAGTTGATAACTATATTTAACATGTGTTGCGGCACAAAAATCTTTTATAGTTAAAATTTGTGCATCTTGATCTGATAGGCCATTCACCTTTTTGCCAACAGAATGCCCTTCTAGTAATGAGGAATGAAGAAAAATGTTGTCTGTGGTTGTTCTACTGTTCCCTTGTACTCTCGTTGGAAAGAATACGATTTACATAGGATTATATGATTTAAGGAGGTCTACCAGCATCCTTTTTCTTGCACAATCACTTATACAAATTACCACATATAACTAACTTTTTGTATTTCATATAAAGTGAAGCAAGAACTTCCTCTAGCTTTGGCAAAAATGTTGTAAAATAGGAGTCTGGGGATCTATAAATAACAACAGTTAGAAATTTCGCTCCACGAAATTTAACCACACCTGCGCAACATTGAAACACCTTTTCATTGCACATCACTTGACTCAAATGGGATTCCGTTTTTCTTATACATGGCTACTCCCCCACACCGCAAAGAGCTCCTAGAAAAGCTGCCAGCCAACCTGTATCCTGGTAAAGGAAGCCTCTGAATTATCTCCTTATTTAAGAAGTGTTTAGATATACCAATAATTTCTGAGTCAACATCTATAAGCAGTTCACTAACTTTATCTCTAATACCTTGTATATTTTGATGAAATATACTAATTCCCTCATTACTCGGATACCTAAGCTCTGTCGAAAGTGGTTCCTTTGTTAGGGGGACTTCCCTTAAGCAGGAATACCTATCAGCTGACTTCAATCTAAAAAAGGTGCAGCCCTAACACCCACTAGTACAGGAATTTTCCCATGAGTGATCCCACCTCACCCACCTATGCTGTCACCTATGCAACCTCCCCTTCCCATACCTGTTGAGGTGCAGGCCATGTCTAGTGAAACCCATCCTGCTGATAGACTCCACCGACACCACTGAAATGTGACCCATGCCTTCTGTTATTAGCGCACCCCCAAGTCTCATGTTATTACGCCTGACGGCTGTATTAAGATGAGGCCGATCGTGGCGCTGAAACAGTCCTACGAAATGCACATTCGTGTTGCCAGTCTGAGTGGCTATCTTTTCCAGGTCACCATCTATGTCATACTCCCCATCCCTATCAATACTATTACCAGCCCCACCCACAATCACTACCTGATCCTCATTAGTAAAATCTGTACATAGCCCCCCTATGTTAACAGTCACCTGACCCAATCCTATATTAGGCTTCACAATTCTGGTGACCTGGTACTCACTCCTCAACACTTCCTGCAACTGTTGGCCTACACCCCTGCCAAGAGAACTACCTAACAGCAGAACCTTCTTCTTTCTCTTCGACTTTGCAACTGTCCTAGCCACCGTAACTGCTGAGGTCTGCTGCATACTTCCTACATCTACAGCTACTAGAGATTCCTCTCCACTAGACTCTGGCAGTTGGTCATATCTGTTGCAAACACCAATAGTAAAACTATCAGAAAATCGCCGTCTCCTCTTGCCAATAGCCAGCGCCCAGTCCCCAACCCCTTCTCTCTCCTCATCCTATCTAGCTCCTACAGTGCGTTTTTCAACTGCACCTGAAGGGCACAGATATTGCGCTCCTGCTCCTCTATCAACCTACTCTTGCTACATAACCTGCAGTTCCAGTAGAGGATCTCACCAGAATGCCCACTGGCTTCCCCACTGCATTCCCCTCAGTGAAAATACTTCGAACAAGTCTCACATCGCAATCCACTACTCACGAACCTACGGCAAAGCCCACACTTCTCACTCATGGTAAAACTTTACAGTTATTGAAACAAGAAAACTACTTTATCTAAGTTCCGCTACTACAATAAGAAGATGTTAAAAAACTGACTACAATAATCACAAACTTACTCTACAAGGGAAGTAACTACTATTATTAACAGTATTAATCAACAACAAATGAGAATATAACAAAAGACTAACACAGAAAGAAAATCAAACGTCTAATGACACAGTAATGGAACTGAAAAGAGTTCCCAAAAAGTTCTTCTGAAATTATTTCACCAGAAAACACCAAGAACACCGGTCGAAGACTACTAAAGTTCCTAAATAAACGACTATACACAAACAATTAATTAGTACTTAACTTCCAATGCGCTGCTACAGCTGCAACTGGTCAGCGCGGAATGTAAACACAAGCAAGAGGTTAAGTTGCTCGATACGAAACACTCACAAATATCAGGTCACAACACAAGAAAGGCGGAGTTGAATGAAGAAACCACTAATAAGTCACTTATATAGTAAATATTATCACAAAAACCGTTAAAATATATATCTGAAACCTAAAAATATATAAAAACTTAGAGAGCGATCTCACATGCAGTCACGCGCTTATGACGTCACACCAAAGAACCTTTTCTTTCTTTTTCTTTTTTTTTTTGCGGCGTGTCTTCAAGAACAGAAAGACTCCTCAGAAGGCAGCAACTTTGCTTTTCGGCCACCAGCAAACTTCATGTTTGTGCTCGGTCAAAGACGGTCTTTGCCTTAGGAAACATGGCGTACATTAGATCGCATGGCAACATGGAAAGTCTTAGGTTGGGTAGACAAGCCGAACCGCGCAAGAACGTTGCGTCGAACACCATCGTCCTACACAACTGGTACAACATGATAAAGCAGCAGTAACAGAGCATTGCTTAAACACGGGGTGTCGTATGTTGCATGAAAAGACTGAAATTTTATCCCCAGCCTCATCTTTCTCGGACTGTGTTTTTTTTTTCCTTTATTGGCAGCAGGTTAGTACGCTGCTCTTCAGCCTACAGAATTTCTAAAATGTAAGAAGAAGATAAGAAACAATAAAAGCAGGCGATAAAACGGTGACTTAAATAAAAAACGGTGGAAAATTGTGGAATGTTAAAACATAAAAAAAGGGTTGGCGATGCTAATAAAATACACAGGAAGCAGACAGGTAAAATAGTAGACAGACAATTAAAAAACATGGCGACTGTCTGGTTATATAAAAATCACACCCAGCGACAATATGATTTCCGTTCACAACACTTCGGAAAAGACGGACAACACTTAATACTCCCTGGAAACACAGCACAAAAAAGTCGGCGCGAAGATGACACATCACAGCCAAGGGCAGATGGGAGGGAGGGGGTGGGGAATGGACAGATGAGGGAAAAAAAGAAGGGAGGAGAGGAAAAACGAAAAAACGAAGGGGGGGAGGACCGATGGAGGGATAGGAGTCGTAGGGGGGGGGGGGGGGCTAGGCAGACGCGAGAGGGAATTGGGAAAGGCAGAGGATGGAAATGCAAAAGGACTCGGGGTAGAGAAGGGAGGCAGAGATGGGGCTGTGTTGTCTTTTTTTCTCCTTTATTGAGTTTCGATTCCCCCTGAAGGGGGCGGGCTGGCAGCAGCTTATTATGACGCTCTTCAGCCTACAGAATTTGTTTTAAAAAGATGAAGATAATAAAAAATAACAGTTGGCGATAAAATCGGTGACTTAAAGGTAAAATGGCAGAAAATTCTGGAACTCAAAACATAAAACACAGGGTTGATGATGCTAATAAAATACACAGGAAGCAGAAAAATAATAGACAGGCAATCAAAAAACACGGCGACAGTCTGGTTTCTGTTCGCGAGAGATATAAAATGCACACCCAGCGACAGCATGATTTCTTTGCAAAAACAGACATAATGTCTTATGGGATAACAGCAATCAGTTATTTTATAATGTTACTTAAAATCCGTCTTGATTGCAAATTTTTTTTTATTATTCATATGACCGGTTTCGGTTCATTCAGAACCATCTTTACATCTGATATTTCAGTTACAGAAGTAACCCGTCCAAATCCAGCAACTTTCACATGCTATGTCACAAATGTGACGTAGAATGTGAAAGTTGCTGGATTTGGACGGGTTACTTCTGTTTTTTTAGTAACAGCATAATTTCTGTTCGCAACACTGTGGAAAGACGCACAAACACTAAACACTCACTTAAACACTGCACTAAAAGTTGGCACAAATATGACATACCACAGCCGAGAGCAGGTGGGGGGAAACTGGACAGATGATGGGAAAAAAGGGGGGAAGGAGAGGAAAAGTGAAGGGGGGGGAGGGGGGAAAGGAGCCAATGGAAGATGAGGATCCATAAGAGAGGTGGGGGGTGCTGAGCAGACATTCCAGGGAGTGGGGAAGGCAGAGGAGGGGAATAAAAAAGGACTTGGGGGGGGGGGGGAGAAAGGAGATAGGGAGAGGTTAGGTGGGAAGAAAACACAGGATGGAAGGGGGGAGGAAGAGGAAGCCCAGGGAAAAAACGAAGGAATGGAGGGGGGTGAAGATCAGAGTTGATAGGAGGGATAAATTGATGGAGAGAGGACGTCATATGGGAGGGGGAGTTGATGGAAGCCACCTTGGGAAGGGAGATGTAGGGTGTAGAGATGGAGGGTAGGGGGGACACAACAGTGAAGAGGTGGCAGGGGGCGGGGATGGGAGAGGAGGCTGTGTTGTTAAGGCGGCCATAC
The DNA here is from genome assembly GCF_021461395.2 of Schistocerca americana. Classification (NCBI taxonomy): domain Eukaryota; kingdom Metazoa; phylum Arthropoda; class Insecta; order Orthoptera; family Acrididae; genus Schistocerca; species Schistocerca americana. Next base: position 12,489,834 of record NC_060120.1, on the reverse strand, counting down.
ATATCCCTACTGCAGACCATCTTATCCACAGGGATGCAGGATTTCAACAAAGAGCAGCCTGGAATCCAGTACAGGTTGCCATTAAATCAAAACACGGAAAACAAGAACTTCCAATTCGTGACTCGACGCAATGCACTGCCGAGATTTAATTCAGCTTTTAACCGCAGGAGCGCTCGGTAGCACAGTCCTTGCCCCCAGCGCACGCGCGGAAGACCTTTCTGCGACTCCCAGCAGAGGGCACCAGGAGCGTCGCGTTACTCCAACCGCGAGCGTCTTCCCGTGCATGCGTAGTGCCTGCTCAAATTCCGACAAATTCTGGCGTCGCCGCGCCGTTATATGTTCCTTAAACCTGGCAAACCGCCGTCCGCCGTATCCTCCTACCGTCCCATCAGCCTTACCTCGGTCTTCAGCAAGGTCCTGGAATCTATCCTCACCCGACGCATCCACCAGCATCTCCGCCAGCACCGCCTCCTTCCCGTTATCCAGTGTGGCTTTCGGCCGTCCCTCTCTTCCGACGACCTTCTCCTTCACCTCACTCTTCTCCTTTCCGACCAGCTTAATTCCCGTCGCTCCGCAATCTTCCTCTCCCTGGACCTCGAACGAGCTTATGACCATGTATGGCATTCCGGTTTCCTCTTCAAGCTCCAAACGTTCGCCCTTCCCATTAACTACGTCCGTCTGATCGGCTCCTTTCTCTCCGGCCGTCCTTCCTATGTCACCATCCATAACACAGATTCCTACACCTTTTTCCCCTCTGCCGGTGTGCCCCAAGGCTCCGTCCTCATCGTACCTTTTGTACACAGCGGACATGCCGCCACCGTCATCCCCCGTCCACCTTCTCCAGTTTACCGATGACACCACCTTCTTTGCCCTTGCCCCCACCCTGCAGCGCTCCCAACATCTTCTCCAATCCCATCTTGACCAGTTCACCGCTTGGTGCAACCAATGGTTGCTCAAGGACAATCCCTCGAAAACCCAGGCGATCATTGTAGGCAAAACCACCCCTTCCTTCCGCCTCCTTGATTTCCATCTCACCGTCTATGGCCATCTACATCTACATCTACATTTATACTCCGCAAGCCACCCAACGGTGTGTGGCGGAGGGCACTTTACGTGCCACTGTCATTATCTCCCTTTCCTGTTCCAGTCGCGTATAGTTCGCGGGAAGAACGACTGTCTGAAAGCCTCCGCGCGCTCTCGAATCTCTCTAATTTTACATTCGTGATCTCCTCGGGAGGTATAAGTAGGGGGAAGCAATATGTTCGATACCTCATCCAGAAATGCACCCTCTCGAAACCTGGCGAGCAAGCTACACCGCGATGCAGAGCGCCTCTCTTGCAGAGTCTGCCACTTGAGTTTATTAAACATCTCCGTAACACTATCACGGTTACCAAATAGCCCTGTGACGAAACGCGCCGCTCTTCTTTGGATCTTCTCTATCTCCTCCGTCAGACCGATCTGGTACAGATCCCACACTGATGAGCAATACTCAAGTATAGGTCGAATGAGTGTTTTGTAAGCCACCTCCTTTGTTGATGGACTACATTTTCTAAGCACTCTCCCATTGAATCTCAACCTGGTACCCGCCTTACCAACAATTAATTTTATATGATCATTCCACTTCAAATCGTTCCGCACGCATACTCCTAGATATTTTACAGAAGTAACTGCTACCAGTGTTTGTTCCGCTATCATATAAACATACAATAAAGGATCCTTCGTTCTATGTATTCGCAATACATTACATTTGTCTATGTTAAGGGTCAGTTGCCACTCCCTGCACCAAGTGCCTATCCGCTGCAGATCTTCCTGCATTTCGCTACAATTTTCTAATGCTGCAACTTCTCTGTATACTACAGCATCATCCGCGAAAAGCCGCATGGAACTTCCGACACTATCTACTAGGTCATTTATATATATTGTGAAAAGCAATGGTCCCATAACACTCCCCTGTGGCACGCCAGAGGTTACTTCAACGTCTGTAGACGTCTCTCCATTGATAACAACATGCTGTGTTCTGCTTGCTAAAAACTCTTCAATCCAGCCACACAGCTGGTCTGATATTCCGTAGGCTCTTACTTTGTTTATCAGGCGACAGTGCGGAACTGTATCGAACGCCTTCCGGAAGTCAAGAAAAATAGCATCTACCTGGGAGCCTGTATCTAATATTTTCTGGGTCTCATGAACAAATAAAGCGAGTTGGGTCTCACACGATCGCTGTTTCCGGAATCCATGTTGATTCCTACATAGTAGATTCTGGGTTTCCAAAAACGACATGATACTCGAGCAAAAAACATGTTCTAAAATTCTACAACAGATCAACGTCAGAGATATAGGTCTATAGTTTTGCGCATCTGCTCGACGACCCTTCTTGAAGACTGGGACTATCTGTGCTCTTTTCCAATCATTTGGAACCCTCCGTTCCTCTAGAGACTTGCGGTACACGGCTGTTAGAAGGGGGGCAAGTTCTTTCGCGTACTCTGTGTAGAATCGAATTTGTATCCCGTCAGGTCCAGTGGACTTTCCTCTATTGAGTGATTCCAGTTGCTTTTCTATTCCTATCGCCCTCACTCCCACCCTTAAGTACCTTGGCGTCACCCTCGACCGTCGGCTCTCCTGGACTCCCCATCTCCGGACAATCCAATCCAAGGCATGCTCCCAACTCCGTCTCCTCGAGCTCCTTTCCGGCCGTATGTGGGGTCTGGACCCCTCCACCATCCTCCAAACCTGTAAATCCCTCATCCACCCTATCCTTTGTTATGTCCATGCGGCCTGGGTCTCCGCCCCCCCCCCCCCTACCTTTTATAAATCCCTCCAAATCCTTGAACGCCATGCTCTCTGCCTCGCCTATTGCACCCGTCTCCCCTCCCCCATGTGGATCCTGTATGATCTCATCCCCTTCCCCCCACCTCCTCCTTTTCCTTGAAAGGATATGGATCCTGTACGCCTCCTGCCAACTCGATCCTCCTCATCCGCTTGTCTCACCCATCCTCTCCCACCCCCGCCCGCTGCCGTGCCTGTATTCCCACATCCCACCCGGTCTCCATCTCTCCACCCTCCTTACCCTCTCCCAAGGTGGCTTCCGCCAGCTCCCCCTCCCCGATGATGTCCTCCTCCCCTCCATCTACCCCTCCTATCAACTTTGATCCTTCCCACCCCCACTTCCTGTGTCCTTTCCCTTAGGCACACTCCCTCCCATCTCTTTCCTTTTCCCCCATCCCCTCCTTCCACCCCTCTTCCCCCGGGCTTCCCCACTCCCTTCCTCCCTTTCCTCTATCTCCCATGCCCTTGGCATCTGCTCTCCCCTCTCCCTCTCCCACCCCCCCCACCTCCTCCTCTCTTGGCAGGTCCCCGGACTCGTACACGGTTAGTGATCACAGAACGCCCCGTGTTCTGTGTGTGGCGTCGTTTTGTGCTTAAGTGGTTCAGTGCTATTAGTTTTGTGCACCTACGTTCACGTGTGACAATTGTCGTTTCTGTCTGTGTCCAAGTGTCTGAACAATTTTATCTTGGACTCTACGCCCGCGAACGGCACCTTGTATTTTAAAAAGTGTTTGTCTCCGTTTATATGTCCACCATCCTTTTTCTCTAATTGTCTTCATTGTATCTTTGTGTTTCTCTGCGGCCAAAGAGTGGCGTAGTATGCTGCTGCAGGCCTGCCTCTATACAGGTTTCAAAATGACAATAAAGAGAAAAAAAAAGTGCGGTTATCATCAGTCGCGTCTTGCAGCAGTGACAGCAGCAACTACCACCGCATAAAAATGTCGAGCAGTTGCATCGACGAAATATTATGCGATTTACACAGTACGATCTGGCGGCAGACCTGCGAAGTGTATTCACAAAGAAAGAAGGAAAGAATGAATAGTCACATATTATGCTGACGTTATTACCAAATTGGTCCACACACGATTAACATGCTCTTTTTTTGTTGGCTGCCGACGGACAAACATCGACAGACATGCATCGGACAATGAAAGATGTGTATGGGGCAGTCTGTCGAAGATTAACGTTGTAGGATGGTTCGTGAAGTTCCGTGCTTGTCACGATTCGACAAAAGACGCCGGTCGAGCAGTGAAGCCAACTGAGGTGGGACACAGCTGAGCCCCCCGTACCATAGTCCTGGTCTCTAGCCGTGCGTTTATCACGCCTTCGGTGCCTTAGAAAAGGCCCTGAAGGGTCGACGATTTCTGTCGGACGAGAATGGGCAACAGGCAGTTGCAGACCTCTTTACGCGGCAGGACACGCTGTTTTCGGTAAGGGGTATTTTCAATATGGTGTGTCGGCGGGAAGTCTGCCTCAGTGTTCATGAAAATTGTCCCTCATCGTCATACCTATTCTGGACTGTATGGCCGACGAACGGAAACTTTTTAATCACCTCTTATGACATGCTAACCGTTATTAATGTCAGGTAAAAGATATTGAACGCCAGGTTGGATTTAGCTGAGGACCTGCTGGGCTCTTCCTAACTCAAATTTATCTATAAGTAAGAACAAATAAAATAAATAGCTTCTTCAAAAGCCATGCAAAACTAAATTCAATTGAAGATTCAAATATCCATTTATTGTTATGATCGGAAATGCTAGAGTATCGCTTACGACACAAATTGTCGCATACTTGGTAACAAAAAATTTTCCACACGTATTAAAACTACTGTTAGGCAGCAAAAGGTAACTGCAGTAAGAATTCTACGTTTTGTCTGTAAATAAGATCGTCTGTTCCGTAGATATTACGAAGCCATGTACGACTAAATACTTTACGCCTAACATAAAAGTGTTGCCAGGCCGTTTAATCTGTTTTTGAAACGGAAGTGGCGACGCAAGCACAAAAGTTAGAAGATTGAAACCCAAAAAATTTTTTTCCATAGAACTGAATGCAGCTAAGCAACGACAAGGTAGTGTCTTATCGAATAAGGAGTGTAAGTAGGCTGTTTAGGTTTTTATGTTGGTAACGTCACGTAGCACTCTGTATAATAATCACTGACTGTGCTGTGTGCAGCCTGTGGCTGGTTTGCATTGTTGGAATATTCGCTGTTGTAGTGTTGGACAGTTGGATGTGAACAGCGCGTAGCGTTGCGCAGTTGGAGGTGGTGAGCGGCCAGCTGTGGTGAATGTCGGGAGAGACATGGCGGAGTTTTGAGAGCGGATGATCTGAACGTTTGTCCATCAGAAAGAGTAAATTTGTAAGACTGGATGTCATGAACTGATATGTATATGATGACTTTTGAACACTATTAAGGTAAATACATCGTTTGTTCTCTATCAAAACCTTTCATTTGCTAACTATGCCTATCAGTAGTTAGTGCCTTCAGTAGTCAGAATCTTTTATGTAGCTGGCAGAATTGGCGCTTCCTGTATTGCAATAGTTCGAGTAATGAAGATTTTTGTGAGGTAAGTGATTTGTGAAAGGTATAGGTAATTGTTAGTCAGAGCCATTCTTTTGTAGTGTGGGGCGGCGGGTGGAATAATAGAATAAATGTTTTCTATTAATGCTGTTTGCCGTTCTCAACACTGGGTCTCTAACTACAATATTGGCAACCAGAAAGTGATTAGCAAAACGTGAAGCCTGTAATTAGAATTCCTAGTGCCCACTTCATCTGAGAAATACATTTATAGCTACAGCTTTTACCTCTGAGGAATTAGGAGATTGTCTGGGATTCATAATCAAAAACCATTCTCTCTAAAATGTTCACTATATTCTGAGAGTCACAGACCAAAAAGAATCCACACAATCCAACTACCAGAGCAGTTAAGAGTGTAATGCGCTGATACATCTATAACTGTTCAAATCAAATGTTTAAGTGAATGCTCGCCTTAATTTGATGGTAATGTTCATCAAACGCCACGCTAATAATGGTAGGATGTCTGTCCTGCGGCGGCACATGAAAATACGACATACGCAAACTGAAGATAGATCATTAACGCCATCCCAAAATTAACACTTCACTCGAAAACGATTTCATGGTTACGCGTATCCCGAGTAACTTATTACTGCATCCGAGGCTGTTTCGAGGCTGTTTATAGCAGTGATACCGACGCGACGCGACTCCCGACACAGATGGTGCGCTAATCAGTGTCTGGAGAGAACTGGGGCCTTTTTTTTTCGCGCAGCATTCTTACATATAAAGCCGCGGTGCGGACGGCTAAGGGAACGCCTGATCAAATCGGCTCTCCCGACTAGCCGCTGGGCTAGTAATGCACCACTTTAAGTTATCGAATAAATCATAGCTTCTTTTGCTGATGGCCTTTGAAGCTCTCAATTTAAATGTGCAATCAGCACACAGGTAAGTAATCATAATAAAAGTCTGACGTGGCTAAGTCAAATATTTTGGGCGAGAGAATTAATTTACACTACATGCAGTAGACGAGCTCTGAACTTGCTCTTCGGAGATACGCTATAGCTATAGTTTTATAGTTATTCTGTTGAAACTTCTCACATTTTTGTGATTATAGCGGATCTCCCTTCTACTTAAATTTAAACATCCTAGCTTCATTTATTCGCCTACTTAATCTATCTTGCTTCCTTAATTTCTAAGACAAAATCCAGAAAATCATGAATTTCAACTAAAATTTTAATTTGTGAGATCCAGAATACTGTTTCTACTAAATAATTATGCAAAAGGAATCTAAATGTAAATTTTTTAGTTTCTAGCTATTTTCTGTTGCGCCAATGATTTTTACAGAAAAACATCCAAATTTCGAAAATGGTTAAAGTTATTGAACTGATATTCAACACATATTGATTTAGTATTACTCCTGACACGCTAGAAACGTTTCAGGTTATTTACTTGATTTTTAAAGTATTGCACAACATTTGTGACGACAGAGCTAGTTACGGCGGACTGGCACTTAATCCTCTTTTTCCAGAACATCGGTAATTTTTTTTTTTTTTTAAATTTGTAGTAAGTTCCTATGGGACCAAACAGCTGACGTCATCGGTCCCTAGGCTTACACACTACTTAACCTAACTTAACTTACGCTAAGGACAACACACACACACCCATGCCCGAGAGGGGACTTGAACCTCCGACGGGGGGAGCCGCGCGAACTGTGGCAAGGCGCTCAAACCCGCGCGGCTATTTCGCGCGACAAAGAGAACACCGGCAGCATTGCCCTTGTTCTCCTGATCTACCTGTAAGTGAACGTAAAGCAGCCCTCTCTTCTGCTGTTATGTTACTCTTGACTGGACCACAGGTTCGAGTCCCCTCTCGGGCATGGGTGTGTGTGTGTTGTCCTTAGCGTAAGTTAAGTTAGGTTAAGTAGTGTGTAAGCCTCGGGACCGATGACGTCAGCTGTTTGGTCCCATAGGAACTTACCACAAATTTAAAAAGAAAAAAACAAAACAAATTACCGATGTTCTGGAAAAAGAGGATTAAGGTCAAAGGAAGCAGAGATTACTATCTGGTTCGGCGTATCACGCGATCGTTGCTGACCCCACAACAAACTGTTGACGGAAAAATTGACAGTTTCCTGAAGAAAAATTCCTTTTCACAGGAAACTGTCAAGAGCTTAATGTGCTGTTCCCCCTAGGTTATGTGGCCAGAAGGGTATTCGGCGAATTTCTTACGTCGATTACAGTGACAAAAATAGTTAATTACCTGGTTGGCCATTACTTTTCTGTCCTTTGAAAAAAACTGATGTTTTGATATTTTACAGCTCTCATTCCAGTATTAAAGTCTGTAATTGTGACACTAAATATGTTAGGGCCAGACGACTGTTGACATATGTTAGATGTTTAATTTCTCAGTATGAGTGAATTCTCTTTCTGTTAAATGGCTGTCAATTGGCTGTTACTTCTATGGCGAAGTAAGGATTCCAATTTGTGACCCTTTAAGTTACAATGTAGTCCCTTTGTGTAGCAGATTTTTCACATAAATATGCCAGGGTCACAGTTGTAGAGTGTGGACACTTTTGAATCTGATATTCTAGCAGGTTCTAAGGTGCCCTCTCTCTTCAGTCGTGTTCCTCTATGTGATTCGTTACGGTTAGCTCAGTTTAGGCTTGGTGTTGAATTAACGGACCTATTTCGACACATTTTGACTTCCACACACCTTTTGTACAACGACCGTTACAACGAGCAGACAGATGGAGTTGCGAGGGGAAGCCCGTTTGTTTAAAAAAGACTTCGAGGAACGTGCCTTGGAATTAGCGGCTTTGAAACCTGACTGGTTTTTTCGATATATGTAGGTGGTATTTTTGTTGTTTGGCGCCATGAGAGAATTTGAATGACTTTTGAGAACACATGACTTCAGTCCACCCGAACATTTTTTTCACTATGGGAGGGGAAAATAACGGCTGCCGGCACTTTCTTGATCTATTTGATCAGGAGGAAGGATGATGGTTGGTTGCAACATGCTTTTTATTGAAGCCTAGGCACACTGACTTGTATGTGCACGTTGAAAGTTGTCAGCACCAGCCGATGTGGCCGAGCGGTTCTAGGCGCTTCAGTCTGGAACCGCGCGACCGCTACGGTCGCAGGTTCGAATCCTGTCTCGAGCATGGATGTGTGTGGTGTCCTTAGGTTAGTTAGGTTTAAGTAGTTTTAAGTCTAGGGGACTGATGATGTCATAAGTTAAGTCCCATAGTGCTCAGAGCCATTTAGCCAAAGTTGTCATCGGACGGCTAAGCGTGAAGAGGTGCTTCTTACCTCTATTCACAAGACCACGTCATTTCATACCCTGAGGATTTGTTAGCTGAGTTCAAATGGTTCAAATGGCTCTGAGCACTATGGGACTTAACTTCTGAGGTCATCAGTCGCCTAGAACGTAGAACTACTTAAACCTAACTAACCTAAGCACATCACACACATCCATGCCCGTGGCAGGATTCTAACCTGCGACCGTAGCGGTCGAGCGGTTCCAGACTTGTTAGCTGAGTTAATCGATCTTGACATCACATTCTGTCAGAATAGATACAGTGAAAGACATATCGCACGGACGTTGCACTATAGGCCAATCTTGCACCGTGTGACAGATGATAATACTGAGTTGGCATGAAGATCTACGGCCTTTCTGCCTTACGCGAGTAGCATCTCAAACACGATTGGTCGTATTTTGCGGAAATATTATGTGAAATTTATTTTCACGCCTCCATATAAGATTATGTTCCGTTTACGTTCCGCCAATGATAATCTTGGTTTGCTTAAGTAGGGTGTTTACCGTATTCCTTGAAATTGTGGCCTGTCGTATATTGGTCAGGCCATCAGGACCATGGAGGACCGGTCTACTATCATAATCGTCACACCCCTAGTGGTTAGCCGGCCGAAGTGGCCGTGCGGTTAAAGGCGCTGCAGTCTGGAACCGCAAGACGGCTACGGTCGCAGGTTCGAATCCTGCCTCGGGCATGGATGTTTGTGATGTCCTTAGGTTAGTTAGGTTTAACTAGTTCTAAGTTCTAGGGGACTAATGACCTCAGCAGTTGAGTCCCATCGTGCTCAGAGCCATTTGAACCTAGTGGTTAGCACTGCTGCCTCTGAACCATCGGGTCGCGGGTCCGACTCTGCGCCCGGGGCTGTGTATTAATGTTGTCCTCATCATTTCCTCGTCATTCAGGAAATGGCGAGACTGTAATGTGGAAAGATGGTGAATTTGTACGGGCGTTGATAACAACGCTGTTGAGTGTGCCCACAAACCAAAATCATCATCATCATACAACAGCCGAGCAAATCTGTTATTGCGGAATATTATCTTGGTACCGATCATCCTGTGGAATATAACAACGCGGAGATTCTGTCCTGCACTTCCAGGTGTTGGGATACTGTTATTAAGGAAGCAATTGAGATTAAATTAGCAAGTAACCTTGGAAATAGAGATGGAGGTTTTAGCTTAAATTTTACTAGGAATCTTGCTCTTTCCCTTGTCAAAAACAGAGGGATAGAGTTAATGCTACCTCACCTGCTGATTAGTAATTTTTCACTATCAACAACTCCTGACTTCTGTCACCTGCGGTTGTGTAGTAGCGCTAGTATTTGAAGTGTGTGTGTGTGTGTGTGTGTGTGTGTGTGTGTGTGTGTGTGTGTTTTATCTTACCGGAATTTCTCTGGAATCCGTCTCTTTAAACTCACTTCCACAGCTTTAAACTTACTTGCTGCAATTTTTCCTTGAAAATGGCAGGGTAGTCACCTGGCAAAAATCGTCGGCTGTCGATAACGTCACCCATCTTCATTCCCGTAAGTTATCTGAACGTTGTACGCGCCGGGAGATACTGACATTAATGACGATGATGTCATGCAATCCTTCGGAGTGACATTGATAAGAAATGAGATAATCTACATTCCTGGAAATTGAAATAAGAACACCGTGAATTCATTGTCCCAGGAAGGGGAAACTTTATTGACACATTCCTGGGGTCAGATACATCACATGATCACAATGACAGAACCACAGGCACATAGACACAGGCAACAGAGCATGCACAATTTCGGCACTAGTACAGTGTATATGCACCTTTCGCAGCAATGCAGGCTGCTGTTCTCCCATGGAGATGCTGGATGTAGTCCTGTGGAACGGCTTGCCATGCCATTTCCACCTGGCGCCTCAGTTGGACCAGCGTTCGTGCTGGACGTGCAGACCGCGTGAGACGACGCTTCATCCAGTCCCAAACATGCTCAATGGGGGACAGATCCGGAGATCTTGCTGGCCAGGGTAGTTGACTTACACCTTCTAGAGCACGTTGGGTGGCACGGGATACATGCGGACGTGCATTGTCCTGTTGGAACAGCAAGTTCCCTTGCCGGTCTAGGAATGGTAGAACGATGGGTTCGATGACGGTTTGGATGTACCGTGCACTATTCAGCGTCCCCTCGACGATCACCAGTGGTGTACGGCCAGTGTAGGAGATCTCTCCCCACACCATGATGCCGGGTGTTGGCCCTGTGTGCCTCGGTCGTATGCAGTCCTGATTGTGGCGCTCACCTGCACAGCGCCAAACACGCATACGACCATCATTGGCACCAAGGCAGAAGCGAATCTCATCGCTGAAGACGACACGTCTCCATTCGTCCCTCCATTCACGCCTGTCGCGACACCACTGGAGGCGGGCTGCACGATGTTGGGGCGTGAGCGGAAGACGGCCTAACGGTGTGCGGGACCGTAGCCCAGCTTCATGGAGACGGTTGCGAATGGTCCTCGCCGATACCCCAGGAGCAACAGTGTCCCTAATTTGCTGGGAAGTGGCGGTGCGGTCCCCTACGGCACTGCGTAGGATCCTACGGTCTTGGCGTGCATCCGTGCGTCGCTGCGGTCCGGTCCCAGGTCGACGGGCACGTGCACCTTCCGCCGACCACTGGCGACAACATCGATGTACTGTGGAGACCTCACGCCCCACGTGTTGAGCAATTCGGCGGTACGTCCACCCGGCCTCCCGCATGCCCACTATACGCCCTCGTTCAAAGTCCGTCAACTGCACATACGGTTCACGTCCACGCTGTCGCGGCATGCTACCAGTGTTAAAGACTGCGATGGAGCTCCGTATGCCACGGCAAACTGGCTGACACTGACGGCGGCGGTGCACAAATGCTGCGCAGCTAGCGCCATTCGACGGCCAACACCGCGGTTCCTGGTGTGTCCGCTGTGCCATGCGTGTGATCATTGCTTGTACAGCCCTCTCGCAGTGTCCGGAGCAAGTATGGTGGGTCTGACACACCGGTGTCAATGTGTTCTGCTTTCCATTTCCAGGAGTGTATATCAGCTACTTGCAACTGGCCTATTATCATTCTACCGTTCTACAGAAGTCCCTGTAAACGCCAGTCATTCTCCAATTGAAGAGATGAACCGTAGTTATACGGAACGTATCAGCGGTGGCTTCCAAAGTCCGCCTGCAGACATTGCCAGCTATACGATCTTTCGCTTGTTGACCGTTTTTAGAAGTGCAGTTCACCTGGAGTAAATAATATGTTTTTGAGTATTCACAGTTATAGTACTAACACGTTCCCTGGAGTAGACAGTTATTTTAACACTTTATTATCACAATGGAAACGATCAGTTTCTTCCAAACAATTACAAACATCCGATTTAGGATGTAGCTCGCAGTTTACCCTGATCTACGTGGAATCAACTTACACAGACAAAAAATAGTTAATTACGTTGTTTGCTATTACTTTCTTGTACTTTAGGAAATGCTGATGTTTCGATATTTTACAGTTCTCAGTCCAGTCTATGAGTGTCACACCAAAAATGTTAGGGCGAGGCAACTATTGATTTACAAGGAGATCGCACTGTTATTAATGACGCAGAAAATTGTTGTTTAATTTCTCAGTTTGTGTGAATTCTCATTCTGTTATGTGACTCTCAAGTGGCTGTTACTTCTACGGCAGAACAAGGGCTCCAATTTGCGACCTTATAAGTATTATTATAATCTCTTTGTGCAGCAGATTTTCATACAAATATGCCAAGGTTATAGCTGTAGAGTGTGGGATTTTTTGCAAATGAGTGGCCATATTGTCTTATCGTTAAAGCGTTTTGTTAACAGTAGCAGCTTGTTGGATGCAGGCGTCACTCTATTATCCACATATGAAAAACCTAGGTCCACGTTATGTACACGGATAATGCTACAGTCTGAATTTTCAACTAGACATCTAAAGATTAAAATTTGATGTTAGTACCTAAACGCTACTGCTGGCTTGTTTTACATGTCATATTGGTGCACGACATGTTGTGCCTAAAATTATTCCACCTGGAAACAGAATCAGAAAATGATGAGCTCGCGGCTTTGTTTAGTGACTAATGCTTTTCGTGTGGACTATGTTTACTTTTGAAACGACACTGCAGACCTGATTTCTCTAAAACTGTAATATCTCACGGAATAATTATTTTCACCGTGTAAAAGGTTTACTCAGTTTTAAAATAATGAAAGTGAACAGCCTTATAGCTTTATTAAATATTTTATAAACGCACTTGCAGCTCCTCCCCAACGCAATATCTTGCAGTGGAACAAGAGAATGTACCGTTACGTTGTTTCCAATTACTTACGCAGTATTCCAATACGCTGCACTTTCTGCAACAAGTTTACTGCAGCACGAGCTAAGCTTCTAATTTTTGACATTTCATTTGGCCGCGTGTTCTTCTCGCAAAAGAGGAAACACATTTATAGTTAAACAAATCGTATCAAAATATTATGAGATATTTAATGTCCTACTGCATCAAAACGGAAAACTTTCGTAACATTCTAACTACAGAAACAACCAAATATGCACTTCAGCTTCACAGAGATGCTTCTAAAATGACATCTGCTGAGTTTCCACACATAGCGAATTTTTTTATTTATTACGAAATGTATAATATGGGTCTGCACATATAAGATTAGAGTTTGCTGTCACCGTTGAACGAAGGTAGTTGTACTTGTACGGCAGTATTAAAGAGCATTTATGTCAACACGTGTTTCACGCAGTTTAAAATTCTGAGGTTAATAATCAACCTCCGAGCCAGGTTTTTAGGTGCAAATGAAAAAGCGCTATTAGTTTCAGGAAAATGTATGAAACTTCTAGTATACTATCTGCAATACAAGTATTGCAATATTTATATAATATTTGCTGTAGCAGTGAGGAATATTTTCCCGACTACGTACTAGTCTAGTTGAAGTTACGTCGTGAAGACGAAACTGTGAATAAAGTTACGGGGTGTGGGGATCCTGAACAATCTTCATCAAATTATCCCGCTAAGAGGAAGGAAATTTTTTTTTCGTATCCAGTGAGACAAAAAACAACTTTTTTTGCTTTATTGTTATTTTAATACCTTATACAAAAGGTGGACCGGCAGCGGAAATATTACGCCGCTCTTCGGCCACAGACAGTACAAATAGAAACAAGGAAGACACAGAAAAACAAAACATAATGGTGGACAAAAAACAGTAGACACATCAGTAAGAAACACGGAGCCCTTCACAGGCGTAGTAAAATAAAAAACGGTCAGCACTGTACACCAACACTGATGACTGGGATGACACATGTGAGCGATGGAGCGTGGGCAGTGAAAACACTGAAGTACTAACACGAAGAACCTATGGCGATGATCTCTGGCGCGCGAATGTTCACTTGACGTGTGCGACTCTGGGGACCTTACAAAAGGGGAAAAGATGGGGGAGGAGGGAAAGGGGAGAGTGTAGATGCCAGTGGCAGAGGAGTTGGGAGAGGGAGGGAAGAAGGTACGGGGGTTGGGCGAAGCCTGGGGGGGAGGAGGGGGATGAAGGGAGGAGGGAGAGAGGGTGCCCTAAGGAAAAGAAAAAACAGGGTGAGGAAGGGGAGGATCAAAGTTGGTAGGATGGGTAGATAGAGGGGATGAGGGCATCTTCAGGGACGGGGAGTTGGTGAAAGCCACCTTGGGCCAGGGTATGGAGAGTGGAGAGCTGGAGAGCAGGTGGGATGTGGGAATGCAGGCACAGCAGCGGTCAGGGGTAGGAGAGGATGGGAGAGACAAGCGGGTGAGGGGGATCAAGTTTGCGGGAGGTGTAGAGGATCTGTATCTGTTTGAGGAAAAGGAGGAGATGCGGGAATGGAACAAGGTCATTTAGGATCCGTGTGGGGGAGGGGAGATGGATGCGATAGGTGAGGCGGAGCGCATGGCGTTCTAGGATTTGAAGGGATTTGTAAAAGGTAGGAGGGCCGGAGATCCAGGCAGGATGATCGTAGCAGAGGATAGGGTGGATAAGGGATTTATAAGTTTGAGGGATGGTGGAGGGGTCCAGACCCCATGTGCGACCAGAAAGGAACTTGAGGAGACAGAGTCGAGAGCGTGCCTTGGCTTGGATAGTCCGGAGATGGGGGGTCCAGGAGAGGCGACGGTCAAGGGTGACGCCAAGGTACTTAAAGGTGGGGGTGAGGGCGATAGGACGGCCATAAATGGTGAGATAGAAGTCGAGGAGACGGAAGGAAGGGGTGGTTTCTGGGTCTTGGAACGATTCACCCTGAGCAACCACTGGTTACACCAAGTGGTGAACTGGTCAAGATGGGATTGGAGAAGGTGTTGGGAGCATTGCAGGGTGTGGGCGAGGGCCAGGAAGGCGGTGTCATCGAGGTACTGGAGAAGGTGGATGGGGGGTGAAGGCGGCGGCATGTCCGCTGTATACTGAAGGTATAGAAGAGGGAAGAGGACGGAACCTTGGGGCACACTGACGGATGGGTTGAAAATGTAGGGATCGGTGTTATGGATGGTGACGTAGGAAGGACGTTGGGAGGAAAGGACCGGATCAGACGGACGTAGTTGATAGAAAGGGCGAGGGTTTGGAGCTTGAAGAGGAGACCGGAATGCCACACACGGTCGTAGGAGCGTACAAGGTCGAGGGAGTGGAAGACGGCGGAGCGACGGGAGTTGAGCTGTTCAGAGAGGGGGATGAGTGAGGTGAAGGAGATGGTCATCAGTAGAGAAGGACGGCCGAAAGCCACTCTAGGTAACGGGAAGGAGGCGGTGCTGGCGGGGTAAAAATCAACCACAATCTAATAATTTATTCGGAAAAAGCGGCAGCAGTTATCAGCTTTAGGCTACGAAAATCTTCAGTTTGGCACACACAGTTAATTTTATTTTACTTCGTGTTCGTTTAGAATGGTATATCAAGGAGTAGTACCACAGTTAAATTATTTCATCTCTGCAAACATAAGTGATATTGCTATTAATTTCAGTGAAATACAGGTGAAATCACAACTATCCGGAAATGCATCGTTGGCGCTGACCTCGTGACGTGTGCGTTTTGTGTGTTACAGTACACGGCAAAGTGGAATCCAGAATGGGACACTTCTGCAAACCAGGTGAGAACCTTCGTTAGATGGAGTGATAATGCTCTGAAGGGGTCGTTTGTAGCTCAAGTCATTTATATTTTAAAAAAGCTGTTGTAAATATGTAGAAGAATTAAATGTTGCTCTTATATCTACGAGTGTAAGCAACAGAAAATCTGTGGAAGCGACAACATCAATTTACAACTAATGCTGTTCTGAGACGTAACTCTTGAATCATTGTACTTGCAACTACATATTATGAACACAATTAAAAGTACCGTACTGAAGAATGAAACAAAACAAAATTCAATTAAGTTGTAAGGAAGCTTTAATACCAGGTAACATAGACTGGGGGTATTGGTTCATTTCTGCCTTTGACAGCAATTTGACATTGATAAATACAGTGATGTATGAATATAAAAACTAAACGGAAGAAATGAAAAGTAATTTATTTTTCCTCCGTGATTTATCGGAGCCTCCTGGATGACAGGGAGCATTGGTGTGTTTTTCCTCTCGCCTGGAATAGTTTTCTGCTCTGTTACCCAACGACAGTGCGCGCTTAGAAAAGGTGAGTTCTTTCACATAATTTGTAAAATAAATCATATAAGACTTAATCAGCAGGTCCAGTTACTTTGCTCCTCGTCAATGATTTTATCTGATTTTCTATTCAATGATCTCATCTTAGTTACTATCACTTCTGTGTTCAGTCTACGACGGAAAGGAGAAACGTTAGTACAGTTTTATTCAACGAAGTAACGTTCGAATATTGTATTTCAGTGGCTTCGATATGTTCGTCCGTTCCAACGCCAGTAAGTCTTTGACTCATTTACTGACTTAATATCAAACCCTTTTGGAAGATATCTTCACACTGGGGCATACATTTGGTCGTGTTTCTCGTTTTGCTTTCCTGGAGCTAATTTTTCCTCAGTTTATTTTCTCAGAGGATTCAGTTTGGTACAACGGAAAACCAACCAAACTCGCAGATTTCACTTGCTTATTCACTCGATGACTTGTGTCGGCCGAGACCCATTTTCAAATCATCGTAACTTATATCTCCTATCTGTATCCGCTATAACTGTTGCTTTGCACTTCATAATAAGCATACATTTTGATATGAAGTTTACATTTTCGGAAATACGATTTTGACTATCTGTTACGATTATTTGAAAATGGGTCCCGGCCCAAAACTAATCATTGAGCAAATAAGAAAAGTGGAAATTGAAACTTTGGCTGTTTTTCCTTTGTACTGATTAACAGAAGTTGCTGACCTGCAATTGTTTTTCAACTTGCGCAGAATAGATCTTCCCCCCCCCCCTCTTCCCCCTTCTAAGATTCACTCATGAGTTTCGAAAGCAGCATCTCGTATATACTAATAATAGATTTTACGCCAATCCGTGACATGTTTTTGGCCCTACTGCAGCCATGTTACAATCGTAGAGGCAAGGAATCAGAGGAGAATCTATCAATACATGTGATTTGGATTGGTTAAAAAAGGCATCAACAGTGTCTGAAGGTCATGATAAACAAGCTGAGTGCCACCAAATGTCATACAAGCATAAGACATACAGCTAATACACTTTCACATTTCAGAAACTAATGCATCCATTAATGTAGTATCTGTCTGCCGCTCTCAGGAAATAGTTCAATATGCTTCTACTAAAATCTTTGAATGTTGGAATAATAAACCAAATTGTCTGACAGGCAGAAAAACAAGTCTTAAACCAAATCTGAAATCATTCCTGCTGAACAACATATTCTATAACCGAATATTGTATAATCGCTGTTACCATGTACACTAAACGAGACACAGATGCTACTTCGTTGTTAAATTTAATTTTCACTTGGAATATGACTAGTGATGAAACCTAGTAAGTTAAGGTTTTATAAAACTGAAGCCACTATGAAACTTAATAATCTGTAAATCAGCAGCATACACACTTACACACAAACAACTCTTGTAAACATAGGCTGTTAACTGATTATTTCCACATCATTTTAACAGAAACTGTTCAGATACTCTCAGAAACATGTAATTACCCAACAATGGATTTTCTGTGCCTGATCTTATTCCTATACCGTTGACAAAAGCGAGGGCGCTCCTCGCTCTTGGTAATTGCGGATATTTATTACTTTATCAACTTTCTGCAAAGTTTCCGATATCCGATTCGTTCTAGTAATTCTTTCAAGCTCCTACAGCTTTGGAAAGAATAGTATGAAACTGTAAGTATTTGATCCAAAGTTCTACTGTATTTCAACAGGTTTTCAAAAAGGAAATCGTTCCGTCTGAACAGTTATTTCGTGAAACGATATGAGCTTCACAGGGCTTTAATTGGATTGTCCACATTGTAGTGCATCCCAAATTATCCGTTACTGATTTTGTTGACAAACAACAAGTCATGCTATATCTAAAGGTTTTTGCACTGTCAGAAAGGCTATCCTATCAGTTACATATGAGCCATCGCGAATTTAGAGCTCGTGACGAGGAAATCCGCTATGTAATCGTAGATACCACGATTCAGTACAACATTCTGCTCCTCTGCATTATACTGACAATTCCGCTGTCGTAAACCGTTGATCTACATTTTTGACTTGAGGCTGTCATACGGCTCAACAAGCGCACACTTTACCGCCGAAGCTCAAATAAAATGAATGGTAAGTCACACTCAGGATATACTTTTTGGCTTTTTTTTAAGTCATGAGGAACTGGAACTGGTTTGGTTTCTGAGTAACCACCATACATAACATATTTATAATCTTAGTATATTCTAACTCCTGTTACGTCATCAACTTGGATTATACAATAGCAGAAGTCACATTAACGTACTCTTCCACCGCGTAAAGCTATACCGTAGACTTAACTCTTCTCTTAATCTATTTAAATCCTTGTACCTTATTTGTCGATTTTTCTTTTACTTTCTTGAGCAGCAAGATACATCAAACGTTTCTTCTTCTCCGTATTTGCAATGGTCCACACTTCACTTCCATATCATACTATTCCAGACGGACACTTTCGCAAACATTTTCATGTCTTAATTTATGTCAACTTACTTGTGCTACGGTAGCTACTACTCACAAAAGTGAATAGAAGTAGAAGGTAACTAATGTAAGGGAGATTCAGGGACTTGAAAGGCTTCGGGTATTATAATTCACAAATTAAACTATTTCTCGTATGAGTCCAAGCGAATGCTGCGATCTGTCCCATCAGTGAACCACTGTAGATATCATCCACGTTTGCTTCACAAATGGAAAGGTTAGTAAACTGAAGAAAATTGAGGTAATGTACAAGATTTACTTTCATTCCAATTGATCCATAGTGAGGAGGTCCTCCAGGATGTGGAACATGTCAGAAAATCAACAATACATGACAAATATTTACAACTAAAACAAATAAGCTAATGTACCATTCCACAGGTCCCAAGTGGAATGATCGTCAGTTTTTAATGAACACTAAGAGTCATTTTACAAATACTAATGCACTGAATTTAAAATAAAAAAGTTTTTTATTTATTTATAAGGTAATACAACTACTGTAATACTTGTTTACAATGAACACATTACTGCACTGAAATGGTGCAGAAGTTAGATTATACTAACACACACACACACACACACACACACACACACACACACACACACACACACATCCACACAGACACACAAATTTTCAATGAACACATTACTGCACTGAAATTGTGCAGAAGTTATGTTGTACTTATATGCAAATCAGTTGGTTTTACTAAGAAATTCATGAATGGAGTAGAAGGAGTTGGCCACCAATAAATCCTTTAGGCTTCTCTTAAACTGAATTTCATTGGTTGTTAAGTTTTTCATGGCTGCTGGCAAGTGATTGAAAATGTGTGTTCCTGAATAATGCACACCTTTTTGTACAAGACTAAGTGACTTTAAATCCTTGTGAAGATTATTCTTATTTCTAGCATTGATTCCATGAATTGAGCTGTTGGTTTGAAAAAGTGATATATTTTTAATGACAAATTTCATTAAGCAATAAATATATTGGGAAGCAGTAGTTAGTATACCTAGTTCCCTAAACAGGCTTCTGCAGGATGTTCTTGAGTTCACACCACATATAACTCTCACTGCACGTTTTTGTGCCCGGAAAACTTTAGCTTGGCTTGATGAATTACCCCAAAAAATAATCCCATATGACATTATGGAATGAAAGTAAGCATTGTATGCCAGTTTTTTCATTTTTATATCCCCTATGTCTGACAAAATTCGCATTGCAAACGGAGATTTGTTAAGATGCTTCAGCAGTTCTGTGGTGAGCTCCTCCCAGTTGAATTTATTATCAAGCCGTAATCCCAATAATTTAACACTGTCCACTTCTTCTATCTTCTTGTCATTGTATGTTAGACATATACTCTTGGGACACCCCTTACAAGTTCTGAACTGCATGTAGTGTGTTTTTTCAAAGTTTAGTGACAAAGAATTGGCTAGGAACCAGTGATTAATGTCCACAAATATTTTATTGGCTGATCTTTCTAAGACTACACTTGATTTGCTATTTATTGCAATGTTTGTATCATCGGCAAACAAAACAAACTTGGCATCTGGTAATGTTACTGATGAAAGGTCATTGATATACACAAGAAAAAGTAAGGGCCCCAAAATGGAACCTTGTGGGACCCCACATGTAATTAGTTCCCAGTTGGATGATGCCTGATAGCTTGATACATGTCTCTTTCCTAATAACACCCTTTGTTTCCTGCCAGAGATATAAGATTTGAACCATTTTGCAGCATTTCCTGTTATACTATAATATTCTAGTTTACTTAAAAAGATATTGTGATTTACACAGTCAAATGGCTTTGACAGATCACAAAATATACCAGTTGCCTGCAATTTTTTGTCTAATGAATTAAGCACATTTTCACTGTAACTGTAGATAGCCTTCTCAATATCAGAACCTTTTAGAAATCTAAACTGTGACTTTGACAGTATGTTATTTGAGATAAGATGGTTATAAAGATGAAAGTACATTACTTTTTCGAAAATTTTTGAGAATGCTGGCAACAGTGAAACTGGACGGAAATTTGATGCTATTTCTTTATTTCCCTTCTTAAACAGTGGCTTAACTTCAGCATATTTCAGCCAATCAGGAAATATTCCACTAATAAACGACTGGTTACACAGATAGCTTAAAATGTTACTTAGCTCAGAATCACATTGTTGTATTAACTTGGTTGATATTTCATCATACCCACTAGATGTTTTTGATTTTAAAGATTTTATGATGGACATTAAAGATTTTATGATGGACATTATTTCTGTTGGGGTAGTGAGGGTCAAATTCATATTATGGAAGTTACTTGAAATGTCTGGTCTAAGGTAATCCATAGCAGCATCTACCAAACCTGACAACCCCATCTTTTCAGTAACAGTTATAAAATGTTTGTTAAAAACTTCTGCAACACTATACACATCTGTCACCAATGTATCATTTACTCTTAATGCTATTTGTTCCTCTTCATGTCTGGTTCTACCGGTCTCCACCTTCACTATATCCCATATTGTCTTTATTTTGTTATCTGATATGACTATCTTTTCCTTGTAATATATTTGCTTTGACATCCGTATTACAGTCTTTAATATTTTGCAGTATTTCTTATAATATGCTATAGCATCAACATTGGAAATGTTTCGGATTGACAGATACAGTTTTCTTTTTGTTTTACAAGATACCCCTATTCCTCGAGTAATCCATGGCTTCCTTGTAGACTTTGCTCTAACCTTGGTAAGTTTTGGGGGAAAGCAGTGTTCGAATGAGGTAAGCACTTTATTAGCAAAAATGTTATATTTTTCATTCATGCCATGAGCACTGTAAACATCAGTCCAGTGAATGTCTCTGAGGAGTGTCCTAAAATAATCAATTTTTGGCTTACTGATTACCCTCTTGAGCTCAGATTTAACAGATTTTATATCCTGTTCAGTATTAACATGTAACAGAAGGAACTGCATGTCATGGTCTGAGAGGCCATTGACTATTGGTTTTGTAATATAATTTTGTTCATTGGACTTTTCTATAAAGATATTATCAGTGGCTGTTTGTGAGCAAGTGGCTATCCTAGTGGGGAACTTTACAGTGGGAATTAAGTTGAATGATAGTGTTACTAACTCAAATAAGTTCTTATTGGGAGAGTCTTTAAGGAAATCTACATTGAAATCACCAGCAACCACTATTTCTTTGTTTTTGGTTGTTAAATGGGCCAGTACAGTTTCAAGGTGGTTGACAAACAGATTAAAGTTACCTGCAGGTGCTCGATATTCACTTAATATTATGAAGGATTTTTTGTGAAATTCTAATTCTGTTGCACAATGTTCCATATGCTGCTCTAGACAAAATCTATGAATGTCTATGTTCTTAAATTTATGACAGTTCCTGATGAATGTGGCAACTCCTCCTTTCTCACAAAAGTGAGATGCTAACCTAAACCCTGTAATGCTTAAAAGTTCTATACCAGTAGTCACATGATGTTCAGAGAGGCAGATTATGTCAGCTGGGTTTGAAGACTCTATAATTCATCTATGCAGATAGTTAATTCATTAATTTTATTTCTCTGTCCTCGAATATTTTGATGCAATAAAGATAGCTGATATTTCTCATTGACTGAGTTAAAATTGGGTGGAGTTAAAATATCTGCTGACAGTTGAAAATTCTTAACCAATGGCTGTTTATGCTGATGTAATAAGCTGGAATTATGTTTTTTGATTTCTTTCTCAAACTGAAGGTTTGTCTCAGTTCTAACCTCTCTTAAAATTTGCTTTCTGTCTGTCCTCCCTACCCTAAAAAAGGGTCTTTTCTGAATCCTATAACCACTGGTATTTTACCACTTATGACAGTGCCTCCCCCCTTTAACTTTCCTGCTATTTCCCCAGCCAATTTACCCTTCCCCTTCCTGTTGAGGTGAAGGCCATGCCTAGTATAATCCCACCTACTGAGAGAAACAAAATGAACCACACCATTGTGTGACCCCGCACCCGACATGAGCAGCCGTTCCAGCTCCAAATTAACTCTCTTGACAGAAGAGTTCAAATGAGCTCGGTCATGGCGCCCAAGAACAGATACAAACTCAACACCAGTATGCCTCGATGCTGATACAATCTTCGCCAGGTCACACTCTATACTGCACCCAGGATCTCTGTCAATACTGTTACCTGCCCCACCCACTATAACCACGGTGTCTTCCTCAGTGAGATCTTTGCAAAGTGATCCTAAATCCTCTGTCACCTGCTCCAGACCAGCACTAGGTTAAAAAAAATTCGTGACCTGGTATTCTGATCCTAGTTCATCCTGCAAAAGTTGGCCAACACCTCTTCCATGGGAACTACCTAACAACAACACTTTCTTTCTCTTTACTGATTTCCCTACATTCTTACTTTTCAATTTGCTGCTGAAAGTTTGTTGTGCCCTGTCTACACCTGCAACTGCTTGAGGCTCACCAGCTTCTAACTGAAGCAACAGGTCCAATCTATTTTCGACATTCACCATAAAGCTGTCAGACAAAGTTCTAGGCCTGTTCCTCCTGTTGCCTGTTGCCACTTCCCACCTCTCTTTACCCTTCTCCCTCCTTAACCTGTCAAGATCTTCCGTGGCCTTGTCTAACTCAGCCTGAAGGGCGGCCATTTTCCCCTCCTGTTCTAGCATCTTCCTACCTCTACTACAAATCCTACAAAACCACTGATGAGTCTCATTTACTTCCCCTATTCCCACGCCACTACAGTCACCCACATGGAAAAAACTACAGCACCCATCACACCAAAGCCCCGACCTAACAATTCTACAGCAAGTCAAGCACTTTTCACTCATGATAAACGTAATAGTTTACTAAGAATAAGTCAGTTAAATTACAAATAAACACGAAAATATGGTTACACAAATTTGGCCTATACGCAACTGTGTGTAAACAAAAACAAAAGTGCAAAGTTTCTGAAACAACAACTTAAACTTTACGCTACTTTCCGGAAATGCTAGTTAAATAATGAACAGGTACGCTAAGTTAAATTGCTGGAGAGAGCAAGGAACAACTAAACGAAATTCTATAGATTTGCTTCAGCAGAACGTAAACAGAAAATACGACTGTATGGTCTTTTCGCGTTTTCTGCTATATTACGTAAAGAAAAATGAAACCTTTAATGGTAGACTGAAACGGCACACTAATACACACGTAATCAGTACTAATCTATATGTTTTATAATCTAAAATGACTTATCTTTTCGAGAACAGCAAAACTCGCGCTAGTCGCCTGGCTGCAGGGCTGCCAACTCCTCCTACAAATATCAGTATATGCAGAAACAATTCTCGTTGCTTAGGATAGAATAGTGTAGAGACCTAGATCATTCCTACACTCTGACTGAAATCTTCTACGAGAACCTGTTTGTATTGTTACAGTTGTATTATCTTTATTTATTGTTCTGAACTTTTCTTTCAAAAAGTTTTGTGTATGTTGTTACGTTTATATATTCTTATGCGGCTGAAGTGGAGGTTGACTGGAATTACAACTGGTAAAAAAAGGAGAGCTGGAACATTGTTCACAAAACTTTAGAGTAAAATATGGCAAGTATATATGGAGATCTGAAGCTGATGGGGGTGCAGTTGCGAATGAATGTTTTCTTAAAAAGCATGCGATAAATTGTCCTGCTGGGATAGACAGTGAATGTCACTAGGACACCAGTAAACTGCTTACACGGGAAATTAAAGTATAAAATGTAACTTTCTCATATTTTCTGTAAACCAGTGACGGGACGGCAATAGTCATGTGAAATTAAACAAAAGAACTACTGAAATGTAACTTTCAACACATTTGCAGCTTCTTCAGTTTATAGTTTAATGAATGAAAACCGTTTCCAACAAAATTAGTGTCTTAAGTTACCCCATCTCTTTCTCCAGCACAATATCAACTGATTATCAGCAAAGGAAATTCAGAGAATCCACTTCTCATTCCACTGTGATCGAGACACGAAACTCACACGACGGGAGCACAAATCCACTCAGAGTGACTTCACGTATTTGAGAAGCCTAAACTGAAGCATATGCTACCAGAGGATCCCAAACGAAGATTCATTTAGGAGTTCTCCAATCCCGAAAATTTGCATACAATACATTATTACGGAGCGAGGTTGCGCTGTGATTAGCAAATAGGACTAGACGTTTGGGATGACCGCGTTTCAAATCCCCGTCTGGCAATCAAGATTAAGGCTTTCCGCAATTTCCATAAATCGCTTCATGGAAACTATAGGATGGTCCCTCTGTGAGGGGCACGGCCGATTTCCTTTCCCACGCTTGAACCAATTCGCGTTGGTCCTCAGTCTCTAACCGACGTCGTTGTCACGTTAAACTATAAATCTTCTTGTTGTTGTTGTTGTGGTCTTCAGTCCAGAGACTGGTTTGATGCAGCTCCGCGTGCTACTCTATCCTGTGCAAGCTTCTTCATCTCCCAGTACTTACTGAAACCTACATCCTTCTGAATCTGCTTAGTGTATTCATCTCTTGGTCTCCCTCTACGATTTTTACCCTCCACGCTGCCCTCCAATGCTAAATTGGTGATCCCTTGATGCCTCTGTACATGTGGTGGATTCGCAGGAAAATGAAAGTGTCTAGTGATCTTACCTTTCATTACAGAAACAGAAATTAAGTACCTGTCCTTACCTTCTGCCCTGTGAACTTCTTTTGTTTCGTTTTTTTTTTTTTAACTTATCAGTCTACACATTGGTGCCCTGGGATGTTCTCTGTGTGAGGCACACCTGGGCATCTGTGTGTGCCGCAGCGCAGTACTGCGTGACGTCATCGGGGCAGCGCCCGGCGGCGCGGTCTCTCTTAGTTGACCGCAGCTCGTGGTCGTGCGGTAGTGTTCTCGGTCCCACGCCCGGGTTTCCGTGTTCGATTCCCAGCGGGGTTAGGGATTTTCTCTGCCTCGTGATGACTGGGTGTTGTGTGATGTCCTTAGGTTAGTTAGGATTAAGTAGTTCTAAGTTCTAGGGGACTGATCACCATCGCTGTTGAGTCCCATAGTGCTCAGAGCCAGCCATCTCTTAGTTTTACCAGAGACCGGGCACGCTAAAATTCAGCGTCCCGTAGTGATAAGGCACCAGCAGCGGAAGTAGTTCACTCACACTACGACCCTCCAAAATTTACAAATGGCTAAAGACCAATCAAAAAATCAGCAAATATTAGATGTGTTGTTATTATGGTCTTCAGTCCTGAGACTGGTTTGATGCAGCTCTCCATGCTACTCTATCCCGTGCAAGCTTCTTCATCTCCCAGTACTTACTGCAACCTACATCCTTCTGAATCTGCTTAGTGTATTCATCTCATGGTCTCCCTCTACGATTTTTATCCTCCACGCTGCCCTACAGTGCTAAATTTTTGATGCCTTGATGCCTCAGAACATGTCCTACCAACCGATCCCTTCTTCTTGTCAAGTTGTTCCACAAACTCCTCTTCTCCCCAATTCTGTACAATACCTCCTCATTAGTTATGTGATCTACCCATCTAATCTTCAGCATTCTTCTGTAGCACCACATTTCAAAAGCTTCTATTCTCTTCTTGTCCATACTATTTATCGTCCTTGTTTGACTTCCATACGTGGCTATACTGCATACAAATACTTTCAGAAACGACTTCCTTTCTTTGCCATTGGCAGTCTACATTCTATATCCTCTCTACTTGGACCATCATGAGTTATTTTGCTCCCCAAATAGCAAAACTCCTTTACAACTTTAAGTGTGTCATTTCCTAATCTAATTCCCTCAGTATCCCCCGACTTAATTTGACTACATTCCATTATCCTCGTTTTGCTTTTGTTGATGTTCATCTTTTATCCTCATTTCAAGATACTGTCCATTCCGTTCAGCTGCTCTTCCAAGTCCTTTGCTGTCTCTGACAGAATTACAGTGTCATCGTCGAACCTCAAAGTTTTTATTTGTTCTCCATGGATTTTAATACCTACTCCAAATTTTTCTTTTGTTTCCTTTACTGCTTGCTCAATATACAGATTGAATAACATCGGAGAGAGGCTACAACCCTGTCTCACTCCCTTCCCAACCGCTGCTTCCCTTTCATGCCCTTCGACTCTTATAACTGCCATCTGGTTTCTGTAGAAATCGTAAATAGCCTTTCGCTCCCTGTATTTTACCCCTGCCACCTTTACAATTATATTACATGGGACTAACTTTTAATATTAGGGAGTTACCTCACTATCAAGCCGGACACTACAGCAAAACTTTGTAGAAGATAGTCTTGACCGGCAGAAAATTCACTATTAATGACACAGTCTATACAAAGCCCAAAAGTTCATTATTAAATAGAGGAACAATAACAAATACATTGCCAAATACTCAGAAAAGGAGACAGAAAATTGTCGCAGTGGGGAACCTATCTCTCTCGAACCTTTCATATTTTCAAACTGAGCCAAATGCTACTCGCAGTTGTTCTGTCACATCGTCTGGGTAATGAAGGTGATGTTTGGTTCGTGGGCCTCTCAACTGTGCGGTCATCAGCCCCCGTATAAAGTCCTAATTTTTACACAGCCCAATTTTTTTGTCCAATCCAACGTAACCACTGTCACGAATGGTGATGAAATTATGAGGACAACGCAAACACCCTGTCCCTGAGAAGAGAAAATGCCCAACCTGGCCGAGAATCGAACCTAGGATCCAGTGATCCAGAGGCAGAAACGCTCACCACTAGACCACGAGCTGCGGACTCACCTGGGTGAATAGTACATAAAAGAGAACATCAGCAACTATTAATCATGCGCCTGCCCGCGCAGCTGTGACAGGTGATCAATGATTCCAAGGCGAGTGACACACTGTCACAGCACGAGTACAGTTTAACCAACTCGAGACAGGATCTCCCGGTACAGTTCTTTGGTGGGTATCTGCCGGCAGTAGTAGGCCAGCTTTTACTAGTCATCGGACTTTTTATTATGCAGTTCGAGTTTAAGCTTTAATTACGAGGGAACTAATACGCTTATCGCAAAATGAATTGTACCAATATTTTTCTTCTTGCATTCTTCTTTAGGCTATGTGGAGCAATTTGGTTTTACAGTTCAATTTATATATTTTTTTCTAGATCATAGTAGGGACTGTCGGGTTTTCGGCGTTTTCGTTACGAACTGATCAGTTCAAAAACGTATAGCCTGAAATTTATTTTCCCAATATTGATGAGATGTTAATAGGTTATAGGCTGATGGATTAGTAGTGGAAAACCTCAAATTACAGAAGTTTTCGATCATGCACAAAAAACGTTCTTATGGTTTTTCTAAAGCAACTTTTTTCTCAGCACAGGAGAAACACATAACTGAAAGCTTGGGTTTGTTTTCAAGGTCTCTTTTGTGGTTGTAAGAAGCTACAACCACTGTGATCGTACAGTGTGATACGGATTTTATAAAGAGTGCTATCTAAGACTGTTTCTGTGCGTGGACCTTGCGATTAACTGCAGGCAGAGCTGTGTCAATGAATGTGTTGTTGCTACAAACCCCCGGGGTTTCGGAAACGGTTTGCCTGTGAGTAGCAACGCAGCACCTGATTCCGTCACTGCAGCCAATGTTATTCGTTCGTCCAGCAAGCTCAGAACCAGTCTTAAATATCACTCTTTATAAAATCCTTATCACACTGTATGGTCAAAATAATGGTAGCTTCTTACAACACAAAGAGACCTTTAAAACCGATGCTTTCTGTTATTTGTTCATCATCAGCTGCGAAAAAGATATTTTTAAATAGTCATAAGAACTTTTTCTGTTGATAATTCGAAGCCATATTCACTATTAATCAACCTTGACTGTTTTAAAAATATGAAAAGTATTTCAAATACCGGTATCAATCACAAAATTTGTTGGAAACTAAATTATGCATTTAGCGACGTATTTCGAGGACTGTTCCTTATCATGAGGCTACATTGGCATTACAAAAACATTTAACACATGTTTACATAGCTATTAAAGCTTCTTTACATGGATGCTGTGATCATCCTGTGGAGAAAGTGAAGGATGACCTAGGAACATGCTATTACACTTTTTGTATTAGCCTTCTGTTCACATGAAAATCTTATAGAACGATTACTCACTTTGTTCGAGGCGCGAAAGTTTTCTTGTGATGCGTGGGAAATAGTTATACTTTAACATATTAAAAGATAACTCCCACTCCATAAGAAAAAACTGACTGATCGTTTTATAAAATTTTCATGTGAACGGAAGACCAATACAAAAAGTGACATCGACTGTTACTAGGCTATACAGGGTGAGTCACCTAACGTTACCGCTGGATATATTTCGTAAACCACATCAAATACTGACGAATCGATTCCACAGACCGAACGTGAGGAGAGGGGCTAGTGTAACTGGTTAATACAAACCATAAGAAAATGCACGGAAGTATGTTTTTTAACACAAACCTTGGTTTTTTAAATGGAACCACGTTAGTTTTGTTAGCACATCTGAACATATAAACAAATACGTAATCAGTGCCGTCTGTTGCATTGTAAAATGTTAATTACATCCGGAGATATTGAAACCTAAAGTTGATGATTGAGTACCACTCCTCCGCTGTTCGATCGTGTGTATCGGAGAGCACCGAATTACGTAGGGATCCAAAGGGAACGGTGATGGACCTTAGGTACAGAAGAGACTGGAACAGCACATTACGTCCACATGCTAACACCTTGTTGTTGGTCTTTTTCACTGACGCACATGTACATTACTGTGAGGGGTGACCTTTCTATAAGTTATTCGTTTTAAGATATAACTGCGTTGGGATTTTATCTTTGACAGTCATGGTCTCCGTTAGACATGCGCAGTGTTCTCCGCCATTTTGATTTTCAGCGCGCTCTTTAGTCCTACTTAGTTTCACGTGAGCTCCCGAGGCCCACCTCACGGCGTCCATGAGGACGAGGCGGACGCCAGAGCTTAAGTCAAGTCTTGGTGTTGACGTAGTACTTACGTACCGCATTTTTAAAATGTGACTACGCCTACTCAGCCTGTTTTAGTTTTTTTTTCAGACCATGCCCTCTTAAACCAATCATAGATTTAGGTATATCTTCTGAAGAAGGAACAATTATTTGGGCTGAAACCTAGGTAAAGGTTGGTTTCATTACCGCAATCGAGTTTGATAGTTTCTTATACATTAGATTATCGCAGTTGCTGACTGGACTGCAATGTTGAAAGTAGTATTTGACTAACTTCCTGCAACTCTAGGTAAAGTTCAGTATGCTACCGCTAAAATCTTTCGTTATTGCAATAATAACATAAAATTTGTGACAGACAGAAAAACAAATCTTAAGTCTAATCTGAAATCATGACTCTGGACGTCATGGCCTGTAGGCGAATATTTAGATACGCTCTGCTGCTATGTACAGTACACTTGATAAAGATCTTTACTTCTTTGTGAAATTTGTTGAGTTCAGACAAGTAGTAATACACTTTGTGGTCAAAAGTATCCGGACATCTGGCTGAATATGACTTACAAGTTCGTGGCGCCCTCCATCGGTAATGCTGGAATTCAATATGGTGATGGTCCACCCATACGCACACTTTCAATCAGCTCCTCGAAGGTTTCTTGGGGAATGACAGACCTTCTTCACGGAGTGCTGCTCTGAGGAGAGGCATCGATGTCAGTCGGCGAGGCCTGGCACGAAATCGAAGTTCCAAAACATCCCAAAGGTGTTCTATAGGACTCAGTTCAGGACTCTGTGCAGGCCAGTCCATTACAGGGACGTTATTGTCGTGTAACCACTCCGCCACAGGCCGTGCATTACGAACAGGTGCTCGATCGCGTTGAAAGATGCAACCGTCATCGCCGAATTGCTCTTCAAAAGTGGGAAGCAAGGAGCTGTTTAAAACATCAATGTAGGCCTGTGCTATTATATTGTCATGCAAGACAACAGGGGGTGCTGTAGTGTAACGACGCAAGTTCTGTATAAATGATTTTCTTTTGATACATGACCATGTGCAGACTTCGTCACCTACGTCAGTTACAACACACTTCAAAATTATTTAAATTCTTTTTACATTGTCTCTGAATAGTTCTTGAACGAAACTGTAAAACATCATCATTTGAGTCGTATGCGCAGAATTACATCACTCGGTCCTAATGGTTTGCGCAAACTTTTTCTCAATTTAGATGTCGTTTTGTTTCTTCTCAGAAATTATATTAATACAAGTTATCTGATTTAATAAATATTAGAACCACACTGAATAAACTTTCAAGACTCAAACTCGCGATGAACGTTGTTAAAATTAATGATCTTGTCATATAAATTAGTAATTCATTAACATAATTCTTCATAAATAAATTCTCGGAACACGAATTTAAACTTTAGTAGCATCCACTAGTTTATTATCTTCCTACATATAGAAGTGAACCTGAGCCTTGACAAGACAGAACTGAACATTTACAACATGATTAAACTTTCTATGACGTCATTGTTGTAGAAACATTACAAATTCTTATTTAGAACTGTTTTTAGAACGACGCAACAACTCCGTTTCAGGATCTTCTGTTGCTCTTTGGCTGTCGACCAGCGACGTATAGTGGACAGCAATTTTCTCTCTGGTCCCGGCAGTGAAGATGCTGTCTCCGTTCGTTGCGCCGCCCTCTCCGTACATGAAACATAAAAAATAAATGCAAAACTTTAGATAATTCACAACAGTTACAAAGATTACAAGAATACATAAACAAAACACTAAATTAAACTTATATTCACCCGCAAACTGCCGGCCGCGGTGGTCTAGCGGTTCTAGGCGCGCAGTCCGGAACCGCGCGACTGTTACGGTCGCAGGTTCGAATCCTGCCTCGTGCATGGACGTGTGTGCTGTCCTTAGGTTAGTTCGCTTTAAGTAGTTCTAAGTTCTAGGGGACTGATGACCACAGATGTTAAGTCCCATAGTGCTCAGAGCCATTTGAACCTTCAAACTGGGCTGACACTGGTGGATGGGTGACGCTTCAATTTCGCGTCCCACTACAGTGCAAGCCTCCATCATGAAAAGCACGACCACACCATAACACCACCGCCTCCGAATTTTACTGTTGGCACTACACACGCTCGCGGATGACGTTCACCAGGCATTCGCCATACCCACACCATGTCATCGCATCGCCACATTTTGTACCGTGATTCTTCACTCCACACAACGTTTTTCCACTGTTCAATCGTCCAATTTTTACGCTGCTTACATCAAGCGAGGCGTCGTTTGGCATTTACCGGCGTGATGCGTGGCTTATGAGCAGCCGCTCGACCATGAAATCCAAGATTTACTACCTCCCGCCTAACTGTCATAGTACTTGCACTGGACCCTGATCCAGTTTGGAATTCCTGTGTGATGGTCTGGATAGATATCTGCCTATTAAACATTACGACCCTCTTCAACTGCCGGCGGTCTCTGTCAGTCAACATACGAGGTCGGCCTGTACACTTTTGTGCTGTACGTATCCCTTCACGTTTACACTTCACTATCATATCGGAAACAGTGTACTTAGGGATGTTTAGGAGTGTGGAAATCTCCTTTACAGGCATATGACACAAGTGACACCCAGTCAGCTGACCACGTTCGAAGTCCGTGAGTTCCGTGGAGCTCCCCATTCTGCTCTCTCACGATGTCTAATGACTACTGAGCTCACTGATATGGAGTACCTGGCATTAGGTGGCAGCACAGTGCACGAAATATGAAAAACGTATGTTTTGGGGAGTGTTCGGATACTTTGTATCACATAGTGCATATCACTGTTTTTTATAAAATTTAATCTACTACGCTGCTTAACAATCCGTAAATCGTCAGCATGCACACTTATACACAAATAAATCGTGTATACGAAAGTGTTAAGTGACTCGTTCCGCATCATTTCTGCTGAAATTGTGCGAATGATCTAAGACACTAATGATGAATTTTGTATGACTGATCTTACTACAAGGTCAATATTTTCGGCAACACAAGCGAGATCCCTAATGGCACTGCCTACACATCGTCTCTCAGTTTTCTTTATTATTTATTGCTTTATCAAATTCCTGCATATTTTCCAATATCGGATTCATTCCGGCAATACGTTAAAGATGTTAAAATGTTCACCAACACTGAGACGACTTGGAATTTTATGAGCAACCATGGTAATGTAAAAACGAATGTGCTTAATTTAATGCACTCAAGAAAGCCCGTATATGTGATTATGTAGAAACATTGTAAAGGGAGAGAGAGTGGTGTTCTTTGTACGGCAAGTAAACATGATCATTTATCAGGAATGCTGAATACATAAGTATTTCAAGTGATGGCTCTCTATTTTCTAGAAAGAGGTCGTTTTATCTCAACAGTTATTTTATGGAAGTATACAAGGCTTTAACTGGCGTTGTAAATTATGAAAATTATCCGTTTTGGATATCTGTGGCAGAAACCAAACTTCATGTGACGTTTGAAGAGATTTGTACTGTCAGGATGACTCAGTCAGTGCTGTCAGCTATCGTGGGTTTAGATGAAGAGGAAAGTTGCAACGTCATCGTAGATAAGATGATTCAGTAAGATACTCTGCTCCTATATATAACACCGATTCGCGATTTCGCTGTCACACGTTGTTGATCTACAGCTGTCGCTTGAGGCTGTCATAAAATAACAACATGCGCTCATTTTACGGCCGAAACAGGACTACAATGAACGGTAAGTCGCAATCTCTTTCCCGCTTTTTTTAAGCCGTAAGGCTTAGGTCTGGTTTGATATCTTTCACACATGTTCCTAACGATTTCTGAGTAACTACTACACGCAACAGCTTCTTTAATATGTTTAGAATATTCTAGTACGTGTCTGATCTACCATTTTCGCCGTTTACTACTACTTTTAGCGGATACCGTACCAGAAATCACAGTAACATACCTCTTCCTTCAGTAAGGGCTTACCGCAGACTTTATTCCTTCCTTAATCTGTTTAGCACCTCTTCATTTTACACCTTATTTCTTCACCTGTCTTTTTTTTTCTTTCTATATAAGCACAACATTTCAAATGCTTCTTCTTATTCACCGCATTTGAAATTGTCGTCATTTAAGTTCCATGCCATGTTACTCCGGACCGTCATTTTGGAAATGTTTTCCTTCTTTCTTCATTTATGTCACCTTCATTGTGCTGTAGTACCTTAAATCACTAAAATTACAAGAGAAATGGAGAAAACCTTTCATTATATAGAACATTCTCTGTTTTACAAGGTTCAAATCATAATGTAAGATACTCATTTTTCCTCATGTCAGTCTAGAAGAGCGTGGCCATCTCTCCCACTGACAAGTCATGATCGACAATATTCGGATTTCGTTTACCATTATGAAAGGTAGTAAAATGATGTAAACGGAGGTGCTATATAGATTGCAATGTATGCGGAGATAATTATTGTTGCGTAATGCAAATTAGCGTGAAGAGCCACATCAACCTATCTTCGGACTGAAGATTACAACAAGACGCTGGTCTGTATTGTTATGGTTATTTTATTATTGTTTTCATTTTGGAATCTCACAGTCAAGCACTTCATAATTACTCTAAGCTTACTTTCCTTTAAATGGTTTGAGTGTTTTGTGTTGTTTGTATAAAATTATGTGTTTGAAACAGAAGATGACTGGAAATTAAATGATTCATAAAAATAACTGAGCATTGGAACAATATAGGCTACATGAAAGATTAGTATATAATGTGGTGAGTTATAAAAATCTTTAAGGCTTGGACACAGCCTGCGAGTTAATGCTTTTCCAGAAGCACGATGAAAAATCCTTGGTGGGCTAAGGAACACATGTCACCATGATAGCAGTTAACTGCCTAATATTAGCGATGGAAATGAAGTATAAACTTTAAATTTCTCACATTCACTTCAAAACTGTCCCAAAGAGCGCACGATTTCATCTATTTAAAGAAATGAAATACTGAATTTTAACTGACAACACACTCGCAGATTCTTCAGATTACAGTTTACTTAATGGAAACTATCTCTAACTAAATTAGCTTTTCAGCTTTTCCATCTCTTTCGAGAGTACAAAACCACCAGATAGTAAACAATGGAAATTCAAGGGATTCACTACTCGTGACAATGCGAAGGAAAAATAAAACTCACATTTTGAGCCCGCTAAACCATTAAAAGTAACTTTACGTATCTAAGGAGCCTAAACTGAGACATGCGCTACACTACGGTCGCAGGCTCGAATCCTGCCTCGGGCATGGATGTGTGTGCTGTCCTTAGGTTAGCTAAGTTTAAGTAGTTCTAAGATCAAGGGGACTTGTGACCTAAGATGTTAAGTCCCATAGTGCTCAGAGCCATTTGAATTTGAGACATGCGTTAGCAGGCGAGCCCAAACTAAGATTAACGTTTCGGTGCTGTCTTATGTTCAAAATCTGCATTGAAGCACTCTTCGCTATTACTGAAATAGTGTTTGGATAATAGCATAAACCATCCCACATCGTACAGGTTTTTTCTGGATTCATCTCCGTATTCCGAATGTTGCAAACCTCTAGGTGGACAAGTACGGTATTTTCAATTTTTTATGTTCTTCAACGTCTTTCTTGTGAGGGGTTTGGTGCGACTTGCGCCTACCTCTACATCTCAGGGCAGCTTTTATACTCAGCGTTCTCAGCTACTTCTAGGATGCATCCCACTTCTACACCTCGGTCTAGTACAATGGAATGTACAATGCGTGTCTCAACACATGCCATGTTTCCTGGAACTACTTCTTGTCGCTGTTTTCCACCTATCCAACTTCCTGCCGATTTTACTGAAAACCTCCTAACTTTTTAATTTATTAATTCATATAATTTTCAACACTTACTATAGCACCAAATCTCAGTGGTTTCGATTCTTTTCATTCCCGGTTTCCCCACAACCATGATTCACTGCGCTCCGCACACACATTCCCAGAAATTTCTTCTTGAAATTAATAAGACTCTTTTCACCTCGAATTCCCTCTTCTCCTCTTCGGCAGCTGCATCGTACGTTTTATTGTTTCCACGAAAGAAGAATTCCTTCTCTTCGTCTACTTCGTGGTGCCGAATATTGACGCTAAACCTGTCACTAATCTCATTTCTGCTACTACTACCCATTACTTTCATCATTCTTCTATTTACTGTCAGCCTAAATACTGTTTTCATTGAACTGTTCATTGCATTAAACAGAGCATGTAATTGTTCTTCACGTTCCTGAGGACAGCGTTGTTATCAGTGAATCTTATCGCATATATTCTGTCACCCTGAATTTTAATCCCACTCTTGAACCTTTGTTTCATTTCCGTCTCTGCTACTCCCGTGTACAGACTGAACAGTAGGGGCCAAGGACTGCACGCCTGTCTTACACCCTATTTTATTCCGAGAATTTCGTTGTCGGTCTTCCAGACTTATTTTTCTCTCTTGGTTCTTGTACGTATTGCGTATTACCCGTCATTATCTGCAGGGTACTCCTATTTTTCTCAGAATTCTACTCATCCTGCACCATTTTACATTGCTGAGAGGTTTTTCAAGTCGACAAAACCTATGAACGTGTCTTGACTTTCCTTCAGTCTTGCTTCCACTGACTTTATCTTTCCTAGAGCCAGAATGATCATCATCTAACAGATGACGTTGTCAGGAGATTGGGCGCATGAGCTGTTGGTCTGATCCTCGCGGTAATTCTCATACTTATCTTCTCCTACTATCTTCAAAAACGCGTGGATTACGTTTTTCCGAAAGTCTGCAAATATGTTGTCAGTCTCGTAAATTCTACACATAAATGGGAGTAGTTGTTTTATTACCACTTTCACTAATGATGGAATGTTATCTATCCCTTCTCCCTATTTTAATCTCGAGTTTTCCGAAGCTCTTTTAAATTCTAATTCCCCATCTTTTCCAGAGTGATATGCATAAGAATAGAAAGATAGTATCTAGGCATATGGAACGATAAGCAATTGAGTTTCAGGAAGGGCAAAGGTGTACTTAGTAATGGTAGGCAGAGTGAAGAAAATTCAAGACACGTTACCAACATTTGTGGACCTGGAAACCGCCTTCAACAATGGAAGGTGGAATAAGATATTCACAGTCCTTGGAAGATCTCGGCAGATGAATAATTTACAACATAATCTATCCCAGTCGGAGTAACAAAAATGGCTCAAGAAAGTCAAATTAGATTAAAGGAGGTGTAAACATGGCTGCAGTTAATAATCTACGTTCTTCAACTTGTACGTCAAAGAAACAATGAAGGAATCTAAAGAACATTTCAAAACAGTGTTAAAAGGGTAAAGGGCAGGGATACCGATGACGCGTTTCGCAATCAATACGGACCTACTCGGCGGACGTAAAGAAGAGACAGTTGTGGTAGCAGTGAATGGTTTCTGCTGTCTAGGAAGCAAGGTTACACAAAGTAGCTGAAGCAAAGAAGACATTCAACTGCTATAAGTAAAAACAGATTTCTTCAAAAGAAGAACCACGCCGGTATCAAAGATCGACTTGGAAATGAGCAAGTAAGAAGTCAAAATTTCTACCTAGAGTACAAATTTGCATAAATGTGTACCATGGTCTATCTTAAATCAAAAGGAGAAACTCGAAGCTTTTGAAACGAGATACTATTACAGCATATTAAAAATTAAGTAAACTGATAAGGTACAAAATGAAGAAAGACTAGAAAAAATAGGCGAGGAAAGAAGTCTGTGGAAGGCCCTTACTAGAAGAAGTGGGTAACTGCTCAAGCATCGTAATATCGTTAATTTGGTGCTTCGAAGCTTAAAAGAGGAGAAAATAGTAAGGATAGACTAATGCTAGAATATGTAATACAGATTGTGGATGATGATGTGTGTAATGGTTACGTATAGATCCGGAGGGTGCCACAGTTTACCAAAAGATGGATGACAGCCGTAAATCTGCGAAAGACTGACGAATTAGGAAAAAAATTAATCGCGGGCGCATTTACCCGTGAGGTAAAAATTATTCGCACAAATGGCACTATTCCTTTCAAACTGAACATTTGTGTGTACTTGTTTTATCTTGATAAACAGTGTATTCGCAGAGATTGCACCATCGCGACAACGTAGTGGCGGCGGTCCGCAGGTGTATTCATTTGGATACACGAGGATAAGTATTTTCTTGAAAGCAATCTTCATTGTTTCATCCGTTAAATCAGCATCGATGTCACACAGTTAAGTTCCATCCACCTGATAGTGGAACTACATGTTCTGAAACCGACGATGTTCTTCAGATAAGACACTACAGGTATTTCGAAAATAGTTTTTCATAACCAAGGTTTGTTTACATTCAGTAAACTATATGATGGGAAATGATATTTTCTGTAAGTGGGCATTCAAGGATTAAGAAGCGATAACAAAGTAAAAGAGAAACAGGAGATGTTGGAGACTGAATACGTACTTGGCTAGTCCGAATCGCGAAGCGGCATAACCATCACAAGGTTCACCCCCGACTACTTCCTCATAATCGACGTAATTGAATGAGTATTCCGAGACTTTCTGCACCTTGCTTTGGACTGGTTGTCGGGCGGTTGTACCATAACTGAATATTGTTTAATGTTAACCTTCTGAATGAGTAGTATAACCATAAGATTATGTGTCAATTTCGTTTCAGACCAAAGTAGTGTATTTGTACTTCTATTTATAGTTTTTCTCCGCAGTGGAAAATAACTGTAATTGCTGCCTGCATCATTTATGTGTTATTACAATCCGTTACAAACTATTATGAGGTACTTACATAATACCTTATCATAAAATGTGCAAAATATACGATCTTGTAACATTGGTAACATCTGTTCCCCTCATATCACCGAAGTTAAGTGCTGTTGGTCTTGGTTAGCACTTCGATGGGTTCTTGTCTACCGAGAGCTGTAGGCAAAGCGGAGTGCACCTAGCCCGTGTGATTTCAATTGTGGGGTTACTTAATTGAGAAATAGTGGCAACGGTCAAGAAAACTGGCAACGACCCAGAGAGCGGTGTGCTGACCACATGCCCCTCCATAACCACATCCGGTGACGCCAAAGACGCCTGCTCGGACTGTGTTTGTTTTATGTGCGCAGTATCTAATACTTATCCTTGCAGCGGAAGAAATTGTAACAATACCCCAAAGGGAGAGTGTAGTCTCATATGCATATGCAGACGTTATTGTAAAAGGTGCAAACGATATTGCAAAGTTACAAGAAGCGATAAGCGATATGGAAGATTGGTGTGTCGAACACGGCTTCGAAATAAATGTGGCGAAAACAGAAATTATGGTACTCGGAAATGGAGGAAGAACACCTGCATCAGCTGAGATCTTCATACGAGAGAGAAAACTGAAGACTGTAACGGACTACAAGTACCTAGGGATCACAATACAAACAACTGCAAAATGTTTCGCAAAACATGTAACAGAGAGAGCAATGCAAGCAACGATGGCAATACGTGAAATACAATACATCAGATCCCTTAGCCCAGAGACAGCAGTGGCACTACTCAGAGCCAAAATCTCCCCAATACTGACGTACGGCATAGAAATTATTGGACCACATCTTACAGCGAACAACCTAACAACACTACAAAGAGTGAAGGCGACCTATATAAAGAAATCAATAGGAATGTCCAAAACAACACGATCGAGACTTGTATGCCTGCTGGCGAGGGAACCCTTCCTCATTGAAGACCTTCGGACAATCCCGATGCTACCCAATAGCAGCGCCTTGGGAAGTCTACTTAAAACATTGAAGGAAAAAAGGGAAGACATACCTCCAGAATTTTACAGCACAGATGCCATGATTGACCGAACACTGACAAAGGAAAACTTGGAAATGAGGCACGTGATCACCAGATTGGCAGTCCATGGTTCCACCACCTTATTTGCAACAACACGTCATACCGTGAACCAAACGAAATGTGTGAGTGTAAACTGTGTCACCAAATTTGCAAACGTTACCATATAGAGCTCTGTACCAAAAGGACACGAACAATAAGTGACTATGCAATTCACAATATGTGAAATTTCTAATTTGTCTTATTATTATCACTGTACATTGAATTTGGATGGCTATTTGGTGGCAATAAACTTATTATTAATATGTAATAAGTATTGGTTGCATAGTATGTACCAAAATCTGGAATGAAAAAGATAAAAGTAAACAAAATGTTATTTCAGACGGCTTGTTTCGTGCAGTTCTTCTACTACTGGTGTTGACAAACATCACGTCAGCCTCGAAGATACTGGTGGTGGCTCCAACGGCGTCCATTAGCCACCAGAAGGCGTTCCACGTTGTAACAAAGGCGTTACTTGAAAGGGGCCATGAAGTCACCCTATTCACGGCGGATCCTCTCAAGGTTAGCTTTCCCAAAATATTCCTCAGTAGTTCTAAAGTAAAATATAAAACCACATAAAATCAACATCTGGCATGACTTTCGAATTCACAGATGCAAAACGAAATTATTTCTGTCGATTAAACCTATGAAAGTAACTTCTTTTCCCAAAGGGTAGCGTTAGTTCGTGTGATTATTCGAGCTGTGTGTGTGTGTGTGTGTGTGAGAGGGAGAGAGAGAGAGAGAGCGAGAGAGAGAGAGAGAGAGAGAGAGATAGGGAGAGAGAGAGATAGGGAGAGAGAAAGAGCAGGCATTGAAGTTTTCTTTTGAGATTAGAGTGTAGTTCCAAGCTAGAATTCGGACTACAGATCGCAAGCCATCGTACACATATTTATGGTTCAACAGCGAGATTTTCATATCGGAGCTGACTGTGCATGAACTGTTGTAGTGACTGATACCATGGGATAATAACATTAACATATGTTTTTGGGTGGGGTCCGCCTTTAGCAAATCACATTTTTTTTGTCCTAGACATGTTTAACTGGAGTTATAGCATCATCGGTGGGGTTTTTTTATTATTACAGCTGTTAAACATAAGGAATGTTCTTTACTGTTTAAATAGATATAAATATTAGTCTCTAAATCGTAATTCCAGGTTTTGAAGAGCACATAAAATAGTGTATTCGTACCTTCTTACCACGTGGTATGGTTTTTCTGCTGCATTACGTTTTTACAATGACTGTTTTCCTTTACAGTATGTCACCTGCAACTATATACAACTTAATGTAGCTAAAAAATTTATGCGAAACTACGATTACTAAACTGTTATGGTTATGGCTGAAATTAATAATTTATGTGAAAGGTTAAGTGTGTGTGTGTGTGTGTGTGTGTGTGTGTGCGTATCTATTTACGTTATGTTTCACTTACAGTTTCTTTTTTCGTCATCTTCTTTATTGGAAAGTTCTGTGTATTAAGTTGTCACTGTCACTGTTTACCAGCTGTAATAACAAGATGGCGGACAGTGGACCTGTAGAAGGTGTAAAAACGAGATGGCAGACAGTGGAACAGTTGAAGCTGTAATTGGCGGTTGTTTTGAATTTCTCAGAGGTGTGAGTGTGTGTGTGTGTGTGTGTGTGTGTGTGTGTGTGTGTGTGTGTGTGTGCGTATCTATTTACGTTATGTTTCACTTACAGTTTCTTTTTTCGTCATCTTCTTTATTGGAAAGTTCTGTGTATTAAGTTGTCACTGTCACTGTTTACCAGCTGTAATAACAAGATGGCGGACAGTGGACCTGTAGAAGGTGTAAAACGAGATGGCAGACAGTGGAACAGTTGAAGCTGTAATTGGCGGTTGTTCTGAATTTCTCAGAGGTGTGAGTGTGTGTGTGTGTGTGTGTGTGAGAGAGAGAGAGAGAGAGAGAGAGAGAGAGAGAGAGAGAGTGAGAGAGAGAGAGAGAGATACGTACACAGCTGTCTGCAATGGAACTCTGTTCTCTGCCTTCAAAGAATTATTAGACAATATAAACCTATAGAAGTCCCCCCCCCCCCCCCACCAAACACACACACACATACACATGCACACACAGATGCATACATATATACACACACATAAAACTAAAAATAAATATATAATAATAAGAATAGGCCTCCGGTATGTTCTGCCAGTCGTAAAAGGCGACGAAAAGAACAAACCACTAATAGGGCTAACACCCCTTCTAGTGTGATTACTTGGTTCAGGACAGAACTAAAGAAGTCTCGGACAAGCGCCGTCATGGTCGGGGACGACGCTTGAACCCTATGCCCGCCCACAATGGTAACGACACTGCTAGCCAACTGGAAAATGATTCAAATCCAAATAGAGGTGTTTTGCAGGATATGCTTCCTGCAACCACCCTAGAAGGAAAACAAAGACAGAGGATGAGATGGTCATATGAAGTTAATCGACACCTCATGTTCTGTTATTACCAAGCAACAAACCTAGGAAACAACACAACTGGATACAGATCACAAGTATACACAACATTTATTACCAGATACCCAGAATTAAAATTTTTAACAGAACAACGACTAGCTGATCAGATCCGTGCAATAATCAAAAATAACAGGATACCACAGTCAGAATTAGAAAACATCAAACAACAAGTACAACAAATACTGGAACAAAATAATGTGCAATCAGAAGAAGAAGAAAATACAGTAATGGACTCAAACATCCCAGAGCAAGCAAACAAAGAACAACATGCATCAATTAAACAATTAGAGGAAAACGAAATCTTAAGACAGCCACCAGAACAAGCACAAATAGAACACGAAGTGACACACATGTTAGATATAGAAGAAAAATTTCAGCTGACATATATAGAATACAAAGACACAAATACAGATATTAGACCATTCTTGCATAGACCGCCAAATAACCCACAAGTCGAAACAACAATAAAAACTATCAACACAATCATACACAACAAAATAAATGAAAACACAACTGTGGAAGAGTTACAACTACTGGTTTATATAGGAGCACTCACTACACTAAATATACACACTAGGCAGAGATCAGAACCAACCAACACACAGAAGAAACCCACAAAACCAGAATGGCAACACAGGCTACAGATCAGAATAGAAAAACTGAGAAAAGACATTGGAGAGCTAACACTATTTATAAGAAATGAAATGTCAGAAAGAAAACGAAAAAGGTTAGGTAAAATCTCACAACAAGAAGTGATAGAGCAATTAGATGAAAAGATGCAGAAATTACAAGCATTGGCCAAACGACTTAGAAGGTACAAAAAAAGTGAAAATACAAGGAAACAAAACCAAACATTCAACACAAACCAAAAGAAATTTTACCAGACAATAGATAACACACACATTAAAATAGACAATCCACCAAACATAACAGACATGGAACACTTCTGGAGCAACAAATGGTCAAACCCGGTACAACATAACGGGCATGCATGGTGGATGCAAGCAGAAACAGATACATACAAGATGATACCACAAATGCCTGAAGTGATAATTTTGCAACATGAAGTCACCCAAGCAATTAATTCTGCTCACAATTGGAAAGTCCCTGGAAAAGATAAAATAGCAAATTTCTGGCTAAAGAAATTCACCTCAACACATTCACATCTAACTAAATTATTTAACAGTTACATTGCAGACCCATATACATTCCCTGATACACATGGACTAACGTATATGAAACCTAAAGATCAAGCAGACACAGCAAACCCAGCTAAATATCGCCCCATAACATGCCTACCAACAATATACAAAATATTAACTTCAGTCATTGCACAGAAATTAATGACACATATAACACAGAATAAAATTATCAATGAAGAACAAAAAGGCTGTTGCAAAGGAGCATGAGGATGTAAAGAGCAACTGATAATAGATGCAGAGGTGACATATCAAGCTAAAACTAAACGAAGGTCGCTACACTATGCATACATTGATTACCAAAAAGCTTTTGATAGTGTACCCCACTATGGTTACTACAAATATTGGAAATATACAAAGTAGATCCTAAATTGATACAGTTCCTAAACATAGTAATAAAAAATTGGAAAACCACACTTAATATGCAAACAAATTCAAATAATATCACATCACAGCCAATACAGATTAAGCATGGAATATACCAAGGAGACTCATTAAGTCCTTTCTGGTTCTGCCTTGCTCTGAACCCACTATCCAACATGCTAAATAATACAAATTATGGATACAATATTACTGGAACATACCCACACAAAATCACACATCTGCTATACATGGATGATCTAAAACTACTGGCAGCAACAAATCAACAACTCAACCAATTAC
Organism: Schistocerca americana; assembly: GCF_021461395.2. NCBI lineage: Eukaryota > Metazoa > Arthropoda > Insecta > Orthoptera > Acrididae > Schistocerca > Schistocerca americana. The sequence continues at coordinate 12,446,046 of NC_060120.1, read as the reverse complement.
TAAAGATAACAGAAGTATTCAGCAATGATATAAATATGGCTTTTGGAACAGACAAATGTAAGAAAAATAGCATAGTCGAGGGAAAACACACTAAACAAGAAGATTACATATTGGATAACCACAGCGACTGCATAGAAGTGATGGAAAAAACAGATGCCTATAAATATCTAGGATACAGACAAAAAATAGGAATAGATAATACAAATATTAAAGAAGAACTAAAAGAAAAATATAGACAAAGACAGCAAGAAACAAGACAAAAGCTATAAATACTTACGCTATACCAATATTGACCTACTCATTTGGAGTAGTGAAATGGAGTAACACAGACCTAGATGCACTCAATACACTTACACGATCACAATGCCACAAATATAAAATACATCACATACATTCAGCAACTGAAAGATTCACATTAAGCAGAAAGGAAGGAGGAAGGGGATTTATCGACATAAAAAACCTACATTATGGACAGGTAGACAATTTTAGAAAATTCTTTCTAGAACGAGCAGAAACTAGCAAAATACACAAAGCAATCACTCATATAAATACATCAACTACACTACCGCAATTTCATAACCACTTCTACAACCCTTTAGATCACATAACATCAACAGATACGAAGAAAGTAAATTGGAAAAAGAAAACACTACATCACAAGCACCCGTATCATCTAACACAGCCACACATCGATCAAGACGCATCCAACTCATGGCTAAGAAAAGGCAATATATACAGTGAGACGGAAGGATTCATGATTGCAATACAGGATCAAACAATAAACACCAGGTATTACAGCAAGCATATTATTAAAGATCCCAATACCACAACAGATAATTGCAGACTTTGCAAACAACAAATAGAAACAGTAGATCACATCACAAGCGGATGTACAATACTAGCAAATACAGAATACCCCAGAAGACATGACAATGTAGCAAAAATAATACATCAACAGCTTGACTTACAACATAAACTTATAAAACAACACATTCCCACATACAAGTATGCACCACAAAATGTACTGGAGAACGATGAATACAAATTATACTGGAACAGAACCATTATAACAGATAAAAAAACACCACATAACAAACCTGACATCATACTCGCCAATAAAAAGAAGAAATTAACACAACTAATCGAAATATCCATACCCAATACAACAAATATACAAAAGAAAACAGGAGAAAAAATTGAAAAATACATCCAACTGGCTGAGGAAGTCAAGGACATGTGGCATCAGGATAAAGTTGACATTATACCAATTATACTATCAACCACAGGAGTCATACCACACAATATCCACCAGTACATGAATGCAATACAGCTACATCCAAACTTATATATACAACTACAGAAATCCGTAATTATTGATACATGTTCAATTACCCGAAAGTTCCTAAATGCAATATAACATATACCATACAGTTAAAAGGAAGTCACGCTTGATCAAGGTCCGTGTCACTTTCCATTTTTGACCAGACATAACGTCTGAGAAAAGAAAGAAATAATAATAATAATAATAATAATGATAATGAAAAATCCTCAAACCTATGCTCTCCCTCCCTCTCACTCTCTCTGTCTCTCTCTCTCTCTCTCTCTCTCTGTCTCTGTCTCTCTCTCTCTCCCTCTTTCTTTTCACATACTTCACACACACACACACACACACACACACACACACACACACACACACATACACCTGTGAGAAATCCTAAACAACCGCCAATGACATCTTCAACAGTTTCACTGTCTGCCATCTCGTTTTCACACCTTCCATTGTTCCACTGGCCCCCATCTTGTTATTACAGCTGTTAAACAGTGACAGTAACAACTCAATACAAAGAACTTGACAATGAAGAAGATGACGATAAGCGAAACAGTAAGTGAAACATAATGTAAATAGATACCCACACATACCCACACAGAGCCTTTCACATAAATTATTAATCTCAGGCATAGCCGTAACAGTTTAAAAACTTCAATTTTGCGTTAATTTTTTGCTTATATTAAGTTGTATATAGAGGGCTATTACAAATGATTAAAGCGATTTCATAAATTCACTGTAGCTCCATTCATTGACATATGGTCACGACGCACTACAGATACGTAGAAAAACTCATAAAGTTTTGTTCGTCTGAAGCCGCACTTCAGGTTTCTGCCGCCAGAGCGGTCGAGAGCGCAGTGAGACCAAATGGCGACAGGAGACAAGAAAGCGTATGTCGTGCTTGAAATGCACTCACATCAGTCAGTCATAACAGTGCAACGACACTTCAGGACGAAGTTCAACAAAGATTCACCAACTGCTAACTCCATTCGGCGATGGTATGCGCAGTTTAAAGCTTCTGGATGCCTCTGTAAGGGGAAATCAACGGGTCGGCCTGCAGTGAGCGAAGAAACGGTTGAACGCGTGCGGGCAAGTTTCACGTGTAGCCCGCGGAAGTCGACGAATAAAGCAAGCAGGGAGCTAAACGTACCACAGCCGACGGTTTGGAAAATCTTACGGAAAAGGCTAAAGCAGAAGCCTTACCGTTTCGAACTCATTGATGGGGACATGCTGCGCCGAGTGTGGGAGGAACTTGATTATCGGCTTGATGTCTGCTGAATCACTAAAGGGGCACATATCGAACATTTGTGAATGCCTAAAAAAACTTTTTGAGTTTTTGTATGTGTGTGCAAAGCATTGTGAAAATATCTCAAATAATAAAGTTATTGTAGAGCTGTGAAATCGCTTCAATCATTTGTAATAACCCTGTAGTTACAGGTGATAAACTGTAAAGAAAAACAGACACTGCAAAAACGTAATACAAGAGGAAAACCACACCATCTGGTAAGAAGGTATGAATATTCAATTTTATGAGCTCATCAAAAACCTGTAATTACGATTTGGAAACTAATATTTATATGTATTTAAACAGTAAGGAACATTCCTTATGTTTAACAGCTGTAATAATAAAAAAAAAACCGCTGATGATGCTGTAACTGTAGTGAATCATGTCTGGGACAAAAACAAAATTGTGTTTTACTGAAGGCGGACCCCACTCAAAAACATACGTTATTGTTAAAGCAAACATAGACAAAAGAACTTCAACATCAAAATGATTACAACATTATTTGCTTACATGGAGTTGTTTATAACATTAACTACTCTTCAGTTCGCTCTGCAAATACTCGTTGTTTGAAGATAACAGTAACACTATAAACTACAATGTAGAACAACCATATTCTCAACAACCACTGTTCATTTTCTGAAGAACAGCTTCTCAGTCCCAACACGTAAGATACCGCGCTGTCGACAACTGTATTTGCACCTGGCACGTGGTCAGGGTTCGGTACCTCATCATGAGTCTATGGAGACAAGAGAGTGTTCACTAACAAAGCTCGGTTTTAGCAATATCCAAGTCCGGGAATTTGTTCACAGGGATTTCACATGTGTTGCCTTTGCTCAGAGAAGCAGTTGGTGGTCATGCTCTGACATGGAACTAATATCGAATGAAAAGTTTTCATGTTTTCAACCAGGTCGAGTAAACAAAATCACACACAAGACATCATGTTTGCAAGAAATTTCACATGACTGTGAATCCCAGTTATGAAAAGTTGAAATCGCACGAATCCAAAGTAGTTACATCCGGAATGAGATGAAACTGTCTCGTCGTCACAGTGATTCCAGAAAAGTAAGCATCTATCAAACAGAACAAGCATCTCTGCTGCCTTGGACAATAATAGAAGATCACACATAAGTGATAAACGTATTAGACATGTCACCAATAGTTGACCAACAGCAGCTGCTAGGAGGAGGAATGTCAAAATTAATAATACAAGACGAAATGTCTGTGGAACTACAGCGATTACTACGGCTTAATTGTCATAATACTTTCAGTCGTGTGTATTTCACGTTATTGTTTTTAGCTCTTCCGTTTAGCAGATCATTGTCAGGCAACATTTTAGGCAGCAGGATGTGCGCATCAAGGGAATATCAAATGGTACCAGTCAATGATGAATGGAGATAAACCTCTGATCAGCCTGTGCCAACCACTATTCGCTACTACCTTGATGCCTACATTACCACTGCCTTATTTACTGCCTGATGATGGTTTATATAGCGAAAGCGCTAATCACACGAAGGTGAAATAAGTTCTATTCTGACTTTTTCCACAAGCGAGGTCTTAATGAAGACAATTAAATCTACTAGAGGCAAAACAATGTCGTATGACCAATAGTGATTACAGTCATGCAACTCGAAACATTTATGGAGACCGTTTGGTTGGTACGAGGGGTAATGATGAGTCAAAAAAATACAATTACTAGCGTACTGAAGCTGTTAGAAGTCACTACACCTGTGGAACGTTTTCGCGATGAAGGACCCAACCATTTGATAGCCACATAGCATTTGTTTTTCAGCAATGCCTCACTCAGACGTTTCAATATTTGAAGGCAGTGATCCTGGTTAATAGCAGAACCTAGGTGAAACACAGCTTCGTGAACTATCCATTCATGCCGGAAAAAAATCAAGTCTAACTTTTATCAACTCGGTTATTACTTGTTTCACTTTCTTCGTCCGTGGAGTTGAAGCACTGCACAGGCTCAATTGATTCTTAAAAACGGAAGGAAGATCAGAATTTAACGGACCTTCTACGATGAGGTCATTAGAGGCGGAGCAGAAGTTATGATGGGGAAAAATTGGAGACGATATCGTCTATGTCCTTTCCAATGGAACCATCCCGGCATCTATGTTAAGCGATTTAGAAACAAATCTCTTAGGGTGGTCAAACGGGATTTCATCTCGAATGTAAGTTCTGGCCATAATACGCAGCAAAACTTAGCTCCGTTCAGTTGTTTCGTGTTTTGTAGATCACGATCACATACACCTAAGATCACTGCTTTTATTTTGTCAAAAGTTTATTTTTAGGTACTGCTTGGCCTGTCTGCAACGTATAGTTCCTGAAGATAAGAACAATGTTTATGAAAACCATCACTCAAAGTGCTGTGTACTCAAAACTCTCGCCAGCAACACCCAGAACAAGATGGAGGAATAAATATACATCATCCAAACAGCAAAACAGTATGTGTTAGGGAGCACCATTCAATCACGCTGTAGAAGCATGAAAACGCGACATCCACAGTAAGTAAGTACACATATTTAGGTATTTATTTGGCCCTTTCCCAACTCACCATTTGACAAACTGTAATCACAGTCAGCAATTAACAATACGATATAACATGAGTCAGTAGTACTATTTAAAATAGAAAAAGAAAAGGAATAAAGATATTAGAAAGGAAAAAAATATTAATAATTTCATCCTGGGCCTAAAATTTGGCAATGTATTTAACTTCATAATCCGTTATTAACTGCAGATGACATACTGCAAGGCATTAATTAAAGCTGCGCTGCAATTATCAGCCACATTAACACAATTACGTAATACTAATGTATGTATTTTCCCGTTAATATTTCTGTCAGTACTTTCATTAATGTAAATCCTATACTCTCAAAAACCATCTACATCTACATCCATATTCCGCAAGCCACCTGACGGTGTGTGGCGGAGGGTACCTTGAGTACCTCAATCGGTTCTCCCTTCTATTCCAGACTCGTATTGCTCGTGGAAAGAAGGATTGTCGGTATGCCTCTGTGTGGGCTCTAATCTCTCTGATTTTATTCTCATGGTCTCTTCGCGAGATATACGTAGGAGGGAGCAATATACTGCTAGACTCTTCGGTGAAGGTATCTTCTCGAAACTTTAACAAAAGCCCGTACAGAGCTACTGAGCGTCTCTCCTGCAGAGTCTTCGACTGGAGTTTATCTATCATCTCCGTAACGCTTTCGCGATTACTAAATGATCCTGTAACGAAGCGCGCTGCTCTCCGTTGGATCTTCTATATCTCTTCTATCAACCCTACCTGGTACGGATCCCACACTGCTGAGCAGTATTCAAGCAGTGGGCGAACAAGCGTACTGTAACCTACTTCCTTTGTTTTCGGATTGCATTTCCTTAGGATTCTTCCAATGAATCTCAGTCTGGCAACTGCTTTACCGACGATCAACTTTGTATGATCATTCCATTTTAAATCTCACCTAATGACTACTCCCAGATAATTTATGGAATTAACTGCTTCCAGTTGCTGACCTGCTATTTTGTAGCCAAATGATAAGGGATCTATCTTTCTATGTATTCGCAGCACATTACACTTGTCTACATTGAGATTCAATTGCCATTTGCTGCACCATGCGTCAATTCGCTGCAGATTCTCCTGCATTTCAGTACAATTTTCCGTTGTTACAACCTCTCGATACACCACGGCATCATCTACAAAAAGCCTCAGTGAACTTCCGATGTCATCCACAAGGTCATTTACGTATATTGTGAATAGCAACGGTCCTATGACACTCCCCTGCTGCACACCTGAAATCACTCTTACTTCGGAAGACTTCTCTCCATTGACAATGACATGCTGCGTTCTGTTATCTAGGAACTCTTCAATCCAATCACACAATCGGTCTGATAGACCATATGTTCTTATTTTGTCATTAAACGACTGTGGGGAACTGTATCGAAGCCTTGTGGATGTCAAGAAACACTGCATCCACCTGTGAACCCGTGTCTATGGCCCTCTGAGTCTCGTGGACGAATAGCGTAAGCTGGGTTTCACACGACCGTCTTTTTCGAAACCCGTGCTGATTCCTACAGAGTAGATTTCTAGTCTCCAGAAAAGTCATTATACTCGAACATAATACGTGTTCCAAAATTCTACAACTGATCGACGTTAGAGATATAGGTCTATAGTTTTGCACATCTGTTCGACGTCCCTTCTTGAAAACGGGGATGACGTGTGCCCTTTTCCAATCCTTTGGAACGCTACGCTCTTCTAGAGACCTACGGTACACCGCTGCAAGAAGGGAGGCAAGTTCCTTCGCGTACTCTGTGTAAAATCGAACTGGTATCCCATCAGGTACAGCGGCCTTTCCTCTTTTGAGCGATTTTAATTATATCTCTATACTTCTGTCGTCTATTTCGATATCTACCATTTTCTCATCTGTGCGACAATCTAGAGAAGGAACTACAGTGCAGTCTTCCTCTGTGAAACAGCTTTGGAAAAAGACATTTAGTATTTCGGCCTTTAGTCTGTCATCCTCCATTTCAGTACCATTTTGGTCACAGAGTGTCTGGACATTTTGTTTTGATCCACCTACCGCTTTGACATAAGACCAAAATTTCTTAGGATTTTCTGCCAAGTCAGCACATAGAACTTTACTTTCGAATTCATTGAACGCCTCTCGCATAGCCCTCCTCACACTACATTTCACTTCGCGTAATTTTTGTTTGTCTGCAAGGCTTTTGCTATGTTTATGTTTGCTGTGAAGTTCCCTTTGCTTCCGCAGCAGTTTTCTAACTCGGTTGTTGTACCACGGTGGCTCTTTTCCATGTCTTACGATGTTGCTTGGCACATACTCATCTAACGCATATTGTAAGATGGTTTTGAACTTTGTCCACTGATCCTCAACACTATCTGTACTTGAGACAAAACTTTTGTTTTGAACTGTCAGGTGCTCTGTAATCTGCTTTTTGTCACGTTTGCTAAACAGAAAAATCTTCCTACCTTTTTTAGTAATTCTATTTAAGGCTGAAATCATCGATGCAGTAACCGCTTTATGTATCTTAGTGCATAAATTCTTTATATGTTAATTAACAAAGAATAAATGAACGCAATCAAGATGGAGAAATTTCTCCAAAATATGTATGGGTAGAAAAACAAGAAAAATTGTACTTGCTCAAGACAGAACCACATTTCCTCATTACGTACTAGGAAGCAAACGCTGACAAGAGAAGAGCGTCAACCACAACCTTATAGACAGCCAAACTTTCTTTAAAGCAGAAACTTATCACCGCATTTAAAATGTTCCTACTGAACTGCTAGCGTGATACACAACCACCACAAGAGTGAAATAATAACTTTTTAGTGGAGTTTAAGTTAGCTTTGGCAGGAACAGGAAAAAGTAAATAGTTTGATACAAGTATCTTTTTGAAATACATTTCATTTTAGACCTACTGATATATTCTCTCCACAGGTAAACAATCAGAATCTAACCCAGGTCGATCTGTCTTCATCGTATAAAATGATGAGAGAGTTAGACATCGTAGGCATGGCTAACATGACACCTCTGGACGTACTCCTTAGCTTACTGGCGATTCCATCGCCGGTCAAGTCTCAATTGAGAGAGCCAGCAGTACAGGATTTCATCAGGTGAGTGTATTCCTGCGGTAAAGTAATGTATTTCATTATATACAAGCAGGTGACAAATGCCATGGAATGTATGTATGTATGGAACTGGGGACCTAGAAACGACGGAGGGGCTTCGTCCCCACCTTAGCCCTCAGTGGTTCACAACCCCACAACAGGTTACAGCAGTCCACTCACCCCTCCTCCACCCCACACTGAACCCAGGGTTATTGTGCGGTTCGATCCCCAGTGGACTCTCCCCGGAATGTCTCATTCAAGACGAGTGTAATCCCATTGTTTGCGTGGTGGAGTAATTATCGTGTACGCGTATGTGGAGACAGTGTTTGCGCAGCAATCGCCGACATATTGTAACTGAGGCGGAATAAGGAGAATCAGCCCGCATTCGCCGAGCCAGAGGGAAAACCGCCTTAAAAATCGCACACAGGCTGGCCGGCACTCCGGACCTCGACACGAATCCGCTGGTCAGATTCGAGACGGGGAACGGCACGCCTTCCCGCCCGGAAAGCAGCGCGTTAGACCGCACGGATAGCAAGGCGAGCGAAGTCCTGGGAACCCCCCCCCCCCCTAATATCCTGTCGGACTTCTTTTTTCCTGAGTGCAGCAACACGAGGTCGATCGACTCAACACGTCGTTGGAAATCCCATGCAGAAATACTGAGCCACGGAGCCTGTACAGTCAACTGTTGTGTTGCCAGAAGAGCCAACACCGTGGAGGCCGAAGTGCACGCGTTTTAGCTCACGCAGGCTGGCGTGAGGAGGGAAGAACTATACTGACGTGAGGTCTGGAACATGACAAGGAATGAGAATTCAGAAAGCGGGCATAATTAGTTTGATACTTAACTTTAATCCATTAATGATGAACGTCGCTCTTGACGGTACATGATTCACAATATTATCTGTTCAGAACAGTAACTGAATATGGCGCCTTGCTAGGTCGTAACAAATGACGTAGCTGAAGGCTATGCTAAACTGTCGTCTCTGCAAATGAGATCGTATGTAGACAGTGAACCATCGCTAGCAAAGTCGGCTGTACAACTGGGGCGAGTGCTAGGGAGTCTCTCTAGACTAGACCTACCGTGTGGCGGCGCTCGGTCTGCAAACACTGATAGTGGCGACACGCGGGTCCGACGTATACTAACGGACAGCGGCCGATTTAAAGGCTACCACCTAGCAAGTGTGGTGTCTGGCGGTGACACCACATCATCCATAATTGAAACTGTTCTCGGTGCAGTACTTTTTGCACGAACTGACTTCTTGATCGTCTCCCATAAACATTAAAGGGATTCATGTCTGTCGATCTGGTCGCCAAATCATTCCCTCGAATATTCCAGAAACTTATTCAAACCAGTCTTGAAAAAGCGATTTTCTCATTGTTGAAAACAGTTTTAGGAACTGGGTGTACGCCCCCTCCCCAAAATCCCACACCCTTGTCTCCTACCTTTCCTTTTCTTATTTTTTTTTCCTTCACTCCCCAAATTTCTCTTTCTTCTTTTTTTTCCGTTCCTTCCGTTTCACTTAGTAATGTACATCTGACATGTCTCCTTCATTATGTATATCTGCCAGTTCGGCGTTTGCCTCTTGTTCCCCCCTCTCCTGGTAAGTGATGTGGGCCGGGCAAATGCCCAGTGGGCAGGACATTTATAAATGGACATCTGACCGGTAATTTGACCAAAGCAGTTTTAAAATGTCGAAAATCAGGCCATTTATTAAAAAAGTACCCTTTAAAGTTTTTACTGCTGGAATCTATAATTACTGGTGAATCCTGTGGATTCCTTGGGCAGATGGAGGGAATATTTTGAAGAGTTGGTCAATGTAGGTGAAAATACGATCAGTAATGATTCAGATTTCAATGTACAGTGGGATAGGAATGATGATGGAAATAGGATCATATTTGAGAAAGTGGAGAAAATGGTCAATAGATTGCAGTGCAATAAAGCAGCTGGGGTGGATGAAATTAAGTCAGAACTCATCAAATACAGTGGAATGTCAGGTCTTAAATGGCTACACAGGATAATTTAAATGACCTGGGAGTCGGGACAGGTTCCATCAGACTGGACAAAAGCAGTAATCACACCAATCTTCAAACATGGAAACAGAAAATATTGTAACAACTACAGAGGTATCTCTTTAATCAGCATTGTGGGTAAAATCTTCTCAGGTATTGTTGAAAGGAAAGTGCGAGTATTAGTTTAGGACCAATTGGATGAAAATCAGTGTGGGTTTAGGCCTCTTAGAGATTGTCAGTACAAGATCTTTAGCTTACGGCAAGTAATGGAGAAGGTTTATGAGTGGAACAGGGAATTGTATCTATGCTTTATAGATCTAGAAAAGGCATATGGCCGGGTTCCTAGGAGGAAGTTATTGTCTGTTCTACGAGATTATGGAATAGGAGGCAAACTTTTGCAAGCAATTATAGGTCTTTACGAGGATAGTCAGGGAGCAGTTAGAGTTGACGGTAAATTGAGTTCATGGTTCAGAATAGTTGCAGGGGTGAGAAAAGGCTGCAACCTGTCTCCACTGTTGTTCATATTATTTATGGATCATATGTTGAAAACAATAGACTGGCTGGGTGAGACTAAGATATGTGAACACAAAATAAGCAGTCTTGCATATGCGGATGACTTAGTTGTGATGGCAGATTCGATTGAAAGTTTGCAAAGTAATATTTCAGAGCTAGATCAGAAATGTAAGGACTATGATATGAAGATTAGGATCTCCAAAACGAAAGTAATGTCGGTGGGAAAGAAATATAAACGGATTGAGTGCCAAATAGGAGGAACAAAGTTAGAACAGGTGGACGGTTTCAAGTACTTAGGATGCATATTCTCACAGGATGGCAACATAGTGAAAGAACTGGAAGCGAGGTGTAGCAAAGCTAATGCAGTGAGCGCTCAGCTACGATCTACTCTCTTCTGCAAGAACGAAGTCAGTACCAAGACTAAGTTATCTGTGCGCCGTTCAATCTTTCGACCAACTTTGTTGTATGGGAGCGAAAGCTGGGTGGATTCAGGTTACCTTATCAATAAGGTTGAGGTTACGAATATGAAAGTAGCTAGGATGATTGCAGGTACTAGTAGATGGGAACAATGGCAGGAGGGTGTCCACAATGAGGAAATCAAAGAAAAACTAGGAATGAACTATAGATGTAGCAGTCAGGGCGAACAGGCTTAGATGGTGGGGTCATGTTACACGCATGGGAGAAGCAATGTTACCCAGGAGACTCCTGGGTTCAGTAGTAGAGGGTAGGAGGAGTCGGGGCAGACCAAGGAGAAGGTACCTGGATTCGGTTAAGAATGATTTTGAAGTAATAGGCTTAACATCAGAAGAGGCACCAATATTAGCACTGAACAGAGGATCATGGAGGAATTTTATAAGGGGGACTGTGCTCCAGACTGAACGCTGAAAGGCATAATCAGTCTTATATGATGATGATGATGAATCTATAATTAACCAATTAAAATGAGGGTTGGGGCGATACACCCGATACTAGAAGTTAGTAAATGTTTTCATTGAAACATTCATTGCCTTTATTGCCAAGAACGAATGGAAAGAATGGAGGAGCCTGTTTTTCAATAGTAGCGTTCCAACTTCCTGTACCAAGGAAGGGCGCCTGTCGCTTGCTGACAGCTGCTTGTCATTTACAGTGCCATTTCTGTTTATATTTTACCACGTCTACTGTTCAACACTTCCTGTCTCTCTCTCTCTCTCTCTCTCTCTCTCTCTCTTTCTCTCCCTCCCGCACACTCACAAACCACACCGTGTTGAACACCTATGTAGCGATCTCTTCTTCTTCTGTAGTGGTCAATCCAAGGATTGGTTTGCAACAGCTACAATGGCAGCTTGTCTCCATTCTGTGCGTCTTTCGGCTTTTCTCTTAATTTCTTTATAGGTGTTACATCCCACATCTTTCACGATTTGATCCATGTACCTCAGTCGTGGTCTTCCTCTCCGTCTTTTTCCCTCGACATATCCCTCTATGAGCGTGTTCAGGAGTCCTTTATGTCTTAATTGATGGCCTGTAAATTGCACTATTCTATTAACAATGAAACTCCAGAAGCTTCTTTTCTCACCTGCTCTTTCCAGAACCACTTCGTTTGTGATAAACCGGTATAAATAAACATTGTTTATAGGTCATCGCTTTGTAATGTAACACACTTTATAATTCGTGTTAAATCTCTGAATATTACTGAAGAATGATTATCCATGACAAAATTGTTATTTAATGAATTAAACAGCTGGTTTGTGTTTCTTGATAATACATGTACTCTCAATTGTTAAATTGTTTTCAGTGGAGAAAAGCTTTATTGTCAAATGCAGTACATTTGAGACAGACTGTATGTTTTTTCTGTCTACATCTACATGTTTACTCTGCAATTCACATTTAAATGCTTGGCAGAGGGTTCATTGAACCACAATCATACTATCTCCCTACCATTCCACTTCCGAACAGCGCGCGGGGAAAACGAACACCTAAACCTTTCTGTTCGAACTCTGATTTCTCTTATTTTATTTTGATGATCATTCCTACCTATGTAGGTTGGGCTCAACAAAATATTTTCGCATTCGGAAGAGAAAGTTGGTGACTGAAATTTCGTAAATAGATCTCGCCGCGACGAAAAACGTCTTTGCTTTAATGACTTCCATCCCAACTCGCGTATCATATCTGCCACACTCTCTCCCCTATTACCTGATGATACGAAACGAGCTGCCCTTTTTTGCACCCTTTCGATGTCCTCCGTGAATCCCACCTGGTAAGGATCCCACACCGCGCAGCAATATTCTAACAGAGGACGAACGAGTGTAGTGCAAGCTGTCTCTTTAGTGGACTTGTTGCATCTTCTAAGTGTCCTGCCAATGAAACGCAACCTTTGGCTCGCCTTCCCCACAATATTGTCTATGTAGTCTTTACAGCTGAAGTTGTTCGTAATTTTTACACCCAGGTACTTAGTTGAATTGACAGCCTTGAGAATTGAACTATTTATCGAGTAATCGAATTCCAACGGATTTCTTTTGGAACTCATGTGGATCACCTCAGACTTTTCGTTATTTAGCGTCAACTGCCACCTGCCACACCATACAGCAATCTTCTCCAAATCGCTTTGCAACTGATACTGGTCTTCGGATGACCTCACTAGACGGCAAATTACAGCATCTGCACCTCTCCTTATCTAGTTTCATGTGACTGGACTACTGTGAAGATAAAACGATAACTCTGACGTAAAAGAGATTTACTAACAAACACTCGATGCCCAAGACGCTGGAATCGTTCGATTCTGATACTAGTCTATGCCTAGAGAATCGCTGATTCTTGGACTTACCGAATCAGAGTCTGCTCATGACTCATTCCTATTTAAAATCGTTATGGATAAATTATTTTTACTCTAATATTTTTGCAGTAGTGTAGTACAAGAAAAAAACTACCTACAGGCGAACTACTTAATATAAACTATATTTCAAGAATTACTGTTAAAACTGAGTTTTGTTTTCATTCTTTATTATGTAATTCCCCAGCAAGTGCTCTCACTAAAAATGCATGGTTACATTTACAGTCCAATTTATTTCCCCTAGCCGGCCGCTGTGGCCGAGCGGTTGTAGGCGCTTCGGGCCGGAACCGCGCTGCTGCTACAGTCTCAGGTTCGAATCCTGCCTCGGGCATGGATGTGTGTGATGTCCTTAGGTTAGTTAGGTTTAAGTAGTTCTAAGTTCAAGGGGACTGAGACCTCAGATGTTGAGTCCCATAGTGCTTAGAGCCATTTGAACTATTTTTTTTATTTCCCCTAATAACTCTTCCTCAACCCTCAAGCAGCTTTTTCAACTTAGTTACCTAACCACTTCAGAAGCAGTGTTGCAAAACACCTTTTCCAATACAAAATATAAGTTAAAAATTATTTTGTAAGTCCGCTTATCAGTTAATCCACAAAACACATAAATGCTCGGGCATTTACGTATTTTGGGCAGTTGCCCAGACCTTTATGCTGGACATCTGCCCAAACTTATAAATGCCAAGGCATTCTACATCACTACTCCTGGTGGTTAAATTTTTGTCCCGTGTGATTCCCTCGTCTGCTAACTACTTCCCAGCAATGAGTGCTGCTTTTGATTAACGATAGTAATTATGATTTTGTATAATGTTTAAGCTCTATCATTTCAATTGAGACATATGTTATGTTTACGCAGGAGAAACCACACCTTTGACTTAATGATCTTCGAGCGTCTGCCTTACCAAGGTTACTATGGACTGCACCACAAGATTGGTTCGCCACCGCTCGTCGGCTTCGTGACGTTGTCTGCATACTCGCCTGTGTATTACGCCTTGGGGAACCCCATGAATCCAGCCTACATCCCTGAAATCTGGGAGGGCTTCTCTGATCACATGAACTTTTGGCAGCGCCTGTACAACACGTACCTTACACTACGTTTCCACTATATGTGGTTCTACAAAATACTTCCGAAGCAGGAGATGATTATGAGAGAACATTTCGGAGCAGAACCACCTTCTGTTCACGAAACCGAACGCAACTACAGCCTACTCATAGTCAACAACCACTTTACCACGGAATATCCGCGGCCTCATCTACCGAGCGTCATAGAAGTCACTGGACTCCACGTATCGACGAAGGTCGAACGATTACCAGAGGTGAGTATCGAAATCATCAAGGCTGCTTATTCACCACAAAAAATACTGTCGCATTGACGTGCTGTTTTAGGTATGTACTTTTGCTCGTACAGCTAGAGATATCATTTAGACCAATATCAGCAAAATCATCTGCGACTGGCACTTCCGGAGACACCAATTTATAATATGGCCAAGTACACCATTCCTGTCACATATTCCAACTACCACCAAGGGCGCATTTTGCAAAGTTTGGCAAAAGCCAGGTTGGATTGATAGGAAAAATGGAGAAGATCGAAAGATGAACGACGCGCTTCGTCACATGGTCGTTTAGTAGGCGCTACAGCATCACGGAGAAACCCCTCCTATTATAGATGCTACAGCATAGACGTAATCCATCACCGATTGGCTTCCTGTTAAAATTCCCAGTACGCAAGCGCCTAGAAGATTTCGCTTCCCCCTACGTACATTTCGTGAAAAGCGCATGAAGACAAATTTAGAGCGATTCTAACTCATACAGAGGATTACCGACACTCGCTCACTCCTCGCACCATTCGCGGCTGATGTAGCAAAGCGAGAAATGACATCGGTACTCAAAGTACCCGCAGCCGTGCACCGTATGATGGTTTGCACAGCATGGATGTAGATGTATCTGAAGAACGCGTTCGTTCTTCCTGAAAGAATTGTTAACAGTCACAGATGCTGAGATTAATATTCAGGGCAGAATTGCTTCACTAAATTTCCTCCACTTTTTGCACATGAAACATTATAATTAATAAACCATATGCTATACTAAGCGGCTCACGTGGGTCTATATTGTTTTTTACGTTAGGTATCTTTTGAAATACTGCACACAATGACATTATGTATTAAGAAAAGTTCTTATTGAAAACCATTGTATAAGAATTGTGTCACATTCTATATTTTTGTAGTATAGCTGTGCGGTAAAAATATGAAAACAGCACGAGAAATGAATGCTTCAACACAAATGCTGATACTATCCACGCCTGTAGCTTGTGTAGTTGTGTTTAACTACGCACGGCACAGTGTAGTTTTCTCAATACGTTCCTCCTGTATGTAAGTGAGTGCATTACGTCGGAGGTCAGTCAAGTCGAACGTGGACATATTTAAGGTGACGGTATGGTGCGTGCTTCCGTTACCAAGGTATCCTGAGTGTTTGGTGTTTCAAGAGGTATCGCATCGAAGAGTTATACCGCATATAGAGAAAAATGCAGAACATCACCCACCCCACAGATTGTAAATTTGTTAAAACTGTGGAGATATTAATGAATGTGCATTATGTAAATGTAGACGTTATTCAATCATTCCTTTCCAACCTTTTCTATCCTGTAGCTCCTATAACTGCTACACAAGGTTCGAAACTTGCTGGGCCCGTAATCCAGAGGTTTGTGGATCGAAACCACGCTCTGCTACCATTTGTGTAGAATTTGCTGGGACCGTAGTACAAGAAAGTGTGGAAACGATCGATTGAGTCACGGCTACATTTACACATTGCACATTTATTACAATCCCCCTCCCCGAGTTTTAACAATTTTACAACCTATTCTCTATACAACAATGTCTCTCAAAATTTACACAAAATAAGAATTGAAGATGTACTCTCAGAACAAAGATAACAGTAAGTTCTACAGAGCACTTTAGTCCTGACAGTACTCACAAATAAACATTCGAAATGGTTTGGTATAGCATCAACTAGTGAACAAAAATGTAATGTTTTTAACGGTTCCTTCGTTGTTTGAGTAGCTTTCTTGGTTTCGAGATGTCATTATACGCAGTATTTCTACCATCAACCGTCGAGTTTATTCATATGCCAGATAGAGTAAAATATCTTTGAAATTCCTGAGCTATCAGCACTGAGCGGATGAGGTTATACTAGTGAAAAGGGGCTTAAATAAGTTACTGTCAGTTACACTCAGTATATAAACTTTATTTGTTAAAACACACAAAGAAGAATCAAAACTCTCAAGGTTCTAACGAAAGACCTCCTTTGATTTAATTTAGATCAGCTGAAGGCCACATCGAAAATCCAAGTCACAAGGCCTAAGCAAGGAAATGAGGCACAGGAGTTCTTCTGGAAGTTCCACTTCTTTAGAAACAAATTTTTTTTCTTCAGCTTAGCTAACAAACATGAGTGTCTGCAGACTACGTTGGTTTAGAACATATGGGTATGTGTGCTCGCGATATATAACAGCGTCACGAATGTTTTTAATAGTAGTGACAACGACATATAAATGTGTCTGCCCATTTTAAGTTGACATGGGGTTGGGTTGTTTGGGGGAAGAGACCAAACAGCGACCTCATCGGTCTCATCGGATTAGGGAAGGACGGGGAAGGAAGTCGGCCGTGCCCTTTCAAAGGAACCATCCCGGCATTTGTCTATAGCGATTTAGGGAAATCAGGGAAGTCCTAAATCAGGATGGACGGACGCGGGATTGAACCGTCGTCCTCCCGAATGCGAGTCCAGTGTGCTAACCACTGCGCCACCTCTCTCGGTAAGTTGACATGGCTTAAAGCCACAAAAATCTTCAATTGATAATGGCCTAAGGCCGAAATTGCATTCGTGAAATAAAGAAAGTGTTACAGTCACTGGCGTAAATATAATGTCTTTCATAGAGTTCTACATGACTGTGAAGCCCAGGTATAAAAAGCGTAATTGTTGTCTCCAGAATGAGATTTTCACTCTGCAGCGGAGTGTGCGCTGATATGAAACTTTCCTGGCAGATTAAAACTGTGTGCCGGGCCGAGACTCGAATTCGGGACCTTTGCCTAGCGCGGGCAAGTGCTCTATCAACTGAACTACCGAAGCACGACTCACGCCCTGTCCTCACAGCTTTAGGACGGTCCGGAACACAGTTTCAATCTGCCAGGAAAGTTTCATATCAGTGCACACTCCGCTGCAGAGTGAAAATTCTGGAAACATCCCCCAGGCTGTGGCTAATCCATGTCTCCGTAATATCCTTTCTTTCAGGAGTGCTAGTTCTGCAAGGTTCGCAGGAGAGCTTCTGTAAAGTTTGGACGGTAGGAGACGAGGTACTGTTGGAAGTAAAGCTGTGAGGACGGGGCGTGAGTCGTGCTTGGGTAGTTCAGTTGGTAGAGCACTTGCCCGCGAAAGGCAAGGGTCCAGAATTCGAGTCTCGGTCCGGTACACAGTTTTAATCCTCTAGGAAAGGTTCTGTAATTGTTGTGTTCGGCTACTTGGAGACGAGTTTCAGCCATACGTGGACCTCATATTTTCAAACACCTATGTACTGTCATCGGGCCACAGTAGTTCACCATTAGCTCGAAGAATATTCTGGGCAGTTGGAGTGAATGATTTAGCCAGCCAGATCGCCGGACAGGAACCTCACTGAAAATTTTTGGAACACAATCTAGAGGTCAGGACATACACAAATGTTGTACTGGCAACACTTCGCTGTTGTAGGCGGCTCTAGAGGCAGCGTGGTTCAGTATTTCGGCAGGGGACTTCCAACGACTTGTTGAGTCGAGGTCACAACGAGTTTCTGACCTCCGCTGGCAAAAGGAGGTCCGACACGATATTAGGAGGTATCCTATGACTCTTGTCAACTCAGCGTGTCTGTCCTGTTGGACGGTTGTCGCCAGGGTTGCTCAGATCAACCATGACATTGTGTACTGCTCCCCTGAAACCATCGTTTCCGTCTTCCCTTGACAGTAACGGCATCCAGAGCACAGTGAGCACCAATAATGTGGAACGATAAACCAGAACGTTCCTGCCGTTGCCGACTTTCCAACTGCTGCCAGAAAACATTTTTCGCTTTTATACCTGGCATAACACACAACTATCTCCTAGTGAAATGCTCGTGATTAATGTTGATAGCTGCATGGTTCATAGCACAAATGTCAGATATGAAGCAGAATAAAAACGAAAGCAAAATTTTGTTGCAAGCAGTTGCCCGTTTCATACCAAGTTAACCTTCTATGTTGTAGAACCTACAGAAATTCCTAGACGGAGCCAAACACGGCGTCATCTACGTCAGTCTCGGATCAAACGTCCGGAGCAACGCACTGCCCCAAGAGAAGTTCCAGGCTTTTCTGGAGGCGTTCAGACAGCTGCCGCAACGCGTCCTCTGGAAGTGGGAGAACGACACACTGCCTTCACAGCCGGAGAACGTGATGGTCAGCAAATGGATGCCGCAACAATCCGTGCTGGGTGAGATTTTATCCTGCTATGCCTTTCATTAAACTGCGCTGTAAATTTTGCGGCCGGCCGGAGTGGCCGTCCGGTTCTGGGCGCTACAGTCTGGAGCCGAGCGACCGCTACGGTCGCAGATTCGAATCCTGCCTCGGGCATGGATGTGAGTGATGTCCATATGTTAGTTAGGTTTAATTAGTTCTAAGTTCTAGGCGACTGATAACCTCAGAAGATAAGTCGCATAGTGCTCAGAGCCATTTGAACCATTTTTTGTAAATTTTGGTCGACTGTTATTTTCCAGGCTCAACTACAATAATGAGAAAAAAATCGCAGCAACAAAAATAAAAAAATTAATGTAGAGTAGTAAAATTACGAAAACAGATTAGTCTACGTAACATACTTAGACGAATAACATTGTAAGATTGCGGTGGCGCGGTTCTTTCCGTCCCTTCACGACGAACCTGCACCCACCTGTGAACATTGTCTCAGCAGATCATGAGTAGGGAAGCCGAGTGAAACCTACTGTACTTCGACGTGAACCAGGCTGCAATTAAACTCACTAATCTACGTTTCGGAGGAAACACGAAATGAAAGTTTGGAAATTTTGTCCTCAACTAATATATTCTAAAACTTAGGTGAACAAGTATCACTGCCAAGCCCTTGCTAGTCTTAACACAGTCACTCACAATCCCTTTCACTCACGTTAGTAAGTTTATGGTGTTGCATTTCCTGAAAACGTAATAGCTACAGAAATACTGATTGTTTCTGATTGATAATGCTCGCCAAATATTAAGTCTGTCGGTACGAAATGCAGTCACAGTTTTTAGCCACCGACCTGCTCAATACGCCACGCGGAATATATGTCTTTTCTCGTCACAAAATTCACTTAAAAATTCCGAAATTCTACACACACATCGGAATAATTACGCCGTCACTTTCCAACACTTTTGATGTATGAAACACTGCTGGATCCGGCAACTTACCGTTTCCATCGGAACTACTACTACACATGTCCAATCTGTTTCATGGCTAGGCTTCGACTCTTCTTTAGAATACTGTAAGTCTGCTCTTCCAGCAGAGAAAGGCGCGCGAAGAATACTGCTTTACCATTGATCAGTTTACTCAACAGCCAATAGCAAAACAACGTTCTCCCGCGTCAATCAGCGCTTTTCATCAGTAACCAATCGCAAAACAGTAAACCTAACGACTGCACCTTTTACCGACGTAATTATCTAATACGCTGAAGTTTTCTTTATGCATAAAGTTATTTACTATTGTTATTTATACCTGAATTAACTTTCCCTTTACCATAAACTTACTTTACAAATCTATTCTACAAAAATCCCCTTTGTCCATATCCATACTTCTTCGAAATGTTCCCACACTAAATCCTACAACATAACTCGTTAAACAATTATCTTCATATTAACCTTAAACCACACTCACGCATCATTCATACTGCTAAAACACATTTATAACATTTTACATACACAAAAAGACATAATAACACTTTATGAAAATACTAGAACAGTTTATGAAAAAGATTCTGTTACTTTAGTGTACTCTACCCTGGGCACAGTCGAAAGTAAATAACAGTCCGCCTACCCAATACTGTCCTCTATCGGCTGATACATAAACTACGTGCGCGTCCAGTCTCGCGTCACCATCTGTCACTATCCAGCTCTGAGACACATCTCCCACTCAACCGCCTCCAAGGCAGGACCGGTATACGGCACTACGCCTCAAGATCACAGGTTAATGTAAGCGCTAGATAACCCATTGCAGATGTGAAATGCTGGTCCACTAATAACCAGTGTAATCACCAGAATGTTGAATACAATCGCACAAGCATTGTATTGTACCGGAACCGGATATCACTTTGTGGGATGGAATTCAATGCCTGTTGTACTTGATCGGTCAATATAGAGGTGGTTAATGTCGTTTGTGGATGACGCTGGAGTTGTCCATTGATGTCCCATATGTGCTCGATTGTAGACAGATCTGGTGATCCGAATAGATCAGGGCAGAATGTCGACTCTCTGTAGAGCATGTTAGGTTACAATAGCGCTGTATGAGCGGATGGTATCCTGTTAAGCAGGCCGCTATAGTCGCAGGTTCGAATCCTGCCTTGGGCATGGATGTGTGTGATGTCCTTAGGTTAGTTAGGTTTAAGTAGTTCTAAGTTACAGGGGACTGATGACCTCAAATGTTAAATTCCAAATCTAAAACTGGCTCTCGATGAAAGAGCACACATAAATAATTATGTTAAAAATCACGCCCTCTTCAATGACAATTTTCGATGATGTGTGAAGATTAGGGGAGGAAAGATAAAACATTAATGTTCCACACCGTGGTTAGTTGGTCGTATTGGATTGTTGTTGTTGTTGTTGTTTTGGTCCTCAGTCCTGAGACTGGTTTGATGCAGCTCTCCATGCGAATCTATCCTGTGCAAGCCCCTTAATTTCCCAGTACCTACTGCAACCTACATCCTTCTGAATCTGCTCAGTGTATTCATCTCTTGGTCTCCCTCTACGATTTTTACTCTCCACGCTGTCCTGCAATGCTAAATTTGTGGTCCCTTGATGCCTCAGGACATGTCCTACCAGCCGATCCCTTCTTCTAGTCACGTTGTGCCACAAACTTCTCGTCTCCCCAATCCTATTCAATACCTCCTCATTAGTTACGTGATCTACCCACCTAATCTTCAACATTCTTCTGTAGCACCACATTTGGAAAGCTTCTATTCTCTTCTTGTCCAAACTATTTATTGTCCATGTTTCACTTCCATACATGGCTACACTCCATACAAATAATTTCAGAAACGACTTCCCGACACTTCAATCTATACTCGATGTTAACAAATTTCTCTTCTTCAGAAACGCTTTCCTTGTCATTGCCAGTCTACATTTTATATCCTATCTACGTCGACCATCATCAGTTATTTTGCTCCCCAAATAGCAAAACTCCTTTACTACTTTAAGTGTCTCATTTCCTAATCTAATTCCCTCAGCATCACCCGATGTAATTCGACTACATTCCATTATCCTTGTTTTGCTTTTGTTGATGTTCATCTAATATCCTCCTTTCAAGACACTGTCCATTCCATTCAACTGCCTTTCCAAGTCCTTTGCTGTCTCTGACAGAATTACAATGTCATCGGCGAACCTCAAAGTTTTTATTTCTTCTCCACGGATTTTAATACCTACTCCGAATTTTTCGTTTGTTTCCTTTACTGCTTGCTCAATATACATATTGAAAAACATCGGAGCGAGGCTACAACCCTGTCTCACTCTCTTCCCTACCACTGCTTCCCTTTCATGCCCCTCGACTCTTATAACTGCCATCTGGTTTCTGTACAAAATGTAAATAACCTTTCGTTCTCTGTACTTTACCCCTGCCACTTTTAGAATTTAAAGAGAGTATTTCAGTCAACATTGTCAAGAGCTTTCTCTAACTCTACATATGCTAGAAACGTAGGTTTGCCTTTCCTTAATCTTTCTTCTAAGATAAGTCGTAAGGTCAGTATTGCCTCACGTGTTCCAACATTTCTACGGAATCCAAAGTGATCTTCCCCGAGGTCGGCTTCTATCAGTATTTCCATTCGTCTGTAAAGAATTCGCATTAGTATTTTGCAACTGTGAATTATTAAACTGATAGTTCGGTATTTTTCACATCTGTCAACACCTGCTTTCTTTGGGATTGGAATTATTATATTCTTCTTGAAGTCTGAGGGTATTTCGCCTGTCTCGTACATCTTGCTCACCAAATGGAAGAGTTTTGCCAGGACTGGCTCTCCCAAGGCCGTCAGTAGTTCTAATGGAATGTTATCTACTCCGGGGCCTTGTTTCGACTCAGGTCTTTCAGTGCTTTGTCAAACTCTTCACGCAGTATCGTATCTCCCATTTCATCTTCATCTACGTCCTCTTCCATATCCATAATATTGTCCTCAAGTACATCGCCCTTGTGTAGAACCTCTATATACTCCCTCCACCTTTCTGCTTTTCCCTCTTTGCTTAGAACAAGGTTTCCATCTGAGCTCTTTATACGCATACAATTCGTTCTATTTTCTCCAAAGGTCTCTTTAATTTTCCTGTAGGCAGTATCTATCTTGCCCCTAGTAAGATAAGCCTCCACATCCTTACATTTGTTCTCTAGCCATGCCTGCTTAGCCATTTTGCACTTCCTGTCGATCTCATTTTTGAGACGTTTGTATTCCTTTTTGCGTCCTTCATTTACTGCATTTTTATATTTTCTCCTTTGAACAATTAAATTCAATATTTCTTCTGTTACCCAAGGATTTCTATTAGCCCTCGTCTTTTTACCTACTTGATCCTCTGCTGCCTTCACTACTTCATCCCTCAGAGCTACCCATTCGTCTGCTACTGTATTTCTTTCCCCCATTTCTGTCAATTGTTCCCTTATGCTCTCCCCAAATCTCTGTACAACCTCTGGTTTAGTCAGTTTATCCAGGTCCCATCTCCTTAAAGTTCCACCTTTTTGCAGTTTCTTCAGTTTTAATCTACAGTTCATAACCAATAGATTGTGGTCAGAGTCCACATCTGCCCCTGGAAATGTCCTACAATTTAAAACCTGGTTCCTAAATCTCTGTCTTACCATTATATAATCTATTTGATACCTTTTAGTATCTCCAGGATTTTCCACGTATACAACCTTCTTTTATGATTCTTGAACCAAGTGTTAGCCATGATTAAGTTATGCTCTGTGCAAAATTCTAACAGACGGCTTCCTCTTTCATTTCTTAGCCCCAATCCATATTCAACTACCTTCTCTCCCTTTTCCTACTGTCGAATTCCAGTCACCCATGACTATTAAATTTATGTCTTCCTTCACTACCTGAATAATTTCTTTTATCTCATCATACATTTCTTCTATTTCTTCGTCATCTGCAGAGCTAGTTGGCATATAAACTTGTACTACTGTAGTAGGCATGGGCTTCGTGTCTGTCTTGGCCACTATAACACGTTCACTATGCTGTTTGTAGTAGCTTACCCGCACTCTTATTTTTTTTTATTCATTATTAAACCTACTCCTGCATTACCCCTATTTGATTTTGTATTTATAACCCTGTATTCACCTGACCAGAAGTCTTGTTCCTCCTGCCAACGAACTTCACTAACTCCCACTATATCTAACTTTAGCCTATCCATTTCCCTTTTTAAATTTTCCAACCTATCTGCCCGATTAAGGGATCTGACATTTGACGCTCCGATCCGTAGAATGCCAGTTTTCTTTCTCCTGATAATGACGTCCTCTTGAGTAGTCCCCGCCCGGATATTCGAATGGGGGGACTATTTTACCTCCGGAATATTTTACCCAAGAGGACGCCATCATCATTTAACCATACAGTAAAGCTGCATGCCTTCGGGAAAAATTGCGACTGTAGTTTCCCCTTGCTTTCAGCCGTTCGCTGTACCAGCACAGCAAGGCCGTTTTGGTTATTGTTACAAGGCCAGATCAGTCAATCATCCAGACTATTGCCCGTGCAACTACTGAAAAGGCTGCTGCCCCTCTTCAGGAACCACACGTTTGTCTGGCCTCTCAACAGATACCCCTCCGTTGTGGTTGCACCTACGGTACGGCTATCTGTATCGCTGAGGCACGCAAGCCTCCTAACAAACGGCAAGGTCCATGGTTCATGGGGGGGTGTATTGGATTAATCGGAATAAATGGTGAATTAGAACGGTTTATGACATACATTCGTTTTAAATTGAAAGACCATTTGAGTGATGTGACCTGGTGGTTCGTACTAGCGTTTTGGAAGAAACGTTTCAAAACCTAATGAATTAAATCTATGTGTACATGGATAACAGACAGCAGTTTAGAATACTAATAACAAAATAACCACATCAAAAACTAATATTTTAGATTGATTCTGTTGGCAACAGGAAACTATACAGCTTTTTAAAACTGAGTTTGTTTGTTGGTGAGATAATAGAACTACCAAAAGAAATATTTCAAGAATTGGTCCAATGTCTCCATGATACCCGTGCATCTTTTGAGATGCATATGCATAAAGAGCAGAATAGAAAACTGAAAATTGATTCATGGGATAAGGATCCTTTTGTACCGAATGTGCAGAAGCTACGAAACAAGTCAAACGGAACCCATAAATCCTTTTTAGAAATAGCATCAGATTGAAGCATGGAATCACTGTCCAAATAAACGTCATTTCCCGATATTTGGTCCCAGGTTCGTGATGAATATCCACAACTTGCCGCAGAGACTTTGATTATGCTTCTCCTTTCCCAAGCATGCTTGTGTAAAACGGGATTCTCACAGTTTGCCTCTACAAAGACAAAATATCGCAACGGACTGGATGCTGAACCTGACATGTGTCTTGCACTTTCTGATATCAAGCCATAAATTAAACAGCTGGTCAAAAACAAAATAAAAACCAAAACAAAAAAAATAAAAAATAAAACAGGAAAACAACTTCATACCTGGCATTAAATGAAAAAAATTTTACCAGTTAACATTGGGACGAGTACGGTATTATTTTGGGTACTTTATTACTATGTGTTATTCTGCATACTGTTGTAGAAGTCAGTAGTATATAATGCACCTACTTTTGTATGATTTTAATTAACTGATCACACTGAATGTATGAACAACAAGTTTTTGCCTGTTTCAGGGCCCCATAAGAAAGCCATCATTTGAAAAATGTTCCACAGCCAAAAGTTTGAGAACTGATGCGTCATGTGACCAAAAGTATCGGGACAGCCTGACGTAATACTGCTCAGAGCCATTTGAACCATTTTGTTATCCTGTTGGAAAACACACACTGAAATGCTGTTCATGAATGGCAGCACAGCAGGTCGAATCACCGGAGTCACGTACAGATTCGGAGTCCGGATGTGTGGGATAACTATTCATGCTATCACACGGAATCGGACCCTCGACCATAACTCCAGGTGTAGGTCCTGTGTATCTACCACGCAATCAGGTTGCACGCCCTCAACTGGTCTTCTAACCAAGACATGGGCATCACTGGCACTGGGGCAGAACCAGCTTTCACCAGAAAACACAACAGACCTCCGCACTTCCCTCCAATGAGCTCTTGCTTGCAACCACTAAAGTCGCAAATGGTGGTGGTTTGGGGTCAGTGGAAAGCTCGCTACAGGACGTCAGGCGCGGAGCTGTCCTTGAACTAAAGCAAGCTGGCTCGCAAGGACACGGCACGACCGTGGGTTAGGGGATTTGTCCAAAATTTTGTGTGGTGAAAGAGGACCCCTAACACCTCACGTGGATAAAATATTAGGACGCACTACTCGGAAATTTCCGGGAAAAATCGATCCAAAGTTTCTTGGGTACCTTATGAGTATAAAAAGTTAGTCCAGTACCGACCCGCCGTCGGGCCTCCCTTACGGCAGAGGTCTCGGGCTCGATTCTTCCTCCAGCACTTTTTTCCTTCTTCTTCTGTTGCTTGCAAAATTGCAGCGCATTGTTACAGAAGAATCGTGAAATTAATTCCCTCGAAGATTGTATAAAAAATCATTCTATAATTCACCGTCAATTATCGTCACCAATATTCCGAGACATGATTCAATATGCCTGGTTTGCCTCAAAATTATCAGAAACTCAAAACATTTTCGTAAATGTCAATGTTTCATGTTTCTGTACAGATTTACTGCAAAACGCCCTGTGATTGAAAAAAAAATCCGCCTTTATATGTTGCGCAAGACGTTGTGGGGCGGCGTATGAGTTTGTAAAAATAATCTACTGTATAAACACTTGCATGTTGAATCAGTTTCTGGCTTTTAGAATGTTGTTAATGCTGTCTTTCGCCGTTCTCAACACTGGCTCTCTATTTACTTCTTGGCACCCAGAAAGTGATTTAATAAAACATGGAGCCAGTATTTAAAGATCCTAGTGCCCACTTCAATTGAGATACCATTATAGCTGCAGCTTATAGCTCTGAGGAATTAGGAGATTGTCCGGGATTTCTAATCAAAAACGGTTTTCCAAAATAGTTGAGTATATTCTGAAATTCACTGATAAAAAACACAAGAATCCCTACAACCTAACTAACAGAGCAGTTCAGAGTCTAATGCGCTGATGCAATTATAAATGTCCGAATTAAATGTTAAAAAGAATGCTCGCCATAATTTGATGAAAATATTTCATCAAACGCCACGCTAAATATTTGGTAGAATGTCTGTCCCGCGACGGCGCGTGAAAATACGACAATACGCAAACTGAAGCTAGATAATGAAAATCATTCCAGAATTAACACTTCACATGAAATGTTTTCATGGTTCCGCGTATCTCTAGTAACTTAATACGGCACCCGAGGCTGTTTGTAGCAGATACACTGATGCGACGCGACTACCGACACAGATGGCGTGTCATTCAGCGTCTGGAGAGAACTGGGGCCTTGCTTCCTCGCGTAGCGTCCTTCTTTTCGGCTCTCTCGACTAGCCGCTGGGCTAGTAACGCACCACTTCAAGTTACATAATAATTTATAGCTTCTTTTGCTTATGGCCGATGAAGCTTTTAATTTAAACGTGCATTCAGCACGCAGGTAAGTATTGATAATAAAATTTTGACGTGGCTAAGTTAAATACTTTGGGCGAGAGAATTAATTAAATTACACTGCACGCAGTAGATGAGCTCTGAACTGCCCCTTTTGAGATCCGCTATCGCTATAATTTTATAGGTATTAGAAAGAAACTTTACACATCTTCATAATCATAGCGGACCTCCAACCTATTTAAATCTAAACATCCTAGCCTTATTTATTAGCCTACTTAATCTATCTTGCTTCCTTCAGTTTTGAGATGAAAACCACAAAATCATGAATTTCCACTAAAGTCTTAATTTGTGAAATCCAAAGTACTGTTATTATTAAATCATTATGAAAGATCAATCTAAATATAAATTTTGAAGTCTCTAGCTCTTTTCTGTTGCGCCAATGATTTTTTCAGAAAAATGTCCAAATTTCGAAAATGGCTGAAGTTATCGAACTGATATTTAACACACATTAATTTAGTATTATTTCTGACATGCTAGAAAAGTTTTAGTTCATTTGCTTGATTTTTAAGGTATTGCGCAACATTTATGACGTCAGAGCTAGTTACAGCAGACTGCCTGGCACACAATGGAAACTGATGTGAATTTACTACAGCGTGAGTAGGCTGCTTTCCTACATCACCTTCTACTTAATTTTTTTGTTTATGAATGTTAATGAATGAAAAAAATTTAATTACAAAAAGGGAAGCAAGAGTATAGTTTAACTCCCTATGAAAAATCAAAATTGAAATATAAACCTGTAGAAACATTAAAGAAAACTAATTACCTACATTAATTATTTAAATTGTGGGCATGTTCACTGCCTTTTAAACAATGTCATTACTCAAAATTTTAAGCGAAGTCAATGAAATATTTTGGCATACATATTGCCTTAGACAAACAAACACATACAAATTGAAAAATTATGAAAATCTTAAGATCCATTAAATACATTTTTACATACACAAATTCAAAGTAAATAACAAGATACATTAACAGATGATTATCTCTTAGCAGTCTTTTCTAAACCTGAAAGAAAAGTTCACAAATAATTTTTACACACGTGGTTGTAGCCGCTTTGGCTGGCGTCCTACACTTCCATTCACAAGGGTAGAGGAGGGGAAGTTGCTATGGTGTGCGTCCTTCACGTTCTCTCTAAATTACATGGGGGAAAGGGGAGGGGTCACTGTGAGTTGTGTCCAAGTCACTCCACGCTTTCACGCAGCTACCAGGCTGCCATTATCTGGTTTGTCCTGTAGAAGAAACAAAAAGAGTGCCTCAGACTCTGTTCACTTAATATCTATGGGTGGGTCACAATGAAATGGGGATATATACATTTTATCCTTCAATATTTGGCTGGAACAAAGTTAACAGAGCTTTTTCAGTATTACTCTCGCCGTTACTTAACTGTCATAAAATCGTTAAACAAATGGCTCAAAACGCCTTAGTCATGTATTAGAGAAAATTTATGCTGCTAAGGCATACAATCATATATCATATTTAATCTGAATTTATTATTTCTGGGCCAGAACACTGAACCAATGCTCGGTACATTCCTGATACATTTGTATTTTAAGAACTTAGCTGACTCATCTTTGATTACCTTAATCTTAGAGATAGTATGACTATGATTAGTGGTTGTTTTCTCAGCTTCTTTGTACATGTGAGTAACTTTTGGTAATAGTACAGTTGTGAGTGTTCAAAACACACTACGTTTAGTTGACTACTAAATCCACTTATTGGTCCTCTGCTGTTGTCAGTTCCACATCTGCAATTAGGTACTTACTTACTTTGAAGTGTATTTATGCTGAGCTAAAATAATGTTTCACGTCTGTCAGTATGTTATTTATTTATTTTGCTAGTGTATGTACTTATTTAACACTCACTCTATTAATATTTAAAGCATAGGATAGCACATTTATTTCATATTCATAGTGTACTGCAGCTGATTAGTTTGCTCACGTGGCAATCCATTTCCACTCGATCGGACGCTGAAACCGCAGGTAGTCTCTCTCGGACCTACCACTAAAGTGCATCAAGTAATTATGGACGGCGTAATGCTAAATTCCTTAAACCTATAGCCCGCATCTCGTGGTCGTGCGGTAGCGTTCTCGCTTCCCACGCCCGGGTTCCCGGGTTCGATTCCCGGCGGGGTCAGGGATTTTCTCTGCCTCGTGATGGCTGGGTGTTGTGTGCTGTCCTTAGGTTAGTTAGGTTTAAGTAGTTGTAAGTTCTAGGGGACTGATGACCATAGATGTTAAGTCCCATAGTGCTCAGAGCCATTTGACCCATTTGAACTTAAACCTATAGGACACCATGAGCTACTCTGTCTCATCTAACGTAAGGGTACCTATGGTCGCATTCACGCCTCCAACTCATAACCTCAATACGTGTAGGTGTATCCTGTCACACACTACACTAAAATAATGGCCAGCTCCAACCTAATAAATACTTCAGGGACGTGTCCTTCACGTCTCAACCACAAACACTGCTCAATTCTATTACACTGCCTTTCCTTGCTACGCCAGTGAGTTCATCCTTACAACTTATCTACATATTTTTCATAACACTAAGCACTCTCTTTTATTATTAATTAGTTAGCTCTACAGCATACACTAGGTTTCACTACCACTTCAGATCCTGCTTGTACATGAATTCATACATCTTTTTAAGTTACTGTTGGTGGACCATTTCCAATAAAACAACACTTTGTAGTTACTACATTACCAGGGTACTATACATAATTGTTACTCAAATACATTTGTATCTTAATTACGTCATACTTCTCTATTGTTTGTCACTATTAGGTTTGTCACATTAGGTATTTTTCTTCACTAATCGGTAGATAGAATGGTTACATAACTCAAGGCTTGATAGTCATGACAGAAAATTTTCATGTCTGGAAAGAAGAGGTCGAAATTTTTGTGGATAGGAAAGATGAAGAATGAGTGACACCTGAAAGGGAAAGAAGATCTCACACAGCTGGGACTGCACAGCTGCCACACTGTGTAGAGGTTACAGAACAACCTCCTCCCTACAGCATTCATTGGCTACCTATGAATCTGCCAGGTCGATCTGAAAATACCTTATGATGCGTTTTTAGAACCTGTCTCAGTTCTTTCTTCTGATTGGCTGAAATCTTATCGATTTCCTGCAATTTAGCTTCTATCTTGTCTAAAATAATTGCTTCTTCTTCTTCTCCTGTGTCCAGCTTACTGTTACTAAGATTAACACCTTCGTCCCAATACCTCCTATTTTTCAGAACTCGTATAGGCAGCTCCCAAGTTCCATCATCCGTTACTACATGTTTACCACTAAAAAGGGACTGTAATTACTCCGGTTATTGGCAAGACCATTTTCAACTGGCTTCTTTCAAAGTCAACAACACTCTGATATTTTGACAAGAAATCTATGCCAATTAAAACCTCAATACTGAGATTGTTTACAATTAAACATGGATGATCAATTAAATTACCATTAATGTTAAAGGGTGGTAAAGCTTCTTGCTTTACCGTTTTTGAAACCTTGCCAGTAGCACCAATTATTCTTAGTCCTGATACCCTCATTACTGTAAGCTTGTCTTTACCAGGTAATGCATCAAAGAAGGACTGAGATATCGCACTCACCTCACTTCCACTGTCTAAGAGACAACGTACATTGATACCCAACATATTCACTATTATTATAGGGTGGCTTATTCTAGGTTGTACAGGTGGTTCCTCAAATTCATCTAGTAGTTCCTTTTGGATTTGTCTCCAACTAAAGTGATCGACATCTGTCTTCATTACATTTAGGTCACAGTGTGTAGGGGTTTCCTGAATTACATTTTCAGCTGCCTTTTCCAGTCGATCTATTAATTTCAAATCGAAACACCGCACGACTTCATTACATTTAGTTTGCTGAACATAACCCAAATTACTGTAGTCTGAGCGATTCTGCGCCTCCAGACCGAGCATAACACTAGTTACAGCTAAACCACTTTTACCATTATCGTCGGTTTCCTTCTCAAGTGACAACTGGTCACAGCTACTGGGTTCATCGACCCCCAACAGCCTACCCTCTACATTCTCACTTACCTCCTGTCCTAAATCTATTAGTACATTATCAACCTCCCGCACAGGCACTTTAGATAAGAGCACATCATCCTCATCGTAAATATAAGCATGAATTTCTTCTGCTTCTTCACCTGACAATTCAGTATTTTGTGGCTCCTCCCTATCGTTACACAGCTGCGCCTTCTCTTTCTCTTCCCACTTAGAAAGCGTCTCTAACACGGTATCTATCAAATACTGTGAGTGATCTAATATTTCTGTTGTATCCTTAGATGCTACCGACACTTCATCCACATGTTCAGTTTGAGTATTCTGGTCTGTCTTACCAATTCCCGTAACTACTGGCATAGGAAAAGTAACCGCCTGGTGAGCGCCAGTGTCCTCATAGACGGGAACTAGTTTTCCTGCCTCGGCCTACTACTGTTTCCTTTATTTTCATTATAGTTGACTGGCATGGCATTACTTTCCGTACTGTTGTTTACATGCATATTTCTGTTTGGAACAAAATTATTATCCCTTGGACGCCATCGTTGGTTCTGATAATTATTTCCCCAATTCCTACCTCTCTTAGGATGGTGAACACCTACTGTTCTGATGTTTACATTGCCATTTTGCTCGTTCCTAAAATTACTATTATTGTTATTGGCATTTCTGTTATTACGTGCTTGCTCCTCACTGGCAGCAACACGTTCTACACGTTCCAAATACTCAATGAAACGATCCAGATTGTCTCTAGGGGCTGATATAATTCTAGTTTGCTAATACCATGGCAGTTTGGCTTCAAGACCTAGTATAATCATTTCAGGTTTCAGCTTTTCCGCCAAATGTGACAAACGTGAAATCCATGTCCTAGCAAACTCTTTAATTGATTCCTTGCCTGCATTGAAGCGTTTCCCACTCCAAAATTCTCTCAACACTTCATTTTGCTTATTGCTAGACCAATACTCATTAATAAAAGCTGTTTTAAATTCCGCTAATGTTTTACATTTCAGCATAACATCAGCTGACCAACGCATGGCGTCACCTGCTAAATGGCTTTTAACAAACGAGATTTTCTCTCGTTCAGACCAAGTTGGTGGAATCACATCTTCAAAATCGTTCCAGAAATCTAGCGGATGGATATTTTTATCTGGATCGAACCGCAAGAACTGCCGACACCCGATAAAAGCGGCGTTTGCAGCTACAACTTGTTGTACATTACCACTACCAGAAGTTATTGAAACTACTTTACTCTCAATGTTAGCAATGTTAGTACTGATATTTTCTACTTTCATTTCAACATTATCTACTCTTTGCACAATATGAGTAGTGTCAGTTTTAATTGCATCTACATCTGCTTGACATATGTTTACTTTAATATTAACATCTTTAAATCTATCTGAGCACAGTTCAGATTCCGCCTCGATCTTTTCTGTTAACTTGTGCTCCAGCTTCGCATCTTCCATTTGGAAGTCTTTGCGAACCTCAGCAACTTCGGATTTAACTGTTTTATACATTTCAGAAAACTGTTGAGCAACGTTTTTCTTAATATCTTCATGATTGTAATCAATTTTATAATTCAAACTGTCTAGATCCTCTTTCAACTTATTGCAACCAGCCTTGAAGGTATCGTCCATTACCTCCAATCGTTTATTAAAATTAATTTGACTGGCCACAATCTCAGACTTTAATTCAGCATTACTGTTTTTGACCTGTTCACTTATTTCAGACTTTAATTCAGCATTACTGTTTTTGACCTGTTCACTTATTTCAGACTTTAATTCAGCTGTCATTCTTGCATTACTGGCAGCTATTGCTTGTAATATAACATTCAAATCAACAGCCCCAGCATCTTTGGGTTGCTCACGAGCTGGCTTTTTATCACACTCAGGTGACAAAAAACTAGCTCCAATACCAGAATCATCAAAACTAAATGAAACTTCTGATTGATTAGTCATATCTAACTTCTCCTTCTTAAACTCTACCATCTCTGATGACTGTTTCATTTTTAATTCATCAGAGAAACTATCATCCAATAAATTTACAATTTCTACTTTCCGCTTTACTACAGGGGTCTCTATTATTGAATCATTGCCCCTTCGCACACCACTGTCAGGAGAGAATACTTCATATTTCACTTTAACATTACTACTTTCATGCATATTTACACTTGAACCGTTGTCTGGATTTACAGTTCCCTCAACAGACATAGGTTCTGATATAAGTTTAACTTCAGTTTCTTTTGGCGGTTCCATCGCCGACAGTCTTTTAGTGCAGGTTAGTAAAAATTTTAACAGCTTTTCACTTAACTTAGTTCCTTCTGCACGACGTATGGCGTTGCCGGCGCGGCGTACCAGGATTCCTGATGCGACGTGGCACGTTGAACTGCAGACGGCTCTCCGACGGCTGTTGTGTGTTTGCGTGGCCCGCAATTGCAGGCTCTGCGCCGGCTGCTCCAGGGGACGACTGCGGTGAGGCGAAACTGGCTTCTCGCGATGCCGGCAGCACCGCTAGACTCAGTGCCAGCTCCGTCAATCCAGATACGTTGTTAATCCAATTGCGTCGTCCACATACACACGTAACACTTTCACTGTTTAATACTCAGTTGCGTGTCGCATTTCACTCGCGAATCCGAATAGTTAAAAATCACTTTCACTTAGTTGATATTTCCCGGCCGATGCACCATATGTGGGGCGGCGTATGAGTTTGTAAAAATAATCTACTGTATAAACACTTGCATGTTGAATCAGTTTCTGGCTTTTAGAATGTTGTTAATGCTGTCTTTCGCCGTTCTCAACACTGGCTCTCTATTTACTTCTTGGCACCCAGAAAGTGATTTAATAAAACATGGAGCCAGTATTTAAAGATCCTAGTGCC
Organism: Schistocerca americana; assembly: GCF_021461395.2. NCBI lineage: Eukaryota > Metazoa > Arthropoda > Insecta > Orthoptera > Acrididae > Schistocerca > Schistocerca americana. The sequence continues at coordinate 12,411,585 of NC_060120.1, read as the reverse complement.
CACTTCAATTGAGATACCATTATAGCTGCAGCTTATAGCTCTGAGGAATTAGGAGATTGTCCGGGATTTCTAATCAAAAACGGTTTTCCAAAATAGTTGAGTATATTCTGAAATTCACTGATAAAAAACACAAGAATCCCTACAACCTAACTAACAGAGCAGTTCAGAGTCTAATGCGCTGATGCAATTATAAATGTCCGAATTAAATGTTAAAAAGAATGCTCGCCATAATTTGATGAAAATATTTCATCAAACGCCACGCTAAATATTTGGTAGAATGTCTGTCCCGCGACGGCGCGTGAAAATACGACAATACGCAAACTGAAGCTAGATAATGAAAATCATTCCAGAATTAACACTTCACATGAAATGTTTTCATGGTTCCGCGTATCTCTAGTAACTTAATACGGCACCCGAGGCTGTTTGTAGCAGATACACTGATGCGACACGACTACCGACACAGATGGCGTGTCATTCAGCGTCTGGAGAGAACTGGGGCCTTGCTTCCTCGCGTAGCGTCCTTATATATAAAGCCGCGGTGCGGACGGCGAAGGGAACGCCTGATCTTTTCGGCTCTCTCGACTAGCCGCTGGGCTAGTAACGCACCACTTCAAGTTACATAATAATTTATAGCTTCTTTTGCTTATGGCCGATGAAGCTTTCAATTTAAACGTGCATTCAGCACGCAGGTAAGTATTGATAATAAAATTTTGACGTGGCTAAGTTAAATACTTTGGGCGAGAGAATTAATTAAATTACACTGCACGCAGTAGATGAGCTCTGAACTGCCCCTTTTGAGATCCGCTATCGCTATAATTTTATAGGTATTAGAAAGAAACTTTACACATCTTCATAATCATAGCGGACCTCCAACCTATTTAAATCTAAACATCCTAGCCTTATTTATTAGCCTACTTAATCTATCTTGCTTCCTTCAGTTTTGAGATGAAAACCACAAAATCATGAATTTCCACTAAAGTCTTAATTTGTGAAATCCAAAGTACTGTTATTATTAAATCATTATGAAAGATCAATCTAAATATAAATTTTGAAGTCTCTAGCTCTTTTCTGTTGCGCCAATGATTTTTTTCAGAAAAACGTCCAAATTTCGAAAATGGCTGAAGTTATCGAACTGATATTTAACACACATTAATTTAGTATTATTTCTGACATGCTAGAAAAGTTTTAGTTCATTTGCTTGATTTTTAAGGTATTGCGCAACATTTATGACGTCAGAGCTAGTTACAGCAGACTGGCTGGCACACAATGGAAACTGATGTGAATTTACTACAGCGTGAGTAGGCTGCTTTCCTACAACGTGGCAAAAATTATTGCTTTGTTTTTACGATAATTACCACTGCGGTCCTTGTTTATAATTATTATATGTATAAAAACTAGATGTTTCCCAATCGCCTTTGTTATTCTGATTAAAAACCCAATGTTTCACCTCATATAATTTACAATTAAAAATGGAAAACGCACCGCCATGAATTGTGTTGTTGGACAAAAAGAAAATAATTTTTATTCAATAATGTAACTAATTTGTTAAAGATATTGCAGATTTGGGAAACTTTCTGAATAATTGGTGGAATAACAAAAGAAAATGAAACAGATGAAAAAAAAGCGCCGGAGGAGGAATTGAACCCGACACCTCTGGCGTAAGGCGTAAGACTCCGAGACCTAAACTTACTTTTTTTTTGCATTTTGTTCGTTGTTTATCATTCTGTTTGGTCTTTGCGGATGTCACATGACATCCATTCTAGTTCGTTTTTTTTTTGTTTTTTTTATTCTTCCACTCAGTTTATTTATTACAGAGACCAACCAGCTCTCTGACCGAACACTTCTAGGCCAGACCAGACGGCGGCTCGGCATTGGACCAACATTTTATACTCCTAAGGCACCTAAGAATCTTTGGATAGATTTTTACCGGGATTTTCCTGGTAGTGTGTCCTAGTAATTTAACCACGTGAGGTGTTAGGGGTCCTCTTTCACCACACAAAATTTCGGACAAATCCCCGACCCCACGGTCGTGCCGTCTCTTTGTCAGATGCCGGCGCCTTGCTCAGAAGGCGTCCGCTTTGTTTCTCCGCAGGGAGAGGAGAGGGCGCTCTATTTGACTGTCGCTTGTCTAGGCTGCCAGATCAAGACTGCAATTTGTAAGCCCGGTACACCTGTAAAAGGTCGCAACACGGCGCACTCGCCCTGTTTGGGGCCACGTGTGATAATGTTGCTTAGGAACAGACAAAGGGTTTAACCTCGCACATTATCGATAGCAACCAACGTGGCTTACAGATAGTTTATTTAACACTTTCATTTTACATCGCCTTTGATAACATTTTCGTATCTGATGGAAAAAATGCGAATGTAGCTGTAAAATTAGAAACAGGTACTAAAGACAGTCTTGTAAATTAATATAACTAATATCTTGTTTCATGTTTAAATATCTTACTATCTGCTGCAATATAAAAAAAAAACCATTGTGATTTTTTATGATGCCGTCTATTGGCGAACCATTCCTTTCTTTTAGTGATCTACACCTACATCTACATCCATACTCCGCAAGCCACCTGACGGTGCGTGGCGGAGGGTACCTTGAGTACCTCTATCGGTTCTCCCTTCTATTTCAGTCTCGTATTGTTCGTGGAAAGAAGGATTGTCGGTATGCTTCTGTGTGGGCTCTAATCTCTCTGATTTTATCCTCATGGTCTCTTCGCGAGATATACGTAGGAGCTAGCAATATACTGCTTGACTCTTCGTTGAAGGTATGTTCTCGAAACTTTAACAAAAGCCCGTACCGAGCTACTGAGTGCCTCTCCTACAGAGTCTTCCACTGGAGTTTATCTGTCATCTCCTTAACGTTTTCGCGATTACTAAATGATCCTGTAACGAAGCGCGCTGCTCTCCGTTGGATCTTCTCTATCTCTTCTATCAACCCTATCTGGTACGGATCCCACAATGCTGTGCAGTATTCAAGCAGTGGGCGAACAAGCGTACTGTAACCTACTTCCTTTGTTTTCGGATTGCATTTCCTTAGGATTCTTCCAATGAATCTCAGTCTGGCATCTGCTTTACCGACGATCAACTTTATATGATCATTCCATTTTAAACCACTCCTAATGCATACTCCCAAGTAATTTATGGAATTAACTTTTTCCAGCTGCTGACCTGCTATATTGCAGCTAAATGATAAGGGATCTAAGTTTCTATGTATTCGCAGCACATTACACTTGTCTACATTGAGTTTCAATTGCCATTTCCTGCACCATGCGTCAATTCGCTGCAGATCCTCCTGCATTTCATTTCAGTACAATTTTCCATTGTTACAACCTCTCGATACATCACAGCATCATCCGCAAAAAACCTCAATGAACTTCCAATGTCATCCACAAGGTCATCTATGTATATTGTGAATAGCAACGGTCCTATGACACTCCCCTACGGCACACCTGAAATCACTCTTACTTCGGAAGACTTCTCTCCATTGAGAATGACGTGCTGCGTTCTGTTATCTAGAAACTCTTCAATCCAATCACACAATTAGTCTGATAGTCAATATGCTCTTACTTTGTTCATTAAACGACTGTGGGGAACTGTATCGTACGCCTTCCGGAAGTCAAGAAACACGGCATCCACCTGTGAACCCGTGTCTACGGCCCTCTGAGTCTCGTGGACGAATAGCGCGAGCTGGGTTTCACACGACCGTCTTTTTCGAAACCCATGCTGATTCCTACAGAGTAGATTTCTAGTCTCCAGAAAAGTCATTATACTCGAACATAATACGTGTTCCTGTGGATGTTTTTGGACATGTTATCGATACAGGCGAATTTTATTACTCCATCGGCAGTTGCGCTTCGTTTTGGCTATAAGCTTTAAGGCTGCCCTGATGGAGTTCCCTAGCCTGGTCGTTTGCCAAGCAATTCAGTTCAGCACAACTGCTGTAGCCTGTATCAAGAACACTACTGGAGCGTAGATTCCTTATTAGACCACTGCTATGAGAGACAGGATCACGAAGAAATTGATCGGAAATATGTTTTCACTACACGAAAGTGGAGATGAGTGGGTCACTTGGTCAGAAGATAGACTGTAGGATGGAGGGTAATAGAAAGCCAGGGGTTAGAAAACACATACCAGACAACATAATGGGAGGTTGATAGACGAAGTGGGAGAAGTACAGGAGCAGCATGGATGCGATCCGCTCAGGAGAGTAAAACGTGGAACATTGTGGAGGCGTGTTTCATCTGTCAGGGGATGCTTATGACGATGACGCAACAGTGACAATGTACAAACGAGCCTGCAGTTTTCTCTGTTGGTTTCTGTGTGTTTGTGCGCACTGGCGTGTGCTTATAACAACTACATAACGCATTCAGCAGTCTACATGAACATTCTCAAACACTTTCTGCTTCTTCGTTAGACATAGATGTAATGCATTTGTATCAAGACTGGTTTTGTATCCCGCCTGGGAGGTAGCACGTGGGTAAGGTTCAAAATGGTTCAAATGGCTCTGAGCACTATGGGGCTTAACTGCTGAGGTAATCAGTCCCCTGGAACTTAGAACTACTTCAACCTAACTAACCTAAGGACATCACACACACACATCCATGCCCGAGGCAGGATTCGAACCTGCGACCGTAGCGGTCGCGCGGTTCCAGAGTGTAGAGCCTAGAACCGCTCGGCCACTCCGGCCGGCCGTGGGTAAAGAACAGTAACAGGAAAAGGTACTAATCTCTCGGAACTGCAAATGCTGTTTAAGCACCTTTACTAGTGGATAAATATATGCAAACATATTACATGACTTGCAAGGTGGTGCGTAGTTGAAGCAAAGTGTCCTGGCTGTCTGCACCTGATGAAATGGGCAGAATCTGTAGCGTTGCTCGTAGAGCTCTCCAGCGCCGGCTAGAGGGCGCTGTCGTCGGTGTCTGTCGTAGTGCCAACCTAAGCAGTGGCATCGTAGCTATCGATACCACAGCTGGTTTTCCTTATTTTAGTTGAAAAGAGGTTTTAGACAGCGTTTTCAGAGAATTCTCTCTCGCTCGCTGCTTCTGAGGCAGTCGTTTTCCCAATATGCTGCGGATTGGTGGAATACTTCAAGTATGACGACGTATTTCGAGAATATTTCTTTACAACAATTAAATATACTCCAAGATCTACATCCAAAGACTAGTCTGATTCTGGTAGAAGGATGCTATAACAGATGTCGTGACTGTTGGTTGTTGGTCAATACTAGAAGATTTTACACAAAGATGCAATTTCATTTAAATTATGTCCCTATAAACACATGTCGCTGTCCTTCGCCCGCCTATCCCCTTCCCTGGTCCCACTTTTGCACCAAATAGCTTTCTATTCCACCAACGCAATGACTAGTGTTTTTACACTTATCTACAGCTTTTCCGCTGTTCTCCCCCCCCCCCCCCCCCCCCCTCCAAAGCTCCCTGCTGTGTATCTGGCAGTCCTACCCTGCCCTACACAGTTGCCCATGCACCCACAACCACTACACACTCCCCCCTCCCCTCCCCGGATACCACTCCCCTCCACACCATAGCCTCCTGCCTACCACCACCACCCATGGATTGCTTCTTCCATCATCAGCAGTTCCTCACAGTCTGGACCCAGTGGTCAGAATCAGTGGTAATGTACGTGTGTGTTTTGCTTGCATGAATGTGTGTGGTTTTCTACTTTGGAAGACGGCCTTTTGGCCGAATTCTGAAATAACAGTCATTTCGTTGTGCCTGTCTGTGGCTTAACATTACAACTGGTACTTCTCGTACCCAGAAATCATAGTTTCTAGGGATTCTCTCAAGAACTGCTCATCAACGTTGTTTTTATAAGCCCACTACGAATAACCCTAGACGACACCTTTTGCAAAAGACCTAACCGATTTACTCAACTGCTTGGGCTGGGGTGGTGTGTAAAGTTTAGATTTTGACTCTCTACTGTAGGCTAACTACAATATTCTTCTGTTATTAGTACAAATGATCCATTGGTCAAGGGCTATCCCTTACAATTGACTCCACATGACTCACCGGAGATATGATACCTTGAAAATTCGCATTTACGCGAACGTGGTTCTGGAACTTACAGCTACTGTGTACATCGTGCACGGATCAATGCACTGGTGAATCTGTAGCCGTACAGTTTAAAGTCTTTGTGGAACAAGATATCTTCTATGATAAAAAGCTTCAATTTACAAAGATCAAAAGGATTTCAGACGAAAATGACGCTATGAATAAAAGCTGCTCTCCTATATTAAAACCTATATCATTTTTTTGTCCTTCATTTCTCTTCAGGAACAGTCAATAGAGCAAGGCTGATTTCCTCCTCTTTCCAAAACCAAAACTGATATGGAGAGAAAGTTGCTTTCCTAGATTTTTATTTTTTGTAAACGTTTTTCATGGACCACCGCACTTAATTGCAATATATGAATAAGTGACTACAGAATTTGTGTTCTGCGAGATATGGGTTCCAGCAGAATATTTTCGGGGAGGAGTGTGATACCAACTCGATGTTACACAGTGTCCAACATACTGTATTCCGAAGTGTTGTGCGAGGTTGCGGCAAAGCTTTTTCGTTCACCAATACGCTTACATCGTCTTTAGTCTCGCAGCGAAGCTACTTCAGAACTAAGCAGAATCCAAAAAAAACAAGGTTTGTATCAAAATCTACGAATATATTGGAAACTTATGCAGGTTTAAAAAGATTGAAAAATGCACATTTACCTTTGCATTGTAAACCATGTAACCATTTGAAATGCCACAACACTGTGACACACTCCAACAGTTCAAATGGCGTAATTTGCCCGCAGCTCATCCAAACGTCCGCCTCTTCATAATGCAAGGAGGTCTCCAGAGCATGAACGAGGCGACGTACCACGCCGTTCCCCTTGTGGTCATACCTTTCTTCGCCGACCAGCCGCACAACGCCGCCAAGATTTCGCAGGCGGAAATCGGCGTCAGGCTGGACTACCATGACGTCACTAAGGACAACCTGCTGGCCGCTGTACGGACCGTTCTGGATGAACCAAAGTAAGTCACTCAAAGCTCCAGGGCAAGTAAAGAATCAGATCATAAGCGTCTAGTGGGCGGTAATATGGGGTGTACACAAATTTCGTCTTTTTTGACCGTTTGTGTTCTGCTGGCGATATTTTCATTGAGCAGTCCCAACGTCTGTGGAGGAATTGCACCACATTCTTCTTAAAGAGCCGAAAACAGTGAAGATAGTGTTGTTGGAGGCTGGGGTCTGGAACGAAGTCGGCATTGTAACTCATTCAGAAGATTTTCCATTCGATTCAGAGCAGGACTCTGCGCAGAACAAGTCCGTTTCATGAATGCTATTGTCCTCAAACCATTGCCTCACAGATGCTGATGCACCACAGGGTTCAGTGTTACACTAATACAACCAGTAAACGTCTCCTAACTATTTCTCCACTCTACGCAGTACATAGCGCTAAAAAACATTACACACACATAAACAGATATAAAAAAAGGGATGACAAATTTTAAATACAATAGTTCATGTTTTAGTTGTGAAGAAAACGGTTCCTGGAGATCTACTTTGACCGTGAATTTGCAATCAGGAAACGCTTAAAGAAAAAGTGCATGAAGTAAATTAATATTGTGTAAAACCCAAGAACATGATTTATTTCCAGAAACTTCAAAATCAGACGTCTATATGAGAAGTTTCCCAACCTTGTTAAATTTCTGATAATAAAATCCTTTGATAGTGAAAACAGTAAAGCACTCTGAACCTAATTTGTTAAATAAGGACGCAGTATACTATAATTTTGCATACCAGTAGCAGTTAAACCCAGATAACTTTGCATCAAAACCTTAATGTATGGAAGTATGATGTTAAGTAGCATGTAAACAAAGACTGCGTACTTTGACAATTGTCAGATTCAAAGTTCCGTCTAATACGCTAACTTGAACAGTATACTATAATTTTGCATACCAGTAGCAGTTAAACCCAGATAACTTTGCATCTAAACCTTAATGTATGGAAATATGATGTTAAGTAGCATGTAAACAAAGACTGCGTACTTTGACAATTGTCAGATTCAAAGTTCCGTCTAATACGCTAACTTGAACCAATGGCGAATAAGCTACTTCTTTGTAATTGGTCGGTGTAAATGACTTCAATGGCGGATGCCTCACCTTACACGTCTGGTCACGTTTCACAGTACCACATAGAAATTCTTCTGCCTAAACGATTGCATATATACGTCGAAGCACACCCCTCAAAAAGACAAATACAATGCATGCAACGACTAGTAAAAATACAATGAAAAATAAACCAAATAAAAGGATGACAATAACTACTGTTAATGGTGGGGTCAACAATCACTGAAGGCGAACAGCCTTTATAATAGACTATTTTTATTTACGGCGATAAACATTAAGAAATGATCTATTAGAAAGCAAACAGAAATTAAATTGTCTACAATTGTGAGTTCTCGAAGAGAGAATCTTATCTGTTCTGGGCCGGCGTGATGTGGCGACAACAGTAGAAGCAGTTTGAAGTAGCTGATGTGAATACAATATGTTCGTCCAGTCGTGTCCCTGGCATTAATGTATCCTCTTTCCTTACATCCTGTTTCGGTCGGCGGTGGTAGTAAATTACGTAGCATCCATTTGTCGTAGGCCGTAACAAAGTAAATCTCTATGCAGCACTGTAAGTCCACGGAGAGACCAATACCCGCTTCACATGAATGGCATGCAGTTACTAGTACTCAGCCACACACAATTGATATCATCAAAGTGTACGGGCCTGAAGTTGGCGTTGACGCATCGTCGAAACTAGTAGCAAAATAAATATGAAATCTTAAGTACAGCTGGAAGAGTTTCATTTTAACAAAAAAAAGGAAAAGGAACAATACTGTCTGTTCTCGAGTGCACTGTCACTGCCAGAAGCATCGTTTAGCAAAAATAAACAACGTTCGCGTAATGCAACGTCCGTTTAGAATGTCCATCACAAAGTCAAATTTCAAACCGTGTCTAACACACGAAATTCCGGTATTAATATCGCGTTAAACGCACACCATCAATACACACATTACTTCCCTGTACCGCCATGCTCACGCGCCATCCGCGAATACGTGACTATCTGCATCACAAAAATTGTTCAAATGGCTCTGAGCACTATGGGACTTAACATCTATGGTCATCAGTCCCCTAGAACTTAGAACAACTGAAACCTAACTAACCTAAGGACATCACACAACACCCAGCCATCACGAGGCAGAGTAAATCCCTGACCCCGCCGGGAATCGAACCCGGGAACCCGGGCGTGGGAAGCGAGAACGCTACCGCACGACCTGCGGACATCTGCAGCACACTCTCCGACCCGACAACTATCGATACCTCTCTCACCTCAACAGTTCTTACAACACTTCTACCTATATCATTCAGTTTCTCACAATGCATTTAGTAAAACTATCTGAAAGTCCATCATAAGGAATCTGACTCTTTACATAAGGAACTCGTATAGAAAACATCAAATTAAACATAGTCACACTTCATGTAATCAAATGAAATATATTCTGTGTCATCATAAATATATCTATGAAGTCCAAGGTAGTAGAAGGAAGGACAAAGATTAAATCTCATTATTAGTCGTGGCAGAACATAGTGTAAATAATACTTTTGAACATCTGTATCTCGCAAGTCATTTTACAGGTATCTCTAAGGCTGCTCCAGATTCCCTGTTACCTGCCATTCAATTCCTGAAGTCGTGTCACTCAAACAAGTTCGAAAGGTAAGGCGCGGATTGATGATGGATATGTTGGTTAATCTTTACTTAAGACACCGCAAGGTATGCAGCTGTCGCGCGTGTCTTAGGGAAGTTCGACGACTACTTTGATGACTTCCCGTGGGTACGAAAGAGTCCAAAGTTTCAGATACAGCAGATCAATATTTCAATTGAAAGCCACGTTTCTTTAGAAATATGGAGACATTCAGTAAGAAAGCCGTGCAGTGAGTGTACTTACAAGCTGAATTAACCACCGTAAATTCAATTCCACCTGTCCACCACGTCCTCTGCAAATAATTTTACCAATTTCGGTAGATTAATCGTCTATCTTCAGGTACTTTAACATCGAGAAATAGAGCATTCTGACAAAGTTTTAGGTGACAATTTCAATTCTACTTGAGCAAAGGCACCAGTAAGCATGATGTGAAAAGTTCATCCACCAAGCGGGCAGTAAAACTCGTGTCTGTTTTGATTTATTGTAGGCGGGCACCAGAGCGGCGATAAATTCGGTGGGCTGTATGGGTGAAGAAAGTGCTGTATCAGCACTGCTGACCTTAAACCCATTTTCAAGTCTGCCGTCGGTTTTGCCCACGTCCTCCCTTGGGTGTACGGGATGCAAAAATGCAACCTGACAATAATATGGGAGCAGCGTGCTTTTCTTGTGGGAGGGGAGGGGGGGCATCAGGCCTCTGTCTGATTTGATGAGGTCAGCCACGAATTCCTCTCCTGTGCCAACCCCTTCACCTCATAGTAGAGTCTTCCTCTACAACTGTTACCCTCTACAGCGCCCTCTAGTACCATGGAAGCTGTCCCCTGATGCTTTAACAGGTGTCCTATCATCCTGTCCCATATTCTTGGCAGTGTTTTTCCATGTGTTCCTTTCCTCGCCGTTTCTGCGAAGAACCTCTTCATTCCTTACCTTATCAGTCCGTCTAATTTTCGGCATTCTCCTGTAGCACCACATCTAAAAATCTTAGATTCTCTTCTGCTCTGCTTTTCCCACAGTCTGTGTCTCACTACCGTACTGTGCTGTTCTCCAAATGTAAATTCTGAGAAATGTTCGACACTAGCAGACTTCTATTCGCCAGAATACCTTTCTCGCCAGTGCTAGTCTCTTTTAATGTCCTCCTTGCTCCGTCCATCATAAGTTATTTTGCTGCTTAGTTAACAGAATTTCTTAACTTCATCTACTTCGTGAGCCCCAACTGAAATGTTAAGTTTTTCGTTGTTCTCATTTCTGTTACTTCTCATTACCTCGGTCTTTCTCCGATTTACTCTCAGTCTATATTATGTATTCATTAGGATGTTCATTCATTTAGCACATCCTGCAATTATTATTCGCTTTCACTGAGAATAGCAGCGCCATCAGCGAAAGTTACCACTAATGTCCAATCACCCTGAATTATAGTGCCACTCTTGAACCTTTCTTTTATTTCATCCATTGTTAATTCGATGTATAGATGAACAGTAGGGCGAAAGACTGCATCCCTATCTTCTACACCTTTTAGTCCGAGCATTTCGTTCATGGTCTTCCAGTCTCATTGTTCCATCTTGGTTCTTACACATATTGTATATTACCAGCATTTCCCTGTAGACTGCCCCAATTTTTCTCAGGGTTTCGAACATCTTGGACCATTTGGCATTGTCCAACGGTTTTTCCAGGTCGACAAATCGGATGAACATGTCTTGATTTTTCATTAGTCTTGCTTCCATTATCAAACGCAGCGTCAGAACTGCCTATCTGGTGCTTTAACCTTTCCTCCATCACCCAACAGATTCTCAGTTTTCTTTTCCATTCTTCTGTACAGTATCCTTGTCAGCTACTTGGATACATCAGCTGTTAAGCCGATTGTACGATAATTCTACCACTTGTCGGCTGTTGCTATCTTCGAAATTATGTGGATGCTGCTTTTCCAAAAGTCTGGTGCTATATCGCCAGTCTCATACATTCTATATTTTGTTGCCATATCCCCAACTATTTTAGTAGGGGCCACAGTGTACAGGACGTCAAATCGAGGCAAAGTTCCAAGATAGCCTCAGGTCGGAAAAGTACCATTGTGGAGCTGCGGCCGTATAACGAGAGACATTCAGCGACTAACGTTCAGTAGTTTTTCCGGTAACTGAACTTATCCGCAGGTGTCTGCAATGTGGTTTTGCCCAATGAGAGAACTGCTGCGTCTTCCAAGGGGCTGCGACAAACACTTTTCCGGTAGTTGTAATTTAGAGGCGTGCTGGATGCAGTAATTCTGAATTAATGTTGGAAAATGGGATCTGAAAGAAAAGGAATGTTTAAAATTTAATTTAAAGCTTACCGGAGGGCCCTGGCCATAATGATCCAAACTCTCTCAATTGGAGAGGGATCGGCGACTTTGTCGGCCAAGGTAGAGCTAGGGAGGCGGGAATACAAGTAGTAAAGACTCTCGCCGCGTGCGGGCGGACATTATCTTGCTGGAATGTAAGCCCAGGCTGGATTACTATAAACGGCAACAAAACGGGGCATAGAATATCATTAATGTACCGCTGTGATGAAGGTTGCCGCGGATAAGAGCCCAAAAGGTCCTGCTATGAAAAGAAAGGGCATCCCAGACTCCTGGCTGCCAGGCCGTATGCCGGTTGGCAGCTCTGTATCCCACCGTTGCCTGGGACATCTCCTGAAACGTCGTCAGCCTGAATTCTCATTGAGTGGAATAGAATTTAGCCTCGATGACCGCGAAGACGCGTCTGGGATGCCCCGGTCAATGGTGGGATACCAACGTGTCTATCACCTGCCATCCGAGTGGTCTAAGGCGCTGCAGTCATGGACTGTGCTACTGGTCCCAGCGGAGGTTCGAGTCCTCCTTCGGGCATGGGTGTGTGTGTTTGTCCTTAGGATCATTTAGGTTAAGTAGTATGTAAGCTTAGGGACTGATGACCTTAGCAGTTAAGACCCATAAGATTTCACACAAATTTGAACTTCTTTTTTTCTCCAACTGCCCTACGCCCCGACACCCATGAGCGATGGTCTGCGGTACCATTTCTTTTCACAGCAGCCCCTCTGGTTGTCGTTCGCCGCACCCGTACAGCACAATGGTACATCAACAATATTCTACACTCCGTTTTGTCATCCCTCATAGCAAGCTAGCCTGGGCTTACATTTCAGCAAGATAATACCCGCCCTCACACGGCACCAGTTTCTACAGCTTCTGTTCGTGCTTGCCAAAACCTACCTTGGCCAGCAGTGTTGCTGGATCTCTCTCCAAGGGAGAACGTTCGAAGCATTGAGGGCGGGGACCTACGAGTAGCTCGGAATCTTGACGATTTAACGGGCCAATTGGACAGAACTTGGCATGATTTTCTTCAGGAAGATAATTCTATCAGTCAGTACCATGCCGAATAATTGCTTCCAAAAATAAGAGGCAGAGGTGGATCAACACGTCACTGACTAGCTCTATTTCTGAAGGTCTTCTTCTTGAATAAATAATCCATACTTTTCTGAAATTATAATTGTCGGCACATGTTTGTCTGTATATCCACCGATTTCTATCCCGTACGGATAATTCTTTCGTGGTGTCTTTTTTTGTCTTCTACTGAATTTTAAGACGTTAACAGTCACATGTGTGAGGGGTTCAGAAAGTTCTTTCTCGCACAATTCTTGGAACGGAGAAAGACTCAAATACTTTTCTCTGCTATAAGGGTACAGCTTAACAAAAGCACCCGATACATTACAGTTCTGAATGGAATCAATAGCCGAGTTTGTGAATTCGTTAGTCACAAGATAGCATTAGTACCACATCCAAATTGAGTCGCAAAAAACTGGATATGTTATGATCAGCCTATTCCGCGGTAGTTCACTTATTGCCGATCGTTTTCGTTATGTTTCTTGCAGTTATTTGTAAGTCACTATCATGTGGAAATTCTGGCAATTTTAGTGAGGTTGTTTTTGTACATTCTACACTTTCAGAAACTACCGTAATGTCAGTCGTACGCCATTAATGATATCGGCGCAAGAGTAATTCACAAATGAACTTTACGGAACGTTAACTGATGACTGAATTTCAGTTACTATAAGCATTAGTTCCTCTTTTCAGGTAAAATATCTATTTATGGCTAATACACATGTGCATATGTCATACCAGTAAATACCTTCAAACCAAATTAGCGTTTAGAATTTTAGATCGACGTTGCAAGACAAGATTACTCCTACTGACATAATTTACATAGCGGAAGAAATGCTCTAGTACCGTGACCATCGAACTTTTTTGCTTAAGAGACAATACTGACATTGTAGTTCGACACCTTGGGTCGAATAGGAAGGGGTGGAGAAGTGAAAGAGGCCACCCGAAGAGAAATTCAGCTTTCACCGAAACCAAACTGTGACTATTGCAGTAGCTTCCCACTTACACATTTTCAATCTGCATACTGTAAGGTATCACAATAAATATTCTTACACGGAAAATGAAATAATGTACTGGAATTACATGAATTTTTCTGAAGGCTTACACAGTGACCAATTTTTAGTACTTATGTGGGTTCTGTGGCCGGTGCCATCGCAACAGGATCCGATGTTTGTTTTTTTAATTTCTGGGCACATTTTCCTCGCCTCTCCATGCCCCACTATCTGAAAGAATGCCAGTCTACTTCAGAAGACCATTTTCATTCGGACTTTTGTATTAGGCAAATTATGACAGAACAGAGACAGTTTTAAACAATATCACTAAACTACTTCAAAACTGGCACAAAGGGGTACTAGGTTGGATGATATTTCCTAAATGTTTTGAAACTCATTTTTTTCCTTCATTCATTAGACTGTATTGCAACAGCCTTAATGTGGTTTCATATTACTTGCTAGAAATATGTACCATATTTGAAGCTGATCGTCTCTGTAATCTACATGCACAAATCTACGTTACTTCGGTTTAACATTTATCACAGCAGCTGATCGGTAGTAGATGCGCGTGATCGTGACTTGTCGGCATTCTACATCTACATCTACATCTACATTGATACTCCGCAAGCCACCCAACGGTGTGTGGCGGAGGGCACTTTACGTGCCACTGTCATTACCTCCCTTTCCTGTTCCAGTCGCGTATGGTTCGCGGGAAGAACGACTGTCTGAAAGCCTCCGTGCGCGCTCTAATCTCTCTAATTTTACATTCGTGATCTCCTCGGGAAGTATAAGTAGGGGGAAGCAATATATTCGATACCTCATCCAGAAACGCACCCTCTCGAAACCTGGCGAGCAAGCTACACCGCGATGCAGAGCGCCTCTCTTGCAGAGTCTGCCACTTGAGTTTATTAAACATCTCCGTAACGCTATCACGGTTACCAAATAACCCAGTGACGAAACGCGCCGCTCTTCTTTGGATCTTCTCTATCTCCTCCGTCAACCCGACCTGGTACGGATCCCACACTGATGAGCAATACTCAAGTATAGGTCGAACGAGTGTTTTGTAAGCCACCTCCTTTGTTGATGGACTACATTTTCTAAGCACTCTCCCAATGAATCTCAACCTGGTACCCGCCTTACCAACAATTAGTTTTATATGATCATTCCACTTCAAATCGTTCCGTACGCATACTCCCAGATATTTTACAGAAGTAACTGCTACCAGTGTTTGTTCCGCTATCATATAATCATACAATAAAGGATCCTTCTTTCTATGTATTCGCAATACATTACATTTGTCTATG
This sequence comes from Schistocerca americana, assembly GCF_021461395.2. Lineage (NCBI taxonomy): Eukaryota > Metazoa > Arthropoda > Insecta > Orthoptera > Acrididae > Schistocerca > Schistocerca americana. The sequence continues at coordinate 12,396,174 of NC_060120.1, read as the reverse complement.
TTAAGGGTCAGTTGCCACTCCCTGCACCAAGTGCCTATCCGCTGCAGATCTTCCTGTATTTCGCTACAATTTTCTAATGCAGCAACTTCTCTGTATACTACAGCATCATCCGCGAAAAGCCGCATGGAACTTCCGACACTATCTACTAGGTCATTTATATATATTGTGAAAAGCAATGGTCCCATAACACTCCCCTGTGGCACGCCAGAGGTTACTTTAACGTCTGTAGACGTCTCTCCATTGATAACAACATGCTGTGTTCTGTTTGCTAAAAACTCTTCAATCCAGCCACACAGCTGGTCTGATATTCCGTAGGCTCTTACTTTGTTTATCAGGCGACAGTGCGGAACTGTATCGAACGCCTTCCGGAAGTCAAGAAAAATAGCATCTACCTGGGAGCCTGTATCTAATATTTTCTGGGTCTCATGAACAAATAAGGCGAGTTGGGTCTCACACGATCGCTGTTTCCGGAATCCATGTTGATTCCTACATAGTAGATTCTGGGTTTCCAGAAATGACATGATACGCGAGCAAAAAACATGTTCTAAAATTCTACAAGAGATCGACGTCAGAGATATAGGTCTATAGTTTTGCGCATCTGCTCGACGACCCTTCTTGAAGACTGGGACTATCTGTGCTCTTTTCCAATCATTTGGAACCCTCCGCTCCTCTAGAGACTTGCGGTACACGGCTGTTAGAAGGGGGGCAAGTTCTTTCGCGTACTCTGTGTAGAATCGAATTGGTATCCCGTCAGGTCCAGTGGACTTTCCTCTATTGAGTGATTCCAGTTGCTTTTCTATTCCTTGGACACTTATTTCGATGTCAGCCATTTTTTAGTTTGTGCGAGGATTTAGAGAAGGAACTGCAGTGCGGTCTTCCTCTGTGAAACAGCTTTGGAAAAAGGTGTTTAGTATTTCAGCTTTACGCGTGTCATCCTCTGTTTCAATGCCATCATCATCCCGTAGTGTCTGGATATGCTGTTTCGTGCCACTTACTGATTTAACGTAAGACCAGAACTTCCTAGGATTTTCTGTCAAGTCGGTACATAGAATTTTACTTTGGAATTCAATGAACGCTTCACGCACAGCCCTCCTTACGCTAACTTTGAGATCGTTTAGCTTCTGTTTGTCTGAGAGGTTTTGGCTGCGTTTAAACTTGGAGTGGAGCTCCCTTTGCTTTCGCAGTAGTTTCCTAACTTTGTTGTACCACGGTGGGTTTTTCCCGTCCCTCACACTTTTACTCGGCACGTACCTGTCTAAAACGCATTTTACGATTGCCTTGAACTTTTTCCATAAACACTCAACATTGTCAGTGTCGGAACAGAAATTTTCGTTTTGATCTGTTAGGTAGTCTGAAATCTGCCTTCTATTACTCTTGCTAAACAGATAAACCTTCCTCCCTTTTTTTATATTCCTATTAACTTCCATATTCAGGGATGCTGCAACGGCCTTATGATCACTGATTCCCTGTTCTGTACATACAGATTCGAAAAGTTCGGGTCTGTTTGTTATCAGTAGGTCCAATATGTTATCTCCACGAGTCGGTTCTCTGTTTAATTGCTCGAGGTAATTTTCGGATAGTGCACTCAGTATAATGTCACTCGCTGCTCTGTCCCTACCACCCGTCCTAAACATCTGAGTATCCCAGTCTATATCTGGTAAATTGAAATCTCCACCTAAGACTATAACATGCTGAGAAAATTTATGTGAAATGTATTCCAAATTTTCTCTCAGTTGTTCTGCCACTAATGCTGCTGAGTCGGGAGGTCGGTAAAAGGAGCCAATTATTAACCTAGTTCGGTTGTTTAGTGTAACCTCCACCCATAATAATTCACAGGAACTATCCACTTCTACTTCACTACAGGATAAACTACTACTAACAGCGATGAACACTCCACCACCGGTTGCATGCAATCTATCCTTTCTAAACACCGTCTGTACCTTTGTAAAAATTTCGACAGAATTTATCTCTGGCTTAAGCCAGCTTTCTGTACCTATAACGATTTCAGCTTCGGTGCTTTCTATCAGCGCTTGAAGTTCCGGTACTTTACCAACGCAGCTTCGACAGTTGACAATTACAATACCGATTGCTGCTTGGTCCCCGCATGTCCTGACTTTGCCCCGCACCCGTTGAGGCTGTTGCCCTTTCTGTACTTGCCCAAGGCCATCTAACCTAAAAAACCGCCCAGCCCACGCCACACAACCCCTGCTACCCGTGTAGCCGCTTGTTGCGTGTAGTGGACTCCTGACCTATCCAGCGGAACCCGAAACCCCACCACCCTATGGCGCAAGTCGAGGAATCTGCAGCCCACACGGTCGCAGAACCGCCTCAGCCTCTGATTCAGACCCTCCACTCGGCTCTGTACCAAAGGTCCGCAGTCAGTCCTGTCGACGATGCTGCAGATGGTGAGCTCTGCTTTCATCCCGCTAGCGAGACTGGCAGTCTTCACCAAATCAGATAGCCGCCGAAAGCCAGAGAGGATTTCCTCCGATCCATTGGAAGACAAACACTAAAATATTTCCCCTCTCATTTCTATTAAGCCCGCAGTGGCCGCGCTACACGCCACTCTGCCCCTGACGTAAGATTTTTTTGTAAATTGGTTACTGATCTCACTCTGAGGGAGTAATAGCAAGTAAAACTGCTAGCGAGAATCCAAAATTCAAACAAACAGCTCTTATATCTGTTCTTCTGGAAGAGTTTTCTATGAACTTGTAATAATTCTTACAATAATATCACATTCCAACTGCTGAAAACTCCTCAGAAAGATGTTTTCTGCCGCCATTACATCGTTTCCATACAAACGTAAGCTCCAAAACTATACTCCTGTCCGTTATTGCTTCTATCCAGGGCAGTATTGGATGTGTGCCTTCTGAAACAAAAAGGATTCTTGCCACGTTTTCGTGTTTTTATATAGCTGTGCTTTGCATTTCCTGTCGTTTGCATATGGCTTTTCTTTATCATCTTTCGACACTGTGACTGTCAGTGTAGTTGTTTCTAACTCTCTTCTCTTATCTTCGAATTTGGTTACTTGAATTCGGTACTAAGTAGCCCGTAGCTTCAATTTCACGACACCATACTCGTTCAGGATTTTCAACCCAAGCAACCGCCTCATGAATGTGTGCCACTCGTATCATCTCTTCTCGCACTTTTATTCCTGTTCTTAATTGTCCTTTCACATTATTCCTTTACTCCTCGCGAAATATTCCGGGTGAAGACCAGATGAGATATTTTCGAATGTTATTTCTTAGGAGAACGGGACTTCATACGTAAGTCGCCTGAGCAATATAGTTGTCGCGACGCACGGGTTCGCCACGATACGTCGCGCCTCTACTGAGCGTAAATTCTTAAGATTCTCTGTATTCGTTGACCAGTGCATGTAGACGAGCCTCGTGAATCCTTCTTTTCACTGAGTTGCTAACAGTTACGGAATTTCTCACAACTAATGTACACACATTAGACGGGAGCTGAGGCGCAGCAGTGGCGTCATCACAACGACCGGGAGAGCAGTGTGTTGATTACTCGCCCCTCCTACCGGCATCTTCATCTGAGGATGACACGGCGGTCGGATGTTCCCGATGCGCCATTTGTGGCCCGAAGGCTGAGTGCCGTTCAAACAGGCCTAGGAGGAAACAATATTTTTGAAACTATATTACATTATTACAACCGTAGACGTACAAATGATGACGGCACTGCTGCGCCTCAGCTCCCATCTAACCAGTTAACAGTCACTCTGCTCCCTATAACGTTAACGTAGACGTGGGATGAGAACGTTTGTGACTTCATAAAGTGAAGTTTTACGTCACTGAAAAAGTGAACAGACGTAGCTGCGAGAAACAGCATTGTGAATCTCTAAGTGCCATATCGTCTGGTTTGTGGTTTGGAACTTGAATGCTTGTTCAAGCCACTGTCACACTGAAACTCTATCTAAAACACGATATTGTGATACGATTTGTTGCAATAGCATATCTCGAAGTAATGTGCCAGTGGTTGATAGTGGTACAATACAGTAAGTGCAATATAAACTTCCCCCCAATGTCTCACTCAATGCGTAATTGCTGTTCGAGTGGCCAAGCATCTCCGAAATATTATCTTGCAATGAAATTTATGAAGAAATGAATTTCACGAAGAGCCCACTTTGAAATTATTCTCCATATGCTTCCTTGTGTCATGTAAAGTGTTTTGCCTCGTATAAAATGTGTTTCCTATTCGAACAGGCTTGGCAACGGCCTTAGCGCAGTGGATACACGGGTTCCCGTCACATTATCGAAGTTAAGCACTGCCAGGGGTGGCCGGCACTTGGACGGGTGACCATCCGGGCCGCCATTTGCTGTTGCCATTTTTGTTGGTGCACTCAGCCTCGTGATGCCAACTGAGGTGCTACTCGACCGAACAGTAGCGGCTCCTGTCAAAGAAAACCAACATAACGACCGGGAGAGCAGTGTGCTGATTACTCGTCCCTCCTACCAGCATCTTCATCTGAGGATGACACGGCGGTCGGATGGCCCCGATGCGCCACTTGTGGCCTGAAGGCTGAGTGCCGTTCAAACAGGCCTAGGAGGAAACAATATTTTTGAAACTATATCTTCTATAACAGAACAAAGTTGAAGAAGAATCAAGACACATTCGTACGATTTGTCGACCTGGGATAAATGATCGACAACTTGAAACAGTGCAAGGCGTTCGAAATTCTGAGGAAAATAGGGGTAAGGTGTAGGAAATGACGCGTCATACAATATGTACAAGAACGAAGAAGGAACAATAACTGTCGAAGAACAACAATGAAGTGCTTCGATAAAAATACATATGAATTTAGTTTTTCGTCCCCACTATCCAATCTATACATCGAAGAAGCTACGTAAAAGAAAGGTTCAAGAGTGGTATTAATTTTCAGGTTGAAAGGATATCAGTGATAACATTCACTGATGACATTGCTGTACTAAGTGAAGAAGAATTACAGGATTTTTTGAATGGAATGAACATTATAATGAGTACAGAACACAGATTGAGAGTAAATTTAATAAATACGAATGTAATGAGGAGTAGCAGAAATGACAACAGCATGAAACTTAACATAGGGGTTGATGGTAACGAAGTAAATGAAGGTAACGAACTCTGCTACCTAGGCTGCAAAATAGCTCATGATGGATGGAACAAGATAGGCATTAAAAGCAGACTTTCCTGGCCAAAATATGTCTACTATTATCAAATATAGTCCTTAATTTCGGGAAGAAATTTCTGAGAATATACACACATCAAAAAAGTTCGGATAGTTCCGGAATCTGTACAGAATATTGGAATAGAGATAAACATAAACGTCATTTCCGCCCTTTTCATTGCTCATTAAAAACCACACATTGCATGTTGTACCAACATACAGGGAAACCTTCAGAGGTGGTGGTCCAGATTGCTGTACACACCGGTACCTATAATACCCAGTAGCACGAACTCTTGCGTTGATGCATGCCTAGATTCGTCGTGGCATACTATCCATATATTCATCGAGGCACTGTTGGTCCAGATTGTCCCACCCCTTAACGGCGATTCCACGTAGATCTCTCAGAGTGATTGGTGGGTCACGTCGTCCAGAAAGAGCCTTTTTCAATCTATCCCATGCATGTTCGACAGGGTTCATGTCTGAAGAAGTGCTGACCACTCTAGTCGAGCGATGTTGTTATCCTGAAGGACTTCATTCACAAGATGTGCACGATGGGGGCGCGAATTGTTGACGAATGCCTCGCCAATTTGCTGCCGATATGGTTGCACTATCGGTCGTATGATGGCATTCACGTATCGTACAGTCGTTACGACGCCTTTCATGACCGCCAGCAGCGTACGTCGACCACACATAATGCCACCGCAAAACAGCAGGGAACCTCCAGCTTGCTGCACTCGCTGGAAAATGTGCCTAAGGCTTTCAGCATGACTTGGTTGCCACCAAACACGTCTCCACGATTGTCTGATTGAATGAATATGATACACTCATCGGTGAAAAGAAAGTTATGCCAATCCTGAGCGGTTCATTCGGCATGTTGGGCCTATCTTTGCCCCGCTCCGTGGTGTCATGGTTTCAAAAATGGACCTCGCCGGGGACCTCGGGTGTGAAGTTGCGGATCATGTGTGCTATTGTGCAGAGTTTGAGTCGTAACACGACGTCCCGTGACTGCATGAAAAGCATATTCAACATGATGGCGTTGCTATCAGGGTTCCTCCGTGCCACAATCCATAGGTAGCAGTAGTAGTCTTTGGGCGGCCTGAGCGAGGCATGTCACCGACAGTTCCTGTCTCTCAGTATCTCCTTCATGTCCGAAACATCGCTTTGGTTCAGTCCGAGATGCCAGGGCACTTCCCTTGTTGAGAGCCCTTCCTGGCACAAAGTAACAATGCGGACACAACCGAACCGCGGTATTGACCGTGTAGGCATGGTTTAACTAGAAATAACACGAGCGGTGTACCTCCTTCCTGGTGGAATGACTGGAACTGATCGGCTGTCGGACCCCCTCCGTCTAATAGGCGCTGCTCATGAATGGTTGTTTACATCTTTGGGCGGGTTTAGCGACATATGTGAACAGTTAAGGGGGTTCCTTCTGTGATACAATATGCAGAGTCGATGTCTATTTCCTGGAGTTCTGGGAACTGGGGTGATGCAAAACTTTTTTTAATGTGTGTATGTTTGGAGCACAGTGTTTTGTAGTGAAATATGCACTGTAGGAAAACCTGAAACAGAAGATAATCGAAGCATTTGAGAAGTGGTGTTACAGAAGAATGATGAAAATTAGGTGCACTAATAAGGTAAGGAATGAGCAGGTTATTCGCAGAATTCGTAATGAAAGAAATATGTTGAAAACACCTACAAGAAGAAGGGAAAGTGGATGAGAGATCCGTTAAGACATCAGTAAATAACGTCCATAGTACTAGTGGGGGTGTAGAGGGTAAAAATTATCGAGGGAGACAGAGATTGGAATTGGTCCAGCAAATAATGGATGACGTAGGTTGCAAGTGCTACTGTGAGATAAAATGATTGGTACAGTTGGGATCTGATGCTACAGAAGAATGATGAAAACTAGGTGCACTGATAAGGTAAGGAATGTGCAGGTTATTCGCAGAATTGGTAAAGAAAGAAATATGTGGAAAACATTTAGTAGTAGAAGAACCAATTAGAAAGTGGTTGGTGACTATATATGAATATTCCTCTATCCGTCTCCGAGTATGAGTAATAGTGATGACGCAGCAGCTTCACTTGTGACATTTCGGAACAAATCTCTGTGACTGGACGGCAGATGTAAAGGACAACAGCCACCGGAGTTAACGTCGGTCTCATATCACGTTCGGAATCATCTACTAGCTGTTCCTTTCCGAGGGTGCACCAATATTATCGCTGGTTTTGATCTGTAAAACAGTTTTTCCAGTGACGAGCGTCTGAACATGTCCTTTGTCGTTGATGGAAAGGTGCAATCTGTATTAAACTGCAAGGTATTTTCGGTGTTTCAGACACTTTGCTGCAAACGTCCTCTTTACCTTTAGGTACGAGACATTATGCATTACAATGAAGTCTGTGGTGGAATTTCGTGCCAGACTCCAGTTGGAGTGCCACCTTCGACCGTTGACTAGAAGTCCGGCCCAGGTAAATGGGGCCTACCTCGAAAAGAGATGTCGACTAGGATCGAATGTGAACGTTAATATGAGGAGAAAACTTCCGAGAATATATGCCTGCAGCAGAGCATTGTTTGAAAGTGAATCATGCACTGTGAGAAAACCGGAAACTAAGAAAATCGAAGAGTACGAAATATGATACTATAGGAGAATTTGGAAAATTAGGCGGAAATAAAGTAGATGATGAGGTTCATCGCAGAATTTGCGAGAAAAGGAGTTTCTGGATGTAACTCACAAGGAGGGGGGGGGGGGCAGGTTTATAGGACAGGAAATATCTTCCATGGTACTGTGAAACGTCCCCTTAGAAAAATTAATGAATTACTGTGCTGATAAACCACTTACGTTATTTGATTTTCAAACAGCTGAGCAAAACTGAACGTACTCAGACATTTTTCTCTTTACTTATTCTGTTCATGACTAAAGTGACACACAATACTTTTAGCGCAACGCAGTCTGACTTTCAATAATCCCTACAAAAGAATGGCCCTGACTAACAATAACCTATACCATTCATGAATCACTTACCTCACAAAAATCTTCGTTACTCGAATTACTGCAATACAGCGAGCGCCAATACTGCCAGCTAAATAAAAGATTCTAACTAGCTGAAGTCACTAACTACTGACAGGCATGGTTAGCAAATGAAAGATTTTGATAGAGAACACGCCCGGGTTCCCGGGTTCGATTCCCGGCGGAGTCAGGGATTTTCTCTGCCTTGTGATGACTGGGTGTTGTGTGCTGTCCTTCGGTTAGTTAGGTTTAAGTAGATCTAAGTTCTAGGGGACTGATGACCCTAGATGTTAAGTCCCATGGTGCTCAGAGCCATTTGAACCATCTGATATATATATATATAAGTTCATGACATCCAGTCTTACAAATTTACTGTCTCTGATGGACACACACATCCAGATCATCTGCTTTCAAAACTCCGCCATCTCTCTCCCGATATCCACCACTGCTGGTGGGCTCACCTCCAACTGCGCAACGCTACGCGCTGTTCACACCCAACACCACAACACTACGATAGTAAATATTCCAACAATGCAAACCAGCCACAGACTGCACACAGCACAGTCAGTGATTTTCATACAGAGCGCTACGTGGCGTTACCAACATAAAAGCCTAAACAGCCTACTTACAACTGGAACGAGTAAATACTGTAGGGATAGATCAAGATTGGAATACTTGCAACAAATAATTTAGGACATAAGTGCTGCTCTGAGATGAAGAGGTTGGCCCTAGAGTCGGGAGACTGATAGGAAGAAAATGAACACAATTACGCTCGGTCGGAAACTACTAAGCTGGCCAACGATCGTATTTCCTTCCTTTTCCCGTCTACGCTTTCATGTTGTCGTGATTAGTAATTTTGTATCGCTGTACGAGAATTTTTTGAATCATCCTTCGACTCTTATCCCATTTTATCTTATTTCCACAGATACGCAGAAAACATGAAGAGACTTTCTGCCGTATACCGCGAGCACAAGGCGGACTCGCTGGAGCGGGCCGTGTGGTGGATCGAGTACGTGATCCGCCACAGGGGGGCCCCACACCTGCGCAGCGCAGCCCTCGACCTGCACTGGTGGCAGCTGCTGCTGCTCGACGTGGTCGCTTTCGTTCTGGCGGTCGTCGCCCTCACACTCTGCCTCGTCTACTTCGTCACGCGGCGGGTAGTTTCCTTCTTCACAGGCAGCAAACAGAAACAGAAGCAGAAAAAACAGTGATGTTCTCCAGACAGTGTTTGAGCAGTCGCTGTATCTCAGCCAAGTTTACTACAGTCCTGAACCTTTAAAGACATTTCTTGGAGAGTGAAATCATGATCTGTGTCAGATGATACATATCGTGCCACTGAAGCACTACTGTCAAATCTGTGCAACACCTTTTCATGACAGCGGTGGTGCCAATGCAGATAGCATTTTGCGGTGGAAACAGATTCTAGTCTTCGTTGTTTTCCATAAATCTCACATTTGTGCATCTCTCTTTGTTTTACACTTCTTGTTGTTTGACTATCCGTCTAGTTACAAAAATAAAGAAAATACGTAACCCCTTTTCAGATGCCATTCACAATTATTTCTGTTTCGAAACTGTTGGCATTTCATAAATACACAAGAACCACAGTTTAAATCGTACATTAATTGTAATTTAAAATTATCATACAAGTAAATTTATACTACAGCAACAGTAACATAACAATAGTTATGGAAGACGGCTGAATTATTAACATTTACGTAAGTGTTTACATAATAAATGAACTGAGTAGAGATATTGTGTTATATCTGTGCCTTACTGTTGGACAAGTATATAGAAAGTGATCTGTAGAGATATTGTCTAGAGAATGCTGAATTTCTCTACTTTGTATCACTATCGAGAGTTGTACCCGCTTTTATTAATAATTTTTTTCATTTTTATATTATCGACTAATACATAATTGAAAAATAGTAAAGTGTTTAAATACTGCATTTAGTAACAGTATACCCCCACCACGCATTGCACTCTTTTCCTAATGTTTCCTACTCGACCTCCAATTAGTCGTCATGCCTGCCTTATCTCTTTGAAACCAACAAAGAATTACGTGATCAGCTACAGTTACTTTTCATTACAGTCACAATTTCGTCGTCTGCACCAGTCTCTCCTGTGACCCAGTTGGTGACTCTCCTATATGTAATACCGATTCACAACTGGCATCACTTCATTCTCCAATGAGCTACCTACTGTTTTGAATTGTTTTTCGCTTCAAAATTCCATGTCTCACTTCACTGAGTCCAAGACATGATACATGTGCTGATCAAGAAATTTATGTTGCAGACAAGTGTATAGCTCAGTTTTGTTCAAACACATCGAAAATTTGGTTTTAGAAAATCAGTTTACTACTGGGTGCTTTTAGTTCTGTGGTTATTCTATTTCGTTTCCACGCAGTGTCTCTGTACAGTACAAGTCACCTAAGTACAAACACTCATCACATGAGCTTTGATTTCCCTATGAAACTGCGCCATTATCTAAAGAGCAACGGTAAAGTGTGATCAGGAATCGAAGGTGAGTCCGCTGCATTCTACAAACATTTATTGGTTCTTAGTTTGTCTAGTTAAAGCATCTGAAAACTTCCTACAATCCTTTTTAGAGTGATTTTGTGGCTTCCCTTCCATCTTCTTTGCTAACTTCTCCTTCAATTCTGTATTCTGCATTAGCATTATGATGTCTAAGGGAAACTACAAAATTGATCAATACATGCGTTAGCGCAGAAACATCGGTCGAATCAGTGCCTGCTTTCTCAAGTGTTCCTATTTAAGATTTCCTTAGGTTGGGTCGACAGCTTTCTAAAATCCACATAGCTCAGACAAACTCATTGCTATCTAGTGTAACTTCAGTTACGACTTAGATCAGTGGACCGTTTTATAGCAGTAAAATGGTCTAAGTCCAAGATATCCTTGGTCTAATAGAAACCAAATATTTATTCCTATACCATTGGCAGTAATTCTATGGAATATCTGGTGCACTTAACAGACGGTGCTGAAAGTCTAGAGCTTCGTGTAACCCATCTGCATCCTTTTTTATACTTTTTATTTTTGTGTGTATGAGTAAGTCTCATATTTCCTTGCAATCTTGGATTAGCTTCTGTATTTTTTAATATTTACTGAATACATATTCGTAAAAAGTCTAAATTAAATTTTGCAGACATAACCTCCACAACACACACATTAACCCATTATCTAAAGCATGATGATTTAGATTAATTTTCGTGATCCAGTCTTTACACCTAGCTAAGTGAGGTTTCCTTGTGTTCAACAAGCGTCGACAGTTTAAGCGGTCCTGCTGTAATCCAATCACTTCTACAACACAGTTGTCAAAGAATTACACAAGACTCTCTGGGCTGCCGTTTAATCCTATTGCTAAATCTTACTGCACTACCATATAATTTGCGATAATTAGCTTTTGTTTTGAACTGCCCTGTCTTCTCAGTGTCTACAGAATATGATTACCACTAATACACAAGCAATTAACTGTTGACTGCAAATATGTGGCCCTGTAGGTGAAGAATGAAGAGATATAAGAGTTCAAGAGAGCTCTCAAAGAAAGTTGTGAAAATTTGAAAATCTTGCTGGAAACTAACTGCCTTCATCCCCCTTCAATTTTCTCCTCCTTAAACGTTACCATGATCGAGTTAGTAAAATGCTTTTTTCTATTATTAGCTAAAGGAAGACTATTGCATGTTCAAAAAGACCTAATAATGTCTCTCAGTAAGGACCTGAAATATTTCATAATACTTTCAGATTATGGGAAATGTATGTGGTTCCTATTCTATTAACCAATCATCATAAAGTGATGCATTATCATAGGAACATGAGACAGTTGAATCATAACTAAACAAATCACCTATTATCTGCCATGTATACAGGGAGACTTTTCCATTCATGTACAAACACTGCTTGAAGAAAGTACAGATTCCTTGGGGATGAACATCACTCTTCAAGTTTCTGTTTGCCTAATGGCTCCACGAGTAACTAGCATCCAAGTATTTCATAAAAAAAAACAATGTTCAGAAAATGTTGTCAACAAACTGCAGCTGTGAAAGAGCAGCCACACTCTTCCCTGTTCATGTTGACAGTATGCAGCAGATACAAGTAGATAAAAACATCAGGTTCTAGCTCAGTTTTTGGTAAGGAAAAGAAGCTCACTGACTCACTAATTCGTTTGTTTTCTAACAAAAACGTATACAGATTCTGCCTTTTTATCCACTGTCGTACAAATCTTAGATCTAAATAAATTTTTCTCTATTATGTTCACTTATTACAAAATATCTTTTTCATAAAAAAGGTGAATGTAAGAAAATACGTATGTTCTGTTCCTTACCCAAATTTTTTTAAATTCTTTCTTCTTCAGCAGCCATAAGATTGATATGAAATATAGATTTTTCATAATTTTTTTTAATGTTCTCTTGACTACAGTTCTACCACAACCACATGTTATATTTCAGAATTCTTTTCCTTTTTACCTTCTTTACATGTACTACAATATCCATCTGTTCGATAATTGTATTTATGAACTCATTAACATTCTTTTTATTCAGACAGTCACCCCACTTCCTTAACTGTTTGGTGTAGTAATGATTATAAAATTTCATAGGAAACTTTTTTTTTTAATTTCACAGAGTACATTCTAAATCATGAAATCCTTCATAATTATTTTTAAGACTCTTCACTCCTTTCTACCTCAATTATATATTGTATTCTTCAAAAAATTGAAGATCCCAATTAATAATTGTTTTTAAATATCTATTAGGTAAAATAATTTTAAATTCACTATCGAGCTCCAAATATTTTTTCCATACCTGGTGGGTAAATGTTCATAACCAGTAATATAACATAAATCATTTACTTGCAACATGCTAATCTTGTTATACAAATTAAAATTGCTAACACTGTTGAGCTCTTTCAGAAATTTTGTGTTTTTTGCTTCAAATCAAATTCATCATTCTCTATCGTTCTCTATTGTTAGACAAAAAAATCTTTATAATGTTCTAAACTTATACTGTATTTAATAACACATTTTTATATCCTTTAAAGTTTTTCTCTTCCTTTTCATCAATTTTATGAGCTTACAATTTTTATCTCAAAACATAGAATTCTCTCACTATTTTTCCATTACATTTGTCTTCCATTTCTCTTAAAACTTTCTTGTTTATGTGTGGAATACCATAAATAATATCTGTCGAATAATCACTTTTATCAAAGAAATCAATCATTGATATCATGTCTTCACAGAAATCTTCAATATGTGTATTGTAGATTTGACTGACCATATATTGATAACACAACATAATATTTTCACCAATTTAGGTTTCATTATTCTATAGTGAAAAATCACACATCAGTTCTTGAGATGAATCAAGTATATTCATTTAGATGTAGATGGGTTTGTCAAATCTAATTTTAGTTTTATTCATATGATTAGCAAAGATAATTTCATTAAATGCTGTTCTTCCTTTAAAGTTTGGTTTTGATAGAAGTTTATCACATTTCCTCTATCTGACACTATTTTTGTATTCAACCTTTTCTAATAATTTCCACTGTCTTAGCAATCACTAAAGTATTCATTAACTTGTAGAAATCTTTTTCAAAATCATTATTCTATTTCATACTCATTTCTGAATTTAAATCTCTATATTCTTAAACCAGTCACAGTGCTTAAATTTGAAGACTTTGTTTATTTTTGTTATCTTCATTCTTAATGAAAAAATATGTTTTAGGTTTGTGTGGGTGAACTATACAATTATGTTTGTCATTCAAAGTAGTCATTAACAAACTTTCTTCTTTTCCTGGTACAATTTTCTTCCAGGATGAAGTGGAAAGTCTTTATGCAAATCATGGAATTCTGTTGCATATTCGAGATCTACTTCAAATATATTTCCACGTGCACATTCATCGGAAATATCACTTACTTTTCCACAATCAAAAGAATCTGGTTCATCTCATTCACATCCACCGCATGGTAAGTATTGAGTCATTACATAACCATATAAGTTGTTTGCATCTTAATATGCTAAAAAGTTCGATATATTTTTACATCATAGTCTTTCATATATTTACTATTTTCTTTAACATATCTTTTACAACATTGGGATATCCCTCCTCTTATTCATTTTTCAACCATTTAGATCACATCATAATCATGTTATAAATCAAGTAATATTTAGCCTTTTTTGACATAGGACTCAAAGATAAACAAGGTACAGTTACCATGATGGATCCAAGTCGTATACTTCAATATACATTTTTCTAAAATTTCCAAACATAGCAGCCAACACCAAGACATCACTTTTAATATGCAGATCATGATATTCACCAAGCTTTTTTAAGTTAACCTTTTCCAAAACTATTTTTGCATGTACATAACATTCATTACTTATTTCCCAGTAATTCAGATTACTAAATAATTCTTCATTTGCTGCTAATTATGCCACTTCATATTTCTTCCAAAGAGCCCATCTAATCATATCGATACACGTTTTTTCCAGTCATTAGATTGAATAATTCTTCCAGGAAAAGTTTTGTAATACTTTTATTTAATCTTTCTTCACCTTTGATACAAGTTTATCCATTGAAGAAGAAATAAATTTAAATGTATCGATAAATCTCAAATTGATATTTTCTGTCTCCTTATCAAAACTAATGCATCTATCTTTTTTATTAGGTATTAAACCTATCTCTTTTTTCTCATAACCAATTTGTTTTATAAAAGGATGTGAAACATATCCTGATAAATTCTGTAAAGGTCATCTATCTCAATTTTTCTTTAGGTGTTAACAGTTTCATTTCTTCATTTTCAGAATAAATTCTTCTGATGTCTTCTACTTTCTGTTTTATACAATCAATGATTTGTATGACAATTTGGTCCCTTATATGCAACAGGATTTGTATAATGTCCTTTAATGTGCTTGATACAAAAACAGAATCGACTTGGTTTACGTTTTTGGTATTTAAATGAGAATGAATTCTTTGGATTTGGTTAATAGTATGCTTTCAAAATCAGAATAAATAACAAATGAAACTTTTTGTGTATGATGACAATTTTTAAAATATACCTGTGAATCACTATCTTTCATTTTTACTTTCAATGGGGTGTTAATGTTGTTCATATGCGATTATCTAATTTTTCTTTACTATTGAATTGGAGGAAACACAAATTACAAATAAATTTTACAGTTTCATATTTATTATTTTGACGCTAGATCATTTTCTTATATAACAATAGTGCAAATTAGTTCTCTCCTTGAAAAAAAGGAGATTTACATGTTTCTCTTTTTTATATTTCATAACTTTTAATAGATGCACTTGCTATTTTTCACCAAATGAATAAAAAATAGCAGATACGTTCATTTTACTCTCAGTTTTTGGAATATGACCAACCACTAGTGGAAATTCAAAATATTCAATTTTCTGATCAAATTCATCGCCAATATTTTATATTTACTAACTCTTTCCTCATTTTTATCTGCAGGGTATAATTCAGATTTTATAGACCACAGAAAACATTTTTGATAATTGTTTCTTCATTTATACATGACCTTTTATTTTTTTTATTTTATTTGATAATTCATTGTAAGATGATTCAGTCACTGAAACCTACCTGTTAATTCCCAATTATAAACCAATAATTCTATGTAATGTCCATAATTAGTCATGTACTTGAAAGTACCCTTTATTAATAAAATATGTTTGTCAATCATAAATTATTAACTAACTCTCTATGATCTGTGAAACTATACTTTCTATCTGGAACTTGATTTTCATAATATTTGTATTTGTTCACATGTTGTTTTAACATTACTTCCAATCGACAATGTATTTTTAGATTCTTTTTTCAGTTTTCATAATTTTCGCTATAAGTGCAGTTTAGAAATTTTCTCCTTGGTTTATCATCTTTAGTTTCATAAATTTCATCATCAAAATGAACTAACTGTTTCCAAAAGTTCCATCTTGCATCAGCTAAAGCAGATGTTTGTGACTTCATGTCTCGTAATAAATTTAATTGATCGGATTTATTTAATTTATAATAACCTCTTAAACTAATTCTTTTATAATATTCACGAAGCTCAACAACCATTAATTTCTTCATTTTAGTCTTCTACCTCTTAAGAGTAAAATTTAAGAGATTTCTAAAAAGCTAATATTTCAACAGTCGACCAGTGCAATTACATATTTAATAGGTATATTAAAATAAGTATGAGATGATTGTCCTTTCTTATTTTTCATAAATTCTGAAATAAATTTGTCACATTCACTGTGATGTTTATGTGAAGGATCTCTGTAAAGCAAACTTAAATCTTTAATTTCTTCACAACAAATACATTTTTCTGAAGATAGATTAAGTGGCTCTACATCATTTTTCATCGACTGTAATGTTTGCAAATGATCTTCACAGAGAACACATTATTTTTAAATATATTTTGCACATACACAAGAAATTCGTTTTTCACTGTACACATTTACATAATATTCATTTATATAATATCGTTCTGTAAGCATCTTTGGCGTATTTTTGTGAAGTAAAATCATCAGTTGACTTCTCAGTATTACAACACCTACACAGTTTAATTAAAATCAGTTCAATTTATATAAAAGGTTATTAGATTTTTATAGAATTTCTAAGTATTGTAAAGTACCTTTCAATACATTTATTACATTAGGAACTAGTTCTAACGATTTATTGCAATGACTACCTAATAAAGATAAATGGATGGCACCGGTTAATTTTTCTAAATTCATTACATTCATAAAAAATTTCATCCTTGGAAAAATGCAATAATCGATTAACATATCTGAATGCTTAATTTAATACTGTAGGTAAACCTGGAAAGTGTCCACTTATAATTGCTCCTGATTTATACTGAAGATCACATTCATTTAACTCTACAAAGAAAAAATCATTAAAGTGTAAAAATTGACAGAATTTCTTAATTCCACATAATGCTTCAGCTAATTCATTTGTATTAACCAATTGTACAACTGGTGCATATTTTGATACAGTCAGCAGTGTTGATATTTTTTGCCATAATAACTCTGAATACCACTGACATCATCTCGAAGTAATTAGAACTGTGAATGATTGAAGTATGGATATGTTGTTGATTCATAAATATCTTAATGATCTCAGAATAATCAATCATCAAATTTATGTACCAGAACTTAAAACAAATTTGTCTGATGTTTTGGTGTTTTCTTGTTAATCTCCAAGTACCACAATTCTTCATCACCATATGTTTCCTACTGGACCAATAATTATATTTGGAAGAAATGCATAATCTAACACATTTCCTTTTCCATCTAGAGCCTTTGGACAAAGATGACCATATATTCCAATTTTATGTGACCATCTTTTATTTTAAATTTTAATATCAAATTTATTGTTATCAGGATGATGTCTAGTAGCAGTATATTTTTGCTATAAATGGAGTGCTTTTCTGGTTATTTCTAATACTTTTTAGTTGCTCTACTGTAGAATCATTTTATATTGCTTTTATTCCACTTATATGTACAAATTTTATAACTACCAAATGAATCTTTTATACCAAATCTAGGCTCACTCATAAATTTTGAAGATTATTCTCTTAACTCACCAGTTGTTTCAAGATTCTATGTATACTGAAATAACATTAAGGCTTCCATGAATACATCATCACTGACTTGAGTTACTTTTGTATCATGAATATTTAAGAATCACATACAAAATTTTTAGTGCTTTATTGTCACTCACTTGAGTAAATTTTGCATCATGAATATTTATGTACCAAGAGCACACAAAAATTTTGGAGCTTTATTCTTTTTGACACAAATTGATATTATAAACAACAGTACTAGAAGTACCTTCATTTATATGCAGTTAAAATATTAAAAAATGAAACTAAAGCCAAGCATCAACTTGTGTCTGCTTCTGTACATAGTTTTTATTAATAAAAAAATCTTGTAAACAAGATTTTTATTAAATGGACTGTCATTGACCTCATCATGAAATGTATTGTTTACAAATAACATTCTATGTTTTATTTATGAAGATTTTCAGCTGTGAGAAGATTAACAGCTCAGGAACAATATGGATTTCCATCATCACAAAGGAAATTATGAAAAACTAACACTCTTTGAATGTGCAACCTCATATTGTATTTATTAATTAATAAAGTTCATATTCTTTAATATAAAAATAAAAAACTAAAAAATATTTTTAATAAACAGAATCTATTATAAGGACCTATAATGCTAAGTTATCGATGATTAATACTTTTGAATTTATTTAGGAAAAACATTTCCAGTTAAACTGAGTTCTTGGTTTAGGGACATTTGGTTTCCTTTACTTGAAAAGAGAGATATATTAATTACAAATGAAATTTTAAACTATATTCACTATGGAATATCAGATTTCATGAGTCCAAAGCCTGCAAAGTTGAAAAAATTGAAGGCTACACTCTTGCAATATTAAACCTGTAATCTAGAAAAGATAGAAACGAAATATAATGGTCCTACAGTTCTATAATGTAAATATGTTCAAATCAATATCTAACAATTGACACCTAACACTCTAGTTAAAAAACATGCATCTTACTAAGTGTTGAAAATTTTAATAAATTAGTAAATTGTTAAGAACTAAGGTTGCTGATCAAATTAAAAATTATTACACTATGTTAGAAAATATTCTATTTGATATTCATTAATGAGTCTGGATTATATTCATTAGCTTTAAAGGAAAAATGTATTTAGATTACAAATGAAATTTTATAATGTATTTATTACGAAATTAACAGGTCTCCAGAGTGGAAGGCATGAATAAATTTCAAATTTAATTTTATATAATATTTCACAGGTCAATAATTTAACATGTGAATAAATTGAACACAATAAACAATTCAATAAAAATATTTCTCATAAGTGGAACCAGCTCCAAATCCATAAAATGCAGTTGTCACTAGTTCAGAAGCATGTGTGATGAACATTACTGCGTTTATTTATTGGCTATATTTAGGTTCTTGGTTTAAAAATTATTGGGTTATATTATTTCAACAAAGAATATTTTGATAACAAACGCTATTATATGTTTTATTTATTATGGAATTTCAGACCTATGCTACTCTGGGACTGAAAAATTGAATGGAATTAAATATAACATTGTTGATTCCTATAAAAACTGTAGCCTTGACTACACAAAAACGAAATATAAAGATCCTCTAGCCTGAGAATATGAATAAATTCGAAATGAAGGAAAGAAATAATAACTAACGATATAAATAAAGAAACATAGATTTTATTATCAGTTAGAAGTTTTGAAAAACCTGTAATATGTTTAAGAACTAAAACAGGTAATGAAATTAGAGATTGTTATAATACTGTTGAAGAAATATCTTACAATTATTTGAAATATGCAGCATCTGTAGAAAAAGATAAATCCAAGTAAATAGCTATTCAATTTCAAATTGGTTAAAAATCAGAGATGAAGAAATGAAGAATTAGAAAATAAAAGAAGAAGCTAAAAAATTCAGTATGTATATGAATAGCTTTATTGACAAGGTTAAGCAAAAAACAAAAAATGGGTATAGTTATATAAATACCCCAAATAGATATTCTTTAATTAATAACTTTAGAGTACCAAAAATTTATCGAACATGATAAATTTTATACATGTACTATGATAAAGTATTAATCCATAAATTACTTCATCGTTTTAGAAATAAGAAGAATAAAGAAAATATTCTTATACATTACACACATTCATCCTTGAATGCTAAATCAGTGATTAAAAATAGAAACAACCTTTTTATTTTTTTAACATTCTAACTTGGAATCACTTAACATAAATACATAAATGTGTCAAATTACACTTAATGAAATAGAATTATATACAAAAGTGTGATTGAGGTATCACAAGAGAAAATAAATAAAGTGTCACATGATTGTGTAGATAAAAATAATTTAAGTGTATTTAGGAATCAACTATTAGATAGAGTTGGAACTCATCATGTTAGTAACAGAAAGAAATGGAAAAGCAGTAAGGAAAAAATAACACATAAAGAAGTGAAAGTTACTATTAAATATTAATTATTTCTCAATAAAAGTATATTATTCTATTACTTTCTTATAATTAAGTTGGTGGTTCATTGAACCCTCTGCCA
Source organism: Schistocerca americana (assembly GCF_021461395.2). Lineage (NCBI taxonomy): Eukaryota > Metazoa > Arthropoda > Insecta > Orthoptera > Acrididae > Schistocerca > Schistocerca americana. The sequence goes on along the minus strand of NC_060120.1, from coordinate 12,375,872 downwards.
GGCACTTTATTGTGATTAGCAGAGGAATCATATAGATGTAGATGTAGAAATAGATGTAGAAGACTCATAAGAACATTGATAACAATTTTTATGTACATCTGATAAGCTAAACTCTGTAGATGCACCATCCAATTCAATCAACTCAAATTTGAAATTGCCAAATATTTGTTAACCTTTATTTTAATACTACAATGGTGGAGTTTCTGGCATTCCTAAAATGGCAGAATGGGGTCCTTTTGACCCCACATAAAATATTTTCATATTTAACTTAAACAAGTACTTTATTAATGTTTGTTAATCAATACTTTATTTCTAGTAATCACAACTATTATTTAGAATTATAATTAATAATTTATAATTTATTTGAACAAGAATGTATCATACAAATTTATTGTTGCAACTACTGACAAGTTTCTTAACTCCAGATGGTAATTTATTAACTTTTCATACAACCTTTGAAACATATTTAGTATATTTGGTTCACTTTACTCTGACATGTATCTTACACTCAAATCGTTTGAAGCTGCTAGATGCACTTAGCACAGGTGATTTCTGCTTTATGTGCATATTTTCTGTGTATGGCTTTGTGGCACTTTACACAGTTTTCAAAGGTCCTGTTGGCTTTGCAGAGGCTGATTTGGCACTTCCTCCCTTTTCTAGGTGATTTCAGTCCAATATCCTCTTCCTTTGCCTGATGTTCTTGCTCTTTCGTTCCCTTGAGTTCATTTGCCAGTTGATGTGTAAACCTCTTCCTTTCCATTTTCTTGTTCATTACTATGTTATAGACGACCCATGACATTGTTTCCATTACATCCAGTATGTTGTCGATGACATAGATTGACCATTGCCTACATGCAACCCTCAGTATATTTACTGGTCATTTGAATGCCCATGTGCACCCTATACTGTGTTACATTGTAGAATGTTAGAGTTTCAGGTTTTTTCTTTCCTTCCGTGCTTAATTCTACTTCAGCGTGCAGCATATCCAAAAGAATGACATTTTTATTGCTCTTTCCTTTGTATACAGTGAAGGTGCAGTCAGTGTTGCCACTATTGTGCAGTATTGCGGTGGAGTGTGTTTCAGTGTTTGGGTTCCTAACTTCATCAGGGATTTGACAGTGGATCTTGTCTATTGTACCAACTAATTAAGTTTTCTTTTGTTTGAGTTTGTTTTAGCCAGTCGAAGAGACGTAAAGAAGTTTTCTGTGGTCACATTTCTTCCTTGATTTACAAATGGCTCCATGAGACACAGAACGACATACTCTCCAAGTGGTTGTTTCTCTCTATGCGTGTCCTCTTTGTTGAGGTATAGGAAAGTATTGTATATATTTGCTTTGTCGTTACATCAACAGCCAATCCGGATTTGAGACCATATTTGTCTGGTTTGTTGAACATGAATTGAGTAAACCTGCATCTTGCCTGGCTTGGTGACAGTTGCTCGTCAATGGTTATATTTTCTCCAGGGCGGTAAGTACAAATATTACTTTCAATGAACTTTCCCCATATTTCAGATACAAGAATGAATTTGTTGGCTGCCAGGCATTCAGCACAGATTGATTTTTCATCGAAACGGAGAAATCTGAGAAACTCCTGAAATCTGTCCCTCGGCATAAAGACCTTGATAAAAGCAGAGCCCCAAAAGTGTAACCTGAGGTCATCCACAGACATACCTATTGTGTACAATACACCCCGAACATACATGATGGCCATCAGTTTCTCCAGTTCCTCAAGTACACAGTCCAGTCATTGCTTTTTAGTACTTTTTGAACATTTGATTCTCTGTATTCTTCATAAGACTTAGCAGTGCTTCATAAAAAATAAGACCGTAGGTCCTGATGGTAGAGCTATTTTCTTGTTAGCAAGCATAAGCAGTGGGACCTCCTCTCTTCTTCAGAACATTCACAGCTGACCGCCTTCCAGAAGATGAATAACTTCCAATCTCCCACACGGTTCCATCCCTTGCAATCACCTTTGTGGACGCTTCAAACTGTACCTACTGTGGTGAAAGAGGTGATGATTGACGTATATCAACATCTGAATCCTGTTCCACGTTTTTATCAGCCCTGTATTCAAAAGATCTGATTCAAGAACATGTTAAGAGTAGTTCGAGCAATGGTGGGCTGGACGCAATGGTGTGCACAGCGGCAACAGTATGACGCCGTGTACTGAACATGGAAATCAAACTATAAATGTAAATCAATAAGGCGGAACACAATCCTATCGTTGATCGCTCAGTAATACACTTAGGTAACAAAAATCGTGGGATACCTGCTACGTATAATGCCGGGCCTCCTTTCGGCCCTCATAGTGCGGCAACTACGCGGCATGGACTCAACAAGCCGCTGAAAGTCCCCTTCGGAAGTATTGACCCACGCTGCTTCTATAGCCTTCCATAATTACGAAAGTATTTCCGGTGCAGAATTTTTTGATTGAACTGACCTTTCGATTGTGCCCCATAAATGTTAGATGAGATTCACGTAGAAAAATCCACGTGGAGAAATAATTTTATCGAGTTATTCAGAATGTTCTTCAAACCAATAACGAACAGTTGTGTCTAGGTGACACGGAGGACTGTCATGTATCAAAATTCCATCGTTTTTTGGGAACATGAAGTTCATGAGTGGCTGAAAATGGTCTCCAAATAATCGAAAATAACCATTTGGCGTGAATGATCGGTTCAGTTGCTCCGGAGTACCCAGTAAATCCCAGCACACCCCACATCATTGTGGAAGCATCACAGTCCCTCATTCCATGGCTTCCTGAGCGTCTGCTCCACACTCCAAACCTACTATAAGCTCTTAGCAACTAAAAGGGGAACTCATCTCACCGTCCCATGGTTTTCCAGTCGTCTAGGGTCCAACCCATATGGCCACAAGCTCAGAGAGGCGCTGCAGGTGGTGTCGTACTGTTAGCTAAACCACTCGCGTCATTCGTCTGCTACCATAGCCCACTAACACCAAATTTCTCCGCACTTTCCTAACGGATACGTTCGTCGTGCGTCCGACATCGGTTCCTACGGTCATTCCACTGCGTTGTCCGGGGCGAGGACCTGAAATTTAGTATTCTCGGCACAGTCTTGACGCACTCTGTGCATCTCGGAATATTCAATTCCCTAACGAGTTCCGAAATAGAATGCTCCCCCACGCGTTTACCTCCAACCAGTCCGCGTTCAAAGTCTGTTAATTCCCGGCAAGCGGCCATAATCACGTCGGAAAACTTTTCGTACGAATCACGTGAGTAAAAATAACAGCTCCGCCAATGCACTGCCTTGTTGTACGTTGTGTATGTGATACTACTGCCACCTGTGTCCGTGCATATGCTATCCCATGACTTCTGTCACCTCAATGCAGATGTTCTTCGTGACCGATAAAAAGTTATTTTTCTGGTGCAGGGCGATATCTTTTCGTTTTGTTTGCTGTGTGTTTGTAATAAGTACCAGGACCAATGGCGGCATGACGTATTTAATCGTAGGTGTTCTTTTGAACATTCGGCCTGGAGTCTCACTGAAGGGAGTATAATTGTCTTCAGTAACGAATACCGCTTCGAATTGAGCCGCTGTGACCAGCTGAGACCAGTCTGGAGGCGGCCTGAAAAGCGGTGGCACACAAACCTAATTGTCCCCCCACCATACGGCCCGAAAAACAGGAGTGATAGTCTGGAGGTGCCGTTTCTTTTCATTGTAGGAATCCTTTGGTTTAATCCGAGGCATCTTAACAGCAGGCCTACAAGAGTGTAACCTGAGGTCATCCACAGACATACCTACTGTGTACTATACACCCCGAACATACATGGTGGCCATCAGTTTCTCCACTTCCTCAAGTACAGAGTCCAGTCATTGTTTTTTAGTACTTTTTGAACATTTGATTCTCTGTATTTCTTCATAAGACTTAGCAGTGCTTCATCACAAATAAGACGGAAGGTCCTGAAGAGCATATATTCTAAGCCCCGTTTTGCTGTCCTTCATGGCAAGCCACCCTGTGCTCACATTTGAGCAAGCTAATGCCCGCCCACACATGGAGAGAGTTTCTACTGCTTATCTTCGTGCCTGTCAAACCCTGACTTAGCCTGCATGTTCGCTGGATCTCTATCCAATCGAGAGGAGCACTATGGACAGGGCCCTCCAGCTGGCTTGGGATTTTGACATCTAAGACACCAATTGGACAGGACGCTACGACATTCCTCAGGCAACAGCAGCCGGCCGAGACAATGGCACCAATGAGGAAGTAACCTACGAGAGCGAAATTTTAAGAGTTCCTAACTAGGAACGAATTGTATAGTTGCATCTGTGTGCTTTGGTAGTACAGTTTCTCGAGTTTCTGCGTCTTAATTTAATATTTATTGGGCACTGTTTACGCATTTTCCTTCGTGTCGCACAGTAAACCGATTTTGCGTCGTATTACAAGTTCCTAATCGTGAGCGAATTATTTAGTGTCACTTTAGTGCTTTGGTTGTTTTTGAATCTCTCTTAATCAGTCTGATTAATTAGATATCGTTCTTGTGTTGTCCTCTGTGTTTACAGTAGAGTTTCAGCGTGTATGTCGAATGTCATTTGTTTGTCTGCGTATTGCAGTTTTTCGAGCCCCTTAGTATGGATAGGGACTGTGACTGCTGTGTGCGAGCGCGAGCCGAGTTGGTGACACTTTGCTCTCAGCTCCAGGCTGTGATGGCTTCGGCTACACAGCTTGAAGTTGCTGTAGATGGGCATCACTGTCGTGGGCCGGTCGTATAACAGACGGCCAGCACGTCTGAGTCCGCCAATCGGTCGGCAGCAGTGGCCAACACAGTTACTGCTTGCACGAGGTGGACCTGTCACCTGTGGTTGAGTCAACGGTCACCTCAGGACATGGTGGGCAGTGTAAGGCTCCCTGGTTAGTCTGACAGACAGATTCCAGGTGCTGTCTGTGGCTGACACTGTCCCTCAGCCAGATGCAGTCGATTGTCCTGTTTCACAGGAAAGCTCTCAGCCTGCGAGATCTGGGCAATCACCGAGGTTGAGATTCCAGAATGAGATTTTCACTCTGCAAAGGAGTGTGCGCTGATATGAAACTTTCTGGCAGATTAAAACTGTGTGCCAGACCGAGACTCGAACTCGGGACCTTTGCCTTTCGTGGGCACACAGTTTTAATCTGTCAGAAAGTTTCATATCAGTGCACATTCCACTGCAGAGTGAGAATCTCATTCTGGAAACATCCGCCCAGGCTGTGTCTAAGCCATGTCTCCGCAATACCCTTTCTTTCAGGAGGGCTGGTTCTGCAGGTTCGCAGGAGAGCTTCTGTAAAGTTTGGAAGGTAGGACACGAGGTACTGGCATAAGTAAAGCTGTGAGGACGGGGCGTGAGTGGCGCTTGGGTAGCTCAGATGGTAGAGCACTTGCCCGTGAAAGGCAAAGGTCCCGAGTTGGAGTCTCGGTCCGGCTCACAGTTCTAATCTGCCAGGAAGTTTCAGAGGTTGAGATTGTTGGTAGTTGGGAATTCCAATGATAGGAGCGTAATGGGGCCCTTTAGGGACATGGCTGCCAAAGTGGGGAGTGGTGGGGTGGGGGGGGGGGGGGAAGAAACTCAATGTGAACTCAACGTGCCATATACCACAACAGAGCCTCCAATAGCTTGAACGGTGCCCTGCCGACATGCAGGATCCATGAATTCATGGTGTTGTCTCCTTACCTATACACGTCCATCGGCTCGATACAATTTGAAACGAGACTCGTCCGACCAGGCAACATCATTCCAGTCATCAACAGTCCAATGTAGACATTAATGGGCCCAGGCGAGGTGTAAAGCTTTGTGTCCTGCAACCATCAAGGGTACACGAGTGGGCCTCCGGCTCTGAAAGCCCGTATCGATAATGTTTCGATAAATGGTTCACACATTGACACTTGTTGATGGCCCAGCGCTGAAATCTGCAGCAATTTGTGGAACGTCACGCCGACCTTCTGTCACGATGAACGTTTCTCTTCAGTCGCCTTTGGTCCAGTTCTTGCAGGATCCTTTTCGGTCGTAACGATGTCGGAGGTTTGATGTTTTGCCAGATTCCTGATATTCACAGCACACTCGCGAAATGATCGTACGGGAAAATCCCCACTTCATCGTTACCTTGGATATGCTGTGTGCCGACTATAATACCACGTTCAAACTCACTTAAATCTCGATAACCTGCCATTGTAGCAGCAGTATCTGATCTAACGTCTGCTCTGTACACTTGTCTTATATAGGTGTTGTCGACCGCGGCGCCATCTTCTGCCTGTTGATATATCTCTGTTTTTGAATACGCATGTCTATACCAGTTTCTTTGGCGCTTCGGTGTAATTTGATGTTCTTGTTCTACTTTTTATAACCGAATACATTCTTTTCTTTTGTTGCTATACTCTTCTAACTTTGGCAGACATTTTGTATCACTCTTAAATGTTGGCTTCTATATTAGATGTAGTATGCTAATCATCATGATTGCAATGTAAAGCATGTACTGCGCCTGGCACTAGAAAATCCGCTGGCTGTCTTACCAATATAAACAAATACGAAAGCCCGTCAGAACTAAATTAATGTCCCGCTCAAAGTGACAACTGATTTACGTAATTGTTGTCAACATGTACCAAAGAAAAGAAAATGGTATTTCGTTTAAAACTGGTAAAAACAGTTTACTACTGGTAGAAATATGGCAAGTCTAAGGCTGTAGTATGTAAGGTGTCAGGCAAATCCAACACCTTCCATGAAAACCCTGACGTGAAAGAGCAAATCCAGTAGTATGTCACATAGCTCCGAATAAATCGTGACATTACATTAACCAAAGTAATACGAGTAACGAGTGAGCAAATGGAATACCACAGACTAACACAAGAATGCCTAAATGCATGTCATACCTTCCCACGGTGAGACAGACGCAGTTCCGAGGGGAAAAACGAGAACAGAAGCCGAGAGCAGAGCCGCGTTAAGCTGGAAGGCCCTCCGATAAGGGACGGACACCCACGTGGCCAGCTAACCGCTAGGACCACACCCCAGCCGCAAGTTTTAGCGTGAGACTTTCTCGCGTCTCTGTTACGTCAGGACCACCCCCCAGCCCATGTTATAAGCTAGAGCCCTACAGAAGAACAGTATAGATCTTGTTGTTGTTGTGGTCTTCAGTCCTAGACTGGTTTGATGCAGCTCTCCATGCTACTCTATCCTGTGCAAGCTTCTTCATCTCCCAGTACCTACTGCAACCTACATCCTTCTCAATCTGCTTAGTGCATTCATTTCTTGGTCTCCCTCTACGATTTTTACCCTCCTCGCTGCCCTCCAATGCCAAATTTGTGCTCCCTTGATGCCTCAAAACATGTCCTACCAACCGATCCCTTCTTCTAGTCAAGTTGTGCCACAAACTTCTCTTCTCCCCAATCCTATTCAATACCTCCTCATTAGTTACGTGATCTACCCACCTTATCTTCAGCATTCTTCTGTAGCACCACATTCGAAAGCTTCTATTCTCTTCTAGTCCAAACTAGTTATCGTCCATGTTTCACTTCCATACATGGCTACACTCCATACAAATACTTTCAGAAACGACTTCCTGACACTTAAATCTATACTCGATGTTAACAAATTTCTCTTCCTAAGAAACGCTTTCCATGCCATTGAGAGTCTACATTTTATATCCTCTCTACTTCGACCATCATCGGTTATTTTACTCCCTAAATAGCAAAACTCCTTTACTACTTTAAGTGTCTCATTTCCTAATCTAATACCCTCAGCATCACCCGACTTAATTTGACTACATTCCATTATCCTCGTTTTGCTTTTGTTGATGTCCATCTTATATCCTCCTTTCAAGACACTGTCCCTTCCGTTCAACTGCTCTTCCAAGTCCTTTGCTGTCTCTGACAGAATTACAATATCATCGGCGAACCTCAAAGTTTTTACTTCTTCTCCATGAATTTTAGTACCTACTCCGAATTTTTCTTTTGTTTCCTTTACTGCTTGCTCAATATACAGATTGAATAACATCGGGGAGAGGCTACAACCCTGTCTCACTCCTTTCCCCACCACTGCTTCCCTTTCATGCCCCTCGACTCTTATAACTGCCATCTGGTTTCTGTACAAATTGTAAATAGCCTTTCGCTCCCTGTATTTTACCCCTGACACCTTCAGAATTTGAAAGAGAGTATTCCAGTTAACATTGTCAAAAGCTTTCTCTAAGTCTACAAATGCTAGAAACGTAGGTTTGCCTTTTCTTAATCTTTCTTCTAAGATAAGTCGTAAGGTCAGTATTGCCTCACGTGTTCCAACATTTCTACGGAATCCAAACTGATCTTCCCCGAGGTCGGCTTCTACCAGTTTTTCATTCATCTGTAAAGAATTCGTGTTAGTATTTTGCAGCTGTGACTTATTAAACTGATAGTTCGGTAATTTTCACATCTGTCAACACCTGCTTTCTTTGGCACTGGAATTATTATATTCTTCTTGAGTCTGAGGGTATTTCGCCTGTCTCATACATCGTGCTCAACAGATGGTAGAGTTTTGTCATGACTGGCTCTCCCGAGGCCATCAGTAGTTCTAATGGAATGTTGTCTACTCCCGGGGCCTTGTTTCGACTCAGGTCTTTCAGTGCTCTGTCAAACTCTTCACGCAGTATCTTATCTCCCATTTCGCCTTCATCTACATCCTCTTCCATTTCCATAATATTTTTTCCTCCAGTACATCGCCCTTGTATAAACCCTCCATATACTCCTTCGACTTTTCTGCCTTCCCGTTTTTGCTTAGAACTGGGTTGCCATCTGAGCTCTTGATATTCATACAAGTGGTTCTCTTCTCTCCAAAGGTCTCTTTAATTTTCCTGTAGGCAGTATCTATCTTACCCCTAGTGAGACAAGCCTCTACATCCTTACATTTGTCCTCTAGCCGTCCCTGCTTAGCCATTTTGCACTTCCTGTCGATATCATTTTTGAGACGTTTGTATTCCTTTTTGCCTGCTTCATTTACTGCATTTTTATATTTTCTCCTTTCATCCATTAAATTCAATATTTCTTCTGTTACCCAAGGACTTCTATTAGCCCTCGTCTTTTTACCTACTTGATCGTCTGCTGCCTTCACTACTTCATCCCTCAGAGCTACCCATTCCTCTTCTACTGTATTTCTTTCCCCCATTCCTGTCAATTGTTCCCTTATACTCTCCCTGAAACTCTCTACAACCCCTGGTTCTTTCAGTTTATCCAGGTCCCATCTCCCTAAATTCCCACCTTTTTGCAGTTTCTTCAGTTTCAATCTGCAGTTCATAACCAATAGATTGTGGTCAGAATCCCCATCTGCCCCAGGAAATGTCTTACAATTTAAAACCTGGTTCCTAAATCTCTGTCTTACCATTATATAATCTATCTGATACCTTTTAGTATCTCCAGGATTCTTCCAGGTATACAACCTTTTTTATGATTCTTGAACCAAGTGTTAGCTATGATTAAGTTATGCTCTGTGCAAAATTCTACAAAGGCGGCCTCCTCTTTCATTCCTTCCCCCCCAATCCATATTCACCTACTATGTTTCCTTCTCTCCCTTTTCCTACTGACGAATTCCAGACACCAATGACTATTAAATTTTCGTCTCCCTTCACTACCTGAATAATTTATTTTATCTCGTCATACGTTTCATCTATTTCTTCATCATCTGCAAAGCTAGTTGGCATATAAACTTGTACTACTGTAGTAGAAATGGGCTTTGTGTCTATCTTGGCCACAATAATGCGTTCACTATGCTGTTTGTAGCAGCTAACCCACACTCCTATTTTTTTATTCGTTATTAAACCTACTCCTGCATTACCCCTATTTGATTTTGTGTTTATAACCCTGTAATCACCTGACCAAAAGTCTTGTTCCTCCTGCCACCGAACTTCACGAATTCCCACTATATCTAACTTTAACCTATCCATTTTCCTTTTTAAATTTTCTAACCTACCTGCCCGATTAAGGGATCTGACATTCCACACTCCGATCCGTAGAACGCCAGTTTTCTTTCTCCTGATAACTACGTCCTCCTCAGTAGTCCCCACCCGGAGATCCGAATGGGGGACTATTTTACCTCCGGAATATTTTACCCAAGAGGACGCCATCATCATTTAATCATACAGTAGAGCTGCATGTCCTCGGGAAAAATTACGGCTGTAGTTTCCCCTTGCTTTCAGCTGTTCGCAGTACCAGCACAGCAAGGCCGTTTTGGTTAATGTTACAAGGCCAGATCGGTCAATCATCCAGACTGTTGCCCCTGCAACTACTGAAAAGGCTGCTGCCCCTCTTCAGGAACCACATGTTTGTTTGGCCTCTCAACAGATACCCCTCCGTTGTGGTTGCACCTACGGTACGGCCATCTGTATCGCTGAGGCACGCAAGCCTCCCCACCAGCGCAAGGTCCATGGTTCATGGGGGATCTTACGATAACACAAAAATGGCCACACCACCCGCAAGTTTTAGCATGAGAATTTTTCGCGTCTCTGTTACGTCAGGACCACCCCCCCCCCCCCCCCCCCCAGCCCATGTTAAAATATAGAGCCCTCCAGAAGAACAGTATAGAATTTACGATAACACAAAAAGGGCCACACCACCCGCAAGTTTTGGCGTGAGACTTTTTCGCGTCTCTGTTACGTCAGGACCACCCCCCAGCCTATGTTAAAAGATAGAGCCCTCCAGAAGACCAGTATAGGTCTTACGATAACACGAAAAGGACCACACCAGCTGCAAGTTTTAGCGTGAGACTATTTCGCGTCTCTGTTACGTTGCAAACTTTAAAACATTGCTCCACCACGAAAAGTATAACGTTTCTCATTGGATAGACAGAATTTTTGTCGGCGGAGCTTGAGGTTAACATTGAGACCCTGATTGGTCAGATGAAAACACAGCCAGATAGTTTTTTAAAACCAAGTTCGATAAATTGTAGTAAGGATAAGTTAGAAGAGAACTGCTTCCGAGATGGCGAGGTGAGCGGAGCCGTGCTGGCCGCCGCCCCCTGACGAACACCGACAAGGTAATGAACGCACGCGATGCCACATAACAGCGCATAAAGCTTCACTCAGAACTGCAGAAGTCTCATCTGTTACACCCCCTTTTTGCGTAATACTAGTGTCGATCGTCAATTAAAGCTCATGGTGTGCACATTTGCCACTTGAAGTAAAAATCTGAAACGTGATGATTTTTCTGTTATATAGTTATTGAGAAGCCACATCAGCCACTGTAATTTACGACAAGTTAGATAAGTAATTAAAGATGATTGAGGGTCACTGTAGACCATTTTGATAGTTTTCTCTTTCATGAAATTTACTTTAAACCTAGATTATACATGTGATATGGCATAGGTCAGCCTCCGATCCATTGTAGAACTTGGAAACCCATTCAGGGAATATTCGTTCACATTTTTGTTGAACGCAGTTGGTTTTTACTGTCCTGTATTAAAACATTTCCTTTTATCAATAGGGCAATTTGTAAAGGATGTTTTGTGAGTAGAATAAAATTTCCAATGGTAAACTTAACTGCTTTTTCGACGCTATTTTACCAGCTAACTAAAAATAGGGAAGCCTTGAACCCCTTCCACTAAATTTAGTAAGTATTAAGATTCTTTTACAGGGAGTGCAATGGAGCTGACGCTGAAATCATTAAGTATTTGGTTATATCATCGCTAGTATCACTGAACTCTTCTGAATTCTACATGTCATGTGTGGTCTGGCGTCTCCTTACCAGCAACGGGCCCCAGGTTCAAACTAGTCAATTCCCTAAAAAACACGCTCAGAGCGTCGTTGCGCGAAAGTGGTAGGGAGGCACGATGTAGAACAAACAGACACCACGCAGAATGTTAGAGGTAGAAGTGTATGTTCAGGTAATACCCTGTGAAGATAAAAATTAAAAGAGCTGGTTTACATAACGAGTCAGAAAACATTAAAAAGAATATATGTTAAAATGGAATGTCGTTATCCGTCCGTCTGATGATGATGACACTCATTCTCAGAACTGTTGTTGATAGCTGAGCAGCCAGGGGTTAAATACAGTGAAAGAGGTTGCGCACTAGCGCCATGACGTCAAATTCAGCCAAAGGGATGCGATTCACCTGTCGTTTGTTAAGATTTGAACGTCCATTTTAAAAAGTTACTAAAGTTTAATCGTAAGCGACTAAAAATAGGAATTTTAGTACCCTGTGGATACCATACACTTTGAAACCAGTTTCAGAAACGTTAAATAATAAGGAAACGCGGTAGGTTAAACTGGCAACGGCCTTGCCGCAGTGGCTACGCCGGTTCCTGTGAGATCACCGAAGTTAAGCGCTGTCGGGCGTGGCCGGCACTTTGATGGGTAACCATCCAGCCACCATGTGCTGTTGCCATTTTTCGGGGTGGACTCAGCCTCGTGATGCCAATTGAGGAGCTACTCGACCGAATAGTAGCGGCTCCGGTCAAAGAAAACCATCATAACGACGCAGAGAGCGGTGTGCTGACCACACGCCCCTCCTATCCGCATCCTCCACTGAGGATGACACGGCGGTCGGATGGTCCCGATGGACCACTTGTGGCCTGAAGACGGAGTGAATATATATATATATATATAATACATATTGATAGGTTAAACTGTAACTCAGAACGCCGTCTGAAGGCCATAGTTAGCTTTACAAAGACGCTGTTTCCATAGTGTGAGGTAAAGGGTGAGTTGTGGCGCCTTGGAAATATTTTAAGTTAGGAGTTGGCAGCCACCGGTCGGGCCACTCGGCAAGCCGCAGCTCGTTATCAACCACATGATGCCACACAACGGCCGGACCTCGTGCTCCAGGGACCGTGTGGCTGGGAATTCCATGGTGACGCTACGTCGGTGAAGGACACATGCTGGGAGTGCCAAAGATGGCAGACTTTTTGAAACCTTAATGACATATATTTCACAGTTCATATAGAAATTAATAGTAGCCAGATTAATCATGATACCTCAAAAAGAAACCTGTACAATACCATTATTTGCACGACAATTCTGATGGTGTAGTCAGATTTTCAGAATCTTTATTAGTTTAAAGTTCAGTATCTGACGATAAGTTATACAAGTAACACCCAGCAACGAATTTCTAAAATCTAAATTGTTCATCTGATTTTGTCGATCGACATGTCGTTACAAATCCATTAGTGTAAACCCAAATTGGTATAAATTACAGGCATGTAATTTGAATAGTACATGAGTTATTGGAGGTCAAAGTGGCCGATTACCATTTATCGCGCCAGGCCATAAGTACTCCACAGTGACACAAAAAAACGGTAGCAGCATGCTTATAAATATATTTATTCGTCTATGTCTTTGTATACAGGGTGTGTCACCTAACATTACCGCTGGATATATTTCGTAAACCACATCAAATACTGACGAATCGATTCCACAGACCGAACATGAGGAGAGGGGATAGTGTAATTGGTTAATACAAACCATAAAAAATGCACGGAGATATGTTTTTTAACACAAACCTACGTTTTTTTAAATGGAACCCCGTTAGTTTTGTTAGCACATCTGAACATATAAACAAATACGTAATCAGTGCCGTTTGTTGCATTGTAAAATGTTAATTACATCCGGAGATATTGTAACCTAAAGTTGACGCTTGAGTACCACTCCTCCGCTGTTCGATCGTGTGTATCGGAGAGCACCGAGTTACGCAGGGATCCAAAGGGAACGGTGATGGACCATAGGTACAGAAGAGACTGGAACAGCACATTATGTCCGCATGCTAACACCTTTTTATTGGTCTTTTTCACTGACGCACATGTACATTACCATGAGGGGTGAGGTACACGTACACACGTGGTTTCCGTTTTCAATTACGGAGTGGAATAGAGTGTGTCCCGACATGTCAGGCCAATAGATGTTCAAAGTGGTGACCATCATTTGTTGCACACAATTGCAATCTATGGCGTAATGAATGTCGTACACGCCGCAGTACATCTGGTGTAATGTCGCCGCAGGCTGCCACAATACGTTGTTTCATATCCTCTGGAGTTGTAGGCACATCACGGCACACGTTCTCCTTTAACGTACCCCACAGAAAGACGTCCAGAGCTGTAAGATCAGGAGAACGACCTGGCCAATTTATGCGTCCTCCACATTCCTATGAAACGCCCGTCGAACATCCTGTCAAGGGTCAGCCTAGTGTTAATTGCGGAATGAGCAGGTGCACCATCATGCTGATACCACATACGTCGACGTGTTTCCAGAGGGACATTTTCGAGCAACGTTGCAGATCATTCTGTAATTGAAAACGGAAACTACGTGTGTACGTGTACCTCACCCCTCATGGTAATGTACATGTGCGTCAGTGAAAAAGACCAATAAAAAGGTGTTAGCATGTGGACGTAATTTTCTGTTCCAGTCTCTTCTGTACCTATGGTCCATCACCGTTCCCTTTGGATCCCTACGTAATTCGGTGCTCTCCGATACACACGATCGAACAGCGGAGGAGTGGTACTCAAGCGTCAACTTTAGGTTACAATATCTCCGGATGTAATTAACATTTTACAATGCAACAAACGGCACCGATTACGTATTTGTTTATATGTTCAGATGTGCTAACAAAACTAACGTGGTTCCATTTAAAAAATCGTAGGTTTGTGTCAAAAAACATACTTCCGTGCATTTTTGTATGGTTTGTATCAAACAATTACACTAGCCCCTCTCCTCACGTTCGGTCTGTGGAATCGGTTCGTCAGTATTTGATGCGGTTTACGAAATATATCCAGCGGTAACGTTAGATGACTCACCCTGTATATCCGATATATACTATTTATGAAGAAATTAGTCAATTATTTACTGTGTTTTAGAAAGCACAGACACATTAGACTACTGGCTTACTTCTGTTCTATTCCTTTGATACAAGTTTATTTAATTTTTTTTATGTATTTAATAATGTGTGTTAGAGCGTGTTTATGGTCCAGCCATAGGAATATTTATTTAAGGGGGGTAGAACGTCTAACGGGCCGACTTGGAGCAGGTCAGGCACCACAGGACATTTTAATTTCCACTGTCTATACTTTTACAAATAAATTCTTATCACTTTGTCAGCATGACCAGGAAGGATTTAGAATTCACACTCATAGCAGTGGAAGTTCGAAAACATAACGAAATGATTTTTTTTACATGTGAAATTTCATCATTTGTTTCACTTAGTAATGGCAGTATTTTTTGCTATAGGTACACTTTTCTTCATAAGTAAGATAGATTCTTCTATGAATTTTGCACAGCATACAAACCATACTTAAAGGTGTATGAAACTCCAGAGTTTTCCAAATCTATTAAAAACTGTGGTAAAAATTGAGGTAATTAAGTATAAAATTTGTGTTTTCTCTGAACATGAATCTTAAAATATAACAGTTCATCCGTTTTTTCATAAATTAAATAAATTCTAGAGTTTCATACACCTGTGAGTATGCTATGTACGCTGTGCAAAATTCATCGAAGAATCTCTGTAACTTATGAAGAAAAGTGTACGTACAGCAACAAATGCAGCCATTAGTAAGTGAAAAAATGATGAAATTTAACACGTAAAATAATTTATTTTGTTATTTTTTCGAACTTCCACTGCAATGAGTGTGAATCCTGAATCTTTCCTACTGATGCTTACAAAGTTTCATGAATTTATTTGTAAAAGTATAGAGAGAGGAAATTAAAATCTCTTGTGATGCCTCTCCTTCTCCAAGTCGGCCCCTTTGACGTCCTACCCCCCCCCCCCCCCTTAATTTCAACTTATTTAAATGTAAATCCAGTATTTAGAATGTGTTTCATTATGTTCATGAGTGTGCATTGGCTTGGGGACACGGCGGGAGCGCTCTAGCCAATCACTGCGACCGTTCCAAAAAGGACATTTGGAGAGACTGTATGGAAGTGGGGGAGGAGCATCGTTTCGAGAAAGGATAGAGGAGTCGCGGGAAATACGTGGAGGGTGGAGCAGTTTGCACGTGGTCGCGGGAGATAGAAATATTTCGTAGTGCTGACTTGTGCACTCGGGAGATTTCCGTGGCTTCTGCAGTGAAGACGTAGTATGTGTTTAGAAGTGAATATCTCTCGACCTATGTTGTTACACATACCTAATTACGTGAAGTACGAATCTATTGTTTCCCTGTTACTCAACTTATAATTTATTTAATTGCTGGACCATCGACGCCAATAAGTGTTTTGCAGAAATATGCCGCATTCTCAAAAGTACTTCTACTATCGTACTCATCATGTAAAGTCGTTAAGATAGTACCTGCAGATTTTATGTGATTGCAATTTGTCATTTATAAAACTCGCAATTGCCGTATGATAGGAACCTTCGACCATTCGATTCATGTGTATATTCGTATTGTATACTGTAGACTCAGCAGTATTTGGCTTGTAATGCGGCAACTACGTATCCCGGCCCTTAGACAACGAAACCAGCCAAAACTTTTCATATTTGAACTCTGAGGGTACGTAGTTGAGAGCTACACCATTTCATTTTCTTTTTGAAAGCCTGAAATAGCAACTGCTATTAAGTCATCAGTTATATACTCTCAATAGAATAAGGTATAGAAAGTATATATGTAACGATTAAATAAACCAGTATCCACATTAGTATAGATGGCGGTTAAAAATATTCCAGAGTAATACGGAAAATTAGAAGCTTCATGGTACGTGAGTGCCAGCTCGTAGCATCGGTCGGAATACCTAAGACGCCGTTTCCATGCAGACATTGTAGTTGAAGTGGCTGTTGGTTTTCAAAAAATACACACACATCACATCGGTTCCAAGAGTTCCGGAATCTGTTCAGAAAACTGGAAAAGACTTCAACATAAACATCATTTCCGCCCTTTTTATTGACCATGAAAACCATTGCATGTTGTACCACCATACAGCGAGCCATTCGCAGGTGATGGTCCAGATTGCTGTACACACCGGTACCTCTAATATCCAGCAGCACGTCCTCTTGCGTTGATGCATGCCTGTATTCGTCGTGGCATACTATCCAACAAGTTCATCAAGACACTGTTGGTCCAGATTTTCCCACTCCCCAACGGCGATTCGGTGTAGATCCATCAGAGTGGTTGCTGGGTCACGTCGACCATAAAGAGCCCTTTTCAAACTATCCCAGGCATGTTCGATAGGGTTTACGTCTGCAGAATATGCTGGTCACTCTAGTCGAGCGATGTCGTTATCCTGAAGGAAGTCATTCACAAGATGTGCACGACGGGGGCTCGAATTGCCGTCTATGAAGACGAATACCTCGCCAATATGCTGCCGACATGTTTCCGCTATCAGTCGGATGATGGCATTCACGTATCGTACACCCGTTACGGTGCCTTCCATGACCACCAGCGGTCCCACATGGTTCAAATGGTTCAAATGACTCTGAGCACTATGGGGCTTAACATCTGAGGTCATCAGTCCTCTAGAACTCAGAACTACTTAAACCTAACTAACCTAAGGACATCACACACATTCATCCCCGAGGCAGGATTCTAATCTGCAGCCGTAGCGGACGCGCGGTTCCAGACTGAAGCGCCTAGAACCGCTCGGCCACACCGACAGGCCGCCCCCACACAACGACACCCCAAAACGGCAGGGAACCTTCCACCTTGCTGCAATCGATGGACAGTGTGTCTAAGGAGTTCACCCTGATAGGATCGCCTCCAAATACGTACCGGAATAGTGTCTGGTTGAAGGCATATGCGACACTCATCGGTGAAAAGAACGTGATGCCAATCCTGAGCGGTCCACTCGACATGTTGTTGGGCCCATTTGTACCGGCTGTGTGGTGTCGTGGTTGCAGAGATGGACCTGGCCGTGGACGTCGGGAGTGAAGTTGCGCACAGTTTGAGTCGTAACACGACGTCCTGTGGCTGCACGAAATGTGTTATTCAAGATATTGGCGTTGCTGTCAGCGTTCCCCCTAGCCATAATCCGCAGGTAGCGGTCATCCACTGCAGTAGTAGCCTTGGGCGGACTGAGAGAGGCATGTCATCGACTGTTCCTGTGCCTCTGTATCTCCTCAATGTCCGAGACGCCTGGACACTTCCCTTGTTGACAGCCCTTCCTGGCACAAAGTAACAATGTGGACACGATCGAACCACGGTGCTGACCCTCTAGACATGGCTGAACTACAGACAACACGAGCCGTGTACCTCCTTCCTGGTGGAATGACTGGAACTGATCGGCTGTCGGACCCCCTCCGTCTAATAGTTGCTGCCCAAGCATGGTTGTTTACATCTTTGAGCAGCTTTAGTGACATCTCTGAATAGTCAAAGAGACTGTGTCTGTGACACAGTCCCCACAGTGAACGTCAAATCCAAGAAGCCGTCATTTGCAATAGAAAGACCGATTTATTAAAACTAAGCTGAAAATAAAGTTGACCGTGCGATGAAGGCAGTTTCTCACTGATTTTACTTTACAGAAAGATTGCCGTACATAATAATGTTAATTAAAATTATGAATCTTCCATTTGTGTCAGTGTCATCCCTGGGCTACCGTTATGCTCGGAAATTTGAAAGGATAGCTTAAAATACGAACCATCCCAAAACTAACTCCAAAAATTACTTCTTCAATTAAAAAAGTAGAATTAGATAAATGTAGCCGCAATTACAATGCCATGTTGCAATCATTTTCTGCAAATAAGTTTTTCGATTGCAGTACGGAGGTTTGGGAGCTAAATATTTTAGGACTGAAGACAAAAATTCTTACACGCCATTCAATCAGCTCCAAAAGAAGAAGATGTGGAAACACAAGTACGAAAGTTATAAGAAGACTTAAATGGTAAACAATGGTATTTAGAACAGAATGTAGCTAAACGATAAATGGCTTGTGTCTCATCGTAGACGCACAATCGAATGAGAAGTGATTACTTCACACTACTCACGAAGATGATGTTATGTAAGTCTCGGGGGTGACATTGGTAAATAATTATAGATAACCCATATCAGCTACTTGTAGCTAACGTGTTATCGTTGCACAGAAATATGTGTAAATAACATTCATTATCTGATACGTGACTCACAGTCATACGGAACGTGTCCCTGGTGGCTTCCGAAGTTTTCCTGAGCGCACGCTCACTATCTGATCTCTCACATGTTGATTGCGTGATAGAGATATAACTTATATGGAGTAAATAATCGCTCACTGAATATTCACACTTACCATCTGCTCTCTTACATTTTGAGCACGTGTTAGTGACATAGCTCACCTGGAGTAAAGAATCAGTTAGTGGATATTCACAGTATAGTAATAACTGATTCCCTATGTTACGCACTTACACTGACGAGCCGAAACTTTGTGACTACAGCCGACCGCGAGATTGAATGCCTGCTAGCCGTGTTGCGGGCACGTGACGGAGTAAGGAAAGAATGTAAGCGCAACAGAGAGGAAAAGGCAGTCATTCTAGCAAGAATGCGGGTGGCAAACGCGGATATCCACTGATATAAGCGGAACACGTGAGGCAATACTGACCTTACGACTTATCTTTGAAGAAAGATTAAGGAATAGCAAACCTACGTTTCTTGCATTTGCAGACTTAGAGAAAGCTTTTGACAATGTTGACTGGAATGCTCTCTTTCAAATTCTAAAGGTGGCAGGGGTAAAATACACGGACCGAAAGGCTGTTTACAATTTGTACAGAAACCAGATGGCAGTTATAAGAGTCGAGGGGCATGAAAGGGAAGCAGTGGTTGGGAAGGGAGTGAGACAGGGTTGTAGCCTCTCCCCAATGTTATTCAATCTGTATATTGAGCAAGCAGTAAAGGAAACAAAAGAAAAATTCGGAGTAGGTATTAAAATCCATGGAAAAGAAATATAAACTTTGAGGTTCGCCGATGACATTGTAATTCTCTCAGAGACAGCATAGGACTTGGAAGAGCAGTTGAACGGAATGGACAGTGTCTTGAAAGGAGGATATAAGATGAACATCAACAAAAGCAAAACGAGGATAATGGAATGTAGTCGAATTAAGTCGGGTGATGTTGAGGGAATTAGATTAGGAAATGAGACATTTAAAGTAGTAAAGGAGTTTTGCTATTTGGGGAGCAAAATAACTGATGATGGTCGAAGTAGAGAAGATATAAAATGTAGACTGGCAATGGCAAGGAAAGTGTAATTGAAGAAGAGAAATTTGTTAACATCGAGGATAGATTTAAGCGTCAGAAAGTCTTTTCTGAAAGTATTTGTATGCGGTATAGCCATGTATGGAAGTGAAACTTGGACGATAAATAGTTTAGACAAGAAGAGAAGAGAAGTTTTCGAAATGTGGTGCTGTAGAAGAATGCTGAAGATTAGATGGGTAGATCACATAACTAAAGAGGAGGTATTGAATTGAATTGGGAAGAAGAGAAATTTGTAGTAAAGCTTGACCAGATAAAGGGATCGATGGTAGGACATATTCTGAGGCATCAAGGGATCACAAATTTAGCATTGGAGGGCAGCATGGAGGGTAAAAATCGAAGAGGGAGACCAAGAGATGAATACACTCAGCAGATTCAGAAGGATGTAGGTTGCAGTAGGTACTGGGAGATGAAGCAGCTTGCACAGGATAGAGTAGCATGGAGAGCTGCATCAAACCAGTCTCAGGACTGAAGACCACCACAACAACAAGCAGTTCCCGCAAGGGACGCATTGTTGTGGCCGTGCGGCTGGAAACGAGAATCTCTGAAACGGCGAAGCTGGTCGCTTGTTGGCTACAACTGGCATGAGCATCTAGGGAAGGTGGTTGAAGGATGCTGAAATACCGAGTAGGATGTATGGTATTGGACGACCTCGTCTCATCGCAAAACTGAGTCGAAGGATCCCTCACTGTGTAACCCAGGACAGGCAGCCATCAGTGGCAGATTTGACGACAGAATATAGTGATGGTGTAGGCACAAGTGTTTCGGAGTACACCGTTCAAAGGCAATTGTTGAACACGGAGCTACACATCACAAGACCCCTTCGTGTTTCCATTTCGACCCAACAACATCGTCAGTTACTATTGCGGTGGGCGCTGCATCACTGAATTCTCGGCGTGCATCAATAGAAACATGTCGCCTGTCGAATGAATCCTTGTTACACAAGGTCGATGTCTGGGTCCCTACACCCCATCATCCAGGCGAGTGGCTGTGTGGAACATGAGCCGCTACACAGATGAAGGCCGGTGACGGCAGTATTATGTTATGGGGTCCACTGAGTTGGGCTCCCATGGTATCTGTCGTAGTAATCGAAGGAATCATGACAAGAGTGAACTAAGTGAACATTATTGCGGACCACCTGCATCGTTTCATGATTTATGCCCTCCTACGGCAAGACAACTGTCCTTGTTGCAAGGGGAGCATCGTGCTACAATGGTTTGAGAGGCGCTATAGTGAACTCACGTTGATGCCTTGGCCAGCAAATGAGCCTGATCTGTACCCACTGGAACACACATCGGGCTCGTAAACCACCAACCCGTAATTTTAGGGAGATACTTGACGTGTGCTTAGGCATATTCAGGAATACTGTCAACGACTTGTAGAACCAATGACAAGCAGAAACTGTGTTGTAGTGTGTTCGAAAAGCAGAGCAACATGCTGTTAAACAGATGGTCATAAAGTTTTGGCTAATCTGTATTTTCATACCTTCACCTATCATGGGAATAACCGGTTACTTACAAACGGTTACAAAATTTCGATTGCAATACTCTTGAAGTTCTTTGTCACGAAGGTAGTGGTAGTGGGCAGTATGACTCACAATTCGCGCTGCTCTGCGTGGAATCAACTTCACACAGGCAAAAGTATTTATTTTGGAGGCTGATGGTTAGTTCTTTGTCGCTTTGAAAAAATATGAAGTGTGAATATCTTACAGGGCTTATTCCAGTTCTCTAAGCTGTGGGTGCTACATTAAAAAAGTGAAGGCAGTCATCTGTTGATGTGGAAGGAAATCATCAGTGCTTTTTATGCTGAAAAAAAACTAGTTCTTCAATTTTACAATTTCAGTGATTTTTCAATTTGCTGTACGGATATTGTGGTGTCACCGCCAGACACCACACTTGCTAGGTGGTAGCTTAAATCGGCCGCGGTGCATTTAGTACATGTCGGACCCGCGTGTCGCCACTGTGTGATCGCAGACCGAGCGCCACCACAAGGCAGGTCTCGAGATACGGAATAGCACTCGCCCCAGTTGTACGACGACTTTGCTAGCGACTACACTGACGAAGCCTTTCTCTCATTTGCCGAGAGACAGTTAGAATAGCCTTCAGCTAAGTCCATGGCTACGACCTAGCAAGGCGCCATTAGCCTTACATAGTTTGATAGGTATCGTATGAAATGTCTCATCAAGAACGATGTATACAACAAGGATTAAAAGTTAAGTATAATAGCAGCTACGTACTTTTCTTGCTACCATTCATTACGTATCCTGTTTCAGACCTCTATCTAGCATACGTGAGATTACGCGTGCCTTTCGGCTACTTCAGTGTGGCGTAGCTGTCTTGTTACGCCACAACAGATATAAAGTGGCTGTGATTTTTATGGCAGATCAGTGGCTTCAATATGTTGCCCTACACGTGTTCTTGCAATCAGTTGTAGAGTTAAGTGTTGAAATTCTTGAAAGTGAGGTGGGCTTGCTGGTGTTACCGTTGAAGTGCTTTGTCAACTACAGCACATTGTTGGTTGCTGGCATTACTCCCTAGTATTGTTCACATACCACCAAGCTACAACCCATTACGTACACAGTGAAGACATTAGTGTGAATTTTCAACCGCGACATAGGAAGACTAAATTTTGACGGAAGTAGCTAAGAGACACTCCAGGTTTTTACGTGTCATATTCGTCCATGACATGGTGTAGCAGAAATTTTTGCGGTTGGAAAAAAAATGATGAAATCGCGGTTTTGTTTATAATTGATTATTCCTCAAAGCGTTTGGCAACTGATGCCTTTGTATGGATAATATTAACGCATGAAACGACACTGTAGTCTGGGTGTCTAGGAAAATGTAATGTATCAGGTAATCATTGCTTTCACACTGTAAAATATTTACACACTCTTCATCTATTGAATGTGAGTAGCTTTTATAACTTTATTAGAAATTTTATCGTTGTACTTACAGCGTCTCCCAACGCAAAATCTTACACTGGAACAAGAGGATGTACTGTTATGTTATCTCAATTACTTGTGGCATTTCAATGAGTTATACTTTTTGCATCAACTTAACAAATGGTTCAAATGGCTCTGAGCACTATGGGACTTAACATCTGAGGTCATCAGTCCCCTAGAACCCAGAACTACTTAAACCGAACTAACCTAAGGACATCACACACATCCATGCCCAAGGCAGGATTCGAACCTGCGACCGTAACGGTCGCGCGGTTCCAGACTATAGCGCCTAGAACCGCTTGGCCACACCGGCCGGCAGCAACTTAACGGCAGAATGAACTAACCATAGCATTTTTGTACATTCCATTTGATCTACATGTTTGTATTCGCAAAAGTAACATGGTAATATTTTTACCTGCAGGTCTCACAATCTCTGACATAACAGTTAAACAAATCGTACCAAAAATAATGAGAAATCTTTAACTGTGCAGTTGCATCAAAACGGAACGGATTCGTAACGCTCTAGTTTAAGTGTAGATACTAATACAGTATAACCAAATACACACATTAGATTCACAAAGATGTTATCCAAATTGGGATCCGCTCAGTTTCCACAAATAGTTGAGTTATTAATAATGCCAAAAATAACAATTATGGAATAAAATAATTGGAAGGTAACATTATTACTCCAAGCCTACTACAGTGCAGCCTTTCAAAGTTGTGAGTTTGCTGTCATCGTTGACTGAAGACAGCAGTGTTAATGGGCATTTACTTCACCATCTAGTAAGGTTACATATATAGCTACTCTTGGAATATCAATATCTGTTCCTTACACGTATCGGCCTAGAGCAGCAGCACTGCCGCAGAAGGGGCGTCCAGCGATCGAGAAGACCGGTTTGGCGCCAATCGTTGCTGGGGGAGTAATGGGGAGTCGGCTGGATGTCAGACACAGCTGGACAGTAGATGGCCACGTGCTGTAAGAAGTGTTGTGCCTTGTAATACAAACAATAAACCTTTCAGTTCTGTGAAATGTTTCCTTTCGATTCTTTTTCATATGTAGTATAACTGAACGTGAACAATTTTAACGGCAAGAGTGGTGATTTTGATACGGCATTTACCAGTAAGCACACTGTCTTATTTTTAGACTTTAGATTAAATTAGACTAGATTTGCTGTCATTCCAACTGATCCATAGTGAGGAGGTCCTCCAGGATGTAGAAAATGTCAGAAAAACAACAATACATGACAAATATTTACAACTCAAACAAATAAGCTAATGTACCATTCCATAGGTCCCAAGTGGAATGATCGTCATTTTTTAATGAACACTATATGAAAGAATCATTTGCAAATACTAATGCACTGAATTTTTTAAAAAAGTATTATTTATTAGGAAACAAATGTGTAATACAACTACTAAAATATTTACAATGAACACATTACTGCACTTAAATTGAGCAGAAGTTATATTGTACATTTACACACACACACACACACACACACATATATATATATATATATATATATATATATATATATATATATATATATATAAAGCAAATGGTTCTACTGAGAAATTCATCAGTGGGGTAGAAGGCTTCTCTTAAACTGAATTTCATTGATTGTTAAGCTTTTTATGGCTGCTGGCAAGTTATTGAAAATGTGTGTTCCTGAATAATGCACACCTTTTTGTACAAGACTAAGTGACTTTAAGTCCTTGTGAAGATTAGTCTTATTTCTAGTATTGATTCCATGAATTGAGCTGTTGGTTTTGAAACGTCCCCTTAGAAAAATTTTACTTGACTGTGCTTAAACTGACACACAATATTTTTAGCCCAACGCAATCTGACTTTCAATAATCCCTACAAAAGAATGGCCCTGACTAACAACAACCTATACCTTTCACAAATCACTTACCTCAGAAAAATCTTCGTTACTCGAACTACTGCAATACAGCGAGCGCCAATACTGCCAGGTAAATGAAAGATTCTAACTACTGAAGGCACTAACTACTGATAGGCATAGTTAGCAAATGAAAGATTTTGATAGAAAACAGACTTTGTATTTACCTTAATAGTGTTCAAAAGTCATAATATATATAGCACTTCATGACATCCAGTCTTACAAATTTACTGTCTCTGATGGACACACGTCCAGATCATCCGCTCTCAAAATTCCGCCATCTCTCTCCCCACATCCACCACTGCTGGCGGCTCACCTCCAACTGCGCAACGCTACGCGCTGTTAACATCCAGCTGCCCAACACTACAATAGCCAACAACAATGCAAACCAGCCACAGACTGCACGCAGCACAGCCAGTGATTTTCTTACAGAGCGCTACGTGGCGGTGGCGTTACCAATATAAGAACCAAAACAGCCTACTCACAGTTTGAAAATGTGATATATTATTAATGACAAATTTCATTAAAGAATAAATATATTGGGAAGCAGTAGTTAGTATCCCTAGTTCCCTAAACAGGTTTCTGCAGGTTGTTCTTGAGTTCACACCACATATAACTCTTGCTGCACGTTTTTGTCTTCAGATTCATGTTCCTTGGGAGTAAGATGCTGCACTATGCTGTGCAGCGTAAACATTGGTTCTATTACCGTGGTTATTTCAATAGAGCTGGCATAGATAGAAACTTTCTCGCGATAGGTATGTTTAAGCGATCAAGCATATTACAATCTGTTACAGCTAATTTATTATTCTGAAGGTGAAAGTGAAATTCAAAAATTGAAGAACTATTTGTTTCAACATAAATATCACTGACGATATCCTTACACATCAACAGATGGCTGCCTCAGTTTTTTAATGTGACATTCACAGCTTGCAGAGTTTCAGTAAGGGCTGTAAAATATCCACACATCAGATTTTTCAAACCGACAACGAACTAACGATCAGCCCGCTAATTAAATATTTTTTTGTATGAAGATCGTTTCTGCTCTTTCGGATGTGTCCGAAAGAACAGTTTCCATCTTCATATACATATAAATAAGACTCACCGGCCATTTGACCATCTTCTTCTGTGAAGATGCACAAACAGTGCCCGAACTCTTACGGGAATCGGCAAAAAGCCGCGAGTAATGCGTATAACGGGCAGGGGCACTGTAAATATAGTGCGGGACAATAAGTTGGGAATGTGGCTGTCACGGGAGGCGTACCAGAGATAAGTCCCTGCAGTCGCACAATCCTGTGTGTTCTCGGTGGCTGAGATGGATAGAGCGTCTGCCATGTAAGCAGAAATCCCAGGTTCGAGTCTCAGTCGGAACACACATTTTCAGCTGTCCCCGTTGATTTATATCAACGTCGGTATGCAGCTAGGGGTATTCATTTCACTGCAATAAAAATTTTTGCCCCTGTGAATGTGATTCCGTGTAGATCAGCGTGAATTGTAAGTTCAAATGGCTCTGACCACTATGGGACTTAACATCTGAGGTCATCAGTCCCCTAGAACGTAGAACTACTTAAACCTAACTAATCTATGGACATCACACACATCCATGCCTGAGGCAGGATTCGAACCTGTGACCGTAGCGGTCGCGCGGTTCCAGACTGTAGCGCCTAGAACCACTCGGCCACACAGGCCGGCGAATTGTAAGTCATACTGTCCACTAGCATTACATTCATGTCAACGAACTCCAAGAGTTCTGCAGTCGGGTTTTTGGTATACACGAATGAAGCACAATCAATAATTTGGAGACGTATGATAAATCTAATATTTTGTCTGCGGTAAAAGTGGTGCAATATTGGCGGTAGCAGTGACGAATATTTTCCCGATTACTAACTAAGGTTCTTGAAGCTACATACTGAAAACGAAACTGCGAAGAATGATGAGGGGTGTGGTATTCCTGAAGAATGTCCATAGAACTTAGTATGGGCAGAGGTCATTGCTGGCAACCAGAATAAAATAACAATTGGATTCTCTTACCGACCTCCCAATTCAGATGATATAGTTACTGAAAGGTTCAAAGAAAACTTGAGTTTGATTTCATACACGTACCCGACTCAAACGATAATAGTTTGTGGTGACTTTAATTTATCCTCAATATGTTGGCGAAAATACATGTTTAATTCCGGAGGTACGTATAAAATACCATCGAAAATTGTGCTAAAGGCATTCTCTGAAAATTATTTAGAGCATTTAGTTCATGAGCACACGCGAATAGTAAATGGTTGTGGAAATAGACCGGACCTCTTAGTAACAAATAATACTGATTTAATAAGGAGCACCGAAATCGTTTCAGAGATTAGTGAACACAAAGTTGTCGTAGCGAGATAGAATATTATATTCCCAAATCCTCGAAAAACAAGCGAAAGATATACCTATTCCAAAACGCAGATAAAATTTCACTTGACACCTTCCTGAGAGACAATCTCCACTCTTTCCAAATTAATAATATATGTGTAGACCAGATGTGGCTTAGATTCAAAGAAATAGTATCGGCAGCAATTGAGAGGGAGCTGATCCTCCTTGGTACGCAAAACAGGTTAGAACACTGTTGCTGAAACAATAAAACAAACATGCTAAATTTAAACAGACGCAAAATCCCCAAGAATGGCAATCTTTTACAGAAGCTCGAAATTTGGCGCGGACTTCAATGTGAGATGCTTATAACAGTTACCACAACGAAACTTTGTTTCGATATCTGGCAGAAAATCCAAAGAGATTCTGGTCGTATGTGACGTACGTTAGCCCCAAGGAACAATCAAAGCCACCTCTTCACGATGGCAATGGAGATACTACCGAAGACAGTGCTGCCAAAGCAGAGTTACTAAACACAGCCTTACGAAATGGCTTGACAAAAGAATTCGAACTAAATGTTCCAGAATTCGAATCGAGAACAGTTTCCAACATGATTAACTTAGAAGTAAATATCCTCGGAGTAGTGAAGCAACTTAAATGAATTACTAAAAGCAAGTCTTCTGGTACAGACTGTGTACGAATTAGGTACCTTACGAAGTATGCTGATGCATTAGCTCCATGCTTAACAATCATATACAATCTTTCGCTCGACGAAAGATCCGTACCCAAAGATTGAAAAATTGCACAGGTCACACCAGTATTCAAGAAAGGTAGTAGAAGTAATCAGCTTAATTACAGGCCCTCACCATTAACGTTGATATGAAGTAGGATTTTGGAACATATATTGTGTTCAAACATTATGAATTACCTCGAAGGAAACGGTCTATTGACACACATTCAACATGGGTTTAGAAAACATCATTCTTGTGAAACACAACCAGCTCTTTACTCGCAGGAAGTGTTGAGTGCTATTGACAAGGGAGTTCAGATCGATCTCGTATTTCTGGATTTCCGGAAGGCTTTTGACACTGTTCCACACAAGCGGCTCGTAGTGAAATTGCGTGCTTATGGAATATCGCCTCAGTTATGGGACTGGAATTGTGATTTCCTGTCAGAGAGGTCACAGTTCGTAGTAACTGACGGAAAGTCATCGAGTAAAACAGAAGTGATTTCTGGGGTTCCCCAAGGTAGTTTATAGGCCCTTTGCTGTTCCTTATGTATATAAACAATTTGGGAGACAATCTCAGCAGCCATCTTCGGTTGTTTGCAGATGACGCTGTCGTTTAACGACTAATAAAGTCATCATAAGATCAAAACAAGTTGCAAAACGATTTATAAAAGATATCTGAATGGTGCGATATTATTAGTTGACCCTAAGTAACGAAAAGTGTGAGGTCATCCACATGAGTGCTAAAAGGAATCCCTTAAACTTAGGTTATACGATAAATCAGTGTAATCTAAAAGTCGTAAATTCAACTTAATACCTTGGTATTAGTATTACGAACAACTTAAATTGGAAGGAACACATAGAAAATGTTGTGGGGAATGCTAACCAAATAGTGCATTTTATTGGCAGGACACTTAGAAATGTAACAGACCTACTAAGGAGACTGCCTACACTACGCTTGCCCATACTCTTTTAGAATACTGCTGCAGGGTGTGTTATCCTTACCAGATAGAACTGACGGAGTACATCAAGAAAGCTCAAAGAAAGACAGCATGTTTTGTATTATCGCGAAATATGGAAGAGAGTGTCACAGAAATGATAGAGGATATGGGATGGATATCATTAAAACAAAGGCGTTTTTCGTTGCGACTGAATCTTCCCACGAAATTCCCATCATCAACTTTTTCCTCCGAATGGAA
This sequence comes from Schistocerca americana, assembly GCF_021461395.2. NCBI lineage: Eukaryota > Metazoa > Arthropoda > Insecta > Orthoptera > Acrididae > Schistocerca > Schistocerca americana. Next base: position 12,346,692 of record NC_060120.1, on the reverse strand, counting down.
AATATTGTGTTGACATCGACCTACATACTGAGGAACGATCACCACGATAAAATGAGGGAAATCAGAGCTCGTACGGAGTGATATAGGTGTTCATTCTTTGCGCGCTATACCGAGCGAGGTGGCGCAGTGGTTAGCACACTGGACTCGCATTCGGGAGGACGACGGCTCAATCCCGTCTCCGGCCATCCTGATTTAGGTTTTCCGTGATTTCCCTAAATCGTTTCAGGCAAATGCCGGGATGGTTCCTTTGAAAGGGCACGGCCGATTTCCTTCCCAGTCCTTCCCTCACCCGAGCTTGCGCTCCGTCTCTAATGACCTCGTTGTCGACGGGACGTTAAACACTAACCACCACCACCACCACCATCTTTGCGCGCTATACTAGATTGGAATAATAGAGACTTGTGAAGGTGGTTCGATGAACCCTCTGCCAGGCACTTAAATGTGGTTTGCAGAGTATCAATGTAGATGTAGATGTAGAAATTATCCATCTAAAAACAAGTAAATGTTTTTGTGTCATATCAAGTGAGATAAAAGAAAAACGGCGAAATAATTTACTCACAAAAAGCGCCAGGAGCTATCACCTTCAGCATACGAAAAACCTTCAGGCTTTTTTCAAAGATAGTTGGTTTTCCCAGTTGAATACAAGTTCATTTAAAATGCAATTTTTTGGGGGGGTGGGGGTGGGGGTGAGGGGATTAATCACTCTATCTGATTTGATAAAGGCCCGCCACGAATTCCTCTCCTGTGATAACCTCTTCATCTCAGTCTAGTACTTGCAAATTACGTCCTCAATTACTTGCTGAATCTATCCCAATATCAGTCTTTCTCTACAGTTTTTGCCCTCTACAGCTCCCTCTGTTACCATGGAAGTCATTCCCTGATACAGATGTCCTATCATCCTGTCCTTTCTCCTTATCAGTGTTTTCCACATATTCCTTTCCTCTCCGATTCTGCGCAGAAGGTGATGACTCCTTACCTTACCAGTCGATCTGATTTTCAACATTCGTCTATAGCACCACTTCTCAAATGCTTCGATTCTCTTCTGTTCCAGTTTTCCTACAGCCTATGTTTCACTACCATACAATGCTCTACTCCAGACGTATATTCTCAGAAATTTCTTCCTCAAATTAAGACATATGTTCGTTGCTAGAAGATTTCTCTTGGACAGGAATACTCTTTTTTTGCCAGTGCCAATCTTCTTTGATGTCCTCTTGCTCCGTCCGTCATTGATTATTTTGCTGTGTAGGTAGTAGAATTCTTTAACTTCATCTACTTCGTGACCATCAGTTCTGATATTAAGTTTCTCACTGTTCACGTTTTTGCAACTTAGTTTCGTCTTCTGTGATTTACTCTCAATCCACATTCTTTACTCATTAGATTGTTCATTCCGTTCAGTATATCATGTAATTCTTCACTTTCATTCGGGACAGCAATCTCACCAGCGAATCGTATCGTTGATAACCTTTCACCTTCAATTTTAATTCCACTCCTGAACCTTTCTTTCATTTCCATCATTGCTTCTTCGATGCACAGATTGAACAGTAGGGGGGAAATACTACATCCCTGTCTTACTTCCTTTTTTATCCAAGCGCTTCGTTCTTGGTCGTCCATTCTTAGTATACCCTCTTAGCTCTTAAACAAGTAGTGTATTACCCGTCTCTCCCTACAGTCTACCTTATTTTTCTCAGACTTTTCAACACCTTGTACCGTTTTACATTGTCGAGCGCTTTTACAGGTCAACAAATCCTTTTAACGTGTCTATGTACGGAGCGAGGTGGCGCAGTGGTTAGACACTGGACTCGCATTCGGGAGGACGACGCTTCAATGCCGCGTCCGGCCATCCTGAGTTAGGTTTTCCGTGATTTCCCTAAATCGCTCCAGGCAAATGCCGGGATGGTTCCTTTCAAAGGGCACGGCCGACTTCCTTCCCCGTCCTTCCCTAATCCGATGAGACCAATGACCTCGCTGTCTGGTCTCCTTCCCCAAACCAACCAACCACCCGTGTCTATATATTTCTTTCGTCTAGCTCCCATTATCAACCGCAACTTTAGAATTACCTCTCTCGTGCCTTTGCCTTTTCTCAAGCCACACATAGTTATTAGCACATTCTCAATTTTCTTTTTTCTTTTCGCTTTTTCTGTGTATTATTCCACTCAGCAAGTTGGATGAATGAGCTCTTGAGCTGATTGCGCGATAATTCTCGCACTTGTCAGCTCGTGCAGTCTTCGGAATTGTATAGATGCTATTTTTCCGAAAGTGAGATGGTATGTCGCCAGACTCATACATTCTACAAAAAAACGTGAATAGTCGTTTCGTTGCCACTTTCCCCAATGATTTTAGAAATTCTGAAGGAATATTATCTATTACTTGTGCCTTATTCGATATTTAGTCCCCCAAAGCACTCTTAAATTCTGATTCTAATACCCTGGATCCACTGTCTGTTCTAAATCGATCCCTGTTTCTTTTTCTATAACATCATACAAATCTTCCCCCTCATATAGACCTTAAATGTACTCTTTTCACCTGTCGGCTCTTTTCTCTGCATTTAACAGAGGAATCTCGTTGCACTGTTAATGTTACCGCCCTTTCTTTGACTTTCCCATATGCCATGTCAGTCCTTCTGACAATCATCTCTTTTTAGATTTCTTCACAGTTTTCATCCAGGCATTTCGTCTCAGCTTCACAGCACTTCCTATTTATTTCACTTGGATTTCTGTATTCCTCAATTTCCGAGCACTTCCTTCTTTCATTGATCACCTGAATTATTTCTTCTGTTACCAGTGGTTTCTTCTTATTTACTTTCTTTGTACCCATGTTTTCCTTCCAGCTTCTGTGATTGCCGTTTTTAGAGATGTGTATTCCTCTCCAACTGTACTGCCAACTGAGCTATACCTTATTGCTGTATCTACAGCCTTAGAGAACTTCAAGCTTGTCTCGTCATCCCTTAGTACCTCTGTATCCAACTTCTTTGCATATTGGTAATTCCTGAGTAATCTCTTGAACTTCAGCCTTCTCTACATCATTATTACGTTTGACCTGAGTCTATATCTACTCCTGGGTACCCCTTACAGTCCAGTATCTGATTTAGGAATCTCTGTCTGACCATGATGTAATTTAACCGATATTTTACCGTATCACTTGGTCTGTTATGTTTTGACCTGAGTCTGTACCTACTCCTGTTTACTCCTTACTGTCCAGTATCTGATTTCGGAATCTCTGTCTCACCATGATGTAATCTAATTGAAATTTTACCGTATCGCTTGGTCTTTCCCAAGTATATCTCCTTCTCTTCTGACTCTCGGTATTCGCTATCACTAGCTGAAATTTATTACAGAAGTCAATTAGTCTTTCTCCTCTTGCATTCTTTGTGCCAAGACCATATTTTTCTGTAATCTGTTATTCTACTCCTTCTCCTACAGCTGAATTCCAGTCCCCCATAACTATTAGAGATCCTCATATACTTTCTCTGTCTCTTATCATCAGCTTGCGACGTCGGCATGTATATCTGAACCATCGTTGTCGGTGTTGTTTTGTTGCCGATTCTGGCAAGAACAACCCTATCACTCAACTGTTCCTGTTACATTCTCTCTGCCCTACTTTCCTATTCTTAACGAATCCTACTCCAGTTATACCATTTTCTTTTTTTTAAATTTTTTATTTATTTTAAGCTTTTCCTCATTACAGAGGCTTATCTCCAACAATAATTTACTTGGAAATTACAATACAAACAATAAACGTTCTTAAACTATATTCTTAAAATATTCCTCCAGGTGTTTCGATCTTATGTGTCTTCTTCCTCTGCGCCCATTCTCCTCATTGTGTGCTGTACATTTTGGAGCCAGGTGGTCATAGGTCGTCCTCTTCTTCTTCTCCCCTCCGGTTCCCACTCCAGTATCAATTTTGGTATTCTGGTTTTCTCCATTCGTCGTACATGTCCGTACCACTGTAATTTCTTCCTATCCGTTACGTCATGTATTCTTTCTTTTATTTCCAGTCTCCTTATTACTTCGGTGTTCCTTATCTTTTCTTTCCTGGAGATTCTTGCCCATCTTCTCCAAAAGTCCATCTCTAGAGCTTGTAATTTTTTAATGTGCTTCATGTTAGTTGTCCAGATCTCCGTTCCATACAGAACCATACTCTCTAATATCGATTTGTATATTAATTTTTTAGTTCTGCTCATTACATTCCTGCTCCATAAGACTGAGTTAAGCATCCCAATGACCCTCCGTCCGCTACTAATTCTTTTATTGATTTCTGACTCTGATTTTCCCTCGATTTCTAAAATGGATCCCAAATAACAGAAAGTGTTAATCTTTTTGATTTTCTTTCCTTCAATGTATAGCTCACCTGAATCATTATTCAAGTATTCTGTTTTTTGGTAATCAATCTTCAAACCCCAAGTTTTGTTTGCTACTGCTAGTTGATTGCACATATAGTTAGCATCCTCCCCATCTTGTGCTACGACTACTTGATCATCAGCAAATAATAAATGATGTAGGTAAACTCCATCTCTTATTTCTAATCCCATACTATTACATTTACGAGACCATGTTCTAAGGCTAATATCTATATAGATTTTAAATAATGATGGTGACATGGGACAGCCCTGTAAAAGGCCTTTGCTTGTCCTAAATTTCTGTGAAAGTTTGTTGCCAACTTTCACTTGGCAAATGTTATCTTTATACATCTCTTGTATTATTTTAATCAAGGAAGGGCTTATGTTTGCCATATGTAGTGCTCTCTAAAGTAATTTTCTTGGAACAGTATCATACGCTTTTTCTAGATCTATGAAAATTAATCCTATATTTTTTGATTTTTCCCTATGTTTCTCCAAAATCTGTCGTAATGTGAAAATATGGTCTACACATGATCTCCCAGCCGCGAATCCACATTGTTCTTCTTGGGTTCTAAAATTTTTTCCCTTTTGTTTTTAATTACTTTCGCAAAAATTCTCATTAATGTGTTTGTAACACAAATTCCTCGATAGTTTGAACAAATTTTGCGATCCCCTTTCTTAAATATTGTATTAATGTAACCTAGCTTCATCTCGTTGGGTATTGAATCTCCATGTATCATTTTGTTAAAGAGCTGTGTTATCAGTTTCACAATTTTGTCACCACCATATTTCAGACACTCCAGATTGATATTGCCTGGTCCCAGTGATTTACCATTCTTTCCTGTTCTCAACGCCTGAAGCACTTCACTTTCTAAAATCTGGATCTCATCATCTTCATGTCCTTTTTCTTCCCCTGTTCCTTCTTCTAGATATTCTTCTCTGTCCTCATTTAATAATTTTTCGAAATACTCTTCCCATTCCTTTTATGTTATCAGTTGGAGATAAGTTTTGCTTTTTGTAACCTGTCGAAGCCCTTTCAATACTGACCATGCTTCTTTTGCTCTCCCAAATCCTAATTTGCTATTCACCTTGGCACATGTTCTTTCCCATGCTTCATTTTTTGCCATCCTTATTTTTTTCATCACTTCATTCTTCTGTTCCTTGAATATTGATCTTGTTTCTTCAGATTTATCATTCAACCACTGAAGGAACGCATTTCGTTTTTCTCTAACGAGGACCTCTAGTTCCTCTGACCACCACTCTGCTGCACGGTTGTGGTTGCTATCTTTTTTATCCAACACCTCTGTTGCTATGATTTTCACATTAGCTTTTATATACTCATATATTTCCTCTGTACTTCCTTCAAATGATTCAACCAGTTTCCTTTCCATCCTGGCTGCAAAGAGTGTTCTGATATTTTCGTCTTGTAGGCTGTCAATATTAAAAGGTAAATTTTCATTTTTCTGAGTCTGGTTCGTTTTATTTATGTTACTTGTATCACTCCTTGCAGTCTTCCATGGCCAGAAAGACTTCATTTTAACTAGATAGTGGTCTGATCCACACTGGGCTCCTCTATAAGATCTGACGTCTACTGCTTTGAAACTACTTGTTTGCCTAATGATAATATAATCTATTATAGAACGAAGTTCTTTGGTGTTCTGTTGCCAAGTATATTTATGAATGTCCTTATGTTTGAAAAAATGTGTTGGTAATTTTTAGATTAAATTGTTCACAAACTGCAATCAATCGTTCCCCGTTGTCATTATATTCGTCCTCTCCATGTTTTCCTACTATTCTATAAGATTCTCTAATTCCTACCCTTCCATTCAGATCTCCCATAATAATCAGTTCCTTTCTTCTTAGGATTTTTTCAATAGTCTCCCTGAGGGTGACCTAGAATGTATCTTTCTCCTTATCTTTTGTGTCGTTCGTGGGTGCATATACGCCAATCACAACTTCCCTAGCAAATAATGTCATTTCAGCACTTATAATACGTTGATTGATGAATGTCCAATATGTGTTTCTTTCTTTCCATGATTTCTTTATCATAATGGAGACTCCTGCTTTGGCTCTTACTGTTTTTGATACCCCACTCCAGACATGTACATAATTATCCAGTTCTTCTTCTCCTTGGCGTTTCTTCTTTGTTTCTGAGAGTACGACAACATCCATGTGTAACATGTCAAGTTCTGCAGGTAGTAAATTTGTTTTAGTGGAAATACCTTGCACATTCCAGCATCCAAACATAATTTTCCGTTTCTCATCGGCAGTTGGTCGTCCTAGGCATATTATTAGGTTTTTTAGCATTTTTATGTTTTTATGTGAGTGAGGAGCTGGCCCACTGCACAACCCCCAACCCGGAGGACAAGGTAATTTTTACTCAAGGTTTTCTTCCTTTAGCCTTTGATAAGCCAATATCATACTACAAGGCAGCAGTTGCTAGTTATGGTCCACCCGGGTATTTTATTCCCCGGTGCCCACCATATCTGGTAAGCATTCCCCCATCCGCCACCAGGGGAGGCGCCCGATGGGAGACCAGCAAACTCCACACCATTTTCTGCTGCTGTTGCTTTTATCCTATACTCATCTGATCAGAAATCCTTGTCTTCTTTCTGTTTCACATCACTGATCCCTACTACATCCAGATTGACCCTTTGCATTTCCTCTTCCAGATTTTCCCTACGACATTCAAGCTCCTGACATTCCACGCCCCGACTCGTAGAACGTTATCCTTTCGTTGGTTATTCAGACTTCTTCTCAGGGTCACCTCGCCTGTGGCAGTCACCTTCCGGAAATGCGAATGTGGGACTATTCCGGGCTCTTTTGCCAATGGAGAGATCATCATCACACCTTTTTCGTATACAGGCCACCTGTCCTGTCGATACACGTTATCTCCCTTTAATGCAGTAGTTTCCATTCCCTTCTGCATCCTCATGCCACTGATCATTGTTAAATCTTTCGCTTTTAGGGGCAGTTTCCCACCCCAGGACAGAGGAGCTCTCTTAACCACTGTCCGCTCCTCCGCCCTCTTTGACAAGGCCGTGACTTCTTACGTCGGAAGTCTTCGACGGAGAACGCTGATTATTAATCAAATTTAAGCGGTGGAGCGTTTCGAAATCGGGCCCAAGGGCGTTTTGATTGTAACAGGAAAACGATACCCCTAGACCACGCGTACATTACCACTTTTATTCCTTTACCTCAGGAAAGATAAGTAATACTGCTATTAATGTCATTCTGATGCAGGAATGTAGTGCCTGTTACTTCGGACGTGTCCAAAAGAACAGGCATGACAATGCGTGTCTATGTCAAAAAGGTGACGTTCACCAAAGGTCAATTCTCTCAGTGCGGATGCACACCAAGCCCGAATTCTTGAGGGAATAACCTAACCAAGGCTAGCTGTGTCTTATAATATTTTATGAACTGAAACATAATGAGACAGTTGAACAGAATTATCTCCTTGCGCCAACCTACACCGATTCAGAACTCGCATATTTCTCAGATGACGGCAAGGAAAGCAGGAGGCTGTAGTACACTACTGGCCATTAAGATTCCTACACCACGAAGATGACGCGCTACAGACGCGAAATTTAACAGACAGGAAGAAGATGCTGTGATATGCAAATGATTAGCTTTTCATAGCATTCACACAACGTTGGCGCTGGAGGCGACACCTACAACGTGCTGACATGAGGAAAGTTTCCAACCGATTTCTCATACACAAGGAGCAGTTGACCGTCATTGCCTGCTGAAACGTTGTTGTGATGCCTCGTGTGAGGAGGAGAAATGCGTACCATCACGTTTCCGACTTTGATAAAGGTCGGATTGTAGCCCATCGCGATTGCGGTTTATCGTATCACGACATTGCTGTTCGCGTTGGTCGAGATGCAATGACTGTTAGCACAATATGGAATCGGTGGGTTCAGGAGGGCAATACGGAACGCCGTGCTGGATCCCAACGACCTCGTATCACTAGCAGTCGAGATAACAGGCATCTTATCCACACGGCTGTAACGGATAGTGCAGCCACGTCTCGATCCCTGAGTCAACAGATGGGGACGTTTGCAAGACAACAACCATCTGCACGAACAGTTCGACGACATTTGCAGCAGCATGGACTATCAGCTCGGAGACCATGGCTGCAGTTACCCTTGACGCTGCATCACGGACAGGAGCGCCTGCGATGGTGTACTCAACGACGAACCTGGGTGCAAAACGCCATTTTTTCGGATGAATCCAGGTTCTGTTTACAGCATCATGATGGTCACATCCGTGTTTGGTGACATCGCGGTGAACGCACATTGGAAGCGTGTATTCGTCATCGCCATACTGGTGTATCACTCGGTGTGATGGTATGGGGTGCGATTGGATACACGTCTCGGCCACCTCTTGTTCGCATTGACGGCACTTTGAACAGTGGACGTTACATTTCAGATGTGTTACGACCCGTGGCTCTACCCTTCATTCGATCCCTGCGCAACCCCTCATTTCAGCAGGAAATGCACGACGCATGTTGCAGGTCCTGTACGGGCCTTTCTGGATACAGAAAACGTTCGACTGCTGCCCTGGCCAGCACATTCTCCAGATCTCTCACCAACTGAAAACGTCTGGTCAATGGTGGCCGAGCAACTGGCTCGTCACAATACGCCAGTCACTACTTTTGATGAACTGTAGTATCGTGTTGAAGCTGCATGGGCAGCTGTACCTGTACACGCCATCCAAGCTGTGTTTTACTCAATGCCCAGGCGTATCAAGGCCGTTATTACGGCCAGAGGTGGTTGTTCTGGATACTGATTTCTCGGGATCAATGCTCCCAAATTGCGTGAAAATGTAATCACATGTCGGTTCTAGTATAATATATTTGTGCTATGAATATCCGTTTATCATCTGCATTTCTTCTTGGCGTAGCAATTTTAATGCCCATTAGTGTATTTGTAGACTTTCAAAAAGCACTTCACTCGGTCTCTCACAGACACTTATTAACGATACTAAAATCACATCTGGTTTCCAATGAATTTTGTGTCTATGCTGAGGATATGTCGATAAGGAGCACGCAGCATGATATCTTGCATGGAGAGTCCTTACAAGACGTAGAAATAACTACACTGAGTAAGTGTTTCTGTAGCATTACTGTTCATGTCGAATATTAAAGACATGAAAAACATTATTAATAGTAACCGCCGACTTTATGCGTATTATGTAGCTGTTTATAATGAAGTTATGCCGGAAAAAGGCTGTCCAATTATTCAGGCAGATCTTGGTACCCTTTCAGTGTTGTGCAAAAATTGATCACTTTCTTTAAATGTCCATAAATGTAATGCTATGCCTTCCACAAAACGAAAAAACTTTTGTATCCTATTACTTCAATATTGACAAGTGACACCTGGAATTAGAGAACTCATACCAGAATGTGATACTTTGTGTTGTGAAATTGAAAGATGACGAAGCCTCAGTCGTAGATAATGCATATGCAGGCTTCGGTTGTTTACTATGATACTAGGAAAATGCAGTTAGTTTGCAGTGAGGACTACTTACAAATATTCGTGTGATCTGTTGTATAATATAACTTAAGTGTGCGGAATGTATACCAGATAATAATGTCAGGGCATACAGAGCGTATACAGAGTAGCACGAATGGTCACAGGCCGACCGGTGTGGCCGAGCGGTTCTAGGCGCTACAGTCTGGAACCGCGCAATCGCTACGGTCGCAGGTTCGAATCCTGCCTCGGGCATGGATGTTTGTGCTGTCCTTAGGTTAGTTAGGTTTAAGTTGTTCTAAGTTTTTTTTTTTTTGAATGGTCATATATTCGATATTCGAGCTGTCTCTGAGATGCTGAAACCTGAACTGGATGTCGCTGGAATACGTTAGGCAACTATCTCGCAAAGACGTACACAAACAAGTTCAAAATCCAGTATAGACCATATAATGCATTGCTCCAATAAGAACCACGAAGTATAATCTGAAGCCATTTTCAAAATCTTTCTTCTTGCGCATCTTACGCGAATAGGATACAACTGAACCGTAATACGTATACAGGGTGGTTCATTGATCGTGACCGCGCCAAATATCTCACGAAGTAAGCGTCAAACGAAAAAAGTACAAAGAACGAAACTTCTCTAGCTTGAAGGGGGAAACCAGATGGCGCTATGGTTGGCTGGCTAGATGGCGCTGACATAGGTCAAACGGATATGAACTGCCTTTTTTTAAAAATAGGAACCCCAATTTTTTATTACATTTTCGTGTGGTACGTAAAGAAATATGAATGTTTTAGGTGGACCACTTTCTTCGCTTTGTGATAGATGGCGCTGTAATAATCACAAATATATGGCTTACAATTTTAGACGAACAGTTGGTAACAGGTAGGGTTTATTAAATTAAAATACAGAACGTAGGTACGTTTGAACATTCTGTTTCGGTTGTTCCAATGTGATACATGTACCTTTGTGAACTTATCATTTCCGAGAACGCATTCTGTTACAGCGTGATTACCTGTAAATACCACATTAATGCAATAAATGCTGAAAATGATGTCCGTCGACCTCAATGCATTTGCCAGTATAACGACATTCCTCTCGGCAGCGAGTAGTTCGCCTTCCGTAATGTTCGCACATGCATTGACAATGCGCTGAGTCATATTGTCAGGCGTTGTCGGTGGATCACGACGGCAAATATCCTTCAACTCTCCCCACAGAAAGAAATCCGGGGACGCCAGATCCGGTGAACGTTCGGGCCATGGTATGGTGCTTCGACGACCAATCCACCTGTCATGAAATATGCTATTCAGTACCGCTTCAACCGCACGCGAGCTATGTGCCGGACATCGATCATGTTGGAGGTACAATGCCATTCTGTCATGCAGTGAAACATCTTGTAGTAACATTGGTATAACATTACATAGGAAATCAGCATACACTGCACCATTTAGATTGCCATCGATAAAATGGGGGCCAATTATCCTTCCTCCCACAATGCCGCACCATACATTAAACCCGCCAAGGTCGCTGATGTTCCACTTGTTGCAGCGATCGTGGATTTTCCGTTGCCTAATTGTACATATTTTGCCGGTTTACGTTACCGCTGTTGGTGAATGATGCTTCGTAGTCGTCATGCAATTCCTGGTGCATAGAAATATGGTACGGGTGCAATCGATGTTGATGTAGCATTCTCAACACCGACGTTTTTGAGATTCCCGATTCTCCCGCAATTTGTCTGCTACTGATGTGCGGATTAGCCGCGACAGCAGCTAAAACACCCACTTGGGCATCATCATTTGTTGCAAGTCATGGTTGACGTTTCACATGTGGCTGAACACCTAACTATCCGGCGAACGGTCCGGACACTTGGATGATGTCGTCCAGGATACCGAGCAGCATACATAGCACACGCCCGTTGGGAATTTTGATCACAATAGCCATACATCAACACGATATCGACCTTTTCGGTAATTGGTAAACGGTCGATTATTTTTTTTATTTATTGTATTTCAATTCCCCATCGGGGCGGGCTGGCAGCAGCATATGCGCTGCTCTTCAGGCGAAAGACATAGAACAAAACAATAGAAGACATTTAAAAACAGCAAAGTAGAGAATAAGGTGAACATAGATATAAAAAAGGGGGAACAACATGGAAGGCAATAGACAAAAAAAAATGGGGTGACTAAAATGGAGATAAAAAACTGTTTAAAAGTAGCACACACAAAAAGCCACACACTGCGACGATTAAAAGAACACAAGGCACAGTATAAAGGTATCGACGGATGGCATAGCACATAACATAACACTGACGGCAAACCTCAAGGCAGTACGCAATTAAAATCACACCTCTCGACGCACAGGAGAAACAGCACTAGACACGACACTGATGTGGCACACTGATGATGATCAATACAGAGGATCTGCCAGGCGCAAGGTGATGAGGGGGACCTGAAGAAGGGAGGGAGGGGAAGGGATGGAGGAGATGAGCGGGGGGCGCACTGAAGCAGGCCAGGTAGGGAGGGATGTAGGAAGGAAAGAGGCAAATATGGCGTGCAGGGTCTCAGGGGAGGGTGGGGGATGGAGGAAAATCCGCTCTGGGAGAAGGAGGGAAGAGGAAAAAGGCGGCCCTGGGGAGGGGGGGGGGGAACAAGGCCAGGTTATAATTGGAAGGAAGGGTAGATGTCACGGCGAAGTTCGTCATCCGGGAGGGGGAGGCGTTGGAAATTGCCCTGATGAAGGACATGGAGGGTGTGGAGGTGGAGAGAGGGAGGGATACAGCGATAGAGGCGCGGCAATGGGCGGGGGGTGGAGAGGAAGGAGGAAACCAGAGGGTGGGGGGGATCAAGCCTGCAAACAATGTAAAGGATGCAGAGATGTTGGAGGAACAGGAGGAGGTGGGGGAAGGGGATCAGTTCATACAGGAGCCATGTGGGGGAAGGAAGGCGGATACGGAAGGCAAGGCGGAGCGCATGGCGTTCAAGGATTTGGAGGGCCTTGTAAAAGCGGGTGGGGGCGGAGATCAAGGCGACGCTGGCATAACAGAGGATAGGACGGATGAGGGATTTGTAGGTGTGGAGGATGGTAGAAGGATGCAATCCCCATGTCCGGCCAGACAGGAGTTTCAGAAGGCGGAGGCGGGAATGGGCTTTCTGCTGGATGGTCTGGAGATGAGAGGTCCAGGTGAGGTGTCGGTTGAGGGTGAGGCCAAGGTATTTCAGGGTGGGGGTGAGCTGGATAGGACGACCATGAAGGGTGAGGTAGAAATCATGGAGGCGAAAGGAGCGAGTGGTGCGGCCTACGATGATTGCCTGGGTTTTGGAGGGGTTGAGACGGAGGAACCACTGGTTACACCAAGTGGTGAACTGGTTAAGGTGGGTTTGGAGGGTATGTTGAGACCGTTGAAGGGTAGGATAGAAAGCCAGGAAGGTGGTGTCGTCAGCATACTGGAGAAGGTGGACTGGTGGGGGTGGCTTGGGCATATCAGCTGTATACAAAAGATAAAGGAGAGAGGAGAGAACAGAACCCTGGGGAACGCAAGCCGTGGGATAAAAGATACGGGAGTTGGTGTTGTGGAGGGTGACATAGGAAGGATGGTGCGAGAGGAAGGAAGCGACTAGACGGACAAAATTGATAGGTAGAGCGTAGGTTTGGAGTTTAAAGAGGAGACCAGGATGGCATACACGGTCATAGGCATTTTGGAGGTCAAGGGAAACAAAAATGGCGGAGCAACGGGAGTTGAGCTGGAGGGACAGAAGGTGAACAAGATTGAGGAGTTGGTCTTCAGCAGAGAAGGAGGGTCGGAAGCCACACTGGGTAAGGGGGAGGAGGTGGTGTTGAGCAAGGTGCTGATGGATACGGTGGGAGAGGATGGATTCAAAGACCTTACTGAAGATGGAGGTGAGGCAGATGGGACGATAGGAAGAGGCGGCAGTAGGGGGTTTGTTGGGTTTTAGGAATAAGAGGACGCGGGAGGTCTTCCACAGGTCAGGGCAGAAGACAGTAGAGAGGATGACGTTATAGAGATGGGCGAGGACAGTCAGGAAGTTATAGGGGCTTTCTCGAAGGTGACGGTAGGTGACACAGTCGTGACCAGGGGCCGTGTTGCGTTTGGACTGGAGGATAAGATTAATGTCTTGTGCTGTGATGGGAGTGTTGATGTCGGAGGGGGGCAACTGCCCCAAGCACTGGAGACTAGGAGCAAGTGGAGCGACCGAGGTATCAGCACGTTCCATGACAGTGGGGAAAAGAGAATAATCAAAGTGGGGACCATCGGGGATGGAGAAGACCTCGGAAAGGTGGGAAGCGAAGTGGTTGGCCGTACTGAGGTTGTCTGGAAGGGGGCGATCGTTATGGAGAAGGGGGTAGTGGGGAGCGGAAAGGGAACCAGTAAGACGATGGAAGGCGGACCAGTACTTGGAGGAGTTGATAGGCAGGGTGGCATTGAGTCGTGTGCAGGTCTGGCGCCAGTCGCGGCGTTTCGTTGCTGTAATAAGGTTCCGTACGTGTCGCTGTATTTGCCGGTGGCGTTGGAGTGTATCCCTGTCACGAGTGCGCAGGAAGGAGCTATAGAGGCGGCGGGATTCATGGAGGAGGACAGCCCATGGAGGGAGAGTGGGACGGTATGGGTGGATGGTTTTAGTAGGAACATGGGCCTCCATGGCGTCAATTACCTTCTGAAGGAAGGACGAGGCATGGATGATGTCGTCAGGATGGCGATAGGTAAGAGGGTGGCTTTCGACCTGGGTGGATATGGAGTCCTGGTAGGCATCCCAGTTGGCACGGCGATAGTCATGGACGACCTTGGGAGGGGGTGCAGGTTGCGGAGCCAGATGGGGGCGGTTTGCAGACGTTATGGTGAGAAGGACAGGGAGGTGATCGCTACCTGTGGGGTCAAGGACGGCGACAGTGATACGCCCAAGGAGGTTGGCGGAGGCAATGACAACATCGGGGGTGGTGTTACTTTCGGGTCGGGTGTGCTGGGGAAGGGGAACAAGGTCACCCTGGATTGTGGAGAGGAACTGATGCCACCACCGAAGGGCAGCAGGAGTGCGGCTATGGATGTTGAGGTCGGTGGCAATCACATAGGTGGAGAAGGTGTGGTCAATGTGTGAGATGAAGTCATAAGGAAGAGAAGCAGTGGAGCGGACATAGATGGTGGCACAGGTAATGGTGAGGGAGGGGAAGAAGACGCTAAGGATAAGGTGTTCAGTGGGGTCATTGAGGAGAGGTTGTGACCGGATGGGGAAATGCTTAAGGTGGCCAATCGCGACTCCACGCTGCGCACAAGGACCAGGAGCATCAGTGCGGTGGAGGATATAGGGAGAGGTGCGGATAGAATGGTGGGGCTGGAGAAAGGTTTCGTTCAAGAGGAAGGTGTCGACCTGGTGGTGGGAGAGAGTGTGCATGAGGAGGTATTTGTTGGAGCGGAAGGAGCGAATGTTCTGGAAGAGGATGCGAGACTCGTGCCGCACCATGACGGGAAGGAGGGGGGGAAGAGAGGGAAGGGAAGAGACTTAAACTAGGGTGTCGAGGCAGGTGAAGGTGAAGTGGGCTTGGTTGTGGGAGTAAGTGGCGAAGGTGTTCAGGTGGAAAACAGAGCGAGCAGCAAGGGATATTTGTTGGAAGGTGTGCGGGCGCTGAAAAGGGTGAATGTTTTGGAGTACAACGGTAATGAACTGGATGATGTCCTCGGCCGTGGGGGGTGGATGGAGGGAATTGTTAGGATGGACAGGAGGATCGACGGGACGAACTGGGACTGTAAGTTCAGGAGTGGCTGGAGGGGGTTTAGCTTTACACTTGTGGTAGTATGTGGGATGGGGGCCATTGCAGGTATTACAGGAAGGAGGAGAAACGAGGTTGGGGCAGTTCTTGAGAAAGTGGGAGGCCTTGCAATGGGGACAGGTGGGGGGGTTTTTGCAGTTGGGAGTCAGGTGGTCATTGTACATTAGGCACCGCTGGCAACGGTAGGATTTGGGAGGGGATTTGGAGGATTCAACAGGGTGGCGACGGTGGTATATCAGGGCACCCTGGGTGAGGAGATGGTCTATGGATGGGGCAGACTCGGAGATCACCCGCATGAGGTAGCTGGGACCAGAGGCATTGTGGATACGGCGGGCAGAGCGGATTTCCAAGTCCGGCTGGGAGTTCAGTTCTACCAACACTTCATCCTCTGTGATCACCGGGCTGAGCTTGGTGATCACAGCGGTGTAGGTGGGGGGGCGACGGGGAGGCTGGGGCTGACGAGGAGTGGAAGTGGAAAGGAAGGGTGTCAGAGAGGCGTGGGGGCCAAACATAACTCGTGGGAGTTTTCGCAGGAGGTCTGTGTGAAAGGATGCGGACGGGGACTTGATAAGGACTGAGTCCCTGCGGGGAATGAGTTGGGAGATGGGAGCACCAGGGAAGTACTTTCGTATTTCCTTGGTGAGGGTACGAGTGTCGAGGAACTTAGGATCGGGTGTTGACAGGACAAAGGTGTGGAGGGTGGGGGCCAAGGTAGGGGTGGCAGAAGGAGGGGTGGTGTCCATGGTGACGGCAGGGGGAGGGGGAGGTGGTGTTGATTTTTTGTGGGAAGTGGCGGGAGCAGAGTCGGTAAGGACGCGCTTTTGGGGTTTTTTGGAGACTGGAGCCTGGGAGGAGGGGAGAGGGACGGGGAGGAGAGGGAGGTGGCGGGTGGCAGATCCCTGTGGTGTAGTGGAGGCACCGGGAGAAGCAGCTGGTTCAGTGGAGGCGATGGTGGCTCGGCGCGACGTGATGCGTGCGGGAGATGCAGAAGACGAACCGACGGGGTCGGTGAGAGAGCGGAAGCCAACCACCTGAGTGGCGGCAGCAGATGCGGCAACAGAGGCGTACGTGAGGGCGGGGGTAGTAGTGGGAGCTGGTGAGGGCGTGGAGGCTGGAGGAAGGGTGTAGAGGTGTGAGTATACAGCAGGGGAGGAGATAGGGGGATGGGTAAGTGGGGGAGGGGAAGGGGAGGTGGAAGGAGGGAGGCCAGGGGTGGCACTCCAGGAAGTGACTGTGGGAGAGGGGGAGGGGGAGGTGTAAATGACGGTGGAGGTGGGAGTACTCATTGCAGACGAACGGCGACGGACAGACGGACGTGCAGCAGGCGGCGTTGGCGTCGGCGATGGGCAGCGGCGAACAGACGGACGAACAGCAGGCGGCGTCGGCGTCGGCGATGGTCGGCGGCGAACAGACGGACGAACAGCAGACGGCGGCGGCGGCAGCGGCAGCGGTTACGACGACGGCGATGGACAGCCAGCAGGCAGGCGGACGGACGGACGGACGGACGGACGAACAGCGACAGCGACAAGCGGCGGGCAGACAGACAGACAGACAGACAGACAAACACACACAATCTTCGAAGACGGAGATTCCACCCTGAGAGTAGCCCAGGCTTTGCAATCTGACGCTTTCGAAGGAGGAGATCCAACCCTCTAGATGACGGTCGATTTTAACACGGGTAATGTATCACGAAGCAAATACCGTTCGCACTGGCGGAATGGTACGTGATACCAAGTACTTATACGTTTGTAACTATTACAGCGCCATCTATCACAAAGCGAAAAAAGTGGTCCAACTAAAATATTCATATTTCTTTACGTACTACACGAATATGTAATAAAAAATAGGCGTTCCTGTTTAAAAAAATGCAGTTCATATCCGTTTGACCTATGGCAGCACCATCTAGCAGGCCAACCATTGTGCCATCTGGTTTCCCCCTTCAAGCTAGACGAGTTTCGTTCTTTGTAGTTTTTTCGTTTGATGCTTATTTCGTGAGATATTTGGCCCGGTCACCATCAATGGAGCACCCTATATAATGAGGAGCACTCGGTGCCAGTCATTTCAGAGTACAGGTATGAATGAAATTATACAATGAAGATATGTTACCACCTAGAAACAACCAGCAAGCTATGTATTACGCAGTGTGGAGGTGTAATCATAGAGGAAATGTTTTGCTTTTTTTAGCATTGGTTCTTCGTACTACGTTCCTAGTACATCTTTACTGGACAGCTGACAAGATGCCTTCATAAAAGGCCGCGTGGTTTAGCCTGATCGTTTACGGTTCTGGTAACTTAAACAAAAAAGTAAATATGGAAGCATAATTAATTGTAGTGTTGAAATCTAGTAGAATTAGTAAAACTGATGATAACATCAGACCTGAACTATCATATATCTGAGGCCAAACTCTTGAATCACGGTCGCTAATTCTATACAGGATATCACAAAAGGGACTAGCCAATATTCAGGGATATGTCAGCAACGATAATTAGAATCAAAACATGTGTAACATGTAAGTGCTCTAAAATGCAAGCATAGCTTAAGAGCCATGAGTACTTGTTCAGTGGAAGAGATGTGTTTCACAGTAGCGTAGATGAACAGCGGCTCATAGCTCACAAGGAATGAGTTTTAGAGCCCAGTGTTTGCATGACTTTTCGGCTTCGAACGATCGACCATTCCTCCTGGAACATCCTGCATATAACGTAGACAGTTAAATTTAGCGTAATGATAGACTGAAACAAAATGAAACGCATTTCAGTTGTTAAGAAATTTTTAAAATGATGTGACAGATGTTGGCAATACTGATTACTCCTGCATACTAAAGCATGTAAATTTTACGTCAGTAAAGATTCACTGGTGATTTTAGAAAGCTGCGTGTTGTACAAGTTAAGAATTCAATATGACGTAAAGCCCTGAAGTGTTGTCAGTCAACCTCGCTGTAGCCACTCATAGTCATCGTAGCATTGAATCAAGGGGGCTTTAGCAACACAAGGACAACCTCCCTCATTGTGATCTGGACTGGGTGAAAAAGGCATGAAGTGTCTGTAGACCATAACGAACAAATTGATTGCCACCAAATGTCAGGCCTGCTGCTGTGGCCGAGCGGTTCTAGGCGCTTCAGTCCGGAACCGCGTGACTGCTACGGTCGCAGGTTCGAATCCTGCCTCGGGCATGCATGTGTGTGTGATGTCCTTAGGTTAGTTAGGTTTAAGTAATTCTGAGTTCTAAGGGACTGATGACCTCAGATGTTAAGTCCCATAGTGCTCAGAGCCATTTTTTTTAACCAAATGTCAGACTGGCGAAAGACATACAGTTACCTCGCTTTCACAATCGCAAAACCGAAAAATCATATGTAAGTTATTTAACTAACTTTCTGCAACTTTAAGGGAAAGCTCAGTATGCTACCTACGAAATCTCTGATTACTGGAATCATAACAGAAAACGGATGACAGACAGAAAAAGAAATCTTGTTTCTAATCTGAAATTATGACTCTGGATGACATGCTCTGTAGACTAACATTGAAACAGTCGCTGATAGTGTAGGTAGTGTACTTCACAAACATGTTTACTTCATTGTTAAAATAGTTTGAGTACAGACAGAGATTAATGTTTTATCTTTTCATAAAATTTAAGCTACTACTTTACTTATCAATCTGTAAACGGTCAGCCTGCACACTTACACACGAACCAATCAGGTACGTGTGAACTGCTAAGTGATTCGTTCCCCAAAATTTCGACGGAAAGGATCAAAATTATCTAAGATAGATGTAAGAAACTAGTGCTGAACTTTGCATGGTTTATCGTATCGCAATCCCGATGTTTCTGGTAACACAAGCGAGAGTCCTAATGCCACTGCTTACACGCCGCCTCTCTGTTTTCTTAATTATTTATTGCTTTATCAATGCCCTGCGCATTTTCCAAGATCAGGTTCTTTGTGGCAATCCTTTAAATATGTTACAATGTTTACGAACACTGCTGTACTCTCAGACCACTTTGAATTTTCATCTTGATTTAAAGTATTCAAGAAAGCTCATGTCTGCGATTATGTAGAAACGTTCTAACGGGCATGGTAGTGTTGGCCTATGTACTGCAAGCAGACGAAAACATTTATCAGGCTTTGCTGAGTGAGTAAATATTTCAAATGGCTGTCTGTTTTTGAAAAAGAAGTCGTTTTATCTGAACAATTATTTTTTGTAACTATACAAGCTTCACAGGACTTTAATTGGCACTTTAAATTACCCCAAATTATCTGTTGTTGGTATCTGAGGCAAAAAACGAATGTCATGTCGCGTTCGAAGGAATCTGCAGAGTCAGGATGACTCGCGCATCCCTATCAGCTAAGTGTTAGCTGTCGCGGATTAAGATGAAGAGGGAAGCCGTTAAGTAATCGTAGATAACATTTTTCAATAAAATACTCCGCTCCTCTGTATCACACAGACAATTCCGCTGCCGTACTTTGTGGATTGTAACTTGAGGCTGTCATACAATACAACATGCGTTCATTTTACCGCCGAAGCCTGACTACAATGAACGGTAAGTCACAGTTGCTCTCCAGCTTGGGTCTGATTTGATGTCTTTCATATATGTTCCTAACCATTTCTGCGTAACTACTACACGCAACAGCTTCTTCAATATAATTACTATATTCTAGTCTGTGTCTCCTCTACCATATTCGCCGTTTACTACTACACTCCTGGAAATTGAAATAAGAACACCGTGAATTCATTGTCCCAGGAAGGGGAAACTTTATTGACACATTCCAGGGGTCAGATACATCACATGATCACACTGACAGAACCACAGGCACATAGACACAGGCAACAGAGCATGCACAATGTCGGCACTAGTACAGTGTATATCCACCTTTCGCAGCAATGCAGGCTGCTATTCTCCCATGGAGACGATCGTAGAGATGCTGGATGTAGTCCTGTGGAACGGCTTGCCATGCCATTTCCACCTGGCGCCTCAGTTGGACCAGCGTTCGTGCTGGACGTGCAGACCGCGTGAGACGACGCTTCATCCAGTCCCAAACATGCTCAATGGGGGACAGATCCGGAGATCTTGCTGGCCAGGGTAGTTGACTTACACCTTCTAGAGCACGTTGGGTGGCACGGGATACATGCGGACGTGCATTGTCCTGTTGGAACAGCAAGTTCCCTTGCCGGTCTAGGAATGGTAGAACGATGGGTTCGATGACGGTTTGGATGTACCGTGCACTATTCAGTGTCCCCTCGACGATCACCAGTGGTGTACGGCCAGTGTAGGAGATCGCTCCCCACACCATGATGCCGGGTGTTGGCCCTGTGTGCCTCGGTCGTATGCAGTCCTGATTGTGGCGCTCACCTGCACGGCGCCAAACACGCATACGACCATCATTGGCACCAAGGCAGAAGCGACTCTCATCACTGAAGACGACACGTCTCCATTCGTCCCTCCATTCGCGCCTGTCGCGACACCACTGGAGGCGGGCTGCACGATGTTGGGGCGTGAGCGGAAGACGGCTTAACGGTGTGCGGGACCGTAGCCCAGCTTCATGAAGACGGTTGCGAATGGTCCTCGCCGATACCCCAGGAGCAACGGTGTCCCTAATTTGCTGGGAAGTGGCGGTGCGGTCCCCTACGGCACTGCGTAGGATCCTACGGTCTTGGCGTGCATCCGTGCGTCGCTGCGGTCCGGTCCCAGGTCGACGGGCACGTGCACCTTCCGCCGACCACTGGCGACAACATCGATGTACTGTGGAGACCTCACGCCCCACGTGTTGAGCAATTCGGCGGTACGTCCACCCGGCCTCCCGCATGCCCACTATACGCCCTCGCTCAAAGTCCGTCAACTGCACATACGGTTCACGTCCACGCTGTCGCGGCATGCTACCAGTGTTAAAGACTGCGATGGAGCTCCGTATGCCACGGCAAACTGGCTGACACTGACGGCGGCGGCGCACAAATGCTGCGCAGCTAGCGCCATTCGACGGCCAACACCGCGGTTCCTGGTGTGTCCGCTGTGCCGTGCGTGTGATCATTGCTTGTACAGCCCTCTCGCAGTGTCCGGAGCAAGTATGGTGGGTCTGACACACCGGTGTCAATGTGTTCTTTTTTCCATTTCCAGGAGTGTACTTTTAGCGGATATCTTAGCTGAAATCACAGTAATTTGCCCCTTCCTTTAGTAAGACTTTATCGCAGACTTCACTCCTTCCTTAATCTGTTTAGTACCCTTTCATTTTACACCTTATTTGGTCATTCGCTTTTGTTTTTGTTTTGTTTTTTTTCCTACAGAAGCACAACGTTTCAAACATTTCTTCTTGTTCTCCGGATTTGAAATTGGCGCCATTTAAATTTCATACCATGTTACTCCAGACGGTCATTTCGGATACTATTCCTTAGGTCTCCATTTATGCTGCCTTCATTGTGTTATAGTAGCTATAACTCACTAAAATTATTAGAAAAGTGAAGAGAACCTTGGGTATTTAGGCGATTTGGTGTTTTACACGGGTTTAGATAATAATTTACAATATATTCATCTTTTCTCATGGCAATCCAGACAAACTTTGCTATCTGTCCCACTGATAAGCCATGATGGACAACATCCGGATTTGGTTTACCATTACGAGGCAGTAAAATGAAGAAAACGGAGGTTCTATACAGACTGCAGTGTATGCACAGATAATTATACGAGTAGTTATGTAGGGTAAATTAGCGTGAAGCGCTACATAAATCTTATCTTTGGACATCTAATTTCAGAAAGATCCTGTTCTTCATTATTATATTTGTTTTATTATTGTCTCGATTTTGAAATCTCACAGTTAAACAAATCATTATTATTCTGAATTTCCTTTCTTTTAAAATGCTTTGGGTGTCTTGTGCCCTTTGTATAAACTCATCTGACTGAAACAGAAGTTGACTGGAATGAAAATTGACACATAAAAATAACGGAGAATCAGAACAACGTACGTGTAAGGTTAGTGTAAAATACGGTAAGCTACAATGAAGATCTGCAAACGGTTGATGCAGCCTGCGAATCAACGTTTTTAAACCAACACGATAAAAAGTTCCTGCTGCCCCTAGGAATGGATGTCAATGATGGCAGCAGTTAACTGCCTAGCATTACACACACAAATCAACCGTAAAATGTAACTTTGTCATATTAGCTTCAAAACGATGACAGGGAGCGCACGACGATGTCTGCATAATTTTCAACACCTACTATCGTACCAAATCTCAGAGGCTTCGATTCTTTTCATTCCTGGTTTCCCCACAATCCATGATTCACTGTGCTCCGAACATACATTCACAGAAATTTCATTTCCTAATTAAGGCCAATGTTAAATACCAGGAGAGTTATTTTGGCCATAAATTCCCTCTTTTTCCTGTGCTGATTGCTTTTTGTGTCGTCTTTGGTAACTGCATCGTACTTACTTCTGATTTCAAGGAAGAAGAAATCCTTCACTTCATCTACAACGTGGTGCCCAATATTGACGCTAACTTTATCACTGATTTAATTTACGCTACTACTTTCATCACTCTTGCATTTACTCTCAGCGCAAATTCTGCACTCATTAAACTATTCATTACATTCAACAGATCCTGCGATTATTCTTCACGTCCCTGAGGACAGCGAAGCCATGTATGAATCTTACCACAGATATCCTTCCACCCTGAATTTTAATCCCACTCTTGAACCTTTGTTTCATTTCCGTCTGCATCTTCTACGTATGGACCAAACAGTAGGAGCGACCGACTACATCCCAGTCTCGCACCCTTTTTAATTCGAGAACATCGTCCTTGGTCCTTTTGTTTTATGGTTGTCCCTTGGTTCTTGTACTTATTGTGTGTTACCCATCTTTATCTATAACTTACTCCTATCTTTCTCACAATTTCGAGCACCTTGCGCCGTTTTACATTGTGAACGATTTTTCCAGGTCGACGAATCCTATGAACATGTCTTGATTTTCCTTCAGTCTTGCTTCTACTGCCATTACCTTTCCTAAAGCCAAACTAATCTTCATCTAATAGATCCTCAGTTTCCTTTTCTATTGTTGTGTGTACTATTTATGTCAGGAGAGTGGGTGCCAGACCTGTTGACATGATTGTCGCGGTTGTTCTCACACTTATTTGCTCCTGCAATCTTCGAAAAATGTGGGGATTATATTTTTCCGAAAGTCTTCTAATATGCTGCCAGTCTCATAGATTATACACACCAACTGAAATAGTCGTTTGGCTTGCACTTCCCCAAATGATATTAGAAATCAAGAATGAGATTTTCACTCTGCAGCGGAGTGTGCGCTGATATGAAACTTCCTGGCAGATTAAAACTGTGTGCCCCAGGCTGTGGCTAAGCCATGTCTCCGCAGTATCCTTTCTTTCAGGAGTGCTAGTTCTGCATGTTTCGCAGGAGAGCTTCTGTAAAGTTTGGAAGGTAGGAGACGAGATACTGGCAGAAGTAAAGCTGTGAGGACCGGGCGTGAGTCGTGCTTCGATAGCTCAGATGGTAGAGCACGTGCCCGCGGAAGGCAAAGGTCCCGAGTTCGAGTCTCGGTCGGGCACACAGTTTTAATCTGCCAGGAAGTTTGGTATTAGAAATGATGAAATGTTTTCTATCCCTTCTGAATTATTTGAGCCCAAGTTTTCCGAAGCTCTTTTAAATTCTAATTTCCGGTCTTTTCCAGAACAATATATAGAAGAATAGAAAGAAAATTTCAAGACATATTAGACGAGAAGCAGTTAAGTTTCACGAAGGGCAAAAAAACAAGAGAACCATTTCAGACAAAGCTGTTAGTAGTGGTAGGCAGCTTGCAGAAAATTCGACACCATACCAGCATTTGTGGACCTGGATACCGCCTCCAGTAATGTGAAATGGAAATCACAGTCCTTGGAAGAGTATTGCTGAAGTACAGAGACAGACTAATAATTTGCAGCACAATCTAACCCAACATTCACGTAAGATCACCGAAGTTAAGGACTGTCGGGCAGGGCTATCACTTAGATGGGTGACCATCCGGTCAGCCGAGCGCTGTTGGCAAGCGGGGTGCACTCAGCCCTTGTGAGGCAAATTGAGGAGCTACTAGATTGAGATGTAGCATAAGAGCGGAAGAGTGGTATGCTAACTACATGCCCCTCCGTATCCAAAACCAGCGATGCCTGCGGACTGAGGATGACACGGCGACCGGTCGGTACCGTTGGGTCTTCATGTCCTGTTCGGGCAGTGTTCATTTTGTTTTTTTAACCCAAGAGGAGTAACAAAAACAGAAGTCAAGAAAGGCAAATAAGATTAAAGATGGTGTAAACATAGTTGCAGCTTATCATCAACGTTGTTCAGCTTCGGCGTCAAAGAAGCAATGAAGGAATTTTAAAAAAATTCCGTAAGAGGAATAATAGTGCAAGGGGAGAGGATACCAACGACGTGTTTCGCTGGTGACGCGGACCTACTCGCCTGAAATAAAGCAGCCACATTAGTGGTATGAGTGAATGCTTTCTCCTGTCTAGGAAACAAAGTTAGACAGGATGGCCTAAGCAAAGAAGACATTCAGTTGTAACAGTGAAGAAAGATTTTTTCAAAGGGAGCCCTACCGGTATCAAATGTCGAGGTGGAAATGTGCAAGTAAGACCGGACGAATTGTATAAATGTGAAATGTGGCGTTTCTTCAATCATAAGGAGAAACTCGAAGTTTTTTAAATTAGCTACAAACAATAGGTGAGGAAATAAGCCTAAGGAATATCCTTATTAGAAGAAGTGGGCATTTGCCGAGGCACTTTGATATTGTAAATTTGGTGCTGCAAAGCTTAATAGAAGTGAAAATAATAGGGGTAGACGAAAGCTAGAATATGTAATACAGACTGTGGACGGTGTTGTGTGTTGCAGTTACGTACAGATCAAGCAGGTGCCGTGGGTTACGAAAGCAAGGAGATCGACAGTAAATCTGCCGAAAGACTGATGGATTAGAGAAAGAAAAAAATAATCGCACGCGAGTTTTCCACATCAGGTACAAATTACTCGTACAAATGGGGCTACTCCTATCAGGCTGAGCATTTACATGTACTTGTATTATCTTGATAAACAGTGTATTCGTAGAGATTCGACCATCAGTGTAATGTAGTGGGGATCCGCAGGTGTATACACTTGAATGCGCGAGGTAAAATATTTTCCTGAAAGCAGGGGCCACCACAAACTCTGCCTTGGGTACAGTGGTTGAATAAGCAGGATTTGGTGGCAAAGGGACCATCGGAACTCTTTGGAAGATGGTGCAACCCCATGATAAGGGGAATCAGTGCTCTCCACAGCAGACAAAGATGGGGGAACGGGCACAAGGAGCGGCTGTGTGCAACAGATATTCACAATCCCTACAGATGGGGCTGACATGACAAAGCGAAGACATGTGCTCATATCTCACGCATTTGAAACATCATATGGGAGAGAGAACAAATGGTTTCACATTGTATCGATACACCATGACCTTGACCTTTTCCTGCAATGTCTCACCTTCAAATGCAAAGATGAAAGCCCCAATATTAATCCTACTGTCCTTTGCTTCCCACTGTACACAACGGAAAAAAATGCACACCACGTCACTCCAAACTGGCACATATATCGGCATTGATCCATAAAAGTAAGTTGTGGTGGAAGATAGTACCTTACACCAAACTGAGACTTATGGGAGGTGGTGGTTACAGGAGTGTCATTCAGCTTGTCACAGGCAACACCATCCATGTCTGAGTGGAGGATGTCATTTTAATCAGAACTGAACTACTTTTCATTTCCAAAATCACTACTACTACTCCAGACGCGTCTTATAGGGGTTCAACAAAGAATAACAGTATTATGACCAAAAAGGAATCCCCACTGGTCCTAGAGAAAACTAAGTATTGTGGGGAGTATTTCTTCCCTTATCTTAGTCCAACATTCCTCCTAAGGCATAGCCAGGAAAGGAAACATTACAGGGTCATCTCTCACCATACTGTAGCAATCATTTCCTTCAGAAGAGATTGCTAGAAGTGTACGGCCATCACTAGAAGAAAGTTTGAGCTGCTTCATCCACAAGTCATCCATCTTCGTGCCACCCACTCTGAAATGGTGCTCTCCCCACAGACACCAGTGCCCCAACCATGATGGACATATGCTCCTCGGCACACACAGGGAGTTTCTACTTCACGCATCAATAGTGCGGCCTCTATGTAGTCAGGGGGCTACCACTGTGCAAGTACTTATTGATGAACCCCCCTCCCTTCATAATGGGATGGTAACTATGTTGGGTTTTGAGTGTATTACTTTTGCCAGAAAGGAAGGGTCCAAAGACAGAAAGATACAAAAGACAGAACACATGAAGCCAAATCCAACAAAACCAAGCATGCTCAGCTCCCATGATTACAGCATGGTCCCCTTATTGTGTTTAATAAAATACTAAATACAGAAGGATATGAATACATTTGACAGCATTGAGTCTACGTACAGTAAAAGAACAGTTTGGCGATCATAACTGATTGTATCAGCACGGCAATCCTGTCATAGAGTAGCCTCTGTGAGGTAATGGTTTGTGGGCAACAACTTTCCTGAAATGGAAGATGGACAGGACTGCCCAGAGTCCCAACCTAGGTCCATTAGAACACTTTTTGGATGGGTCAGAATTCTTCCACAGATGTTCACGTAACTCATTGAAAATGTCCCAGCATAGTTCAGTGCCATCATAAAGGTACAGAATGGGCATACCCCATATTAATGTCCACAAATACGTGTTTAGATACTTTCAATGATATAAGTGCGTGTCACCTAAAGACAAACACTCAAAACTATATATTTTGGTTTTGAACTGAGCTTCACATAATGTATGCCTTGATCCATTCCACATTCACGAAAATTTTCCTTCATGGTGGAAAACACAGCACACAATGAACGACTATTAATGCCAATAGAGGTTTTATATTTTGCCTGAATAACACATGAATTTCTTAGCAGTAAACTAAGTCTTCATTGTTTCATCCGTTACGTTACCATCCATTTCAGGCATACAAGTTCAATTCATCTGATAGTGGAACTACATATTCCGAAACCAGCTATATTCTTCAGGTGATATGCTACAGGTATTTAGAAAATAGTTTTTGTGTAACCAAGTTCGTTTACACTTAGTAAACTATGTGATGGGAAATGAAATTTTTCTGTAAGAGCAAATTCAACGACTAAGAACAAATAAAAAATAAATGAAAAACATAGGGACCAGTAAGGACTGAATACGTACTCTATGAGACTAGTCTCAATCGTAAAGTGGCTTAACCACCAAAAGATGGACGTGGCTACTTCGTCGTAATTGAGTGTGAGACCTTCTGTACCTTGCTTTGGACTACTTGTCAGATGATACTGCCATATCTAAATATTGTTTAACTTTTACCTTCCGGTAGGATAGTATAACCGTAAGATTAGCGACAGTTTCGTTTGGGACCAATGTAGTGTTTTTGTAATATTGTTTATAGCTTTTATCAATAATGTAAAATTACTGTACTTGTTCCCTGTATCCTTCACGTGTTATTATGATGTGTTATGAGCTTTTGTGAGGTACTTACGTTATATTTAATCATTAGATGTGCAGAATATGTAATAAGTATTGGTTACATAGTATGTACCAAAAACTGCAAGGAAAAATATGAAAATAAATGAAATGTTATTTCAGAGGGCTTGTTTCGTATGGTTCTCCTATTACTGGTGTCGACAAATATCGCATCAGCCTCAAAAATACTGGTGATCGCTCCAACTGCGTCTATTAGTCACCAGAAGGCGTTCCACGTTGTGACAAAGGCGCTACTAGAAAGAGGTCATGAAGTTACCTTGTTTACATCGGATCCGCTCAAGGTGAGCTTTCCCAAAAATTTCTTCAATAACTTTACATTACATATAAAACTACCCAAAATGAACATCTGGCATGATTTCTGAATGCATAGATTCAAAACTGAATTATCTCTATCGATTATACCACACAAAGCAACTTTATTCTCAAAGGATGGCAAATATTGAATTTTTTTCTTCACATTCCGAAAATAGTTCCAAGCTATAATCTGAAGTACAGATCGGATGTAATCATAACCATATTTATGTTTCTATGGCGAGATTTTCGTATCGGAGCTTACTGTGTATGAATTGTTATAGCGACTGATTTTGATGATACAATAATATCATTTGCTTACAAGGAATTGTTTATAACATTAAGGACCCTTCAGTACGCTCTGCAGATACTGGTTGCTTGAACAGAGCAATAATGCTGCAAACAGTTAAAAACAACCATTTTCTCCAAAACCACTGTTCATTTTCTGAATGACAATTTCTTAACCGCAGCACGTAAGATACCGTGCCGTTGCCAACCATATTTGCACTTGACACGTTCTCAGGATTCCGTACCTCAAAATGGGTCTATATAAAGAAGACAGTGTTTACTTACGAAGCTCCGTCCCAAGTTTAGACATTTGCTCACAGAGATTAAATGTGTATTGCCTCTACTCAGACACGCAATTGGAAGCTATGCTCTGAAATGAAAGTAATATCGAATAAAAATTCTCGCGTTTCGAACGATGTCAAGTAATTAAAATTACGCAAGCTTTCGTCCAAGCACTCCGTGGCAATTGCCAATTGGTATGACTGCCTGTGGGCTGCTGGTACGCCCCTTATATACACTAGCTGCCGTAAGTGACGTCACTGATGCCTGCGGCATCATCGTATGTTGGGGTATACTGACTCAGCGTTCGATGCACCCGCTTCATCGATGCGATCTCTGGATCGCACGCCGTACCATGCTGCAGGTCACAGTCTCTATTTAGGGTGTTATTGGTGACTTTTGTTTCAATGACTCCTTTAGTTAGTCAATCCCAGAAGCCGTTTGTACGAGCCACGACGGATGCTTCGCCAAATTTTATCCGATGTCCGCGTTCTAAAGCATGCTCAGCTGAAGCAGATTTCTCGGGGTAGCGTAGGTTATAAAACGTCTCATGCTGCTTGCCGTGTTGTTTCACAGTTCGTACTGCTTGATCGACATAAGACTGACCAGATTCGCAGAGTATCTCGTAGACCGTAGCTGTTCTGACGTCTGCCGCGTGTTTAACTGGTCCCAGCAAGGTACGGATTTTCGTCGGAGGCCTGAAGATCGATTTCATCTTTTGTCGTTCTAGCCGGCGGCATATCTTGCCCGACACGCAGCCACAGAATGGCAAGAAAGCAAGTTTCTTTTGCTGCTGTTAATCGGTGATCTTGTTGTGAGTCTTTCTTTAAATCACTTCAATTATTTGATGGACGTTGCGGCCGTTGATCGTGAAGATTTCGCGCAGGTGGCTCAGCTCATGATTCAGGTTATCAGCGTCTGATATCATTCTTGCACGATGCACCAATGTTTATGAAACAGTGCCGGGAGATGATGACTGATGGTTTCCAAGTACAGATCGGTGGGTTTTGTATAGGCGCTGTGGCCAAGGCGTCCATTTCGTTTACGGCAGACGAGAACGTCGAGGAAGGGGAGTCCATTGTCTTTTCCAACCTCCATGGTAAACTGGATGTTAGTGTTAATGTCCTTGAGGTCTCACGTCCTTGGAGCCAAATGACGAACGTGTCGTCAATATGTTGAAAGAAACAACTAGGCTTTCACGCCCTGTGTCTAAAGCAATGTCCTCACAATTCTCCATGTGCAGGTTTGAAACAGCTGGAGATAAAGGGCTACTTATTGCAATTCCATCCCTCTGATCGTAATACTCACCGTTGGATGCGAAGTAAATCGACCACTTCACTTACAAAGCACTTGGATACTACGTCGAAACAGCCTTTGACAGGCACATTCGTAAACGGTATCACAACATCAAAACTGACCATAATGTCTTCTTCATTGTCTAAGACGTTAACCGTTGACATAATATGCTGAATTTCTGGTATGATGTTCGCACTGTCTAACATGTGGAGCGAAGAGATTGGCCGCGTATTTCACCAACTTGTATGTTGGTGAACCAATGGTGGATCCGACGAGGTGAAATGGGGTCTCATCCTTGTGGATCTACGGTAAAGCATAAGCACCAAGTTGACTAGGTGCCTGTGGGAGAAATTCTTGACCACTGTGTCTTCCAAAGAAGACCGTTTGGGAAGTTCACATGTCTTTCTTATTATGCTCGATGTTGGGTAGCGTGGGAATTTCGGATAAATATCTTCGTACAGTGGGGCTCAGATCTTCCAAATCCTCGTATTCGATAGTTACATCTCCCTGTACATATCTACTAAAGCTGCAAAACAACAGTCTTTCCATTGAAAACTGTTGTCGCTTTGTTCTCGGCCAAAACTGGCAGGCACTCAACCTCGCTTTACATGACAGAATCCAAAACAGTAACATGCCGAATGAGATGCAACTGTCTGGTTGTCGCAATGCTTTTACTAGACCAATGGTCGAGCTACCAGAACAAGTAACTCTGCTATTTTAGGCAATGATAGAACATAAAAGTGGTGATCATAATATACATATTAACAATAATGGACAAATTGAAGCTGCTAGAAGGAGGATTATCATAATTAATAATTTTAGACAAAATGTCTATAGAACTACAGCGAAAACTACGCCTTGATTGTAACAACACTTCCAGTCGCTCTTCTTTCATGTAACTGTTTTCAGCGCATTAGGTCAGAAGACTACCATCAGACTACAGTACAGGCAGCAAGACGTGTGCATCGCGTGAGTATGGAGTGGTATCAATCAATGATGAGTCGAGAAAGACGCCTGATCAACAGGTGCCTGCCAGTATCCAGTATTGCCTCTATGCCCACATCCCCACTGCCTTAAATATTGTCTGGTGTATCCTATTTAGCGAAAACACTGACGACATGAACATAAAAAAGCACGATTGAAACTTTTTATACAAGCAAGATCCTAATTAAAACAATCAAATCAGCTGTAGGGGAAGCAAGATTGTAGGCGTAACAATGATCACAGTAATGCAACTCGAAACAGTTATGGACAAAGTTTGGTTGGTAAGAAGAATAAAGATCAGTCAAGGAATTACAACAATTGCAGACAGGCTGTAGCTGGTAGAAGTCACAACAATCAAGGAACGTTATCGTGATGAAGGAGCCAACCACTTGATAATCACATAGCATTTTTTTTTCAGCAACGTCTCACTCAAACGTTTTAATATTTGAAGGCAGAAACCCTGGTTAATTGCAGAACCTCGGTGAAAAACAGCTTCGTGAACTATCCATTAATGGCGGTAAAAAATCAAGCCTAAGGTTTTTCGCCATAGTTATCATTGTAATTTCTTCGGCCTTGAATATGAAGCAGTGCACCGGACCAAATGGTTTTTAAAAAGTGAAGCAAGGTTATAAGTTAACTGCCCTCCTACGGTGTGGCCATTCGAGATGGAGCAGGAGCTCTGATGGGAAAGAATGGGAGAAGACATCGTCCATGTCCTTTGCAAACGAACCATCGCAGCATTTATCTTAAGCGGTTTGGAAAAATGACATAGAACCAAAATTCGGGTGTTCAAACGGTGTAAAATGTCTTCTCGCTTATTAGTATATATCACGGTCCTCTCTAAAACCAGCTGTATTGATGTAACTGCTGTGATCGGACTAATGTTTATGAAGCACAGCATAGAGTGGGCACCTTGCTCCCAAGGAACATGCACCTGAAGACTAAAAATGGGACCATGTGCCTACTGTTAAATGCCCTATCATAATCACCAAACTTGCCATTAAAAATCTTTACATTCCGTTCTAACAGATGTGGTTCAAAAATTGTTCAAATGGCTCTGAGCACTATGGGACTTAACACCTGAGGTCATCAGTCCCCTACAACTTAAAACTACTTAAACCTAACTAACCTAAGGACATCACACACATCCATGCCCGAGGCAGGATTCGAACCTGCGACCGTAGCGGTCACGCGGTTCCAGACTGTAGCGCCTGCAACCGCTCGGCCACCCCGGCCGGCTAATAGGTACGAAAAGTATTTGAAAGGAGGCACTGATTTCATAGAAATGAAAGTTTGTACACGATCCTAACGTCTCTACCCACATGTACTAACGTTCACTCCTATTTTACCTTGATGTTAATTTTATGAGGTAATAATAGCTTCTACCGATCTTTGCTAACGACTCGTTTCTAATATTGATGAGTTCTCATTCCCGTGCACGAAAACTGTAACATTCATCGTTTTGGTTCAAATGGTTCAAATGGCTCTCAGCACTATGGGACTTAACACCTGAGGTCATCAGTCCCCTAGAACTTAGAACCTAACTAACTTAAGGACATCACACACACCCATGCCCGAGGCAGGATTCGAACCCGCGACCGTAGCAGTCACGCGGTTCCGGACTGAAGTGCCTAGAACCGCACGGCCACCGCGGCCGGCCATTCATTGCTTTACTGAACTTCTTACGGCACGTGGGCATGTATCCTGCATATATGTCTGGCTTCCACCCACGACTCCCCAATACACTCACTTCCGCACCATCCGAAAATCCTAGCTAAAAACCGAGCTTTTCGATCTCTGGCGATTCCCCTGGCGACAATGCTACTGCCATAGGCCGCTGCATGTAAGATACAGATATCAATACTCTAAGAGTAAACTGCTCGTATATCTGTAACTTTACAACGGGGATTTGGCAGACTTCATCTGTAATGTAAGTTCTGGCCCTTATACACTGCACCGCCTCGCTCCGTTCAGTTGCTTCTTGTTTTGTGTGTCACAGCCACAAAATCGCCTCGCATCAGTGTTTTCTTCTCCAAAAGTTTATTTTTAGGTAATTGTGTCGGTTTGTCTGCAACGGTAAAATTTCTGACCACATGAACAATGTTTATGAAAACAATCACTCATAAGTATACTTGACTGAAACTTCCTCGTTGAAGACAACTGATGAGCTGACTCAGGAGGGACGCCTAGCAGTGGAGCCCTTCGAGGAATTCTAACAGCGTTCTCGGCCCCTGCACCCTCCTCCCTTCCCACTCTGGGCCATAAACAGATTTGTACACACACAAAAAATGATTCAAATGGCTCTGAGCACTATGGGACTCAACTGCTGTGGTCATCAGTCCCCTAGAACTTAGAACTACTTAAACCTAACTAACCTAAGGACATCACACTCACCCATGCCCGAGGCAGGATTCGAACCTGCGACCGTAGCAGTAACGCGGCTCCGGACTGGAGCGCCTAGAACTGCACGGCCACCGCGGCCGGCTTTGTACACACAGCTTGACATAAATACACAGAGATGTCAAGAAGGAAAGGGTTCAGCAACCAGTCGCAAATAGTGTTTATTGTGTATCCAGATTTGAGTCACTTTGTGGCCTTTTCAGTGCTAAAAGGCATTCAGAACCAGTTACAATAAGGTAATACGTATGCCTTATTAAATTTACAGTTTTACATGTTAGTCAATCATCAAATACATACCAATACATGTAACCATTAAAACCCCATACATGCACATAGGCTCAACTGGACTATTCACGTCGTAGGTTGAGTTTCCAAAGAGGCCACTGTTTACGATTTGAAAACAACTGTTTTCAGTGTACGCTGTGCCAATCTACGGTGCCCTAACTAAACGTGCGATGAGTTGACAACCTGGATTAACTTTATTTTACAATTAGTATATATTTTTGACCTCTTGTATGAATATCAAGAGCTCAGATAGAAACCCAGTTCTAAGTAAAGAAGGGAAGGCAGAAAGGTGGAAGGAGTATATAGAGGGTTTATACAAGGGTGATGTACTTGAGGACAATATTATGGAAATGGAAGAGGATGTAGATGAAGACGAAATGGGAGATAAGATACTGCGTGAAGAGTTTGACAGAGCACTGAAAGACCTGAGTCGAAACAAGGCCCCGGGAGTAGACAACATTCCATTAGAACTATTGATGGCCTCGGGAGAGCCAGTCATGACAAAACTGTACCATCTGGTGAGCACGATGTATGAGACAGGCGAAATACCCTCAGACTTCAAGAAGAATATAATAATTCCAATCCCAAAGAAAGCTGGTGTTGACAGATGTGAAAATTACCGAACTATCAGTTTAATAAGTCACAGCTGCAAAATACTAACGCGAATTCTTTACAGACGAATGGAAAAACTGGTAGAAGCCGACCTCGGGGAAGATCAGTTTGGATTCCGTAGAAATGTTGGAACACGTGAGGCAATACTGACCTTACGACTTATCTTAGAAGAAAGATTAAGAAAAGGCAAACCTACGTTTCTAGCATTTGTAGACTTAGAGAAAGCTTTTGACAATGTTGACTGGAATACTCTGTTTCAAATTCTGAAGGTGGCATGGGTAAAATACAGGGAGCGAAAGGCTATTTACATTTTGTACAGAAAGCAGATGGCAGTTATAAGAGACGAGGGGTATGAAAGGGAAGCAGTGGTTGGGAAGGGAGTGAGACAGGGTTGTAGCCTCTCCTCGATGTTATTCAATCTGTATATTGAGCAAGCAATAAAGGAAACAAAAGAAAAGTATGGAGTAGGTATTAAAATCCACGGAGAAGAAATATAAAATTTGAGGTTCGCCGATGACATTGTAATTCTCTCAGAGACAGCATAGGACTTGGAAGAGCAGTTGAACGGAATGGACAGTGTCTTGAAAGGAGGATATAAGATGAACATCAACAAAAGCAAAACGAGGATAATGGAATGTAGTCGAATTAAGTCGGCTGATGCTGAGGGAATTAGATTAGGAAATGAGACACTTAAAGTAGTAAAGGAGTTTTGCTATTTGGTGAGCAAAATAACTGATGATGGTCGAAGTAGAGAAGATATAAAATGTAGACTGGCAATGGTAAGGAAACTGTATTTCAAGAAGAGAAATTTGTTAACATCGAGTATAGATTTAAGCGTCAGAAAGTCTTTTCTGAAAGTATTTGTATGCGGTATAGCCATGAATGGAAGTGAAACTTGGACGATAAATAGTTTAGACAAGAAGAGAATAGAAGTTTTCGAAATGTGATGCTGTAGAAGAATGCTGAACATTAGATGGGTAGATCACATAACTAAAGAGGAGGTATTGAATTGAATTGGGGTGAAGAGAAATTTGTGGCAAACCTTGACTAGATAAAGGGATCGATGGTAGGACATATTCTGAGGCATCAAGGGATCACAAATTTAGCATTGGAGGGCAGCATGGAGGGTAAAAATCGTAGAGGGAGACCAAGAGATGAATACACTAAGCAGATTCAGAAGGATGTAGGTTGCAGTAGGTACTGGGAGATGAAGAAGCTTGCACAGGATAGAGTAGCATGGAGAGCTGCATCAAACCAGTCTCAGGACTGAAGACCACAACAACAACAACATATTTTTGATTAGTTTTTCTTTTTAAAATTTAAATACGCAAAACAAAACTGCTGGTTGTAACTACGCGTAACAAGAGTGGCTAATGTTTCACGGTTATCCATGGTGGTAGTTGTGTGAATTAGTGGCATCCGTTATTGCTGCACACTTTACAACTGAACATAGCTTTAAAAAATACAAAACATCTTCTTCAAAATGCCTAAGTTACAATATTTATGAAAATTGTGTGACATACTAAGCACAGCTGAAGGAACTGGAACAGTCAAGATGGGTGTTGTAAGTTATCGTACCAACTGCGATAAGTCAAAACGACCAGAAATCTTTTTGCTTAAATATTACCTCGTAAATTACATATAAAATACATTGTAATTTACACATCTTCGTGTTACAACTAGTAAAATTTCAACTACATCATGCAATAATGTGGACAATACATCGTGTTTGTCTCCAGAAGCAGTGTACTCCTAAGTGACCTGAAGGAGTATAATCATTTCTAGATTGTTATTATCATTTCAGTGCGTCGGTTAGGACCCGACCGATGTGGGCGAATCCCGTAACTGGGAGTTTCTCGTGGCCTGTTCATTAAGCAGTGTTCTGCGTGAAGATGGCTCTTGACAAAAGATTTTCAGTTCCTCCAAGAGGTCCATACGCTTTCCCTTCGCGCATTAATGGACCATCCCCGTGTTTGAGAACAAGACTGGTGCACTCGCCCACTTTCAAGATGATGGGCAGCGAAAATAGATCTCTCTCTGGCTTCATTGCACACTTTATTGAAATGGAGCATAGTGTACCAATTTTGTCCTCAAACGGTTTTAATAAAAATTTGGGTATTTTGAACAAGATTTCTTGTGTTTTCTGCACTGTGCTTAGACGTAAAATGTGCAACAGTAACGGATGCCACTGGTTAGTTCACACAACTACCAACATGTATAAGTGTAAAATACTGGTCACTGTTGTTAGTTACAACCACTGTGTATGTTTTATATACGTAAGCTCTAAAAATTATAAACTAGAGAAATGCACGAATTGTAAAATAAAGTTAATCCATGTCGTCAACGCATCACATTTTTATGAGGGCGTTGCAGACTGGTATGACATACACTGAAGCCAGTGTGTTGTATCGGTAGACAACGGCCCCAGTGGGAACTCATCGTCTGACATGAGTAATCTAGTTTGGACAATTCTGATGTATTTCCTTGAAACGTCTTAACGTACATTTAGCGGTACGTATTTTATGATTAACTCATATTTAAAGCTGGTACAACTGCACATTTGATAAGGCATACACGTTACCTTATTGTAACTGGTTCTGTACGTCTTTTAGCACTGAAGGAGGCCGCAGAGTGACCGAAATCTGGGTATGCAGTGAACATTATTTGCCACTGACTGCTCTGCCGTTTGCTGGTTAATGTAAACACAGTCGCTGGGCACAGCTGCTTCCCAATGGAATCAATCCTGACAACACAGAGATATAGCTGTCTTTTAGTTACATTTGACGTGTAGTGGTCCAAACTGGTCAATAAATAAATTGAAAATAGACGCTCGCGAAACAACTATTGCATTGTGACACGGTTAAGTCTGCGAAGGAGAGTGTTCAAACCGTGTAACATATTTTATGGAAGTCACGGTGGAACACATATTGAGACCTACTGACTAAATCTCTGTCTTGTCTCAGCAGTTTCGATGTACCACATCACCACTAGGCCACCAGGTACCATATTACCTTTTATAAGCACTCCTGACAAAAAGAGAAACATTCTGATAATAGTCAGTAACACAGCCTCTAGCTATGAAAATGGTTTCATCTTCGCTATGAAGAGAGTAAAAAAAAATTGCTTCAAGTATGCCATATGCAGATAAAGCCATTCACTGGCTATTATATCCGTACAGCTACCCTGATTGCGAGGGTACTGATTGCTGCTTTCTACCCGCTTTTCCAGATGGAGACAGACCTTTTCTATGGCATTAAGATCCGCTGATTTAGTGGGGCAGTAGATGTACAGCAGAAAGCCTGACATTTCGTCAAACCTAGGAGGTGCGCGCCCAGCCATTCTAGACACGGTCCAACTCATGAGTAGAGACTGAGGTGGTTAAAATCATGGGACACCTCCTACCATCGTGCCGGATGTCCTTTTTCCCCAGGTACTGCAGCAACCTGACCTGTCGTAGTCTCAACAAGATGTCTGAAATCCCCTGCAGAAGTACTGAGCCAAACTCCGTAATTTCGAAAGTGAAGCCGATTCAGGGTTTTGTGGACGCACTAACCACTCAATTATGTTTCACAAACTGCGACATCGTCGCAAGAAAACGGTGACGCCTATATGCAATAAGTTTCCTTTAATTTACGTCTATGGTCACAAATTTTTTTTGTTAACAGATTGAAGGTTTCGGTCTTTAATGACCATCATCAGATCTGTTTATTTTTATGAAACAGATCTGTTGATGGTCATTAAAGACCGAAACCGGTAATCTGTTACCAAAAAATTTCGTGACCATAGACGTAAATTAAAGGAAACTCTCAATTATGTCCGACAAATGTTTGGTGGGATTCACGTCGGACGATATGGGCGGCCAACATTCGCTCCAACTGTCCAGAATACTCTTAAAATCAATCGCGACAAATTTTGGCCCGGTGACATGTGCATTGACATGAGGTCGATGAATGGCTGCATATCGTATCCAAGTAGGCGAACATAACAATTCCCAGTCAATGATCCATTCACAGGACCCAATCCATTCCATGTAAACATAGACCACGACATTCTGTAGCCACCACCAGCTTGATGACAGCTTGAGTTCATGACTTCGTAGGTTCTGCTCACAGTCGAACCCTACCATCGGTTCCTGACAGCTGAAATCTGGACTCATCTGAGCAGGCCACAGTTTCCCAGTCGTCTAGGGTCCAACCGATATGGAGCCTAGGAGAGGCAATGTAGGCGATGTAGTGCTGGTACCACAAGCATTCGCTTCTATCGTCTGCTGCCACAGCCAATTAGCGCCAAATTTCGTCGCACTGTCCTAACTGATTTGTTCATCGTACGTCCCACATTTATTTATACGGTTATTTCACGCATTGTTGCTTGTCTGTTAGCACTGACATCTCTACACAGCGCCACTGCACTCCGTCTGTAAGTGGAGGCCGCCGGCCACTGCGTTGTCGTGGTGAAAGGTGACACCTTAAATTTTGTACTCTGCGCATACTCTTGAGACTGTGGATCTCGGTATACTGAATTCCCTAACGATTTCCAAAATGATATATCCCAAGCCTCTAACTCCAACCGCCATTTCGTGTTTAAAGTTTGTTAACTCCCTTCGTGCGACCATAATCGCGTCGAAAATCTTTTCACATGAATCATCTGTATGCGAATGACAGGTCCAGCAACGCATACCGCTTTATAGTTTCTGCACGCAATACTGCCACCATCTTTATACGTGCCTATCGTTAACCCATTCTTTTATCACTTCACTATATCGTAGAAAGGGCAGCACTTGTTCACCCAGAATTTTGAAATAAACCTCTGGTTCAGTCTCCCGGTAACCATAATGAGTAGTTCCAAGAAATGGAACGAAAAATACTCTCAGAGCATAACAGAATAACCTGTACACTCCACACATGCGGTTTAAATGCATATGAGTCCGTCGCTACACTTGACACATTGTATCATCTGAAAATAGTGAATCTTCAGACCACGTTGTATGCCCCCAGTGAGCTGTTCTCCGTTTTTTGTGTTGTTTAGTCCACTGAATACATGAAATTTTGTTGTCTGCTGTGAAAAATGGCCTTTTCCTGAGTACCGAATATCCTTTGCAAGAGGATCCTTTCGCAATGTTCGCTCGGAAAATGGATGACATAGAACTGTATTCACTGACAACAGTAATACTTGGCAATCGTCTCCGACAACTGTCTGTTAGAATACCTTTAGGGGCACTGTTCTTATGCCGTGCCACGTGGCCATACAGCAGTCCTTGTAGATAGTTTGTACATTCTGCATTGAAACTTCAAGGTGCTGAAAATGAGTTTTAACTGCAAAATATTCCAAAAAGCGGCACAATTAAAATGTACAGCTTGATCTTCCAAGTTTGAGGCAAATGACGAAAATAGAGAAGTGTTCGAGAAGGTATTGGTTTCTCAAATAAAGCTGTTTTGTGTCAGCCGTCACATGCATTCACTTCGAATGTCTGCTCACAGCAAACATTTCAAAGATAGATACCCTCAATGAAATACGGTTCTGCCTTGAGAAAACACAATTTTTCTTATTTTAGTACCCACGCACGTTTCGGACAAATTTCTCCAACTTCAATGGATTCATTTATTCTCTGTTAAATAACATATAAAGAATTTACGCATTGCAGTACATACCAGTTTTTGAAATTACAGTATTTACATTAATAAAAGTTCTGACACAAATATTAGCAGGAAAAGAAAATGTACACCTTCGTGTTACATTACGGCGTCCATAAGCCTATTTGATAGTTGTAACACAGCTATAATTATTGCCTTCCAGTATATCATCTGCTATTAATAAGTGTTTATGAATATTTTGCTATGTAACTTAGCAAATTTTAGGCCTAATTTGAAATACCGATATAATTTTCTTTTCTAATGATTTTTCATTTCTCTGTTTCCTGTTTTATAAGATTACTGCTCTTAAATTATGTTGTGTTGTCAACACAGATTTGCTATTTTACTCTCTGATTAGCGTTTCTAAGTTGCAATGCTATTTTTCGGAAAATGTTTAGAATAATATGCTGATTGTGATTAGGCCTTGTGAAATGGTGAGTGGGGACGGGGCAGACTAAGTATGTCTGTGTGTTTGTGTGTCATTACTTCTGTAGATGTGGCCTTTTCGTGGACTCACCTCCTGGAGGTCGACGGTACAAATTCGCATGCAGGGCCATCCAAATTGAGATTTCCGGAGATTTCCCGAAATCTCTCC
Source organism: Schistocerca americana (assembly GCF_021461395.2). NCBI lineage: Eukaryota > Metazoa > Arthropoda > Insecta > Orthoptera > Acrididae > Schistocerca > Schistocerca americana. Next base: position 12,305,896 of record NC_060120.1, on the reverse strand, counting down.
AGGCAAAATGTCGAAATGGTTGCTTTGAAATGGCGCGGCTGATTTCCTTCCCCATCCTTAACACAATCCGAGCTTGTGCTCCGTCACCACTGACCTCGACGAGACGTTAAACCATATCTTCTTCCTTCATCCTAACAAACGCTCTTTCACTGTTTGTGTAATGTTCACTCGTCCCGCTAACTTGTTTCGGCTGTTCTGGGTGGGGTTTTGAATTCTGTAGTAACATTGGGCTTTGAGTGTCTTTGCTTGTTAATAGATTTGTTTGTTGCTTTGTCTGTGTGTGTGTGTGTTTGTGTTTGTTTGTGGTACACGTGTTTTAGAGCTGAGAACAGGGTTTCAACGCATAGTGTTGTTTACATAAAACTGCCGCCCAGAACAAGCCTGGTCACAACCCGACATAGGCCTGCTTACACACAATTTTCGAACAATAGTTCTGCAACCTAAAAACGCTCGACGAACGGTGAAAGAGCGAATCTGCGTTGACAACACAACATAATTAATAACAGTAATGTTATAAAAAAGGAAACAGAGAAACGAAAGAGAAGAAAACATCAGTAGTTATTGGGTATAAAATTTGGCACATTACGTAGCTGAAGATTTATAAAGGCTTATTAATTGCAGATGACGTACTGGAAGGCAGTCACTACAGCCATGCTGTAAATATCAAACAGTCACATGAACACCATTATGTAATACTAAGTTATATATGTTTCCCGTTGATATTTCTGTCAGTATTTTTCTTAATCTAAGTACTGTAATCTTAACAACTGAGGTGTATCACAACGTATAAATTCTTTGTATATTACTTAACAGAGAATAAATGAACGTACCCGAAGATGGAGAAACTTCTCCGTAACATGTATCAGTGAGAAAAATTGTGTTTGCTCAGGATAGAACCACATTTCCTTATTAGATGTCAGGAAGAAAACGCGGACATGAAAAGAGCTTCAGCAACAAAATGATAGATAGCCTCACTTGTTTTAAAGCAAACACCTATCAAGGCATTTCAATCGTTCCTAATGCACTACTAGCGTCAAATGCAACCACCAGAAGAGAGACAATAACTTCTTAGTGAAGAATAAGTTACATTACTGGCAATTAAAATTGCTACACCACGAAGATGACGTTCTACAGACGCGAAATTTAACCGACAGGAAGAAGTTGCTGCGATATGCAAATTATTAGCTTTTCAGAGCATTCACACAAGGTTGGCGCCGGTGGCGACACCTACAACGTGCTGACACGAGGAAAGTTTCCAACCGATTTCTCATACACAAACAGCAGTTGACCGACGTTGCCTGGTGAAACGTTGTTGTGATGCCTCGTGTAAGGAGGAGAAATGCGTTCCATCACGTTTCCGACTGTCATAAAGGTCGGATTGTAGCCTATCGCGATTGCGGTTTATCGTATCGCGACACTGCTGCTTGCATTCGTAGAGATCTAATGACTGTTAGCAGAATATGGAACCGGTGGGTTCAGGGGGGTAATACGGAACGCCGTGCTGGATCCCAACGGCCTCGTATCACTAGCAGTCGAGATGACAGGGATCTTACCCGCATGGCTGTAACGGATCGTGCAGCCACGTCTCGATCCTTGAGTCAACAGGTGGGGACGTTTGCAAGAGAACAACCATCTGCACGAACAGTACAACGACGTTTGCAGCAGCATAGGCTATCAGCTCGGAGACCATGGGTGCGGTAACCCCTGACGCTGCATCACAGACAGGAGCGCCTGCGATGGTGTACTCAACGACGAACCTGGGTGCACGAATGGCAAAACGTCATTTTTTCGGATGAATCCAGGTTCTGTTTACAGCATCATGATGATCCATCCGTGTTTGGCGACATCGCGGTGAACGCATATTGGAAGCATGTATTCGTCATCGCCATACCGGCGTATCACCCGGCGTGACGGGATGGGGTGCCACTGGTTACACGTCTCGGTCACCTCTTGTTCGCATTGACTGCACCTTGAAGAGTGGACGATACATTTCAGATGTATTACGACCCGTGGCTCAACCCTTCCTTCGATCCCAGCGAAACGCTATATTTCAGCAGGATAATGCACGACCGCATGTTGCAAGTCATGTACGGGCCTTTCTGGATACAGAAAATGTTCGACTGCTACTCTGATCGGCACATGTTCCAGATCTCTCACCAATTGAAAACGTCTGGTCAATGATGGCCGAGAAACTGGTTCGTCACAATACACCAGTCACTACTCTTGATGAACTGTGGTATCGTGTTGAAGCTGCATGGACAACTGTACCTCTACACGCCACCCAAGCTCTGTTTGACTCAATGCTCAGGCGTTTCAAGGCCGTTATTACGACCAGAGGTGGTTGTTCTGGGTACTGATTTCTCAGGATCTATGCATCCAAATTGCATGAAAATGTAATCACATGTCAGTTCTAGTATAATATATTTGTCCAATGAATACCCGTTTATCATCTGTATTTCTTCTTGATGTAGCAATATTAATGGCCAGTAGTATAGATTTGTCTGGTGGACGGAAAAGTCAATAGTTTAATTACAAGTTTCTGTTGTAAATAAATTTGATTTTTGAAGTATTCATGTATTCTCTTCACAGATAAATCACCAGAATCTAACCGAGATCGACCTGTCTTCTTCATATAAACTGATAAGGGAGATAGACATTATAGGCCTGGCTAGCAAGACACCCCTGGACACTCTCTCTATCATGGTAATCATGCCATCGCTGGTCAAGTCCCAACTGAAAGAGCCAGCAGTACAGGATTTCATCAGGTGAGTCTATTTCTGCGGTTAAGTTATGTATTTCGGTAAACAGCTTTTAATTACTGACCGTTAGTTTGCATTAAATGTAATATCTTACGTGACTGCTACGGTCGCAGGTTCGAATCCTGCCTAGGGCATGGAAGTGTGTGACGTCCTTAGGTTAGTTAGGTTTAAGTAGTTCTAAGTTCTAGGGGACTGATGACCCCAGATGTTTAGTCCCATTGTGCTAAAAGCCACTTGAATCATTTTTGTAATATCTTGCGCTCGCGATATCGATTCGGTGGAGATGGCAGAGATACTATTACGTCAAAGAATTTCCGACTGTCTCGTGAAGGGCGGGCAGAACGAGCGCAAAATCAACGCCGTTGATGCTCCGGACGCAGTAGCGGTTGCCTCAGGGTTGCAACTGTCTCTGCATTGTTTCTGTGCAAAGTCGTTGCTAAGCCCCATCCAGATGCGTGGCATACTGTGTCTTAGCTTTCGTTTCAGGGTCTTCTACCGACGTTTGTTTAGTCATTATTTCTGACGTTTCGCCAGCATGCGTGGCTGGACTTCTCAAAGACAAACTCTCCATTGCTGGTGGCAACTTGAGTTGAGCCCGCGAGGACCTGCCCAAAATTTGCCAGAATATTGCCGCAAATATCAGAAATCATACCTCACACTCTATTTTTCAAAGCCACTTTCAAAATAGTCCCCTCTCGTTTGTACACAACCAGCGATTTTTTCATTGTGGCAATTAATGAGTCATGTTCAAAATTAGTTGGGACTCTGTTTTAATCTCTTCTATAGAGTGAAAACGCGTACCTGTTGAATTCAGTTTCATTAGGACTAACATTTTATTACGTTCCTTTAATTATATGGTAGTATATCTTTTTTATGGATAATTCCATGGATGTCAGAAATGAAATCATTAGCACTGACTTTACACTGGTGCCAACTTGTAGTATTGGCGCTGTTTACAGCCACATGGACGATGGTGTCTTCTACTGCTATTTATGTTCTTTCCCTTTTCTTTCAATATCATAACCGTGCACCACGAATTCTTTGGCACTTAAGACAATGAACGGGAATCTAGTATCAAATGGTTCAAATGGCTCTGAGCACTATGGGACTCAACATCTTAGGTCATAAGTCACCTAGAACTTAGAACTACTTAAACCTAACTAACCTAAGGACATCACACACACCCATGCCCGAGGCAGGATTCGAACCTGCGACCGTAGCAGTCCCGCGGTTCCGGACTGCAGCGCCAGAACCGCTAGACCACCGCGGCCGGCGATCTAGTATCATCTCCAATTGTTGTTTGTAGTCCAAAGCACATCTCAACTCAACGATATTATTGTTTGACGAACATCGTTGTAATTCGGCTCATGTTCAATTTATCAGCTGCATTACTGGCCATTAAAATTGCTACACCACGAAGATGATGTGCAACAGACGCGAAATTTAACCGACAGGAAGAAGATGCTGTGATATGCAAATGATTAGCTTTTCAGAGCATTCACACAAGGTTGGCGCCGGTGGCGACACCTACAACGTGCTGACGCGAGGAAAGTCTCCAACCGATTTCTCATACACGAATAGCAGTTGTCCGGCGTTGCCTGGTGAAACGTTGTTGTGATGCCTCGTGTAAGGAGGAGAAATGCGTACCGTCACGTTTCCGACTTTGATAAAGGTCGGATTGTAGCCTATCGCGATTGCGGTTTATCGTATCGCGACATTTCTGCTCGCGTTGGTAGAGATCCAATGACTGTTAGGAGAATATGGAATCGGTGGGTTCAGGAGGGTAATACGGATCGCCGTGCTGGATCCCAACGGCCTCGGATCACTAGCAGTCGAGATGACAGACATCTTATCCGCATGGTTGTAACGGATCGTGCAGCCACGTCTCGATCCCTGAGTCAACAGATGGCGACGTTTGCAAGACAACAACCATCTGCACGAACAGTTCGACGACGTTTGCAGCAGCATGGACTATCAGCTCGGAGACCGTGGCTGCGGTTACCCCTAACGCTGCATCACAGACAGGAGCGCCTGCGATGGTGTACTCAACGACCAACCTGGGTGCACGAATGGCAAAACGTCATTTCTCGGATGAATCCAGGTTGTATTTACAGCATCCTGATGGTCGCATCCGTGTTTGGCGACATCGCGGTGAACCCACATTGGAAGGGTGTATTCGTCATCGCCATACTCGCTTATCACCCGGCGTGATGGTATGGGGTGGCATTGGTTACACGTCTAGGTCACCTCTTGTTCGCACTGACGGCACTTTGAACAGTGGACGTTACATTTCTGATGTGCTACGACCGGTGGCTGTAGCCTTCGTTCGATCCCTGTGAAACCCTACATTACAGCAGGATAATGCACGACCGCATGTTGCAGCACATTCTCCAGATCCCTAACCACTTGGAAACGTCTGGTCAATGGTGGCCGAGCAACTGGCTCGTCACAATACGCCAGTCACTACTCTTGATGAACTGTGGTATCGTGTTGAAGCTGCATGGGCAGCTGTACCTGTACATGCCATCCAAGTTCTGTTTGATTTGATACCCAGGCGTACCAAGACCGTTATTACGGCCAGAGGTGTTTGTTCTGGGTACTGATTTCTCAGGATCTATCCACCCAAACTGCGTGAAAATGTAATCACATGTCAGTTCTAGTGTAATATATTTGTCCAACGAATACCCGTTTATCATCTGTATTTCCTCTTGGTGTAGCAATTTCAATGGCCAGTAGTGTAGTCCCCTCGCGTTTGTATACAACCAGCGAATTTCCCATTGTTGCAATCAATGAGTCATGTTCAAAATTAATTGGGACTTTAGTCTCTTATATAGTGAGAAAACGCGTACCTGTTAAATTCAATTTCATTAGAACTAACATTTTATTACGTTCCTTTAATTACATGGTAGTAAATCTTCCCTGTGACTGGCCATATGGAAGAAATTTTTTATGGATAATTCCAAGTATGTCAGAAATGAAATCATTAGCATTGGCTTTACACTGCTGCGAATTTGGAGAATTGGCGCTGTTTAGGGCCACATGGACGATGTTGTCTCCTGCTGCGATGATTGCTCTTTTTTTTTCTTGTCGAAATCATAACCGTGCACCACCGATTCTTCGGCACCTAAGACAATGAACGGGAAACTGGTATCATCTCGAATTGTTGTTTGCAGTCCAAAGCACGTCAATGATCTAATTGGTTGACGAACATCATTGTAATTCGGCTCATGTTCAATTTATCTACTAGAATACGCCAGCACGTCCTTTATGATATTACACTCCTGGAATTGGAAAAAAGAACACATTGACACCGGTGTGTCAGACCCACCATACTTGCTCCGGACACTGCGAGAGGGCTGTACAAGCAATGATCACACGCACGGCACAGCGGACACACCAGGAACCGCGGTGTTGGCCGTCGAATGGCGCTAGCTGCGCAGCATTTGTGCACCGCCACCGCCCGTGTCAGCCAGTTTGCCGTGGCATACGGAGCTCCATCGCAGTCTTTAACACTGGTAGCATGCCGCGACAGCGTGGACGTGAACCGTATGTGCAGTTGACGGACTTTGAGCGAGGGCGTATAGTGGGCATGCTGGAGGCCGGGTGGACGTACCGCCGAATTGCTCAACACGTGGGGCGTGAGGTCTCCACAGTACATCGATGTTGTCGCCAGTGGTCGGCGGAAGGTGCACGTGCCCGTCGACCTGGGACCGGACCGCAGCGACGCACGGATGCACGCCAAGACCGTAGGATCCTACGCAGTGCCGTAAGGGACCGCACCGCCACTTTCCAGCAAATTAGGGACACTGTTGCTCCTGGGGTACCGGCGAGGACCATTCGCAACCGTCTCCATGAAGCTGGGCTACGGTCCCGCACACCGTTAGGCCGTCTTCCGCTCACGCCCCAACATCGTGCAGCCCGCCTCCAGTGGTGTCGCGACAGGCGTGAATGGAGGGACGAATGGAGACGTTTCGTCTTCAGCGATGAGAGTCGCTTCTGCCTTGGTGCCAATGATGGTCGTATGCGTGTTTGGCGCCGTGCAGGTGAGCGCCACAATCAGGACTGCATACGACCGAGGCACACAGGGCCAACACCCGGCATCATGGTGTGGGGAGCGATCTCCTACACTGGCCGTACACCACTGGTGATCGTCGAGGGGACACTGAATAGTGCACGGTACATCCAAACCGTCATCGAACCCATCGTTCTACCATTCCTAGACCGGCAAGGGAACTTGCTGTTCCAACAGGACAATGCACGTCCGCATGTATCCCGTGCCACCCAACGTGCTCTAGAAGGTGTAAGTCAACTACCCTGGCCAGCAAGATCTCCGGATCTGTCCCCCATTGAGCATGTTTGGGACAGGATGAAGCGTCGTCTCACGCGGTCTGCACGTCCAGCACGACTGCTGGTCCAACTGAGGCGCCAGGTGGAAATGGCATGGCAAGCCGTTCCACAGGACTACATCCAGCATCTCTACGATCGTCTCCATGGGAGAATAGCAGCCTGCATTGCTGCGAAAGGTGGATATACACTGTACTAGTGCCGACATTGTGCATGCTCTGTTGCCTGTGTCTATGTGCCTGTGGTTCTGTCAGTGTGATCATGTGATGTATCTGACCCCAGGAATGTGTCAATAAAGTTTCCCCTTCCTGGGACAATGAATTCAAGGTGTTCTTATTTCAATTTCCAGGAGTGTATATCGATGTCACAGATAACATGTATTGTCAGCCTTGCCGCAGTGGTAACACTGGTTCCCGTCAGGTGACCGAAGTTAACTGTTGCCAGGCTGGGCTATCACTCGGATGGATGACCATACAGTCTGGAGAGCGCTGTTGGAAAGCGGGGTGCACTCAACCCTTGTGAGGCAAACTGAGGAGCTACTTGACTGGGAAGTAGCAGCTCTGGTCTCGGAAACTGACATACGGCTGGGAGAGCGCTGTGCTGACCACATGCCCCTCCATATCCACATCCAGCGACGCCTTTTGACTGAGGATGACACGGCGGCCGGTCGGTACCGTTGGGACTTCATGTTCTGTTCGGGTGGAGTTTAGTTTCAGTTTCTGTCAGTGGGAATCACTTCATGCACTTTCGTGAGCGTTCCAGAGCTGTGCATGATGAAGGTCAACCTGAGTATTGGTCATCATCCACACACTCCATCCAGTCAATGTTAAACCGCCTAGACCACTCAAGTGTTTTGGCTTGGCTCAAATCCTGCTCAGTTAAAGCCAGGCTTACTATGCAGTGAGTTTCAGCTGAAGTTTCTTGGAGGTTAAAACAAAACTTAATGCAGATCGTATATTTCTTCAAAGCAGCCAGTTCGAAATTCTGAGACACAGTAGAACACGGTGCACAGAAAATAAGCAAAAACGTTCACACTAACATGCTTAACATATAACATATAACAAGATAGCAATATCGACTAACCAGCGGAACAGCCAACTTCCAGTTCTCTATCGAACGAGGCCATTGAGAGACTTAAACAACATAGATCAAAGCTTCATAATCTGCGTAGGCTGCCTAAGATCCGTAAAGAAGGTGTGTATCCGTGACTATTGGGAGTAATGATGAGACAGCTACCTATAATGTAGCTAAGTACTTGGTTCCTTTAGTCATTCACACCGTAGGAAGTGTCCATGTCATATCATATCTGTAGCTATGGGTTTTTTGCAACCAGCATCGCCATCAAAAACCACTCGCGACATATTCATATTCTGTCGTTCACTGTGTGTTAACTATTAGCCCAGCAGATAAATGTTATGGGATCATTTTGTAGGAAAATTAATGTAGTTAAATTTTGTACTGGGAAACATTTTCGGTGGAGGCCACAGCTTTGGACTTATCCAAGAAAATCTTGTTAGAAGGTTACTTTTGTACGTTTTTCTTCAATAATTCCAAAGCTAATTTCCAGTGTAAACGTATCGCAATACACAATTTAGTTACATTAAATTTCAAACATAAAGGTCCTGTTCATTTTTACTGTGGCTCTAATAGTTATCATGTAGCTAGTGAGGGAATATGAAAATCAAGCGCGTATTTGAAGACGTTGCGGGTTGTATAAAACCTATTGCTAGGGGTAGCTGAGTCATCCTGTGTAATTATTGAGCTCTGTCGTTTCGATAGAGATGTTTGTTACGTTCACGCAGGAGAAACCACACCTCAACTGGCGCTCTGAATCATCCGACAGAATTCCATGGAAAATGACTAGGACCATTTGAAACAGAGTGTGAAACGTAGCAGTGAACATTCCCCAAACTCTCATGGATCTACAACGCAAAACAATCAACTAGGGCTTAGGATGGACCTGGCATACCTGAAGACATTTATCGTCTCTTTTCCTCGTCGAACTTCCATAATCTGTGATAGGGGCGGAGTTACACAGTATTAGTGCGATGGCTCCTGTTAGTTAAATTTTTCTCCGGTGTGGTTTGCCGTATCTGACAGTTACTTCCGAGCGATGAGTGGCTACTTTCGATCAATAGTAATTATGACTTTGTATAATGTTTAAGCTCTATCATTTCAATTGAGACATGTGTTATGTTTACGCAGGAGAAACCAAACCTTTGACTTGATGATCATCGAGCGTCTGTCTTACCAAGGTTACTATGGACTGCACCACAAGGTTGGTTCCCCACCGCTCGTCGGCTTCGTGACGTTGTCTGCATACTCGCCTGTGTATTACGCCTTGGGGAATCCCATGAATCCAGCCTACATCCCAGAAATCTTGGTGGGCTTTTCTGATCACATGAACTTTTGGCAGCGCATGTACAACACGTTCTTTGCACTACGTTTCCACTATATGTGGTTCTACGAACTACTTCCGCTACAAGAAACGATTATGAGGGAACATTTCGGAGCGGAACCACCTTCTGTTTACGAAACGGAGCGCAACTACAGCCTACTCATAGTCAACAACCACTTTACCACGGAGTATCCACGGCCACATCTACCGAGCGTCATAGAAGTCACTGGACTCCACGTATCGACCAAGGTTGAACGATTACCAGAGGTGAGTATCGAAATCATCAAGGCTGCTTATTCACCACAAAAAATACTGTCGCACTGACGTGCTGTTTCAGGTATGTACTTTTGCCCGTATAACTAGAGCTATCATTTAGATCAACACTGGTTCCCCATACCAGCGTCAGCAAAATTATCTGCCACTGGAGCTTCTGGAGACGTCATTTTACAATATAGCCAAGTACACCATTCCTGTCACATATCGCAGTCCTCATCAAAAGATGCGTTTTTCAAAGTATGACTAGAAGTCTAAAATCCAGGTTGTATTGAGAAACGAAGAGAACATAGAAAGAAGAAGTCACAGTATGTTTGGTAGGTGCGAAAGTTTCATGGAGAAGCCTTTACAGCTCCAATGGCAGATGCTACACTAAAGGCGTAATCCATCACCGACCGGCTTACTGAAATTCCAAGTACGTAACTCCCTAGAAAATCTTCCTTCTTGCTACGTATATTTGTTGAAAAGGCCGTGAAGGTAAAATTAGATTTTAACTCAACTCATGCAGAGGCTTACGGACAATAGTTGGTTTCTCGCACCGTTCGCCACTGAAGTAGCAAAGGCGTGAAATAACAGTGACAACAAAGTACCCACTGCCGTCCAAAATCGTGAAATAACAGTGAAATACAAAGTACCCACTGCCGTCCTCGCACAGCAATGATGTAGATTTATCTCAAGAACGCGTTCGTTCTTCCTCAATAAAGTGTTAACAATGACATACGCAGACATTAATATTTGTAGTGAAATTCCTTCACTAAATTTCCTCCACTTTTCGCATATGAATCTTTGCAGTTAATAGATCATACTAATAAGCCCATGAATCTATGTTGTTTCTACATTAGGTATTTTTTTGACATACTTGCAATTAAAGCGTCATTTACAATTGCACACAATGACATTTATTAAATCACTCCATCTTCAGGCCACAAGTGGCCCATCGGGACCATCCGATCGCCATGTCACCCTCAGTTGAGGATGTGGATAGGAGGGGCGTGTCATCAGCACAGCGTTCTCCCTGTCGTTATAATGGTTTTCTTTGACCTGATCCGCTGCTATTCGGTAGAGTAGCTCCTCAATTGGCATCACGAGGCTGAATGCACCTCGAAAAATGGCAACAGCCCATGGAGGCTCGATGGTCACCCATCCAAGTGCCGCCCACGCCCGACAGCGCTTAACTTCGGTGACCTCACGGGAACCGGTGTATCCACTGCGGCAAGGCCGTTGCCTCCAATGACATTTATTAAGAAAGGTTCTTAACGAAAACCAATCTATAGGGACTGTGTCATATTCTACATTTGGGTTGTACAGGGGCTGAGTGAAATTTTGCATGCATCAACACAAATGCAGGCCTGCAGTGTGCGTCTTTGAGCAGACAACCTTGTAGGTGGGGCAATCGCAGCTATAAGTATTCATCTTGGGTATTAATAACCGCTTCAGCTGTATTTAGCCCTTTATCACTGAGTCACTACCGGTTTCGTGGCACTAAAAGCCACATCTTCAGGTGAACGTATGACTGAAACATTAGACCGCGAAAGCTCAGAATCTTTGTATCCAACAAACGTTGTCCGCCGAAACAAAACACCGTTAAAAGACGGTACGTCATAGATTAAAAACTGCCAGATTCCAGTATAGTGGATGGGATTAAAACAAATCGTTCCGTAGTGATCACTTTTCCGATCCATACGGAACTGTATTTGTGTGGGCTTCCTAAATAACATAAGCAATGCGTACTCATTCATCCACTTGTATCGCCATTCGCTAGTTAAAAGCAAGGCTAAACTCAAATCAAAATATGGTGTTTAAAACTCAGTGATGCGCATAAATAATACAAAAATTTCTCTCCCTCGGAAGAGCTAACTTAGTATCCTCTGACGTCTGCAGTTTGTTTTTCAATATCAGTAGCGAAATGTCTTAATATTCTGACAGAGCTGATGTACAGGTATAATGTAAGCTCTGTATGGTTGAATGACTTAAGACTGGCCACTCAGACATGCTTAACACAGAACTATTTCCCGTTCCAAGGAGCTATGTATAAATAGTTCGATGGCTTAGCTACTGAGTCTCCTTTAGTCCACTTTTGGCTGAAATATTGATGGAGACGAAGGGTGACAAAAATTTAATAGTCATGGGTGACTGGAATTCAAGCGTAGGAAAAGGGAGAGAAGGAAACATAGTAGGTGAATATGGATTGGGGCTAAGAAATGAAAGAGGAAGCCGCCTGGTAGAATTTTGCGCAGAGCATAACTTAATCATAGCTAACATTTGGTTTAAGAATCATGAAAGAAGGTTGTACACATGGAAGAACCCTGGAGATACTAAAAGGTATCAGATAGATTATATAATGATAAGACAGAGATTTAGGAACCAGGTTTTAAATTGTAAGACATTTCCAGGGGCAGATGTGGACTCTGACCACAATCTATTGGTCATGAACTGTAGATTAAAACTGAAGAAACTGCAAAAAGGTGGGAATTTAAGGAGATGGGACCTGGATAAACTGACTAAACCAGAGGTTGTACAGAGTTTCAGGGACAGCATAAGGGAACAGTTGACAAGAATGGAGGAAAGAAATACAGTAGAAGAAGAATGGGTAGCTCTGAGGGATGAAGTAGTGAAGGCAGCAGAGGAACAAGTAGGTAAAAAGACGAGGGCTAGTAGAAATCCCTGGGTAACAGAAGATATATTGAATTAAATTGATGAAAGGAGGAAATACAAAAATGCAGTAAATGAAGCAAGCAAAAAGGAATACAAACGTCTCAAAAATTTGATTCACAGGAAGTGCAAATTGGCTAAGCAGTTATGGCTAGAGGACAAATGTAAGGATGTAGAGGCTTATCTCACTAGGGGTAAGATAGATAATGCGTATAGGAAAATTAAAGAGACCTTTGGAGAAAAGAGAACGACTTGTATGAATATCAAGAGCTCAGATGGAAACCCAGTTCTAAGCAAAGAAGGGAAAGCAGAAAGGTGGAAGGAGTATATAGAGGGTCTATACAAGGGCGAGGTACTTGAGGACAATATCGTGGAAGTGGAAGAGGATGTAGATGAAGATGAAATGGGAGACACGATACTGCGTGAAGAGTTTGACAGAGCACTGAAAGACCTGAGTCGAAACAAGGCCCCCGGAGTAGACAACATTCCATTAGAACTACTGACAGCCTTGGGAGAGCCAGTCATGACAAAACTCTACCATCTGGTGAGCAAGATGTATGAGACAGGCGAAATACCCTCACACTTCAAGAAGAATATAATAATTCCAATCCCAAAGAAAGCAGGTGTTGACAGATGTGAAAATTACCGAACTATCAGTTTAATAAGTCACAGCTGCAAAATACTAAGGCGAAATCTTTACAGACGAATGGAAAAACTGATAGAAGCCGACCTCGGGGAAGATCAGTTTGGATTCCGTAGAAATGTTGGGACACGTGAGGCAATACTGAGTCTACGACTTATCTTAGAAGGAAGATTAAGGAAAGGCAAACCTACGTTTCTAGCATTTGTGGACTTAGTGAAAGCTTTTGTCAATGTTGACTGGAATACACTGTTTCAAATTCTGAAGGTGGCATGGGTAAAATACAGGGAGCGAAAGGCTATTTACAATTTGTACAGAAAGCAGATGGCAGTTATAAGAGACGAGGGGTATGAAAGGGAAGCAGTGGTTGGGAAGGGAGTGAGACAGGGTTGTAGCCTCTCCCCGATGTTATTCAATCTGTATATTGAGCAAGCAATAAAGGAAACAAAAGAAAAGTATGGAGTCGGAATTAAAATCCATGGAGAAGAAATAAAAACTTTGAGGTTCGCCGATGACATTGTAATTCTGTCAGAGACAGCGAAGGATTTGGAAGAGCAGTTGAACGGAATGGACAGTGTCTTGCAAGGAGGATATAAGATGAACATCAACAACAGCAAAACGAGGATAATGGAATGTAGTCTAATTAAGTCGGCTGATGCTGAGGGAATTAGATTAGGGAATGAGACACTTAAAGTAGTAAAGGAGTTTTGCTATTTGGGGAGCAAAATAACTGATGATGGTCGAAGTAGAGAGGATATAAAACATTGACTGGCAGTGGCAAGGAAAGCGTTTCTGAAGAAGAGAAATTTGTTAACATAGAGTATAGATTTAAGTGTCAGGAAGTCGTTTCTGAAAGTATTTGTATGGAGTGTAGCCATGCGTGGAAGTGAAACGTGGACGATAAATAGTTTAGACAAGAAGAGAATAGTAGCTTTCGAAATGTGATGCTACAGAAGAATGCTGAAGATTAGGTGGGTAGATCACATAACTAATAATGAGGTATTGAATAGAATTGGGGAGAAGAGGAGCTTGTGGCACAACTTGACTAGAAGAAGGGATCGGTTTGTAGGACATGTTCTGAGACATCGAGGGATCACCAATTTAGTATTGGAGGGCAGCGTGGAGGGTAAAAATCGTAGAGGGAGACCAAGAGATGAATACACTAAGCATATTCAGAGGGATGTAGGCTGCAGTAGTTACTGGGAGATGAAGAAGCTTGCACAGGATAGAGTAGCATGGAGAGCTGCATCAAACCAGTCTCAGGACTGAAGACCACAACAACAACAACATTGATGGACCACTTCGGAAAAATTTAAGTGAAACAGTTTCGAGTGCAAATATTACATACTTATTCAGATACGTAGACGATGAAATGTACGCGTGGACAGTCACCACAAAACAGCTCAACTAATTTTTTCGTAACTGAAACAGTCAATACAAAAATACTTAGTGCAAAACGAAAATTGGTAATAAAAACATAAACGTCCTAGATCCAACCATTGACATCAGTACAGAAACCCATTGTTTCACAATTTATAGAAAACGACATTTACAGACACAGATACCAACACCCAGTTACTCAAAATGTAGCTTACCAATCAGTGGTGCGCGGTCTCACATCTCTCCACATGTTCGTAGAAGATTTCAAAGCAGAGTTTGACGCTATACATTTTTTTTTTTTTTTTTTGCCTCAACCAGTGGTTACAGTCCTTTCCTGATTTTCCACATCTTGCATAGGAAACAAACATTGAAAAATATGCCCTTCGTCTATGCTGCTTCTTCTGCTCCCTTCACTGTCTACAGGAAGTGGTGTACAATATCATACCTAGAATAAGTATCAGAGCGTATAGCAAAAGCGCAGAAATCCAGCAACTATAGCAATTCCTACTACGTGAGGAACATCAAAGCCCAGCGTCTTTTCAATAGTAAAGATAAGGCCCAGTTACTATCCAACAGTGGGGAATACAAAATTACTTGTCCTGATAGTGATAAGTTTTATACTGGTCAGTGAGACAGAGACATAATATCTACACTGCGTGAACATAAATGTAGCTAGATTCCACACTGTCTGAGCGCTTACTGATCGTCAGCCACAGCTACAGCCCATTTCCTTCACTTAGGAAACAAAGGCCAAAAACAAAACCCGCTGGAAGTCCTGGAAATCGAAAAACATCTGGCTCACAATCCCGATTTATTATTAAATGACCAAAAGCAGTGCAATACTTACTCTTCTGAACTTCGCTCAATTCTCTCAGGTTTCCATTATTTCTCACTCTCTTTGATACTTTTCTTCCATTTTCCAGAAATTATTTATTATACTATTATTGCCTATTGTGCCGTATTTGGCACTGTGTCATAGGTTGGAAGCACCTGAACTGTTTTTCTATGTTGGCCATGCTCCCGCTCCACCCTGCTTGTGACCTCTCTGACAAAAGGAAGGATTTATCTACATGAGCGCAGTGCAGAAAGAGCGGGAAGGGGGTGGGGGAGGGGGTAGGACACCGATGGCGGGTTGGAATGAATACTGAGAGTAAACCGAAAGTTGTCGCTGACTGTGGAGGAATGCTTGACTGTGCCTAAGCAAAAGTTACTGTGGTCTGTCATTGTGTGCGTTTGGCATGAATGCAGTATGCACTTACGGAATGTAAGCAAGCGTGATGCATAGAAATTGTGTGTCGCCACTGTATCAGACATCAGTTCCTCAGACATTCAGTTCCTTGAGGTACTTTCTACTGATAGCTGTGCCTCTATTTCATGATTTGCCATTCTTATGTCATTTCATTTACAAAACCGTTTCTCTATATTTCACATGCGACGGGAGCTATAGAGATAAAACAGTTTGTAAACACACTTTAAAACAGAAGTATTTGCCTGATTTAAACTACTCATTGGTATATGTGCCTTCCGTGTATGATATTGGGTACAGATATTTCAGTACGAGGTGCAAGGTATATGAGTTCTCATTTCTTGGTTCATGACAATCTTGTGAGGAGTGCATGCAACAGCTAAACCTTGTAGTATTTATTTCTAACACTGGCCTATTTCAAGTACACTACGAGATTTTGTACTCTATCTGTAATATGAAGGAACTCGAAGATGGATGATATAAATACTGGATATAATGACACAACGCTTCAAATCCAAACAAGCTACTCAAAAAGGGAAGGAATCATTTCAAATATTACTTTTGTGTTGACTAGTGGATGATATACCAAGCCTTTTCGAATGTTTATTTGTAAGTAAAGCATAAAGTGCTCGGTACAACGTATTGTTATTATTGTTGTGATTTTCCTGAGAGTACACAGTGGTGGAAACCTGCTGGTCACATAACCTAGAGGTCTATTGATTGAAACCACACTCTGCTACCACTAGTCCAGAATTTTTCAGAGCCACTGGCAAAGAAAGTATGCAAACAATTGATTGTGCTACATTTACATTCCCACATGTATTAACATCCCCACAGTTTTAACAAATTTACGACCTGTACTCTATTCAATAAGTTCTCCTAAACTTTATATAGGATCCAAACAATTGGCAAATTAATGGAGCTGAGCCATGACAATTATTCTGTACAGGAATTCAGAAGTATGAAAACTCTCAAGATTGGTCAAGTAAGTTGTACACAGCTCTTCAGACCTTACTTAACTCGCAAATAAACAATGTAAATGGCTTGGTACAGCATCCTCTAGTGTACATAAAAGTAATATTTTGAGTGAGTCCTTCCCGTTTTGAGCAGCTTGTTTGGATTTGAAGCGTTGTGTCATTATATCCACTATTTATATCATCAACTTTCGAGTTCCTTCATATTAAAGATAGAGTACAATATTTCATAGTGTACCTGAAACAAACCTTGTTAGAAACAAGCACTAAAAGGTTTTTCTGTTGCATGCACCCTGCACAAGGGTGTAATGAACTATGAAATGAGAAAGCATACACTGTGCACCTTTTAATGAAATGTCTATATCCAATCTCACACACAGAAGGCAGATATACCACTGAGTAGTTTAAATCAGGCAAATACTTCTGTTTTAAAGTGTGTTTACGAAATTTTTGTATCTCTGGAACTTCTGTAGCGTACTAAATATATACAAACGGTTTTGTGATCAAGTAAATGATTAACTAATGACACAGCTATCAGCACACAGTACCTCAAGGAACTGAATGTTTCAATCAGTGGCGACACACAATTTCTACGCATTCGGCTTGTTTACATTCGATAAGTGCACAGTACATTCATGCCAAGCATAAACATTGACAGTCCACGGTGCGGCCAGCCAGAGTGGCCGAGCGGTTCTAGGCGCTTCAGTCTGGAACCGTGCGACCGCTACGGTCGCAGGTTCGAATCCTCCCTCGGGCATGGATGTGTGTGATGTCCTTAGGTTAGTTGGGTTTAAGTAGTTCTAAGTTCTAGAGGACTGATGACCTCAGATGTTAAGTCCCATACTGCTCAGAGCCATTTAAACCATCCTCCGTGCGGGAGACCAGCCACTTCTGCTTAGCACAGTCAAGTAAACACACCGTCGATCCATGTCGCGTTTTCCTTCACAGTCAGCTTACTCGCAGTATTCATTCTAACTCGCCATCATTGTCACCCCATTTCCACCCTGCACTCGTGCAGATGAACCCTTCTCTCAGTCAGACAGAAGCACAATCGATAGGGAGCATGGCCAACGTAGAATAATAGTTCAGATGTTGGCAGCGTAGTCAATAGTTCTGGACACGGCACACCATGTACTCCATATATTCTGTTGTCAGAATTGTCAGTTTCAGCTTTTAGTGTGTTTCGTACCACTTTCCATGTGTAGCACCTCTTCAGACTTTTCTTTAGTAGTGTTGTTGATTACTAATTTATTGTACTGGTATTGGTAACTTAACGTAAAATGTTATATAGGCACTTCGTTTCGTGTGTTAGTGTGAATGCTTTTCCTGGTTTGCTCCCTTTTATATTTATTTACTTTACAGCTTTTTTCGTTTGTAACTGCTCATGATGATCTGGTCTTAATCCAGTAGAACATACACAGTATTGTGTTTTTCATTTATTGTTCTTCTGTTCTACCAAGAGGAGACGAAAGGATCAGTTGAGATGAAATTTTATTTGATGTGTGTATACAGTATACTAGGAAACAAACGTAAATTGTATATGTTTTGGAGAACTCAGAGTGCGAAAAGAAGTACACACAGCTGCTACTTCTTGGCAGCAGCAAAGGCTTCAACCCTTCTGGCACTGAGTTGACCTTAGCTTGTTTGAGCCTCTGATTCAGACCCTCCACTCGGCTCTGTACCAGGGGTCCGCAGTCGGACTATGCTACAAATGCTGTGGACTATGCTACAAATGGTCAGCTCTGCTTTCATCTTGCAAGAAAGACTGGCAGCCCATACCACTTCTGTTAGCCGCTCGAAACCAGGGAGAATTTCTTCTGATCCAAAGTGACACACATCATTGGTACCGACGTGTGCAACCACCTGCAGTTGGCTGCACCCTATGCTCTCCATGTCATCCTGGAGGATCCTTTACACATCTGGAACGACTCCACCCGGTATGGACACGGAGTGCTCATTGGTTTTCTTACCCTTCTTGTCAGCCAAGTCCCTAAGAGGCCCCATAACGCGCTTAAAGTTGGAGCTCCCAACTACCAACAATCCCATCCACTGCGATTGCCCGGATCTTGCAGGCTGATTGGTTTCCTCTGAAACAGGACAGGCGTCAGCATCTGGCTCAGCGACAGTGTCAGCCACAGCACCTGGAACTTGTTTGTCAGACAACTGCGGAGGCCCGCCTGGGAAGTCTTTCGCCACCTGTTTCACCTCGGGGGCGACCTCCCGCTTGACCACAGGTGAGGGGGCAGCCCCAGTGCGAGCAGTAACTGGGTTGGCCACCGGTGAGGACCGATCGGAGGACTCTGACGGGCTAGACGTCCGTTGGATCCCTACGGCTGGCCCACAACAGTGGTGCCCATCCACTGCAGCCTCAAGCTGTGTAACAGAAGCCATCACAGCCTGAAGCTGAGAGCGAAGTGTCGCCAACTCGGATTGCATCCGTACACAACAATCGCAGTCCCTTTCCATACTAAAGACCGTGGAAAACTAAACTATGCGGATAAAAGGACTATCGGCAGGTGCTGGGCAACTCTACTGCAGTCCCTGACAAAAACGCACGAACTACCGAAGCACTCAGGTGAGACTAAATAATTTTTCTCTGATTAGAAACGTGTAATATGTCACAAAATCGGTTTACTTTCCGACTCAAATTAAAACGCGAGAACTGTGGCTATTAGATGTTAAATTTACACTCAAGAAAGCGTCTGTCTCGGTCGGCTGCTACTGAGTGATAATGGCCACACGACGGAAATCAGCATATTAACTACGCACTGTGCAAGCCGGTGGTAGCTCCAGCACGATGTGGCTGTGTTTACATGGTTCGGAATGGGTCCTCTGGCCCAAAGGAACCGATCATTGACTGTAAATGTTTGTGTTCGACTACTTGGAGACCAATTTCACCCATACGTGTTCATATTTCCTAACACCTATGTAATGTCAACGGGCCACTATAGTTCACCATTAGTTCTAAGAATACTCTGGGTAATTTGAGTGAATGATTTGACCGCCCAGATCGCCAGACAAGAATCTAATTGAAAATTTATGGAACATAAGCGTGAGGTCAGTTCGTAAGAAAAATCCTGCACTTTCTCAGTTGTACACCACGGCTCTAGAGGCAGCGTGGCTCGATATTTCTGCAGGGGACTTGCAAGTACTTGTTGAGTCGATGTCACATCGGGTTTCTGCCCTGCGCTGGGCAAAAGGCGGTCTGACACAAGATTAGGAGGTACCCCATGATTTTTGCGCAACGGCCATGCCGCAGTGGATACACCGGTTCCCGTGAGATCACCGAAGTTAAGCGCTGTCGGGCGTTGTCGGCAGTTGGATGGGTCACCATCCAGGCCGCCATGCCCTGTTGCCATTTTTCGGGGTGCACTCAGCCTCGTGATGCCAATTGAGGAGCTACTCGACCGATTAGTAGCGGCTTCGGTCAAGAATACCATCATGACCATTGGGAGAGCAGTGTGCTGACCCCACGCCCCTCCTATCCGCATCCACCCCTG
The DNA here is from genome assembly GCF_021461395.2 of Schistocerca americana. NCBI lineage: Eukaryota > Metazoa > Arthropoda > Insecta > Orthoptera > Acrididae > Schistocerca > Schistocerca americana. The sequence continues at coordinate 12,285,730 of NC_060120.1, read as the reverse complement.
AGGATGACACGGCGGTCGGATGGTCCCGGTAGGCCACTCGTGGCCTGAAGGCGGAGTACCTCATGACTTTCGTCACCTCAGCGTGTCTGTCCTATTGGGCGGTAGTCGCCAGGTTTGCTGAGGCTCATCATGGTGTTGAGTACAGCTCCCTTGAAATCATAGTTTCCCTCTTCCCATGACGGTAATGGAATCCAGACCACACTAAACACGAATATTGTGGAACGATAAACCAAAACATTCCTGCCGTTGCCGAGTTTCGAGCTGCTGCCAGAAGACATTTATCGCTCTTACGCTTGCCATAACACACAATTATCTCCCACTGAAATGCTAGAGGGTGAATGTTGATAGCTACATGAGTTATAGCACAAATGTCAGATATGAAGTAGAATCAAAAAAAAAAAAAATTTTGTTGCAAGCAGTTGTTGCAAGCAGTTGCCCGTTTTATACCAAATTAATCTTCTATATTGTAGAACATACAGAAATTCATAGACGGAGCCGAACACGGCGTCATCTACGTCAGTCTTGGATCCAACGTCCGGAGCAACGCACTGCCCCAGGAGAAGTTCCAGGCTTTTCTGGAGGCGTTCAGACAGCTGCCGCAACGCGTCCTCTGGAAGTGGGAGAACGACACACTGACTTCACAGCCGCAGAACGTGATGGTCAGCAAGTGGATGCCGCAACAATCCGTGCTGGGTGAGATTTCATCCTGCTAGATACATCAAAATTTAAAGATAGTTACCAGTCGAAGAGGGTTAGTGTTTTACATTCCTTTGGCGAAAAGGTCATTACACATGGAATACAACATTGGACAGAATAAGGATGGGAAGTTAATGGATTGTGTCCTTCTGTAGGGAGTCATTCCCGTTTTCAAGTGAACTGTGTTTGCAAAATCAGCGAACTCCTTTATCTCGATGTCCGAACGGGATCTGAAACTCACGTCTCTCAAATGCCAATTCACTGGTTGAAGACCGCTCTAGTTCACACGGCCTTCTTCCTTTTCTAGCTAGAAGTATTGATAAAGAAACAGCTGTCGATCTGTCTAGCGGAAATCTTTTCGAAGAAACCATCCCGAAACTAGTCTTGAAAAATTTAGGTAACACTTTCATGACACAGCCCTCCTATTCGGTTCTAGGATAGTCTTGATTTTGCTGACTCATCTATACTGAATCGTTAACTGTCGTTTGTATGACAGCTGCAGATAAACGATTGTTAAAGCTGTACGAGTTTATCACATAGATAATAGAAGACACAGATTAAACACTTCTTAAACGAAAATATATTTTAGGATAAGTAACTTCATTTTATAAAAATGAAGACCTCATTTGTAAATGTCAGTGGAAATCGCACTTGGTCTACTGTATTAAGATCCTGATAAAACTTGTAACATTTATTTCTCAATGTTTTCAATACGTCTGGGGAGCTCAAAAATAGTCCCTTCCGATAGAACAAAGGTGATTTCCCTCCTTTCCACAGGAGGGAAAATGTTCCACCCAGCGTAACACTGTAGTGCAGTAAACACATATGTGCCTACACAATCAGAGTTAAGCGAGGTATGGATTACGATGGAATATTTTCGGGAAGGACTATGATGGCAAGCCGTTGTTATGCATTGCGAAAGATACTGCATTACGAGGGCGCAGCAAAATCTTCCCGTACGATTATGTGCTTACATCCTTTTCACATCGAAGTGAAGCTAATTCAACGAAAACGCAGGTCTATATCTAAATGTATGATTGGGTTCGAAATTTAGTCGGCTCTAAAACAGTTTAAAATGTATCATTTATCCTCGTATAGTAGTTGAAGTTCTTTGTATGCACGTGGAGTTCCACACCATGTCACAGTCCAGCATGGCGTTCTTTGCCCACAGCTCATCCAAACGTCCGCCTCTTCATTACGCAAGGAGGTCTTCAGAGCATGAACGAGGCGACGTACCACGCTGTTCCCCTTGTGGTCATACCTTTCTTCGCCGACCAGCCGTTCAACGCCGCCAAGATTTCGCAGGCGGAGATTGGAGTCAGGCTGGACTACCCTGACCTCACTAAGGACAACCTGCTGGCCGCCGTACGAACCGTTTTGGAGGAATCAAAGTAAGTTACTCACGGCTCCAAGGCAATATACTGTCACATACGTTATTTCAACGATGTGACACACGTTTCATCACATCTGAACTCGTGAATAATAATGCTTAAGGTTCTAGGCGCTACAGTCTGGAGCCGAGCGAACGCTACAGACACAGGTTCTAACACTCCCTCGGGCATGGATGTGTGTGATGTCCTTAGGTTTAAGCCGTCGGCACACGGACCGTGCTGTCGAACGTTAACGTTGAGCGTGCCAAGTTCAACGTGCTGCTGAACGCTCAGGAACGATGCAGCTTGTGCATACGGTACGTGGGCCCGAACGTGGTATACGCGATCGCAACGCACTCCAGCGGCACTTGAGGGATGTTTCCAGTTCGTAAATCACACTATTTATTCAACGGGCGCGCGTAAAATTCTCACGTTAGCTCTATTAAAACGCACATTTCCTTCATCGTCCACGAAAAGGAAAGTACCATGTCCAATCAGTAAGGACAGAGACATATAAAAGTTTCATTACAAACAGTGCGGTACAGATTTGGAATACTTCTCCGCATGAGATAAACATTATTCATCATTCCCACATTTCAGTAAAACCCCAAGGTCAGTGTTACTTAATCACTGTTCCTACCCAGTAGCAGAATCTTTGCAACATGTGAATTACAAAGCGTAAAAGAAAAAGGAGCAAAATATCTTTATACAAGTAGCGCAAGCTCTCCTGTAGATTAAGCCAATCTAACAAAGTCACCCCTCAAAAAAAGGTGAACTTATATTAACATAACATCAAATATTATGGTATAAACTTATATTAAACTAATAATAAAGAGTCAGAACCTAATAAAAACGCGAATGTTAGGAAATAAAATTTGAGTGTCAAGACGCGAACCTCTGCCTCAACTTTCAAATCAATACAAGACAATGACGCTAATCATTACGCTAAAACAACAACACACACGTTACGAGTAATCAATGTGTGTTACCCGTTGCAGTAAACCTTATCGTAGATATGTTACTAATTGAAATTTAATTATAACAAATTGTACCAAGAACAATGCGTTTTCGGTGGATCTTCCGTGTGTCGCTGCCTTCAAATAGCCTACTCTTATAATACGTAAGTTACAATAATTCTCTTGCCACGAATATGATGTTTCTCGTTACTTTATTGGAACGAATGACACAGTTAACAACGAGTTTGCCAGTGATTCTGAATTTGCTGGTGCTCAGAAACGGCACATATACATATAAGCTTGAAATGAATGCCAATATGGCGCCTCACAACTCTGTACTGAAGGGAGACGGCGTGCGTGTGACGTAGGTGGCATTGTGCCATCTCATTGGATAACGCTCAGACGCACGCTCAGAATATCTGGCATGCCAGATATTGCTCTGCACGTTCGGTAAGACTCTTGAACGTGCTATTCCACGCTATGAAATCAGAAACTCGGCTCGCTCAACGTTCGGATGCACGGTCCGTGTGCCGACGGCTTTAACTAGCTCTAAGTATAAGGGACTGATGGCCTCAGATGTTCAGTCCCATAGTGCGCAGAGCCTTTTGAACCATTTGTAAGTGCTACTCGTCGATGAGCAGACTGGCGCAGAAGAGTAAGTCATTGCGGACCGCATCGAACCAGTCTGGAAATTCTCGGTGGAAAACTACTGCACTGGTCAATGATCGTATGTTCTTCTATTTTCCAACTACTGTTTGGCGTAGTTAGCAATTTAGGATCATGTTGTTTTTGTGCGGGTATTTTCTTTAAATCAGCCATTGTGTATTATCTCCACAGATACAAAGATAATATGAAGACGCTGTCGGCTGTGTTCCGCGAGCACAAGGCGGACTCTCTGGAGCGTGCCGTGTGGTGGATCGAGTACGTGATCCGCCATAAGGGAGCCCCTCACCTGCGGAGCGCAGCCCTCGACCTGCACTGGTGGCAGCTGCTGCTGCTGGACGTGGTCGCTTTCGTTCTGGCGGTCGCCGCTCTCACACTCTACGTCGTCTACTTCGTCACGCGGCGGGTAGTTTCCTTCTTCAAAGGCAGCAAACCGAACCAGAAACAGAAGAAACACTGATGTTCTCAAGACAACGTTTAAAGAGTCACTGAAGATTAGCCAACCTTACCACATTTCTGACCATTTCAAGACGTTTGGAGAGTGGAATCGTTACATGCGTCATATGATAGGCATGTTGTTGTTGTGGTCTTCAGTCCTGAGACTGGGTTGATGCAGCTCTCCTGTGCAAGCTTCATCTCCCACTACCTACTGCAACCTACATCCTTCTAAATCTGCTTAGCGTATTCATCTCTTGGTCTCCCTCTACGGTTTTTACCCTCCACGCTGCCCTCCAGTACTAAATTGGTGATCCCTTGATGCCTCAGAAAATGCCCTACCAACCCATCCCTTATTCTAGTCAATTTGTGCCACAAACTTCTTTTCTCTCCAATTCTATTCAATATCTCCTCTTTAGTTATGTGATCTACCCATCTAATCTTCAGCATTCCTCTGTAGCACCACATTTCGAAAGCTTCTATTCTCTTCTTGTCTAAACTATTTATCGTCCACGTTTCACTTCCATACATCGCTACAATCCATACAAATACTTTCAGAAGCGACTTCCTGACATTTAAATCTATACTCGATGTTAACAAATTTCTCTTCTTCAGAAACGCTTTCCTTGCCATTGCCAATCTACGTTTTATATCCTCTTTTCTTCGACCATCATCAGTTATTTTGCTCCCCAAATAGCAAAACTCATTTACTACTTTAAGCGTCTTATTTCCTTATCTAATTCCCGCAGCATCACCCGATTTAATTCGACTACATTCCTTTATCCTCGTTTTGCTTTTGTTGATGTTCATCTTATATCCTCCTTTCAACACACTGTTCATTCCGTTCAGCTATTTCAGGTCCTTTGCTGTCGCTGACAGGCATAGGCCTACTGATAAAGGACTATGAAATTTATGTAGCATTAAATTAAGACAGCGGTGGTGCAAAAATCAGACGCCAGTCGCAACTGGTAAAACAGTCTAGTCTTCAGTGTTTTTAGTAGCTCTCAAATCTGTACAATGTTGTAATATTCTTCACTTACTTCTATTTATTTATTTTTCTCTGGTAGAGTGTAAGTTGCTTCACTAGTCATCCAGTTCAAATAACAAAGGAAGTTGCTAAAAAGATCTCTGGTACAATTAACAGTTACTTTGTTACCAAACTGTACACGTTTTATAAACACACAACCTGTAAGACGCTGCATTAGAAGAAATTTCAGATCTTCACACAGTTAAGGTTCTGTTACAGCAATAATACAATACTTCTGAAAAATGATTGAATTACTTATACAACAGGAAGCTTTTTTTATAAAATAAATAAATTGAATACAGCCATTTTGTCAGATCTTTGCCTTACTTTCAGGTACCTATATGGAAAGAGATATATACACTTCTTGTCTATAGAATGGTACAATTTCTCTTTTTGTCTCTAACGAGACCTATATTCACCTTTATGAAGTAGTTTTTTTCTAATCTATGTGATCAGTTCATAGGGAAAACAAAATATTTTATAAAATGAAGTTTTCACTCTACACCGGAGTGTGCGCTGATATGAAACTTCCTGGCAAGGTAGGAGACGAGGTACTAGCGGAATTACAGCTGTGAGGACGGGGTGTGAGTCGTCCTAGGGTAGCTCATTTGGTAGAGCACTTGCCCGTGAAAGGCAAAGATCTCGAGTTCGAGTCTCGGTCCGGCACACAGTTTTAATCTGCCAGGAAGTTTCAAAAAAAGTTATATTTCAGTCCCTCAGTGAACTATTGTCATACTCGTGTAAACTGAATTTCTTTATTCTCTCGTGAAGACAGACATTTTGATTTGAGGGATGATATTACCTCTCAATAGACCTTTCATAAAAATTAATCGTTACAGCGCTTCCACCCTGTACAAATATGTCTGACAATGTCCCGCACGTTATCGCGCTTTGGCGGCAAGGGGGCAGGCACCTGATGCTCGATTCTTACATGAGCTAGGAAAATGGGGTAAGGTTTTTGGTTTAGCCTGAACCAGAGGGCGTTTACACATCGAATCGAACACCTTTACTATAGCAGTGTTACAGTATATTAAGCAAGATTCGAGAGGCGAACTGGAGCTGGCGCCCAAACAAACTGTGCTAATAGATTAATTTCTTTTACAAAAGACCTCAACTGGGCTGAAATCAATGCTCAGCTAATGGCTCCATTTGTATGTTCACTGTTCGGATTTTATGTGCAAATGCGTGCAAAAAAACTCATTTTTGTGGAAGGTTTATGAAGTGCGCCGCTTCTGTACTTTGAAGTCATACGGTTCGGTTTTTCGCCGGCTCTCTGCTTTGTTATTGCTCGCGTAACAACTAATATATGAGATAAAATATGTTGCTACGAAAAGAGCCCTGAATTAATGTTTAGGGATGCTGTACTGAGACCTTCTTTGGATCATTAATTTTCAACAAAACAGAATATATTATGTTCTTATTACTCTGGATATGGCTTTCTATTGAAGGAACATTGTCTTGTTACTCTAACTCGCTATAAAGTTCAACATATCTTCCTTACTTTACAGTTATTGAAAAGGTGCATGAAAGGGAAGCAGTGGTAGGGAAGGGAGTGAGACAGGGTTGTAGACTACCTCCGATGTTATTCAATCTGTATATTGAGCAAGCAGTAAAGGAAACAAAAGAAAAATTTGTGGTAGGAATTAAAATTTATGGAGAAGAAAAGAAAACTTTGTAGTTTGCCGATGACATTGTAATTCTGATAGGGATAGCAAACGACTTGGAAGACAAGTTGAAGGGAATGGACAACGTCTTAAAAGGACGTTATAAGATGAACATCAACAAGGGTAAACCGAGGGTAATGGAATGTAGTCGAATTAAATCAGGTGATGATGAGGGAATTGGATTAGGAAATGAGACACTTAAAATAGTAAAATGTTTTGCTATTTAGGGAGCAAAATAACTGATGATGGTTGAAGTAGAGAGGATTTAAAATGTAGACTGGCAATGTCGAGGAAAGCTTTTCTGAAGAAGAGACATTTCTTAACATCGAGTATAGATTTAAGTGTCAGGAAGTCCTTTCTGAAAGTATTTGTATGGAAGTGAAACATGGACGATAAATGGTTTAAGCAAGAAGAGAATAGAAGCTTTCTAAATATTGTGTTACAGAAGCATGCTGAAGATTAGATGGGTAGATCACGCAACTAATGAGGAGGTGCTGAATAGAAATAGGGAGAAGAGGAATTTGTGGCTCAACTTGACTAGAAGAAGGGACCCGTTGGTAGGACGCGATCTGAAGCATCGATGTATCACCAATTTAGTATTGGCGGGCAGCGTGGAGGGTATAAATCGCAGAGGGAGACGAATACACTAAGCAGATTCAGTAGGGTGTAGGTTGACGTAGTTATTCGAAGCTTGTCCTGTTACAGAGGTTGCCCCTCAGTCAGCAAGATCTGGGCGGTCGCAGAGGGTGAGCTCCAACGTCAGACGCGTAATGGAGACCCTTAGGGATATGGCTGCAAGGGATGGGAACAAAACCAATGTGCACTCCGGGGGGAGTCATTCCAGATGTGGAAAGGGTCCTTCCGGATACCATGAAGGGTACAGGGTGCACCCATCTGCAGGTGGTCGCTCATGTCGGCACCAATGATGTGTGTCGCTATGGATCGGAGGAAATCCTCTCTGGCTTCCGGCGGCTATCTGATTTGGTGAAGACTGCCAGTCTCGGTAGCGGGATGAAAGCAGAGCTCACCGTCTGCAGCATCGTCGACAGGACTGACTGCGGACCTTTGGTACAGAGCCGAGTGGAGGGTCTGAATCAGAGGCTGAAACAGTTCTGCGACCGTGTGGGCTGCAGATTCCTCGACTTGCGCCATAGGGTGGTGGGGTTTCGGGTTCCGCTGGATAGGTCAGGAGTCCACTACACGCAACAAGCGGCTACACGGGTAGCAGGGGTTGTGTGGCGTGGGCTGGGCGGTTTTTTAGGTTAGATGGCCTTGGGCAAGTACAGAAAGGGCAACAGCCTCAACGGGTGCGGGGCAAAGTCAGGACATGCGGGGACCAAGCAGCAATCGGTATTGTAATTGTCAACTGTCGAAGCTGCGTTGGTAAAGTACCAGAACTTCAAGCGCTGATAGAAAGCACCGAAGCTGAAATCGTTATAGGTACGGAAAGCTGGCTGAAGCCAGAGATAAATTCCGCCGAAATTCTTACAAAGGCACAGACGGTGTTTAGATAGATTGCATGGAACTGGTGGTGGCGTGTTTGTCGCTGTTAGTAGTAGTTTATCCTGTAGTGAAGTAGAAGTGGATAGTTCCTGTGAATTATTATGGGTGGAGGTTATACTCAACAACCGAGCTAGGTTAATAATTGGCTCCCTTTACCGACCTCCCGACTCAGTAGCATTAGTGGCAGAACAACTGAGAGAAAATCTGGAATACATTTCACATAAATTTCCTCAGCAAGTTACAGTCTTAGATGGAGATTTCAAGTTACCAGATATAGACTGGGATACTCAGATGTTTAGGACGGTGGTAGGAACAAAGCATCGAGTGACATTATGCTGAGTGCACTATCCGAAAATGACCTCGAGTAATTAAACAGACAACCGACTCGTGGAGATAACATCTTGGATCTACTGATAACAAACAGACCCGAACTTTTCGACTCACTAAGCGCAGAACTGGGAATCAGTGATCATAAGGCCGTTGCAGCATCCCTGAATATGGAAGTAAATAGGAATATAACAAAAGGGAGGAAGGTTTATCTGTTTAGCAAGAGTAATAGAAGACAGATTTCAGACTATCTAACAGATCAAAATGAAAATTTCTGTTCCGACACTGACAATGTTGAGTGTTTATGGAAAAAGTTCAAGGCAATCGTAAAATGCGTTTTAGACAGGTACGTGCCGAGTAAAACTGTGAGAGACGGGGAAAACTCACCGCGTTTCAACAACAAAGTTAGGAAACTACTGCGAAAGCAAACAGAGCTTCACTGCAAATCTAAACGCAGCCAAAACCTCTCAGAGAAACAGAAGCTAAACGATGTCAAAGTTAGCGTAAGGAGGGTTATGCGTGAAGCGTTCAGTGAATTCAAAAGTAAAATTCTATGTACCGACTCGCCAGAAAATCGAAGGAAGTTCTGGTCTTGCGTTAATCAGTAAGTGGATCCAGACACTCCGGGATGATGATGGCATTGAAACAGAGGATGACACGCATAAAGCACAAATACTAAACAACTTTTTCCAAAGCTGTTTCACAGACGAAGACCGCACTGCAGTTCCTTCTATAAATCCTCGCAGAAACGAAAAAATGGCTGACATCGAAATAAGTGTCCAAGGAATAGAAAAGCAACTGAAATCACTCAACTGACGGGATACCAATTCGATTCTACACAGAGTACGCAAAAGAACTTGCCCCCCTTCTAACAGCCATGTACCGCAAGTCTCTAGAGGAGCGGAAGGTTCCAAATGATTGGAAAAGAGCACAGGTAGTCCCAGTCTTCAAGAAGTGTCGTCTAGCAGATGCGCAAAACTATAGGCCTATATTCTGACATCGATCTGATGTAGAATTTTAGAACATGTTTTTTGCTCGTGTGTCATGTCATTTGTGGAAACCCAGAATCTACTCTGTAGGGATCAACATGGATTCCGGAAACAGCGATCGTGTGAGACCCAACTCGCTTTATTTGTTCATAAGACAGAAAATATTAGATACAGGCTCCCAGGTAGATGCTATTTTCCTTCACTTCCGGAAGGAATTCGATACAGTTCCACACTGTCGCCTGATAAACAAAGTAAGAGCCTACGGAATATCAGACCAGCTGTGTGGCTGGATTGTAGAGTTTTTAGCCAACAGAACACAGCATGTTGTTATCAATGGAGAGACGTCTACAGACGTTAAAGTAACCTCTGGCGTGTCACAGGGGAGTGTTATGGGACCATTGCGTTTCACAATATATATAAATGACCTAGTAGATAGTGTCGGAAGTTCCATGCGGCTTTTCGCGAATGACGCTGTAGTATACAGTGAAGTTGCAGCATTAGAAAATTGCAGCGAAATGCAGGAAGATCTGCAGCGGATAGGCACTTGGTGCAGGGAGTGGCAACTGACCCTTATCATAGACAAATGGAATGTATTGCGAATACATAGAAAGAAGGATCCTTTTTTGTATGATTATATGATAGCGGAACAAACACTGGTAGCAGTTACTTCTGTAAAATATCTAGTAGTATGCGTACGGGACGAATTGAAGTGGAATGATCATATAAAATTAATTGCTGGTAAGGCGGGTGCCAGGTTGAGATTCATTGGGAGAGTCCTTAGAAAATGTAGTCCATCAAGAAAGGATGTGGCTTACAAAACACTCGTTCGACCTATATTTGAGTATTGCTCATCAGTGTGGGATCCGTACCAGGTCGGATTGACAGAGAAGACAGAGAAGATCCAAAGAAGAGAGGCGCGTTTCGTCACAGGGTTATTTGATAAGCGTAATAGTGTTACGGAGATGTTTAGCAAACTCTAGTGGCAGACTCTGCAAAAGAGGAGCTCTGCATCGCGGTGTAGCTTGCTGTCCAGGTTTCGAGAGGGTACGTTTCTGGATGAGGTATACAATATATTGCTCCCCACTACTTATACCTCCCGAGGAGATCACGAATGTAAAATTAGAGAGATTCGAGCGCGCACGGAGTCTTTCCGGCAGTCGTTCTTCCCGCGAACCATACTCGACTGGAACAGGAAAGGGAGGTAATGACAGTGGCACGTAAAGTGCCCTCCGCCACACACCGTTGGCTCGCTTGCGGAGTATAAATGTAGATGTAAAAAGCCTTTTCTGCGCGATAGCAATTGAGATGTTACCGAAGACAGTGCCGCCAAAGCAGAGTTGCTAAACGCAGCCTTACGAAATGCCTTTACAAAAGAAGTCGAACTAAATGTTCCAGAGTTCGAATCGAGAACAGTTGCCAACATGAGTAACATGTCCGAAAGAACAGATACCATCTTATATATATATATGTATATATAGTTAAGGCTCACCGGCCACTTGATCATCTTCTTCTTCTGTGTGAATGCACAAACAGTGCCCGAACTCTTACGGGAATCGGCAACGCGCCGCGAGTAATGAGTATAATGGGCGGGGCACTACGAATGTAGTGCGGGACAATACGTTGAGAATGTGGGTGTCGCAGTAGGCGTGCCAGAGATAAATCCCTGCAGTCGCGCTGTCCTCTGTGTCCTCGGTGGCTCAGATGGATAGAGCGTCTGCCATGTAAGCAGGAGATCCCGGGCTCGAGTCCCGGTCGGAGCACACATTTTCATCTGTTGCCGTTGTCGTATGTCAACGCCTGTAAGCAGCTGAGGGTGTTCATTTCATTGTAATTTCATTCTAACTAGCTGCATGGTCACCGATGGTGTCTGCCCTTTCCGACATGTCCGAAAGAACAGATACCATCTTAGTATATATATCCTTACCTTATCGGCCGAGCTAATTTTCAACATTCGGCTGTAGCATCACATCTCAAATGCTTCGATTCTCTTCTATTCCGGTTTTCCTATAGCCTATGTTGCACTACCATACAATGCTCTACTCCAGAGGTATATTCTCAGAAATTTCTTCCTCAAATTAAGACATATGTTCGTTGCTAGAAGATCTCTCTTGGACAGGAATTCATTTTTTTTTTTTTTTTTTTTTTTTTTCCAGTGCCAATCTTCTTCGATGTCTTCTTGCTCCGTCCGTCATTGGTTATCTTGCTGCCTAGGTAGCAGTATTCTTTAACTTCATCTACTTCGTGACCACCATGTGTTACGTTTCTCTCTGTTCACGTTTTTGCAACTTAGTTTCGTCTTCTGCGATTTACTCAATCCGTATTCATTAGTCATTAGATTGTTCATTCTATTCAGCAGATCATGTAATTCTCCTTCACTTTCTCTCAGGATAGCAATGTCATCAGCGAATCGCATCGTTGATATCTATCATCTTCATTTTTAATTCCACTCCTGAACCTTTCTTTTATTTCCATCATTGCTTCTTCGATGCACAGATTGAACAGTAGGGGGGAAATACTTCATCCCTGTCTTACTTCCTTTTTTATCCGAACGCTGCGTTCTTGGTCGTCCATTCTTAGTATTCCCCCTTGGCTCTTAAGCAAGTTGTATATTACCCGTGGCCGGCCGGTGTGGCCAGGCGGTTCTAGGCGCTTCAGTCTGCAACCGCGTGACCACTACGGTCGCAGGTTCGAATTCTGCCTCGGGCATGGATGTGTGTGATGTCCTTAGGTTAGTTAGGTTTAAGTAGTTCTAAGTTCTAGGGGACTGATGACCACAGATGTTAAGTCCCATAGTGCTCAGAGACATTATATCACCCGTCTCTCCCTACAGTTTACCCTATTTTTCTAAGAATTTTCAACATCTTGTACCATTTTACATTGTCAGCGCTTTTACAGGTCAACAAATCCTTTTGACGTGTCTATATATTTCTTCCGTCTTGCTTTCATTATCAGCCACAACTTCAGAATTACCTCTCTAGTGCCTTTTCCGATTATAAAGCCACACTGATCGTTATTAGCACATTCTCAATTTTCTTTTTCTTTTCGCTTTTTCTGTGTGTTATTCTAGTCATCAAGTTGGATGAATGAGCTCTTGAGCTGATTGCGTGATAATTCTCGCACTTGTCAGCTCGTGTAGTCTTCGGAATTGTGCAGATGATATTTTTCCGAAAGTGAGATGGTATGTCGCCAGACTCATATATTCTACAAATAAACGTGAATAGTCGTTTCGTTGCCACTTTCCCCAATGATTTTAAAAATTCTGAAGGAATGTTATCTATTAATTGTGCCTTATTCGATATTTAGTCCCCCAAAGCACCCTTAAATTCTGATTCTAATACCCTGGATCCACTGTCTCTTCTAAATCGACCCCTGTTTCTTCCTCTATAACATCATACAAATCTTCCTCCTCATAGAGACCTTAAATGTACTCTTTCCACCTGTCGGCTCTTTCCTCTGCATTTAACAGAGGAATCCCGTTGCACTGTTAATGTTACCGCCCTTGCTTTGACTTTCCCATATGCCATGTCAGTCTTTCCGACAATCATGTCTTATTAGATTTTTTCACATTTTTCATGTAGGCATTTCGTCTCAGCTGCCGAGGACTTCCTATTTATTTTACTTGAAGTATTTCTTCTGTAACCAGTGGTTTCTTCTTATTTACCTTCTTTGTACCCATGTTTTTCTTTCCAGCTTCTGTGATTACCCTTTTTAGAGATGTGTATTCCTCTCCAACTGTACTGCCAACTGAGCTATACCTTATTGCTGTATCTATAGCCTTAGAGAACATCAAGTTTGTCTCGTCATCCCTTAGTACCTCTGTATCCAACTTCTTTGCGTATTGGTAATTCCTGAGTAATTTCTTGAACTTCAGCCTTCTCTACATCATTATTACGTTTTGACCTGAGCCTGTACCTACTCCTGTTTGCGCCTTACTGTCCAGTATCTGATTTCGGAATCTCTGTCTGACCATGATGTAATCTAACTGATATTTTACCGTATGGCTTGGTCTATTACGTTTTGACCTGAGTCTGTACCTACTCCTGTTTACGCCTTACTGTCCAGTATCTGATTTCGGAATCTCTGTCTGACCATGATGTAATCTAACTGATATTTTACCGTATCGCTTGGTCTATTACGTTTTGACCTGAGTCTGTACCTACTCCTGTTTACGCCTTACTGTCCAGTATCTGATTTCGGAATCTCTGTCTGACCATGATGTAATGTAACTGATATTTTACCGTATCGCTTGGTCTTTTACGTTTTGACCTAAGTCTGTACCTACTCCTGTTTACGCCTTACTGTCCAGTTTCTGATTTCGGAATCACTGTCTCACCATGAAGTAATCTAATTGAAATTTTACCGTATCGCTTGGTCTTTCCCAAGTATATCTCCTTCTCTTCTGACTCTCAGTATTCGCTATCACTAGCTGGAATTTATTACAGAAGACAATTAGTCTTTCTCTTCTAGCGTTCCTTGTGCCAAGATCATATTTTTCTGTAATCTGTTATTCTACTCCTTCTCCTACAACTGCATTCCAGGCCCCCATAACTATTAGATATCCTCACATACTTTGTCTCTTATCGTCAGCTTGCGACGTCGCATGTATATCTGAACCATCGTTGTCCTATTTGTTTTGTCGCCGATTCTGACAAGAACAACCCTATCATTCAACTGTAACATTCTCTATGCCCTACCTTCCTATTCTTAACGAATCCTATTCCCGTTATATCCGTTTCTGCTGCTGTTGGTATTACCCTGATCAGAAATCCTTGCCTTCTTTCTGTTTCACTTCACTGACCCCTACTACATCCAGATTGACCCTTTGCATTTCCTTTTCCAGATTTTCCCTACGACATTCAAGCTCCTGACATTCAACGTCCCGACTCGTAGAACGTTATCCTTTCGTTGGCTATTCAATCTTCTTCTCAGGGTCACCTTCCCTTTGGCAGTCACCTTCCGGAAATGCGAATGTGGGACTATTCCGGGCTCTTTTGCCAATGGAGAGATCATCACCACACTTTTTCAAATACAGGCCACCTGTCCTGTCGATACACGTTATGTCCCTCTAATTCAGTAGTTTCCGTTTCCTTCTGCATCCTCATGCCACTGCTTATTGTCAAGTCTTCCGCTTTTAGGGGCAGTTTCCCACCCCAGGACAAAGGAGCTCTCTCAACCTCTGTCCGCTCCTACTCGCCCTCTTTGACAAGGCCATGACTTCTTACGTCGGAAGTCTTCGGCCGGGAACGCTGATTATTAATCAGAATTTAAGGGTGGAGCGTTTCGAACTCGGGCCCAAGGGCGTTTTGATTGTAATAGGAAATCGCTACCCCTAGACCATGAAATATCCAGGCGTACATTATCAGTTTTATTCCTTTACCCCAGGAAAGATAAGTAATACTGATATTAATGCCAGTCTGATGCAGGTATGTAGTGCCTGTTCCTTCTGACGTGTCCAAAAGAACAGGCACGACAATGCATGTCTATGTCAAAAAGTTGACGGTCACCAAAGGTCAATTCTCTCAGTGCGGATACACACCAAGCCCGAATTCTTGTGGGAATAACCTAACCTAACCTAACCAAGGCTAGGAATTGAGGTCATCTGTCAAAAGGTGGGTTGAAGAATAGACCGATAGAAACAGTCCACAAGAAGGCTATGAGAAGTGATCTACAAAATATTGATGTCGGCCCGTTGCTGAACGTCATAGCATTTTATGAACTGAAACATAGTGAGACAGCTGAACAGAATTATCTCCATGCGCCAACCTACACCGATTCAGAACTCGCGTATTTCTCCGATGACGGCAAGGAAAGCAGGACGCTGTAGTATTTGTACACTTTCAAAAAGCGCTTCGCTCGGTCCCTCGCAGACGCCTATTAACGATACTAAGACTACATCTGCTTTCCAATGAAATTTGTGTCTGTGCTGAGGATATGTCGATAAGGAGCACGCAGCATGGTATATTGCATGGGGAGTCCTTACAAGATGTGAAAATAACTTCAATGAGTAAGTGTTTTTGTAACATTACTGTTCATGTCGCCTGTTAAAGACATGGAAAACAATATTAATAGTAACCACCGACTTTCTACGCATTACATAGATGTTTCTAATGAAGTTATTCCGGAAAAAGGCTGTCCAATTATTCAGTCAGATCTTGGTAGCCTTTCAGTGTTGTGCAAAGATTGATCACTTTCTTTAAATGTCCATAAATGTAAAGCTACTCCTTCCACAAAATGAAAAAAACCTTCGTAACCTATTACTTCAATATTGACAAGTGACACCTGGAATTAGATAACTCATACCGGAATGTGATAATTTGTGTTGATGTGAAATTGAAAGATGACGAAGCCTCAGTCGTAGATAATGCATATGCCGGCTTCGGTTGTTTACTATGATACTAGGAAAATGCAGTTAGTTTGCAGTGAGGACTACTTACAAATATTCGTGTGATCTGTTGTAGAATATAACTCAAGTGTGCGGAATCTATACCAGATAATGATGTCAGGGCACGCAGAGCGTATACAGAGTAGCACGAAGGGTCACAGATATATTCGACCTGTCTCTGAGATGCTGAAACCCGAACTGGATGTCGCTGGAATACCGACGGCAACTATCTAGCAAAAACGTACTCAAACAATTTCAAAAACCAGTATAGACCGTATAACGTATTGCTCCAATAGGAACCACGAAGTACAGTCTGAAGTCATTTTCAAAATCTTTCTTCTTGCGCATCTTACGCGAATAGGATACAACTGAACCGTAATGCGTATACATGGTGGTCCAGTGATCGTGACCGGGCCAAATTTCTCATGAAAAAAGCGTCAAACGAAAAAAGTACAAAGAATGTAACTTGTCTAGCTTGAAGGGGGAAACCAGATGGCGCTATGGTTGGCCTGCTAGATGGCGCTGCCATAGATCAAACGGATATCAACTGCCTTTTTTAAAAATAGGAACCCCCATTTCTATTACATATTCGTGTAGTACGTAAAGAAATATGAATGTTTTAGTTGGACAACTTTTTTCGCTTTGTGGTAGATGGCGCTGTAATACTCAGACATATGGCTCACAATTTTAGACGAACAGTTGGTAACAGGTAGGTTTTTTAAATTAAAATATAGAACGTAGGTACGTTTGAACATTTTATTTCGGTTGTTCAAATGTGATAAATGTACCGTTGTGAACTTATCATTTCTGAGAACGCATGCTGTTACAGTGTGATTACCTGTAAATACCACATTAATGCAATAAATGCATAAAATGATGTCCGTCAACCTCAATGCATTTGGCAATACGTGTAACGACATTCCTCTCAACAGCGAGTAGTTCGCCTTCCTTAATGTTCGCACATGCACTGACAATGTGCTGACGCATGTTGTTAGCGGTGGATCACGATGGCAAAATATCCTTCAACTTTCCCCAGAGAAAGAACTCCGGGGACGTCAGATCCGGTGAACGTGCGGGCCATGGTATTGGTGCTTCGACGACCAATCCACTTGTCATGAAATATGCTATTCAATACCGCTTCAACCGCACGTGAGCTATGTGCAGGACATCCATCATGTTGGAAGTACATCGCCATTCTGTCATGCAGTGAAACATCTTCTAGTAACATTGGTAGAACATTACGTAGGAAATCAGCATACATTGCACCAGTTAGATTGCCATCGATAAAATGGGGGCCAATTATCCTTCCTCCCATAATGTATCCTTCCTCCCATAATGCCGCACCATACACTAACCCGCCAAGGACGCTGATGTTCCACTTGTCGCAGCCGTCGTGGATTTTCCGTTGCCCGATAGTGCGTATGCCGGTTTACGTTACCGCTGTTGGTGAATGACACTTCGTCGGTAAATCGAACGTGTGCAAAAATCTGTCATCGTCCCGTAATTTCTCTTGTGCCCAGTGGCAGAGCTGTACACGAGGTTCAAAGTCGTCGCCATGCAATACCTGGTGCATAGAAATATGGTACGGGTGCAATCGATGTTGATGTATTATTCACAACACCGGCGTTTTTGAGATTCCCGGTCCTCGCGCAATTTGTCTGCTTCTGGGGTGCGGATCAGCCGCGACAGCAGCTAAAATACCTACTTGGGGATCATCATTTTTTGCAGGTCGTGGTGGACTTTCACATGTGGCTGAACACGTAACTATCCGGCGAACGGTCGGGACACTTGGATCATGTCGTCCAATAGCCACACATCAACACGATGTCGACCTTTTTCCGCAATTGGTAAACGGACCTTTTTAACACGGGCAATGTATTACGAAGCAAATACCGTCCCCACTGGCGGAATGTTACGTGATACCACGTACTTAACCGTTTGTGACTATTACAGCGCCATGTATCACAAAGCGAAAAAGTGGTTCAACTAAAACATTCATATTTCTTTTCGTACTATACGAATATGTAATAAAAATGGGGGTTCCTATTTAAAAAACGCAGTTCATGTCCGTTTGACCTATGGCAGCACCATCTAGCGGGCCAACCATAGTCCCATCTGGTTTCCCCCTTCAAGCTAGACGAGATTCGTTCTTTGTAGTTTTTTCGTTTGATGCTTATTTCGTGAGATATTTGGCTCGGTCGCTATCAATTGACCACCCTGTGTAATGGAAGCACTCGCTGCCTTTCATTTCACATTAGTTTGCAGAGTACGGGTGTGGATGAAATTATACAATGAAGAGATGTTACCATCTAGAAACAACCAGCAAGTTACGTATTACGCAGTTCGGAGGTGTAATCACAGAGGTGACAGGCGCTGATGCATGGTCATCCATGATAACTGTTCATTCGGGAACAGATACTACCGTCATATATAGTTAAAATATCGCTTCCCGGCCATTGACCTTCTTGTGCGAACGCACAAGCTATGCCCGAACTCGTACGGGACTTGGTAAATTAATCTGCCACGAGTAATGAGTATGATGGGCAAACATCTATTAGGCGCACTACGAATATAGTGATGTGGACATGTTGGGAATGTGGATCTCACGGGGAGCGTGCAAGGGAAGAGTCCCTGCAGATGCACTATTCTCTCTGCCTGCGGTGGCTCAGATGGATAGAGCGTCTGCCATTTAAGCGGGAGATCCCGGGTTCGAGTCCCGGTCGGGGCACACATTTTCAACATGTCCCCAATGAAGTACATCAACGCCTGTTTGCAACTAGAGTGTCCATTTAATTATCATTTCATTTCTAGCAAAGCTGCATGGTCATTCACGGTAACTGTTCTTTCGGGAACAGATACTACCGTCACATAATGTTGCAATGTTTACTAACACTGCTGTACTCTCTGGCCGACTTTGGATTTTCATCTTAATTTTAAGTACTCAAGAAAGCACATGCCTGTGATTACGTAGAAACAATCTAACGGGCAATGTAGTGTTGGACTATGTACTGCAAGTAGACACGATCATTTTCAGGCTTGCTGAGTACGTAAGTACTTCAAATGTCTGTCTGTTTTTGAAAAAGAAGTCGTTTTATCTGAACTATTATTTTTTTTGTAACCATACAAGCTTCCCAGAACTCTAATTGGCACTGTAAATTACCCCAAATTATCCGTTGTAGGTATCTGAGGAGGAAAACAAATGTCATGTCGCGTTCGAAGGAATCTGCAGAGTCAGGATGACTCGCGCAGTCCTATCAGTTAAGTGTTAGCTGTCGCGGATTAAGATGAAGAGGGAAGCCGTTAAGTAATCGTAGATAACATGTTCCAATAAAATACTCCGCTCCTCTGTATCACACAGACAATTCCGCTGCCGTAGGTTGTGGATGTACTATTGTGACTTGAGGCTGTCATACAATACGACATGCGTTCACTTTACCGCCGAAGCCTGACTACAATGAACGGTAAGTCACAATTGCTCTCCAGCTTGGGTCTGGTTTGATGTCTTTCATATATGTTCCTAATCATTTCTGCGTAACTACTACACGCAACAGCTAATTTAATATGTTTATTATATTCTAGTCTGTTTCCTCTACTATATTCGCCGTTTACAACTACTTTTAGCGGATATCGTAGCAGAAATCACAGTAACTTGCCCCTTCCTTTAGTAATACTTTATCTCAGACTTTACTCCTTCCTTAATTTGTTTAGTACCTTTTCATTTTACACCCTATTTGGTCACTCGTTTTTTTTTTTTTTTCTCTTTTTACAGAAGCACAACGTTTCAAACACTTCTTCTTGTTCTCCAGATTTGAAATTTTCGTCATTACAATTCCATACCATGTTACTCCAGACGGTCGTTTCGGGTACTTTTTCCTTCTGTCTCTATTTATGGTGCCATCGTTGTGTTATAGTAGCTATAACTCACTAATTCTTCTTCTTCGCGGATGGATCACTTAGGACCACGCGTAATCAACATTTGTTGGCCTTCCTTTTCGCCCAGTATTCCTTCATAAACAACGAATGGGCTAGCTTTCGTTGCGTAGACCATGTATGTCAGTTAGTTTTTCTCTCTTCTTCCTCAAAACCCCGTGTGTTTGTGATTTTTCTGATTTCATTTCTGTCATGTAGATTTGGAGACCCTAATTCTCTTAGGTCTTTTTCCGTCTGTTTGTACCAGTTCGGTCTTGTAGTTTTGTTCTTTAAAAATGTATGGATTTTGTGCGTTAACCTGTTTGAGTCCATTCTTTCTAAGTGCCCCATGAATCGGATTCTTCTCATGCGCATTGTGTCTGTTATTTTGAAGATACTTTTATATATTTCTGCATTGGGTTTTGGATAATGTACCCCATCTTTAGTTCTTAGTCCTAGGATTTTCTCATTATCTTACGTTCTTTCACTTCTAATTCCTCTTTTAGTGTTCTGTGTTGAAGGTTTAGTGTCTCAGATGCGTAGAGAGCTTCGGGTCTAATTACTGTTGTATAGTGTCGTATTTTGCAGTTCCACGAGAGACTCTTTTTGTTGTAAATGTTTTTTGTTAACTGAAACGCCGTCTCCATTTTCTGGACTCTTGATCTGACAGATTTCTTTTCATTACAATTTTCTGCAATCCATTCACCTAAATATTTAAATTCTTTTACTCGAGAGATGTAGTTATTACCAATTTTGAGATCAGAAGGTGCATCTTTGATGTCAGTCATAAATTTTGTTTTTCAAATGAAATTTGTAATCCTATTTTAGCTGCCTGTTCTTGTAATAATTCTAGCTGTTTCTGTGCATCGGTAATGTCTTGTGCGATCAGTGCCATGTCATCATCAAATGCTAAACAGTCTAATTCTACGCCCTTACGTTTTGGTCCCAGTCTGTGTGCTGGTGCACCTGCTTTTCTCCATTCTCTAACAACTTTTTCAACAGCACAATTGAAGAGCACTGGGGACAGTACATCCCCTTGTCGTACTCCTGTGTCTATTTCAAATTCTTTGCTCAAGTCTCCCATAAATTTTACTTTGGATTTGGTCTCCGTGAGTGTTTCTTTTATCATGTTTGTTGTCTTTTGATCTAATCCAAATTCTGCTAACACTTCAAAAAGGGATTCTCGGTCTATACTGCCATATGGTTTTTTAAAGTCGACAAGCGTGATGACATAACTTTTGTTTGAAGTACTATGTAAATATTTCATTGAGTTTTTCAAGTTAAGGATTTGTTCTACGCATGATCGACCTTTTCTGAACCCACCTTGGTATTCGCCTAGTTTTGAATCCAGCTGAGGTTCTGCGCGGTTTAGTAGGGCTTTAGACAGAGTTTTGTATGTTATTGACAATAAAGAGATTTCACGATAGTTGTTGGGGTCTGTTTTACTTCCTTTTTTGTACAAAGCATGTATGATTGCAGTCTTCCTGGAGGAGAGTACTTTGTTAATTTTTGATTGAATACTCTGTAGAAATTTCGGGAATTGTTTTTCTTGAAGTCATTTTCTATGTCTTATGATATTTTGTTTTCTTGTTGTTTACGGACTGTTCGTATTTCTTTTGTGACTGTTTTCCTGGTATCTTTGATATCTTCCAGGGTCTTTTGATTTTTGTTGCACAACCAATTTTGCCACGCCTGTTGTCTGAGATTTATCAGTTGGTCACACTCATCTGTCCACCATGGGTGTTTACGTGTTCTTGTTTGCGGTGCTACAGTTTCAGCTGCATTTAAAAGTACTGCTTGCAGTTGTTGCCAATTTTGTGGTTTTACATTTTGCGTTTCTTTTGTAAATTGTTCATTGCCATTTATCTTTTGTACATCATATTTACGGTGTGGGGATTTCTTAGTGAATTTTCTTTTTTCTGGAATGACATCTAGGAAGAATTTGGTTGGGTAATGGTCGGAATCTAGGTCTAGTCCATTAAGGACTTTAAGTTCCATGATTTCTACTGTATTTACGCAGGAGATCATTACATGATCCAACTGATATTCACCTAGTAATGGATTAGCTGAGATCCAAGTTTTCGTTTTCGAGGCTCTTTTCTTGAAAAATGTTGATTTGAAAAATAGGTCATGGTTTTTGCAGATTTCAATGAGTCGCATGCCATTCCGGTTGGTCTGTGTATGCCCTGACCATTTACCTACCCAATATCGATATTTCTTTTCTTTACCGATTTGTGCATTGAAATCGCCCATAAGGATTTTGACATGGTTATTTGGGATTTTTTGGAGAATATTATCTAATTGGTTCCAGAATTCTTCTACTTGTTCTATTTTGTTTTTGTTAGTGATGTTAGTTGGTGCATGTCCGTTGATTAGGGTGTATATATTATTAGCTGATGTTATTGTCATCGTGGAGAGCCGACCCGAGTAAGATTTGAATGTTGCGACTGAATCAAGTATTGATGTATCTACTATAAATCCAGTTCCAGATTGTGGACAATTTGCCATGGCTCGTTTTCCAGGTTTTCCTTTGCATATCCTGTATCCTTCCGAATCAAAAGGATTTTCATCTGTAAATCGTGATTCCTGAAATGCAATAATTTTGATTTTAGGTTCTCTGGATTTGTCCAGGATGTTTTTTAGTTTTCCCATTTTTAAGAGAGAATTTACATTAAATGTCATTAGACAAATTCTAGATTTTGGTTTGATTTTGTTATTACGGGGTTTTGAGGTACTCCGATTTACCTCCGTGCACACTTCTGTGGTCTCCCCAGAATACGAATAGACCACTTGCGGTTTTTCAGCCGTGGGATTTGGCCCCCTGGGGTAATTTGTCTTTGAAGGTGCTGTATCCATGTTGATTTAATTGGACTGGGTTTGTGACTGAAAATGAGATTTCAGTCCGGTTAAGCTCAGAGTTCCACTTCTGAGTTTTATAGATCAGCCGCTACTAACATGTGGAACAGACGCTGTAGAGTAACCGCCAATAACCTGTGGAACCGTCGTGCCCTTTGTCCAAATAACCTTGGACGATAGCTTTTACAGTATCCCAAAAAGCAAGGTTGCCTCTTCCGCCAGTTCCGCCTTGCCGACGATCTTCATCTCCGCCCTCAATGCCGTTGAGGTCTTCACCGTATCCCTGGCAACGAGGTACTATCACCCAGGCCAGGTGAACCAAGGTTTTTTTATGAGGTGTTACTCCTCCGCCTCCACTTTTTCAACCGGGCTTGGGACCGGCTATGGCGGATATATTATTAGAAAAGTGAAGAAAACCTGTCAGTATTTAGGTGATTCGGTGTTTTACACAGGTTAAGATAATAATTTATAATATATTCATCTTTTCTCATGTCAATCAAGGCGAATTTTGCGATCTGTCCCACTGATAAGCCATAAGGGACAACATCCGGATTTGGTTTACCATTATGGGGCAGTAAAATGAAGAAAACGGAGGTTCTATGCAGACTGCAGTGTATGCAGAGATAATTATACGATTAGTTATGTAAGGTAAATTAGCTTGAAGAGCTACATAAATCTTATCTTTGGATATCAAATTACAGAAAGATCCTGTTCTTTATTATTATATTTATTTTACTATTGTCTCTATTTTGAAATCTCACAGTTAAACAAATCATTATTATTCTGAATTTCCTTTTTTTAAAATGCTTTGAGTGTCTTGTGTCCTTTGTATAAACTTATGTGACTGAAACAGAAGCTGGCTGGAATGAAAATTGACACATTATAAAGGAGAATTGGAACAACGTACGTGTAAGGTTAGTGTAAAATACGGTAAGTTATAAGGAAGATCTGAAAACGGTTGTTGCAGCTTGCGAATCAACATTTTTATAGCAACACGATAAAAAGTTCCTGCTGCTCCCCCTAGGAATGGATGTCAACGATGGCAACAGTTAACTGCCTAACATTAGACGTAGAAATCAACCATAGAATGTAACTTTGACATATTAGCTTCAAAACGATGACAGGGACCGCACAACGATGTCCGCATAATTTTCAACACCTATTATAGTACCAAATCTCAAAGGCTTCGATTCTTTTCATTCCTGATTTCCCCACAATCCATGATTCACTGTGCTCCGAACATACATTCTCAGAAATTTCTTTTTCAAATTAAGGCCAATGTTAAATACCAGGAGAGTTATTTCGGCCAGAAATTGCCTCTTTTCCTGTGCTAATTGCTTTTTGTGTCGTCTTTGGTAACTGCATCGTACGTACTTCCGTTTTCAAGGAAGAAAAAATCCTTCACTTCATTTACTTCGTGGTGCCCAATATTGACGCTAAGTGTATCACTAATTTCATTTACGCTGCTACTTTCATCACTCTTCCATTTACTCTCAGCCTATATTCTGCACTCATTAAACTATTCATTACATTCGACAGACCCTGTGATTATTCTTCACGTCCCTGAGGACAGCGATGCGATCTGTGAATCTTATCACAGATATCCTTTCACCCACAATTTTAATCCCACTCTTGAACATTTGTTTCAGTTCCGTCTCTGCTTCTTCTAAGTATGGACCGAGCAATAGGAGCTAAGTTCTGCATCCTATTTTAGTCCGACAACTTCGTTCTTGGTCCTATTGTTTTATGGCTGTTTCTTGGTTCTTGTACGTATTGTGTGTTACCCGTCTTTATCAATAACTTACTCCTATCTTTCTCACAATTTCGAGCACCTTGCATCATTTTACATTGTGAACGATTTTTCCAGGTCGACGAATCCTATGTTCTTGTCTTGATTTTCCTTCGGTCTTGCTTCTACTGCCTTTACCTTTCCTAAAGCCAAACTAATCGTCATCTAGTAGATTCTCAGTTTCCTTTTCCATTGTTGTGTGTATTATCTATGTCAGGAGATTGGGTGCAAGACCTGTTGACATGATTGTCACGGTTGTTCTCACACTTATTTGCTCCTGCAATCTTCGAAAATGTGTGGATTATATTTTTCCGAAAGTCTACTACTATGTTGCCAGTCTCATAGGTTATACACATCAACTGAAATAGTCGTTTGGCTTGCACTTACCCAAATTTTATTAGAAATGATGGAATGTTTTCTATCCCTTCTGAATTATTTGATCCCAAGTTTTCCGAAGCTCTTTTAAATTCTAATTTCCGGTCTTTTCCAGAACAATATAAAGAAGAATAGAAAGAAAATTTCAAGACATATTAGACAACAAGTAGTTAAGTTTCACGAAGGGCGAAAGAACAATACAACCATTTCAGACAAAGCTCTTAGTAGTGGTAGGCAGAGTGAAGAAAATTCGACACCATACCAGCATTTGTCGACATGGAATCCGCCTCCGGTAATGTGAAATGGAATTCACAGTCCTTGGAAGATTTTTGCTGAAGTACAGAGACAGACTAGTAATTTGCAGCATAATCTACCCAACATTCCAGTAAGATCACCGAAGTTAAGCACTGTCGGGCAGGGCTAGTACTTGGATGGGTGACCATTCGGTCTGCCGAGCGCTGCTGGCAAGCGGGGCGCACTCAGCCCTTGTGAGGCAAACCGAGGAGCTACTTGATTGAGAAGTAGCGACTCCAGTCTCGTAAACTGACATCCGAGCGGAAGAGTGGTTTGCTAACTACATGCAACTCTATGTCCTAAACCAGCGACGCCTGTGGACTGAAGATGACACGACGGCAGTGTTCATTTTGTTTTTCTAACCCAAGAGGAGTAACAAAAACAGAAGTCAAGAAAGGCAAATAAGATTAAAGAAGGTGTAAACATAGTTGCAGCTTATCATTAACGTTGTTCAGCTTCGGCGTCAAAGAAGCAATGAAGGAATTTTAAAAAAATTCCGAAAGAGGAATAATAGTGCAAGGCGAGCGCATACCAACGACGTGTTTCGCTGGTGATGCGGACCTACTCGCCGGAAATAAAGCAGCCACATTAGGGGTATGAGTGAATGCTTTCTCCTGTCAAGGAAACAAAGTTAGACAGGATGGCCTAAGCAAAGAAAACATTCGGTTGCAACAGTGAAGAACTATTTCTTGAAAGAGAGTCCTACCAGTACCAAATGTCGAGGTGGAAACGTGAAATGTGGCGTTTCTTAAATCAGAAGGAGAAACTCGAAGTTTTTGAAATTAGCTACTAGGACAGCGTGTTAAAAATTGAGTGAACTGATAAGGTACGAAATAAAGAAGGTGAGGAAATAAGAACATTCACCGGTATACTTGGGAAGGCAGGGGAACCAGATCTGTCATTGACTATATCATAAGATATCAGGAATTCAGGAAGGCTGTGAGGGACACACGTGTATTCAGGGGATTCTTTGATGACACTGATCACTATTTAATCTGCGGTGAAATTGGTATTGTGAGGCCGAAAGTGCAGGAGGTCACGTCCATGTGTAGGAGGATAAGAGTGGAGAAACTTCAGGATAAGGAAATCAGATACAAATACATAACAGTGATCTCAGAAAGGTACCAGTTAGTTGAATGTAGTCAATTGCAGTCACTGGAAAAGGAATGGACAAGGTACAGGGACACAGTACTACAAGTGGCCAAAGAATGTCTTGGAACAGTAGTGAGTAAAGGTAGGATGAAGCAAACAGCTTGGTGGAATGATACAGTAAAGGCAGCCTGTAAAAGGAAATAGAAGGCATATCAAAAATGGCTACATACTAGAACTCAGGTAGACAGAGAAAGTTATGTTGAAGGAAGAAACAAAGCCAAACAGATAATTACAGCATCCAAGAAGAAATCATGGGAAGACTTTGGAAACAGGTTGGAGACCTTGGGTCAAGCTGCTGGAAAACCATTCTGGAGTGTAATTAGCAGTCTTCGAAAGGGGGGTAAGAAGGAAATGACAAGTATTTTGGACAGGTCAGGAAAACTGCTGATGAATCCTATTGATGCCTTAGGCAGATGGAGGGAATATTTTGAAGAGTTGCTCAATGTAGGTGACAATACGATCAGTAATGTTTCAGATTTCGATGTACAATGGGACAGGAATAATGATGGAAATAGGATCACATTTGAGGAAGTGGAGAAAATGGTCAATAGATTGCAGTGCAATAAAGTGGCTGGGGTGGATGAAATTAAGTCGGAACTCATCAAATACAGTGGAATGTCAGGTCTTAAATGGATACAAAGGATAATTGAAATTGCGTGGGAGTTGGGACAGGTTCCATCAGACTGGACGAAAGCAGTAATCACACCAATCTTTAAACATGGAAACAGAAAAGATTGTAACAACTACAGAGGTATCTCTTTGATCAGCGCTGTGGGTAAAATCTTCTCAGGTATTGTTGAAAGGAAAGTGCGAGTATTAGTTGAGGACAAATTGGATCAAATTCAGTGTGGGTTTAGACCTCTTAGAGGTTGTCAGGACCAGATCTTTAGCATACGGCAAATAATGGAGAAGTGTTACGAGTGGAACAGGGAATTGTATCTGTGTTTTATAGATCTAGAAAAGGCATATGACAGGGTTCCTAGGAGAAAGTCTACGTGATTATGGAATAGGAGGCAAACTTTTGCAAGCAGTTAAAGGTCTTTACATAGATAGTCAGGCAGCAGTTAGAGCTGACGGTAAATTGAGTCCATGGTTCAGAGTAGTTTCAGGGGTAAGACAAGGCTGCAACCTGTCTCCACTGTTGTTCATATTATGTATGGATCATATGTTGAAAACAATAGACTGGCTGGGTGAGATTAAGATAGGTGAACATAAAATAAGCAGTCTCGCACATGCGGATGACTTAGTTGTGATGGCAGATTCTATTGAAAGCTTGCAAAGTAATATGTCAGTGCTAGATCAGAAATGTAAGGACTATGGTATGAAGATTAGCATCTCCAAAACAAAAGTAATGTCAGTGAGAAAGAGATATAAACGGATTGAGTGCCAAATAGGAGGAACAAAGTTAGAACAGGTGGACGGTTTCAAGTACTTAGGATGCGTATTCTCACAGGATGGCAACATAGTGAAAGAACTGGAAGCGAGGTGTAGCAAAGCTAATGCAGTGAGCGCTCAGCTACGATCTACTCTCTTCTGCAAGAAGGAAGTCAGTACCAAGACTAAGTTATCTGTGCACCGTTCAATCTTTCGACCAACTTTGTTGTTGGGAGCGAAAGCTGGGTGGATTCAGGTTACCTTATCAATAACGTTGAGGTTACGAATATGAAAGTAGCTAGGGTGATTGCAGGTACTAGTAGATGGGAACAATGGCAGGAGGGTGTGCACAATGAGGAAATCAAAGAAAAACTGGGAATGAACTCTATAGATGTAACAGTCAGGTCGAACTGGCTTAGATGGTGGGGTCATGTTACACGCATGGGAGAAGCAAGGTTACCCAAGAGACTCATGGGTTCAGCAGTAGAGGGTAGGTGGAGTCGGGGCAGACCAAGGAGAAGGTACCTGGATGCGGTTAAGAATGATTTTGAAGTAATAGGCTTAACATCAGAAGAGGAACCAATGTATGCATTGAATAGGGGTTCATGGAGGAATTTTATAAGGGGGACTATGCTCCAGACTGAACGCTGAAAGGCATAATCAGTCTTAAATGATGATGATGATGAGGAGGAAATAACTCTATGGAAGATCCTTATTAGAAGAAGTGGGCATCTGCCGAGGCACTTTGATATTGTAAATTTGGTGCTGCAAAGCTTAATAGAAGGAAAAATAATAGGGCTAGACGAAAGCTAGAATATGTAATACAGATTGTGGACAGTGTTGTGTGTTGTAGTTACCTACAGATCAATAAGGTGTGGAGGGTTACGAAAGCAAGGAGGTCAGTAGTAAATCTACTGAAAGGCATGAAATAGAGAAAAAAAAATTAATCGCAGGCGAGTTTTCCTCATCAGGTATAAATTACTCGTACAAATGGCGTGACTCCTACCAGGCTCAGCATTTAGATGTGCTTGTCTTATCTTGATAAATAGTGTAATCGTAGAGACTCCGTCATCATGGTAATATAGTGGGGATCCGCAGGTGTATACACTTGAATGTGTGAAGTAAAATATTTTCCTGAAAGCAGTCTTCATTGTTCCATCCGTTACATTACCATCGATTTCAGACAGACAGGTTCCATTCATCTGATAGTGGAACGAAACCAGCGATATTCTTCAGGTGAGATGCTACAAGTATTTAGAAAATAGTTTTTTGTATAACCAAGTTCGTTTACACTTAGTAAACTATGTGATGGGAAATGAAATTTTCTGTAAGAGCAAATTCAACGATTAAGAGTCAATAAAAAATATATGGAAAAAAAGAAAGACAGGGACCAATAACGACTGAATACATACTCTATGAGACTAGTCTCAATCGCAAAGTGGCTTAATCACCAAAAGATGGACGTGGCTACTTCTTCGTAATTGAGTGTAAGACCTTCTGTACCTTACTTTGGACTGACTCTCAGGTGATACTGCCACATCTAAATATTGTTTAACTTTTACCTTCCGGTAGGATAGTATAAGCGTTATGATTAGCGACAATTTCGTTTCGGACCAATATAGTGTATTTGTAACATCATTTATAGCTTTTCTCAATAATGGAAAATAACTGTACTTGCTGCCTGTATCCTTCATGTGTTATTATGATGCGTTATGAGCTTTTGTGAGGTACGTACATAATATTTAATCATTAGATGTGCAAAATATGTAATAAGCGTGGGTTGCATAGTATGTACCAAAAACTACAATAAAAAATTTGAAAATGAATGAACTGTTGTTTCAGCGGTGTTGTTTCGTGTACTTCTCCTACTACTGGTGTCGACAAACATCGCATCAGCCTCGAAGATACTGGTGATCGCTCCAACAGCGTCCATTAGCCACCAAAAGGCGTTCCACGTTGTGACAAAGGCACTACTAGAAAGGGGTCATGAAGTCACCTTATTCACATCGGATCCACGCAAGGTGAGCTTTCCCGAAAGTTTCTTCAGTAACCTTACATTACATATAAAGAGACCCAAAATGAACATCCGGCATGATTTCCGAATGCATAAATTCAAAACGGAATTATTTATTTCGATTAAGCCACGCAAAGCAACTTTTTTCTCAAAGGATGGCAAATATTGAATTTTTTTCTTCACATTCCGAAAGTAGTTCCAAACTATAATCTGAAGTACAGATCGGATGTCATCATATTTATGCTTGTAAGGCAAGATTTTCGTATCGGAGCATACTGTGTATGAATTGTTATAGCGACTGATTTTGATGGCATAATAACATCATTTGCTTACATTGAATTGTTTATAACATTAAGGAATCTTCAGTACGCTCTGCAGATGCTGGTTGCTTGAACAGAGCAATAATGCTACAGACAGTTTAAAACAATCATTTTCTCCAAAACCACTGTTCATTTTCTGAATGACAGTTTCTCAACCGCAGCACGTAAGATACCTTGCAGTTGCCAACCATATTTGCACCTCACACGTTTTTAACATTCCTTACCTCAAAATAAGTCTATGTAGGGGAGACAGTGTTTACTAACGAAGCTCGCTCCCAAGTTTAGGCATTTGGTCACAGAGAGTACATGTGTATTGCCTTTACTCAGACACGAAATTGGAAGCTATGCTCTGAAATGGAAGTATTATCGAATAAATATTCTCGTGTTTCCAACGACGTCAAGTAATTAAAATTACGCAAGCTTTCGTCCAAGCACTCCTTGGCAATTGCCAATTGGTATGACTGCCTGTGGGCTGCTGGTACGCCCCTTATATATACTAGCTGCCGTAAGTGACGTCATTGGTGCCCGCGGAATCATCGTATACTGGCGTATACCGACTCAGCGTTCGATGCACCCGTTTCGTCGGCGCAGATCTCTGGATCGCACGGCGTAACGTGCTGAAGGCCACCGTCTCTATTTAGGTTGTTATTGGTGATTTTTATTTCAATGACTCCTTTAGTCAGTCAATCCCAGAAGCCGTTTGTACGAGCCACGACGGATGCTTCGTCAAATTTTATCCGATGTCCGCGTTCTAAAGCATGCTCAGCTGAAGCTGATTTCTCGGGGTAGCGTGGGCGATAAAACCTCTCATGCTTCTTCCTGTGTTGTTCCACAGTTCGTACTGTTCGATCGACGTAAGACTGGCCACACTCGCAGGGTATCTTTTAGACGGTAGGTGTTCTGACGTCTGCTGCGTCTTCAACTGGTCTCAGTAATGGACGAATTTTCGTCGGAGGGCTGAAGATCGATTTCACCTTGCGTCGTTTCAGCAGGCGGCTTATCTTGACCGAGACGGAGCCACAAAATGGCAAAAAGCAAGTTTTTTTTCCTGCTGCTAATCGGTGATCTTGTTCTGAGTCTTTCTTTAAAACACTTCATTTAGTTGATGGACGTTACAGCCGTTGATCCTGAAGATTTCACGTAGGTGGCTCAGCTCAAGAGTCAGGTTATCACCGTCTGATATCATTATTGCATGATGCACCAACGTTAGTGGAACCGTGGTGGGAGATGATGACTAATGGTGTCCAAGTACAGGTCGGTGGGTTTTGTATAGGTGCTGTGGCCAAGGCGTCCATTTAGTTTACGTCGAGGAAGGAAAATCCATTGTCTTTTCCTACCTCCGTGATAGACTGGATGTTACTGTTAATGTCCTTGAGGTCTCACGTCCTTGGAGCCAAATGACGAACGTGTCGTCAATATGTCGAAAGAAATAACTAGGCTTTACTGGCCCCGTGTCTAAAGCAATATCCTCAAAATTCTTCATGAACAGGTTTGCAACAGGTGGAGCTAAATGGCTACCAATATCAATGCCGTCCCTCTGATCGTAATACTCATCGTTGTACAGAAAGTAAGAAGACGTAATGCACTCCGTCGTCAGGCCACGAGTTGCCCATTGGGACCATCCGACCGCCGTGTCATCCACAGCTGAGGATGTGGATAGGAGGGGCGTGTGGTCAGCACACTGCTCTCCCAGTCGTTATGATTGTTTTCTTTGACCGGAGCCTCTACTATTCGGTCGAGTAGCTCCTCAATTCGCTTCACGAGGCTGAGTGCACCCCTAAAAATGGCAACAGCGCATGGCGGCCCGGATGGTCACCCATCCAAGGTGCGGCCACGCCCGACAGCGCTTAACTTCGGTGATCTGACGGGAACCGGTGCACCCACTACGGCAAGGCCGTTGCCGAGATGACGTAAGACTGTGCCTAAATAGAGCGAGCACTTCACTTACAAAGAACTTGGATACTTGGCCGAAACAGTCTTGGACAGGCACATTCGTAAACAGCACCACAACATCAAAACTGACCATAATGTCTTCCTCACTGTCAAAGATAGTTAATTCGGTTGATATAATCTGCTGAATTTCTGGTATGATTTTCGCAGTGTCCCATACGTGGATCGAGGAGGTTGGTCACTTATTTCACCAATTTGTATGTTGGTGAACCAGTGGTGGATACGATTAGGTGAAATGGCGTCTCAACATTGTGGATCTACGGTAAAGCATAAGCACAAAGTTGACTAG
Source organism: Schistocerca americana (assembly GCF_021461395.2). Taxonomy (NCBI): domain Eukaryota; kingdom Metazoa; phylum Arthropoda; class Insecta; order Orthoptera; family Acrididae; genus Schistocerca; species Schistocerca americana. The sequence goes on along the minus strand of NC_060120.1, from coordinate 12,253,396 downwards.
GTGCCTGTGGGAGAAATTCTTGACCACTGTGTCTTCCAAAGAAGACCGTTTGGGAAGTTCAGATGTCTTTCTTATTATGCTCGATGTTGGGTAGCGTGGGAGTTTCGGATAAATATCTTCGTCCAGTGAGGCTCAGATCTTCGTAATCCTCGTATTCGATAATTACATCTCCCTGTACATATCTACTAAACCTGTAAAACAACAGTCTTTCCATTGAAAACTGCTGTCGCTTTGTTCACGGCGAAAACTGGCAGGCACTCAACCTCACTTGACAGAATCCAAAATAGTAACATGCGGAATGAGATGATAATTACCTGGTTGTCGCAATGCTTCTACTAGCTTAATGGTCGAGCTAGCAGAACAAGCAACTCTGCTATTTTAGACAATGATAGAAGATCACATAAAAGTGGTAATCATAATATACATATTAACAATAGTGGACAATTGAAGCTGCTAGAAGGAGGATTATCATAATTAATAATTTTAGACAAAATGCCTGTAGAACTACAGCGATTACTACGCCTTGAATGTAACAACACTTCCAGTCGCGCTTATTTCATGTAACTGTTTTCAGCGCATTAGGTCAGTAGACTGTTATCAGACAACAGTACAGGCAGCAAGACGTGTGCATCGCGTGAGTATGGAATGGTATCAATCAATGATGAGTCGAGAAAGACGCCTGATCAACAGGTGCCTGCCAGTATCCAGTATTGCCTCGATGCCGACATCCCCACTGCCTAAAAGATTGTCTGATGTATCCTATTTAGCGCCTCGTGATGACTGGCTGTTGTGTGATGTCCTTAGGTTAGTTAGGTTTAAGTAGTTCTAAGTTCTAGGGGACTGATGACCATAGATGTTAAGTCCCATAGTGCTCAGAGCCATTTCAACCATATCCTATTTAGCGAAAACACTGACAATATGAACATAAAAAAGCACGATTGAAACTGTTTTTACAAGCAAGATCCTAATTAAGACAATCAAATCAGCTATAGGGGGTGTGACGTCATAAGCGCGTGACTGCGTGTGAGATCGCTCTCTAAGTTTTCATCTATTTTTAGTTTTCAGATATATATTTTAACTGTTTTTGTGATAATATTTACTATATAAGTGACTTATTAGTGGTTTCTTCATTCACCTCTGCATTTCGTGTGTTGTGGCCTGATATTTGTGAGTGTTTCGTATCGAGCAACTTAACCTCTTACCCGTGTTTACATTCCGCGCTGACCAGTTGCAGCTGTAGCGGCGCATCGAAAGCTAAGTACTAATTAATTGTTTGTGTATAGTATTTTATTTAGGAACTTTAGTGGTCTTCAACCGGTGTTCTTGGTGTTTTCCGGTGAAATAACTTCAGAAGAAATTTTTGCGAACTGCTTTCAGTTTCGTTACTGTCATTAGACGTTTGATTTTCTTTCTGTGTTAGTATTTTGTTATATTCTCATTTGTTGTTGATTAATACTTTCAATAATAGTAGTTACTTCCCTTGTAGAGCAAGTTTGTGATAATTGTAGTCAGTTTTTAACATCTTCTTATTGTAGTAGCGGAACTTAGATAAAGTTGTTTTCTTGTTTCAATAATTGTAAAATTTTACCATGAGTGAGAAGTGTGGGCTTTGCCGTAGGTTCGTGAGTAGTGGATTGCGGTGTGAGACTTGTTCGAAGTATTTTCACTGGGGGGAATGCAGTGGGGAAGCCAGTGGGCATTCTGGTGAGATCCTCTCCTGGAACTGCAGGTTATGTAGCAAGAGTAAGTTGATAGAGGAGCAGGAGCGTAAGATCTGTGCCCTTCAGGTGCAGTTGAAAAACGCACAGGAGGAGCTAGATAGGATGAGGAGGGAGAAGGGGGTTGGGGAATGGGAGCTGGCTGTTGGCAAGAGATCTGCTAGGAGAAGGAGATTTTCAGATAGTTTTACTATTGGTGTTTGTAATAGATATGACCAACTGTCAGAGTCTAGTGGAGAGGAATCTCTAGTAGCTGTAGATGTAGGAAGTATGCAGCAGACCTCAGCAGTTACGGTGGCTAGGACAGTTGCAAAGTCTAAGAGAAAGAAGAAGGTTCTGCTGTTAGGTAGTTCTCATGGTAGAGGTGTAGGCCAGCAGTTGCAGGAAGTTTTGGGGAGTGAGTACCAGGTCACCAGCATTGTGAAGCCTAATGCAGGATTGGCTCAGGTGACTTTTAACATAGGGGGGTTATGTAGGGATTTTACTAAAGAGGATCAGGTAGTGATTGTGGGTGGGGCTGGTAATAGTATTGATAGGGATGGGAAGTATGACATAGATGGTGACCTGGAAAAGATAGCCACTCAGACTGGCAACACGAATGTGCATTTCGTGGAACTGTTTCAGCGTCACGATCGGCCTCATCTTAATATAGCCGTCAGGCGTAATAACATGAGACTTGGGGGTGCGCTGATGACAGAAGGCATGAGTCACATTTCAGTGGTGTCGGTGGAGTCTATCAGTAGGACGGGTTTCACTAGACATGGCCTGCACCTCAACAGGTATGGGAAGGGGAGGTTGGCAAAACTTATAGGTGACAGCATAGGTGGGGGTGGTAGGATCACTCATGGGAAAATTCCGGTAGTTGTGGGTGTTAGAGCTGTACCTTTTTTAGATTGAAGTCAGCTGATAGGTATTCCTGCTTAAGGGAAGTCTCTCTAACAAAGAAACCACTTTCTACAAAGCTTGGGTATCCGATTAATGAGGGAATTAGTATATTTCATCAAAATATACAAGGTATTCGAGATAAAGTTAGTGAACTGCTTATAGATGTTGACTCTGAAATTATTGGTATATCTGAACACTTCTTAAATAAGGAGATAATTCAGAGGCTTCCTGTACCAGGATACAGGTTGGCTGGCAGCTTTTCTAGGAGCTCTTTGCGGTGTGGGGGAGTAGCCATGTATGTGAAAAACGGTATCCCATTTGAGTCAATTGATGTTTCAAAGTACTGCACTGAAAAGGTGTTTGAATGTTGTGCAGGTGTGGTTAAATTTAGTGGAGCTAAACTTCTTACTGTTGTTATTTATAGATCCCCAGACTCCGATTTCACAACATTTTTGCTAAAGCTAGAGGAGGTTCTTGGTTCACTTTATAGGAAATACAAAAAGTTAGTTATATGTGGTGACTTCAATATTAATTGTATAAGTGATTGTGCAAGGAAAAGGATGCTGGTAGACCTCCTTAATTCATATAATCTTATGCAAACCGTATTCTTTCCAACGAGAGTGCAAGGGAACAGTAGAACAACCATAGACAATATTTTTGTTCATTCGTCATTATTAGAAGGGCATTCTGTTAGCAAAAAGGTGAATGGCCTTTCAGATCATGATGCACAAATTTTAAGTCTAAAAGATTTTTGTGCTTCAACACATGTTAAATATAGTTACCAACTTTTTAGGAAAGCTGATCCAGTTGCTGTACAGACTTTTGTAAACCTTATCAAGGAACAAGATTGGCAAGATGTTTATAGTGCTGATACAGTAGACGATAAATATAATGCTTTCCTCAAGACTTTTCTCGTGCTCTTTGAAAGTTGCTTTCCGTTAGAACGTTTAAAACAGGGTACTAGCACAAACAGGCAGCCTGGGTGGCTGACTAAAGGGATAAGAATATCTTGTAGAACAAAGTGGCAATTATATCAAAACGTTAGAAACTGTCAAAATCTAAATGCAGCAGCCCATTACAAACAGTATTGTAAGGTGCTTAAAAAAGTTATTAGGAAGGCAAAAAGTATGTGGTATGCAGATAGAATAGCTAAGTCTCAGGATAAAATTAAAACCATATGGTCAGTCGTAAAGGAAGTGGCTGGTCTGCAGAGACAGGTCGAGGATATAGAATCAGTGCGTAGTGGGGATGTCCGTGTTGCTGATAAGTCGCATATATGTACAGTACTTAATAATCACTTTCTGAATATAGCAGGTGAACTAAATAGAAACCTAGTCCCAACAGGGAATCATATAGCGCTCTTAGAAAAAAGTGTTCCGAGACTGTTACCTGAAATGCTCCTCCATGATACTGACAAGAGGGAGATTGAGTTAATAATTAAATCACTAAAGACCAAGAACTCTCATGGATATGACGGGGTATCTAGCAGAATACTGAAGTATTGTTCCACGTATATTAGCTCAGTACTTAGCCATATCTGTAACTTTTCCTTTAGCAGTGGTCGGTTTCCTGACCGATTAAAGTACTCGGTAGTGAAGCCACTTTATAAAAAGGGAGACAGGGATAATGTTGACAATTATAGACCTATTTCTATGCCATCGGTGTTTGCTAAAGTTATCGAGAGGCTTGTATATACAAGGTTACTGCAGCATTTAAATTCACATAATTTGCTGTCAAATGTACAGTTTGGTTTTAGAAATGGCTTAACAACTGAAAATGCTATATTCTCTTTTCTCTGTGAGGTTTTGGACGGATTAAATAAAAGGTTGAGAACGTTAGGTGTTTTCCTTGATTTAACGAAGGCTTTTGACTGTGTTGACCACAAAATATTACTGCAGAAGTTGGAACATTATGGAGTAAGGGGAGTAGCTTACAATTGGTTCGCCTCCTACTTTAAGAACAGAAAGCAAAAGGTAATCCTCCGCAATATTGAGAGTGGTAATGATGTTCAGTCCCAATGGGGCACTGTTAAATGGGGCGTTCCCCAAGGGTCGGTGCTGGGGCCACTGCTGTTTCTTATTTATGTAAATGATATGCCTTCTAGTATTACAGGTGATTCAAAAATATTTCTGTTTGCTGATGACACCACCTTGGTAGTGAAGGATCTTGTGTGTAATATTGAAACATTATCAAATAATGTAGTTCATGAAGTAAGTTCGTGGCTTGTGGAAAATAATTTGATGCTAAATCACAGTAAGACTCGGTTTTTACAGTTTCTAACCCACAATTCAACAAGAACTGACATTTTAATCAGACAGAATGGGCATGTTATAAGCGAGACGGAACAGTTCAAGTTCCTAGGCGTACGGATAGATAGTAAGCTGTTGTGGAAAGCCCATGTTCAGGATCTTGTTCAGAAACTAAATGCCGCTTTATTTACCATTAGAACAGTATCTGAAATAAGTGACATTTCAACACGAAAAGTAGTATACTTCGCATATTTTCATACGCTTATGTCATACGGTATTATTTTTTGGGGTAATTCTTCTGATTCAAAAAGGGTATTTTTGGCTCAAAAACGGGCTGTTCGAGCTATGTATGGTGTAAGTTCGAAAACTTCTTGTCGACCCCTATTCAATAGTCTGGGAATTTTGACATTGCCCTCACAGTATGTATTTTCTTTAATGTCGTTTGTTGTTAGCAATATTAGCTTATTCCCAAGAGTTAGCAGCTTTCACTCAGTTAATACTAGGCAGAAATCAAATCTGTATGTGGAATGCACTTCCTTGACTCTTGTGCAGAAAGGAGTGCAGTATTCTGCTGCATCCATTTTCAATAAGCTACCACAAGAACTCAAAAATCTTAGCAGTAGCCCAAACACTTTTAAGTCTAAACTGAAGAGTTTCCTCATGGCTCACTCCTTCTATTCTGTCGAGGAGCTCCTGGAAGAGATAAAAAATTAAGCAAATTCCAGTGTTACATTCTTGATTTTCTTTATTTAAACTAACGACTTGTTTCATTTTATGTGTTTCTACAATCGTGTTATAATTTCATGTATTGACTCGTTCCATGACCATGGAGACTTCTCCTAAATGTGGTCCCACGGAACAATAAAAAAAAAAAAAAAAAAAAAAAAGAAAGAAAGATCGTAGGCGCAACAATGGTCACAGTCGTGCTAACGAAGTTTGGTTTTCAAGAAGGGTAATGATCAGTCAAGGAATTACAACAATTACAAACAGGTTGTAGCTGGTAGAAGTCACAACAATCAAGGAATGTTATCGTGATGAAGGAGCCAACCATTTGATAGTCCCATAGCATTTTTTTTCAGCAACGTCGCACTCAAACGTTTTAATATTTGTAGGCAGAAACCCTGGTTAATTGCAGAACCTCGGTGAAAAATGGCGGTAAAAAATGAAGCATAAAGTTTTTCACCATAGTTATCATTTTAATTCCTTCAGCTTTGGAGACGAAGCAGTACACCGGCGCAACTGGTTCTTAAAATTTGAAGCAAGGTTATAAGTTAACGGCCCTTCTACGGTGTGGCCATTCGAGATGGAGCAGGAGCTCTGATGGGAAAGAATGGGAGAAGACATCGTCCATGTCCTTAGCAAACGAACCATCGCAGCATTTATGTTAAGCGGTTTGGAAAAATGACATAGAACCAAAAATTCGGGTGTTCAAACGGTGTAAAATGTCTTCTCGCTTATTAGTATATACGAGGGCTGTCCAGAAAGTAAGTTACGATCGGTCGCGAAATGGAAACGACTATGAAAATCCGATAAAACTTTGCAAAGATGTGTTGGGCAGTGTCTCTAGTATGACTCTAGGTAGAATTATGTCGCTCTTTTCATTCCTGAGCTCTTAGTGAGCGCGTAAAGATGTTATAGAAAATAGTGTGTCCCGCCAAGTACGAGGACCCGGTGAGAATTTTCCCCTGAAGCTATGCAACCAACATTACATAACTGTCGTACGGTTTCTTCTTCACGACAATTCTCAGCCACAATCTGCAGGGGCAATGAAGATGTTCCTGCGTCGTTTCAATTGGAAATGTTTGATTACCCACAATACAGCACGTAGTTGTCTCCCACTGAGTTTCATCTCTGCTCAAACGAACCGCTGGCTATGCCCTCCGCCACACACCGTTGGGTGGCTTGCGGAGTATCAATGTAGATGTAGAAGACAACATTTTGGCACAGACAACGAGCTTTAGGCCAGCGTAGAGAATTGGCGGAAAGCACTGGCGGCTGCCTTCTGTGATGAGGGTATTGGTAAGTTGGTACAACGCTACGACGAATGTCTGAGTCAGAACGGCGACTACGTAGAGAAGTAGCTGAAAGGTGTAGCTAACGGTTACAAATTAAACATTTCTGATTTTCACTGTGATTTTCATTTCGCGATCAATCGTAATTTACTTTCTGGACAGCCCTCGTATATCACGGTCCTATCTAAAACCAGCTGTATTGATGTAACAGCTGTGATCGGACTAATGTTTATGCAGCACAGCTTAGAGTGGTCTCCTTACTCCCAAGGAACATGCAACAGAAGTCTAAAAATGGGACCGTGTGCCTACTGGTAAACGCCCCATCATAATCACCAAACTTGTCAGTTCTAATAGATACGAAAAGGATTTGAAATGAGACACTGATTTTATAGAACTGGAAGTTTTTTTTGTGTCTAGTACAAGACACGGTACACGTTCATAACGTTTCTGCCCACACGTACTAACTTTCACTCTTATTGTACCTTGACATTAATTTTCTGAGATAATAACAGCTTCAACCGATCTTTACTAACGACTCGTTTCTAATATCGATAAGTTCTCGATCCCGTGCACGAAAACTGCAACATTCATCGTTTTACTGAACTTCTTACGGCGCGTGGGCATGTATCCTGCATATATGTCTGGCTTCCACCCACGACTCCCCAATACACTCACTTCCGCACCATCTGCAAATCCTGGAGAAAACCGAGCTTTTCGATCTCTGGGGATTCCCCTGGTGACAATGCTACTGCGCTAGGCCGCTGCATATAATATACAGATATCGACACTCAAAGAGTAAACTATATCTGTAACTTTACAACGGGGATTTGACAGACTTCATCTGTAATGTACGTTCTGGCCCTTATACGCTGCACCGCCTCGCTCCGTTCAGTTGTTACTTGTTTTGTGGGTCACAGTCACAAAACCGCCTCGCATCAAGGTTTTCTTTTACAAAAGTTTACTTTTAGGTAATTGTTCCGGTTTGTCTGCAACGGTAAAATGAACAACGAACAATGTTTATGAAAACAATCACTCACAAGTATACTTGACTGAAACTTCCTCGTTGATGACAACTGATGAGGTGACTCAGGAGGGACGCCTAGCAGTGATGCCCTTCAATGAATTCTAACAGCGCTCCCGGCCCCTGGACGCATCTCTCTTCCCACTCTAGGCCATAAAAATATTTGTACACACAGCTTGACGTAAACACACATAGATGGCAAAAAGTAAAGGGTTCAGCAACCAGTCGCAAATAGTGTTTATTGTGTATCCAGATTTGAGGCACTGGGTGGCCTTCTTCAGTGCTAAAAGACATAAAGAACCAGTTACAGTAAGGTAATACGTATGCCTATTTAATGTACAGTTTAACATTTTAGTCAATCATCAAATACGGACCAATAAATGTAACGATTTGAACCCCATACATGCACATGGACTCAACTGGACTATTGACGTCGTAGGTTGAGTTTCCAAAGAGGCCACTGTTTACGATTAGAACACAACTGTTTTCAGTTTACGTCATGCCAATCTACAGTGCCCTAATTAAACGTGCGATGCGTTGACGACATGGATTAACTTTATTTTACAATTACTATATTTCATTAGTTTTTATTTTTAAAATTTAAATACGCAAAACAAAAATTGGTGGTTATAACTACGCGTAACAAGAGTGACTAATGTTTCACTGTTATCCATGGTGATAGCTGTGTGAATTAGTGGCATCCGTTATTACTGCACACTTTACAACTGAACATAGCTTTAAAAAATACGAAACATCTTCAAAATACCTACGTTACAATATTTATTAAAATTGTGTGACATACTAAGCACAGCTGAAGGAACTGGAACAGTCAAGATGGGTGTTGTAAGTTATCGTACCAGCTGCGATAAGTCAAAACGACCAGAAATCTTTTTGCTTAAATATTACCTCGTAAATTACATATAAAAATACATTGTAATTCACACATCTTCGTGTTACAACTAGTAAACTTTCAACTACATCATGCAATAATGTCGACAATACATCGTGTTTGTCTCCAGAAGCTGTGTACTCATAAGTGACCTGAAGGATTATAATCATATCTAGATTGTTATTATCATTTCAGTGCGTCGGTTAGGACCCGACCGATGTGGGCGAATCCCGTAACTGGGAGTTTCTCGTGGCTTGTTCATTAAGCAGCGTTCTGCGTGACGATGGCTGTTGACGCCGGTTCTTTGTGGCCGAGCGGTTCTAGGCGCTACAGACTGGAACCGCGCGACCGCTACGGTCGCAGGTTCGAATCCTGCCTCAGGCATGGATGTGTGTGATGTCCTTAGGTTAGTTAGGCTTAAGTAGTTCTACGTTCTAGGGGACTGATGCCCTCAGAAGTTAAGTCCCATAGTGCTCAGAGCCATTTCAACCATTTGGCTCTTGACAAAAGACTTCCAATTCCTACAAGAGGTCCATACGCCTTCCCTTATCACATCAATGGACATCCCCATGTATGAGAACAAAACTGGTTCACTACGCCCACTTTCAAGATGGTGGGCAGCGAAAATAGATCTCTTTCTAACTTGAAACTTCCTAGCACATTAAAACTGTGTGCCCGACCGAGACTCGAACTCGGGACCTTTGCCTTTCGCGGGCAAGTGCTCTACCAACTGAGCTACCGAAGCACGACTCACGCTCGGTACTCACAGCTTTACTTCTGCCAGTACCTCGTCTTCTACCTTCCAAACTTTGCAGAAGCTCTCCTGCGAAACTTGCAGAACTAGCACTCCTGAAAGAAAAGATATTGCGGAGACATGGCTTAGCCACAGCCTGGGGGATGTTTCCAGAATGAGATTTTCACTCTGCAGCGGAGTGTGCGCTGAGATGAAACTTCCTGGCAGATTAAAACTGTGTGCCCGACCGAGACTCGAACTCGGGACCTTTGCCTTTCGAGGGCAAGTGCTCTACCTGACGCCACAGAGACATAGCTGTCTTTCAGTTACATTTGACGTGTAGTGGTCCAAACTGGTCAATAAATTAACTGAAAATAGACGCTCGGGAAACAACTATTGCATTGTGACATGGTTAAGTCTGCGAAAGCGAGTAGAGCACTTGCCCGCGAAAGGCAAAGGTCCCGAGGTCGAGTCTCGGTCGGGCACACAGTTTTAATCTGCCAGGAAGTTTCATATCAGCGCACACTCCGCTGCAGAGTGAAAATCTCATTCTGGATCTTTTTATTGTGTTTTATGCACTGTGCTTAGTTGTAAAACGTGCTGCAGTAAACGGATGCCTTTGGTTAGTTCACACAACTACCAAAATGTATAATTGTAAAATACTGGTCACTGTTATTCGTTACAGCCACCGCGTTTGTTTTATGTACTTAAGTTCTAAAAATTATAAACTAGGGAAATACATGAATTGTAAAATAAAGTTAATCCGCGTCGTCAACGCATCACACTTTTCATGAGTGCGCTGCAGAGTCGTATGACGTACACTGAAGCCAGTGTGTTGTATCTGTAGACAACGGCCCCAGTGGGAACTCATCGTCCGACATGAGTAACCTAGTTTGGACAATTCCCATGTATTTGACTGTAACGTCTTAACGTACATTTAGTGTTATGAATTTTATGATTAAATGACATTTAAATATGGTACAACTGCACATTTAATAAGTATCCACGTTACCTTACTGTAAATAGTTCTACACGTCTTTTAGCAATGAAGGAGGCCGTAGAGTGACCGAAATCTGGGTATGCAGTAAACATTATTTGCCACTGACTACTCTGCAGGTTACTGATTGACGTACACTACTGGCCATTAAAATTGCTACACCACAAAGATGACGTGCTACAGACGCGAAATTTAACCGACAGGAAGAAGATGCTGTGATATGCAAATGATTAGCTTTTCAGAGCATCCACACAGGGCTGGCGCCGGTGGTGACACCTACAACGTGCTGACAGGAGGAAAGTTTCCAACCGATTTCGCAAACACAAACAGCAGTTGACCGGCGTTGCCTGGTGAAACGTTGTTGTTATGCCTCGTGTAAGGAGGAGAAATGCGTACCATCACGTTTCCGACTTTGATAAAGGTCGGATTGTAGCCTATCGCTATTGCGGTTTATCGTATCGCGACATTGCTGCTCGCGTTGGTCGAGATCCAGTGACTGTTAGCAGAATACGGAATCGGTGGGTTCAGGAGGCTAATACGGACCGCCGTGCTGGATCCCAAAGGCGTCGTATCACTAGCAGTCGAGACGACAGGCGTCTTATCTGCATGGCTGTAACGGATCGTGCAGCCACGTCTCAATCCCTGAGTCAACAGATGGGGACGTTTGCAAGACAACAACCATCTGCACGAACACTTCGACGACGTTTGCAGCGGCATGGACTATCAGCTCGGAGACCATGGCTGCGGTTACCCTTGACGCTGCATCACAGACAGGAGCGCCTGCGATGGTGTACTCAACGACGAACCTGGGTACACGAATGGCAAAACGTCATTTTTTTCGGATGAATCCAGGTTCTGTTTACAACATCATGATCGTGGCATCCGTGTTTGGCGACATCGCGGTGAACACACATTGGAAGCGTGTATTCGTCTTCGCCATATTGGCGTATCACCCGGCGTGATGGAATGGGATGCCATTGGTTACACGTCTCGGTCACCTCTTGTTCGCACTGACGGTACTTTGAACAGTGGACGCTACATTTCAGATGTGTTACGACCCGTGAGTCTACCCTTCATTCTATCCCTGCGAAACCCTACATTTCAGCAGGATAATGCGCGATCGCGTGTTGCAGGTCCTGTACGGGCCTTTCTGGATACAGAAAATGTTCGACTGCTGCCCTGGCCAGCACATTCTCCATATCTGTCACCAGCTGAAAAAGTCTGGTCAATGGTGGCCGAGCTTCTGGCTCGCCATAATACACCAGTCACTACTCTTGATGAACTGTGGTGTCGTGTTGGAAGCTGTATGGGCAGCTCTACCTGTACGCGCCATCCACGCTCTGTTTGACTCAATGCCCTGGCGTATTAAGGCCGTTATTACGGCCAGAGGTGGTTGTTCTGGGTACTGATTTCTCAGGATCTATACACCCAAATTGCGTGAAAATGTAATCACATGTCAGTTCTAGTATAATATATTTGTCCATTGAATGCCCGCTCATCATCTGCATTTCTTCTTGGTGTAGCAATTTTAATGGCCAGTGGTGTAAATACAGTCGGTGGGGACATCTACTTCCCAATGGAATCAATCCTGACGCCACAGAGACATCGCTGTCTTTTAGTTACATTTGACGTGTAGTGGTCCAAACTGGTCAAAAAATAAACTGAAAATAGACGCTCGCGAAACAACTATTGCATTGTGACTTGGTTAAGTCTGCGAAAGGGAGTGTTTAAACTCTATAACGTGTTGTGTGGAAGTCACGGTGGAACATATATTGATACATACTGAGTAAATCTCTGTCTTTTGTCAGCTGTTTCGATGTACTACATCACGACTAGGCCACTAGGTATCATATTACCTTTTATAAGCACTCCTGACAAAAAGAGAAACATTCTGATAATAGTCAGTAACACAGCCTCTAGCTATGAAAATGGTTTCATCTTCGCTATGAAGAGAGTAAAAAAAAATTGCTTCAAGTATGCCATATCCAGATAAAGCCATTCACTGGCTATTATATCCGTACAGCTACCCTGATTGCGAGGGTACTGATTGCTGCTTTCTACCCGCTTTTCCAGATGGAGACAGACCTTTTCTATGGCATTAAGATCCGCTGATTTAGTGGGGCAGTAGATGTACAACAGAAAGCCTGACTTTTCGTCAAACCTAGGAGGTGCGCGCCCAGCCATTCTAGACACGGCCCAACTCATGAGTAGAGACTGAGGTGGTTAAAATCATGGGATACCTCCTACCATCGTGCCGGATGTCCTTTTTCCCCGGGTACTGCAGCAACTTGACCTGTCATGGTCTCAACAAGATGTCTGAAATCCCCTGCAGAAGTACTGAGCCAAACTCCGTAATTTCGAAAGTGATGCCGATTCAGGGTTTTGTGCACGCACTAACTTCTCATTTATGTTTCACAAGCTGAGACATCGTCGCAAAAAAACAGTGATCCGTATATGTAATAAGTTTCCTTTAATTTACGTCTATGGTCACAAAATGTTTTGTTAACAGATTACCGGTTTCGGCCTTTAATGACCATCATCAGAGCTGTTTGTTTTTATGAAACATATCTACATCTACATCTATACTCCGCAAGCCACCCAACGGTGTGTGGCGGAGGGCACTTTACGTGCCACTGTCATTACCTCCCTTTTCTTTTCCAGTCGCGTATGGTTCACGGGATGAACGACTGTCTGAAAGCCTCCGTGCGCGCTCGAATCTCTCTAATTTTATATTCTTGATCTCCTCGGGAGGTATAAGTAGGGGGAAGCAATATATTCGATACCTCATCCAGAAACGCACCCTCTCGGAACCTGGCGAGCAAGATACACCGCGATGCAGAGCGCCTCTCTTGCAGAGTCTGCCACTTGAGTTTGCTAAACATCTCCGTAACGCTATCACGGTTACCAAATAACCCTGTGACGAAACGCGCCGCTCTTATTTGGATCTTCCCTATCTCCTCCGTCAACCCGATCTGGTACGGATCCCACACTGATGAGCAGTACTCAAGTATGCTCCCTGCCGCCGTTGGATAAGCAGCTGCAGCAGCAAGTCGTATACTTCTAGCTCACTCATTTGTTACATAGTTTAATTCTTAATTTCTTTGCGTGTTTTTGGTACTTGCATTGTTTAATTCATAAATTTCGGGCGTATTATAGTATTTGAGAGTTGTAGCATCGCGTTTTAGTACCTGAATAGTGTAAATTCGCGTAGTCTCCTTCCGCCGCCGAGCAGTGTCAGCAGTGCGCAAGTAGCAGCATTACTGCATATACTAGACAATCTTGTATTTTAATAACCGTTTAAATTTTGTGTCGATTTGTTTGCGCTCTCTGTAGATTAGTTCAGACGTTCTTTGCAAAACAGTTTTTAGCATGGATACGGACTACAATTGCTGTGTTCGGATGCAGGCTGAGTTGGCATCCCTTCGCTCCCAGCTTCAGGCAGTGTTGACTTCGGTCACACAGCTTGAGGCTGTTGCCAATGGGCATCACTGTGGGGGTCCGGATGGGGGTTTGTCGGGGACGGCCAGCTCGTCCCACGCATCCCCCGATCGGACTACGACTGTGGTTGCCCAGGATACTGCCCGCATTGACGCTGATCCCTCACCTGTGGTAGAGTGGGAGGTCGTCTCAAGGTGTGGCAGGGGGTGAAAGACATTCCGGAGGGCTGAACGGAAGGCCTCTCCAGTTTGTCTGACGAACCGGTTTCAGGCTCTGTCTCAGGCTGATACTGATCTTCGGTCTGACATGGCTGCTTGTCCTGTTCCAGAGGTTGCCCCTCAGTCTGCAAGATCCGGGCGGTCGCAGAGGGTGGGCTTACTGGTAGTTGGGAGCTCCAACGTCAGGCGCGTAATGGGGCCCCTTAGGGAAATGGCAGCAAGAGAGGGGAAGAAAACCAATGTGCACTCTGTGTGCATACCGGGGGGAGTCATTCCAGATGTGGAAAGGGTCCTTCCGGATGCCATGAAGGATAGAGGGTGCACCCATCTGCAGGTGGTCGCTCATGTCGGCACCAATGATGTGTGTCGCTATGGATCGGAGGAAATCCTCTCTGGCTTCCGGCGGCTATCTGATTTGGTGAAGACTGCCAGTCTCGCTAGAGGGATGAACGCACAGCTCACCATCTGCAGCATCGTCGACAGGACTGACTGCGGACCTTTGGTACAGAGCCGAGTGCAGGGTCTGAATCAGAGGCTGAGACGGTTGTGCGACCGTGTGGGCTGCAGATTCCTCGACTTGCGCCATAGGGTGGTGGGGTTTCGGGTTCCGCTGGATAAGTCAGGAGTCCACTACACGCAACAAGCGGCTACACGGGTAGCAGGGGTTGTGTGGCGTGGGCTGGGCGGTTTTTTAGGTTACATGGCCTTGGGCAAGTACAGAAAGGGCAACAGCCTCGACGGGTGCGGGGCAAAGTCAGGACATGCGGGGACCAAGCAGCAATCGGTATTGTAATTGTCAACTGTCGAAGCTGCGTTGGTAAAGTACCAGAACTTCAAGCGCTGATAGAAAGCACCGAAGCTGAGATCGTTATAGGTACAGAAAGCTGGCTTAAGCCAGAGATAAATTCTGCCGAAATTTTTACAAAGGCACAGACGCTGTTTAGAAAGGATAGATTGCATGCAACCGGTGGTGGAGTGTTCGTCGCTGTTGGTAGTAGTTTATCCTGTAGTGAAGTAGAAGTGGATAGTTCCTGTGAATTATTATGGGTGGAGGTTACAAACAACAACCGAGCTAGGTTAATAATTGGCTCCTTTTACCGACCTCCCGACTCAGTAGCATTAGTGGCAGAACAACTGAGAGAAAATTTGGAATACATTTCACATAAATTTTCTCAGCATGTTATAGTCTTAGGTGGAGATTTCAATTTACCAGATATAGACTGGGACACTCAGATGTTTAGGACGGGTGGTAGGGACAGAGCATCGAGTGACATTATACTGAGTGCACTATCCGAAAATTACCTCGAGCAATTAAACAGAGAACCGACTCGTGGAGATAACATCTTGGACCTACTGATAACAAACAGACCCGAACTTTTCGACTCTTTAAGTGCAGAACAGGGAATCAGTGATCATAAGGCCGTTGCAGCATCCCTCAATACGGAAGTTAATAGGAATATAAAAAAAGGGAGGAAGGTTTATCTGTTTAGCAAGAGTAATAGAAGGCAGATTTCACACTACCTAACAGATCAAAACGAAAATTTCTGTTCCGACACTGACAATGTTGAGTGTTTATGGAAAAAGTTCAAGGCAATCGTAAAATGCGTTTTAGACAGGTACGTGCCGAGTAAAACTGTGAGGGACGGGAAAAACCCACCGTGGTACAACAACAAAGTTAGGAAAGTACTGCGAAAGCAAAGAGAGCTTCACTCCAAGTTTAAACGCAGCCAAAACCTCTCAGACAAACAGAAGCTAAAGGATGTCAAAGTTAGCGTAAGGAGGGCTATGCGTGAAGCGTTCAGTGAATTCGAAAGTAAAATTCTATGTACCGACTTGACAGAAAATCCTAGGAAGTTCTGGTCTTACGTTAAATCAGTAAGTGGCTCGAAACAGCATATCCAGACACTCCGGGATGATGATGGCATTGAAACAGAGGATGACACGCGTAAAGCTGAAATACTAAACACCTTTTTCCAAAGCTGCTTCACAGAGGAAGACCGCACTGCAGTTTCTTCTCTAAATCCTCGCACAAACGAAAAAATGGCTGACATCGAAATAAGTGTCCAAGGAATAGAAAAGCAACTGGAATCACTCAATAGAGGAAAGTCCACTGGACCTGACGGGATACCAATTCGATTCTACACAGAGTACGCGAAAGAACTTGCCCCCCTTCTAACAGCCGTGTACCGCAAGTCTCTAGAGGAACGGAGGGTTCCAAATGATTGGAAAGGAGCACAGGTAGTCCCAGTCTTCAAGAAGCGTCGTCGAGCAGATGCGCAAAACTATAGACCTATATCTCTGACGTCGATCTGTTGTAGAATTTTAGAACATGTTTTTTGCTCGAGTATCATGTGGTTTTTGGAAACCCAGAATCTACTATGTAGGAATCAACATGGATTCCGGAACAGCGATCGTGTGAGACCCAACTCGCTTTATTTGTTCATGAGACCCAGAAAATATTAGATACAGGCTCCCAGGTAGATGCTATTTTTCTTGACTTCCGGAAGGCGTTCGATACAGTTCCGCACTGTCGCCTGATAAACAAAGTAAGAGCCTACGGAATATCAGACCAGCTGTGTGGCTGGATTGAAGAGTTTTTAGCAAACAGAACACAGCATGTTGTTATCAATGGAGAGACGTCTACAGACTTTAAAGTAACTTCTGGCGTGCCACAGGGGGTGTGTTATGGGACCATTGCTTTTCAAAATATACATAAATGACCTAGTAGATAGTGTCGGAAGTTCCATGCGGCTTTTCGCGGATGATGCTGTAGTATACAGAGAAGTTGCACCATTAGAAAATTGTAGCGAAATGCAGGAAGATCTGCAGCGGATAGGCACTTGGTGCAGGGAGTGGCAACTGTCGCTTAACATAGACAAATGTAATGTATTGCGAATACATAGAAAGAAGGATCCTTTATTGTATGATTATACGATAGCGGAACAAACACTGGTAGCAGTTACTTCCGTAAAATATCTGGGAGTATGCGTGCGGAACGATTTGAAGTGGAATGATCATATAAAATTAATTGTTGGTAAGGCGGGTACCAGGTTGAGATTCATTGAGAGAGTGCTTAGAAAATGTAGTTCATCAACAAAGGAGGTGGCTTACTAAACACTCGTTCGACCTATACTTGAGTATTGCTCATCAGTGTGGGATCCGTACCAGATCGGTTTGACGGAGGAGATAGAGAAGATCCAAAGAAGAGCGGCGCGTTTCGTCACAGGGTTATTTGGTAACCGTGATAGCGTTACTGAGATGTTTAATAAACTCAAGTGGCAGACTCTGCAAGAGAGGCGCTCTGCATCGCGGTGTAGCTTGCTGTCCAGGTTTCGAGAGGGCGCGTTTCTGGATGAGGTATCGAATATATTGCTTCCCCCTACTTATACCTCCCGAGGAGATCACGAATGTAAAAGCAGAGAGATTAGAGCGCGCACGGAGGCTTTCAGACAGTCGTTCTTTCCGCGAACCATACGAGACTGGAACAGGAAAGGGAGGTAATGACAGTGGCGCGTAAAGTGCCCTCCGCCACACACCGTTGGGTGGCTTTCGGAGTATAGATGTAGATGTAGATATAGGTCGAACGAGTGTTTTGTAAGCCACCTCCTTTGTTCATGGACTACATTTTCTACGGACTCTCCCAATGAATCTGAACCTGGTAGCCCCCTTACCAACAATTTATTTTATGTGATCATTCCACTTCAAATCGTTCCGCACACATACTCCCAGATATTTTACAGAAGTAACTGATACCAGTGTTTGTTCCGCTATCATATAATCATACAATAAACGATCCTTCCTTCTATGTATTCGCAATACATTACATTTGTCTATGTTAAGGTTCAGTTGCCACTCCCTGCATCAAGTGCCTATCCGCTGCAGATCTTCCTGCATTTCGCTACAATTTTCTAATGGTGCAACTTCTCTGTATACTACAGCATCATCCGCGAAAAGCCGCATGGAACTTCCGACACTATCTACTAGGTCATTTATGTATATTGTGAAAAGCAATGGTCCCATAACACACCACTGTGGCACTCCAGAGGTTACTTTAACGTCTGTAGACGTCTCTCCATTGATAACAACATGCTGTGTCCTCTTTGCTAAAAACTCTTCAATCCAGCCACACAGCTGGTCTGATATTCCGTAGGCTCTTACTTTGTTCATCAGGCGACAGTGCGGAATTGTATCGAACGCCTTCCGGAAGTCAAGGAAAATAGCATCTACCTGGGAGCCTGTATCTAATATTTTCTGGGTGTCATGAACAAATAAAGCGAGTTGGGTCTCACACGATCGCTGTTTCCGGAATCCACGTTGATTCCTACAGAGTAGGATAATGGTCATTGTAGATCGAAACCGGTAGTCTGTTAACAAAAAATTTTGTGACCATATACGTAAATTAAAGGAAACTCTCAATTATGTCCCACAAACGTTTGGTGGCATTCACGTCGGACGATATGGGCGGCCAACATTCGCTCGAACTGCCCAGAATATTCTTTAAATCATTCGCGACAAATTTTGGCCTGGTGATATGTGCATTGACATGAGGTCGATGAATGGCTGCATATGATATCCAAGTAGGCGTACATAACAGTTCCCAGTCAATGGTCCATTCACAGGACCCAGTCCATTCCATGTAAACATAGACCACGACATTCTGTAGCCACCACCAGCTTGATGACAGCTTGAGTTCATGACTTCGTAGGTTCTGCTCACAGTCGAACCCTACCATCGGTTCCTGACAGCTGAAATCTGGACTCATCTGAGCAGGCCACAGTTTCCCAGTCGTCTAGGGTCCAACCGATATGGAGCCTAGGAGAGGCGATGTAGGCGATGCAGTGCTGTTATCACAGGCATTCGATTCTATCGTCTGTTGCCACAGCCAATTAGCGCCACATTTCGTCGCACTGTCCTAACTGATTTGTTCATCGTATGTCCCACATTTATTTATATGGTTATTTCACGCATTGTTGCTTGTCTGTTAGCACTGACATCTCTACACAACCCCGCTGCACTCGGCCGTTAAGTGAAGGCCGTCGGCCACTGCGTTGTCGTGGTGAAAGGTGACACCTTAAATTTTGTATTCTGCGCATACTCTTGACACTGTGGATCTCGGTATACTGAATTCCCTAACGATTTCCAAAATGATATATCCCAAGCCTCTAGCTCCAACCGCCATTTCGTGTTTAGAGTTTGTTAACTCCCTTCGTGCGACCATAATCACGTCGAAAATCTTTTCACTTGTATCATCTGTGTACGAATGACAGGTCCAGCAATGCATACCGTATTGTAGCTTCTGCACGCAATACTGCCACCATCTTTATACGTGTCTATCGCTAACCCATTCTTTTATCACTTCACTATATCGTAGAAAGGGCAGCACTTGTTCACCCAGAATTTTGAAATAAACCTCTGGTTCAGTCTCCCGGTAACCATAATGAATAGTTCCAAGAAATGGTACGAAAAATACTCTCAGAGCATAACAGAATAACCTGTATACGCCACACATGCGGTTTAAATGCATATGAGTCCGTCGCTACACTTGACACATTGCATCATCTGAAAATAGTGAATCCTCGGACCGCGTTATATGCCCCCCAGTGAGCTCTTGTCCGTTTTCTGTGTTGTTTAGTCCACTGAAGACATAAAATTTTGTTGTCTGCTGTGAGCAATGGCCTTTTTATGGGTACCTAATATCCATTGCAAGCGGATCCTTTCGCAACGTTCGCTCGGAAAATGGATGACATAGACCTGTATTCACTGACAACAGTAATACTTGGCAATCGTCTCCGACAACTGTCTGTTAGAATACCTTTGGGGGCACTGTTCTTATGCCGTGTCACGTGGCCATACAGCAGTCCTTGTAGACAGTTTGTACATTCTGCATTGAAACTTCAAGGTGCTGAAAATGAGTTTTAACTGCAAAATATTCCAAAAAGCGGCACAAATAAAATGTACAGCTTGCTCTTCCAAGTTTGAGGCAAATGACGAAAATAGAGAAGTGTTCGAGAAAGTATTGGTTTCTCAAATAAAGCTGTTTTGTGTCAGCCGTCACATGCATTCACTTCGAATGTCTGCTCACAGCAAACATTTCAAAGATAGATACCCTCAATGTAATACGGTTCTGCCTTGAGAAAACACAATTTTTCTTGTTTTAGTACCCACACATGTTTCGGACAAATTTCTCCAACTTCAATGGATTCATTTATTCTCTGTTAAATAACATATAAAGAATTTACGCATTGCAGTACATACCAGTTTTTGAAATTACAGTATTTACATTAATAAAAGTTCTGACGCAAATATTAGCAGGAAAAGTAAATGTATACCTTCGTGTTACATTACGGTGTCCATAAGCCTATTTGATACTTGCAACACAGCTGTAACTATTGCCTTCCAGTATATCATCTGCTTTTAATAAGTGTTTATGGATATTTTGCTGCGTAACTTAGCAAATTTTAGGCCCAATTTGAAATACCGATATAATTTTCTTTTCTAATGATTTTTCGCTTCTCTATTTCCTTTTTTATAATATTACTGATGTTAAATGACGTTGTGTTGTCAACACAGATTTGCTATTTTACTATCTGATTAGCGTTTCTAAGTTGCAATGCTATTTTTCGGAAAATGTTTAGAATAATGTGCTGATTGTGATTAGGCCTTGTGAAATGGTGAGTGGGGATGGGGCAGGCTAAGTATGTCTGTGTGTGTGTGTGTCGTTACTTTTGCAGATGTGGCCTCTTCGTGGACTCACCTCCTGGAGGACGACCGTACAAATTCGCGTGCAGCCATTCAGATTGAGGTTTCCCGTGATTTCCCGGAATCTCTCCAGGCAAATGTCGAAATGGTTCCTTTGAAATGGCGCGGCCGATTTCCTTCCCCATCCTTAACACAATCCGAGTTTGTGCTTCATCCCCAATGACCTCGACGAGACGTCACACCCAGTCTTCCTTCTTTCCTCCTAACAAACGCTCTTCCACTGTTTGTGTGATGTTCACTCGTTCCGACAACTGGTTCTGGCTGTTCTGGGCGGAGGTTTTGAATTCTGTAGTAACATTGGGCTTTGGGTGTATGTTTATTTGCTTGTTAATAAGTTTGTTTTTTCAGCTTTGTCTGAGTGTGTGTGTTTGTGTTACACGTGTTTTAGAGCTGAGAACAAGTTTTCAACGAATAGTGCTGTGTATCCAAAATTGCCGTCCAGAACACCTAGAACGGAATGGCTGAAAAATACTTAGTCGCCCCCCTCCCCACTCACCATTTCACAAAGCCTGGTCACAATCCGCATATAGGTCTGCTTATACACAATTTTCGAACAATAGTTCTATAACCTAAAAACGCTCGACGAACGGTGAAAGAGCGAATCTGCGTTGACAACACATGATAATATAATAATAGTAATGTTATAAAAAAAGAAACAGAGAAACGAAAGAGAAGAAAACATCAGTAGATATTGGATCTAAAATGTGGCACATTACGTAACTGAAGATTTATAAAGGCTTATTAATTGCAGATGACGTACTGGAAGGCAATCACTACAGCCATACTGTAAATATCAAACAGTCACACGAATACCATTCTGTAATACTAAGATATATATGCTTCCCGTTAATATTTCTGCCAGTATTTTTATTACTAAGGCGACTGAAGACTTAATAACTGAGGTGTATCACAAGGCATAAATTCTTTACATATTATGTAACAGAGAATAAATGAACATACTGAAGATGGAGAAATTTCTCTGTAACATGTATGAGTGAGAAAAATTGTGTTTTCTCAGGGTAGAGCCACATTTCCTTATTAGATGTCAGGAAGAAAACGCGGACATGAAAAGAGCTTCAGCAACAAAATGCCAGATAGCCTCAGTTGTTTTAAAGCAGACACCTATCAACGCATTTAGAACGTTCCTAATGCACTACTAGCGTCATATGCAACCACCAGAAGAGAGACGATAACTTCTTAGTGAAGAATAAGTTACATTACTGGCAATTAAAATTGCTACACCACGAAGATGACGTGCTACAGACGCGAAATTTAACCGACAGAAAAAAGATGCTGTGATACGCAAATGATCAGCTTTTCAGAGCATTCACACAAGGTTGGCGCCGATGGCGACACCTACAACGTGCTGACATGAGGATAGTTTCCAACCGATTTCTCGTACACAAACAGCAGTTGGCCGGCGTCGCCTGGTGAAACGTTGTTGTGATGCCTCGTGTGAGGAGGAGAAATGACTATCGTCACGTTTCCGACTTTGATAAAGGTCGGATTGTAGCCTATCGCGATTGCGGTTTATCGTATCGCGACATTTCTGCTCGCGTTGGTAGAGATCCAATGACTGTTAGGAGAATATGGAATCGGTGGGTTCAGGAGGGTAATACGGGACGCCGTGCTGGATCCCAACGGCCTCGGATCACTAGCAGTCGAGATGACAGACATCTTATCCGCATGGTTGTAACGGATCGTGCAGCCACGTCTCGATCCCTGAGTCAACAGATGGGGACGTTTGCAAGACAACAACCATCTGCACGAACAGTTCGACGACGTTTGCAGCAGCATGGACTACCAGCTCGGAGACCATGGCTGCGGTTACCCTTGACGCTGCATCACAGACAGGAGCGCCTGCGATGGTGTACTCAACGACGAACCTGGGTGGACGAATGGCAAAACGTCATTTTTCGGATGAATCCAGGTTGTATTTACAGCGTCCTGATGGTCGCATCCGTGTTTGGCGACATCGCAGTGAACGCACATTGGAAGCGTGTATTCGTCATCGCCATACTGGCGTATCACCCGGCGTCATGGTATGGGGTGCCATTGGTTCACGTCTCTGTCACCTCTTGTTCGCATTGACGGCACTTTGAACAGTGGACGATACATTTGAGATGTGTTACGTCCCGTGGCTCTACCCTTCATTCGATCCCTGTGAAACCCTACATTTCAGCAGAATAATGCACGACCGCATATTGCAGGTCCTGTAAGGGCCTTTCTGGATACAGAAAATGTTCGACTGCTGCTGCTGCCCTGGTCAGCACATGTTCCAGATCTCTCACCAATTGAAAACGTCTGGTCAATGATGACCGAGAAACTGGCTCGTCACAATACTCCAGTCACTACTCTTGATGAACTGTGGTATCGTGTTGAAGCTGCATGGACAGCTGTATCTCTACACGCCACCCAAGCTCTGTTTGACTCAATGCTCAGGCGTATCAAGGCCGTTATTACGGCCAGAGGTGGTTGTTGTGGGTACTGATTTCTCAGGATCTATGCATCCAAATTGCATGAAAATGTAATCACATGTCAGTTCTAGTATAATATATTTGTCCAATGAGATACCTGTTCATCATCTGCATTTCTTCTTGATGTAGAAATTTTAATGGCCAGTAATACAAATTTGTCTGGAGCACGGAAAAGTCAATATTTTAATTACAAATTTCTGTTGTAAATAAATTTGATTTTTGAAGTATTCATGTATTCTCTTCACAGATAAATCACCAGAATCTAACTGAGATCGACCTGTCTTCTTCATATAAACTGATGAGGGAGTTAGACATTATAGGCCTGGCTAGCAAGACACCCCTGGACTCTCTCTCTATCATGGTAACCACGCCATCGTCGGTTAAGACCCAACTGAAAGAGCCAGCAGTACAGGATTTCATCAGGTGAGTCTATTTCTGCGGTTAAGTTATGTATTTCGGTAAACAGCTTTTAATTACTGACCGTTAGTTTGCATTAAATGTAATATCTTACGTGACTGCTACGGTCGCAGGTTCGAATCCTGCCTAGGGCATGGAAGTGTGTGACGTCCTTAGGTTAGTTAGGTTTAAGTAGTTCTAAGTTCTAGGGGACTGATGACCCCAGATGTTTAGTCCCATTGTGCTAAAAGCCACTTGAACCATTTTTGTAATATTTTACGCTCGCGATATCGATTAGATGGAGATGGCAGATATACTATTACGTCAAAGAATTTCCGACTGTCTCGTGAAGGGCGGGCAGAAGGAGCGTAAAATCAACGCCATTGATGCTCCGGACGCAGTAGCGGTTGCCCCAGGGTTGCAACTGTCTCTGCATTGTTTCTGTGCAAAGTCGTTGCTAAGCCCCATCCAGATGCGTGGCATACTGTGTCTTAGCTTTCCTTTCAGGGTCTTCTACCGACGTTTGTTTAGTCATTATTTCTGACGTTTCGCCAGCATGCGTGGCTGGACTTCTCAAAGACAAACTCTCCATTGCTGGTGGCGACTTGAGTTGAGCCCGCGAGGACCTGCCCAAAATTTGCCAGAATATTGCCGCAAAAATCAGAAATCATACCTCACACTTTATTTTTCAAAGCCACTTTCAAAATAGTCCCCTCTCGTTTGTACACAACCAGCGATTTTTTCATTGTGGCAATCAATGAGTCATGTTCAAAATTAGTTGGGACTCTGTTTTAATCTCATCTATAGAGTGAAAACGCGTACCTGTTGAATTCAATTTCATTGGGACTAACATTTTATTACGTTCCTTTAATTACATGGTAGTATATCTTTTTTATGGATAATTCCATGGATGTCAGAAATGAAATCATTAGCACTGACTTTACACTGGTGCCAACTTGTAGTATTGGCGCTGTTTACAGCCACATGGACGATGGTGTCTTCTACTGCTATGAATGTTCTTTCCCTTTTCTTTCAGTATCATAACCGTGCACCACGAATTCTTTGGCACTTAAGACAATGAACGGGAATCTAGTATCAAATGGTTCAAATGGCTCTGAGCACTATGGGACTCAACATCTTAGGTCATAAGTCCCCTAGAACTTAGAACTACTTAAACCTAACTAACCTAAGGACATCACACACACCCATGCCCGAGGCAGGATTCGAACCTGCGACCGTAGCAGTCCCGCGGTTCCGGACTGCAGCGCCAGAACCGCTAGACCACCGCGGCCGGCGATCTAGTATCATCTCCAATTGTTGTTTGTAGTCCAAAGCACATCTCAACTCAACGATATTATTGTTTGACGAACATCGTTGTAATTCGGCTCATGTTCAATTTATCAGCTGCATTACTGGCCATTAAAATTGCTACACCACGAAGATGATGTGCAACAGACGCGAAATTTAACCGACAGGAAGAAGATGCTGTGATATGCAAATGATTAGCTTTTCAGAGCATTCACACAAGGTTGGCGCCGATGGCGACACCTACAACGTGTGACGCGAGGAAAGTCTCCAACCGATTTCTCATACACAAATAGCAGTTGACCGGCGTTGCCTGGTGAAACGTTGTTGTGATGCCTCGTGTAAGGAGGAGAAATGCGTACCGTCACGTTTCCGACTTTGATAAAGGTCGGATTGTAGCCTATCGCGATTGCGGTTTATCGTATCGCGACATTTCTGCTCGCGTTGGTAGAGATCCAATGACTGTTAGGAGAATATGGAATCGGTGGGTTCAGGAGGGTAATACGGATCGCCGTGCTGGATCCCAACGGCCTCGGATCACTAGCAGTCGAGATGACAGACATCTTATCCGCATGGTTGTAACGGATCGTGCAGCCACGTCTCGATCCCTGAGTCAACAGATGGGGACGTTTGCAAGACAACAACCATCTGCACGAACAGTTCGACGACGTTTGTAGCAGCATGGACTATCAGCTCGGAGACCGTGGCTGCGGTTACCCCTAACGCTGCATCACAGACAGGAGCGCCTGCGATGGTGTACTCAACGACCAACCTGGGTGCACGAATGGCAAAACGTCATTTCTCGGATGAATCCAGGTTGTATTTACAGCATCCTGATGGTCGCATCCGTGTTTGGCGACATCGCGGTGAACCCACATTGGAAGGGTGTATTCGTCATCGCCATACTCGCGTATCACCCGGCGTGATGGTATGGGGTGGCATTGGTTACACGTCTAGGTCACCTCTTGTTCGCACTGACGGCACTTTGAACAGTGGACGTTACATTTCTGATGTGCTACGACCGGTGGCTGTAGCCTTCGTTCGATCCCTGTGAAACCCTACATTACAGCAGGATAATGCACGACCGCATGTTGCAGCACATTCTCCAGATCCCTAACCACTTGGAAACGTCTGGTCAATGGTGGCCGAGCAACTGGCTCGTCACAATACGCCAGTCACTACTCTTGATGAACTGTGGTATCGTGTTGAAGCTGCATGGGCAGCTGTACCTGTACATGCCATCCAAGTTCTGTTTGACTTGATACCCAGGCGTATCAAGACCGTTATTACGGCCAGAGGTGTTTGTTCTGGGTACTGATTTCTCAGGATCTATGCACCCAAACTGCGTGAAAATGTAATCACATGTCAGTTCTAGTGTAATATATTTGTCCAACGAGAACCCGTTTATCATCTGTATTTCCTCTTGGTGTAGCAATTTCAATGGCCAGTAGTGTAGTCCCCTCGCGTTTGTATACAATCAATGAGTCATGTTCAAAATTAATTGGGACTTTAGTCTCTTCTATAGTGTGAAAACGCGTACCTGTTAAATTCAATTTCATTAGAACTAACATTTTATTGCGTTCCTTTAATTACATGGTAGTAAATCTTCCCTGTGACTGGCCATATGGAAGAAATTTTTTATGGATAATTCCAAGTATGTCAGAAATGAAATCATTAGCGTTGGCTTTACACTGCTGCGAACTTGGAGAATTGGCGCTGTTTAGGGCCACATGGACGATGTTGTCTCCTGCTGCGATGATTGCTCTTTTTTTTCTTGTCGAAATCATAACCGTGCACCACCGATTCTTCGGCACCTAAGACAATGAACGGGAAACTGGTATCATCTCGAATTGTTGTTTGCAGTCCAAAGCATATCTCAACTCAGTGATCTTTTTGGTTGACGAACATCGTTGTAATCCGGCTCATGTTGATTTTATCAACTAGAATATGCTAGCATGTCCTTTATGATATTATATCGATGTCACAGATAACACGTATTGTCAGCCTTGTCGCAGTGGTAACACCGGTTCCCGTCAGGTGGCCGAAGTTAACTGTTGCCAGGCTGGGCTATCACTCGGATGGATGACCATCCAGTCTGGAGAGTGCTGTTGGAAAGCGGGGTGCACTCAACCCTTGTGAGGCAAACTGAGGAGCTACTTGACTGGGAAGTAGCAGCTCTGGTCTCGGAAACTGACATACGGCTGGGAGAGCGCTGTGCTGACCACATGCCCCTCCATATCCACATCCAGCGACGCCTTTTGATGAGGATGACACGGCGGCCGGTCGGTACCGGTGGGCCTTCATGGGCTGTTCGGGTGGAGTTTAGTTTTAGTTTCTGTCAGTGGGAATCACTTGATGCACTTTCATGAGCGTTCCTGAGCTGTGCATGATAAAGGTCAACCTGAGTGTTTTTTCATCATCCACACACTCCATCCAGTCAATGTTAACCGCCTAGACCACTCAAGTGTTTTGGCTTGGCTCAAATCCTGCTCATTTAAAGCCAGGCTTAGTATGCAGTGAGTGTAAGCTGCAGTTTCTTGGAGGTTAAAACAAAACTTAACACAGATCCTATATTTTTTCAAACCAGCCAGCTCGAAATTCTCAGATACAGTAGAATACGGTGTACAGAAAATAAGTAAAAACGTTCACACTAACATGCTTAACATATAACAAGATTGATAAGGACCCACTAACTAGCGGAACAGTCAACTTCCAGTTCTCTACCAAACGAGGCCATTGAGAGACTTAGACAACATAATTCAAAGCCACATAATCTGCATAGGCTGCCTAAGATCCATAAAGAAGGTGTGCATCCGTGACTATTGTGAGTAATGTTGAGACAGCTACCTATAATGTAAGTTCTTGGTGCCTTTAGTCATTCACATTGTAGGAAGTATCCATATCATACCAGAAATTCTAGAGATTTTATTTACAGACCTGAGTCACTTAAACTGAAATGCAACAACTTACTGGTCAGCAGTGATGTTGTCTCACTTTCTACAAAAATGCCTGTGGTGGAATCTCTACATCTCATTCGTGGAAAACAAAACTGAGCATCAGATGACGAACAGTTTGGCCATAGGAAATGCAGAGGCATCAGACAATCAGTTCTGATGTTGTGCTTGAAAATGGAAGCAAGAATGAAGGAAAATCAAGACACACTTATTGGAATAGTCAACCATGGAAATGAGCTCGATAATATGAATTGATGCATGATGTTCGAAATTCTGAGAGACACTGGAGTCATCTGTAGCAAAAGACGGGTGATACACAATATGCATAAGAATCAAAAGGGAACAATAAGCCGGGAAGACCAAGAGTGAAGTATTCCTATTAGAAAGGGTGTAAGAAAGAGAGTTTTAAGATGTACCCAGGGGCAGATATAGACTCAGATTACAATATAGTAGTCATAAAGAGTAGGCTGCAGTTTAAGAAAATAATAAGGAAGACTCAATATGTAAAGAAGTGGGAAACAGAACTACTAAGGGATGACGAGACGCGCTTGACGTCCTCTAACCCTGTAGATACAGCAATATAGAATAGCTGAATCAACAGTACAGTTGAAGAGAAATGGACATATTTAAAAAGGACAACAGCAGAAGCTGGAAAGAAAAACATAGGTGCAAATAAGGTAACTGCGAAGAAATCATGGGTAACAGGAGAAATACTTCTGCTGATCGATGAAAGAAGGAAGTACAAAAACGTTCAGTGAAATTCAGGAATACAGAGGTACAAGTGACTGAGGAATGAAATAAACAGGAAGTGCAAAATGGTTCAAATGGCTCTGAGCACTATGGAACTTAACATCTATTGTCATCAGTCCCCTAGAACTTAGAACTACTTAAACCTAACTAACCTAAGGACATCACACAATACCCAGTCATCACGATGCAGAGAAAATCCCTGACCCCGCCGGGAATCGAACCCGGGAACCCGGGCGTGGGAAGCGAGAACGCTACCGCACGACCACGAGCTGCGGACAGGAAGTGCAGGGAAGCTAAGACGAAAGGGCTGCATGAAAAATGTGAAGGAATTTAAAAAAAAGAAAAAGAAAAGGTTTTCGGAAGGGCTGACTCAGCTGATTGGAAATTCAAAACAACTTCCGGTGAAATTAAAAGAAAGGGTAAGAGTGCAACAGGAATTGCATTGTTGAATGCCGAGGAGAGAGTGGAGAGGTGAAAAGAGTACAATGAAGGCCTCTTTGAGGGGGAAGATTCGTCTGATGTGATAGAAAAAGTAACAGGAGCCGATTTAGAAGAGCTAGAGGATCCATCATTGGGGAGAGGTGGCAACAAAACGACTATTCACGTTGGTGTGTATGAAGTGGCAAGAAAACGACCATTCACGTAGGTGTGTGGAATCTATGAGTCTGGCGACATAGCATCTGACTTTCGGAAAAATATCATCCACACAGTTCCGCAGACGGCAAGAGCTAGCAAGAGTGAGAGTTATCGCATAATCAGCTTAACAGCTCATGCACCCAAGTTGCTGACAAGAATAAAATACAGTAGAATGGAAAAGAAAATTGAAGATGTGTTATATGACGATCAGTTCTAGGAAAGGTAAAGACACCAGAGAGGCAATTCTGACGTTGCGGTTGCTAATGGAAGCAAGACGAAAGAAAAATCAATACACTTTCATAGGATTTGTATACCTGGAGAAAACGTTCGACAATGTAAAATGTTGCAAGAAGCTTGAAATTCTGAGAAAAATAGGGGAAAGCTATAGGGAGAGACGGATAATATATAATATGTACAAGAGCTAAGAGGGTGTAATAAGAGTGGACGACCAAGAACAAAGCATTCGGATTAGAAAGGGTGTAAGAGAAGGGTGTAGTCTTTCACCCATACTGTTCAATCTGTTCATGGATGGAAATAATAGAAAGGTTCAAGGGGGGATTAAAAATCAAGCTCAAAAGATAGAAATGTCACGATTTTCTGATGACATTGCTATCCTGAGTGAAAGTGTAGAAGAATTACATTATCTGCTGAATGGAATGAACAGTCTAATGAATACATAATACGAACTGAGAGTAAGTCGAAGAAAGACGAAAGTAATCACAAGTAGCAGAGATGAGAACAGTGAGAAACTTAAGACTGATGGTCACGAAGTAGATGAAGTCAGGAAATCTGATACGTAGGCAGCAAAATCACCAATGACAGGCGGACCAAGCAGGACATCAAAAGCAGACTAGCACTGGTAAAAAGGTCATTCCTGGCCATGAGAATGTACTAGTATCAAACACAGGTCTTTATTAGAGGAAAAAATTTCTGAGAACGTACGTCTGGAGGAAAGCATTGCATGATAGTGAAATATGGACAGTGGGAAAACCGAAACAGAAGAGAATCAAAGCATTTGTGATGTGGTGCTACAGTAGAATGTAGAAAATTAGGTGGGCTGGTCAGGTAAGGAATGAAGAAATTCTTCACAGAATTGTAGCGGAAAGGACTATGTGGAAAACACTGACAAGGAAGGACAGCGTGATAGAACATGTGCTACGACATGAGGGAATGACTTCCAAGGTACCAGAGGGAACTGTACATCTACATCTACATCTACATGGATACTCCACAAATCACATTTAAGTGCATGGCAGAGGGTTCATCGAACCACCTTCACTATTCTCTATTATTCCAATCTCGTACAGCGCGCGGAAAGAATGAACACCTATATCTTTCTGTACGAGGTCTGATTTCCCTTATTTTATCGTGGTGATCGTTTCTCCCTATGTGGATCGGTGTTGACAAAATATTTTCGCATTCGGAGGAGAAAGTTGGTGATTGGAATTTCGTGAGACGATTCCGTCGCAACGAAAACGCCTTTCTTTTAATGATGTCCATCCCCAATCCTGTATCATTTCTGTGACACTCTCTCCTACATTTCGCGATAATACAAAATGTGCTACGTTTGTTTGAACTTTCTCGATGTACTCCGTCAGTCCTGTCTGGTAAGGATCCCACACCGCGCAGCAGTATTCTAAAAGAGGACGGACAAGCATAGTGTAGGGAGTCTCCTTAGTAGATCTGTTACATTTTCTAGGTGTCTTGCCAATAAAAAGCATTCTTTGTATAGCCTGCCCCACAACATTTTCTGTGTGTTCATTATAGTGTATTTGTTCATAATTGTAATTCCTAGGTATTGAATTTACGGCCTTTATATTTGACTGATTTATCGTGTAACCGAAGTTTGACGAATTTCTTTTAGCTCTCATGTGGATGGCCTCACCCTTTTCGTTATTTAGAGTCAACTGCCAATTTTCGCACCATTCAGATATCTTTTCTAAATCGTTTTGCAATTTGTTTTGATCTTCTGATGACTTTATTAGTCGATAAACGACAGCGTCATCTGCAAAAAGCCTAAAACGGTTGCTCAGATTGTCTCCCAAATATTTTATATAGATGAGGAACAGCAAAGGGCCTATAACACTACCTTTGGGAACGCCAGAAAACACTTCTGTTTTACTCGATGACTTTCCGTCGATTGCTACTAACTGTGACCTCTCTGACAGGAAATCCCAAATCCATTCACGTAACTGAGGCTATATTCCATAAGCATGCAATTTCACTACAAGCCGCTTGTGTGGTACAGTGTCAAAAGCCTCCTGGAAATCCAGAAATACGGAATCGATCTGAAATCCCTTGTCAATAGGACTGAACACTTCGTGTGAATAAAGAGCTAGTTGCGTTTCACAGGGACGTTTTTTTCTAAACCCATGTTGACTGTGTGCCAATAGACCGATACCTTCGAGGTATGTTTCAAAATCCTGCTTCACATCGACGTTCACGATATGGGCCTGTAATCTAGTGGATTACTCCTACTACCTATCTTGAACAAAACTGTAGAGGAAGACAGGGATTGCAATACATCCAGCAAATAATAGAGGACTTAGGCTGTAAGTGCTACTCTGCGGCCGGCCGGTGTGACCGAGCGGTTCTAGGCGCTTTAGTCTGGAACTGCGAGACCGCTACGGTCGCAGGTTCGAATCCTGCCTCGGGCATGGATGTGTGTGATGCCCTTAGGTTAGTTAGGTTTAAGTAGTTCTAAGTTCTAGGGGACTGATGACCTCGGATGTTAAGTCCCATGGTGCTCAGAGCCATTTTTTGCTACTCTGAGATTAAGAGGTTGGAACAGGAGAGGGATTCGTGGCGGGTCCCACCAAACCAGCCAGAAGACTGATGGCTCAAAAAATAGAAAAAGAAGACGGGGATACGATCTTTTGTTGCGCGGCAGTTTTTCACTCAAACTTTTTACGCAACATATTTCATAATTTGATCAATGTAGTCACTCTCTTATGCTGATACCTAACTGCAGACTAAACTGTGCCTTTGCACTTTGCACTTCTCTTATATTACGGTAAGGGACAGCAGAACTGAGAGTTTACGAGCTGGCTTGCTAATGACGACTTTCCTTAAAAGGAACCGACAGAGACGTAAGCTTGGTTGTCCAGGGCTGAGTTGTTGTTGTTGTTGTTGTGGTCTTCAGTCCTGAGACTGGTTTGATGCAGCTCTCCATGCTACTCTATCCTGTGCAAGCTTCTTCATCTCCCAGTACCTACTGCAACCTACATCCTTCTGAGTCTGCATAGTGTATTCATCTCTTGGTCTCCCTCTACGATTTTTACCGTCCACGCTGTCCTCCAATGCTAAATTTCTGATCCCTTGATGCCTCAGAACATGTCCTACCAACCGGTCCCTTCTTCTTGTCAAGTGCCACAAACTCCTATTCTCCCTAATTCTATTCAATACCTCCTCATTAGTTATGTGATCTACCCGTCTAATCTTCAGCATTCTTCTGTAGCACCACATTTCGAAAGCTTCTATTCTCTTCATGTCCAAACTATTTATCGTCCATGTTTCACTTCCATACATGGCTACACTCCATACAAATACTTTCAGAAACGACTTCCTGACACTTAAATCTATACTCGATGTTAACAAATTCCTCTTCTTCAGAAACGCCTTTCCCTGCCATTGCCAGTCTTCATTTTATATCTTCTCTACTTCGACCATCATCAGTTATTTTGCTCCCCAAATAGCAAAACTCCTTTACTACTTTAAGTGTCTCATTTCCTAATCTAATTCCCTGAGCATCACCCGACTTAATTCGACTACATTCCATTATCCTCGTTTTGCTTTTGTTGATGTTCATCTTATATCCTCCTTTCAAGACACTGTCCATTCCATTCAACTACTCTTCCAAGTCCTTTGCTATCTCTGACAGAATTACAATGTCATCGGCGAACCTCAACGTTTTTATTGCTTCTCCATGGATTTTAATACCTACTCCGAATTTTTCTTTTGTTTCCTTCACTGCTTGCTCAATATACAGATTGAATAACATCGGGGATAGGCTACAACCCTGCCTCACTCCCTTCCCAACCACTGCTTCCCTTTCATGCCCTTCTACTCTAATAACTGCCATCTGGGTTCTGTACAAATTGTAAATAGCCTTTCGCTCCCTGTATTTTACCCCTGCCACCTTTAGAATTTGAAAGAGAGTATTCCAGTCAACATTGTCAACGGTTTTCTCTTAGTCCACAAATGGTAGAAATGTAGGTTTGCCTTTCCTTAATCTATTTTCTATGATAAGTCGTAGGGTCAGTATTGCCTCACGTGTTCCAACATTTCTGCGGAATGCAAACTGATCTTCGCCGAGGTCGACTTCTACCAGTTTCTCCATTCGTCTGTAAAGAATTCGCGTTAGTATTTTGCAGCTGTGACTTAAACTGATAGTTCGGTAGTTTTGACATCTGTCAACACCTGCTTTCTTGGGATTGGAATTAATATATTCTTCTCGAAGTCTGAGGGTATTTCGCCTGTCTCATACATCTTACTCACCAGATGGTAGGGTATTGTCAGGACTGGCTCTCCCAAGGCCGTCAGTAGTTCTAATGGAATGTTGTCTCCTCCCGGGGCCTTGTTTCGACTCAGGTCTTTCAGTGCTCTGTCAAACTCTTCACGCAGTATCATATCTCCCATTTCCTTTTCATCTACATCCTCTTCAATTTCCATAATATTGTCCTCAAGAACATCGCCGTTGTATAGACCCTCTATATACTCCTTCCACCTTTCTGCTTTCCCTTCTTTTATTACAGCTGGGTTTCCATCTGAGCTCTTGATATTCATACAAGTGGCTCTCTTTTCTCCAAAGGGCTGAGTATCAGCGTCATTCAGGCCGCACAACAACAACGTCCCCCCTCCCCCCCCCCTCCCCCGACACCACGCCAACAACCATATTCCTCGCAATCCGGGCTGTTCACGGGGACAGATATCTGCCAGAGTAAGACACAGAATTGTTCCATGAATCCCTTTTAAAAGAAAGAAATCTAGCCAGGTATCACTTTCCTGAGGCCACCGTGAGAACCGCTGTTGCCTCAGCGACCAAGCAGTACAATAACATTTTTCTGTAACGAGCGTTTCTGTTGGTTCATAGTGTTATTTTCTATGGAGTTTTCTCTTCCAAATGCGCGTCTACGTAGGAGCTGTCTTATTAGTCAGCTTCAGAATGGTATTGAGCAGTGGAAGAAGTCTCCTGGCTTCTTACCCACGCCGCAACAGTATTGTTAAATAATAATTAAATCTGTAGGAGTAGGAGTTCGTTGAACATCATTACTAAAATTTTCCCCGGCTGAGCTCGCAGCGTCTGCTCCTACTGGCTGTCGAGACTCCTGCTTCGACGAGAACAGCCCAGCAGCAGAACATTTAGAGAGAGGACACTTGCTGCTGGGTAATGGAAGAGAACACTTACCTCAACGATACAGAGGAGTAGATACTAGGCTACTGGTGAGAGGAGCCTCGCTGCCGTATAGAACGTTGTCTCCTCCTCAGCACTGAATACAGAGAGAGAACCAACTCACACCCCACAGCCGCTACCGCCGATGCCTCCCGCATTCACGATACGACAGTGTGGTAAGATGGGCCATCATTGCGAGGACAGATTCGGTAGGTACGCGACTTTAGTTCATTCCCTTCAGGAGACAACTGTACAGTGTTATCGTTTCACAGCCAATTAGTTTCATTATGCACTTTGATGAACATTCTGCTGTTAATACCTATTTTTCCGTATTCTTTCACTTAGCTGCTAACCATTCTTGCTGCTGCTGGTCATATCTACGATATATTCTCATAACCGTGCTTTCATCACGCCCACCCACTTATATCAAAGTTAGATTTTAAGGTTCCAAACTCTTGTTCCGCTATTAACGTGTAATTAGTTATATCGGTGGGTGACTCATGTGTTGATGTTTATGATAAAAAACCTGATTGTTATAGCGAGCACTTATATCCCTCATATCATTAATGTATCTACACTCCTGGAAATGGAAAAAAGAACACATTGACACCGGTGTGTCAGACCCACCATACTTGCTCCGGACACTGCGAGAGGGCTGTACAAGCAATGATCACAATCGCACGGCACAGCGGACACACCAGGAACCTCGGTGTTGGCCGTCAAATGGCGCTAGCTGCGAAGCATTTGTGCACCGCCGCCGTCAGTGCAGCCAGTTTGCCGTGGCATACGGAGCTCCATCGCAGTCTTTAACACTGGTAGCATGCCGCGACAGCGTGGACGTGAACCGTATGTGCAGTTGACGGACTTTGAGCGAGGGCGTATAGTGGGCATGCGGGAGGCCGGGTGGACGTACCGCCGAATTGCTCAACACGTGGGGCGTGAGGTCTCCACAGTACATCGATGTTGTCGCCAGTGGTCGGCGGAAGGTGCACGTGCCCGTCGACCTGGGACCGGACCGCAGCGACGCACGGATGCACGCCAAGACCGTAGGATCCTACGCAGTGCCGTAGTGGACCGTACCGCCACTTCCCAGCAAATTAGGGACACTGTTGCTCCTGGGGTATCGGCGAGGACCATTCGCAACCGTCTCCATGAAGCTGGGCTACGGTCCCGCACACCGTTAGGCCGTCTTCCGCTCACGCCCCAACATCGTGCAGCCCGCCTCCAGTGGTGTCGCGACAGGCGTGAATGGAGGGACGAATGGAGACGTGTCGTCTTCAGCGATGAGAGTCGCTTCTGCCTTGGTGCCAATGATGGTCGTATGCGTGTTTGGCGCCGTGCAGGTGAGCGCCACAATCAGGACTGCATACGACCGAGGCACACAGGGCCAACACCCGGCATCATGGTGTGGGGAGCGATCTCCTACACTGGCCGTACACCACTGGTGATCGTCGAGGGGACACTGAATAGTGCACGGTACATCCAAACCGTCATCGAACCCATCGTTCTACCATTCCTAGACTGGCAAGGGAACTTGCTGTTCCAACAGGACAATGCACGTCCGCATGTATCCCGTGCCACCCAACGTGCTCTAGAAGGTGTAAGTCAACTACCCTGGCCAGCAAGATCTCCGGATCTGTCCCCCATTGAGCATGTTTGGGACTGGATGAAGCGTCGTCTCACGCGGTCTGCACGTCCAGCACGAACGCTGGTCCAACTGAGGCGCCAGGTGGAAATGGCATGGCAAGCCGTTCCACAGGACTACATCCAGCATCTCTACGATCGTCTCCATGGGAGAATAGCAGCCTGCATTGCTGCGAAAGGTGGATATACACTGTACTAGTGCCGACATTGTGCATGCTCTGTTGCCTGTGTCTATGTGCCTGTGGTTCTGTCAGTGTGATCATGTGATGTATCTGACCCCAGGAATGTGTCAATAAAGTTTCCCCTTCCTGGGACAATGAATTCACGGTGTTCTTATTTCAATTTCCAGGAGTGTATGTGCAAGGTGTGGGACCCATATTTTCATGCGCCATTGAGTCACCTCCATCAATCGTAGATTACTAAGCCGCCGTAAAATGTTCGATTCCAGTAAGGTATTAAATAGGACGTATTGTACTTAATCCAGTATGTGACATACCTCCCGCCGGAGGTTCGAGTCCTACCTCGGGCATATGTGTGTGTGTGTGTGTGTGTGTGTGTGTGTGTGTGTGTGTGTGTGTATGTTGTTATTAGCATAGGTTAGTTTAAGTTAGTTTAAGTAAAGTGCACTACACACCGGAAGCAGCTACTAGGGTAGCAGAGTACGTGTGGCGTGCACACGGGGGTTTTTTAGGTTAGAGGGACCCCCCCTTGGGCGAAACGATAAAATACCTGACGGCTTACCAGAGAGGACATTATCATCGTTGATAAAGAACGTCCGTCCTCAGAGACCAAAAACAGGAAAAGTTAACGTAATATTGGTAAACTGCAGGAGTATCCAGGGCAAGGTTCCTGAATTAGCATCTCTTATTGAAGGAAATAGTGCGCATATAGTATTAGGAACGGAAAGTTGGTTAAAACCGGAAGTGAAGAGTAACGAAATCCTAGACACAGAATGGAATATATACCGCAAGGATAGGATAAACGCCAATGGTGGAGGAGTATTTATAGCAGTAAAGAATTCAATAATATCCAGTGAAGTTATTAGCGAATGCGAATGTGAAATAATCTGGGTTAAGTATCAAAGGTGGGTCAGATATGATAGTCGGATGCTTCTATAGACCACCTGCATCAGCAACCGTAGTAGTTGACCGCCTCAGAGAGAACCTGCAGAACGTCGTGAAGAAGTTTCGTGATCATACTATTGTAATAGGGGGAGACTTCAATCTACCAGGTACAGAATGGGATAGTCACACAATCAGGACTGGAGCCAGGGACAGAGACTCTTGTGACATTATCCTGACTGCCTTGTCCGAGAATTACTTCGAGCAAATAGTTAGAGAACCAACTCGTGAAGCTAACGTTTTAGACCTCATAGCAACAAATAGACCGGAACTTTTCGACTCCGTGAATGTAGAAGAGGGTATCAGTGATCATAAGTCAGTGGTTGCATCAATGACTACAAGTGTAATAAGAAATGCCAAGAAAGGAAGGAAAATATATTTGCTTAACAAGAGTGATAGGGCACAAATCGCAGAATATCTGAGTGGCCACCATCAAACGTTCATTTCTGAGGAAGAGGATGTGGAACAAAAATGGAAAAAATTCAGAAACATCGTCCAGTACGCCTTAGATAAGTTCGTACCGACTAAGGTCCAAAGCGAGGGGAAAGATCCACCGTGGTATAACAATCATGTACGAAAGGTACTACGGAAACAAAGAAAGCTTCATCATAGGTTTAAGAGTAGTCGAATCATAGCTGATAAGGAAAAGCTGAACGAAGCGAAAAAGAGCGTAAAGAGAGCAATGAGAGAAGCATTCAACGAATTCGAACATAAAACATTGGCAAACAATCTAAACAAGAACCCTAAAAAGTTTTGGTCATATGTAAAATCGGTAAGCGGATCTAAATCCCCTATTCAGTCACTCGTTGACCACGATGGCACCGAAACAGAGGACGACCGAAGAAAGGCAGAAATACTGAATTCAGTGTTCCGAAACTGTTTCACTGCGGAAAATCGTAACACGGTCCCTGACTTCAGCCGTCGCACGGACGCCAAAATGGAAAATATTGAAATAAACGATATCGGAATTGAAAAACAACTGCTATCACTTAGTAGCGGAAAAGCATCCGGACCAGACGAGATACCCTTAAGATTCTACAGTGATTATGCTAAAGAACTTGCCCCCTTTCTATCAGCAATTTATCGTAGATCGCTGGAAGAACGTAAAGTACCTAGCGACTGGAAGAAAGCGCAGGTCGTTCCCATTTTCAAGAAGGGTCATAAATCAGATGCGAATAATTATAGGCCTATTTCGCTTACGTCAATCTGTTGTAGAATAATGGAACATGTTTTGTGTTCTCGTATTATGACGTTCTTAGATAATACAAATCTCCTTCATCATAACCAACATGGATTCCGCAAACAGAGATCATGTGAAACTCAGCTCGCCCTATTTGCCCAAGAAATTCACAGTGCCGTAGACACTGGCGAGCAGATTGATGCCGTATTCCTGGACTTCAGGAAGGCATTTGATACGGTTCCGCACTTACGTTTAGTGAAAAAAATACGAGCTTACGGAATATCGGACCAGGTTTGTGATTGGATTCAGGATTTCCTAGAAGAAAGAACACAACATGTCATTCTTAACGGTTCAAAATCTGCAGATGTAGAGGTAATTTCGGGAGTACCGCAGGGAAGCGTGATAGGACCTTTATTGTTTACAATATACATAAATGACTTAGTTGACAACATCGGTAGCTCCGTGAGGCTATTTGCAGATGACACGGTTGTCTACAAGAAAGTAGCAACATCAGAAGACTCGTACGTACTCCAGGAGGACCTGCAGAGGATTAATGCATGGTGCGACAGCTGGCAGCTTTCCCTAAACGTAGATAAATGTAATATAATGCGCATACATAGGGGCAGAAATCCATTCCAGTACGATTATGCCATAGGTGGTAAATCATTGGAAGCGGTAACGACCGTAAAATACTTAGGAGTTACTATCCGGAGCGATCTGAAGTGGAATGATCACATAAAACAAATAGTGGGAAAAGCAGGCGCCAGGTTGAGATTCATAGGAAGAATTCTAAGAAAATGTGACTCATCGACGAAAGAAGTAGCTTACAAAACACTTGTTCGTCCGATTCTTGAGTATTGCTCATCAGTATGGGACCCTTACCAGGTTGGATTAATAGAAGAGATAGACATGATCCAGCGAAAAGCAGCGCGATTCGTCATGGGGACATTTAGTCAGCGCGAGAGCGTTACGGAGATGCTGAACAAGCTCCAGTGGCGGACACTTCAAGAAAGGCGTTACGCAATACGGAGAGGTTTATTATCGAAATTACGAGAGAGCACATTCCGGGAAGAGATGGGCAACATATTACTACCGCCCACATATATCTCGCGTAATGATCACAACGAAAAGATCCGAGAAATTAGAGCAAATACGGAGACTTACAAGCAGTCGTTCTTCCCACGCACAATTCGTGAATGGAACAGGGAAGGGGGGATCAGATAGTGGTACAATAAGTACCCTCCGCCACACACCGTAAGGTGGCTCGCGGAGTATAGATGTAGATGTAGATGTAGATGTAATTCTAGGGACCTATAACCTCTGCAGTTTGGTCCCTTAAGAACTCATATACATTTTTTTGTAACATACCACTGGAGACCTAATATCGATAATTAACTAGTGTACTATCTACAAATTATGACTTACTTCGAATAGTGAGCTTTAAGATGGTTTAGAAGAAATGTAGCATTTCCCTCCTTCAATGTTCCGGTGATAATTATCATTTAAGTAATACACTTTGTTTGGTGTGGCATTATCATTCCCTTTAAATTAATTTCCATATTCATATGTGGTACTTCCCTTCTCTGTACGTCTCCAGAGATCAGATTATAGTGTCTTGGGGTAATCTAAATAGCAAAACCGATAACCCACTGGAATGAGCCCTCTAATGAGTACAGAATATGGCTTGAGAGTAAACCGGAAAAAGACAAATGAAACGAGAAATAGCAGAAATGAGAATAGTTGGAAACAGTAGACGAAGCAAAGCGAGTCTGCAAAATAACCCATGACGGACGAAGGTAGGTTGATATAAAAAGGAGATTAGCAAACGCAGAGAGGGCATTCCTGGACAACAGAAGCTACTGGTATTAAAAATAGGCCCTAACTTGAGGGAGAAACTTCTGAGAATGTACAGCATTGTAAGGTAGTGAATCATGGACAATAGGGAAACCGGAACAGAAGAGAATCGAAGCGTTTCAGATGCAGTGCTGCAGAAGAATGTTGGAAATTAGGTGGCTTGATAAGAGAACGAATGAGTAGGTCTTCTGCAGAATCGCCGTAGAAAATAACATGCGGAAAATCTCTACAAGAGGAAGGGACACGATTATAGGACACGTGTTATGACGTTGGGTAATAACCACTGAGGTACTAGAGGGAGCTCTAGACGGTAAAATCTGCAGAGGCGTGAGAGATTGGAGTAATTCCAACAAATAATAGATGTCTTAAGGTGCAAACGGAGCTCCAAGGTGAAGAGATTAGCGAAGGAGAAGCAATTCGTGGCTGACCGCGCGAACATTCACACACAGAACACTACGTAGTCAAACACTAAGAAATTTGCAATCAGTAATAAATCATGGCTTTCTTTTTGGCAGACACTAATGTAGGCAACGACGTAGCAGAGCGGGAGGTCAGCTACGGTTACTTGAGACCTATGTAAAAAATAAAAAAAAAATTAAAAAAACTAGAACACTGGTCGCTCTCGACCGCTTTAGCTGCTGTCTATTATTACTAGGTTGTCCTGTGGCCCTCAGCTTACGTGTGAGATGACAGTGAAGTGATCGATACGTGCCAGTCGGTATTATGGAACCACCGCGCTATGATGAGAGATGTAACAGAGTGCCAGGAACAGGATATCGTGTTCGGACGTGACCGAGACCACACTGTGAATGAAGTTACCTGGTTTCTGTGTACCACTCACAAACATGTAATACGGCGTGGGACTATGGTCGTTGAAAGAACTGAAACCCAGCCTGCGCATATACCGTTGGCCAAACAACATACAAAAGAAACAGTAAATGAATGGAGGCCTGTAGCACGGTCCGGTAAGTCACGATTTTGCCTCTCTTCAAACGATTCAAGGCGTGGATTGCACCGACGGAACAATGAGGCGTCTAACACGCAGTTTTTGCTCCGCGTAGTTCAGCCAGGATGTTTATTTCAACATTTTCAGTGACCAAATATTGCCCTTCCTACTGCATTTTCATGATGAGTGTGCTATGGATTCACATGCCTTCCAATATCATAATATCCATGTTTACAGGGTTCTTAGACGAAAACGTTCCTAATTTTGTACTTACAAACTTTATACATGGCGCTTCAGCTGTCTGAAGCTATGGATTTTTTGCAACCAGCATCGCCATCAAAAACCAATCGCGACATATTCATATTCTGTCGTTCACTGTGTGTAAACTAATAGTCAAGCAGAAAAAAATTGTGGGATCATTTTGTAGGAAATTTAGTGTAGTTAAATTTTGTACCGGGAAGCATTTTCGGAGGAGGCCACAGCTTTGGACTTATCCAAGAAAATCTTGTTAGAAGGTTACTTTTGTACGTTTTTCTTCAATAATTCCAAAGCTAATTTCCAGTGAAAACGTATCGCAATACACAATTTAGTTACATTAAATTTCAAATATAAAGGTCCTGTTCATTTTTACTGTGGCTCTAATAGTTATCACGTAGCTAGTGAGAGAATATGAAAATCAAGCGCGTATTTGAAGACGTTGCGGGTTGCATAAAACCCATTGCTAGGGGTAGCTGAGTCATCCTGTGTAATTATTGAGCTCTGTCGTTTCGATAGAGATGTTTGTTACGTTCACGCAGGAGAAACCACACCTCAACTGGCGCTCTGAATCATCCGACAGAATTCCATCGAAAATGACTAGGACCATTTGAAACAGAGTGTGAAACGTAGCAGTGAACATTGCCCAAACTCTCATAGATCTACAACACAAAACAATCAACTAGGGCCTAGGATGGACCTGGCATACCTGAAGAAATTTATCGTCTCTTTTCCTCGTCGAACTTCCATAATCTGTGACAGAGGAGGAGTTACACAGTATTAGTGCGATGTCTCCTATTAGTTAAATTTTTCTCCCGTGTGGTTTGCCATATCTGACAGTTATTTCCGAGCGATGAGTGGCTACTTTCGATCAATAGTAATTATGACTTTGTATAATGTTTAAGCTCTATCATTTCAATTGAGACATGTGTTATGTTTACGCAGGAGAAACCAAACCTTTGACTTGATGATCATCGAGCGTATGCCTTACCAAGGTTACTATGGACTCCACCACAAGGTTGGTTCCCCACCGCTCGTCGGCTTCGTGACGTTGTCTGCGTTCTCGCCTGTGTATTCCGCCTTGGGGAACCCCATGAATCCAGCCTACATCCCTGAAATCTGGGTGGGCTTTTCTGATCACATGAACTTTTGGCAGCGCATGTACAACACGTTCTTTGCACTACGTTTCCACTATATGTGGTTCTACAAAATACTTCCTATACAAGAAACGATTATGAGGGAACATTTCGGAGCGGAACCACCTTCTGTTTACGAAACGGAGCGGAACTACAGCCTACTCATAGTCAACAACCACTTTACCACGGAGTATCCACGGCCACATCTACCGAGCGTCATAGAAGTCACTGGACTCCACGTATCGACCAAGGTTGAACGATTACCAGAGGTGAGTATCGAAATCATCAAGGCTGCTTATTCACCACAAAAAATACTGTCGCACTGACGTGCTGTTTCAGGTATGTACTTTTGCTCGTATAACTAGAGCTATCATTTAGATCAACACTGGTTCCCCATACCAGCGTCAGTAAAATCATCTGCCACTGGAGCTTCTGGAGACGTCATTTTACAATATAGCCAAGTACACCATTCCTGTCACATATCGCAGTCCTCATCAAAAGATGCGTTTTTCAAAGTATGACTAGAAGTCTAAAATCCAGGTTGTATTGAGAAACGAAGGGAACATCGAAAGAAGAAGTCACAGTATGTTTGGTAGGTGCGAAAGTTTCATGGAGAAGCCTTTACAGCTCCAATGGCAGATGCTACACTAAATGCGTAATCCATCACCGACCGGCTTACTGAAATTCCAAGTA
Organism: Schistocerca americana; assembly: GCF_021461395.2. NCBI lineage: Eukaryota > Metazoa > Arthropoda > Insecta > Orthoptera > Acrididae > Schistocerca > Schistocerca americana. The sequence continues at coordinate 12,209,738 of NC_060120.1, read as the reverse complement.
CGTAACTCCCTAGAAAATCTTCCTTCTTGCTACGTATATTTGTTGAAAAGGCCGTGAAGGTAAAATTAGATTTTAACTCAACTCATGCAGAGGCTTACGGGCAATAGTTGGTTTCTCGCACCGTTCGCCACTGAAGTAGCAAAGGCGTGAAATAACAGTGACAACAAAGTACCCACTGCCGTCCAAAGTCGTGAAATAACAGTGAAATACAAAGTACCCTCTGCCGTCCTCGCACAGCAATGATGTAGATTTATCTGAAGAACGCGTTCGTTCTTCCTGAATAAAGTGTTAACAAGGACATATGCAGACATTAATATTTGTAGTGAAAATGCTTCACTAAATTTCCTCCACTTTTCGCATATGAATCATTACAGTTAATAGATCATACTAATAAGCCCATGAATCTATATTGTTTCTACATTAGGTATTCTTTTGACATACTTGCAATTAAAGCGTCATTTACAATTGCACACAATGACATTTGTTAAATCACTCCATCTTCAGGCCACAAGTGGCCCATCGGGACCATCCGACCGCCATGTCATCCTCAGTTGAGGATGTGGATAGGAGGGGCGTGTCATCAGCACACCGTTCTCCCTGTCGTTATAATGGTTTTCTTTGACTGGATCCGCTGCTATTCGGTAGAGTAGCTCCTCAATTGGCATCACGAGGCTGAATGCACCCAGAAAAATGGCAACAGCCCATGGAGGCTAGACGGTCACCCATCCTAGTGCCGGCCACGCCTGACAGCGCTTCGGTGACCTCACGGGAAGCGGTGTATCCTCTGCGGCACTGCCGTTGGCTCCAGTTACATTTATTAAGAAAGGTTCTTACCGAAAACCAATCTATAGGGACTGTGTCATATTCTACCTTTGGGTTGTACAGGGGTTGAGTGAAAATTTGGAAACAATGCGAGAATGCATGCATCAACACAAATGCAGGCCTGCAGTGTGCGTCTTTGAGCAGACAACCTTGTAGGTGGGGCAATCGCAGCTATAAGTATTCATCTTGAGTATTAATAACCGCTTCAGCTGTATTTAGTCCTTTATCACTGAGTCACTACCGGTTTCGTGGCACTAAAAGCCACATCTTCAGGTGAACGTATGACTGAAACATTAGAGCGGGAAAGCTCAGAATCTTTGTATCCAACATTCGTTGTCCGCCGAAACAAAACACCGCTAAAAGACGGTACGTCATAGATTAAAAACTGCCAGATTCCAGAATAATGGATAGGATTAAAACAAATCGTTCCGTAGTGATCACTTTTCAGATCCATACGGAACCGCGTTTGTGTGGGTTTCCTAAATAACATCAGCAATGCGTACTCATTCGTCCACTTGTATCGCCATTCGCTAGTTAAAAGCAAGGCTAAACTCAAATGAATACATGGTGTTTCAAACTCAGTGATGCGCATAAATAATACAAAAATTTCTCTCCCTCAGAAGAGCTAACTTAGTATCCTCTGACGTCTGCAGTTTGTTTTTCAATATCAGTAGCGAAATGTCTTAATATTCTGACAGAGCTGATGTACAGGTATAATGTAAGCTCTGCATGGTTGAATGACTTGAGACTGGCCACCCAGACATGCTTAACACAGAACTATTTCCCGTTCCAAGGGGCTATGTATAAATAGTTCGATGGCTTAGCTACTGAGTCTCCTTTAGTACACTTTTGGCTGAAATATTGATGGAGACGAAGGGAGACGAAAATTTAATAGTCATGGGAGACTGGAATTCAAGGGTAGGAAAAGGGAGAGAAGGAAACATAGTAGGTGAATATGGATTGGGGCTAAGAAATGAAAGAGGAAGCCGTCTGGTAGAATTTTGCGCAGAGCATAACTTAATCATAGCTAACACTTGGTTTAAAATTCATGAAAGAAGGTTGTATACATGGAAGAACCCTGGAGATACTAAAAGGTATCAGATAGATTATATAACGATAAGACAGAGATTTAGGAACCAGGTTTTAAATTGGAAGACATTTCCAGGGACATATGTGGACTCTGACCACAATCTATTGGTTATGAACTGTAGATTAAAACTGAAGAAACTGCAAAAAGATGGGAATTTAAGGAGATGGGACCTGGATAAACTGACTAAACCAGAGGTTGTACAGAGTTTCAGGGAGAGCATAAGGGAACAATTGACAGGAATGGGGGAAAGAAATACAGTAGAAGAAGAATGGGTAGCTTTGAGGGATGAAGTAGTGAAGGTAGCAGAGGATCAAGTAGGTCAAAAGACAAGGGCTAGTAGAAATCCTTGGGTAACAGAAGAAATATTGAATTTAATTGATGAAAGGAGGAAATATAAAAATGCAGTAAATGAAGCAGGCAAAAAGGAATACAAACGTCTCAAAATGGAGATTGACAGGAAGTGCAAAATGGCTAAACAGCGATGGCTAGAGGACAAATGTAATGATGTAGAGGCTTATCTCACTAGGGGTAAGACAGATACTGCCTACAGGAAAATTAAAGAGACCTTTGGAGAAAAAGAGAACCACTTGTATGAATATCAAGAGCTCAGATGGAAACCTTGTTCTAAGCAAAGAAGGGAAAGCAGAAAGGTGGAAGGAGTATATAGAGGGTCTATACAAGGGCGAGGTACTTGAGGACAATATTATGGAAATGGAAGAGGATGTAGATGAAGACGAAATGGGAAATACGATACTGCGTGAAGAGTTTGACAGAGCACTGAAAGACCTGAGTCGAAACAAGACCCCCGGAGTAGACAACATTCCATTTGAACCACTGACAGCCTTGGGAGAGCCAGTCCTGACAAAACTTTACCATCTAAAGAAGCAAGATGTATGAGACAGGCGACATACCCTCAGACTTCAAGAAGAATATTATAATTACAATCCCAAAGAAAGCAAGTGTTGACAAATGTGAAAATTACCGAACTATCAGTTTAATAAGTCACAGCTGCAAAATACTAACGCGAATTCTTTACAGACGAATGGAAAAACTGATAGAAGCCGACCTCGGGGAAGATCAGTTTGGATTCCGTAGAAATGTTGGGACACGTGAGGCAATACTGAGTCTACGACTTATCTTAGAAGAAAGATTAAGGAAAGGCAAACCTACGTTTCTAGCATTTGTAGACTTAGAGAAAGCTTTTGACAATGTTGATTGGAATACTCTCTTTCAAATTCTGAAGGTGGCAGGTATAAAATACAGGGAGCGAAAGGCTACTTAGAATTTGTACAGAAAGCAGATGGCAGTTATAAGAGTCGACGGGTATGAAAGGGAAGCAGGGGGTGGGAAGGGAATGAGACAGGGTTGTAGTCTATCCCCTATGTTATTCAATCTGTATATTGAGCAAGCAATAAAGGAAACAAAAGAAAAGTATGGAGTAGGAATTAAAATCCATGGAGAAGAAATAAAAACTTTGAGGTTCGCCGATGACATTGTAATTCTGTCAGAGACGGCAAAGGATTTGGAAGAGCAGTTGAACGGAATGGACAGTGTCTTGAAAGGAGGATATAAGATGAACATCATCAAAAGCAAAACGAGGATAATGGAATGTAGTCAAATGGTTCAAATGGCTCTGAGCACTATGCGACTTAACTTCTGAGGTCATCAGTAGCCTAGAACTTAGAACTAATTAAACCTAACTAACCTAAGGACATCACACACATCCATGCCCGAGGCAGGATTCGAACCTGCGACCGTAGCGGTCACGCGGTTCCAGACTGAAGCGCCTTTAACCGCACGGCCACACCGGCCGGCGAATGTAGTCAAATTAAGTCGGGTGATGCTGAGGGAATTAGATTAGGGAATGAGACACTTAAAGTAGTAGAGGAGTTTTGCTATTTGGGGAGCAAGAAACTGATGATGGTCGAAGTAGAGAGGATATAAAACATAGACTGGCAGTGGCAAGGATGGAATGTAGTCAAATTAAGTCGGGTGATGCTGAGGGAATTAGAGTAGGGAATGAGACACTTAAAGTAGTAAAGGAGTTTTGCTATTTGGGGAGCAAAATAACTGATGATGGTCGAAGTAGAGAGGATATAAAACATAGACTGGCAGTGGCAAGGAAAGCGTTTCTGAAGAAGAGAAATTTGTTAACATCGAGTATAGATTTAAGTGTGAGAAAGTCGTTTCTGAAAGTATTTGTATGGAGTGTAGCCATGTGTGGAAGTGAAACGTGGACGATAAATAGTTTAGACAAGAAGAGAATAGAAGCTTTCGAAATGTGGTGCTACAGAAGAATGCTGAAGATTAGATGGGTAGATCACATAACTAATGAGGAGGTATTGAATAGAATTGGGGAGAAGAGGAGCTTGTGGCACAACGTGACTAGAAGAAGGGATCGGTTTGTAGGACATGTTCTGAGACATCGAGGGATCGCCAATTTAGTATTGGAGGGCAGCGTGGAGGGTAAAAATCGTAGAGGGAGACCAAGAGATGAATACACTAAGCAGATTCAGAAGGATGTAGGCTGCAGTAGTTACTGGGAGATGAAGAAGCTTGCACAGGATAGAGCAGCATGGAGAGCTGCATCAAACCAGTCTCAGAACTGAAGACCACAACAACAACAACATTGATGGACCATATCGGAAAAAATTTAAGTGAAACAGTTTCGAGTGCAAATATTACATAGTTATTCAGATACGTAGACGATGAAATGTACGCGTGGACAGTCACCACAAAACACCTCAACTCATTTTTTCGTAACTTAAACAGTCAATACAAAAATACTTAGTGCAAAATGAAAATTGGTAATAAATACATAAACGTCCTAGATCCTACCATTGACATCAGTACAGAAACCCATTGTTTCACAATTTATAGAAAACGACATTTACAGACACTGATACCAACATCCAGTTACTCAAAAAGTAGCTTACCAATCAGTGCTGCGCGGTCTCACATCTCTCCGCATGTTCGTAGAAGATTTCAAAGCAGAGTTTGACGCTATAATTTTTTTTTTGCCTCAACCAGTGGTTACAGTCCTTTCCTGATTTACCACATCTTGCATAGGAAACCCAACATTGAAAATTATAAAAATGGTTCAAATGGCTCTGAGCACTATGGGACTCAACTGCTGTGGTCATAAGTCCCCTAGAACGTAGAACTACTTAAGCCTAACTAACCTAAGGACATCACACACATCCATGCCCGAGGCAGGATTCGAACCTGCGACCGTAGCGTGAAAATTATACCCTTCCTCTATGCTGCTTCTTCTGCTCCCTTCACTGTCTACAGGAGGTGGTGTACAATATCAGAGCGTATAGCAAAAGCACAGAAATCCAGCAACTATAGCAATTCCTACTACGTGAAGAACATCAAAGCCCAGCGTCTTTTCAATAGCAAAGATAAGGCCCAGTTACTAGCCAACAGTGGGGAATACAAAATTACTTGTCCTGATAGTGATAAGTTTTATACTGGTCAGTGAGACAGAGACATAATATCTACACTGCCTGAACATAAATGTAGCTAGATTCCACACTGTCTGAGCGCGTACTGATCGTCAGCCACAGCTACAGTCCCATTTCCTTCACTTAGGAAACAAAGGCCAAAAACACAACCTGCTGGAAGTCCTGGAAATCGAAACACATCTGGCTCACAATCCCGATTTATTATTAAATGACCAAATCAGTGCAATACTTACTCTTCTAAACTTCGCTCAATCCTCTCAGGTTTCCATTATTTCTCACTCTCTTTGATACTATTCTTCCATTTTCCAGAACTTATTTATTATACTATTATTGCCTATTGCGCCGTATTTGGCACTGTGTCTTAGGTTGGAAGCACCTGAACTGTTTTTCGATGTTGGCCATGCTCTCGCTCGACGCTGCTTGTGACCTCTCTGACAAAAGGAAGGATTTATCTACATGAGCGCAGTGCAGAAAGAGGGGGAAGGGGGCGGGGGAGGGGGTAGGACACCGATGGCGGGCTGGAATGAATACTGAGAGTAAGCCGAAAGTTGTCGCTGACTGTGAAGGAATGCTTGACTGTGCCTAAGCAAAAGTTACTGTGGTCTGTCATTGTCTGCGTTTGGCATGAATGCAGCATGCACTTACGGAATCTAAGCAAGCCGGATGCATAGAAATTGTGTGTCGCCACTGTATCAGACATCAGTTCTTCAGACATTCAGTTCCTTTAGGTACTTTCTACTGATAGTTGTGCCTCTATTTCATGATTTGCCATTCTTATGTCATTTCATTTACAAAACCGTTTCTCTATATTTCACATGCTACGGGACCTATAGAGATAAAACAATTTGTAAACACACTTTAAAACAGAAGTATTTGCCTGATTTAAACTACTCATTGGTATATGTGCCTTCCGTGTATGATATTGGATACAGATATTTCAATACGAGGTGCGTGGTATATGAGTTCTCATTTCTTAGTTCATGACAATCTTGTGAGGAGTGCATGCAACAGTTAAACCTTGTAGTATTTATTTCTAACACTGGCCTATTTCAAGTACACTACGAGATTTTGTACTCTATCTGTAATATGAAGGAACTCGAAGGTTGATGATATAAATACTGGATATAATGACACAAGGCTTCAAATCCAAACAAGCTACTCAAAAAGGGAAGGAATCATTCAATTATTACTTTTATGTTGACTAGTGGATGATATTCTAAGCCATTTCGAATGTTTATTTGTAAGTAAAGCATAAAGAGCTCGGTACAACCTATTGTTATCATTGTTGTGATTTTCCTCAGATTACACAGTGGTGGAAACCTGCTGGTCACATAACCTAGAGGTCTATTGATTGAAACCACACTCTGCTACCTCTAGTCCAGAATTTTCCAGAGCCACTGGAAAAGAAAGTATGGAAACAATTGATTGTGATACATTTACATTCCCACATGTATTAACATCCCCACAGTTTTAACAAATTTACGACCTGTGCTCTATTCAATAAGTTCTCCTAAACTTTATATAGGATCCAAACAATTGGCAAATTAATGGAGCTGAGCCATGACAATTACTCTGTACAGGAATTCAGAAGTAAGAAAACTCTCAAGATTGGTCAAGTAAGTTGTACACAGCTCTTCAGACTTCACTTAACTCGCAAATAAACAATCTAAATGGCCTGGTACAGCATCCACTAGTGAACATAAAAGTAATATTTTGAGTGAGTCCTTCCCTTTTTGAGTAGCTTGTTTGGATTTGAAGCGTTGTGTCATTATATCCACTATTTATATCATCAACCTTCGAGATGCTTCATATTAAAGACAGAGTACAATATTTCATAGTGTACCTGAAACAAACTTTGTTAGAAACAAGCACTAAAAGGTTTCTCTGTTGCATGCACCCTGCACAAGGGTGTAATGAGCTAAGAAATGAGAACGCATACACTGTGCACCTTTTAATGAAATGTCTATATCCAATCTCACACACAGAAGGCAGATACACCACTGAGTAGTTTAAATCAGGCAAATACTTCTGTTTCAAAGTGTGTTTACGAAATTTTTGTATCTCTGTAACTTCTGTAGCGCATTAAATATATAAAAACGGTTTTGTGATAAAGTAAATGATTAACTAATGACACAGCTATCAGCACACAGTACCTCAAGGAACTGAATGTTTCAAACAGTGGCGACACACAATTTCTACGCATCCGGGTTGTTTACACTCGATAAGTGCACAGTACATTCATGCCAAGCATAAACATTGACAGTCCACGGTGCGGCCAGCCAGAGTGGCCGAGCGGCTCTAGGCGCTTCAGTCTGGAACCGTGCGACCGCTACGGTCGCAGGCTCGAATCCTGCCTCGGGCATGGATCTGTGTGATGTCCTTAGGTTAGTTAGGTTTAAGTAGTTCTAAGTTCTAGGGGACTGATGACCTCAAATGTTAAGTCCCATACTGCTCAGAGCCATTTAAGCCATCCTCCGTTCGCCAGACCAGTCACTTCTGCTTAGCACAGTCAATTAAACACACCGTCGATCCATGTCGGGTTTTCCTTCACAGTCAGCTTACTCGCAGTATTCATTCTAACTCGCCATCATTGTCACCCCATTTCCACCCTGCACTCGTGCAGATGAACCCTTCTCTCAGTCAGATAGAAGCACCATCGATAGGGAGCATGGCCAACGTAGAATAATAGTTCAGATGTTGGCAGCGTAGTCAATAGTTCTGGACGCGGCACACCATGTACTCCATATATTCTGTTGTCAGAATTGTCAGTTTCAGCTTTTAGTCTATTTTGTAGCACTTTCCATGTGTAGCACCTCTTCAGACCTGCCTTTAGTAGTGTTGTTGATTACTAATTTATTGTACTGGTATTGGTAACTTAACGTAAAATGTCATATAGGCACTTCGTTTCGTGTGTTAGTGTGAATGCTTTTCCTGGTTTGCTCCCTTTTATATTTATTTACTTTACAGCGTTTTTCTTTTGTAACTGCTCATGATGATCTGGTCTTAATCCAGTAGAACAAACACAGTATTGTGTTTTTCATTTATTGTTATTCTGTTCTACCAAGAGGAGACGAAAGGATAAGTTGAGATGAAATTTTATTTGATGTGTGTATACAGTATACTAAGAAACTAACGTAAATTGTATATGTTTTGGAGAACTCAGAGTGCGAAAGTAAGTACACACAGCAGCTACTTCTTGCAACAGCAAAGGCTTCAACCCTTCTGGCACTGAGTTGACCTTAGCTTGTTTGAGCCTCTGATTCAGACCCTCCACTCGGCTCTGTACGAGGGGTCCGCAATCGGTCCTGTCGACTATGCTACAAATGGTCAGCTCTGCTTTCATCTTGCAAGAAAGACTGGCAGCCTTTGCCACTTCTGTTAGCCGCTCGAAACCAGAGAGAATTTCTTCTGATCCAAAGTGACACACATCATTGGTACCGACGTGTGCAACCACCTGCAGTTGGCTGCACCCTATGCTCTCCATGTCATCCTGGAGGATCCTTTACACATCTGGAACGACTCCACCCGGTATGGACACGGAGTGCTCATTGGTTTTCTTACCCGTCTTGTCAGCCAAGTCCCTATGAGGCCCCAAAACGCGCTTAACGTTGGAGCTCCCAACTACCAACAATCCCACCAACTGCGATTGCCCGGATCTTGCAGGCTGAGTGGTTTCCTCTGAAACAGGACAGGCGACAGCATCTGGCTCAGCAACAGTGTCAGCCACAGCACCTGGAACTTGTTTGTCATACAAACCGGGGAGGCCCGCCTGGGAAGTCTTTCGCCACCTGTTTCACCTCGGGGGCGACCTCCCGCTTGACCACAGGTGAGGGGGCAGCCCCAGTGCGAGCAGTAACTGGGTTGGCCACCGGTGAGGACCGATCGGAGGACTCTGACGGGCTAGACGTCCGTTGGATCCCTACGGCTGGCCCACAACAGTGGTGCCCATCCACTGCAGCCTCAAGCTGTGTAACAGAAGCCATCACAGCCTGAAGCTGAGAGCGAAGTGTCGCCAACTCGGATTGCATCCGTACACAACAATCGCAGTCCCTTTCCATACTAAAGACCGTGGAAAACTAAACTATGCGGATAAAAGGACTATCGGCAGGTGCTGGGCAACTCTACTGTAGACCCTGATGAAAACGCACGAACTGTAATACGCAGATATTCAAAAACCTAATGACCGAAGCACTCAGGTTAGACTAAATAATTTTTCTCTGATTAGGAACTTGTAATATGTCACAAAATCGGTTTACTTTCCGACTCAAATTAAAACGCGAGAACTGTGGCTATTAGATGCTAAATTTACACTCCGAAACTCAAGAAACTAAACTATTACAGCATGATATAATAAAATTCGCTCCTGGTTAGTAACTCGTAAATGACACAAAAGTGGTTACTTCCCTGTTGCTGCGTCTGTCTCGGTCGGCTACTACTGAGTGATAATGGCCACACGACGGAAATTAGGATATTATCTAGGCACTGTGCAAGCTGGTGGTAGCTCCATCTCGATGTGGCTGTGTTTACATGGTACGGAATAGGTCCTCTGGCCCAAAGGAACCCATCATTGACTGGAAATGTTTGTGTTCGGCTACTTGGAGACCAATTTCACCCATACGTGGAGTTCATATTTCCTAACACCTATGTAATGTCAACGGGCCACTATAGTTCACCATTAGTTCTAAGAATACTCTGGGCAATTTGAGTGAATGATTTGACCGCCCAGATCGCCAGACAAGAATCTAATTGAAAATTTATGTAACATAAGCGTGAGGTCAGTTCGTAAGCAAAATCCTGCACTTTTCGCAGTTGTACATCACGGCTCTAAGGGCAGCGTGGCTCCATATTTCTGCAGGGGACTTGCAAGGACTTGTTGAGTCGATGTCACATCGGGTTTCTGCCCTGCGCTGGGCAAAAGGCGGTCTGACACAATATTAGGAGGTACCCCATGACTTTTGCGCAACGGCCATGCCGCAGTGGATAGACCGGTTCCCGTGAGATCACCGAAGTTAAGCGCTGTCGGGCGTTGTCGGCACTTGGATGGGCCACCATCCAGGCCGCCATGCGCTGTTGCCATTTTTCGGGGTGCATTCAGCCTCGTGATGCCAATTGAGGAGCTACTCGACCGAATAGTAGCGGCTTCGGGCAAGAATACCATCATAACGATCGGGAGAGCGGTGTGCTGACCCCACGCCCATCCTATCCTCATCCCCTACTGAGGATGACACGGCGGTCGGATGGTCCCGGTAGGCCACTCGTGGCCTGAAGAAGGAGTACCCCATGACTTTCGTCACCTCAGCGTGTCTGTCCTGTTGGGCGGTAGTAGCCAGAGTTGCTGAGGCCCAGCATGGCGTACAGTATGGCTCCCTTGAAATCATAGTTTCCCTCTTCCATTGACGGTAATGGAATCCAGACCATACTGAGCACCAATATTGTGGAACGATAAACCAAAACGTTCCTGCCTTTGCCGAGTTTCCAACTGCTGCCAGAAGACATTTTTCGCTCTTACACCTGCCATAACACACAACTATCTCCCACTGAAATGCTCGTGAGTGAATGTTGATAGCTGCATGATTCATAGCACAAATGTCAAATGTGAAGTAGAATAAAATAATAAAAAAAATAAAATTTTGTTGCAAGCAGTTGTTGCTAGCAGTTGCCCGTTTTATACCAAATTAATCTTCCATATTGTAGAACCTACAGAAATTCATAGACGGAGCCGAACACGGCGTCATCTACGTCAGTCTCGGATCCAACGTCCGGAGCAACGCACTGCCCCAGGAGAAGTTCCAGGCTTTTCTGGAGGCGTTCAGACAGCTGCCGCAACGCGTCCTCTGGAAGTGGGAGAACGACACACTGCCTTCGCAGCCGGAGAACGTGATGGTCAGCAAGTGGATGCCACAACAATCCGTGCTGGGTGAGATTTCATCCTGCTAGCTACATCAAAATTTAAATATGGAAGAGGGTTAGAGTTTTACATTCCTTTGGCGAAAAGGCCATTACAGATGGAATACAAGATTGGACGGAATAAGGATGGGAAGTTAATGGATTGTGTCCTTCTGTAGGGAGTCATTCCGGTTTTCACGTGAATTGTGTTTGGAAAATCGGCGAACACTTGTACCTGGATGTCCGAACGGGATTTGAAAGCCACGTCTCTTGAATTCCAATCCACTGGTTGAGGACCGCTCTAGTTCACACGGCCTTCTTCCTTTTCTAGCGAGAAGTATTGTTAAAGAATCAGCTGTCGATCTGTCTAGCTGAAATCTTGTCGAGGAAACCATCCCGAAACTAGTCTTGAAAAATTTAGGTAACGCTTTCATTACACAGCTCTCCTATTCGGTTCTAGGATAGACTTGATTTTGCTGACTCATCTATACTGAATTGTTAACTTTCATTTGTATCACAGCCGCAGATAAACGATTGCTAAAGCTGTACGAGTTTATCCCATAGATAATAAAAGACAGATTAAACTCTTCTTGAACCGATATATCTTTTATGATACGTACCTCTGTTTTATAAAAGTAAAGAAGAATTCATTTTTAAATGTCAGTGGAAATCGTACTTGCTCTACTGTATTAAGATCTTGATAAAACTTGTAACATTTATTTCCCAATGTTTTCAATACGTCAGGGGACCACAAAGATAATCCCTTCCGATAGCACAAAGGTGATTTCCCTCCTTTTCGAAGGAGGGAAAATGTTCCACCGAGCGTAACACTGTAGTGCAGAAAACTAATATGTGCCTACAGAATCAGAGTTACGCGAGATATGGATTACGATGGAATAGTTTTTGGAAGGACTATGATGGCAAGCCGTTGTTATACAATGCGAAAGATACTGCACTACGAGGGCGCTTCAAAACCTTCTCCTACAATAATGTGCTTACATCCTTTTCACATCTAACTGAAGGTAATTCAACGAAAACGCAGGTCTATATCTAAATGTATGATTGTGTTGGAAATTTAGTCGGCTCTAAAACAGTTTAAAATGTATCATTTATCCTCGTATAGTAGTTGAAGTTCTTTGTAAGCATGTGGAGTTCCACACCATGTCACAGTCCAGCATGGCGTTCTTTGCCCACAGCTCATCCAAACGTCCGCCTCTTCATAATGCAAGGAGGTCTCCAGAGCATGAATGAGGCGGCGTACCACGCTGTTCCACTTGTGGTCATACCTTTCTTCGCCGACCAGCCACACAACGCCGCCAAGATTTCGCAGGCGGAGATTGGAGTCAGGCTGGACTACCCTGACCTCACCAAGGACAACCTGCTGGCCGCCGTACGAACCGTTTTGGAGGAATCAAAGTAAGTTACTCAAGGCTCCGAGGCAATATACTGCCACATATGTTATTTCAACGATGTGACACACGGTTCATCACATCTAAACTTGTGAATAATAATGTTTAACCTCACCGACCCCGAGGTAAAAAAAAAAGATCGCAGCAATTTTTCTTTTCATATTTTGGAGCACACTAATAAACGAACATGCCATAGATGCAAATGAAATTTTTTTTATGATTTTGTAAGGTATAAATGGAGGTCCACTTAGTGGTCCTCAAGTTTGTCATCATGAAAACGTACTAGTCTTCGTTTTGTATTTGCTTTTCTGCTTCTTCGATGAAAATATTTTATCCAGCAATACGTGTTTTTCATTTGAAATAGTAATCTGTGCATGCTAATACACACAGAAAATAGGATTCTTAATTTGATATTTTTGAAGTGTAGGAATTCAAATGCAGATCTTCGTTAAGGCTCTCAAATATCTACATAAACGCAAGACAGTAATAATCACACAATAATTTCTGGCAAGTAATAACTTGTTACTGCCAGTAAATAAACCTTTACGGTATGTGGTAACCCTAAAAATAATATTTTTTTGCAGTACATAAATACATTCCACATCCATCCAATGTCTCTCATATCTTGTCATTGCAGCCACGTTTCCTGCATTTTGAGGAATTCCTTCACTCAACAAATTTTGGCATTTGTCCAACTTTGTAAGACCTAATATTTGAAACTAGTTTCAGCACAGTACTTGTTGCCTTTTTATTCACACTATCTGCATCAGCTACTACTTCACTCATGGAGGAATTCACTGAACAAGGAAGTCCTGTTCTCCTAGCTACTGGAACCACATTTTAACGTTCTTATTGTTTATCGATCTGTTTCATCCATCCCGGCAGGACAATCTTCAGTCAAAATGAGAATTCGTCATCTTACCAGTGAATTCCGCACTGATGTCACTAATAAGAGATTCTAACTGTTCATCAGTTAATACTTCATGCAGTGCTGTAGACGTCAGAGAAAACAGTTATTTCAGTAACACCTTACAGAAAGCTGAGCTCCACACACGAGGTCCTCTAGAAAATGTTTTATTTCATAGTAACGAACAAAATTTGTGCAAATCTAAACTAATTCTCAACACCTAGAGAAGGAGCGAACGTAGGTAAGACATACAGACTGTCATTCTAAAATTCATGCATAATAATTAGTTACCTGCCGTTTTTCCTCGTAAAAGTAACCATTTTGTGCGTACGACCACAATATATTGGTGTTGTGTTGCTGCCTTCAACAGTGGTGTATGGAACGCTCTCACACTTGTAAACTAGACTGTTAGCATTGTACGGATGCACATCAAGATCGACGCGTTGGGGGGGGGGGGGGGCATCAGCAGCCGACCGAACATCTACCAGGGATTAAATCTGGGCACTTACGGCACCTGATGTTTCGCCAAGAACAACGGGGGAATCTGCTTTCAGCAGTACTAAGATCTCGTGTACGTGTGGTCAAGCTATACTGACAACGCGATACCACCAAACAGTTGACAGCGTCGTCTGCAGAGTGGAATGGCACTCTTGTTGTCTTCAGTGATACGAGTAGATACGGTAGTTTTTGTCTGGAGTGATGGACGTGAGCAGGCTATTCCGGAGGTCACTCGCTCGCGACACACAGATCCCACCCAAGGCTTTATGGTGTGTGTGTATTTGGGGGGAGGGGGGACATCAGTTTTAACTCGTGGTCACATTTGTTACACTACTGGCCATTAAAATTGCTACACCACCAAGAAGAAACGCAGATGATAAACGGGTATTCATTGGACAAATATATTATACTAGAACTGACATGCGATTAAATTTTCGCGCAATTTGGCTGCATAGATCCTGAGGAATCAGCACCTAGTACAACCGCCTTTGGCCGTAATAACGGCCTTGATACGCCTGGGCATTGAGTCAAACAGACCTTGGATGGCGTGTACAGGTACAGCTGCCGGTGCAGATTCAACACGATACCACACTTCATCAAGAGGAGTGACTGGCGTATTGTGACGAGCCAGTTGCTCGACAACCATTGACCAGACGTTTTCAATTGGTCAGAGATCTGGAGAATGTGCTGGCCAGGGCAGCAGTCGACCATTTTCTGCATCCAGAAAGGCCCGTACAGGACCTGCAACATGCGGTCGTGCATTATCCTGCTGAAATGTAGGGTTTCGCAGGGATCGAATGAATGGTAGATCCACGGGTCGTAACACATCCGAAATGTAACGTCCACTGTTCAAAGTGCCGTCAATGTGAACAAGAGGTGACCGAGACGTGTAACCAATGGCACCCCAAACCATCACGCCAGGTGATACGCCAGTATGGCGATGACGAATACACGCTTCCAACGTGCATTCACCGCGATGTCGCCAAACACGAATGTGATCATCACGATGCTGTAAACAGAACCTGGATTCATCGGAAAAAATTACGTTTTGCCATTCGTGCACCCTGGTTCGTCGTTGAGTACACCATGGCAGGTGCTCCTGTCTGTGACGCAGCGTCAAGGGTAACCGCAGCCATGGTCTCCGAGCTGATAGTCCATGCTGCTGCAAACGTCGTCGAACTGTTCGTGCACATGGTTGTTGTCTTGCAAACGTCTCCATCTCTTGACTCAGGGATCGGGACGTGGCTGTACTATTCGTTACAGCCATGCGGATAAGATGCCTGTCACCTCGGCTGCTGGTGAGACGAGGCCATTGGGATCCAGCACGGCGTTCCGTATTACCCTCCTGAACCCACCGATTCCATTAGTCATCGGATCTCGACCAACGCGAGCAGCAATGTCGCGATACGATAAACCACAATCGCGATAGGCTACAATCCGACCTTTATCAAAGCCGAAAACGTGATGGTACGCATTTCTCCTTCTTACACGAGGCATCGCAACAACGTTTCACCAGGCAACGCCCGTCAACTGCTGTTTGCGTATGAGAAATCGGTTGGAAATTTTCCTCATGTCAGCACGTTGTAGGTGTCGCCACCAGCGCCAACCTTGTGTGAATTCTCTGAAAAGCTAATCAATAGCATATCACAGCATCTTCTTCCTGTCGGTTAAATTTCGCGTCTGTAGCACGTTATCTTCGTGGTGTAGCAATTTTAATGGCCAGTAGTATATTTATGCAGAATAAATTAACCAGTGCTCGGTACATTGGACAGGTGCCATTTGCGGTTAGACAATACAATAATCGCCGCTACCAACAGTTGCTGCTACGCAACGCGCCGCTCAACTTGTGCAAGAACACCAGATATCATCAACTGGACGCTCCGTAGCGGGAGCCTACCTGCTCTGCAGTGTCCGAAAGAACCATCGCCGAAGTGCAGCAAACTGTTGAAGGTGTATGATACAGTGTATTACTGAATCGCATTCAACATCTTTTTGATTATTTGCCTGTCAGAATACACGTGTGCGCTGCTGCCAGCAGGCGATACATTGTGTATTGATGTGACTGTTGAGGCACCCGTTTCTGTGACGTGTGTTTCATTTGGGCCGGCCGGAGTGGTCGAGCGGTTCTTGGCGCTACAGTCTGGAACCGCGCGACCGCTACCGTCGCAGTTTCGAATCCAGCCTCGGGCATGGATGTGTGTGATGTCCTTAGGTTAGTTAAGTTTAAGTAGTTCTAAGTTCTAGGGGACTGATGACCTCAGAAGTTAAGTCCCATAGTGCTCAGAGCCATTTGAACCATTTTTTTTCTTCATTTGGGATGAATTAGTTATGGTATACTCCTACAATAATGACCTACCCGTCACAGTACTTTACAATATATTGGCCTTCTCCTTGGGGGAGCTGCAGTTCTTTTTTCAGGATAGTGTTTAATAAGTACCCTAATCTGAGGAAGAAATTTCCGAGAATGTGCCCATGGAGCACAGCACTGTAGGTAAATGAATCATGGACTGCGATAAAACCATAAAAGAAGAGGAAGAGCAGTGAAACTCAGGAGATGTGATACTCTAGATGGCCGTGCGGTTCAAGGCGCTACAGTCTGGAACCGCGTGACCGCTACGGTCGCAGGTTCGATTCCTGCCTCGGGCATGGATGTGCGTGATGTCCTTAGGTTAGTTAGGTTTAAGTAGTTCTAAGTTCTAGGGGACTGATGACCACAGATGTTAAGTCCCATAGTGCTCAGAGCCATTTGAAACATTTTTTGATACTCTAGAAGAAATCTGAAAATTAAATGATAATATAAACGAGGACACCCTCCGCAAGTTCCACGAAAAAAGGGGTATGTGGAAAACGCTGACAAGAAGATGGGTCTGGTCTCAAGGACAGGTTATCTTTCCCGGTACTGGAAGGAGTAAAAGCTGTAGAGACAGAAAGAGATCGAAACATATCCAACAAATAACTTAGGGCGTTGGGTGTAAGTGCTAGCCGGCACCGGTGGCCGAGCGGTTCTAGGCACTTCAGTCCGGAACCGCGCTGCTGCTACCGTCGCAGGTTCGAATCCTGCCTCGGGCATGGATGTGTGTGATGTCAAACGTTAACGTTGAGCGTGCCAAGTTCAACGTGCTGCTGAACGGTTAGGGACGATGAGACTTGTACATACGGTACGTGGGCCCCAACGTGGTATACGCGATCGCAACGCCCTCCAGCGGCAGTTGAGGGATGTTTCTACTTCGTAAATCACACTGTTTACTCAACGGGCGCGCGTATAATTCCCACGTTAGCTCTGTTAAAACGCACATTTCCTTCATCGTCCACGAAAAGGAAAGTACCATGTCCAATCAGTAAGGACAGAAACATATAGAAGTTCCATTACAAACAGTGCGGTACAAATTTGGAAAACCTCTCCGCATGAGATAAACATTATTCATCATTCCCGCATTTTAGTAAAACCCCAAGGTCAGTGCTACTTAATCGCTGTTCCTACCCAGTAGCGGAATCTTTGCAACATGTGAATTACAAAGCGTAAAAGAAAAAGGAGCAAAATATCTTTATACAAGTAGCGCAAGCTCTCCTGTAGATTAAGCCAATCTAACAAAGTCACCCCTCAAAAAAAGGTGAACTTATATTAACATAACATCAAATATTATAGTATAAACTTATATTAAACTAATAATAAAGAGTCAGAACCTAATGAAAACGCAAATGTTAGGAAATAAAATTTAAGAGTGTGAAGACGCGAACCTCTGCCCCAACTTTCAAATCAATACAAGACAATGACGCTAATCATTACGCTAAAACAACAACGCACACATTACGAGTAATCAAAGTGTGTTACCCTTGCAGTAAACCTTATCGTAAATATGTTACTAATTGAAATTTAATTATAACAAATTGTACCAAGAACAATCCGTTTTCGGTGGCTCTTCCGTGTGTCACTGCCTTCAAATAGCCTACTCTCATAATACGCAAGTTACAATAATTCTTTTGCCACGAATATGATGTTTCTCGTTACTTTATTGGAACGAATGGCACAGTTAACAACGAGTTTGCCAGTGATTCTGAATTTGCTGGTGCTCAGAAACGGCACATATACATATAAGCTTGAAATGAATGCCAATATGGCGCCTCACAACTCTGTACTGAAGGGAACGGCGTGTGTGTGACGTAGGTGGTGTTGTGCCATCTCATTGGTCAACGCTCAGACGCACGCTCAGAATATCTGAGACGCTAGGTACTGCTCTGCACGTTCGGAAAGACTCCCGAACGTGCTATTCCACTCTATGACGTCAGAAACTCCTTTTTCCAAAGCTGTTTCACAGAGGAAGACTGCACTGCAGTTCCTTCTCTAAATCCTCTCACAAACGAAAAAATGGCTGACACCGAAATAAGTGTCCAAGGCATAGAAAAGCAACTGGAATCACTCAACAGAACTTGCCCCCCTTCTAACAGCCGTGTACCGCAACAAGTCTCTAGAGGAACGGAAGGTTCCAAATGATTGGAAAAGAGCACAGGAAGTCCCAGTCTTCAAGAAGGGACGTCGAGCAGATTCGCAAAACTATAGACCTATATCTCTCACGTCAATCCGTTGTAGAATTTTAGAACATGTTTCTTGCTCGCGTGTCCTGTCGTTTCTGGAAACCCACAATCTACTCAGTAGGAATCAACATGGATTCCGGAAACAGCGATCGTGTGAGACCCAACTCGCTTTATTTGTTCATGAGACAGGCTCCCAGGTAGATGCTATATTTCTTAACGTCCGGAAGGCGTTCGATACAGTTCCGCACTGTCGCCTGATAAACAAAATAAGAGCCTACGGAATATCAGACCATCTGTGTGGCTGGATTGAAGAGTTTTTAGCAAACAGAACACAGCATGTTGTTATCAATAGAGAGACGTCTACAGACGTTAAAGTAACCTCTGGCGTGCCACAGGGGAGTGTTATGGGACCATTGCTTTTCAAAATATATATAAATGACCTAGTAGATAGTGTCGGAAGTTCCATGCGGCTTTTCGCGGATGATGCTGTAGTATACAGAGAAGTTGCAGCATTAGAAAATTGTAGCGACATGCAGGAAGATCTGCAACGGATAGGCACTTGGTGCAGGGAGTGGCAACTGACTCTTAACATAGACAAATGTAATGTATTGCGAATACATAGAAAGAAGGATCATTTATTGTATGATTATATGTTAGCGGAACAAACACTGGTAGCAGTTACTTCTGTAAAATATCTGGGAGTATGCGTGCGGAACGATTTGAAGTGGAATGATCATATAAAATTAATTGTTGGAAAGGCGGCTACCAGGTTGAGATTCATTGGGAGAGTCCTTAGAAAATGCAGTCCATCAACAAAGGAAGTGGCTTACAAAACACTCGTTCGACCTATACTTGAGTATTGCTCATCAGTGTGGGATCCGTACCAGATCGGGTTGACGGAGGAGATAGAGAAGATCCAAAGAAGAGCGGCGCGTTTCGTCACAGGGTTATTTGGTAACCGTGATAGCGTTACGGAGATGTTTAACAAACTCGAGTGGCAGACTCTGCAAGAGAGGCGCTCTGCATCGCGGTGTAGCTTGCTCGTCAGGTTTCGAGAGGGTGCGTTTCTGGATGAGGTATCGAATATATCGCTTCCCCCTACTTATAGCTCCCGAGGAGATGACGAATGTAAAATTAGAGAGATTAGAGCGCCCACGGAGGCTTTCAGACAGTCGTTCTTCTCGCGAACCATACGCGACTGGAACAGGAAAGGGAGGTAATGACAGTGGCACGTAAAGTGCCCTCCGCCACACAGCGTTGGGTGGCTTGCGGAGTATAAATGTAGATGTAAATGTAGAAACTCGGCACGCTCAGCGTTCGGATGCACGGTCCGTGTGCCAACGGCTTTAACTGGCTCTAAGGGACTGATGACCTCAGATGTTCAGTCCCATAGTGCTCAGAGCCATTTGAACCATTTGTAAGTGCTACTCGTCGATGAGCAGACTGGCGCAGAAGAGTAAGTCATGGCGGACCGCATCGAACCACTCTGAAAGTTCTCGGTCGAAAACTACTGCACTGGTCAATGATCGTATGTTCTTCTATTTTCCAACTACTGTTTGGCGTAGTTAGCAATTTGGGATCATGTTGTTTTTGTGCAGGTATTTTCTTTAAATCAGCCATTGTGTATTATCTCCACAGATACAAAAATAATATGAAGACGCTGTCGGCTGTGTTCCGCGAGCACAAGGCGGACTCGCTGGAGCGTGCCGTGTGGTGGATCGAGTACGTGATCCGCCATAAGGGAGCCCCTCACCTGCGGAGCGCCGCCCTCGACCTACACTGGTGGCAGCTGCTGCTGCTCGACGTGGTCGCTTTCGTTCTGGCGGCCTCCGCTCTCACACTCTACGTCGTCTACTCCGTCTCACGGCGGATACTTTCCTTCTTCAAAGGCAGCAAATCGAACCAGAAACAGAAGAAACACTGATGTTCTCAAGAAAAAGTTTAAGTAGTCACTGAAGCTTAGCCAACCTTACTAAATTTCTGACCATTTCAAGACGTTTGGGGAGTGAAATCGTTACATTCGTCATATGATAGGCATGTTGCTGTTGTGGTCTTCAGTTCAGAGACTGGATTGATGCAGCTCTCTATGCTACTCTATCCTGTGCAAGCTGCTTCATCTCCCAGTACCTACTGCAACCTACATCCTTCCGAATCTGCTTAGCGTACTCATCTCTTGGTCTCCCTCTACGATTTTTACCCTCCACGCTGCCCTCCAATACTAAATTGGTGATCCCTTGATGCCTCAGAACATGCCCTACCAACCGATCCCTTCTTCTAGTCAAGTTGCGCCACAAACTTCTCTTCTTCCCAATTCTATTCAATACCTCCTCGTTAGTTATGTGATCTACCCATGTAATCTTCAGCATTCTTCTGTAGCACCACATTTCGAAAGCTTCTATTCTCTTCTTGTGTAAACTACTTATCGTCCACGTTTCACTTCCATACTTGGCTACGCTCCATACAGATACTTTCAGAAACGACTTCTTGACACTTAAATCCATACTCAATGTTAACAAATTTCTCTTCTTCAGAAACGATTTCCTTGCCATTGCCAATCTACGTTTTATATCCTCTCTACTTCGACCATCATCAGTTATTTTGCTCCCTAAATAGCAAAACTCATTTACTACTTTAAGCGTCTTATTTCCTTATCTAATTCCCGCAGCATCATCCGATTTCCTCGTTTTGCTTTTGTTGATGTTCATCTTATTTCCTCCTTTCAAGACACTGTTGATTCCGTTCAGCTGCTATTCCAGGTCCTTTGCTGTCTCTGACAGGCATAGGCCTACTGATAAAGGACTATGAAATTTATGTAGCATTAAATTAAGACAGCGGTGGTGCAAAAATCAGACGCCAGTCGTAACTGGAAAAAGTCTTGTCTTCAGTGTTTTCAGTAGCTCTCAAATCTGTACAATGTTGTAATATTCTTAACTTACTTCTATTTATTTATTTTTCTCTGGTAGAGCGTAAGGTGCTTCAGTAGTCATCTAGTTTAAATAACAAAGGAAGTTGCTAAAAAGATCTCTGGTACAATTAACAGTTACTTTGTTACTAAACTGTGCACGTTTTATAAATACACAACCTTTAAGACTCTGCATTAGAAGAAATTTCAGATCTTCACACAGTTAAGGTTCTGTTACAGCAATAATACAATACTTCTGAAAGATGACTGAATTACTTATACAACTGGAAGCTTTTTTTTATAAAATAAATGAATTGAATGCAGCCATTTTGTCAGATCTTTGCCTTACTTTCAGGTAACTATATGGAAAGAGATATATACACTTCTTGTCTATAGAATGGAACAACTTTTCTTTTTGTCACTAACGAGACCTATATTCACCTTTCTGAAGTACTTTTTTTTCTAATCTATGTGATCAGTTCATAGGGAAAACAAATAATTTTATAGAATGAAGTTTTCATTCTACACCGGAGTGTACGCTGATATGAAACTTTCTGGCGGATTAAAACTGTGTGCCGGACCGAGACTCGAACTCGGGATCCTTGCCTCTCGCGGGCACGTGCTCTACCAACTGAGCTACCCAAGCAGGACTCACGTCCCCTAATCACAGCTTTAATTCCGCCAGTTCCTCGTCTCCTACCTTCCAAACTTCACAGAAGCTCTCCTGCGAACCTTGCAGAACTAGCACTCCTGGAAGAAAGGATATTGCGGAGACATGGCTTAGCCACAGCCCGGGGGTTGTTTCTAGAATAAAATTTTCACTCTAGAGCGGAGTGTGCGCTGATATGAAACTTCCTCGCAAAGGTAGGAGACGAGGTACTGGCGGGATTAAAGCTGTGAGAACGGGGCGTGAGTCGTGCTTGGGTAGCTCGGTTGGTTGGGCACTTACCCGCGGAAGGCAAAGGTCTCGAGTTCGAGTCTCGGTCCGGTACACAGTTTTAATCTGCCAGGAAGTTTCAAAAAAAATATATTTCAATCCTTCAGTGAACTATTGTCGTACTCGTGTAAACTGAATTTGTTTAGTCTCTCGTGATGACAGACATTTTGATCTGAGAGATGATATTACCTCTCAATAGACCATTCATAAAAATTAATCGTTACAGCGCTTCCACTCTGTACGTCTTAGAAGGCCCCGCAGGTTATCGCGCTTTGGCGGCAAGGGGGCAGGCACCTGATGCTCGATTCTTACATGAGCTAGGAAAATGAGGTAAGGTTTTTGGTTTAGCCAGAACCAGAGGACGTTTACACATCCAATCGAGCACCTTTACTATAGCAGTGTTGCAGTATATTAAGCAAGGTTCGAAAGGCGAACTGGTTCTGGCGCCCAAACAAACTGTGCTAATAGATTAATTTCTTTTACAAAGGACCTCAACTGGGCTGAAATAAATGCTCAGCTAATGGCTCCATTTGTATGTGCACTGTTCGGAATTAATGTGCAAATACGTGCAAAAAAACTCATTTTTCTGGAAGGTTTATGAAGTGCGCCGCTTCTGTACTTTGAAGTCATACGGTTTGGTTTTTCGCCGGCTCTCTGCTTTGTCATTGCTCGAGTAACAACTAATATATGAGATAAAATATGTTGCTACGAAAAGAGCCCTGATATAATTTTAAGGATGCTGTGCTGGGACTTTCTTCGGATCATTAATTTTCAACAAAACAGAATATATTATGTTCTTATTACTCTGGATCTGGCTTTCTATTCAAGGTACATTGTTTCGTTACTGTAACTCGCTATAAAGTGCTACATATCTTCCTTACTTTACAGTTATTGAAAAGGTTACTCAAAATTATTTCGTTTTCAATACTAATGTTACAGTAAGCAATGTTTGTTCAAAACATCAAAATTTTGCACTGGATTTTTGTTAACAATAAAACACTAGTAAGTACCACGACTAACACGAAACATGAGACTATTATCAGAGAAAAGGATGTTTTTACTATAATGTTTGCCAGACCAGAACTACGCACAGCAAGATTTCTTTTATGTTGTGAAGGTACATTACCTTTTTGCACTGTTAATAATATATCATCCGCAGCCCGCGTCCACCTGTAAAACACGTCATAAAATCTGCTGCTCTGCCCTGCAATCCCGAAAGCTGAGAGAAATAATTTTAGTTCACTATTACCTGTCCGCTTCTTTGCGGTATGATTGGTTTCATTTAATGCAGTTTGAATGCGCCGCGGCAGCGGCTCATCCGTTCGTAGCGCAGCTCTGCACCACGAATAATATTTCAATAGCTGAAAATGTCTTAAAATGATGGGATAAAATACCAGGCAACCTTATTAAATATCATAATGCAAGTTTTCACTAAATAACTCTATTCAAAACATTTTGACACATTAAATTCTTACACACCTTTACAAATCAATACCTAATGGCGGCTTTCTCTCAATCTTGACAAAAGAATGCTACACAAGCATGCAATCTAACGTCACAGGCTATTCCTACTCACGTAACTCCAAGAAGACGACAGAGAAGTTAATGCTCGGTCACTACTATTTATACTCGTTGTGACATATTCTCATCTTTGTTTGATATTCAGTAAGTATCGTCTGTAGCGGTTTCAGTACTCGCCGACATATTATCTTTAAAAAAAAATCGGTACATAATTCTATACAAGTATAAAACATTACACAAAATGGTTTCTCTTTATTACAAAAAGTTCACACAATCATTGTACACGCAATTACAATCATCCAGTTCAATTATTCTTTTCTACTTTTTTACCACATATGTGTTTTGCTAGGAGACGCTACAGGTTCAAACTTTGCACTAATGTAGATAAATGTATAAATTCAAAAACAACCCTTATCCGTTAGGGAGATACGATGGCTTATACCCTAGCTAAATGTATCATGCAAAATTCGTTCTTATATGAACAGAATGCGCAGAGAGGGTTTAAAGTGATTCAGACAAATAAAAATGCCTTCTTTCGATAAAATTGAAAACGCTTTCGGAACTCCAGCTTCATTCGGATTATACATGCAAAAAACGTTTTCATGATTTTTTTGCTCATCACTTTCATCGTTCAGATTTGTTCAGATTGGTTAAAATTTCGTAAGAAGGTATACAAATACATATTATTAATAGTCGCTCTTTTGTTTTGTGGAAGTTTTATCCGTTGGCACGGTATAAGCAACATGATTCGCAAGAAATAAAAAAAAAATCCTAGTCAACAAAAGTCTACATAGGTTGCCAAGCTACAGCGGTCTGATGTCAGAGTATTGATAGAGTAAAAGTTGGGAACCAGAGTAAAAAAGAAGTACACAAACGGCAAATATGTCTTGGCCAGACTCAGGACTGTAAAAGGAGGGATCTAGCTTTTGAACCTATCTGCTCGCTTCAAAGGCGTTTAAATTAAAACATCCTGACATATACGCTCTTTTTTAAGAGATAACCCTAAGTTCCCAGCGCAGTGGCCTCTCTTAGCTACAAAGTGTTGACAAACCTACACTTTCAATCATCATCATCATCATTTAAGACTGATTATGCCTTTCAGCGTTCAGTCTGGAGCATAGCCCCCTTATACAGTTCCTCCATGATCCCCTATTCAGTGGTAACATTGGTGCCTCTTCTGATGTTAAACCTATTACATCAAAATCATTCTTAACCGAATCCAGGTACCTTCTCCTCGGTCTGCCCCGACTCCTCCTACCCTCTACTGCTGAATCCATGAGTCTCTTGGGTAACCTTGCTTCTCCCATGCGTGTAACATGACCCCACCATCTAAACCTGTTCGCCCTCACTGCTACATCTATAGAGTTCATTCCCAGTGTTTCTTTGATTTCCTCAATGTGGACACCCTCCTGCCATTGTGCCCATCTACTAGTACCTGCAATCATCCTAGCTACTTTCATATCCGTAACCTCAACCTTGTTGATAAGGTAACCTGAATCCACCCAGCTTTCGCTCCCATACAACAAAGTTGGTCGAAAGATTGAACGGTGCACAGATAACGTAGTCTTGGTACTGACTTCCTTCTTGCAGAAGAGAGTAGATCGTAGCTGAGCGCTCACTGCATTAGCTTTGCTACACCTCGCTTCCAGTTCTTTCACTATGTTGCCATCCTGTGAGAATATTTATCCTAAGTACTTGAAACCGTCCACCTGTTCTAACTTTGTTCCTCCTATTTGGCACTCAATCCGTTTATATTTCTTTCCCACTGACATTACTTTCGTTTTGGAGATGCTAATCTTCATACCATAGTCCTTACATTTCTGATCTAGCTCTGAAATATTACTTCGTAAACTTTCAATCGAATCTGCCATCACAACTAAGTCATCCACATATGCAAGACTGCTTATTTTGTGTTCACATATCTTAATCTCACCCAGCGAGTCCATTGTTTTCAACATATGATCCATAAATAACATGAACAACGGTGGAGACAGGTTGCAGCCTTGTCTTACCCCTGAAACTACTCTGAACCATGAACTCAATTTACCGTCAACTCTAACTGCTGCCTGACTATCCATGTAAAGACCTTTAATTGCTTGCAAAAGTTTGCCTCCTATTCCATAATCCTGTAGAACAGACAATAACTTCCTCCTAGTAACCCGGTCATATGCCTTTTCTAGATCTATAAAGCATGTTCCATTCATAACACTTCTCCATTATTTGCCGTAAGCTAAAGATCTGGTCCTGACAACCTCAAAGAGGCCTAAACCCACACTGTTTTTCATCCAATTGGTCCTCAACTAATACTCGCACTTTCCTTTCAACAATACCTGATAAGATTTTACTCACAACGCTGATTAAAGAGATACCTCTGTAGTTGTTACAATCTTTTCTGTTTCCATGTTTAAAGATTGGTGTGATTACTGCTTTTGTCCAGTCTGATGGACTCCCAGGCCATTTCAATTATCGCGTGTAACCATTTAAGATCTGACATTCTACTGTATTTGATGAGTTCCGACTTAATTTCATCCACCCCAGCCGCTTTATTGCACTGCAATCTATTGACCATTTTTTCCACTTACTCAAATGTGATACTATTTCCATCATCATTCCTATGCCATTCTACCTCGAAATCTGAAACATTACTGATCGCATTTTCACCTACATTGAGCAACTCTTCAAAATATTCCCTCCTTCTGCCCAAGGCATCCACGGGATTCACCAGCAGTTTTCCTGACCTGTCCAAAATACTTGTCATTTCCTTCTTACCTCCCTTTCGAAGACCGCTAATTACACTCCAGAATGGTTTTCCAGCAGCTTCACCCATAGTCTCCAACCTGTTTCCAAAGTCTTCCCATGATTTCTTCTTGGATGCTGCAATTCTCTGTTTGGCTTTGTTTCTTTCTTCAACATAACTTTCTCTGTCTACCTGGGTTCTGTTATGTAGCCATTTTTGATACACCTTCTTTTTCCTTTTACAGGCTGCCTTGACTGTATCATTCCACCAAGTTGTTTGCTTCATCCTACTTTTACACACTACTGTTCCAAGACATTCTGTAGCCATTTCTAGTACTGTGTCCCTGTACCTTGTCCATTCCTTTTCCAATGACTGTAATTGACTACCTTCAACTAACTGGTACCTTTATGAGATCGCTGTTATGTACTTGTGCCTGATTTCCTTATCCTGAAGTTTCTCCACTCTTATCCTCCTACATATGGCCCTGACCTCCTGCACTTTCGGCCTCACAATCCCAATTTCACTGGAGATTAAATAATGATCAGTGTCATCAAAGAATCCCCTGAATACACGTGTGTCCCTCACAGCCTTCCTGAATTCCTGATCTGTTATTATATAGTCAATGACAGATCTGGTTCCCCTGCCTTCCCAAGTACACCGGTGAATGTTCTTATGTTTAAAAAAGGAGTTTGTGATTACTAAGCCCATACTGGCACAGAAATCCAAGAGTTGTTTCCCGTTCCTGTTGGCCTCCATATCCTCTCCAAATTTACCCATAACCTTTTCATACCCTTCTGTTCGATTTCCGATCCTGGCGTTAAAATCACCCATGAGCAGAACACCGTCCTTGTCCTTTACTCTAACAACTACATCACTGAGTGCCTAAAAAAAACTATCCATCTTATCCTGATCTGTCCCTTCACAATGCGAATATACTGACACAATCCTAATTTTCTTGCTAGACACTGTCAAATCTATCCACATCAGTCGTTCGTTTACGTACCTTATTGCAACTACGCTGGTTCCATTTCTTTCCCGATGTAAAGCCCTACACCCCATTGTGCTATTCCTGCTTTTACTCCTGACAGGTAGACCTTGTGTTCTCCCACTTCCTCTTCTTTCTCACCCCTTACCCGAATGTCACTAACAGCTAAAACGTCCAGCCCCATCTTACTTGCAGCCTCTGCCAGCTCTACCTTCTTCCCAGGGTAGCCCCCACTGATATTAATAGCTCCCCATCTCATTACCATTTGTTTGCCAAGTCGTATCTTAGGAGGCCCTGGTTTGTCAGTTAGAGGTGGGGCTCCGTCACCTTCAAAGGTCCGAGGCATTTTGCTCTGATTGTTGCCAGCATCATATTTAAAGTACCAGGGAAGCAGGTTGCTAGTCTTACTTGCCCCGAGTCCCATTGGGTTTTACCCCTAACGGCTGAGGGACTAACCGGTGGATTTGGTAGTCTTTGCCGTATGAGCACAAAGGTGACCACGACTCAGAATATGTCCGAGATGCCCAGCCTTATTCCAAAGTAACTGGTATCCCGGCTGTCGGGACCACTTACTTGGCCACTCATACGTTGCCCGTGGTTCATGATATAGGACATGACTACAGGAATCCACACCATGAACCACACTTTCAATTTGTAATCTAAAGTCCCAGATTCTGTTCCCAAAATCGAGAACATTCGCCAGCCATAGTAAACACTATATAATACCACACAGCTAAAAAGCACACATGTTATAGCTAGAAAAGCCATTTCTTTGTGGGGCGGGGGGGCAGAATTTTTTCCTGGGGGGTTGGGTGGATTTATTACTAGGAAGATTACTTTACTTTACTTTAAAGGACGCATTAAATCATGTGATATGGGTAATTCTACTAACAAGTAAAAAACACGGAATATGTGAATATAGTTTGATTTAAACGTCTTTGAAGTTACGAGATAATTCGAAAAACTCGCTCCCTTCTTTTACATCCCTAACTCTGCCCATGACAAATCCACAATTTTGTGCTTTCATAGAAGCATTTTTCATTCTGGTATAATTTATTTTCAATCGTACAATAGCAAGTAATTTACCTTCGTCCAAATCTTTATTATTTAAGTAGTATTACTAGTTGCGATTCCCTTTTTCGAGTGTATTACTCTCGACACGAAACTGAGCTGCAGCTTCTGTCATTAGTGTATATTTGATTGTGCATTTTATAGCCCAGTATTATATTTGAGCAACAAATAGTAAAGACTTATTTATAAGTAGCAGACTAATCTTTCCAGATAATAAAAACAGCTACCAGCCTTTTCCTACATCTTTTGTGAGAACAGCAATTAAAAAGTAAACTTTTCTTTGAAAGAATCTGCATTAAAAACCAAAAGGAAACTGTGTCCTGTCAAATCAAAAGATAAGGATTTTCTCTTGTCCTTACTCTAGCACTTAAAATTTATGTTGAGTTCTTTTTGGCGTCAACCATATCTAGGTTAATAATATTTTTTATTTGAAAAGTATTGCCCGAAGAATGCTAAAATAGGTTTTGGAGCATCTTCTTTGCCTCATTGTGAAGTTAGCTTCATTCATGTATTGTCTTTGATATCGTTGTAAGATAAAAGGTTACTAGTTTACAGCATCCTCGAATAGTTAGGTCCTTTCTTTTTAGAGTTAGGCCTACACCTCTCTGCTAACATAATTATGTTATAAATGAATTTATGTTTTATTGTGTTAGAAGACACCATTTGCTTCACACGGAGTACAGATGGAATCCAATATTTTACTTGTCATATTATTGTCTGCCTTCCCTCGATCCTTAAGAATTACATATGAAACCAGCAAGGACTGATTTTATTGTATGTAGTGGAATGAAAAGGCTTCGACGAATGTTCTGTGCTATACCCGACAACAAATTTTGGAGCCAACGATAAAGTTGGTTAGATATTCTATACAAACGCAGTATCTTTACTAGAAATCAATGTGATACTGAATAAAAATACTTTAGAAAGTGTAAAACAAAGGCCTAATTCATGGAGTGTGACAAGCTGGAGAATTTTTTTTTGGTGGTCGATGTTTTCGAAATACATACTTTTTCGTGAAAGTAATTTTCTCCTGTGTAGGTCGTTATGTTCTATAGTTTTGCTGCAGATGAAGTGGAATGATACATGATTATAGTTTTGTATGTCTTGTTGCCTTTGTTACCATTGTTGAGAGCAGTTTAAGATGAGATAATTTTCTTCCAAGTTTGTAGCATATACCCTCTCCAGCTCTGCAGTATTACTCATTTCGAACAATATCAGATGCTTTTCAGCATCGGTTGTTTTCACTAGCCTTTCAACATGACTGGTTTTTACTAGTCTACTATATGACACGAAGCCCATGCCTACTACAGTAGTACAAGTTTATATGCCAACTAGCTCTGCAGATGATGAAGAAGTTGAAGAAATGTATGATGAGATAAAAGAAATTATTCAGGTAGTGAAGGGAGACGAAAATTTAATAGTCATGGGTGACTATGGATTGGGGCTAAGAAATGAAAGAGGAAGCCGCCTGGAGATACTAGAAGGTATCACATAGATTATATAATGGTAAGACAGAGATTTAGGAACCAGGTTTTAAATTGTAAGAGATTTCCAGAGGCGGATGTGGACTCTGACCACAATCTATTGGCTATGAACGGTAGATTAAAACTGAAGAAACTGCAAAAGAGTCGGAATTTAAGGAGATGGGACCTCGATAAACTGAAAGAACCAGAGGTTGTACAGAGTTTCAGGGAGAGTGTAAGGGAACAATTGACAGGAATGGGGGAAAGAAGTACAGTAGAAGAAGAATGGATAGCTCTGAGGGATGAAGTAGTGATGGCAGCAGATGATCAAGTAGGTAAAAAGACGAGGTTAGTAGAACTCCGTGGGTAGCAGACGAAATATTGAACTTAACTGACGAAAGGAGAAAATATAAAAATGCAGTAAATGAAGCAGGCAAAAAGGTATACAGACGTCTGAAAAATGAGATCGACAGGAAGTGCAAAATGGCTAAGCAGGGATGGCAAGAGGACAAATGTAAGGATGTAGAGGCTTATATCACTAGGGGTAAGATAGATACTGCCTACAGGAAAATTAAAGAGACCTTTGGAGAAAAGAGAACCACTTGTACAAATACCAAGAGCTCAGATAGAAACCCAGTTCTAAGCAAAGAAGGGAAAGCACAAAGGTGGAAGGAATATATAGAGGGTCTATACAAGTGCGATGTACTTGAGGACAATATTATGGAAATGGAAGAGGACGTAGATGAAGATGAAATGGGAGATATGATATTGTGTGAAAAATTTGAGAGAGCGCTGGAAGACCTGAGTCGATGAAAGGCCCCCCAGAGTAGACAACATTCCATTAGATCTACTGATGGCCTTGGGAGAGCCAGTCCTGACAAAACCCTACCATCTGGTGAGCAAGATGTATGAGAGAGGCGAATTACCCTCAGACTTCAAGAAGAATATAATAATTCCAATCCCAAAGAAAGCAGGCGTTGACAGATGTGAAAATTACCGAACTATCAGTTTAATAAGTCACAGCTGCAAAATACTAACGCGAATTCTTTACAGACGAATGGAAAAGCTAGTAGAAGCCGACCTCGGGGAAGATCAGTTTGGATTCCGTAGAAATATTGGAACACGTGAGGCAATACTGACCTTACCACTTATCTTAGAAGAAAGATTAAGGAAAGGCAAGCCTACGTTTCTAGCGTTTGTAGACTTAGAGAGAGCTTTTGACAATGTTCACTGGAATACTCTCTCTCAAATTCTGAAGGTGGCAGGGGTAAAATACAGGGAGCGAAAGGCTATTTACAATTTGTACAGAAACCAGATGGCAGTTATAAGAGTCGAGGGGCATGAAAGGGAAGCAGTGGTTGGGAAGGGAGTGAGACAGGGTTGTAGCCTATCCCCGATGTTATTCAATCCGTATATTGAGTAAGCAGTAAAGGAAACAAAAGAAAAATTCGGAGTAGGTATTAAAATCCATGGAGAAGCAATAAAAACTTTGAGGTTCGCCGATGACATTGTAATTCTATCAGAGACAGCAAAGAACTTGGGAGAGCAGTTGAACGGAATGGACAGTGTCTTGAAAGGAGGATATAAGATGAACATCAACAAAACCAAAACATGGATAATGGAATGTAGTCGAATTAAGTCGGGTGATGCTGAGGGAATTAGATTAGGAAATGAGGCATTTAAAGTAGTAAAGGAGTTTTGCTATTTGGGGAGCATAATAACTGATGATGGTCGAAGTAGAGAAGATATAAAATGTAGACTGGCAATGGCAAGGAAAGCGTTTCTGAAGAAGAGAAATTTGTTAACATCGAGTATACATTTAAGTGTCAGGAAGTCGTTTCTGAAAGTATTTGTATGGAGTGTAGCCACGTATGGAAGTGAAACATGGACGATAAATAGTTTGGACACGAAGAGAACAGAAGCTTTCGAAATGTGGTGCTACAGAAGAATTCTGAAGATTAGATGGGTAGATCACATAACTAATGATGAAGTATTGAATAGAATTGGGCGGAGTATGTGGCACATCTTGACAAAAAGAAGGGACCAGTTAGTAGGACATGTTCTGAGGCATCAAAGGATCCCAAATGTAGCATTGGAGGGCAGCGTGGAGGGAAAAAATCATGGAGACCAAGAGATGAATACACTAAGCAGATTCAGAAGGATGTGGGTTGCAGTAAGTACTGAGAGATGAAGAAGCTTGCACAGGATAGGGTAGCATGGAGAGCTGCATCAAACCAGTCTCAGGACTGAAGACCACAACAACAACAACTATATGACTTACTGTCACAGAGGTGTTGTTATTGAATGGTAACAAATCTTTACTTTTGTTTTTAGACTTTTCGTTTCAAAACACTGCTAAATATTTCATCATACATATCGACATGGTCTGTTATGACCCGTGTGGCATTATCTGTCATCAGAATCTTGTGCCACTGATGCCCTTCTACACCATAGAAATTTTTAAGGTTTTTGTGAGAGATCTAGCAAAAGGAAAGGCCTACGTAAGTTGTCAAAGGCATTGCTGTTTGTATTTTCGTTAATGCCCGTCCGGCTGTTTTTGTTTCTATTGCAGCTGCTTCGTAAGACATTACATGATATTACACTGAAGAACCAAGGAAACTGGTACACTTCCCCAATATTGCGTAGGACCCCCGCGAGCATGCAGAACTGCGGCAACACAACGTGGCGTAGACTCGACTAATATCTGAAGTAATGCTGGAGGGAAATGACACGACGGGTCCTGCAGGGTTGTCCATAAATCCGTTGGATTACGAGGGGGCGGAGATCTCTCCTGAGAAGCATGTTGCAAAGACTTCGCAGATATGCTCAGTAATGTTCATGAAGAAGTGTTTAAACTCAGAAGAGTTCCACTCCCATAATGAGTGCCTATATGCCACTGTACGAGCCCTAATCTCTCTTATCTTATCTTTGTGGTCTTTCCGCGAAATATAAGTTGGCGGGAGTAAAACTGTACTGCAGTCAGCTTCAAATGCTGGTTCTCTATATTTCCTCAGTAGCGATTCACGAAAAGAACTCCTCCTTTCCTCCAGAGACTCCCACCCGAGTTCCTGAAGCATTTCCGTAACACTCGCGTGATGATCAAACCTACCAGTAACAAATCTAGCAGCCCGCCTCTGAATTGTTCTATGTCCTCCCTCAATCAGACATGATAGGGATCCCAAATGCTCAAGCAATACTCAAGAATAGGTCTATTAGCGTCTCCTTTACAGATGAACCACATCTTCCCAAAGTTCTACCAATGAACCGAAGACAACTATCCGCCTTCCCCACAACTGCCATTACATGCTTGTCCCACTTCAAATCGCTCTGCAATGTTACGCCCAAATATTTAATCGATGTGACTGTGTCAAGCGCTACATTACTAATAGAGTATTCAAACATTACGGGATTCTTTTTCCTATTCATCTGCATTAATTTACATTTATCTATATTTAGAGTTACCTGCCATTCTTTACACCAATCACAAATCCTGTCCAAGTCATCTTGTATCCTCCTACAGTCACTCAACGACGACACCTTCCGTACACCACAGCATCATCAGCAAACAGCCGCACATTGCTATCCACCGTATGCAAAAGATCATTTATGAAGATAGAAAACAACAGCGGACCTACCACACTTCCCTGGAGCACTCCAGATTATACCCCTATCTCCGATGAACACTCACCATCGAGGACAACGTACTGGGTTCTATTACTTAAGTAGTCTTCGAGCAACTCACATACTTGGGAACCAATCCCTTATGCTAGTACCTTAGTTAGGAGTCTGCAGTGGGGCACCGAGTCAAACGCTTTCCTGAAGTCAAGGAATATGGCATCCGTCTGATACCCTTCATCCATGGTTCGCAAGATATCATGTGAAAAATGGGCGAGTTGCGTTTCGCAGGAGAGATGCTTTCTAAAGCCGTGCTGATGCGGGGACAGCAACTTCTCTGTCACAAGGAAATTCATTATATTCGAACTGAGAATAGTTAGAGAATCCTGCAACAAACCGATGTTAAGGATATTGTTCTGTAATTTTGAGGCTCCGTCCTTCTACCCTTCTTATATACAGGAGTCACCTGCGCTTATTTCCAGTCGCTCGGGACTTTACGTTGGGCAAGAGATTCGCGATAAATGCAAGCTAAGTAAGGAACCAATGCGATACAGTACTCTCTGAAAAACCGAATTGGAATCCCATCAGGACCTGGCGATTTATTTATTTTTAACCCATTCAGCTGCTTCACAACCAGAGGGATGTCTATGTCCTCCATACGGGAATCTGTATGAGACTCAAACGGCGGTATGTTTGTACGATCCTCCTGCGTTAAAGATTTCTCAAATGCTAAATTTAAAATTTCAGCTGTCGTTTTGTTGTCTTCCGTTGCCAGGCCAGACTGATCAGTGAGTGACTGCATGGCAGCCTTCGACCAGCTTACCCATTTTACATAAGACCAGAATTTCCTTGGGTTTTCAGCAAGATCTTTTGCTAAGGTATGACGGTGGTAGTGGTTGTATGCTTCGCGCATCGCTCTTTTTAGAGCAGCACGAATCTCTACTAACTTTTGCCTGTCCTCATTCTTCTGGTCTTTCTTGTACGGCGAGTGCAACTGTCTTTGCTTCCTGAGCATTCTCCGAATTGCGCTGTTAAACCACGGTGGGTCTTTTCCATTCGTAACCCACTTTTTCAGCTCGTACTTCCACAATGCATGATTTACAATGTGTTTAAAATGTGTCCATAATTCTTCCACGTCCATCGTACCGGAAGTAAATGAAGTTGATTCATTTACTAAGTGGGATGCTAACAACTTCTTATCTGCTCTTTCTAGTAAGAATACTCTCCTAGCCTTCTTGACCGACTTTTTAACTTCCGTAACCATAGTTGTAATGACAACATCATGATCACTAATCCCTGTCTCAACACTGACACCGCCGATGAGGTCTGTCTGTTTGTGGCTACCAGATCTAAAACATTTCCATTACGCATTGGCTGTCGATTTAGCTGCTCAAGACACTTTTTGGATAATGTGTTCAAAATTAATTCACACGACGGATTGTCCATAGACATCCCAGTCTATACTAGGTAGGTTGAAGTCACTTCGGACTAATATAGCATTATCCTGGTACTTCTGCGATACAGAGTGTAGACTCCCTTTGAATGATTCTAGAACTCGCTAAATATTTCAGAACTTCATTGTAGTGTTGGGCAGCTGGATGTTAACAGCGCATAGCGTTGCACAGTTGGAGGTGAGCCGCCAGCAGTGGTGGATGTGGGGAGAGAAATGGCGGAGTTTTGAAATTTGTAAGACTGGATGTCATGAACTGCTATATACATTATGACTTTTGAACACTATTGAGCTGGCAGTAGTGGCGCTCGCTGTATTGCATTAGTTCGAGTAACGAAGATTTTTGGTGAGGTTAGTGATTTGTGAAAGGTATAGGTTAATGCTAGTCAGGGCCATTCTTTTGTAGTGATTTTTGAAAGTCAGATTGCGTTGCGCTAAAAATATTGTGTGTCTGTTTAAATACAGTCATGTATAATAGTTGTAAGGGGACGTTTCATATGGCGACCCTGCCAGGATACCTCACTGGAATCTTCTGATTTTTTCTTGTAGTTTGTGTAATTAGTGTAGCTATTGTTTATTGCTAGCACGTAATTGTAGAGAAAATCTCCTTTGTAGTTGCAGTCTTCCACTGTTGTACAGTAAAACAGTTGTGGCATGCATGCAGATTTGCATCAAGTATTTTGCAGCTGTGCTTGCAATTAACTAGATATTATTTTCAGTGCTATGCTAATGTGTTTTCTTATTTTGCTCTTCAGATTGTGCTTTTCTGTGTTATCGTGTGAAATATTGTAACAATAATGGCGTGTGAAAAACGTAATACTAGGCTCCAAAGTAAACTAAGAAATGACAGTGAAGACGAAAGCAGTGTGTTAGCGCCACCGTGTAATGAATTAACTAATGTTCAATGTAGTAATTTGGTAATTCTGCATAGGGAAATGGAGCGGGCGGCAAATAATGGCGTAGACAGTGAAACAATTAGTGAACAGGGAAGCATTATCGATCGATCGGTCGGCAACAGCTCGCCTCAGGAATCCGAAATGACAGGACACAATCTTGCAAATACTGTAGATTCAGGTCTTGCGTCCTCACCGTTTTCTCAAATAAATCAAAGACACATTTTCTGCTTTTCAAAATGCGAATATTGCCGGTTCAAATGCACTGCCGAATAGCACTGAGGAACATGTTTCAGACACCAGTGCATTGTTATTACAGTTAATGCAACAAATGGGACAAAGGCTACAAAAGTTAGACATAACGCTTGAACAAAATCAGAAACAAATGGGACAAAATCTCCAGAAGTTAGACACGATGGAACAGAATCAGAGACAAACACAGCAAAAGCTTCAAAAGTTAGACACAATAGAAGAAAATCTTCAAAAGTTAGACACAATGGAACAACACCAGAGACAAACACAGCAACAGTTAGACGCAATGGAACAAAAGCTTCAAAAGTTAGACTCAGTGGAACATAAGCTTGAACAAACACGTGAAGATTTAACTACTGAGTTACATAACATTGAATCGAAATGTCAAATAGTCTGTAATGACGTAAAAACACAAATTTGTGAGCATTTCCAATCTGTTCTTTCGCGTCATGAAAATGCATTACAGAATCACGAAGCAGCCATAAAGGAACTGCAAACTATAGTTCATGAAAATCACAACACCTTGCAAGCTAAAATTGACTCAGTTGCATCTACCGATTCGGTTATGCAACTTGCAAAAACTCAGGAAAACTTAAAGGACACAGTAGATACGATTTCAACACAAATGGACACTCTGAAACTTGGTTCAGGAAAACACAGAGAGGAAATAATTCCACTATCGGATAAAGTAGCCGAACATTCAGATCAGTTTACTAACTTATCTACAAAGGTAGATGATGATCTGAATGACACAAGACCTGTAGCCTTCACGGACACTGAAGAGTATGAACAAATTAGAAAATTCGAACAAAATCAAAATCAAATCAATACACAGTACAAAAGATAAATCCGGGAAGTACAAGATCACTTGGCACAAGTAATACAAGAATTACATATGTCAGAGGACACTCGCGCTCCAGTACGGGAAGAGGGACATAGAAATACGGAACAACCACAAAACAATAACACAGGACACTTCGGAAATTGTGAAAGAAATTGGCAAGGTGCGCCGAATTTTGAGATGGAACCGCCGACACGACGCAACAATGACCGATATGCTACTCGCCGACACGATGATTTTGACTATAAGCTGTTCATTACTACACGTAAATTCAAAATATTTAAGAATTCTGACAACGACATTCATCCACAAGCATGGCTTCATCAATTCTCTCATTGTTTTCCTCCCAACTGGTCATTGGAGCACAGGTTAGAATTTATGTGTGGCTACTTGGAGAATGAACCAGCTGTAAGAATGCGATCGGTCATTCACTATTGTCACAGTGAAGGAGAATTTTATCATGCCTTTCTCTCAGCGTATTGGTCTCAAGCTACACAAGACCGAGTAAAACATAGCATCATAATGATGAAACGTTTCGAACAATCTGAATTTTCCAGTCTTACGAAATATTTTGAATACATGTTACATAAGAATCAGTATCTTTCAAACCCATACAGCCCCTCAGAACTCATCTGCATTTGCTTAATCAAACTGCCTGAACATTTACGACATATTATTTTCACAGGACGTTGTAAAGACGACATTGAAGTTTTTCAGGGACTGTTAGAAGAACTGGAAATTGACACTGACAATCGCGGAACGCGAAAACAGGAGCACTACAATTACAGGTCACATCCGTCACAATTCTGCGATGAAAGAAATAAAAACTGGACATGACAAGGCTATTCTTTCTTACAACGTAAATCGTGAACAAAACAGACACCACCCATATGACAACCACTGGCAGAGTAATAGTTATAGAAAAAGATCGCATTTCCATAGTAATGAATATGACAGAGAGAATCATAGTAACAGACAATATGGCAACCAGAACTATTATTATCACGGGAGACAGAATAACTTCAGACGCAACGGTCCACCGTGCAGTGATAATTCAGGGAGAAATTCTCCACCACTTACGACAAGAAAGAAATTACAGGAACTACCGACATGACGACAGACGATATAATCGTAACGACAGACTTGAATTGCATCAGAACTGGCGAGATTCAAACAGAGCAGGGCACTCTCGACAGGGTGAATTTGTAGAAGTTAGGTCTCCTAATCCCAGTAACGATGCGCGCCAACAAAGAAACAGACAATGACTCGCACCGCAGGCAGACACATGCGCCCGCTGGCTCAGAGAAAAATAACATAGACGCTAACATTGAGAAAAATTTCAGTATTCTTTACCGACGTATACCACATGATAATTGCGTTAAAGTTGAAACTCTGTGTACTAGGAAGAGCAAAGGTTTACACCACATTCCACATGTAAAACCATTTATTGAAAGATAATCTGCTTTTTAACTTTGTCTTTGCCATATAACTTTTCACTTTACATTGCTAGTATGCTTTGTCAGACTTAGAATCTGTTAACATGCAACAATGTTTGAAGTCAAATATCCTGTCAAGAACCAAGAGAACTTATTTAAACAGAAATTACGAATGCATTGTTATTGTGAACAGACGACACAGTGTTATTGTGTGTGTACATTCTTACTTGTTAGTTGCACGATTACGTAACGACCATAAAGCTTACATACTTAGAACATATACTGGTACTGCTAATGAGATTTTAATGCAACATTTTGGTTTACTTGAAAATATATTCTGGATTTAAAGTACTTTCTGAGAGATACCAAATGACACAGTGGTTAGTTTATGTCACAGCTGCACGATTTCCGTTCGCAGGAGAGCTTCTGTAAAGTTTGGAAGGTAGGAGACGAGGTACTGGCAGAAGTAAAGCTGTGAGTACCGGGCGTGAGTCGTGGTTCGGTAGCTCAGTTGGTAGAGCACTTGCCCGCGAAAGGCAAAGGTCCCGAGTTCGAGTCTAGGTTGGGCACACAGTTTTAATCTGCCAGGAAGTTTCATATCAGCGCACACTCCGCTGCAGAGTGAAAATCTCATTCTGGAGCTACACGATTATTTCACGACGCTGCTAATGTGTGACACAATTTACATTGTTACTTTTGCGGTGTTTCTGTTTTATATCTGCACAGTTTTTCTGAATTATTCTGGAAAGTAAAACGCGTTTTAGTAGTAACTTTTGTGGTATAGCTACAATGTAACAGCCTTTTTCGTAGCACAACAATACGTTACAGTATAGTACTTTCTTGATCACGGTAATGTACATAATAACTACGATATCTATAAGCAAAGCATTTCACTTTTGTTTATCATGAGGTAAGTACATTGACTTCTGCAGAACTTAGCTTTCGGATGACAATAACTTCCACAGAGATTATCTTACAACAAGACGCACATTTAGCGCTACAGGACACGTATTTGAGTGATTAATTTTGTACTTAAATCATTTGTTTTTAAAGATATTGGAAGTACAATGATACAAAGGTTTTCTGTGATACGTTTCATTCCATTGCTGTAATCTGTAACACCTGAGGCTATAATTACATTAATCCTTGGGGGGTACACGCTTACTTTGTGTATCATGTGTTTGGCAAGCACAAGGAGCCCTAGCTAATATGGTATATGCTTACACAACTTTACACTTCGGTACCATATTTCTCTAACACATAAATTACACAGCCATCTGATCATTTAACAGAGAAACAAACATTTCTTTACTACGTCGATGACACATGTTTACGCAATTACACAGTTAGATAACGTCACACTTATGAAATTGTATTTTGTCTGTACTTTGTGAACTGTTCATATTTTTTCGGAACCATTGTGGTACTATGAGAGCTTTGAATGATGTATTTGGTATGGGATCATGATTTTTAAAGTACGTTTGAGGTAGATGACACTAATGAAATGAGCAGAGAATTTTCTTTAGGTTTTGAAATTATTGCAGAAAGCTACGACGTTTTGAGATTTGACTGAGGTGTTATGATGTTATTTTTACGACGACGATGTGTATTATGCTGTTGAGGTATGTTTATGATCAATGAGATGATGCTATATGAGGAATTTGATTATGCTACATATTTATTATGATGAAATATTGAAGAATGTCTACGAATATGTATATGTGTAATAAGGTAAGGAATAATGAGTAGTGGTTAGGGACTCTGGTTTGTGAAAAAGGTTGTTGGAAACTAAGAATTGTACTTTAAGAGTTATGAAATGTATGTAAATGCGTGAATGTATCACAATGCCGACGAAAATTTTTTGGACAGTGTTATATCAATAGGATTTTGTTTCTACAGATTTGTAACGCAAATTCTTGACCTGTGAAATATTTTTATATGAGACTGTCACTGTAGCGGAAACTGCTGTCATAAATATTTCCATATGAAAGTTAAGTGACCACCTGCATGTAATGCGTCGTGGGCACCCAGCTGTGTCAGACGCCTGGAGAAAAAGCCATTAGTGTGTGCCTTTTCAGAGGCACATGTAGAAAAAAAAGGGAGGCCATTATCCTCGTTATTGACATTCCTTTGTAGAAAGCATCGCAAATACAACACGCTTAAACTTGACTGAAATGTCTAATGAAATGACGAGAAATATTTTATTTCTATACACCTGATTATGACTACTGTCTTTCTAGTTGAGATATTTTTTTTACTACCTTATGAAATGCCATATGGCTAATGAATGATATTTTATGCCTTCCTTTGTACATATTTGCTCATTTAGTTTAACATCTAGTTTCTAGCAGCACTGCAGCATTGGTTAAAATAAAATTTAATAGATGTACTAACATAGTTATTATATGCCCACAGATCCAGTCAACTATAAATTTATGATCTGTTCAAAAAACGAAGGAGCATAAAAAGGCATTTCCCTTCACAGGAATTGCATACGGAATTTTCTTTTCAACTACTTGGTAATTTTTTTGGTAGAATAACTTCTTGTGGTGCACCACTTTAATTACATAGACATTAAGATATGAATATACATTTCCCTTGTCTGCACTATTGTCTTTAGTGTAATATTTTTTTCTGCTTGAGCTATGTCATGTTTAGATATAAGTTATTTCATTTGCTGCTGCTGCTTGCCAGGCATAGTTCTACTGAATTTTACATTGTATTAAGCTAGTTTTACTACTGTTTTATTTTTCTTGTTGCTGCTCATTGCCTCATATTAGTTGTATTTGCTTTGCTAATTTCTATAATGCTGCTTGCTTTGCCAATTTGAATTTTTTGTCATTGCTGTTTATGTCAATTGTTTTGTGCTGCTGCATTGCCTCGTCCCTTAGTTTAGCATCTGAGCTCAGTAGATTTAAGTTAGCTTAAGATGGGGTAGGCTATATGAGAGAACGATTTGTGATGAATTGGAAGACATGCATTGAGAAGCTATAAGAAAATGGTTTGGCCAAAAAAGGTATTTTGAAAGAGGATATGAACATAAAAGTAGGGTTTAGGGACAACAGGTTTAGGTAGGATTTTCTCGGAAATTAATGATGAGGTAAGATAATGGAAAATAAATAATGAGGTAAGAAATATGTGAACATATAAATACAGAAAGCATGTTTGGATTGGACTTTTTTCGTGGAAATAAGACGAAAGATGTGAATGTATGCTTTCCCGGCGTATACAGCTGGCGAAGAGTTCTCGGGCTTCCAGCCGGGTGGCGGTGTCTTCAAACAGCGACGTTTCGACGAGTGACATACTCATCATCTTCTGTCACTCGTCGAAACGTCGCTGTTTGAAGACACCGCCACCCGGCTGGAAGCCCGAGAACTCTTCGCAAGACGAAAGATCTATGGAATGAAGTTTTGGGTTGGACTGCAGTACCAAATGCTACACTGAAAACAAACCCTGCCCTTTCCTCTTGTGTTATTCTGCTATGTGTTTGTGTACCCTTGTGTATTTGTGTTTTTCCTGTCTTTATGTGTTTAGTTGATGAAAGTTATGTTGTAGAATTTTTTTAATACTATGTTATTTACTTTGTAAAGATTTTTAGACATTATTTATCTGTTCTGTTTTGTTGCTCATGTCTGAAGTTGATGTTTCAAAAGTTATTCTGATCTTTTATGTATTTACTTATGTCATAATTCCTGTAACACTAATGTATATGTTTATTTCTATTGTTTTGTAAAGCCTGTATTACTACAAATGTTATCTGTATTGTTATGTTCTTTAATGTTTTATTTTGTACCGTTGTTACTGTATTCTCATGTTATAATATTGTAATTGACACCAGTTCATCAAATTAAGTAACTTGTAAGCATTCATTTCACTGCACACGTTTCTGTTGGTCATAGTGAAAGGTCTCTGTTGGATTCCTTTCATGCTTAATTTCTTAAATCTGTTGTCATTTATGGAGTAAATTCCTCTTCTAAATTTACTGTGGCGTTTCTGACTATCTGGGAGGAGACTGAGTAGTGGAACATGTTACTTTTACACGTAAACAAGAACGATCTGTCACACTACTACACTTTAAAACACAGTTTATATGTAATTCATGTCACACAGTCTCATACGGAACCTACATCCGCTTTCTGTTATATACTGTATATGATAAGATACTGTCATCCCCCTTCCCTTCTGTGTGAGAGGATGAATGATCAAATGTGTTTGTAGTTGCATGCTTGAGGGTAGCAGACAAGGCTGTCTGCTAGAGAACCGTAGGACCAACGTCGGAACAGGTAGCTACGCTTTCTTAAAGCAGAGAGGTTTCTATCCTTAGTATGGTTCTGTCCGTCCGTTGTCATGTTGGTATAGGAAGCTGCCCCTCTGGCCCCTTCCGTTTGTCTTTGTGAGCCACCCTCAGGAAGCACGCTCGGTAGTAGCGCAGTTGCAGTCTGGCGGTGGCGAGCGTCTGAAGTGGTAAGATCTCCGGCTAAGCGCGAGTCTGCTAAGTCCGTAGGACAATGGATTTGTTAAGTTCAGCCTAACTGAAAATTTAATCATCTTTATTTCGGGTTTAGCTCTAAAATATCTAAGGTTATCTTAAATTGCAGCGTAGTGTAATTCTCGTGTGAAGTTCATATTAT
The DNA here is from genome assembly GCF_021461395.2 of Schistocerca americana. Classification (NCBI taxonomy): domain Eukaryota; kingdom Metazoa; phylum Arthropoda; class Insecta; order Orthoptera; family Acrididae; genus Schistocerca; species Schistocerca americana. The sequence continues at coordinate 12,166,392 of NC_060120.1, read as the reverse complement.
TTTCCGGTTGTTGCTTTGTTACTACTTTGTGAGTAAAGTGGAACCACGTGTTGATCAGTAACTCTAACTAAGATCAATCTTAAATGCGAATGCTTGTGTGATTATAACGTCTCGTCTTGACAATATTTTCAATATAGCAACTTTTCTTTATGTTCAACCCACGTGGGGTGTACTTTGCGAGACCAGTACCACGTGCTTATATAACTGTTTGACCCGTCAGGTTAACAGTAAGACGTTAATAACCAGTTCGAGGTTTTTCTTTTGTAATTTTCTTTTCGATCTAATTTATTTTAATTATCAAAATTATTGTGGAGTTATACGCTTCGTGTAAATCAAGTTGACCACGTGGTGCAATCATCAAAGTAGCCTTCAGCTATTCTTTTTGGGAAAATTTCACAAAGAGTTAATATGAATTTAGTATACCAGTGTGTGGTAATTACATGACGGACAGGATTGTGTTACGAACGTAATTTCTTTGGGTGAAAACTGAATCTGTTGGTTGTGGTTAATTTCTTCTTGCTCATGTTTCAACGTTCTTTGGGTGTTGTTTTGTGAATGCAGTGTTGTAGGCAGTCTCCCAATCTTGGCTCCATATTTGATGTGTTCCGTAAGATTAAAATCTCACATTTTTACAATCCTTAAACAAGGCACCAGCTCAGTTATAACTCACGTATAATATGCTGAAATTTCAATGAACAATCTTAAAATAAATTTCCAAATATAAACTGATTTCTTTCTTTTTATTTAAATTCTCCTTTTTATATATAGATATATTACCGGTTGTTGTATGACTGTAAAAGATTATAATCAATGTTAGTCTGATTGGTAATGTGGTAAACCTAGACTAGTTACCTGGTGAAACAGTTGCGCAGTAATGCACGGTTAACTTCTCCCCAGACAGCTCACAGCTTGTAACCCGCTTTTATTCTACTATTAGCACCCGATTTCAGCATAGCAAATTAAAGTAGCAAACTTACAATAGTAATGCACAATATGTGAGAAGTTGGGACTATTAGTGTTTGCCCGTGTGTCAATAATTCACTATGGGACTGGATAACAGCATTGCTGGTTCTAAGGACAATTCCAAAAACTTTGTGCGTGCACAAGTGGTGGTTTATGGACTTGCTATATTCTCTGCAAGACTCTTCGATGGTGATTGTGCAGCTGCACAGTCGCAACAGATGGCTGCTGGCTGTCTCTATAAGAACTACAGTGGGTCTACACCTTTGCTGACTCACCAGTACCATTATTTCTACAAGGACTGCAGTGGGTCTGCACCTCTGGTGGCCCACCAATACCACAATCTCTACCAGGACTACGGTAGGTCTACTCTGTGATGATCTACCTACCAATATTCTTCAAAACGTCGAATGACTCTGCTGTGGGTTTCCTCTGTTGTGGCCCATTACCTGTCTGCATGTCGAGAGTCAGCACTGTCTTTCCGTTGGAAGGACAACACTACTTCTTCAAGACTCCATGGGAATCCACTACTTCCGTGTGCATTTTCTTTTACTGCTCAGACTTTGAGAAAAACACTGCTATTTTACTGTGATAAACGATCAGGACTGTCTTTATGGACTGTGAGAAAATTTTAGCTTTTGACCAACATTGTATCAATAAGTGTGTGCATTTGATATCTTTGTTATTGTAATTATGAAAAATTTTATCAAATCATTATTGGCCACTGCCCAAAACAATTTGTAAAATTTTTTGTGGGGAGCATGGGGAATATGTAAGTATGCTGTTTATGTTTTCTTATTGGCAACGTTACGTAGCGCTCTGTATGAAAATCACTGGCTGTGCTGTGTGCAGTCTGTGGCTAGTTTGCATTGTTGTCTGCCATTGTAGTGTTGGGCAGCTGGATGTTAACAGCGCGTAGCGTTGCGCAGTTGGAGGTGAGCCTCCAGCAGTGGTGGATGTGGGGAGAGAAATGGCGGAGTTTTGAAATTTGTAAGACTGGATGTCATGAACTGCTATATACATTATGAGTTTTGAACATTATTGAGCTGGCAGTAGTGGCGCTCGCTGTATTGCAGTAGTTCGAGTAACGAAGATTTTTGGTGAGGTAAGTGATTTGTGAAAGGTATAGGTTAATGCTAGTCAGGGGCATTCTTTTGCAGGGATTTTTGAAAGTCAGATTGCGTTGCGCTAAAAATATTGTGTGCCAGTATAAATACAGTCATGTATAATTGTTGTAAGGGGACGTTTCAAACTTTATTCCGAACACTCTGAAAATTTACTGCTAATATCTTGATAGCTGAAGTGTCTTTACACTGAGCTTGTCCTGATTTCTCTGCCTGCACGTCGACTGGTGAGTGTTCATCAGGACACCTCGCACTACTGCCTAGCCTAAAAAAAACCGCATGTGTACGCCACAAGTACTCTGCTACTCGAGTAGCCGCTTCCTTTGTGTAGTGCACCCCTGATCTATCTAGGACCGTCCTACAATTCCCCTCCCAATAGCGCAAGTCTAGGAATCTGCAGCCAAGACCGTCACAGGGTCTGCGAAGCCTCTGGTTGAGACCCTCCACTCGGCTCCAAATCAAAGGACCCCGATCTACTCTGGGAACGATGCTGCAAATAGAGAGCTCTGCTTGCACACCGTGCGCGAGGCCAGCGGTCTCCACCAAATCCGTCAGCCGCCTGTACGAACTGAGGATCGCCTCAAAACCCAAGCGACAGGCATCATTGGTGCCGACGTGAGCAACTACTTGCAAACGACTGCACCCCGTACGGTCGGTAGCCGCAGGCAATGTCACCTCCACATCTTGGATGAGGCCCTCCGGCAGACAAACCGAGTGCTCATTGGATTTCTTTCCAGCCCTGTACGCTATTTCCCTAAGGGGCCCCATCACCCACCTAACGTTGGAGCTCCCAATAACCGGCAAGCCTTTGCCCGCGTGTGCCTGCTCGGGCCCTGCTGAAGGAGCGGCCACCTGCCCACTGACAGGACGAACGGGCGAGGCCAGCCGGCCAGCCTCCACATTGGGCCTCCGCCTCGAGCGACGCGAAGGCGTTGCAGTCCGCCACTCACCGTGAGGTGAGGGCAGCCCCAACGCGCCGGGTGCACTAGAAGGTGCCTCGGCGGGCTGAGTCAGCGGACGTAGCAAGCGACACCTGGGGTGTCTCGAGCGACGCGCCAGACCCTTCGCCGTCGCTGCACCTCGAGACAGCAGCCTGAAGGCGGCTGACCGCGGCCAACAGCACGCTCAGCTGCTCGCGAACCGCGGCCAGTTCCTCCTGTGCCCGCACACAGCACGCACACACCCTATCCATCCTACTGCTAATATCTGGACGTACAGAGTTATGAGAAATAATACAGCAATATGCGACAGTTGCGTCATCAGCGCCAGATTGAGCTGCGATATATGAACAATTACTTACGAACTAAGGAATCAAATGACCACGACTACGCCACTATGCAGATATTACAAAGCGATCCTACCCCTGCCTTAGTACAAATGACAACCGCCCACGCGATGTTACACTCTACCGTTATTAAAATCCATGGATTCATGAGATTGTCTCCATACCCGTACGCGTCCTTCCACTCGATACTATTTGAAACTAGACTCGTCCGACCTGGCCACACGCTTCCAGTCATCAACAGCCCAAAGTCGGTGTTGACGGGTCCAGGTGAGGCGTAAAACTTTGTGTCGTGCGGTCATCAACGGTGCACGAGAGGGCCTCCGACTCCGAAAGCCCATATCGATGATGTTTCGTTGAATGGCTTGCAGGCTGACACTTGTTGATGGCCCAAAACAGAAATCTGCAGCAATTTGCGGAATGGTTGCACTTCTGTCACGTTGAACGACTCTCTTCAGCCATCGTTGGTCCCATTGTCGTAGGATCTTTTCCTGGCCGCAGCGATGTCGGAGATTTTATGTTTTACCGGATTCCTGATACTCATGGTACACTCGGGAAATAGTCGTACAGAGAAATTTCCACTTTATCGCTACCTCGGGAATGCTGTGTCCCATCGCTCGTGCGCCGACTATAAAATCACGTTCAAACTCATTTAAATCTTGATAACCTGCCATTACGGCAGCAGGAACCCGATCTAACAACTGCGCCAGACACTTGTTCTCTTATATAACCGATGTCGAGCGCATCGCTGTATTCTACCTGTTTTAATTGAGAGGCACCCACATGCCTCGCTCATACTGTGGCATCAAGCAGTCAGGCCTGCAAGACGAGTGGTCTGCCAAGCGACTGGATTCATTCTTATTTATCGAGTAACATGAGCTCTAGTACTCACAAATAAGTTACAAATTATTCTCCTGTATGAATACTACGCAACAGAAACGGATAACGCACATCTGACTATTAGTAATTTACACAACTCTGACTGTTCACTACGCACTGGCAATAGCACATTTTCTTTCTTACCCAACGGCTTTCATCAACACGCGGCCATCGCACTGAACATGAATGGCGCACAAATTATAAATTCTGGATATCATGACAACATACAATTCGAAGGAAAAGCCCACCAATCTTTTGATTTTGACTATCTTTTTTATTCGGATAAATTCTATAACCTAAACACACCATTACATTTTCTACAACAATTGCACATGAGAAACTCCGCCCAGTGGGCATGGCCTTACATTGGTGATTCTCTATCTTATGGTCTCGTAATTATCTAACACTACAGTGCACTTTCTGGATAGGATGGTGGATCTTTTGCTATATCTCACACTTCGACTCTCACACCCATCATCACGAAAATTTCCTCCAGACCGAGTGGTACAAAAAAGGTACATGCATAACCTACTGCCTCTGAAACTATCTTGTTACTCTCCCATGCCAACCACACATACTTAAAATTCATGAAATACATCACACTGGCAACATACAATACAAAGAATAGTCACAACGTTATAATCACATCACTTTCAGCTTTCCCACTTCAATTAGTATTTATCCCAGTTTCACACGACACTGCCCCACTTCGTAACTTTTCTTTCTTACTATGAACTCTGGAGGATATATGCACGACTTCCTGTGCAATGCAAGCCAAGTGGCGCTGCTGGATAGACGGCTGACTCACCTTGCTTCTCTCTCAGAGTATTGTAGTTTGAATCAAGTGTCACACGGAAACATAACACGCAAAGTGATATTAAGAACATATTCATCACACACGCGAGTCCTCAACTGATAACATGGACGAGTACTTCTCCTTATCCTTTGTCTCATACACAGATTGACACTCACACAGTACTCACCACGTGGAAGTACTCGTCTCTAATTTCAAGTCCTGCACACGCCATTTCTTAGGTATTTCCAACTTATAATACACACGCCAGTAATTCAGCTTAACTTTAGCATTCGGAAGTATTTCAATTTGTTGCTACACGTGGTTTCATGGTGACCGTTGGTCACTTCCGAAGATTACTACGATCCCCTTAATATTAACTGCCTGACATTTAATTCTCCCCACAAAAGTTCCTGAATAGAGAAATTATTATTCCAAACTACTCTTAAGTATTCCACATGCATTCCATTCCATCCACTCTTTTGTCTTTACGGAGCACACCTAAGACAGGTCTTACCAACACAAGATCCAGCGCCAGGGGGCCGAAAACATGGCCGTTCTTCAGGTCATCTCGCACCTCTGTCGAGGTGGGGGAAGACCATGCTACCCATTGGTCAGCCACATTTCAGGCACTCAAAGCTCAGGTGAATTTCATCTCTTTGGTTCCACCAAAGGTGACCAAAGGACCATCTCAAAGATGATCATATATTGAACATTCACTATCTGCGGTTAGGAGAGGACCATACATTCATTCATTTCGCAGATTTCACCAAATTGGGTGTAGGGATTTATTTTGTGGGAGTGCACATGTGATCAATTAAATAAATAAATTGTCGTTCTTTCCGACACTGGTATCCGGCTTCGGTGTATTAAGTGAAATTGAGTTATTATTACAAAAAATATTTTGTTCTGACAAGAATAACGAAGAAAGTTGTACCTATTTTCAACTTCGGGTGGTACTATACCATTTCAACATATCTCTGTATTTGAATACGCATTTCTATATCAGTTTCTTTGGCGCTGCAGTAAATTGAGAGTTTCTACTATAATTACTGCGTTAAAAACAGATTTTTCAAGGACTTGAACAACTATGTGCTCGACATCGAGTCAAGGTTCATATGAATTTAACAATTCTTGCTCTTATATGGGAAAAGAAACCACTCACGATTTACTGTACAGAATATGCCTGCTTTCCTTCTGGATTTTCTAGCACATTCAGCCTTTTCACAGTTTGCTTCACCTACATCGTCACTAGTCCAGATCTCTGCGTTAGCATACTCGACAAGATCAAGTCTGTTCGTCAGTAATAAGTAAACAACCTTTATGTTTGTTTTTAAGTATATTTTAAAACTGAGGAAACCGCAAAAAGGTGGGAATTTGAGGAGATGGGACCTGGATAAACTGAAAGAACCAGAGGATGCAGAGAGCTTCAGGTTCAGCATTAGGGACCGATTGACAAGAATGGGGGAAAGAAATACAGTAGAAGAAGAATGGGTAGCTTTGAGGGACGGAATAGTAAAGGTAGCAGAGGATCAAGTAGGTAAAAAGACGAGGACTAATAGAAATTCTTGGGTAGCAGAAGAGATATTGAATTTAATTGATGAAAGGAGAAAATATAAAAATGCAGTAAATGAAGCAGGGAAAAAGGAATACAAATGTCTCAAAAATGAGATGGACAGGAAGTGCAAAATGGCTAAGCAAGGATGGCTAGAGGACAAATGTAAGGATGTAGAGGCTTATCTCACTAGGGGTAAGATAGATAATGCCTACAGGAAAATTAAAGGGACCTTTGGAGAAAGGAGAACCACATGCATTAATATCAAGAGCTTTGATGGAAACCCAGTTCTAAGCAAAGAAGGGAAAGCAGAAAGGTGGAAGGAGTATATAGAGGTTCTATACAAGGCGATGTACTTGAGGACAATATTATGGAAATGGAAGAGGCTGTAGATGAAGATGAAATGGGAGATATGATACTGCGTGAAGAGTTTGACAGAGCACTGAAAGACCTGAGTCGAAACAAGGCCCCCGGAGTAGACAAATTTCGATTAGAACTACAGACAGGCTTGGGAGAGCCAGCCCTGACCAAACTCTACCATCTGGTGAGCAAGATGTATGGGACAGGCAAAATACCCTCAGACTTCAAGAAGAATATAATAATTCCAATCCCAAAGAAAGCAGGTGTTGACTGATGTGAAAATTACCGAACTATAATTTTAATAAGCCACGGCTGCAAAATACCAACACGAATTCTTTACAGACGAGTGGAAAAACTGGTAGAAGCCGGCCTCGGGGAAGATCAGTTTGGATTCCGTAGAAATGTTGGACCATGTGAGGCAATACTGACCCTGCGACTTAACTTAGAAAATAAATTAAGAGAAGGCAAACCCACGTTTCTAGCATTTGTAGACTTAGAGAAAGCTTTTGACAACGTTAACTGGAATACTCTCTTTCAAATTCTGAAGGTGGCGGGGGTGAAATACCGGGAGTGAAAGGCTATTTACGATTCGTACAGAAACCAGAAGGTAGTTATAAGAGTCGAGGGACATGAAAGGGAAGCAGAGGTTGGGAAGGGAGTGAGGCAGGGTTGTAGCCTATCCCCCATGTTATTCAATCAGTATATTGAGCAAGCAGTAAAGAAACAAAAGAAAAGTATGGAGTAGGAATTAAAATCCATGGAGAAGAAATAAAAACTTTGAGGTTCGCCGATGACACTGTAGTTCTCTCAGAGACAGCAAAGGACCTAGAAGAGCAGCTGAACGGAATGGACAGTGTCTTGAAAGGAGGATATAAGATGAACATCAACAAAAGCAAAACAAGGATAATGGAATGTAGTCGAATTAAGTCGGGTGATGCAGCGGGAATTAGATTAGGAAATGAGACGCTTAAAGTAGTAAATGAGTTTTGCTATTTGGGGAGCAAAATAACTGATGATGGTCGAAGTAGAGAGGATATAAAATGTAGGCTGGCAATGGCAAGGAAAGCGTTTCTGAAGAAGAGAAAATTGTTAACATCGAGTATAGATATAAGTTTCAGGAAGTCGTTTCTGAAAGTATTTGTATGGAGTGTAGCCATGTATGGAAGTGAAACGTGAACGATAAATAGTTTATACAAGAAGAGAATAGAAGCTTTCGAAATGTGGTGCTACAGAGGAATGCTGAAGATTAGATGGGTAGATCACATAACTAATGAGGAGGTATTGGATAGAATTAGAAAGAAGAGAAATTTGTGGCACAACTTGACTAGAAGAAGGGATCGGTTAGTAGGGCATGTTCTGAGGCATCAAGGGATCACCAGTTTAGTATTTGGGGGTAGCGTGGAGGGTAAAAATCGTAGAGGGAGACCAAGAGATGAATACATTAAACAGATTCAGAAGGATGTAGGTTGCAATAGGTAGTTGGAGATGAAGAACCTTGCAGAGGATAGAGTAGCATGGAGAGCTGCATCAAACCATTCTCTGGACTGAAGACCACAACAACAACATTAGTATATTCACGTTGTGGACTTATCCGAGAACCATCTGTGGTGGATAATTTTCAGGAAATGCTTTCAGGACAGTTAAACAGACAATTTTGCCTAATCCAGCACTTACTACATAGCAATGCTTCACCTTACTGTAGAGTGGAGAAAATCATCTCTAAGCATTCGAGGGTTATGAAACATATATGCCAGAGGACTGCTTTCCTATTTGAAACAAGTAGTTGTACTTGCTGATTGCTGGGCGATGTCACATCTTTTATGTGTTTGTAGTCTTATGAAGTCTTTTTACCTAGTCCAAAGCGTATAATAAGATTACAGCTGAAGAGGAACTAAGCCAAGGAAATTGTAAACTAAGTGGAGAATATTGTAGTCATAAGGTCCAAATGTGAACAATGATATCCAAAACTGAACTACGCGAAAGGAAACTACTTCCAGGTGCCAGTTAATAGACCAGAGTTTCACAGATGGTTTTCCACGGGAACTGAATTTCAGCTCCGCCAAAAGCTATTAATAACATGGGGCTTCTTCTGACAAATTTTCTTATTTAAAAAAATTTATAGTGATATCTTTGGTATTAGTTACGATTTAAAATTGGAGTAATACTGCGTAAACTAGTTTTGCTCGTTTTTTAAGATGTTTAATATTTCATTAATCTTCAAAACAAACAAGATTTTCCGCCTAAGTGCCAGGATTTTCAATGTGTTCCCCTGTAATAGACATTATATCCAGGTCGAAACATAATTTTTGATGAACACAACACTATACTAAAAACTTTGTCATGATGTTCATATGAAAAACTTGCCATGCTGTGACATCAGAAAACTAAGTTGGTGGTGGAATAAAACTCAACTGGAACTAAGACTGAAGATGAAAGAAACAGAAAAGCTGATTTCGGGCCCAAAATCTCTTCAGAATGATGCTTTATTATACAAATAAGGAACTTTTTATGACTTCTGAGTGCATACAGATACAGTAAAAATTCAAACAGAAACAAGCAAAAAATAAACAAATAAATAAAGCTCTGCAAATACACCAGATGAGAAACTGATTGGCTGCTTAAGATTATCGTTGCAGATTCTGTAAAAGACAGATTAGAGTAGGATATCAATCTAATGGTAAGAGTTACGTAGTAGCCCCCATTATAAGTCATAGTTGATATGCGTTATACTGCTTGAATACTGCTCAGCAGTGTGGGATCCGTACCAGATAGGGTTGATAGATGATACAGAGAAGATCCAACGGAGAGCAGCGCGCTTCGTTACAGGATCATTTAGTAATCGCGAAAGCGTTTCGGAGATGATAGATAAACTCCAGTGGAAGACTCTGCAGGAGAGACGCTCAGTAGCTCGGTACGGGCTTTTGTCAAAGTTTCGAGAACATACCTTCACCGAAGAGTCAAGCAGTATATTGCTCCCTCCTACGTATATCTCGCGAAGAGACCATGAGGATAAAATCAGAGAGATTAGAGCCCACACAGAGGCATACCGACAATCCTTCTTTCCAACACAATACGAGACTGGAATAGAAGGGAGAACCGATAGAGGTACTCAAGGTACCCTCCGCCACACATCGTCAGGTGGCTTGCGGAGTATGGATGTAGATGTAGATGTAGATGTATAATATGCACCAAAATACTTGTTGAATCCTCTATTACGTAGGCATGCTGTAAAGTTTCCAAATTTATCTCGTAGTGTTGGATATTTACTAAGATAGGTGTTAAATATGTAGCGGATATTCTCATTGACGTATCCATAACGAAATTATAAATAGGTGTAGCAATAACAAAGGGTAGTGGCATCGAGATAATGTCTATTAAATGGGAAGCCAATGTTTCCAATGATGAATGTAGAACCAGGATTACGTCGCAGGTCAATCTGTTACCAGGGCTTTCATTTCACTTTCACATTCGTTGATTTTACCGACTCCCAACCACGCTGTCCCCTAACCTAGAAATTACGCTACCCTACAGGTCAATCTGTCACCACAATCAAAATTTCGCTGTGGGCCGTTGTTATACACGTAGACATTAGATTTTGGCTCACTTCTTGAAGCATGGTTGTGCCGATGAGGCATGGAATGGCACTGTAGGTGAACAGAGAGAATAGGTGGAGTGCTCAATGGATGCGAAAGTGGGCTGAGGAAGCACTTAGTTCTTACATTACTGTGTCAGTACCAGTGTGGATGCTAACATCGTTTAGTCCAGAGAGACAGGCACAAGCACACAAAAATAAAAACACACAATACTTACCGCTACGTGCGCCAGGTAGAAAATTTTCCAGGTGGCAAAATGACAGAAAATCTCTAGTGTCGTCTTTTGGCATTTAATTATGGTTCGTAATACTACACCTGTTCTCACACCTTCTCAGTCCCGCATCACGAAGACCAGGGATCAAAACATTGGTAAACGAAAATTCCTCCAGAACAGGCCATAGAGGCCCAAAGGCACCGACCGGCTGCCGTGTCATCCTCAGCCCACAGACATCACTGGATGCGGATTTTCAGGGGCATGTGGTCAGCACACTGTTCTCCTGGCCGTAGGTCAGTTTCCGAGACCAGAGTAGCTACTTCTCAGTCAAGTAGCTCCTCAGTTTGCCTCACAAGGGCTGAGTGCACCCAGCTTGCGAACAGCGCTCGGCAGACCGGAAGGTCACCCATCCAAGTGCTAGCCCAGCCAGAACTGGAACCGGTGTTACCACTGCGGCAAGGTCGTTGACAAAACATTGGTAGACAAGGCTAAAAGTCTACGTGAACCATACTACTTGGAAGAAGTACTCGATCATTTAAGAGCTACTTTCAGAAGAAGAAGCCACTCTGACAAAGATTTAAATAGTGCATTACATCATAAAAGGTCTGAAGTTTCTATTGTAAAAGATCAGACTAAACGGAAGGTTTTTCTCTCTTTCTGAAATCAATCCCAGACCGCATCAGTAGAGTTCTAAGAAGTCACGAACCTGACACAGTTGAAACGAATAAGAAAGTTGCGTGAATAGTTAAACAGTGCAGAAGACCTACACCCGATGCTTGCCACAGCAGGAATATACAAAATCCCTTGCAATTATGGTCAAATGTACATGGAACTAAAGAATAAAAACATAAAAGTTTTTCTGATACTCGCTTTTATCCAGAACCAGTCATTACAATCGCCAGTACAACAGTGGGCTCTTAACTTTCTCCGAGAGGAGAACGACTGGAAACTAGAACATGTAAAATTTTATTTCGCTTTCTTACAAGACAGATGTGAAAATTTACTTAAGTTTTTATAACCCATTTCCACAGGAATTCCTCTGATGAGGAGAACGAGGCAAGTCCCAAGAGACTTTGCCTAGGAGAAGAGGCGTCAAAACAAGCGAGCACTTGTCTCAGCTTATCCCCAGCTACCTGACAGTTTCTAAGAAACCTATGCTCACACTTTTAACTGCAATTGAGACGTCTTTTAGTGCACCATAAGTACAGCCGACGTGATCGCTCTGTGGGTAGCGTCGAGGCTTCACAATTTTGTGCCACGTGTTCGAAACGCAATAATTGTTTTTATTTTACTGTTTTTATTTATCTACCCATGTCCGTAGAAGGTTACTACACAAATGTTTCTTATCAAGTTGAATCGTTCATTTTAGAAACAACGCAACTCCACATGACAACGCAACCCTAAGTTCAGATAGGAATGTTTATCGTAAGGATGGTGGTGGCGTGTCCATTGCAGTAAAGGTTCAAAAAAATCTAGCGAGGTCATCGCGGATTTCGAATGTGAATTAATATGGTTGAAACAGTGTAAAAGAACGGTTAAAAATGGAGATCAGATGCTTTTACAGACCACGTGGGTCATAATCTGTAGCTGTAGAGCGCTACAGACAGAACTTGTAGAATACCATTAGAAATGTTCCTGATAATGCCTTTGTAATAGGGGATGACTTAAGCTTGCCAGACATGGATTGGAATTGTTATGCCATCAAAACTGGTGCCGGAGACGGGGATTCGTGTAGCATTGTTCTGGATGTCTTGTCCGAAAACTACCTTGAGCAGATAGTTAGAGAACCAACTAGTGAGGGTAACGTCTTAGACCTCCTGAAAACAAACACACCTGAATTTATCGAATCAGTTCATCATCATCATCATCATCATCATTTAAGACTGATTATGCCTTTCAGCGTTCAGTCTGGAGCATAGCCCCCCTTATACAGTTCCTCCATGATCCCCTATTCAGTGCTAACATTGGTGCCTCTTCTGATGTTAAACCGATTACTTCAAAATCATTCTTAACCGAATCCAGGTACCTTCTCCTCGGTCTGCCCCGACTCCTCCTACCCTCTACTGCTGAATCCATGAGTCTCTTGGGTAACCTTGCTTCTCCCATGCGTGTAACATGACCCCACCATCTAAACCTGTTCGCCCTGACTGCTACATCTATAGAGTTCATTCCCAGTTTATCTTTGATTTCCTCATTGTGGACACCCTCCTGCCATTGTTCCCATCTACTAGTACCTGCAATCATTGTAGCTACTTTCATATCCGTAACCTCAACCTTGTTGATAAGGTAACCTGAATCCACCCAGCTTTCGCTCCCGTACAACAAAGTTGGTCGAAAGATTGAACGGTGCACAGATAACGTAGTCTTGGTACTGACTTCCTTCTTGCAGAAGAGAGTAGAACGTAGCTGAACGCTCACTGCATTAGCTTTGCTACACCTCGCTTCCAGTTCTTTCACTATGTTGCCATCCTGTGAGAATATGCATCCTAAGTACTTGAAACCGTCCACCTGTTCTAACTTTGTTCTTCCTATTTGGCACTCAATCCGTTTATATTTCTTTCCCACTGACATTACTTTCGCTTTGGAGATGGTAATCTTCATACCATAGTCCTTACATTTCTGATCTAGCTCTGAAATATTACTTTGCAAACTTTCAATCGAATCTGCCATCACAACTAAGTCATCCGCATATGCAAGACTGCTTATTTTGTGTTCACATATCTTAATCTCACCCAGCCAGTCTATTGTTTTCAACATATGATCCATAAATAATATAAACAACAGTGGAGACAGGTTGCAGCCTTGTCTTACCCCTGAAACTACTCTGAACCATGAACTCAATTTACCGTCAACTCTAACTGCTGCCTGACTATCCATGTAAAGACCTTTAATTGCTTGCAAAAGTTTGCCTCCTATTCCATAATCTTGTAGAACAGACAATAACTTCCTCCTAGGAAGCCGGTCATATGCCTTTTCTAGATCTATAAAGCATAGATACAATTCCCTGTTCCACTCATAACACTTCTCCATTATTTGCCGTAAGCTAAAGATCTGGTCCTGACAACCTCTAAGGGGCCTAAACCCACACTGATTTTCATCCAATTGGTCCTCAACTAATACTCGCACTTTCCTTTCAACAATACCTGAGAAGATTTTACCCACAACGCTGATTAAAGAGATACCTCTGTAGTTGTTACAATCTTTTCTGTTACCATGTTTAAAGATTGGTGTGATTACTGCTTTTGTCCAGTCTGATGAAACCTGCCCCGACTCCCAGGCCATTTCAATTATCCTGTGTAGCCATTTAAGACCTGACATTCCACTGTATTTGATGAGTTCCGACTTAATTTCATCCACCCCAGCCGCTTTACTGCACTACAATCTACTGACCATATCTCCACTTTCTCAATGATACACCTTCTTTTTCCTTTTACAGGCTGCCTTGACTGTATTATTCCACCAAGCTGTTTGCTTCATCCTACTTTTACACACTACTGTTCCAAGACATTCTTTAGCCACTTCTAGTACTGTGTCCCTGTACCTTGTCCATTCCTTTTCCAATGACTGTAATTGACTACATTCAACTAACTGGTACCTTTCTGAGATCGCTGTTATGTACTTGTGCCTGATTTCCTTATCCTGAAGTTTCTCCACTCTTATCCTCCTACATATGGACCTGACCTCCTGCACTTTCGGCCTCACAATCCCAATTTCACTGCAGATTAAATAATGATCAGTGTCATCAAAGAATCCCCTGAATACACGTGTGTCCCTCACAGCCTTCCTGAATTCCTGATCTGTTATTATATAGTCAATGACAGATCTGGTTCCCCTGCCTTCCCAAGTATACCGGTGAATGTTCTTATGTTTAAAAAAGGAGTTTGTGATTACTAAGCCCATACTGGCACAGAAATCCAAGAGTTGTTTCCCGTTCCTGTTGGCCTCCATATCCTCTCCAAATTTACCCATAACCTTTTCATACCCTTCTGTTCGATTTCCAATCCTGGCGTTAAAATCACCCATGAGCAGAACACTGTCCTTGTCCTTTACTCTAACAACTACATCACTGAGTGCCTCAAAAAAACTATCCATCTTATCCTGATCTGTCCCTTCACAATGCGAATATGCTGACACAATCCTAATTTTCTTGCTAGACACTGTCAAATCTACCCACATCAGTCGTTCGTTTACATACCTTATTGCAACTACGCTGGGTTCCATTTCTTTCCTGATGTAAAGCGCTACACCCCATTGTGCTATTCCTGCTTTGACTCCTGACAGGTAGGCCTTGTATTCTCCCACTTCCTCTTCTTTCTCACCCCTTACCCGAATGTCACTAACAGCTAAAACGTCCAGCCCCATCTTACTTGCAGCCTCTGCCAGCTCTACCTTCTTCCCAGAGTGGCCCCCATTGATATTAATAGCTCCCCATCTCATTACCATTTGTTTGCCAAGTCGTATCTTAGGAGTCCCTGGTTTGTCAGTTAGAGGTGGGGCTCCGTCACCTCCAAAGGTCCGAGGCACTTTGCTCTGATTGTTGCCAGCATCATATTTAAAGTACCAGGGAAGCAGGTTGCTAGCCTTACTTGCCCCGAGTCCCATTGGGTTTTACCCCTAACGGCTGAGGGACTAACCGGTGGATTTGGTAGTCTTTGCCGTATGAGCACAAAGGTGACCACGACTCAGAATATGTCCGAGATGCCCAGCCTTATTCCAAAGTAACTGGTACCACGACTGTCGGGACCACTTACTTGGCCACTGATACGTTGCCCATGGTTCATGAACTAGGACATGACTACAGTAACCCACGAATCAGTTAACGTACAGAAAAGTATCAGTGATCATAAGGCTGTGACAGAATCTATGACAACGGATCTTACAAGGAATGTTAAGAAATGTAGGAAGATGTATTTGCTCAACAAGGATGACAGGATAAAAATTTCAGAACAATATTTCAGCGGTCAGCATCAAATATTCGATGATGAGGACGAAGAGGTCGAGAACCAATGGAAAAAATTCAAAGGCATCGTTCAATATGCCCTAGAGAAGGATGTTCCGAGTAAGGTTTTAAGGGTTGGGAACGATCCACCATGGTGTAATAGCCGTGTTAAAAAAGCGCTATGTAAATAAAGAGCACTTCATCTCAGATTCAAGAGATGTATAAACTTAACTGACAAACAAAAGCAGAACGAAGCGAAAATGAGCGTAAGGAGGTCAATAAGAGAAACGTCAATGATATTGGAAGCAAGACATTGTCAATTGATCTAAGTGAAAGCCCTAAGAGTTTTTGGTCGTACGTAAAATCAGTAAGTGGGTCAAAATGGTCTGGTCCTGACGCCTTTCTCTCAGCGACCACACCGGATCCGAAACGGAAGATAACAGAGAGTAGGCCGAAATACTTAATTCGCTCTTCCGAAGTTGTTTCACCGCTGAAGTTCGTAACACTGTTACTCCTTTCAATCGCCGTACGAACGTCGAAGTGGCAGATATTGAGATAACCGATCGCGGAACTGAAAAACAGCTACAATCACTTAGTAGTGGAAAGGCGTCAACACCAGATGAGATACCTATAAGATTCTGTAAAGATTATGTGAAAGAACTTGCCCCCCCCCTCTTCTGGCAGTAATTTATCGTAGATCGCTTGAGCAACGAAAGGTATCTAACGATTGGAAAAAAACGCAGGCCATTCCCGCTTTTAAGAAAGACAAATCCACACAATTATAGACGTATATCGTTGACTTAAATCTGTTGTAGAATTGTGTAACATGTTTTGTGCTCAAGAATTATGACGTATTTGGAAAACGAACAACTCATGTTTAAAAATCAACATGGATTCCACAAACAGAAATCCCTCGAAACTCAGCTCGCTCTGTTCCTCCGGGAGATCCTCCGCGCAGTGGACAACGACGCTCAGGCTGATGCCGTGTTCCTTGTTTGACACCGTCCCGCACTGCCGTTTAATGAAAAAAATACGAGCTTAAGGAGTGTCGGAGCAGATTTTCGATTGGGTCCAAGGCCTTCTTGTAGATAGAACTAACATGTCGCTCTTAACGGAACCGTTTCGACAGGTGTAAAGGTAATATCCGGTGTAGCGAAGTGTGATAGGGCCGTTTCTGTTTACAATATATATATACTTACTTACTCACTGGTCATACCGGACTCGAGAGTCCATTGCCGCAGCAACGTATTTTCGCCACCTGTCCCTATCTTGGGCTATTTCCTTCCATTCACCTTCAATACCTAGGCTCCTCAAATCAGCCTTCACATTGTCCTCCCATCTACGCCTCGGTCTCCCCACAGGACGTTTTCCCTCTAAGTGCCCTACCAGTACTCTGCGCGCTGCCCTGCCCTCATCCATTCGAGCTACATGACCCGCCCATCGCAGCCTACGTGATTTAATAATACTGATTATGTCAGGGCTTGAACAGAGTTCGTGAAGCTCTTCGTTATGCAGTTTTCGCCACTCTGCGCTAATGTCATCTCTTTTTGCTCCGAAAATTTTCCTCAAAAATTTGTTTTCAAATTCTCGAAACGGCTTTTCATTTTGCACAGTGAGAGACCAAGTCTCACACCCATATAGCATAACTGGTAGAATAATAGTTTCGTATATTCTAATCTTTAAATTCCTAGACAATATCCGTGACGAAAGTAATCTATTCAGTGAGAAATAGCACGCATTTCCCGCCCGTAATCTCTTCTTCAGTTCGGATTCAATCTCATTTCTTTTCAACTCCTAGATACTTAAATGTGTTCACTTTTTCAAACTGCATGTCTCCAACTCTTAACATTTCCTGATCTACTGCTGTTGGCATTCTAGTAGTAACCAGGTATTTAGTTTTGTCTCCACTTATCCTTAGACCTACATCTTCACTAGCCTTGATTAACGCATTCGCATTTGCTGTTACAGATTCTTTCCTATCGCTAATGATGTTTAGATCATCTGCATACCATAATATCATAATATTTCCATTTAACTCCACACCCTCTGAATTATCTGCTGCCATTCGTACAATATATTCTAGGACTAAATTTAAAAGTAGCGGAGACAGGGTATCTCCCTGCTTAAGTCCGTTCTTTATTACAAATTCTTCTGACTCCAATTTCCCCACGCGTACTCTACGTTTTGTGTTTTTCAAACTCGTTTCTATAAGTCTAACATACTTCTTTGGTACTCCAAGTTCCAAAAGAATTCTGTACAATTTTGATTGCAATACTGAATCATATGCTTTTGTAATATCTATGAAAATATTATGAACTGGTTTATTGTATTCCCATTTCTTTTCCAAAATTTGACGCAGGGTGAATATTTGGTCTATAGTTGATCTGTTCCTCCGAAAGCCGGCGTGGTAATCCCCCACAATTTCATCTGCATATGGTGTAAGCCTGCTTAGCAGAATATTCGAGAAGATTTTGGAACATACTGGTAATAGCGATATCCCTCTATAATTACTACAATCCATTTTGTCGCCCTTCTTAAAAACTGGGATCAGAATCGATTCCTGCCGCTCTTCAGGTATCATCTCTGAGTTCCATACTATAGTTATCAGTTTGTGAACTACTTCCACCAATTTCTGTCCCCCATTTTTTACTAATTCTGCAGTTATGCAATCTGATCCTGGTGCTTTATGGTTGTTCAATTTGTTGATTGCATCTCTTACTTCCTTTACCGTTGGCTCAGGTATCTGGGGTTCTGCTGTATGTATTTCGTACGCCTGCTCATTTCCTGCTTCCTGGTGTACATTTAATAGATGCTCAAAATGTGCCCTCCATTTACTTAGTATAGCGGTGGGGTCTGTCAGTATTCCCCCAGCATCCCCTCGAAGTGCATTTGTCCCAGACCTGAAGCCCTTCCTATACCCATTTATGTCTAGGTAAAGTTTCCTAATGTGTTTTGTTTTACTGTTTGTTTCCATTTTTGTAATTTGATTGTTCAAATATTCCCTCTTCTTTGCCCGTAGCCTACGACAAACTTCCCTTCTTAAGATCAAGAATTCCTCTCGTTTTCTGTCTCCCATTCTTCCCCAATCTAATCGTGCTTTTCTCCTTTCCTCTACCAATTTCTTGCATTCCTCATCAAACCACGGTTTCCTCCTGTTCTTCTTAATTGTACCTATTGTGACCTTCGCTGCTTCTTTGACATTATTCCTCACAGTGATCCACTGTTTATTTACATCCTCGTCTTAATCTTCGTGTGCCCTGAGAGCATCAAACTTATTTGAAATTTCTATCATGCATCTTCTTCTAAAGTTTTCATTATTTAGCTTGTCAGTGTCGAACCTAGCAAGTTCTGCATTGTGACACCTTGATGTTGCTGTAGATAGCCATTGGTGAACTTTGGCAACTGCAAGAAAGTGATCAGAATCGCAGTCTGCTCCCCTGAAAGTCCTGACATTTTCTATACTAGTGTGCCATCGCCGATCTACAAGAACATGATCAATTTGTATATATGGTTCTCGGGCGAGACGTCGGATGTCATAGTGAAAACTCCACAATATTTCGTCAGCGCAACTGGCCGACATCTTCAGGTGCGACGAACACACTGCTAAGGCAGGACCAGGGCTCCCCATTTATGCCAGTTTTAGGCAGGAAGTGTGCATGCGTGGAGGCGCCAAATTCGATGGCCAATAGCGACGATATCAACTGATAGCTGGAAGGACAGTAACGCCACCTACAGGATGAAGAACCAAATACTTCGGCACACGCGCGGAGGCTGCCGCCGCTGCTCTGCGCTGTCGGAAGCCGCAAGCAATACTGCGCGTCCATGTAGGCGCCTTGATTATCCTCCCGTTGTCAACAGAATATTTATGTTGCTGGCGAATCGTCGTCCGTCTTATGACCAATAGTATTCCTCTCTGCTCGAAGCGACTTCAATATGGCCAGTGCTGGATCCCATGCTGAACTAAGCTGAAAGCCCGTGTGTCTGTTTACAAGATTCGTCGAGCTACCTATTTCCACTGCTTCCTTAATAACACTGTCCCAGTACGAACTTGTCGATGTGAGAATTTTTGTATGTAGATAATTCATAGAATGGCCTGTACTGAGACAATTCTCAGCCGTTTTTCTCCATCTCCATCGTG
Organism: Schistocerca americana; assembly: GCF_021461395.2. Classification (NCBI taxonomy): domain Eukaryota; kingdom Metazoa; phylum Arthropoda; class Insecta; order Orthoptera; family Acrididae; genus Schistocerca; species Schistocerca americana. The sequence goes on along the minus strand of NC_060120.1, from coordinate 12,146,555 downwards.
AACCTGATGTTGGGATGAAGCGAGTTAAGATGCTCAAGAAAAACATTCAGCGATGCAATGCCGTGAGGCCTGATAACAAAGGTGTCTTCCACATATCGCCAAAAACACGTAGGTTTCAAATCCGACGTCTGGAGCGCTCTCTCCTCGAAGTCTTCCATGAAAAGATTAGCCACAATGGGTGACAGGGGAAAGCCTCAAGCAACACATGATCAATTTGGTTTCGGGTGTGTCAATCCGGAGAGACCCAAGTTGCTCTATGCATGTCCTGCTTTTTGAAATACGTGTTCTCAACAATCATGTCTTTTGAAACAGCAAAATTAACCGCCCTTGTGCCATTATCACTCGAAATGTTATGCAAACTTTCTTTCCCAATTGTAGGCCGGAATGTTTCCTCCTTCCCTATCTTCGCATTAAAATCACCTATGATTAATTTTGTATCATACGAGGAGAACTCATCCCACAGTTGATCTAGTTCTTCATAAAAGCAGTCTTTAACAATCTCTTCAGTGTCCTCAGTTGGTGCGTGTTCATTAATTACTACTGGTCTATTCCACCTGCCGGACAACACTATTACTTATAGTCGGTCACTAATGAACTTTATATCTCTGATTGCGTGAAGCACTTTCCCTGTACTGCGAAACCTGTTCCGAAACTGTGAGCTTCCGCACCTCCATAGAAAAATGTATAGTTACCCCTCTTTATGCTACCCTCCCCCTACCACCGAGGTTCTTGAATAGCTGTAATGTCTACATGGTATCTATGTAATTCGTCTAATAGTGTCTGGAATGTTCCTGGCCTGTTCAAACTTTTAACGTTCCATGTTCCCAACCTGAAAGTTCCTTTCGGCCTGAATCTCTTCGAAGTAGGTTCCGCCCGGAGATCCGAATGGGGACCTAGTTTACCTCCGGAATATTTTACTTCAAAGGGACCCATGCTCTTTAATGTTGCTGATTCTTGATGAATAGATTTGATAGTAGGAGAAGAAGAAACATCGATGGTTCATCACGCCATCGCCTGCACAATATATATATATATATATATATATATATATATATATATATATATATATATATATATATATATATATATATATGATCTAGTGATCTAATAGAAGGCGTCGGATGCTCTTAGGCTATTCGCAGATGATGCAGTTGTCTATACCAAAGTAGCAACGCCATAAGATAATAAGAATTTGCAGAACGACCTGCTGATAATTGATGAATGGTGCAGGCTGTGGAAGTTGACCCTGAATGTAAATAAATGTCACATATTACACGTTCATACGAAAAGAAATCCACAACAGTACAGCTACACTATTGATGACAAACATCTGGAGACAGCGTCAGCCGTAAAATATGTAGGCGTAACTATGCAGAGCGACCTGAATTGGAAGACCACATAAAACAGACAGTGGGAAAAGTAGATACCAGATTCATCAGAAGAGTCTTAAGGAACTGTAAGCCATCTACGAAAGAAGTGGCTTACAAGGCGCTTGTTTGCCCGATTCTTGAGTACTGTTATTCTATCTGGGGTCCCTATCAGGTAGGACTGATAGAGGAGATAGAGAAGGTCCAAGGAAGAGTGGCACGTTTCGTTACAAGATCGTTAGCTGGCGAGAGAGCGTTACGGAAATGCTAAACCAAGTCCACTGGCAGACGTTACAAGAGAGACGTTGTGCATTACGGAGAGATTTACTAGTGAAATTTCGGAACAGCAATTTTCAGGAGGAGTCGGACAACATATTACTTACCCCCGAATGCATCTCGCGTATTGAGCACGAGGAGAAAATTTGTGAAATTAGAGCCAATACAGAGGCTTACCGACAACCATTCTTCCCATGCATTACTCACGAGCTGAACAGAGTTGGAGGGATCAGATAATGGTACCGAAAGTACCCTCCACCACACACCACTGGGTGGCTCGCGGAGTATGATGTAGGTGTAGATGAAGATTTTATGCAAAATTTGTTATTTATGTCCTGGTCTTCTTTGAGATTAGTCGCGTTCTACGTAGAAACAATGTAATTTCCATTCACCTGTATATGTTTTTGTGTCCGGTAGGTTTGTATTTGTTTTAAAACAGCCTAATTCCTGGAGTTCTGGTGTTTCTAATATCAACATGACAGTGCTGTTGATACTTTTGGCACTGAGAACGAGATCGACAGGAAGTGCAAAATGGATAAGTAGGGATGGCTACAGAACAAATGTAAGGATTTAGAGGCATATATCACTAGAGTTAAGATAGATACTGCCTAAAGGAAAATTATAGAGATCTTTGGAGAAAAGAGAACCACTTGTGAGTATATAAAGAGCTCAGATGGAAAACCAGTTTTAAGCAAAGAAGGGAAGGCACAAAGGTGGAAGGAAAAGCCCAATAGCAAATTCAAGAATTAATGATCCACAAATGCAGAGCAAAACAAACTTAGAATACTATATCAGCTTCAACGAATCTGTGCAGAGAACGGGTGGATCTGGCTGTTGTAACATTTGATTACATGCATAATATGTTACTGCCTGATATTCCAATGCAAGAGTTGTTTTACCTTCGTCATTTAACCGCCAATGTTTCTGAAATTCATAATGCAAAATCAGGAGGAGGTCATTATTACCTCTATGTTGAAACCCGGGGCAACAAAGGGCCAAATGAAGTAGCTCCCCTTCTTTTGAATTACGTAGATAATTTCATTCCCAATAATGTGAAGGAACTGCACCTCTTTAGTGAGAGCTGTAGTGGTCAGAACAGAAATCACACCATAGTAGGAATTTTAATTACTATTGTAGAAACAGAGAATTTTGATAGAATACATTATTTTATCCTCAATGAACTTGATTTTGCTGTTGTGGACAGGTTTTTGTCACAGCGCGTTCGAATTTATCTTCCAAAAGAAGTACTGAGATAATGCTAAGGTCAGGACTCCCTGGGAAGTTCATGACTGCTATGGTAGGCGTTTAAGATGTAATTAACTTCAGGAATTTGTAGCTTCCTCTACATAAGAAGATAGTAAATTCACTGGAAAGTGAACATCTATCAGAGACTAGTGTACTGCATTCCAGATATCAACATAAAGCCATTTCAAGTACTCATCTCGGCATACAGGGGCAGTAGTTATATCACCATTTATCTTCAAAGAAGTGGAACACACATTCATCCTATGGAGTACTGGGAAGCGAAATATGTCTTTATCGCAAACAAGGGCGTACAACAGACAGTTTTCAATCACTGAAGCTAAACATACTGACCTGATGAAGATCATGTTTCATTTTCCTGAAGAATATTAGCAATTTTACCTTGAAATTTTGTACAATCACTGATAATGTGAAGTAAGTATTTCAATCTTGCATTAACAATGTCATATCACAACATTATAAGATTATTTTTGTTGTGTAATTTAAAAAAAAATGTTAGATGCCTATAATGAATGTTAATGTTAAAGGCAATTAATTATTAATGTCTGAAATTTATGTAAGTTTGTTGCATTAATCAGGTTTTGTATGTTTCATAGCTTTCGAAAGTAAAATTATTATTAGATTAATTACAGTAGCATGTTTCAGTGATAAATTTTCACAAACACTTGAGTTAATTTTTTAAAGAACGTTTCTCCAATCACTCTGGCCACTGTTTTGGCTCAGTCTAATAGCAGCTGAATATTATGTTGTATACTAAATTACTAACCTATCTATAGTCTTTAACAGTATCAAGAAACTTTTGATATTTGTCGAGCTCCTTTTTAAAAATATATTTTTTTTATATTTCATGAAGAATTTGCATTTATGGCGTTTCACAGTTTCCAAAATGACTAATTCCGTTACAAGATTCAAGGGTGTTATACTAATTGTGAAATTACAGCTTGGTTTCACAATAAAATTCATAAATCTATTATTAACATATGTGCATGGTATTGTCAGGTGTTACAACGTTGTTAAACATTCATATTCTCATATTTAATTCTTATGTCAGTTCATACATTAATTCTTGTATTACGTTCTTATATTTATACTTCAGGAAGATTTGGTGCATTCATTTATTGTTTTACACATTTGTGTAGTAATCTTCTATGAACATGGATAAATATACGGAATAAAATTATTTTTGTCACAATCAGTCTACTGATAAGCGAAGACACTTGTTCGCTTATTTTGATCCCTATTCCTCTGAGTGAAATTTCTGAGAAATCCAGTTATGGCACTGCCGTGTTCTCCATCTGCGTATCTACAACTGTTCATGCACATTAAATTATCACTGTTTACAGACAATTTTACAAGACTGCTCACCGAGAGTGCATAGATACGATGTTCACAGTTAAAGTTCAGCGTAGTACATACTATATATACGGGGGTCCTACGTAAGATGATGCTATCATCTAAATCGTTGATCATGAACTGGAGTCGAGACTTTCTCTACTTGGCGGTATATCAGCCTCCGTGCAGTGACGCTGCGGATCTGGGAGACAAGACTACATTAACAGTTTTTATATCGATGTGAGGTGCCAACCACGCTGTGGCATCACGACCTTTGGACAATATCACAATTACCATGTTAAAAGCCATCGAAATTCAAAAGTACAAAAACTTTAACAGAAAAGATGAAGGATTTGAACTATACATGCTGCGATTCTTAGTGCTATGACTATGTCAAGAGGGTTGGGAATCATTTATGACCCCACCCTCCTCCCCCTACGGTTATTTGGGATCATTCTCAGCCTTGTCCCACGAGTAAGAGGTGATACAATAGGGTCCAGAATTATTTATTACCCCACTGTAACACAAACCTTTTCCTCTGTCTGACAGTGGAATTAATTACGATTCAAAGGGAATTCATGTGTGTATATATATGTCTGAATTAACTGCCTGTGATGAGCAGAGTTCTACGTCACCCTTCACCTCCTTCAAGCTCAAAAGGTCACCAAGATAGCAGTCCAAAATGGTGGATGGTCGGCGGGTCACTAGTGATAATAATATTGGGTCGTCAAGAGCGAGCTCAAAGACACAGGGGTTGTGGCGTAGACCTGCAGCCGGACCACAGTTTATTATTGTTGATATTATTATGTGATGCAATAGGGAAGTGATGTCTAACACACCCAAGAGGAGTCCAGAAATATTTATTATTATTTGTCCAAAGATAAAAAATATGGGAGATCATGCCAACTTATATGTGTGTGAGACATATAAGAAACAAAGTACACCTTTCTTACTTAACAGTTACACTGTGGTGGTGCAGGCCTTAGATCTTAAGCAATGTGTTTTGTAACAGTTACACTTTGGTGTGTAGGGTACAATTCTTTAACAAAATTTACTTTGTCTATCAATTACGCTGTGGAAGTACATAAACAAATTATACTAGTTCAATATTGAACAGTTACTGCAGGCATTATTTATATAGTCACACTTTACTGCTCGATGTATTAGGATGGAAGAAAACAATTGCGATATCTTTGTTCTAAGCACCCACGTTTAGATTCTCCTTTGCTCTATTTTCACACTTTACATGATTCATTACTATACAAGCCTGTGCTACAAATATACATTCTTCGAAATATATTTCTCAAACTAATGTTATATACTAATAGACTTCTTTTTGCCATGAACAGTAACTTCATCTACTTTGTGACCTCGAATTTTAATGTAAGTTACTCTCTAGTCTCATTTGTGCTTCTTCTCATTACGTTCGTTTTTCTTCGGTTTGCTCTCAGTCTATACTCCGCACTCATTCACACAGCACTGTTCACTCTGTTCAATCGATTTTGTAATTCTTCTGCATTTGCAGTGACGTTAGCAATGTCATCAGCTAATATCTTCACTGTGTACTTTCATCCCGAATTTTAATCCCACTACTGATCGTTTCTTTTGTTTCCGTTGTCGCGTATCTGTGTATAGATTAAACATTAGGGCGGGCGGAAGAGTGTATCCCTATCTCATTTACTTTACATTCCGAGCGCTTCGTTCTTGGTCTTCCAGCCTAAGTGTTCATTCTTGTTTCTTGCAAATATTGTGCACTGCCTACTGCATATTTCTCAGAATTTGGTACGTCTTGCACCATTTTCCATTACCGTACACTTTTTCTGTCTTGACAAAACCTATGACCGTATTCTGGCTTTACCTCATTCTCAGTGCCATTATCAAGCCCAACATTAGAACTGCATTTACGTTTCTTAGTACCTCGTTCCAGGGGTATGTCATTGACTAGTAATCAAAACGTCATGGTTCCCGGGTTCAAACCAAGCCACTGCTTAAATTTTGAATAAAGGTCACCAGCAATGGCGACAGAAGGTTTACGGCATGTGAAGTCACCCTCGTTCTGCCATTAACTTTGTCAAAGAGGGTGGAGGAGTGGACAGAGGTTCAGGCAAACTTCACCTAAAAGTAGGAAGAATCAGCTTTGATCAGCAGCATGGGAATGCAGAAGGCAATAGAAACCACCACATTATATAGACACACAATGCGTATCCACAAGACAGGTGGCCTGTATTTGAAAAAGTGTATTGATCTCTTCATTGGCGAAACGTTCCAAACTAGTCTCCACTCGGATTTTTGGGACGGGAATGCCAAGGGGGAGGCGATCATGACAAAAAAAAGACTGAATAACCAACGAAAAAGTGGCATTTTATGACATGACATCGAATGTCAAAAGTTTTAACGTGTTAGGGGATCTAGAAAATATGAAAATGGAAATGCTGTAGCTCAATCTAAATATAGCGAGGATCAGTGAAGTAAAGTGGAGAGAAGACACGGATTACTGGTCATTCAAACGTAGGATAATATCAACGGCAACAGAAAGGAGTCTAACGAGACTGCAGGTAGTTTCAAATAGAAGGGTACTGCAGAGAATAAGTTACTGCGAACAGCTCAGTGACAGGGCTGTTCTTATCAGAGTCGACACCAAACCAACACCGACAACAATAGTTCGGCTATACCTGCCGACGTCGCATTCCAAAGATGAAGAGATAGAGAAAGTATATGAGGATCATGAACGGGTAGCTGAGTACGCAAAGGGAGCTGAAAATCTACAATTGTGGGTGACTGGAATGCGGTTGTATGGGAAGAAGTACTAGAGGGTATTATGGGAGAATAAGGGATTGTTACTAGAAATATAAGAGGAGAAAGATTAATTGACTCCTACAGTAAGTTTCAGTTAATAATAGCGAATATTCAAAAGTCAAATATCGGACTAAGCTGTATCCAGGAGTAGATACAGCCTCAGAAAACGATTTAGTAATGATGAACAGTAGAAGACGAGTCAGGAACAATCAGTGTGCAAAGATCTGCAATATGGACTGTAAGTGTACTGTCAAATCGCTGGTTTAGATGTGGAGTACCTTTGTGGGCAGCCGCGTCTAGAGAGTCGAGCATGGGACACGGAACTGTTATGTTGTGTAGTGTGTAGCTCTGCATGTGAGAGGCATTGTTAGTATGTAAGTTGAAGTATTGCTACAAGTGCTAGTACAGTAAAGTGATAAAATATGCAAATGATTCAGAGGAAAGTGCGTCGAGAAGTAATTTAAAAATGAGCAGTGCTGCTGATAACGTATTTGTGTATCCTCTCGTTGCGTGTCGTACCGTACTGTACCAATCATCCGCGCCGTGTTCGGTCTCCCAGAGTGAACTAATGTGAATCAGCAAAAATTAGTTTCCACAAAAGAGTGCAGTCAAGTGCCAGTGTCTTGTAGCGAGCGTGAGGACGTGCGTTCCATCATCGCGTTTCTGCATTTATCAACAATCAACCACGCCGCGACGGTTACGCGCACGCGCATACAAGTCAGAACTGAAAAATTAACTTTACGAACCGTGTTATATCATTACTAGTGTCAAGGAGGACTGGTATCAAAAGAAATCTGTGTATGCGTGGCGAGAGTAAGAACTTTCGTTCGATTACATGCGTTTCGCATCATGAAGAATCATCCGCGCCGTGTTCGGTACTCATACGCTCGTCCAAGTGATATTGTGGTGGACAGATAATCATCAAGACTGTCAATTGGGATAAACATGTACGATTTAGAGAGTAAACAGTGCAACCTGTGATTTCCATATCGCCTCAGAATGTGGATGTTCATACCAGACGTAGAACAGTGTTGTGTTTAACGTTGAGTGGCTACCCTTACTCGCTTGCATATTTCGATAGATAACTTCAGGGAAGCCAGCAGCAGTGTGGAGCAGAACAGCACAACTGCCGCGGGATTACCAGGTACGTCGAAACGACAAACAACTACAGTTTAAAGTACCCCCACTCATCAGTACTCTCGGGCGTGTTACAGGTTGTTCTAAGTAATGGAAACATAAACTTTAAATTGTCTGACGCTGTAAATAATGCGATAATGTATAGCTCAGTAGGCAGTTTAGTTGAAGGGAAACGAACGTCTCTGAAAAGGACAGTTATCCAAGTGGGAAAGACAAATATAGATACATGGAAGGTAACTGTGAAGAAACCATAGGTAACAGAAGAAATACTTTAGTTGATCGATGAAAGACGGATGCACACAAGTGCGCAGGGAAATACAAGTCACATAGGAGTGAAGTAAATAGAAAGTATGAGGAAGCTAAGGCGAACCGTTAAGAAATCGAAAAAAAGTGATTGTCGAGAGGACTCATTCAGCGTATGGAAAGGTGAAAACAATCTTCGGTGAAATTAAGAGCAGGGGCGGTACAAATGAGAATGAAGTGGGGACTCCACTGTTAAATGCAGAGAAGAGAGCGGGTAGACGAAAACATTACACTGAAGTCCTATATGAGCTGGAAGACTTGTGTGATGACGTGATAGAAGAAGAAACAGGAATCGACAGGCAAGAGGTAGAAGATGCAGTATTAGAATCAGAATTTAATACAGCTTCGGATGACCTAAGCTCAAATAAGACGGAAAGGGTAGAAAACATTATATCGGCGTTTCTAAAGTTATTGTCAGTAAAACGTGTGTAAAATGTATGAGACTAGCAACTGCCGTATTATGAGCCGACAAGAGAGAGAATTATCGCGCAATCAGCTTAACAGCTCATATATTCAAGTTGCTGACAAGCACAATGTATACCAGAAAGGGGAAAAAATTGAGGGTTCGTTGCATGTCTATCAGTTTGGCTTCAGGAAAGGTAAAGGCACCAGATAAGCAGATCCGACCTTGCAACTCATAATGAAAGCGAGACTGAAGAAAAGTGAATACACGTTGATAGAATTTTTTTCTTTCTGGAAAAAGCTTTAGACAGTGTAAAATGGTGCAAGATGTTCGAAATTCTGAGAAAAGTCGGGGGAAGTTGTAGGGAATGTTGGGTAATAATACGTACAAGACCCATGAGGGAAGAATAAGACTGGAAGACTAAAACTGAATTGAACAGATTAAAAAGGTTTTGAGACAGGGATGTCGTCTTTCCGTCTTTTATTGCTTGTTTTCAGACGTGCCCACTCCTCTTCAACTGAACTGCCTACTGTGGTATTCCTTATAGCATTATTCACCTCCTTACGGAACTTCAAACTCGTTGGGTCATTCCTCAATACTTCACTTTCCCACTTCCTTCCATGCTGGTTTTTCCGGACATTTTTCTTAACCTCCAGTTTACTCTTCGTCGTTACTAGATTGTAAATTATAATATTACAAGTCCAGCTTGAGGTGAAATGGTTTACTTCATGACCGTTTTCGGCACTAACCATCCGTCATCCTCAGATTCTCAGATTTACAACTTACGAATTAAATAATGTTAACTTAGTAATCAGCATGATTGCATGACTATTAGATGCAAGGAACCATGGTATCAGACTCATAAAAGTTACATATCTCCGAGAAATAGAATTACACATTAGTCTCGTCGACGAAGTGAAAAGTTGCTCCAATTATAATAATGAAGCTTATCAAAGACATAAAATTTGCTAAATAAAATACCGGTAACATCGATAAGGAGTACAGGAGGAAAACGCACCAGAAAGATTCTGCATCGATGACAGCTCCGGAAGGCTGAACCGGTGTGCTTCAGAGCTCTTGTTAATACACCAGACGATGTTGTTCCCAGCTGGTTGCAAGTGGCAAAGACTGGAACGTTTTATTTTGCTTTTGACTTCAACATAGCTGCTCTAAATTCTGACCACTGCTTTTTAGCAATGTAATTTTACGGTTTATCAAAATTTCATTCTGAGGAATACAGCCTTAGTAAGTGTCGAAATCTAGGTCAGTGTACCTAACGGTTATGTGCAACAGTTTGGCTGTATAATCCTACGTTAAAACTAGTTTACGGTTGCTGAATAACAGGCATGTTTAAAACTGTAATATTTCGTTGTGTTTGAAACGTTTTCGTAAACGAACTAAAATAATTCCAATACGGCGATGGTTCTAAAGGACCCACTTAAACAGGGGCACGTCGTCCCCCATGGCCAACCACCTCCGCTGTCTTTATGTGAATAAGCAGTCGTATTTAAGGGGAAGTTTACTATTCTTGGTCCGAAAAAAGCATGTTCTTTGAGAATTTTTTTCTCGGGATATGTTATAGATATCAGTGTCAAATTTGGTCATAATGCTAATTGATATTTCCGCTACAAACTGGAATTTGTTTGACCGGAAATGTCGAAGAGCAAAGGCAGAAGTGGCGTCGGAACGAAGCAAAATTTCAATGTAGACCTCCACGCGCGGTATGGTCAGAAGGCCTGTCTGAAATCAAAACGGAGTTGACGTTAGCGAAGTATATAACATTCTCTAGGAGCTGTACCTCGCTTAAGTTATTTGGAACATAGGAAACAAAATGGCGGCCATTTGAAAAAAATAGGGTTTTTTTCATCGATTTTTCGACTTCGTCGGCCAAGTAAAAATATTTATAGTTGATGGATCGGAATAAAAAGGTACCACTCCTAGACAATTTAGTTCGCTTCGCCGGAAACAAAGAATCATGCCAATCGGTTCAGTAGATCTGGTTACCATACCATGCGAAAAAAAAGCCATTTCGAGAAAAACGCGGTTGAAGTTTTGACTAGATATAAATGCAATATTATGGAACTTGCGTTCAATCTGCTATTCCGGATCCATAAACTAGTCCTCCCTCTTCCTCATAGAGGGCGTTCTGTTCGATCTGGGCCATCCTGCGCTCATACGGCCGGTGACGAGCGGTTTTCGGCCGCTATGATCTGCTGTTCGTCCGAATGCTTGGCGAACTGCGTCGAATAGAGTCTCAGGGTGACGTCCTTGTTGTCATGGTCTTCAGAATTGCTGAATACCCTTCGCTGAACCCGCTCACTGCCAGGAAAGTCGCAATCTCAACAGTCTTCTCACCAGAATACAAATGCAGAATGCAAACACACGCGTTCAAACTTTCTTTTGGATTCTGTGTGTTTCCTCCCAAGCACCGGTACAATAACGCGTCCTCCGAAAGAGCCTCGTAGATCGGATGAATCACTTTTTGAGCTTCTTTGGAGAGCGGCTGGTCGTGTTGATATTCGTCCAGATGTCCGGTAGACTCTGCAATGCGCCACTTGCACCAACTAGTTTCTCCAGCCGGACAATTTTGGTGTTGTGGGCGGTCATTCTTCGAATACTTGTTGAAATACGTTGCCCAAATTGATACTTCATCTGTTCCACCAAATTGTAATGCCGTCGGATTGCCGAGCAGTAGTACGTCGGAAGCTCCTTGATAACTTTATCAGTTTTAGTCGTGGACAAGCACATAGAATAACATCTCGCGGATACAAAGTCGAAATTCCCGAAAAAACTGGTCTTTTAAAAAGGCCGATTTCAGGCAGGTGCATTTTTTTGTTCAACCGCGAATAACAAACATTTCCGTTCTGTATTCGGAAAAAACGTTTCAGGGGTGCATTATTAACACTCTTATGGATCCAAAAACGCAATTTTAAAAAATCGATTTTTTGAACCAAAAATAGTAAATCTCCCCTTAAAAGACACATTCGTAATGAAAGTCTAAATCATATCCGATGCAATTTTTAAGTAAGTAAATTGTGTATCGCAATCATTTTAAACCGGAATCAATAAGTGGGTTTGAATTTTATCTCCTCTTAGTTTTTTTGATTTTCGTTGATGACTTCGAACATAACAGACAGACCTGATCCTAACGCTATTGCTTGTCGGTCATTGGTGAAGCTGGCTCTTCAATCGCGCAATAACACAATAATAGTCCTTTGCTGTTAAAATAACGCCGACAAAGTTGAACATCAGCTGACTGGCATTACTACCCAACGCATGAAGAATCCAGACCATTTGAGAAATGGCAACCAAGAAAAAAAGGCAGAAAACTACGACAAAGAACCTCAGAAAAACTGACAGACACTCCAGTGAAAGATGCACTGCAATGCGAACAAAAATCCTCCACAAACTGAAAAGAAAATTCTTTAAAGGGAAACGTGTGTGCTCTGCGTGGAAACTATTTTCTAAAAAAATGCCCATGGCCAAGCTAAATCACATGATAAAATTCCTCAAGTAATACGCGGCAAGGAAGTAGGAAGATGATATAGTGAAGACAGCAGAGGAACAAGTAGGTAAAAAGACGAGGGGTAGTAGAAATCCTTGGGTAGCAGAAGAGATATTGAATTCAACTGATGAAAGGAGAAAATATAAGCAGCAAAGGAAGCAGGCAAAAAGGAATACAAACGTGTCAAAAATGAGATCGACAGGAAGTGCAAAATGGCTAAGCACGGATGGCTAGAGGACAAATGTAAGGGTATAGAGGCTTTTCTCACTAGGGTTAAGATAGATACTGCCTACAGGAAAATTAAAGAGACCTTTGGAGAAAAGAGAACCACTTGTATGAATATCAAGAGCTCAGATGGAAAACCAGTTTTAAGCAAAGAAGGGAAGGCACAAAGGTGGAAGGAGTATATAGAGGGTCTATACAAGGGCGATGTGTTTGAGGACAATACTATGGAAATGGAAAAGGAACTGCATGAATATGAAATGGGAGATATGATACTGCGTGAAGAGTTTGACAGAGCACTGAAAGACCTAAGTCGAAACAAGACCCCGGGAGTAGACAACATTCCATTAGAACTATTGATAGCTTTGGGAGAGATAGCCCTGAATAAATTCTACCATCTGGTGAACAAGACATATGAGACAGGCGAAATACCCTCAGACATCAAGAAAAATTTAATAATTCCAGTCCCAAAGAAAGCAGGTGTTGACAGATGTGAAAATTACCGAACTATCAGTTTAATAAGTCACGGCTGAAAAATACTAATACGAATACTTTTCAGACGAATGGAAAGCCTTGTATAAACCGACCTCGGGGAGGATCAGTTTGGGTTCCATAGAAATGTTGGAACACATGAGGTAATTATGACCCTAGAAATTACCTTAGAACATAGATTAAGGAAAGTGAAACCTACGCTTCTAGAATTTGAAGACTTACAGAAAGCTTTTGACAATGTAAACTGGTATACTTTCTCTCAAATTCTGAGGGTGGCAGGGGTAAAATACTGGGAGCGAAAGGCTATTTACAATTTGTACAGAAACCAGATGGCAGTTATAAGAGTCGAGGGGCACGAAATGGTAGCAGTGGTTGAGAAAGGAGTGAGACAGGGTTGTAGCCTATCTCCGATGTTATTCAATCTGTATATTGAGCAAGCAGTAAAGGAAACAAAAGAAAAATTCGGAGTAGGTATTAAAATTCATGGAGAAGAAATAAAAACTTTGAGGTTTGCCGATGACATTGTAATTCTGACAGGGATAGCAAACGACTTCGAAGACCAGTTGAAGGGAACGGACAACGTGTTGAAAGGATATTATAAGATGAACGTCAACAAGAGTAAAACGAGGTTAATGGAATGTAGTCGAATTAAATCAGGTGATGCTGAGGGAATTAGATTCGGAAGATACTTAAAGTAGTAAACGGATTTTGCTACTTAGCGAGCAAAATAACTGATGTTGGTTAAAGTAGAGAGGATTTAAAATGTAGACTCGCAATGGCGAGGAAAGCGTTTCTGAAGAAGAGACATTTGTTAAAATCGAGTATAGATTTAAGCGTCAGGAAGCCCTTTCTGAAAGTATTTGTATGGAAGTGAAACATGGACGATAAATGGTTTTGACAAGAAGAGAATAGAAGCTTTCGAAATGTGGTGTTACAGAAGAATGTTGAAGTTTAGATGGGTATATCACGCAGCTACGGAGGAGGTACTGAATAGAAATGGGGAGAAGAGGAATTTGTGGCACAACTTGACTAGAAGAAGGGATCGGTTGGTAGGACGCGTTCTGAAGCATCGAGGGACCACCAGTTTAGTATTCTAGGGAAGCGTTGAGTGTAAAAATCGTAGAGGGAAACGAATACACCAAGCAGATTCAGAAGGGTGTAGGTTGCAGTAGGTACTGGGAGATGAAGAAGCTTGCACAGGATAGAGTAGCACGGAGAGCTGCATCAAACCAGTCTCTGGACTGAAGACCACAAACAACAACAAAGAAGTAGGCAATCCTAAGAAGGTTCTTCAACAATAAGAAAATAGGGATATGGACGAATTATATCTTAGGTGTCTCAAACCGTTTCCTCACAGCAATCCAGGCGATGAAAGATTTAATAGATAAGTTGTAAGATGTATTGATGTATTTAAAATGATGTGAAATATCTTTTGTTAAAGAAATTTTGGGCTGTGAAGACCTTATCCGGCATTCAGGCGAATACTGATAAAAGTTCTGGACATACTTCTCTGTTAAACTATTGTTACATCAATGATAACACGAGTTACTGGTGCAGTTTTTGTCATAAACCTGTAAGAATTTATATTAGAATACAATGAGCATTAAAACAGATCTGTTTTCAGTTAATTGTCGCAACAAATCAAATAATAAAATCATGTGGACCAACTTGCCCCAGCTGTTGGGCCAACGTACCTTTGTTAGATTGCTCAGGGTCGTGTTACTGCACTAAACATGTTTTTTGGGAATAAACGTTCAGTGAGATGTAACAATCATTTGGTTGTTAAGATGCTGGAATAATATACTACAGTTTTCACATAAAAAGACCAATGGAAACATTTAAAATATAAGCGGAAAAAAAATCAAGGAAAAATTTGGTCAATCTGCCTCGGTCTCCCTTAATCGCAAATATGCGTAATCTGTTCGTTCCTACGCGTGGCAGTGTGCTTGTTTTATACTGCGAGCCGTGTCTGTGATATTTTCCAGTTGCAACTACGTTCTTGTCTACAGCTTTCGTATGTAACACGCTTTTAAAATTTTTTTACGTAAATAGGTGGTTAGTATAATCTTCGAAATAGTCATGTGCACATAGTTTGCTTAATGCGCTGACATCGCCTGACGAAGTTTGAAGGCACTCATCAACTCAATCTTCCTGAGTCGTCGTCAACGCATCATCATTCCTGGATTACCTGTTTTTGTCCTGTACTTCTTGTTTAGCAAGTTTTTGTGTGAAATTTTCTAATATGTGTGAATTCCTAATGGACCAAACTGGTGAGAGTATCGGTTCCTCGAACCCCCGGTGGGAGGGGCCGCGCAGTCGTTGCCATGGCGCCTCAAACTTCTATAAATGTGGAAAACGAGCGTCGAGCTCTGTTGTTATATTTGGAACACGTTGTCAATATGTCGAGGTACAAGTTTTATTATTCACGTAGTTTGATTCCTTGAGTATAATTGTTGTATTGTCATGCCGAATGCTACATTAAAGTTATTCTATCTGTACGTTGTAGATCTGAGTATCCGAGGATGACAACCATTTATTGTCTACACTGGTCGCGAAACAAACTATTTCACGCCAAGCTTCTAATATTATAAACTAGTTTAATCTAATTTTTATGATTTTCTCAAATTGCAACACCTTCTGACCTTTTTACCCTAATTAAGGCTATAGAAGAGTAGTCTTTTCCGAATGCTCTTCTGATCAAAAAGTGATACTGGTAGTTGGAATTCAAGGTTTTTGTTATTCAAGATTTGCGTTTTTATCGTGATAGTTCCACAGAAACTCTCATCCCCTAACACATATTTCTTTATATCTAACCGCGAACTGGAGGACCAGTTTCCATAGATTTAGCTTCAAAACGTTTTTACTACGAAGAAACATTTTCTTAAAAGGTTTCATCCTCCATTTCACCCCCTTAGAAGTGGGATTTCGAACGATCCCTTCTTAAACGTCACCTGTAGCATAATACACACACGGTCTGAAATTTCAGTTTTCTATCCTAGGAGATTTGGGACAGGCGATGATATGTCAATCAGCTAGGACATTTAGGCTTGTCTGCTCCTATGTACGCCTTAGAATCCAATTTCCGATTTTGGATCGCCTATCGTTATGTAATCCAGCTATCTGGGCCTCTTTCAAACATACGTCCTCCTCTTGTAATCATTGAACAGAGTATTCCCTATCACTAGGTGAAGTTTACTCCAGAATTCGGTAAGTCTTCGTCCTCTCTCATTCCTACTACGAAGCCCATATTCTACCTGTTCTCCCTCCCATGCAAATGCGTTCCAGCCCTCTTCGAGATTTACATTTTCATCTCCCTTTACGTGCTAAAATACCTGTTCAGTCTGCTCATATACTTTCTCTATCCCTTCATCTCCTGCTTGCGACGCCGGAATTTGTACGTGAACTATAGTAGCGGTGTCGATTTCCTGACGATTCTGATGAAAACAACCTTATCCACTGAACTGCTCGCAGTAGCTCATTTTCTGCCCTAGTTTCCTATTTATAACGAATTACCACCCCTTTATACCATTTTCTGCTGCTGCTGATTTTACCGCATACTCGTCTGAGGAGAAATCTCTGCCTTCTTTCCGTTTCACTTCACTGGCTCCTACAATATCTCAGCTGTGCATCTGCACTTCCCGTTTTAGATTTACTAGCTTCCCTACCAGGTTCAGATTTCGAGGCTGGGACTCGTACCCTTTCTTTGCTTATTCCATCTCTCTCTCACTGTCACCTCCCCATTGTCATTTTACTCCCTGAGACCCTGTAACCTCCCCCTCACTTATCGACCTTAATGACAGTGAAAAATTAAACCGCGTGTAACTAATGGAAATTTGGGAAAAGCAATCGTCACCGAAGTTAATCTGTCGGTAAAGAGGGAGGAAAGTGTTACATCTAAATGAAAGGAAAAATGCAAATGAAATTGGTGGTAATTAATTTTGAAAAGGGGTAAAGTTAATAAAGAAAGTAAATGTGCGGTCGTTACGTTAACAATTAATTGGCGTTAATTATATATTTGAGATTTGGGGAAAATTACGGTCACCAGTCGAATGGACAAGTACTATAATAACTAAAAATGAAAGATTAATGCACATATATTTAGCACTAAAAGCGTGGCAACTGAAGGTTGACACGTGTTGTGTGAAAACTGGAAGTTTGTCAGAAGTAATAAATTTCGCTGCATTCTGACTTAATTTAGCAAAAGAATTAATAAAACCGGAAAATTGAAAGTTAATTTAGTGACTGAAATTAATAGTGAACTTTGTTTCTGAAGCACTACGAAATTCAGCAAAATAAGGTTAGTCTTGGGCTACCTCAACAATCATTTCAAAAGTCACTTGAATCTACGCAATTTAGAAATAAGAGATTTAACTTTGAACCTGAATTAAATGATTCTGAACAATTAACAATAGTAAAATTTAGTACGTACCAAACTGAGCTGCAGTCACAGGTAAGCTAAAATATGGTAACAAAACTCGCACTCTTAATTTGTGCTTGTGTAATCTAAATATTGTAGCCAGCTATGAATACCTTAACTGAACTTTGCAGTTAAAGCAGTGAAATGGAATGATATAACTTTGATACTGGCGTTTGAATCACAACGACGCTCGGGTTCATTCCGGAAAAGAAAGGGACCCTGCTTGGTAATGCAATTGGGAGAATGAGCAACAAAGGTTCACGCTACGTTGCTGTATTTTGAAAAGGCAAATGGAACATTTTTTAAAAGCTGAGGTCTGCCATACAGTTGTAAAACTTTACGTGCTTCCAGTCTTCCTTGTTGGTTGATTGAAGGTTTGAAGTCGTCGATCGAGGAGGTGCCGACGGTCATTCATCGTCGGCCGTCGCTGTTGCAGAAGCTGGATGTTGGTGCGCCTTCTTCTCGACACGGTCACCAGGTGAAACGGGCTCTTGATGTGCGCCAGCTAATGCATCCCGTCCGCGACACCGTGCTAGAAACTGTTATAGCCAGTCGAGCGCAATTACATGCTGCCAAACCCCGAAAGCGCGGCAACTCGCGGGAGCGTCACTCAACACACCTGCTCCACCGCCCTATTCCAGCCAGACTCCCTCTACCCGCGCTCCATGTGGCAGAGTTGACACAACCAAAGATCCTAAACACTTTGGTTCTCCACACGACCTATCGATGTAATCGTTCGATAGCATAGTTTTCCCTAGGCCAGACCCAGCGTAAAATACAAATAATATTTACAAAACAAACCAATTATACATCGACATATATATATATATATATATATATATATATATATATATATATATATAGTAAAACAATTACAATATATAAAGACACAGAAATGTCATATCTTCAGGTAACAAAATAAGGAAAAAAATTTACAGATGGAAATAGGAGGATATGCATTTCCGGCGTTACAACCCCGATGGGGGACTAATCCGGAATCTTTCATCGATTGAGAGATCATCATCACACTTTTTCAAATACGTGCCCCATGTCAAGTGGCTACACCTTAAATGTCTTTGATGCAGTGGTTCCCATTGCTTTCTACATCCTCTTGCCGTCGGTCACTGGTGATTCTTCCAGGGCATCGGTGATTCTGCTAAGGGCAGGAGAGTCTCTTGAACCGCTGTCCGCTCCTCTGGTGATCTTTGGAAAAATGTGGAAATTTTTGGTACGTTCCTATGGGACCAAACTGCAGAGGTCATCGGTCCCTAGCCTTACACACTACTTAATCTAGCTTAAACTAATTTACCCTAAGGACTGGAACCTCCGACGGGGGGTGGGGCAGCTTCGCAAACCGTGGCAAGGCGCCTTCGAGAGCGCAGCTTCCCCACGCGGCGGTGACCTTTATTTAAAACTTAAGAAATATCCAGGTTCAAACCCTGGATCCATGAAATTTTGATTACTAGTCAACCACGTTACGCCTAGAGCACGTGTCCACAGAGGGACTTTGACGCTCCACGCCTGGTAGCGCCCATTTAAACAAGTGCTTCACCAGTGGAAGCTGCACCGTGAAGCATTATGAGTGGGTACGTGTGAAGACGCTCCAACATTACAAACATGTAATTTTTGCTCTTCACGAGAAATACACATTAAACAATAAATCTACGTTACTTAAAATGAGAGAAATTAAAAAAAAAACATAGCTGATACTGTGTTGGGGCATTACATTGCACAATCTAGAACAATGGCAGTTTCCTCCTACCGGCGATTTCTCCGTGCGAACAGGAGAAACCAGATAAACTGGGATCCACTTTACTTATATCATTTGTCTGCAGAGAAACTTCAATCACACGTCTGATAATGAGAGCTGACTCATGGTTACTCGATGCACACCTGCTGAGTATTTCATCCCGTCCAAAGTGGCACAGTCACACTGTTGTGTAAGATACACCGATCGCCTTGAAAACTGCAACGTAATGAAGGTGGAATGCCACAAGCTTCATATAGAAACGAAGATTAGCATTTGAGCGCAGTAGCACACACTAGATAGCAGAAGTACCATTTACATTCTGTACAGAAAGAAAGATTACACTGCGGGTTTGTCATCCAAAAATCATATTTGAAATAGGTATTTTGTGAAGAGGTTGTGTTACGCCTGTTGTAAGAAGGATAAACGCATCCCGGCGGGTGTCGGAATTCAACAGTTTGTAACGGAACTTCTTAAAGGCTTTACTTTACTGAAGTATGTGATAGCGTCCAAATTCAACCAGTTTAACGAGTATTTATGATTGTAGAAAAGTTATTGTGTATGTTAACAATGATCGTATAACATGTCTGCATAAACAGTCAGCCCATTAAATTACACTGAATAACTGACCCACACAAAAGTTGATATCACTGATACAGCAAATATCATCATGTAAAAACACTAAGTTCATCTTAAATAATTAATATGAAGTAGGAAAAATAGTGGCCAACTTACGTATTTTGGATCTTCTTAAATAAAAATCACCCAGTGAAACCTATTTGTTCACTAGGACAGTTTTCACTCAGTATTCACGTAAACACTCCTATTTTAGGCGAAAACCAATGTAATTCTTAATAATCCATGTTATTTACTTATTTATGCAAATTAGAGAAGTCAGTTGACAAACTTAAAAAAACCGGCCTTTTTCTAACAAAGAATTATTCTGTCAAGTCAACAAATCTGTCTGTCATTTTAATAACGTGTTAATTTATGTC
Source organism: Schistocerca americana (assembly GCF_021461395.2). Lineage (NCBI taxonomy): Eukaryota > Metazoa > Arthropoda > Insecta > Orthoptera > Acrididae > Schistocerca > Schistocerca americana. The sequence continues at coordinate 12,126,300 of NC_060120.1, read as the reverse complement.
ACTCGATATAAATTAATAACTTTTCTGCACAAATTACAATAGCAGAAGTACATGTGACTTATAACTATATCTCTTTTTAGTAGTTCTTTGACAAGGGTATATATACAAGCAGCAAGAAGGGTCGGGAGCGGAGTCTGAACGTCACTTTGGTAATGAGTGTATATATGTTATTGTTCGAGGTGGATAAACATTGCAAAGAACTTGTAAAAGAAGTGCTACTTTGTGTTGTGTCATTGTCTTTGGTGGACAGTGGAATTAAGATGGCCACCAGAGTAACAAATATTTGAAGTTTATATATTTGTTGGTTTCGCTCGTTATTTATCATCAAAAGCACATCAAAAACACGGGACCTCATCTTTTTACCCCTAGACAACCAGATTTAGAGCCAGCATCAGCATCGAGACACAGCAGCGATCCAGCAAGCAGCAGCGATTACCACAATGCATTTTAATGGCGCCAACGTAACATCAAGTGCTAACAAGCTCCGTAAATGGGAGTGAAATAGTGCGATTATAGCAATATCTGCGACTAGGCGACCATAATAAGTTGCAGCATCGTGGCGTATTGGAGTTGTGGTTTGTCTTTCCGTAGTATTGTTGCTGGCGTTGGTCGGATCCAGCGAGACATGCGAAAGTGTCATCCAAGAGGCCCATATTCGAACTCAGGCAGGCTCTCAACGCCTCCTGCTGCCAGCGCTCTGGATGCCAGACGTATTTTTCACGTGCGATAAACCCTACTTTCCTATTTAACTTTATCAGAAATCATAAAAATTTCTTCACTTACACTAGTCTATCAACCAGGGATTAAATTCGGCCGGAAAACCGTCGGAACGGTCTCCCAGCACCTCCGTATATTTTTGTAATTCACTGGAACAAGTGAACAAGTGAACAACGAAAGATTTAAAATGGTGCACGTATACGACATCTGAACGTAACAGTAATCTGCCGCTGCGCTGGCGCCAACGAACGTAGCAGTGTGTAACCAGCGTGATGTACTGGACTGGCGCGTATCCCAAGGTACTTCATATCGCTATACGGTACACTGGCAACCGTCGGTAACTGTCGTGTAGACTGTATTTTATGTACGACTGCCCACAGCCTCAGAACTATACAGTATAAACAAGACAAGCTGAGCTTCGTCCCGTGGTTGTGATCGGTACTTATCGCCTTAGGTTTACGACTGCCAGCTGCCCCAGAGATCGAATAGTATGGTGACACCTCGTCTTTGGTGAGCCAATGAGATATAAATAAGGTAAGGAGTGTTTGAAACTGAGCGTATGTATAATGTGCTTTCACGAAATCCTGTTTCTTCTGTGTCGTAATTTATGGTATAGCATGTAGTAACTAATACGAACTTCAGTCAGTCCAGTTGTAACACAACTGAGTGAGTCAAAGGCAAATGACATTTAAAACATTTACTGAAAATCAAACTCGGTGTCTCACGTCGCGCTGTGTTTTGTTTTTCCCAACACCTCAGGAAGTCGAAATTGTGCATGACCCTAATGGTTCAGTAATAACTTCGTCATACCTTTTTTCTCTTTATTGGATTTCGACTCCCATCGAAGGGGGCAGGCTAACAGCAGCTTACCACGCTGCTCTTCAGCCTACAGAATATTTAAAACATAAGAAGATAAGAAACAATAAAAGCAGGCAATAAAACGGTGACTTAATTGTAAAACAGCGGAAAAGTGTGGAAAGTTAAAACATAAAACAAAGGGTGGTAAAATACACAGGAAGCAGAAAGGCAAAATAGTAGACAGACAATTAAAAAAACATGGCGACAGTCTGGTTTCTGTTCGCAAGAGATATAAAAATCACACCCAGCGACAGTATCAATCCCGTTCGCAACACCGGAAAAGATGCACAACGCTAAACAATCGCTGGAAACACTCCACTAAAAAGTCGGCACGAAGATGACACACAGGAGCCAAGGGTAGATGGGGGTGGGGAGGGGACCTGGACAGATGAGGGGAATAAAAGGGGGAGAAGAGGAAAAAGAAGGGGGAGGGAACCGATAGGGGGAGAGGAGGGGGCAGGGCAGTAGCTAAAAGGGAATGGAGAAAGGCAGAGGAGGGAACTGCAAAAGGACTCAGGGGAGGGAAGGGTAGCAGAGAGAGGGTAGGCAGGGAAAAATAGAAAAACAGGATGGAAGGAGGGGGGAGACAGGGAGCCCAGGAAATGGACATAGGAAGGGAGGGGGAGTTCGTCATTCTTCGCTCAGTCCTTTATTGACTACGTTGAATTCTGCCTAGCTGTCAAAAATGGGGTGTCTAGAAAACCTGCCTCTCGGATCGCTATACAACAATTCAAGCAAATCGTATTACAGAGTCTTATTACGAAATGAATCAATGACAGTACTTAACTTTGAGAATGATGCAAAGTGCTACAGACAAAATAAAGAATGTTCTTCGGTATATGCAATTCCTAAGTCACTGGTCTTGAAGTGCCTAATCTTGATGCTGGTGTAGAAGCGGCGCTCATGTCCTGCTCGCATAGAGGCCGCTACCGTGGCGTTGTCCTCCTGGAGAGGGGTCGGTCAGCGTGCGATTGGCTAACGTGTTCTTCACAGTCCTCTCTGCTCTCTCGTTTCCGACTGGCGCGCAGGCGCTTCACTTTATGCTGTAACAGGTTAATACTGGATTATTACTGGACACACGTTGACCGAGCACCTACAGTGCACCTGTTGAATGTTGTGGCTAGCAGAAGTTCAAAACATGATGTCATGGACACGAAGATTGCCGACTTGTGCCGAACTGTATCGAAGAGAATTAGGGAACACAGTGGCACTGCTACACGGACTGATGGAAGCTCTTGTTTTTTGTGTTAAATTTCGTGATTTTATTGTTCTGATGGGAAATTGTGTTTTCAGAAGCAGTACATCACGTTGATAACCCATAGCCAAGTTCACTGGCATCGAAATTACAGTACGTTCAGTTGTAATATACATGTACAGATTTAACTTTTGGTGCTGACATTTTCCAGGGAATTAAAAAATATTTGTAGGAGGTGCAGGAAAGTCGTTACGACGTCTTTCTGGGAGGATTTAAGCTCTGGTTGACAGAGTAACATTTTGTAAAAAATGATTTCTCACTGTACGTTTTATCAGAATTTTCGAAAATAGAAAAGCATTATTTTTACGGCTACGGGGAATGGAGGGCGAGGATGTTTTGTTGTTGAAGAGGCACATAAGATTTTAGAAATTAGTCACTGCAGTGATACTGAAAGTACATTGTAAAGGATAACAAATCAAGAATAAATTTTATTTATATTGTGTACGCAGTATAACTGGGAGAACGAGTAAATCTTTAGGTAATTTAGGACCATACGACCTGTGAAAGTTAATACACCTGGATGCCAACGCTGGCAGCAGAAATGGTTTTGAGCAAACCAGACTTTACCGACAGATACGAGTGCGTTATTCCGCTCTACTTCAATCTCTACCACAACTCATCTGTACTGGTGTTTGGCTAGTTGTGGCATGCCATTCCCTCTGCAACACGTGCCGAGATGTTTTCGATTGACGAGAGATCTTGTCTTACCTCTTTCAAAGATAAACTCATGGAGTCCTCGAAGGTACGGCTCAACCACCGGCCTTAAAACGTCAGAAATGTGGCGAGTGCTGTGAAAACAACCAGCTGTACGACCCGGTGGTGATCGTGTTGTGTACTCAACGGCAACTGACAACATCATGCCAGGTGCTGGACCTGTATGACAGTAACGGAAGTAGTTTGACGACGTTCGTTCTGCTCGGAAATGTCCCACATGGAGAAGTCAATAGCGATGCCTCGAAGGGAACGATCTATTGATACGTAATCAGCATGGTTTCAGAAAACATCGTTCTTGTGCAACACAGCTAGCTCTTTATTCGCACGAAGTAATGGCCGCTATCGACAGGGGATCTCAAGTTGATTCCGTATTTCTAGATTTCCGGAATGCTTTTGACACCGTTCCTCACTTCTAATCAAGCTGCAGGCCTATGGGGTATCGTCTCAGTTGTGCGACTGGATTCGTGATTTCCTGTCAGGAAGGTCGCAGTTCGTAGTAATAGGCGGCAAATCATCGAGTAAAACTGAAATGATATCAGGTATTCCCCAGGGAAGCGTCCTGGGACCTCTGCTGTTCCTGATATATATAGATGACCTGGGTGTCAATCTGAGCAGTTCTCTTAGGATGTTCGCAGATGATGCTGTAATTTACCGTCTAGTAAGGTCATCCGAAGACCAGTATCAGTTGTAAAGCGATTTAGAAAAGATTGCTGTTTGGTGTGGCAGGTGGCAGTTGACGCTAAATAACGAAAATTGTGAGGTGATTCACATGAGTTCCAAAAGAAATCCGTTGGAATTCGATTACTCGATAAATAGTACAATTCTCAAGGCTGTCAATTCAACTGAGTACCTGGGTGTAAAAATTACGAACAACCTCAGTTGGAAAGACCACATAGATAATATTGTGGGGAAGGCGAGCCAAAGGTGGCGTTTCATTGGCAGGACACTTAGAAGATGCAACAAGTCCACTAAAGAGACAGCTTACACTACACTCATTCGTCCTCTGTCAGAATATTGCTGCGCGGTGTGGGATCCTTACCAGGTGGGATTGACGGAGGACATCGAAATGGTGCAAAAGAGGGCAGCTCGTTTTGTATAGGGGAGAGAGTGTGGCAGATATGATACGCGAGTTGAGTTGGAAGTCATTAAAGCAAAGACGTTTTTCGTCGCGGCGAGATCTATTTACTAAATTTCAGTCACCAATTTCTCTTCCGAATGCGAAAATATTTTGTTGAGCCCAACCTACATAGGTAGGAATGATCATCAAAATAAAGTAAGAGAAATCAGAGCTCGAACAGAAAGGTTTAGGTGTTCGTTTTTCCCGCGCGCTGTTCGGGAGTGGAATGGTAGAGATATAGTATGATTGTGGTTCGATGAACCCTCTGCCAAGCACTTAAACGCGAATTGCAGAGTAGTCATGTAGTTGTAGATGTAGAGATGCTGTATGTACACACATCAAAAAAGGTTTTGCATCACCTCGGTTCCGAGGCTTCCGGAACCTGTACAGAAAATTGCAACATAAACTACATTCCCGCCCTTTTTATTGCTCATGAAAACCATAAATTTCATGTTGTACCACCATCCAGCGAGACCTTCGGAGATGGTGGTCCAGATTGCTATACACACCAGTACCTCTAACACCCAATAGCACGTCCTCTTGCATTGATGCATGCCTGTATTTGTCGTGGATTGCTATCCACAAGTTCATCAAGGCACTGTTGGTCCAGATCGTCCCTCTCCTCAACGGCGATTCGGCGTAGGTCCCTAAGAGTGCTTGGTGGAACACGTCGTCCATAAACAGCTCTTTTCAATCTACCACATGAATTTTCGATGCGGTACAACATGATGGTCACGTTAGTCGAGCGATGTTATCGTGAAAGAAGTCATTCACAAGATTTGCACAATGGGGGCGCTAATTGTCGTCCGTGAAGACAAATGCCTCGCCATTATGCTGCCGATATGATTGCACTATCCGTCGGAGGATGGCATGGCATTCATGTATCGTACAGCCGTTACGGCGCCTTCCATGGCCACCAGCGGCGTACGTCGGTCCCGCATAATGCCAACCCAAAACAACAGGGAACTTCCATCATGCTGCACTCGCTGGACAGTGTGTCTAAGTCATTCAGCCTGACCAGGTTGCCTCCAATGACGTCTGCGACGATTGTCTGGTTGAAGGCATGTGTGACACTCATCATTGAAGAGAATGTGATGCCAATCCTTTGCGGTCCATTCGACATGTTGGGCCCATCTGTACCGCGCTGCATTGTGTCATGGTTGCAAAGATGGACCTCGCCTTGGACCTCAGGAGTGAAGTTGCGCATCATGCAGCCTATTGCGCACAATTTGTAACACGACGTCCTGTCGCTGCACGAAAAGCATTATTCAACATGATGGCGTTGCTGTCAGGGTTCCTCCGAACCAAAATCCGTAGGTAGCGGTCATTCACTGCAGTAGTAGCCCTTGGGTGGCCTGAGCGAGGGATGTCATCGACGGTTCCTGTCTCTCTGTATCTCCTCCATGTCCGAACAATGTCGCTTTCGTTCATGCCTGGACACTTCACTTGTTGAGAGATCTTCCTGTCACAAAGTAACAATGCGGACGTGATCGAACCGCGGTATTGACCGTCTAGACATAGTTGAATTACGGACAACACGAGACGTGTACCTCCTTCCTGGTGGAATGACTGGAATTGATCGGCTGTCGGACCCCCTCCGTCTAATAGGCGCTGCTCTTGTTTACATTTTTGGGCGGGTTTACCGACATCCCTGGACGGTCAAAGGGACTGCATCTGTGATACAGTATCCACAGTCAGCGACTGTCTTCAGGAATTCTAGGAACCGGGATGATGGAAAACTATTTTTGATATGTGTATCTCTGGACTCGTCTGAAGACAACGTGTGTTCCATGTTCTTGCTGGACGCTCTTGTCGTCGCCTCTGTCTCCGCTGGTGTGTCAATGAAAGAACAACAATGGTGACCGTTCTGGCACTCCGCAGTTCTCCGAAGGTCTTGGAACTGTCATTGTTGTTGCCTGTCTTCCTGCAAGGGCGCGCGGAGGTTTTCGGTTGATACCGGTGCATAGTTTCCAAAAATTTCAAAATTTTGGATGACGGAACGTGCACCTAATCAGCCATACGACTTATCCCCCCCCCCTTTCCCCAAGCCAAAAAGTCACAAGCATTATTGAAAACTTATGATAAAACGTCCAATGAGAAATAATTTTTTACACAATATAGATCAGAAATTCACGTTTTTAAAACAATAATTTCTTATAATAAAAAGCAATAAAACCACAAGATTTACTATAAGCTACTGGTGCTACCAACTATCCCCATAGCTGTATTACGTTGTTCCCTAGTTATGCTCGATACATCGTGGCACAAATAGGTAGTCATGTTTTCAAATGCTGCCAGGCGCAACATTCCAACAGTTGAACTGTAGCAGCTCGGTAAACGTGTGTCCAATATTCATTAATAAAGCACTTAGCGATGAATGACGATAAAGACTAATTCATTTACTCATATGGCTCACATGCACCATAAAATTACAGGTATATAACATCAGTAATACTATATATATCTGGGATATCAATAAATAAAACTACATATAAAACTAACTCAATGTTAAGATCTAGGTTTTAATCCAAATAACAGCTGTAGATCAGCTTTCATGACGTCGCTGAAACTCCTCTGGTAGGAACGAAAGGGGAATTCATTTATAATGTGTTTCATTGTCTGGTTCGGAGCTACACAGACACAAACCGGAGTCACATTTGTAAAGAGAGTGAGCGCATCGTCCATGCCCAATGCGAGCTCTGTTCAATTTGACCCACAGTTTTCTGTCGAAGGCCGGCCGGGGTGGCCGTGCGGTTCTAGGCGCTACAGTCTGGAACCGCGTGACTGCTACGGTCACAGGTTCGAATCCTGCCTCGGGCATGGATGTGTGTGATGTCCTTAGGTTGGTTAGGTTTAAATAGTTCTAAGTTCCAGGGGACTGATGACCACAGCTGTTAAGTCCCATAGTGCTCAGAGGCATTTGAACAAATTTTTTCTGTCGAATTCTGTGCCAGCAGTATCACAGTCATCATTTCGGAACCACTCACGCTCTTCAGGGTTATCAGTAAGTTGACAGCTCTGTTCCCACAGGTCTCTCACCCCGGTATTAGTGGCATGTAGCTGTCCTGCTTGCCGTAATGATGTCTTTCTTGAATGGAGTCTATTTCGTCGCAAACTTGGTACGTCTTCCTGTGTGGGCAATTCCAGGTTCTCCTATAGCTTAAGAGATTCCCTAAGCAAGGCCTCATTCCTGCGGATTGCGGGTGGGCAGATGTTGCTCAGCAGAGGAAGCCAATAAATCGGTGTTGGTCAGATTGTCCCAGTTATTAACCGTCTAACATTCTGCGTGATGTCTGTTTGTTCTATATCGTGTCTCCCTACCACTTTCGTGCAACGACGCTCTGAGCGTGTTTTTTAGGGAATTGACTAGTTTGAACCTGGGACCTGTTGCTGGTAAGGAGACGCCAGACCACACATGACATGTAGAGTTCAGAAGAGTTCAGTGAGACTAGCGATGATATAACCAAATACTTAATGATTTCAGCGTCAGCTCCACTGCACTCCCTGTAAAAGAATCTTAATACTAACTAAATTTAGTGGAAGGGGTTCAAGGCTTTCCTATTTTTAAGTTAGCTGGTAAAATAACGTCGAAAAAGCAGTTAAGTTTACCATTGGAAATTTTATTCTACTCACAAAACACTGTTTATAAATTGCACTATTGATAAAAGGAAATGTTTTAATACCAACTGAGTTCAACAAAAATATGAACGAATATTCTCTGAATGGGTTTCCAAGTTCTACAATGGATCGAAGGATGACCTATGCCATATCACATCTATAATCTAGGTTTAAACTAAATTTCACAAAAGAGAAAACTATCAAAATGGTCTACAGTGACTCTCAATTATCTTTAATTACTTATCTAACTTGTCGTAAATTACAGTGGCTGATGTGGCTTCTCAATAACTATATAACAGAAAAATCATCACGTTTCAGATTTTTACTTCAAGTGGCAAATGCGAACACCATGAGCTTTAATTGACGATCGACACTAGTATTACGCAAAAAGGGGGTGTAACAGATGAGACTTCTGCAGTTCTGAGTGAAGCTTTATGCGGTGTTATGTGGCATCGCGTGCGTTCATTACCTTGTCGGTGTTCGTCAGGGGGCGACGGCCAGCACAGCTCCGCTCACCTCGCCGTCTCGGAAGCAACTCTCTTCTAACTTCTCCTTACTACAATTTACCTAAGTTGGTTTAAAAAAACTATCTGGCTGTGTTTTCATCTGACCAATCAGGGTCTCAATGTTAACCTTAAGCTCTGCCTACAAAAATTCTGTCTATCCAATGAGAAACGTTATACTTTTCGTGGTGGGGCAATTTTTTTAAAGTTTGGAACGTACCAGAGACGCGAAAAAGTCTCACGCTAAAACTTGCAGCTGGTGTGGTCCTTTTAACGTTATTGTAAGATCTATACTGTTCTTCTCGAGGGCTCTGTCTTTTAACATGGGCTAGGGGGTGGTCCTGACATAACAGAGACGCGAAAAAGTCTCACGCTAAAACTTGCAGCTGGTGTGGTCCTTTTAGCGTTATTGTAAGATCTATACTGTTCTTCTCGAGGGCTCTATCTTTTAACATGGGCTGGGGGGTGGTCCTGACGTAACAGAGACGTGAAAAAGTTTCACGCTAAAAACTTGCGGGTGGTGTGGTCCTAGCGGTTAGCTGGCGACGTGGGTGTCCGTCCCTTAACACGGTTCTGCTCTCGGCTTCTGTTCTCGTTTCTCCCCCCGGAACTGCGTCTGTCTCACAGTGGGAAGGTATGACATGCATTTAGGCATTCTTGTGTTAGTCTGTGGTATTCCATTTGCTCACTCGTTACTCGTATTACTTTGGGTAATTTAATGTCACGATTTATTCGGAGCTATGTGACATACTACTGGATTTGCTTATCATGTCAGTGTTTTCATGGAAGGTGTTGGATTTGCCTGACACCTTACAACCGCATAATGTGCTTTCACTAGACGTCGATCAAGCTGGTGTGGCAGCTGTTTAGCCACACCGTGGCAGAATACTCGGCTGTTGAGAAGACCAGCGTAATGGTTGATGTGCGCAGGGTGTCTGCTGAAGTTCTCCACGTTATTCTACACAATTTTTGAATAATATTGTTACGAGTTTCTATATTGGCAGCAGTATTTTCTAGATTTTTTCTATACGAAAGGGTGCGGTGAAGGGTGACACCGAGGTATTCAGGGTACTTGTTATGACAAAGATTGTTTCCGTTAAGTCTCACTCTGAGATCCGCGTTATCTTGTTTGTTTGTCAGTTTTACTTGTACTGGGTTGAAGTCGCCACTTTCTAAACTAGATCCTCATAACGGCTAGATCTTCTATGAGAACTGTCTCCGATCCTGGGTCTACAAGCAAGAGCGATATCGTCCGCGTAGCGAGTTTTGTTGATCTGCTATTGGCGAGATCGAAGATATATAGGTTGAATAATAGAGGGCCAAGACAGAGACCTGCGGTAAACCATTACTTCCTCTCTTTGCTCACATTTTCTCCCAAGTAAACACGGACATATCTATTGTTTACTATGGTGTTGATGAGAGTTACAGTTTTTGGGTATCGGATTGTTTTTAGTAATTTATATATCATCTGTTCTGTCCAGACTATGTCGTATGCCGACGTCTACGAACACGACAGGTGTCTTCACCTTTTCTTGGAAAACAGCGTCTATAAAAGCTGTTAGGGCCAGTACCTAGTCGCAGCTACTTCACTGTGGCCTGAAACCCGCTCCCTCAGCTTCGATATGTTCCAGGATGAAGCCGCTAATTCTGTTATAGATGAGCCTCTCCAAGAGGTTATAAGTACGACTCAAAGGAGAGATTTGTCTGAAACTCTGAGGGTGGTCAGCTAATTTACCTTGTTTCAAATTTGTCACTATTTTTGTTCTCTCTAGTTCGATGGGCAGTGATCCATTATCTAGGATGTTGGAGAAGAAGCGATCCAGCCATTTTCTTCCAGAATTACCCATGTTTATCAGAAATGCCTGGTGTGTATTATCCAGACCAGGAGCTTTACCATGTTTAGTTCGTTTCAAGGCACCATCCAATTCAGTCAGTGTAAATGGTGAAGAGAAATTGGATTCCTTTGAGCAATGAGCTTTTAGAGAGGTTCGTGAGTTATTGTTTCATTTTGACAGTATATTGTTTGTCACAGGAAGGTCTAGATGTTTCAACTATATGGTTACTTGAAATGCCAGGTTTCTGCACCGGTTTATTGGAGGTTCCGTCAAGCTTACGCAGAAGACTCCATGCTCTTCTTCTTGATTGTCTGAAGTTAACATTTTCTCCAATCTCACACCATCGTACTATTATAGCAGCGTCAATACTTTGGAGGAGGTCGTCTGCAATATTGTTATGCTGATCATAAAGTTGTTCACAATGACTATTCCAGCCTTGTATTTATTCCTTTTCGTACCCATGAGGGCCAAACTTCTTAGCAGCAGTAAGAACAGCCCCGACGAATCGAGGGTAGTTTTTAGGTTCTGTTAGAATAAAACAAATTCCGGTCTGAGTGGCCGAGCGGTTCTAGGCGCTACAGTCTGGAACCGTGCGACCGCTAAGGTCGCAGGTTTGAATCCTGCCTCGGGCATGGATGTGTGTGGTGTCCTTAGGTTAGTTAGGTTTAAGTAGTTCTAAGTTCTAGGGGACTGATGACCTCAGAAGTTAAGTCCCATAGTTCTCAGAGCCATTTGAACCAATAAAACAGATCCATTTATCTAGGTGGTCAGAAAAACTCCGCCATTCAGCCCTGCGGAAATTCCATGTGGGTTGTGGTACACATCTTGCTATTGCGACAGAGAACCCCATATCGAGGATTGCTGACCTGTGCTGGGTGTGTGGGACATCAGGTATGACTTCTCCGGATATATGCACCGGGTGCCCCCTCTGCGGTTCCGGGACACGAAGCAGAGATCCGGGTCGTAATATCTTCGCCAAGCGGGTGATCTGAAAGATCCCAAATCATTGGCATCATAAATCAGGTATAGACTTTCATTTTCAGCCCAGTCGTTGTGCGCAATACCACACCCATTGTCACGTGCATAATTCCAGTGATCGTGGTAACTATTAAAATCTCCAGCAAAAATCGACGTGTGGGCAGTAATTTGCAGAAAATCCAATGGCCACGGCATATTTGGTGACTTGAAAATATTATTGAAAATGGTCTTCTCCACTTGTGTACAGACATAATGGATTTCATTTTGTGTATTTGTCGAAATGAGACGAGCATGCTCGATATTGCTCCTTACATACGTGGCAACACAATACACACTGTAATATGTAGCACCCGTAAGATTATAACCATGGATTCGACCTCTTTTACGCAGATCTTCCATGGTTGGAGCATGTGGTTCCTGGATTAGAACCACGACAGTGTCATTATCTAGAAGGAATTTAGATAGATACTCGCTTTTAGATCGGCTAATGCCTTCTATGTTTAAATAACATAGTCTGATTGAAGGGCCAGGCCTCTTAATCAGCTGGTCCTGAAAAGGTCCATTTTGTGAAGCATTTTCGTTTTAATTTGTCTACATGTTTGTAGCCAGAATATCCAATATCTGGTCCGGCTGCCTATTCGTTCTTGCTCATTTATCGTTACCCGGGATGCACGTGTGGTATTCCATTATGGACGCGAGGTAGTTTACACCTCGCTAAAGATATTCCTGGCCCATCGGGATCATGTACATTTCCGACTTCCTGTGGAGTTACGGAAAACAAAACACAATGTGATTTGATACCTGAAGTTAGACGTTAAGAAAATGCTTCAAATGTCATTTTTCTCCCACCCATTGAGCGGTATTACAACTGATGTCGATTACTGTATGCTATAGCATAAATTACGACACAAAAGAAGAAGAAAAAGAGAGATCTCGTGAAAGCACATTACACAGACTCTTATGTTCAAACACTCCTTACGTTACAGTTATTTATTACTCATCCGCCCACATAACACGACACACAGCCATGCAACAGACAGCTGAGGCAGACGGCAGTCGTAAACCTAAGTCGATATGTACCGATCACAACTTCGGAACGGAGCTCAGCTGGTGTTGGTTATAATGGTGCTGGGAGTCGTATACAAAATACAGTCGTAACGTATCTCACACACACACACACACACACACACATACACACAGTAGCTCATCTCACACCACTGTCCATTGCATCCGAACACCCATACTCACGTTCACTGGCGCCGCCGCAGCTACGTTCAGATTTAATACACGATTCACTGCGCCCCCCCCCCCTTCCCACAAACCCCGTGGACAATGGGCCTTGCCGTTGATGGAGAGGCTTGCGCTCCTCAGCAATACAGATAGCCGTACTGTAGGTGTAACCAGAACGGAGGGCTATCTGTTTAGAGGCCACAAAAACGTCTCGTTCCTCAAGGGAGGCAGCAGCCTTAGCACTAGTTGCCGGGGCAACAGTCTGGATGATTGACTGATCAACCAAAACGGCCTTGCTATGCTGGTGCTTCGTACGGCTGAAAACAAGGGAAACCTACAGTCGTTATTTTCCCCGATAGCATGCATCCTCTACCGCATGATTAGATGATGATGGTATCATCGTGGGTAAAATATTCCGGAAGTAAATCAGTCCCTCATTACGATCTCCCGGCGGGAACTCCTCAGGCGGAAGTCGTTATCAGGAGAAACAAAAACGGCTTTCTACGCATCGGAGCGTTGAATGTCAGATCCCTTAATCGGGCAGCCAGGGTGGAATAATTAAAAAGGAAAATCGATAGGTTAGAGTTTGATGTAGTGGGAATTAGTGAAGTTCGGTGTGCACGAGAAACAAGACTTCTGGTCAGGTGAATACATGGTTATAAACACAAAATCAAATAGGGGTAGTGCAGGAGTAGGTTTATCAATTAATAAAACAATAGGAGCGCCGGTAAGCTACTACAAGCAGCGTAGTGAACGCATTATTGTATCCAAGATAGACACGAAGCCAACGCGTACAACAGTAGTACAAGTTTATATGCCAATTAGCTCCGCAGATAATGAAGAGATTGAAAAATGTATGATGAGATAAAAGAAGTTATTCGGGTAGTTTAGGAAGACGAAAATTTATCAGTCATTGCGGACTGGAATTCGATAGTAGGAAAAGGAAGAGAAGGGAAAGCAGTAGGTGAACGTGGACTGGGGAAAAGGAGAGAAAGAGGAAGCCACCTGGCAGAATTCTGCATAGAGCACAATTTACGCATGGCTAACATTTAGTTTAAGAACCATGAAAGGCGGTTGTATATGTGGAAGAGGCATGGAAACACCAGAAGGTTTCAGATAAATTACATAATGACAAATTGCCTATTTGCTTCTGTCTCGGCTTCTTTTAGTTCCTTTAGTTTTATGAGCCAAGGTTTCCTACTCCATTTAACTATTGGATTGTAGAGCAAAGATAATTCGCGGTCTGTGCAGAGAATTAACTCTTACAGTGTTCGGCACCACATCTTGTTCCTTGCACAGGGCCCTTGGAGCCTTTTCACTCTACTCACATACATCCTAAAAGGTTCTCTATCACCTATTAACGACCGAAGTACATATCAATCAAACGCCGCATTTCCCTAGCGGGGACTACTTTATGGCAAAGTTGTCTATGAAACCTTCCAACTGTTTGTCGCGATACTACGGTCGTAGCCAATCACTGTATAAAATTCCCCTTTACGTGTGGATGCAACATCTTCTGTAGTCCAGTATCTCAGAGCCTAAACACATCTTTCTACTCAGCGGGCAGTACCAAGCAATACTAAACTTCAACAGAATCTGAAATCATATCAACCGAATACACTTGACCTTCTTTCATCATTCTCGAAGACAAATGAGGGTCCATGAAAAACTGGGGCCTATATCACTACGCGCACCCGCTCTTTCATGATCCTGGCAACATTCACCATCCCGCTCTATACTACAGACGTGTTACCCTGTATGGATACTGCCGACAACTCGTTACTGAACGTTGACTCTGTTAGTGCAATCGTTACTTGGAGACAATCTAGAACATCAGCGTCCTCTCCTTTTTCGAGTAGGAGCCTCATGTCACCCAAACGATTGGCATAATGTGCTACCCTTTCCCGGAACTTGCTCGTATAGGACCTTGAAGAGATTTACACTTCTAGGAATTTAATAAAGGAATGAGTCTCGGCCAAAACTACTTCAACTGCAGCACTGCCGTTTCTTTCAGTACGCTGTCCCTTCCAGACAACTGAACAGGTTTCCCCAACACCTGGTGAAGATGTTGGGTCAGTTTATCTGCAGGGGCTTCTCCACAAATAGCAACTTCGTAGGCCAATTTGTCATTCTGCAGCCATAGTATCCTGGAAATAGCTCTCACGGCGATACCATCAAAACAGCAAAGACGCGAAAAGACAAATTTCCAGACTTGTACTATACAATATCCACACGCCTTCACAACACTTAACCAAGCTCTGCCTTCATTTGGCACAGTAACATTCGCAGCAGTATAGGCCGAGGCAGAAGTGATGGATAACATTCCATCGGAATTTCTAAAATCATTGAGAAAAATGACAACTAAACGAGTATTCACGTGAGTGTGCAGAGCGTATGACGCCGACTCCATACCACCAGACATTCAGAAAAACATCATCCACACAGTTCCAAAGGTAGCTTGCGCTGATTGGTGTGACACAACCAGGTTGGTGATAAGAATTACATACATGAGAATGGAAAAGAAAACTCAAGTTCTATTAGATTACGATCAGTTTGCGCTTAGCTAAGGTGAAGGCACCAGAGGAGCAGTCCTGATGTTGAGATTGATAATGGAACCAAAATGAAACATTCATAGGATCTGCCGACCAGGAAAAAAGGTTCGACTGTGTAAAATGGCGCAAGATGCTAGGAATTACGAGAGAGATAGGAGTAAGCTATACAGAAAAAGAGGTAATACACAATTTGTACAAGAACAAAGAGGGAACCGTTAAAAAGCTCCAGGACAGGGATGCTGTTTTTCTCTTCTCCCGTTCAATCTATACATCAAACAATTAATGAGAGAAATAAAAGCAAAGTTCGAGTGTAGAATTAAGATTCAGGATAAAAAGAAGTCAATGGTAAGACTCGTTGCTGACATTGCTATCCGCAGTCAAGGTGAGGAAAAATTACAGGATCTGTTGGACAGAATGAACGGTCTAATGACCACAGAGTATTGATTGAGAGTAAACTGAAGAAAGACAAAATGAGAAACTCGAAATACTTGAGAAAAGAACAAGTAATTACGAAGTAAAAGAAGATAAGGAATTCTGGTGCCTCAGAAGCAAAATTGTCCATGACGGATGAAGCAAGGCGGACAGAAAAAGCGCCTAGTGCAGGCAAAAAGGGCATTCCTAGCCAAGAGAAGTATGCTAGTATCAAACGTAGGCCTTACTTTGAGGGAGACATTTCTGGGTGGTCTTATGCCAGAATGGACAAAGCGGTATTTTTTAAGAAATTCAGTTATTCACAGTTTTAAAATGATGGGGTCTCATTCCGTCTTATGCCAAAACAAACTATCTGAGAACTCGACTCATTCCGTTGCTGCAGCAAGGCATTTCTCTGGCAGTAAGTTAGCACTATTCATTCTCTTATTTCAAAGTGACCCATACGACATGACAGGGTAGGTAACGCGATACATAGCTCGCTAACACGTCTCCGCGCAATGGCAGATAACGATGCAAATTGTGAAGTCGAGCCGTTTATTTCTTGTTCGTCTAATGTATATGAACCTAGTGATGGCCCCTTTCAATCGTCAGATGATAAGTGAATTGTAATAACTAGTTGCACTTTCATTTACATAATAAACTGGTTTATTTGACGTTACGTTGTTTATCTCACATGCCAGAATGATCTATGGCCACGAGTGATAAATCTACGGTCACTGCACAGTCAGTAGTGAGTGGATTTCGTTATTGCGGCCAGTGTTTCCACATAATAATGAGGAGAGAAATATTGACCTTGTTGAATACAATACCTTTTTATTTAGGGCAGGAAGCATGCTTTACTGTGGAGATTGTTCACTCTGTCAAAAGAGTTCCTTAAAGAATTGTATCTCGCATATGAAATGGAATATCTTAACTTAGTCTCATAACTGGAATACTTAAGAAATCAATTTTTAAAACCGATTTGTAAATCTAAGAAATTTGTTTTGCAGAGGAACATGAAATTTCCGGGAATAAAAGAAACAAAGGAAACAGGGAACAATGGAAGAGAAAGCTAAGGAAGAATAACCGAAATAGTGGGAACACTTATGTTAACAGTAAATGGAAGACTGTCCCAGGAAAGACATTTGTTGATTTTAATTGATCTTCTAGAGAAAAATACTGGCAAGAAATGAATTGTGAGGAGAAAAGAAAGTTTTTTGACACTTTTTATGAAAGTGGGTTTTGGGATGTGCAGACATCAGTAACATATGGTTCAGTTAAAAATTCTCCCATGAAAAGAACGCATTCTAAAACCGACAAGAAGAAATTTTCTAGGAACTATTAGATTCCTAGTGTGGGTGTAAATTATGTGAAGGCATGAAAAGAAACTTATCTAAAGGCACTGCAGATTTCTGGCAGCAGGGTGCATCGAGGCCTAGCCAAAAGAAAGACAAGTTCTATATGTGATCAGCGCAGAAAACACGTACCTCATAATAAAAGTGCTGATTCAATGATTATTCATATCCAAATCATATTAATAGTTTTTACACTACATCGAGTAAGAACTGCAGAAGAGATTCGACAAAAAAGTACTTGGACAGCAGACTTAATCTTAGTTTGATGTACAGATTGTTCATTGATAAGCTGAAAAAAGAAGAGCCCAATGTTAAACCTCCTAGCCAATCACTCTACGAAAAAGTATTTAAAGGAGAGTTCAGTCTCTGTTTCAAGCCTCCTCAAAAGGATACACATCCGACATGCGTCAGGCTAAAAGCGCTAATTACAACAGAGGAGACACTTAGGCTTGGTGAGGTAGAGACTGAGATGCTACGAAGATTAAGAAAGGTGCAGGAATTGCACCACAGGAAGGCTGAAGCTGCAACAGATTGTCTGAAAAGGGATATGGGGAACTCGAAGACAGAAGATGATCTTACGGTTTTTTTCATTTGATCTGCAGAAAGCATTACTGCTGCCAAGATTACAACAAGTGTTGCATGCTATAAACGTCAATTCTCTTGCTTTAATATTGGAATGCATGACTTTAAAAGTGGAAAGGTAGCAATACATCGCTGGAATGAAAGTACTGCTTCAAGAGGAGCTCAAGAGGTGGTTTGTTGTGTATTGAAGTATATCGAATCTCATGATATTGGTCGAAAGATGTTAGTATAGTCGAATTAGTGTGGAGGACAAAACAGGATTTTTAAAATTACGACAATTTGGATGTATTTGGTTCAGAATGGCACAAATAACATTAAGGAAATTATCCAGAAATTTGGTGGACCTGGTCACTCTTATCTTCTGAATGACAGTCATTTTGGGGGTACACAGAGAAAACTACAGCGTTGCCCAGAAATATTTCCTCCACAACAGCTTCATTGTATTATTGAGAATGCCAGAAAGAAGATAGGTAAATTTTAAATTGTAAAAATAGATTGTAGTGATTTCAGAAGTATTATGGTACTGCGATAACCAATGACTAGCAGAAAAGCAAATCTTTCTGGAGGAAAGGTGGAGTGTCTTAGGATTAAGGAAACGAGATTTTCAAAAGAGAAGCCAGGGATAATGGAATAAAAATATAGCCATAATAAAGTAAATTTGGTGAACCTAGTCACTCTTATCTTCTGAATGACAGTCATTTTGGGGGTACACAGAGAAAACTACAGCGTTGTCCAGAAATATTTCCTCCACAACAGCTTCATTGTATTATTGAAAATGCCAGAAAGAAGATAGGTAAATTTTAAATTGTAAAAATAGATTGTAGTGATTTCAGAAGTATTATGGTACTGCGATAACCAATGACTAACAGAAAAGTAAATCTTTCTGGAGGAAAGATGGAGTGGCTTAGGATTAATGAAACGAGATTTTCGAAAGAGAAGCCAGGGATAATGGAATAAAAATATAGCCATAATAAAGTTGGAGAATACTCTTCAGTGAATTTCAATAAACGACTAAACGCTCACCACTGTTGTCTCAGTCAAATCGCACTGCATACACCGCATTCATCAGGGCGCACTCCACGCCCTGATATACTCAAACATATTCTAAGCCTTATAATCTATGTATCCCAACATACCTTGAATTCTATAAGGGTCTCAAAATGGACGAAGTAACAGAAATGAGCAATGGCAGTAATGAAGAAGATGAGTAATACAGAACCCATATGGGTTATAGAGAAGTACAGGCATCACCTTAAGTATATTGCAATGTTCTTTCCTAATTCCAAAAATTATTTAACAACACTGTATTACATAGATACTTAAATTATTTATGTATGTTTCAGTTGCCAAATATATGTATGCATGAATATAATACTAAAACAAAACAAAATACTTTACATTTTGTATCTGAAGTGCATTAATGTTGTGTGGAAACAAAATAACGTGACCTACATGGATGTTTTTATGTTGCAGCATTAAGTTTCATACTGTAATTTAATAATGTGCTGCAAGGCTCAAAATGTTTGTAAAGTTTTTCACACCCATTATGCACCATATCACATCTATAACCATAAATATCTTTGAATAAATAAATTTCTGCAAACTCATAACTTCAGTCCTTTGTTTCTCAAAACTAACTAAATTTAACTTAATGCATTCTGGCAAAAGACCACTCATTTTTTAGCATAGCGTTGTATGTTAGTCAATCAAGGACTGTGTCAAAACTGTACCTATAGAAATTGGAAGCATTTGAGATTTAGTGCTATTGAAGCATGTTGAAAATCACGTGGAATATTAAAATAAAGAATGAGGATATTCTCCACAGAATCAGCGAAAAAAGGGACATTTCGACGTTTCTAGAGGTGGAGGCTGCGGCCTGTAACAAGAGTTGGGACAGCAGTGAATAACTTCTATGGTACTAGAGGGAGCTGTAGATGGTAAAAGCTGTAGAGAAATCAAAGATGGGAACGGATACAACAAATAATTGAAGACGTAGGTTGCAAGTGCTACTCTAAGATGAGGAGGCTGGTCCAAGAGAGGAATTCGAGAGAAGAATTAAAAAAAAAGGGGGGGGGCGAGGCTTAGGAGTTGAAGTGACTTGGTGCAGTGTAGGTGTACACACGCCTTTGATTCAACGAACTGCAGTTCAGCGCTTCCTTAGTAAATGTATCACGAATAAAACCAATTCTTATGTGGGGTCAAGGCGTATGATTCACTACACAATAATCAAGAACATTCTTTATGAACCCTCACGAAAAGAAGAAAACTTGAGAGGCAGATCAATGTTAATGATACCAAAAGCAGCCGAATAAATTTACATTTGCAGCATATGCCACACAACCCACGTAATAACTGCGCCATAGTTAGCAATGCTCAAAAGCCTCACAGGGACAAAATAAATCAATGAAATGGTAACTTAAATCAGTAACACAGTCATTACTACCTTAGTTGTCAGTGAAACGAAGTTATCTTGCAGATGCAAGTACTTATTACACACATACGCAGAATTTGGTACGATGACTGCACGTAATAATACTAACCAGAAGAATCATAACCAACTGCATGTACCATCAAAGGCAGTGTAAGAATATGGACAACTCTGTACACAACCTGTAATCCCTGGCACAGAACTCGTTAAAGCCTGTGCTATGGTAAGTGAGCAGGATTCACCTTATGAGAAAGGGTTTTCGCATAGATATCGACCGCGTGTACCTGAATGGTGGCAAATCAGACTTACATCCACTCTGGAATAACAATGATACGTCAAGCATGTTCGAAATGCAATCACACGTCAGGATGGATCAAAAGCAAACCAGACGATGCTACCAATGTAACAATAATACGGTCGCCAGCCTAATTAGGCATTAACTGAGTTTCTTCCCTGAACAAGTTGGTATATATTCTTGCAAAACAACAAGTTGTAACACTGCATAATATAGTAGAATTTTAGAACCAGAAAATCTATTGAACTGGTAGTTTCACGTTCTGTACTGATATGGAAAATCATGAATACATAACACTACACTATAATGTTTACTACATAACTTTATACTGTCTATTAATCTGATTAAAATCAGGCATAGGTTACCCTAGAAATTATACTTTCATGCCACACAAAAAAATGTCTGTTTTGGTAGAGATAAAACACTGATAAATTTTGACTTTTATATTGACTTTAACTTTTGCTGGTCAAACCAATTTAGAACACTTCAGAATTCAAATGAATGAAGGGGGGACCCTGAAACTGTTACGATAGCTGTATTAAAAAAAATGATTACTGAATTTATTATTCATTCAAGATTTGCAGTTTATAAGTTACTACTCTTTTCATCTTATTTACTGCTCATTTAAATGCCTTTAAATCTGTCTCGAAATAATAAACTTCATTACTATATCAATACTAAAGTTATCTTCCGACTTTGTTAGACCTTCGCTATTCATTTACTGGTTCATTAACAAAACATTTCTTTAAACACCATTCTAATATAACTAGTTCTGCAAATAATTATTATTAACACAATTTTTTATTTTCATTTCGGGACACTCGGACTGCACAACGTTTGGAAAGGACCCTGTCTATGTTAGTCGTGAGGATAATTAAATGATGGGAAAGTTCTGGTAAAATTTAGGTTATTATTGCACCAAATAAGAACAGTTCACTCTCTGATCCATACGAATACAGAACTAAAAGTTTCAGCCTGCTAGTATCGATGCGGCGGTTGGCGGGCGGCAAGATGGCGAGGCACAGAGCACACATACAACCACAGCTATGGCTCCTGACGTATCGGCACTTTAATTCTTCTTAGCGCCGCAATACTTTTCCATTCAGTGCCTATGGAATTTTGCCATGGTGTGTGGGCGTTGGAACGGCATACCCGAGGCTCAGTAAAGCTACGTCTTCCGGGAGAGCCTCCTCGCTCCAGAAGGTGTTGCTCAAACCAGTGCCAAACTCCAACTACTACTGCTGAGCCCGTTGTGCCGTGCAGCGCCCGCGCGCATTTTCCCGCGCTCGCCTGCCATCCGCCTTTTACCGCTCCCTGTCAGACCGGGTATTCACCCTAGGTTTTGCATTCTACATATCCTAACACACTGCCTACGTATGGACCAGACGCACAGTTACAATTTTAAACATCTTACAACAGTCTCAACATTTGTTACATTTCTGTTCTATTACAATATTACTTGACATTTGACATAAACATTAATATTCTCATTGAAACTCATTTACAGTTTTCTTAACATAATGGCATGGAACAAAAAGAAATGAAATCAGAACATCAATTACACAAGTTTACCGTAAAATCAGATGAAAAGAATTACTTATATGTACAATAGTACAGAGTCGTTGTTGTTAGAAACCCCTGCTCGTGTATACTGCTAAGCCCTGGCGCCTGTTCTGTTTGCTTTAAGGACACAGTCTGTTTCATATAGAGTGCAGACGCTGCCCTAGATGAGGCTCCCTTGTACGACACACAGCACAAGACGCCGTTAATGTCTTCTCTCTCTAGGAGAAGAGACTTCTCGAACAGCAAGTCGATAGCAGGCAGCCTGTTCTCCAGGTGTTCGTGGCTGCCACCATGAGCAGCCAGCCAACATCCGCCACTCGACGGGCTGTCCCGCTGCCCTTCGACAGACTGACTCTGGTAACCGCTGCCACTTGCTTGTTGCCCACGTGGCTCCACCCTCGAGAGCAGCCAGCCCCTCCCTCCCTCCCTAGCAAGGTGGCGAACTTGCTGCAGTCGAGGCACTGCTCGGTATGACGGAGCCTGCTCTGTGCCGAGGAATCGCGGCACAATATTCTCATATTCTCCTTGTGGCGTCGGCATGTATTCTTGATTTATTGTTGTTTGCTGTTGCTTCTGATGGGAACAAGCCTATCACTGAACTATTCACAGTAACTCCCTATACGTGACGACCGTTCTCCTGTTACATCATTTTAGTCCCCTGTTCTCCCACCCTACGTTCATGTGAGCAGAAATCTCCATCTTGTTTCCTTTGCATTCACCGCACCGCCCACCACCTTCTCCTCTACGCTATCTAGACTGCGTCTTTACATTTCCCTAACTCGGTCACACTTCTGATTCACAGTTCTCACAGTACACGCAGAAGATTCGTAGAATATTGCCCTCTCGTTGGCTGTTCAAGCTTCTTCTCGTGGCAGACCTCTCTGGGATTTCCCAGTGGGCGAATAAAAAGGAATCTTTTGCCAGTATAGAGGTCGTCACGAAATTTTCTTCAATTACACGCCGCATGCGTGGATACACGCATCCCTATGCCATTGGTCACTGCAGATTCTTTCGCCTTTTAGGTGCAGTTTCCTACCCGAGCGGCAAGAAGCTGCTCCGAAACTATGTCTGTTCCTCCGCCCTCTTTGACAAGGCCGTTGGCAGAATGAGGGTGACTTTTTACACCTGAAGTCTTCATTACTTAAGCACTTGCTGTATTCCAACGCGGGACCCAGCACAATTTGATCTTTAGTCAAAGACGCTGTCCGTAGACCACAGATGCAACAAATCATGGACTAAAACCTTTTAAATAACTCATCATTTACTCTTTGGCCCCGGCCTGTGTGGCCGTGCGGTTCTAGGCACTACAGTCTGGAACCGCGAGACCGCTACGGTCGCAGGTTAGAATCCTGCCTCGGGCATGGATGTGTGTGATGTCCATAGGTTAGTTACGTTTAAGTAGTTCTAAATTCTAGAGGACTGATGACCACAGATGTTAAGTCCCATAGTGCTCACGGCTATTTGAACCAACTCTTTGGCCATCTTTTACTAAGATACACACTAAGACAAATAGATAGTCGTTTTAATGATACAAACGGCATCTAACGTTCAAAAATATAAACGTGCGTACGAGAGAAAGTTCATGTAACGCCGTGTTGGAGAAGAGCAGAGTGTAAATGCGGAACACCAACATGGGGAAGAAAACGAATGCGACGATTACAAACCTTGAAAGTAATGTTACAAGAAGGTGTTGAAAAACATGTGAATCGATCGGGTATGGAATGATGGCGTCCTGTAACGAGTTAACGGGAAGAAATGCTTAATAAAGAAAATTGAGAGTCGGACGGATAGAATGGTTGGGCACATTAAAGAGGCTTTCCCGTCTTGATATTTCAAAAAATTATTTTCTTGCGTATTTTGACTCCTGGTGGTCTTGAGCGTATGTGATCAAAAGGATCATGTCGGGAAAGTAATCTTTATACCTGAAAATCAATCCTTCAGACCAAAGCAGCATCGATGCTAGAACTGCGGCTAGAGAGACTGGCTTTTTAGAAAATAAGATCTTACAATAGTAGCAGATTAACATGTAAGCAGAAAGATTTTAAAATTATATGCACAGAAGTCGAATTCAAAACTTTAAGTGCTTATTTCTCGACACATAGATTTTAAAATTGTTCACATAAAAAAAACTGATAGGTAAAATTTGATTCCATTTTCTATTTAATACAACGTAATTCTGATGTGAACCTCAAAACAAAAATGCATTTTCACAGTGCTCGTTATTTATTAACATTTAAAAGCAACAAAATACGTAGGTTGCGTTTCAGTACCTACGTTTCAAGCGGCCATCATTTTGAAATGCACTTCAGGAATTTTGATTTTCGAGGGTGACGCCATCGAGAATTTAATTATGATAATGTAAATATGTTTATTTTTTATTGTAGACGTATTTTTCACCCTCAATTGTGCGAACTGTTTGACTGATCAATTCCCCATTTTGTGATGCATAGGCTCATAAATTTATCGTCCAAATATTAACAAATAGTTTCTAGGATATCTACTTTTGTTTGTTAATAAAGATTTGTACGGAAAAACAATTTTTTCATAAAAATTAGGCTAAAAGACCGGAAAGCCCCTTGACGGCATGACTTGTTGTTCGGAAATGTAGCTTAGGGGCGGTGAAAGGAATGGGTGGCAGCGGCAAGACTAGATACGAATACGTAGAGTAAATATTTGGCGATGTCGCATTGCTGCAGTTATGCTATTACGAGGAAGACAGCTGACAAGCAACAGGAATGGAGAAACAACCACTGACATCGAAACAACAACGTCCAATGCGCCACATTACAACACTTACACTGTCAATTTAGGCGCAAATACTGTGCGACATCTATCTCTCTCAAAGAGAGCTCGTCTATGCTGTAAAAATACACCGCAGTTGCACAACTTTACAAGTTACGGTCGAAATATGTATCCTAAAATTTGCTTCTCATCTCTGTCCCGTATCTTAATGGCAATACTGCTACAGCATGTGACATTTGATGACATCTAAACGGAAGTATTGCCACTGAGCGTGAGAAGATGAACGTACACTTTATCAATTGCGTTATCTATGGCTGGCAATACTGCTACATCATGTGACATTTGACGGTATCTGAAAGAGAGTATTACTACTCACCATGAGCAGCAGAATACACACTTTATCAGTTGCGTTATCCACGGTACGCTTACTCTACAAGATAAGAACACCTGCACACAAAAGCAGATACCTCAGTTGCAAGACAGAATCCCGGTCTGTGCTAGACATGCAGTTCTGAGATTACGACACGGGGCTGTAAAGCAAAACCAGGGCAGCTCTGCGAAATCTGAGCGCTTCTTACAGGCGCCGTCCAGCCAAAATGAACAGTAAGAATCTTATATAAAATTTAAATTCACTTTTATCAGTGAATGGCGAAAGATCTCAGTAATAGCAGAATTTTAATATTTTTTTTTAATTTTAATTTTTTAAATATTGTAGTACTTACTGGTTTTCTGAAAGTATTGAAATGAGTGAGACGTAATGGCTAAGCCGATTTTTTTGACATTAGTAGCTTGTTTGCGGTTGAGCGACAACTGCAACTGGCAGTACAGATATTCATTTGATGCCTAGTTATTTGAACACTTTCAAGCGTAGGCCTTGGTATGAAAGAAATCCAACATTTATTTAGTCATTGTGTACATGTCTGACTGCACTTCCCATTTGTGAGTAACTATGCCTATAAATTCAAATGTTTGTCAAGAGGATAGAAAGATGAGACCACCAGGCAAAGCAGATAGTTAATACAAATTTAAGCATTGTCAGACGTCGGTACTTGTAATGATCATGAGCTGCCCTGGAATCACATCTGTAGTCTCAAATTAGCCATTTTTATTTTTGTACGTTGCTTTCTATCCAGGAGTTTGGACTGCAATCTAAATCTGTATTTTTAAATCGTTGTTCCAGGGTGGTTGCTCAACGTAGTTCTACTGATGGTGGTGCTGGTGCGCGATGCGTCCGCCTCCAAGATATTGATCGTAGCACCAACAGCATCCATCAGCCACCAAAAGCCATTTCAAATTTTAACGAAGGCTTTGCTTCAACGCGGCCACGAGGTTACGTTTTTCACAACCGATCCCCTCACGGTGAGTTGTCTTTCAAAATTCTTCTGCATAATCGTTATCTGCAAATGTATACATTTTAGGATAGGTTTCATCGTGACCGTTACGAATATCAATTGAAATAACAAATTACTCTAATCAGCCATATCCATTGTTTTTCCACTAAACTTTTCGGAGGCTTATACTTCCATCTCTAAATATATAAAGCGAAATAATGTCATGAACGGTTTCTGTCTACGACTCTTGAACCTGTGGCGCTGTTTTTCAGTGGTCACTAGCAGTTTTTAAAGGAGTGTTTCCATAATCCACTTTCCGTAAACTCCACTAAACACATATGGCGTATTCTTCTAGAAAATAATCTTGCTACATTGATCACCTTGGTTCGCAGAAACATAATGCAGTTCCCTACTGGTCAGCGAGCCAATGTATCTAAACACTATCTTCTAGTACCCCAAGGGGTCTTACATGAAATAAGAATGAAAAATGGGCTTTAATTAATAAAACTCTAATGAAAATGGGAAATTAATGCTGTTGTTCGGTTTATCATGTCTTTTATCATGCTGTTACTCATCGGAAAGCATTACTGAACACGTTGCCGAAAGTTTTACAGCCACTGAAGACACATTCTTCCTCTATGAAGCTAGATCCTTATTTCTCGATAATTTAGCCCTCGTAGTCAATCTATCTGAGCCAGAACGCGGGACGAAACTCTTCTAAGATGGGCTGTAACAGCCCACGGCCAATGAGCTTTGTTGCTGCCTAATGTAAGTAAGTACCTCACCAATTTGAGCAACCACAGGCTTCCATTAACTGGCGTATTGTTTCAAAAGTCCAGACAAACTTTAACATTCAATATCTTTACGTTAAGAGAATATAATGAAAAAAAATTTTCCCGTATAAATACTGTCTGTTTCATACAATCTCTGCCATAGAGCGGACGTGATGCACTAATAGATTACACAACATTAGGTACAAGCTGATACAAAATTACACAACCAGCAGTTGACCGGCGTTGCCTGGTGAAACGTTGTTGTGATGCATCGAGTAAGGAGGAGAAATGCCTACCATCACGTATCCGACTTTGATAAAGGTCGGATTGTAGCCTATCGCGATTGCGGTTTATCGTAGCGCGACATTGCTGCTCGCGTTGGTCGAGATCCAATGACTGCTGGCAGAATATGGAATTGGTGGGTTCGGGAGGGTAATACGGAACGCCGTGCTGGATCCAAACGGCCTCGTATCACTAGCAGTCGAGATGACAGGCATCTTATCCGCATGGCTGTAGCGGATCGTGCAGCCACATCTCGTTCCCCGAGTCAACAGATGGGAACGTTTGCAAGACAACAATCATATGCACGAACAGTTCGACGACGTTTGCAGCAGCATGAACTATCAGCTCGTACACCATGGCTGCGGTTACCCTTGACGCTGCATCACAGACAGGTGCGCCTGCGATGGTGTACTCAACGAAGAACCTGGGTGCACGAATGGCAAAACGTCATTTTTTCCGGATGAATCCAGGTTCTGTTTACAGCATCATGATGGTCGCATCCTTGTTTGGCGACATCGCGGTGAACGCACATTGGAAGCGTGTATTAGTCATCGCAATACTGGCGTATCACCCGGCGTGATGGTATGGGGTGCCATTGGTTACACGTCTCGGTCACCTCTTGTTCGCATTGACGGCACTTTGAACAGTGGACGTTGCTTTTCAGATCTGTTACGACCCACGGATCCCTGCGAAATCCTGTATTTCAGCAGGATAATGCACGACCGCATATTGCAGGTCCTGTACGAGCCTTTCTGGATTCAGAAAATGTTCGACTGCTGATCTGGCCAGGACATTCTCCAGATCTTTCACCAATTGATAAGTCTGGTCAATGGTGGCCGAGCAACTGGCTCGTCACAATACGCCAGTCACTACTCTTGATGAACTGTGGTATCGTGTTGAAGCTGCATGGACAGCTGTACCTGCACCCGCCATCCAAGCTCTGTTTGACTCAATGCCCAGGCGTATCAAGACCTTTATTACGGCCAGATGTGGTTGTTGTGGGTACTGGTTTCTCAGGATCTGTGCATCCAAATTGCGTGAAAATGCAATCACAGGCAGTTCTGATATAATATATTTGTCCAATGAATACCCGTTTATCATCTGCATTTCTCATTGGTGTATGTCGCCGTTTATTCCCTGGGGTGGTGCAGAATTATCCTACTAAATTTACTCGCTAATAACAGTATTTTGTTATTTCGATAAACATCCCGAATGATTGTCACATAACCGGTAACATAAAGGTAGAAAATTCTTGTTTTTGAGTCCAGAAAGCTCTATGCAACAGAAACTGCAGATCACTTTGCCATTTTCATTGCGGCATATTCATGTCTGGGGTAATAATAGAGGGCTGTTTGACTGGGTTGTCTGCTAGCGTAGTGAAAGGTGTTTGCTACTGCAAAGGAGGTCTGGTTTGTTTTCGGTTCTCATCTCGATGGAAGCATAGACTATCAGTGATGCAATTTTAAGAAATTCTCGCGCCCCCAATACTTTTTATTGCACCTTTATTCTGTACCGGCGCTTGTCGGTGTCAATATAAAACTCTTGCAGAATTTCATACTTATTACTGCCTACTTTTTCCGCTTCTGTCAATAAGTGAATTGACTTAAATGTGGCACTGAAAGATTTTTAACTGAATTTCGTTACGAATCTTCACGAATTGCTAAATTTGCAAACTTTCATGGTAGGTCAGGAACAGTAATCCAGTATCACTGGTCTGGACGTTGACACCGACCGTTTCGCGGCCGAATGCGCATAATATGTTGCTAATTCGTAACAATCTGGGGTACTTTGTCTCACTAAAACAGTTATCTTATCTCGATAAGCTAAAATTCATTTTCGTTAGTACAGTTCATACTAATTAGCGTTTCTTCTTTCATTTATATCCTATATTTACGTGTTGTGTTTAACACATTAACCTGTATTAATAAAGCGTTACACATGTGTAGTGTGCGTACTGTAAGACCTTCGGTACACACACCATCAGATTATTTGACTTGTCGCTCTAACGAAGTAGGCAACGGTCAGCAATATGTCTCGTGGTCTTATCGTGGCTTGTTTATCTTCTGCCGTTAGGTCAGAAGATAGAAATGCCACTTGCACGCTCAGAGTAGCAGATTGACGGTGACCAACTTTAAACAGAACTTGATTAATTTTCACACACATTTATTAAAATAATAAAACACATAGATATTACGTAACTTGATTCTGGATGATGTTTACAGTTGACAATCAGAAGTTCCCTTGGTCTTGGTACGTTAATCTTATTCTCACATATCTCTGATACTTGACAAAGTGTCTATACATTTCTCCTAATGGCTATGTACAGGAATATGATAATCTTATTAGGTGCAGACTGAAACTTGACTACAGACTAATGCAGACTAATGGAGACTGACTAATTGGAGGTCTCTACACTCGTTACAATACCTCGCGCGTTCAGGTATCACTGCGCGAGGTTGATCTGCGAGGAGAAAAGGTTCTACGTTAGCAGCAATCTCATTGGCTGCGTTACATATTAATACGCGGATCGGCGGAAGCAGAATTTGGTCCGTCTCTAAAGCAGCGCCATCTCGTAGTGCAGAGACGAACGAGCGCTGCGCCTGCGCTGTTGTGCGTAGCGGGGCGCGCTCTAGTGGGAAAGTTGTGTACGTGCTGACTACGCAGAACTATGTACACAACAACATGATTGAAAACAGTCTGACAAAGTTCGGATAGATTTTCAATTTCAGGCCTGTGCGTAGTATGTTGGCAGCACTTCGTCGCCTTGCCCGTTATGCTGTGTAGCAGACTTTAAAGCTGCGTGGATCAGTATAACGAAAAGGCGACGGGTCGCGCTCGTTTTGTCCACGACTGTACATGACTGCTGGCAGTTGTGGTCACTGGAATGTACGGTCGCAAGAAGACCGGTCTCTGGACTGCCACGTGGCACTCCTGAGAGGGAAGACCATCATTGTGTTCAGCGTATGGCTCTGACGCATCGTACTGCATCTGCAGAAGCAATTTGAGCATCACTTGGCACCGCTGTTACGAATAGATTGCTCCGAGGACATCTCCAAGCCAGACGCCCTGTTGCTTGCGTTCCACTGGCCGCAAACCACTGACGTTTATGTCTTTAGTGGTGTCATGCGAGAGCTCATT
Organism: Schistocerca americana; assembly: GCF_021461395.2. Taxonomy (NCBI): domain Eukaryota; kingdom Metazoa; phylum Arthropoda; class Insecta; order Orthoptera; family Acrididae; genus Schistocerca; species Schistocerca americana. Next base: position 12,096,023 of record NC_060120.1, on the reverse strand, counting down.
GGATGGCACTGTGGCAGGCTGATGTGTTTTGATGAAAGCTGGTCGTGCCTCTCGAACTGGTCAAAGATAAGGAAGGGAACTGAGCACTTCGTTTTGAAACAAACCACATTCGTATTTGTCTTAAGCGGGGGAACTCAATGTCGATGAGCAGACGGGGAGCTGAAGGGCCGTTCTCTTGAATACCAGTCTACATCTACATCTACATGATTACTCTGCAATTCACATTTAAGTGCTGGACAGGGGGTTCATCGAACCACAATCATACTATCTCTCTACCATTCCACTCCCGAACAGCGTGCGGAAAAAACCAACACCTAAACCTTTCTATTCGAGCTCTGATTTCTCTCATTTTATTTTGATGATCGTTCCTACCTATGTAGGTTGGGCTCAACAAAATATTTTCGTATTCGGAAGAGAAATTGGTGACTGAAATTTCGTAAATAGATCTCGCCGCGACGAAAAACGTCTTTGCTTTAATGACTTCCATCCCAACTCGCGCATCATATCTGCCACACTCTCTCCCCTATACAAAACGAGCTGCCCTTTTTTGCACCATTTCAATGTCCTCCGTCAATCCCACCTGGTAAGGATCCCACACCGCGCAACAATATTCTGACAGAGGACGAATGAGTGTAGTGTAAGCTGTCTCTTTAGTGGACTTGTTGTATCTTCTAAGTGTCCTGCCAATGAAATGCAACCTTTGGCTCGCCTTCCCCACAATATTACCTATGTGGTCTTTCCAACTGAAGCTGCTCGTAATTTTTACACCCAGGTACTTAGTTGAATTGACAGCCTTGAGAATTGTACTATTTATCGAGTAATCGAATTCCAACGTATTTCTTTTGGAACTCATGTGGATCACCTCACACTTTTCGTTATTTAGCGTCAACTGCAACCTGCCACACCATACAGCAATATTTTCTAAATCGCTTTGCAACTGATACTGGTCTTCGGATGACCTTACTAGACGGTAAATTACAGCATCATCTGCGAACAGCCTAAGAGAACTGCTCAGATTGTCGCCCAGGTCATTTATATACACTCCTGGAAATTGTAATAAGTACACCGTGAATTCATTGTCCCAGGAAGGGGAAACTTTATTGACACATTCCTGGTGTCAGATACATCACATGATCACACTGACAGAACCACAGGCACATAGACACAGGCAACAGAGCATGCACAATGTCGGCACTAGTACAGTGTATATCCACCTTTCGCAGCAATGCAGGCTGCTATTCTCCCATGGAGACGATCGTAGAGATGCTGGATGTAGTCTTGTGAAACTGCTTGCCATGCCATTTCCACCTGGCGCCTCAGTTGGACCAGCGTTCGTGCTGGACGTGCAGACCGCGTGAGACGACGCTTCATCCAGTCCCAAACATGCTCAATGGGGGACAGATCCGGAGATCTTGCTGGCCAGGGTAGTTGACTTACACCTTCTAGAGCACGTTGGGTGGCACGGGATACATGCGGACGTGCATTGTCCTGTTGGAACAGCAAGTTCCCTTGCCGGTCTAGGAACGGTAGAACGATGGGTTCGATGACGGTTTGGATGTACCGTGCACTATTCAGTGTCCCCTCGACGATCACCAGTGGTGTACGGCCAGTGTAGGAGATCGCTCCCCACACCATGATGCCGGGTGTTGGCCCTGTGTGCCTCGGTCGTATGCAGTCCTGATTGTGGCGCTCACCTGCACGGCGCCAAACACGCATACGACCATCATTGGCACCAAGGCAGAAGCGACTCTCATCGCTGAAGACGACACGTCCCCTTTCGTCCCTCCATTCACGCCTGTCGCGACACCACTGGAGGCGGGCTGCACGATGTTGGGGCGTGAGCGGAAGACGGCCTAACGGTGTGCGGGACCGTAGCCCAGCTTCATGGAGACGGTTGCGAATGGTCCTCGCCGATACCCCAGAAGCAACAGTGTCCCTAATTTGCTGGGAAGTGGCGGTGCGGTCCCCTACGGCACTGCGTAGGATCCTACGGTCTTGGCGTGCATCCGTGCGTCGCTGCGGTCCGTTCCCAGGTCGACGGGCACGTGCACCTTCCGCCGACCACTGGCGACAACATCGATGTACTGAGGAGACCTCACGCCCCACGTGTTGAGCAATTCGGCGGTACGTCCACCCGGCCTCCCGCATGCCCACTATACGCCCTCGCTCAAAGTCCGTCAACTGCACATGCGGTTCACGTCCACGCTGTCGCGGCATGCTACCAGTGTTAAAGACTGCGATGGAGCTCCGTATGCCACGGCAAACTGGCTGACACTGACGGCGGCGGTGCACAAATGCTGCGCAGCTAGCGCCATTCGACGGCCAACACCGCGGTTCCTGGTGTGTCCGCTGTGCCGTGCGTGTGATCATTGCTTGTACAGCCCTCTCGCAGTGTCCGGAGCAAGTATGGTGGGTCTGACACACCGGTGTCAATGTGTTCTTTTTTCCATTTCCAGGAGTGTAGATCAGGAACAGCAGAGGTCCCAGGACGCTTCCTTGGGGAACACCTGATATCACTTCAGTTTTACTCGATGATTTGCCGTCTATTACTACGAACTGCGACCTTCCTGAGAGGAAATCACAAATCCAGTCGCACAACTGAGACGATACCCCATAGGCATGCAGCTTGATTAGAAGTTGTTTGTGAGGAACGGTGTCGACAACTTTCCGGAAATCTAGAAATACGGAATCAGCTTGAGATCCCCTGTCGATAGCGGCCATTACTTAGTGCGAATAAAGAGCTAGCTGCGTTGCACAAGTACGATGTTTTCTGAAACCATACTGATTACGCATCAATAGATCGTACCCTTCGAGGTGATTCATAATGTTTGAATACAGGATATGCTCCAAACCCTACTGCAAACCGACGTCAATGATATAGGTCTGTATTTAAATGCATTACTTCTACTACCCTTCTTAAACACTGGTGCGACCTGCGAAATTTTCCAATCTGTAGGTACAGATCTATCGGTGAGCGAGCGGTTGTACATGATTGCTAAGTAAGGAGCTATTGTATCAGAGTAATCTGAAAAGAACCTAGTCGGTATACAATCTGGACCTGAAGACTTGTCCGTATCAAGCGATTTGAGTTGCTTCGCAACCCCTAAGGTATCTACTTCTAAGAAACTCATACTAGCAGCTGTTCGTGTTTCAAATTATGGAATATTCCACTCGTCTTCCCTGGTGAAGGTATTTCGGAAAACTGCGTTCAATAACTCCGCTTTAGCGGCACAGTCGTCGGTAACAGTACCATCGGAACTGTGCAGGGAAGGTATTGACTGCGTCTTGCCGCTTGTGTACTTTACATACGACCAGAATTTCTTCGGATTTTCCGATGTCTTAATCACTCCGCCATTTCGTCCGTGCTTCTGCACATTTGACAGGACCGTCTATTGAACCTTAGCGTTAGAGGGCAAAGATACACTGATTTACTATGTAATATGCACATAGTTATGATCTACTCTAATATTTATGCTTTCTTTTTCTTCAGATATCCCACGAGAATCTTACACAGATCGATATATCTGTGACATACAAACTGATAAGGCAAATGGATTTTGTAGCTATGACTGATATGTCACCTGTATTGTCTGTTGCGATTTCAACAGACATGGGGGTTAACGTGGTTAGGGCTCAGCTGAGTGAGCCGGCGGTACAGGATTTCATTAGGTGAGTACGTTTCTAATTTACTCATGTCATTTATTTCGTGGAATGATGTACCAGATATTGGCTTTGCCAGGGATATTCGGCCGACGTTTGTTTAACGATTTTCCTGACGATTCGCCAGCGCGTATGGCTGTCATTCTGACAGGTCCCTCCGCAAATACCGGTGGCGGACAATGCCAGTCATTCGTGCAAATGGTGAACTCCAGGAAAATCGTTTAGTAGACATCGGCCGAATATCCCGAGACACATGCTGATGGGCAGTTCGTCAGAAAGTGGCTACAGAAGTCTCAACGGTTTTGTATCTCGTGGAACGGCCAGTTAGCGAGCATATGCTTTCTTAATACTATAAAGATATTCCCTGTAGTTGATCCTATCGTCACGCTGTAATAATGAACAGCGTTTAGTCCGTTGTTGTAAGTGACTTTCATCAAGTAAGTGAATTCACTAGACACCGACACAACTTACAACAGCGTCAGGTAATAATTCTTCAGATCATGCTCTATAGAAGAGCCATCAATATTTCGTTAGTTGTTACAAGTTGACCCTTTCACACCATATTTGCTAAGATAGTCAAAGATTTCTCGGCTGCCCTACCAAAATCCGTGTTTCCTCTCATCTTGTCATAGTTCAGACGACGCTCTTCAACTTCACTTACGAGAAATTGGCAAATATTGGCGTTGAGCTCTTCTGATTCTTTTTTTTTAAACTGTGTTTCTGTACATGCTGTCTTCTTTTTTTGCCTCTTCTTTCTCGCAACGGCACATACACAAGTTATAAAGATTAATTGCCTTTTTTAACAACAGTAATAAAAACCTTTTCAACACCAGACGCGTTTTGCTTTATTTTAAAGCATATTCAGTGGTTAGATTTTTTTTTTTGCTGTTTATTTTATTCTTCTTCATATTCTCCGTGTACGCCCGCATCTCGTGGCCGTGCGGTAGCGTTCTCGCTTCCCACGCCCGGGTTCCCGGGTTCGATTCCCGGCGGGATCAGGGATTTTCTCTGCCTCGTGATGGCTGGGTGTTGTTGATGTCCTTAGGTCAGTTAGGTTTAAGTAGTTCTAAGTTCTAGGGTCGAGGATTTGCATTTACACACAGCAGTTTCACTGCACTTAACATATTTACACTTCTGTGCACTGTCCTCTCATTTTGCTTGTTTTGCTTTGCTATTGCTGGATGATTACACCCGCTTGTTTCTCTCTTTCATGAGGCTCAAGTAATTTCTAGTCATCGACCTACATTAAAATTGTAGGATAGTAAAACAAACAATGAGCATCGCCCTCTCTGCTGCCCCTCATAGGCATCACTAATGTGGTATCAAATATTTGTTTAAATCGTTGGCTCCATTGAAGGCAGTCTCAGCACATACCACACTTGCTCTTACCTCCTATGACAATCCGTAACTTTATCATGTCCAATTTCCTATTTTCCCTTCATCACTTCCGTGAACTCTTTCACCGCGTCGTAGTGAAGAGTTGTCGGTCCGTGCACACTATAAATTTTTATTTACGTCGCTGTTAGTATTCGTAAGCCGGTCGTTGAAACTTCGACCTGCCGCAGCCTCGATTCGGGTCACGCTGACTTCAGTTTTGTGGACGCTAGTGCCCCTACTCCTCGAAAATGGCTGTACGCACTTCCCGTTGGCTCGAGTGATTTCGGATTATCAAGCTACATTAAAATTCACATACCTCATGATTCTTCACTTAATTGACGATGACGTTTTCAAAAAGGCGACACAGATAAAACTGATCGCTATCTGACCTCAGGGGCAGTTCATGTTCGTAGTCTCGATCAGATACGAATTTACAGACAATTTTGCTTCCATCTAGAGGCACTATTGTACTTTCTAGTGTACTTCCTTGTTCCAGTCCTCTCGCTTGCAGTTGGGAAATTATTTTACCTCTGCATTCTACACTACTGGCCATTAAAATTGCTACACCACGAAGATGACGTGCTATAGACGCGAAATTTAACCGACAAGCAGAAGATGCTGTGATATGCAAATGATTAGCTTTTCAGAGCAATCACACAAGGTTGGCGCCGGTGGCGACACCTACAACGTGCTGAAATGAGGAAAGTTTCCAACCGATTTCTCATACACAAACAGCAGTTGACCGGCGTTGCCTGGTGAAACGTTGTTGTGATGCCTCGTGAAAGGAGGAGAAAAGCCTACCATCACGTTTCCGATTTTTACAAAGGTAGGATTGTAGCCTATCGCGATTGTGGTTTATCGTACCGCGACATTACTGCTCGCGTTGGTCGAGATCCAGTGACTGTTAGCAGAATATGGAATCGGTGGGTTCAGGAGGGTAATACGGAACGCCGTGCTGGATCCCAACGGCCTCGTATCACTAGCAGTCGAGATGATAGACATCTTATCCGTATCGCTCTAACGGATCGTGCAGCCACGTCTCGATCCCTGAGTCAACAGATGAGGACGTTTGCAAGACAACAACCATATTCACGAACAGTTCGACGACGTTTGCAGCAGCATGGACTATCAGCTCGGAGACCATGGCTGCGGTTACCCTTGGCGCTGCATCACAGACAGGAGCGCCTGCCTTGGTGTACTCAACGACGAACCTGGGTGCACGAATGACAAAACGTCATTTTTTTCGGATGAATCCAGTTTATGTTTACAGTATCATGATGGTCGCATCCGTGTTTGGCGATATCGCGGTGAACACATGTTGGAAGCGTCTATTCGTCATCGCCATACTGATCACCCGGCGTGATGGTATGGGGTGCCATTGGTTACACGTCTCGGTCGCCTCTTGTTCCCATTGACGGCACTTTGAACAGAGGATGTTACAGTTCAGATGTGTTACGACCCGTAGCTCTAGCCTTCATTCGATCCCTGTGAAACCCTACATTTCAACAGGATAATGCGCGAATGCATGTTGCAGGTCCTGTACGGGCCTTTCTCGATACAGAAAATGTTCGACTGCTACCCTGGCCAGCACATTCTCCAGACCTCTCACCAATTGAAAACGTCTGGTGAATGGTGGCCAAGCAACTGGCTCGTCACAATACGCCAGTCACTACTCTCGATGAATTGTGGTATCGTGTTGAAGCTGCATGGGCAGCTGTGCCTGTACACGCTCTGTTTAACTTAATGGCCAACGTATCAAGGCTGTTATTAGGGCCAGAGGTGATTGTTCTGGGTACTGATTTCTCAGGATCTATGCACCCAAAATTGCGTGAAAATGTAATCACATGTCAGTTCCAGTATAATATATTTGTCCAATGAATAACCGGTTATCATTGCATTTCTTCTTGGTGTAGCAATTTTAATGTCTAGTAGTGTACATTGCGTTGGAGTCCAAGTTCTCACACCTGCCAGCTCACTGAAAAGTTACTTCCTTGCTTCCGTTCCAATCGATTCCTGTTCGGCAAACAGTCGTGGAACCTTGGATGTATCGGTGGTGTGAAATTCGTATCACGATGGTTTGAGGTATTGCTGTGAAGGTCATGCCACTGTGTAAGCATTCTCGGCACTCTTTGGATGCCTCTCTCACACTCCTCATCTCTACACTCCTGGAAATGGAAAAAAGAACACATTGACACCGGTGTGTCAGACCCACCATACTTGCTCCGGACACTGCGAGAGGGCTGTACAAGCAATGATCACACGCACGGCACAGCGGACACACCAGGAACCGCGGTGTTGGCCGTCGAATGGCGCTAGCTGCGCAGTATTTGTGCACCGCCGCCGTCAGTGTCAGCCAGTTTGCCGTGGCATACGGAGCTCCATCGCAGTCTTTAACACTGGTAGCATGCCGCGACAGCGTGGACGTGAACCGTATGTGCAGTTGACGGACTTTGAGCGAGGGCGTATAGTGGGCATGCGGGAGGCCGGGTGGACGTACCGCCGAATTGCTCAACACGTTGGGCGTGAGGTCTCCACAGTACATCGATGTTGTCGCCAGTGGTCGGCGGAAGGTGCACGTGCCCGTCGACCTGGGACCGGACCGCAGCGACGCACGGATGCAAGCCAAGACCGTAGGATCCTACGCAGTGCCGTAGGGGACCGCACCGCCACTTCCCAGCAAATTAGGGACACTGTTGCTCCTGGGGTATCGGCGAGGACCATTCGCAACCGTCTCCATGAAGCTGGCCTACGGTCCCGCACACCGTTAGGCCGTCTTCCGCTCACGCCCCAACATCGTGCAGCCCGCCTCCAGTGGTGTCGCGACAGGCGTGAATGGAGGGACGAATGGAGACGTGTCGTCTTCAGCGATGAGAGTCGCTTCTGCCTTGGTGCCAATGATGGTCGTATGCGTGTTTGGCGCCGTGCAGGTGAGCGCCACAATCAGGACTGCATACGACCGAGGCACACAGGGCCAACACCCGGCATCATGGTGTGGGGAGCGATCTCCTACACTGGCCGTACACCACTGGTGATCGTCGAGGGGACACTGAATAGTGCACGGTACATCCAAACCGTCATCGAACCCATCGTTCTACCATTCCTAGACCGGCAAGGGAACTTGCTGTTCCAACAGGACAATGCACTTCCGCATGTATGCCGTGCCACCCAACGTGCTCTAGAAGGTGTAAGTCAACTACCCTGGCCAGCAAGATCTCCGGATCTGTCCCCCATTGAGCATGTTTGGGACTGGATGAAGCGTCGTCTCACGCGGTCTGCACGTCCAGCACGAACGCTGGTCCAACTGAGGCGCCAGGTGGAAACGGCATGGCAAGCCGTTCCACAGGACTACATCCAGCATCTCTACGATCGTCTCCATGGGAGAATAGCAGCCTGCATTGCTGCGAAAGGTGGATATACACTGTACTAGTGCCGACATTGTGCATGCTCTGTTGCCTGTGTCTATGTGCCTGTGGTTCTGTCAGTGTGATCATGTGATGTCTCTGACCCCAGGAATGTGTCAATAAAGTTTCCCCTTCCTGGGACAATTAATTGACGGTGTTCTTATTTCAAGTTCCAGGAGTGTATTAATCTCCCCACTCCTACCAAAGTCTCTAGAGTACCCCAGCCACTGCTTTTCTGCTCGACTGCAGACAGACCTGATTCCCTCACTGAACGCGCCTCCCTCTCCCTCCAACACCCCCCCCCCCCCTACCCCCCCTACCCCCCCCTTTCCCCCAATGCCGCCAAGGCCAACGTCGACTGACTGGCTGAGCATTGTTATAGTCATAGTCTGAATACTTTCTGCCAGTTTTCCACACAACATTGAGACCTAAGATCTAATCATCTATGGACGTTTACGCATTGAGGTACAGTTTATTTTAATGGGTTATGTGGGATATGCACACTGTCATCACAGTGGCTGCTTCTCTGTTGCCTGTGGCATGCGGTCTGCACGTGGTTCTGACCATTCAAAAGACGCATGGCAACTGCACCATACAGTCGCTGTTGTACATTCTGCTGTGCGTAATAATATCTATGTAGCCATTCTACTTATTTAGGTAACCACACATAATTGTCAAAATAACCTAATGGCGCTGCAACCAAATCTTCCCAGTACAAAAGCGTAACATGTGTTCTATACTCGTGGCAACAGTTCTACAGGGTGAAAAGTATTTAAACCGACAAACTCTAGGAGATTGTAGGGGACATCAAAACAAATATTTTTCCTTAATATATATTTTTTTTTCCTTTGAGGATTATTCAAACCGGTGGAGGCCGTATTACGCTCTTCGGTTGTTAGAGGCCGTATTACAATCTTCTATTGTTAGAGGACGTGTTACGCTCTTCAGTTGTAGGCAACTGCTGTCCACCAGTGTTGCAGTGCATTGTCTCTGTTTACTAATGGAGCGATACACCTGGAGTGAGTACACTCATATGGTTGGTGCGTACTGCGTAGCGCACCACAACGGACGAGCTGCACAGCAGGTTTATCAACAGCAATATCCTAATCGCCGTATCCCGCATCATTCGAACCTTTGCTGCTGTGCACCAACGTGTGCGTGAGACCGGGTCACTTAGCAGATTGTCGCACGGTAAGAACGCTGCAATTTGAGGAACCTGTCTTGCAGCATGTGGAGCGGGATCCTTCAATCAGCACTCGTGCAATTGCACGTAACATGGAGACGAATCAGACGAATGTAAGAACAGGCCTTCGAGAGTAATTGTTACGTCCATTTCACTTACAGCGTGTCCACAACTTGGAACCAGTTGATTATCCACCCAGAGCACAGTTTTCGCAGTGGTACCTGGAACAGTGTGAAATGCATCCTACATTTCCATCCTGTGTGTTGTTTACCGATGAAGCAACGTTCAGGCGTGACGGAGTCTTCAACATGCACAAATCGCATATTTGGAGTGAGGATAACCTACATGCCATAGTTACTAGCGCTCTTCAAGTGCGGTTCTTCTTTATTGTGTGGGTCGGTGTTGTTGGGGACTGCTTAATTGGTCCGTATCTGCTACCTAGGCCATTAAAGGGGAGGAACTATTACAATTTTCTCGCCAGAGCATTGCCAGAATTGCTGGAAGACGTCCCGCTCCCTACAAGACAACGCACGTGGTTCCAACATGACGGGGCGGCGGCATATTTCAGTCGCCGTGTGCGTCAATTCCTGGACCGACGTTTCCCAGAAACGTGGATTGGCAGAGGTGGTCCTGTACCATGGCCTGCTCGATCCCCAGATATGTCCCCTCTGGGCTTTTTTTGTGTGGGGAGAGATGCGCAACCTTGTTTACACAAATTCTGTTGGATCAGAAGAGGAACTGGTTGCCCGGATAGTAGCTGCAGCAGGAACAATTCAGGATACCCCTGGGGTTGTTCCCCATGTCAGGCAGAACATGATCCGACGGTGTAACCTTTGTTTACGTGTCAATGGAGGGATGTTTGAAAATCTACTTTAATTGAAATTGGGTCGTTTTAATGTGTTGTCTCTTGGTCATAAAAAATGGAAATTTTTTTTTTTTTGGTTTAATTAATTTGCCGCCTGAGAAATCTTCCTCTACCGGTTTAAATACTCCTCATACGAAAAAATGACATTAGGGAAAAATATTTGTTTTGATGTCCCCTACAACCTCCCAGAGTTTGTCGGTTTAAATACTTTTCACCCTGTATATACGTGCCTACACCAAGGTACGGTACACGCAGCATCCTTTCACTGTTCGGCTCTAGATATCCACTAGCAGTTCTCGGTGAATTTCTGCAGACCAATATTTATTTAAAATCTTTTCTTTGAACTCGTTTAAACCTTTACAATCTTTGTCTGCATCATTCACTACCTAATGGCGTCGCCTCTGAAAAGTCCGGCTACAAAAGAAATTTATTCTTGTGCAGACCAGGATACCAATTAAATGTCCATAAAAACCCGTGTGAATAAGTTCTGAATACGCATTTCAGTGAAGATCTAAATAATTAAATTTTCGCCAGTGAATAAATTCAGCTTGAGCTGAAGTAGCAGGAGGAATATTTCATACCCTTCTTGATAACCTTAAAATCTCCTGGCCGGTTTTGGCAATTTTCCTGTCAACTTCTGTGTTATGCACCAGCTGCGCTGACTGAAACGACTCACATGGTGGTTGCCCTGTAACCAGCATGCGAATCATCTCGGCAGCATGCTCCTTATAAGTAGTGCTCCGATCAAGTATTATGCTAGCACTGGCAGCTTAATTCTAGGACCACTGCATGCTCATGTTGTAAATACATTAGCTCTGCATACTATAAGTGCGATAGTTTCGTTAGCTTCCAACCTTTCCATGACATTTCCGTCAGATTCTTTAACTTGCGCAACACAATTTTTGTGCATCTAGCTAAGATCTAAAGCCACCCGATTTAGGCTGTGCTATGTGCCGTCGTCCAGCAGAACGTGCGTAAACGGTAATTAAAAGTAACACGAGAGCTACGTTGAAGGGGAAAGGTGTATGTGTGAGTGATATTTTTGTAAATCCCCCGTGAGTGAGTTAGTAGAGCATATGGCCGTTGCACGAAAGGTCCCGTATTCAAACCCTACTAATGACAATTTGTTTTAACTCTTTATGCGTGAAATTGTTGTATAGGAGAACACTTTCCTGACATATAAAAAGACTTTTCGTTGTTTGGAGCAATGTTCTTTCGACAGTCGCTTTCGTTTCGTTGGCTGAACGTAGCAAACCAATAGAGTACATTTGTGTAGATAGGTGTGGTGTGTTCTGTCGGACGTGTGCCACAGAACAGACACGACTCGTGATGAAGCAGCTAGTGCATTTGTTGTTTCACAGAATAAACGTAAACAATCGGAGCAGTAGAATAAAGAAACAATTGCATCACACGCGCGGAAGTATTAATAGTCCCATATAAGACTTTCACGCATTGTACAATTGTCATCATTGGGGTAGAAACCCAGGAGCCCTGGAACGGAACGCTCTACCAACTTCTCCACGGAATCTCTGCGCATTAGTTACCCACAATTATGCTTTTCCTGTCCTCCACAGTTCTCGTGTTACTTTTAATTAACGTTTACGCCAGTTCTGCTGGGCGACAATATATAGTACGAGCTAAATCGGACTTTTGGTTGATACTCTATCGGCATACAATGTTTGGTACCGACCTGAGTGACTTGACACCTGGATTTTGGGTGTCAGTATAGGGCAAACTGCTGCACGACACCACACTTTCCGTCCAACCTTAACTTCGCCCATTCTGTTGACACGTGATTATTAATTTTATTTATTTCGTTTCTAGCATTTGTAGACTTAGAGAAAGTTTTTGACAATGTTGACTGGAAACTCTCTTTCAAATTCTAAAAGTGGCAGGGGTAAAATACAGGGAGCGAAAGGCTATTTACAATTTGTACGGAAACCAGATGGCAGTTATAAGAGTCGAGGAGCACGAAAGGGAAGCAGTGGTTGGGAAGGGAGTGAGACAGTGTTGTAGCCTCTCCCCTATGTTATTCAATCTGTATATTGAACAAGCAATAAAGCAAACGAAAGAAAAATTCGGAATTAAGTCGGGTGATGCTGAGGGAATTAGACTACGAAATGAGACATTTAAAGTAGTAAAGGAGTTTTGCTATTTTGGGGAGCAAAAGAACTGATGATGGTCGAAGTAGAGAAGATATAAAATGTAGACTGGCAATGGCAAGGAAAGCGTTTCTGAAGAAGAGAAATTTGTTAACATCGAGTATAGATATAAGTGTCAAGAAGTCGTTTCTGAAAGTATTTGTATGGAGTGTAGCCATGTACGGAAGTGAAACATGGACGATAAATACACTCCTGGAAATTGAAATAAGAACACCGTGAATTCATTGTCCCACGAAGGGGAAACTTTATTGACACATTCCTGGGGTCAGATACATCACATGATCACACTGACAGAACCACAGGCACATAGACACAGGCAACAGAGCATGCACAATGTCGGCACTAGTACAGTGTATATCCACCTTTCGCAGCAATGCAGGCTGCTATTCTCCCATGGAGACGATCGTAGAGATGCTGGATGTGGTCCTGTGGAACGGCTTGCCATGCCATTTCCACCTGGCGCCTCAGTTGGACCAGCGTTCGTGCTGGACGTGCAGACCGCGTGAGACGACGCTTCATCCAGTCCCAAACATGCTCAATGGGGGACAGATCCGGAGATCTTGCTGGCCAGGGTAGTTGACTTACACCTTCTAGAGCACGTTGGGTGGCACGGGATACATGCGGACGTGCATTGTTCTGTTGGAACAGCAAGTTCCCTTGCCGGTCTAGGAATGGTAGAACGATGGGTTCGATGACGGTTTGGATGTACCGTGCACTATTCAGTGTCCCCTCGACGATCACCAGTGGTGTACGGCCAGTGTAGGAGATCGCTCCCCACACCATGATGCCGGGTGTTGGCCCTGTGTGCCTCGGTCGTATGCAGTCCTGATTGTGGCGCTCACCTGCACGGCGCCGAACACGCATACGACCATCATTGGCACCAAGGCAGAAGCGACTCTCATCGCTGAAGACGACACGTCTCCATTCGTCCCTCCATTCACGCCTGTCGCGACACCACTGGAGGCGGGCTGCACGATGTTGGGGCGTGAGCGGAAGACGGCCTAACGGTGCGCGGGACCGTAGCCCAGCTTCATGGAGACGGTTGCGAATGGTCCTCGCCGATACCCCAGGAGCAACAGTGTCCCTAATTTGCTGGGAAGTGGCGGTGCGGTCCCCTACGGCACTGCGTAGGATCCTACGGTCTTGGCGTGCATCCGCGCGTCGCTGCGGTTCGGTCCCAGGTCGATGGGCACGTGCACCTTCCGCCGACCACTGGCGACAACATCGATGTACTGTGGAGACCTCACGCCCCACGTGTTGAGCAATTCGGCGGTACGTCCACCCGGCCTCCCGCATGCCCACTATACGCCCTCGCTCAAAGTCCGTCAACTGCACATACGGTTCACGTCCACGCTGTCGCGGCATGCTACCAGTGTTAAAGACTGCGATGGAGCTCCGTATGCCACGGCAAACTGGCTGACACTGACGGCGGCGGTGCACAAATGCTGCGCAGCTAGCGCCATTCGACGGCCAACACCGCGGTTCCTGGTGTGTCCGCTGTCCCGTGCGTGTGATCATTGCGTGTACAACCCTCTCGCAGTGTCCGGAGCAAGTATGGTGGGTCTGACACACCGGTGTCAATGTGTTCATTTTTCCATTTCCAGGAGTGTAGTTTGGACAAGAAGAGAATGGAAGCTTTCGATATGTGGTGCTACAGAAGAATGCTGAAGATTAGATGGGTAGCTCACATAACTAATGAGGGGGTATTGAATAGAATTGGGGAGGAGTTTCTGGCACAACTTGACAAGAAGAAGGGACCGGTTGGTAGGGCATGTTTTGAGACATCAAGGGATAACAAATTTAGCATTGGAGGGCAGCGTGGAGGGTAAAAATCGTAGAGGGAGACCAATAGATGAATAGACTAAACAGATTCAGAAGGATGTAGGCTGCAGTACGTACTGGGAGATGAAGCAGCTTGCACAGGATAGAGTAGCATGGAGAGCTGCATCAAACCAGTCTCAGGACTGAAGACCACAACAACAACAACATTTCGTAAAATTGGTGGCATTACATGCTGGGGGGATGGTACAACAACCGGTTACGAGCTTCTTGAAACAGACGCTCTTCGTTGCAATTTGTTTTATCTATTTATTAGTAGTGATGCATTTCGCCCTTGTAGGGCACCATCGGATTAATACAGGAGTAAGATCGTGAGGCATAGGTATATTAAAAATGGAGGAGATAAGGGTAGTGTAAGGCAAAGTCCCAGGCTGAGTAACCGCCTCTACAACTAACAATAACTATCAGCTTCCGTAAGAAGTAATGTGGGGGAGCAAACAACCGTCCTCTAATGACAGTCTTGCCCTACTTTCATGTTAATATTTTACTGTTTACCTAATTAATTTTTTTCCGCCTATGTAATTTAGCTGTGCAACCGTTTTTCTTAAGTACATTGGTTAACCAACACCATCTACCCTCAATGTCTGTTACTCAGGCAGTATAATCATATCTTTACAGCTGTATCTTTGAGTGGCCGGCTGCGAGGTCTGACGTATCTTGTGTTTGCATTTCGTCCGCTATACGCAACGCTCCATCCTGTGTATGCTGGAATGCGGTTGGCTCTGTGTTATATAAGCTCTTTTAAATAGTTTTCTTGGATTGCCACTGTTCCTCTTTCCAGTAGATATTGTAGTTATAACATGGCATTTTATTTCCGGTTTCAGGTCCCTCATTCTTCTATACTCATAATGACGACAGGATGATGTTCCTTTACACTTTTTTTATCTTAAAGCCATATTCTGGCACTGAGGGCGTATATGGGCTCACACATAGAGACGGCCGGCCGGAGTGGCCGAGCGGTTCTAGGCGCTACAGTCTGGACCCGCGCCACCGCTACGGTCGTAGGTTCGAATCCTGCCTCGGTCATGGATATATCGATGTCCTTAGGTCACTTAGGTTTAAGTAGTTCTAAGTTCTAGGGGACTGATGACATCAGAAGTTAAGTCTCATAATGCTCAGAGCCATTTTTGATCATAGAGACAATTACACATCCTGGAACTTTGCCTGATACTACCCTCATTGCCCCCTTTTTGATCTACCTATGCCTGACAGTGTTACTTTACACTTGTACTCACCTAGAGTAACCGCAAGACGCCCCAAAAGAGTGAAACACGTCGTTACCAATAAATAGATAAAACGGTTTGCAACCAAGAATGTCTTATTTCAAGTCACTTATTCTACTTTCCACACTGGAATTTTCTTTACTTATTTCCGCTTACACATTGAAATTTACTTTAATTATTTTCATTTGCACGCTGGAATTTATTTTACTCGTCTCTACAGTAATATCCATACTGAGTTAGCGGACGTTTCAATTAGTGACAAGAGTAAAACATTTTGCTCATCTGACAGTACATATGGAGAGAACTGCTTCACCGAGCGAGGTGGCGCAGTGGTTAGACACTGGACTCCCATTCGGGAGGACGACGGTTCAATCCCGCGTCCGGCCATCCTGATTTAGGTTTTCCGTGATTTCCCTAAATCACTCCAGGCAAATCCCGGGATGGTTCCTCTGAAAGGGCACGGCCGACTTCCTTCCCCATCCTTCCCTAATCCGATGAGACCGATGACCACGCTGTCTGGTCTCCTTCCCCAAAACCAACCAACCAACCAGAACTGCTTCGCTACTTCATCTGTCATTTCCTGAGGGTCGTAAATATCTGCATCAACTGAATCGCTCAGGATGCTTTCCAGTGTTTTAACTTTGACTGATCCTGGGAGATGCTTAACCCGCTCCCTCGTCACACAATACTCTATCAAGTGCCGGCCGTTGTGGCCGTTCGGTTCTAGGCGCGTCAGTCTGTAACCGCGTGACCGCTAAGGTCGCAGGTTCGAATCCTGCCTCGGGCATGGATGTGTGTGATGCCCTTAGATTAGTTAGGTTTAAGTAGTTCTAAGTTCTAGGGGACTGATGACCACAGATGTTGAGTCCCATAGTGCTCAGAGCCATTTGTACCATTTTTTTGAACTCTATCAAGTACCTATCAGGACTGGAAACCTCCTCACTGCTTAGCTCCTTCTTTGTGAAGCTGAAGTAGAATCGACTGCGCCTGTAGCAATATCGGCCATTCTTTTCTGTAATGTTACAAACACATCCAGCAGCTGCTAACAAATATATGAGTTTCAGTTTTGAATCATCCAGTGTCGCATTAACTTCTGGCACGCCCGTTGCTCTGCCACTGAGTTCGACAGCCAAACCACCGCTCCACGCTGCACTCTCCTGACACCACTACATCCTACTCGGACCACCCATGGCCATGCTTTTCCAACTGGAGATGTTACTGGCATCAGCTAAGGTGATCAACCCATTACCTCACTTCACGCCTTTCCATCTTCAGCCGATACCGCTCAAGCTTGTGTTTACAATCTCAAACTTAGTCTTGGGGAATATTCAGCACACCACATACAATGAGATGACAAAATTATGGGATATTGAAATGCACGTATACAGATGGTGAAAGTATGTCATACACAAGGCATAAAAGCGCGCGTGTTTCTCGTGAAAAAGTTTCCGACGTAATTGAGGCCACACAATGGGAACTAACAGACGCTGAACGCGTAATGATAATTGGAGCTAGACGCATGGGACACTCCGGAAATCGTTAGGGTATTCAATGTTTCGAGATCGACAACGTCAATCGTGTGCCGAGAATACCAAATTTCAGCCATTATCAGTGAGACAATACTGACCCTACGACTTATCTTAGAAAATAGATTAAGGAAAGGCAAACCTTCGTTTCTAGCATTTGTAGACTTAGAGAAAGCTTTTGACAATGTTGACTGGAATACTCTCTTTCAAATTCTGAAGGTGGCAGGGGTGAAATACAGGGAGCGAAAGGCTATTTACAATTTGTACAGAAACCAGATGGCAGTTATAAGAGTCGAGGGACATGAAACGGAAGCAGTGGTTGGGAAGGGAGTGAGACAGAGTTGTAGACTATCTCCGATGTTATTCAATCTGTATATTGAGGTAGTAGTAAAGGAAACAAAAGAACAATTCGGAGTAGGTATTAAAATCCATGGAGAAGAAATAAATACCTTGAGGTTCGCCGCTGACATTGTAATTCTGTAAGAGATAGCAAAGGACCTGGAAGAGCAGCTGAACGGAATGGACAGTGTCTTGAAAGGAGGATATACGATGAACATCAACAAAAGCAAAACGAGGATAATCAGGTGATGCTGAGGGAAATAGATGAGGAAATGAGACGCTTAAAGTATTAAATGAGTTTTGATATTTTGGGAGCAAAACAACTCATGATGGTCGAAGTAGAGAGGATATCAAATGTAGACTGGCAATTGCAAGGATAGCGTTTCTGAAGAAGAGAAAGTTGTTAACATCGAGTATAGATTTAAGTGTCAGGCAGTCGTTTCTGAACGTATTTGTATCGAGTGTAGCCACGTATGAAAGTGAAACGCGGACGATATATAGTTTAGACAAGAAGAGAATAGAAGCTTTCGAAATGCGGTGCTACAGAAGAATGCTGAAGATTAGATGGGTAGATCACATAACTAATGAGGAAGTATTGAATAGAATTGGGGAAAAGAGAAATTTGTGGCACAACTTGACTAGAAGAAGCGATCGGTTGGTAGGACATATACTGAGGCATCAAGGGATCACCAATTTAGTATTGGAGGGCAGCGTGGAGGGTAAAAAGCGTAGAGGGAGACCAAGAGATGAATACACCAAACAGATTCGGAAGGTTGTAGGTTGCAGTAGGTACTGGGAGATTAACAAACTTGCACAGGATAGAGTAGCATGGAGTGCTGCATCAAACCAGTCTTAGGACTGAAGACCACAACAACAACAACAGTCTCCACGGGCCTCACTTAACGACTGAGAGCACCCGCGTTTGCGTAGAGTTGTCAGGGCTAACAGACAGGAAGAACTGTGTGAAATAACCGCAGAGATCACTGTGGGATGTACGACGAACGTATCTGTCAGGACAGTGTGGCAAAATCTGGCGTTAATGGCTATGGCAGCAGACGACCGACGCGAATGGATTTACTAACAGTACGACATCGCTTATAGAGCTTCTCCTGGGCTCGTAACAATATCGGTTGAACCCTAGACGACTGGAAATCCGTGGCCTTGTCAGATGAGTCCCGATCTCAGTTGGTAAGAGCTGATGGGTGGGTTCGAGTGTGGCATAGATCCCACGAAGGCATGGACCCAAGTTGTCAACAAGCTGGTGGTGTCTTCATGACGGTCTGGGCTGTGTTTACGTGGGATGGGCAATTTACTCTGGTCCAACTGAACCGATCATTGACTGGAAATGGTTCGAGACCATTTGCAGCCATTCATGGACTTTACGTCCCGAAACAATGACGGGCCCTGCCACCAGACCACTACTGTTCGCGACTGGTCTGAAGTTCTAGACATTTAGAGCGTATGATTTGGCCAACGAATCGCCCGACGTGAATTCATCAAACGTTTATGGGACATAATCAAGAGGTCAATCCGCACACTAAATGCTGCACCGGCAACACTTTCGCGGAGTGCTATAGAGGCAGCATGGACCAATAATTCTGCAAGTGATTCCAACGATTTGTTGAGTCCATGATACGTTGGGTTACTGCACTACACCGGGCACAAAGAGGTCCGACACGATTTTGGAAGGTGTGCTATGACTTTTGTGACCTCCCTGTACTCGCTTTTTAATTGTACTGCATCATGAGATGCTGTTTCCCGGTCGGTGAACCATTTAGACACATTCTCCACCACTTGCTCTCATATTTTACCTTAATTTAATCTAGATCTATTATAGCGCCAGTCCAAACGAAACACATCGATTGACAATGTTAGAAAATAACTGATGTCCAAGCCCAAATCTAAAACGCTCTATAAAGCAGTAACCTGTACCAGTATGTGAAAGTGATACAGAAGTACAAGGCTCCCTGTTGGTTCTGCGTCTTTGAAGACACCCATACATCCTCGACCTGTAAAAATTATCTGATCCTACCTACAGTGCAGCTGCTAGTACATTGTGCTCGAAAATGTGAACTCTGACAAAGAAGTATTCTCAGTCAATAACACTGTGGGAGAGGTTCATACACCTGTGAACCCATAGCAGACAAATCTAATAAGACCGTATATCGATGTTCACCATTTTTGTAGATGAACATTAATTACACCAGAATGAGATTTTCACTCTGCAGCGGCGTGTGCGCTGATATGAAACTTCCTGGCAGATTAAAACTGTGCGCCCGTCCGAGACACGAACTCGGGACCATTGTCTTTCGCGGGCAAGTGCTCTACCAACTGAGCTACCGAAGCACGGCTCACGCTCGGTCCTCACAGCTTTAATTCTGCCAGTATCTCGTCTCCTACTTTCCAAACTTTACCGAAGCTCTCCTGCGAACCTTGCAGAACTAGCACTCCTGAAAGAAAGGATACTGCGGAGACATGGCTTAGCCACAGCCTAGGGGATGTTTCCAGAATGAGATTTTCACCTCCAGCGGAGTGTGCGCTGACATGAAACTTCCTGGCAGATTAAAACTGTGTGCCCGACAGAGACTCGAACTCGGGACCTTTGCCTTTCGCGGGCAAGTGCTCTACCATCTGAGCAACCGAAGCACGACTCACGCCCGGTCCTCACAGCTTTAATTCTGCCAGTATGTCGTCTCCTACCTTCCAAACTTTACTGGAAACATCCCCCAGGCTGTGGCTAAGCCATGTCTCCGCAGTATCCTTTCTTTCAGGAGTGCTAGTTCTGCAAGGTTCGCAGGAGAGCTTCTGTAAAGTTTGTAAGGTCGGAGACGAGATACTGGCATAATTAAAGCTGTGAGGACCGGGCGTCAGTCGTGCTTCGGTAGCTCAGATGGTAGAGCACTTGCCCGCGAAAGGCAAAGGTCCCGAGTTCGAGTCTCTTCCTCCGCATCGTGGGGAAAAGGTGTCTTCTCTGGAAAGTGGGCAGTATTTTTAAGTCACAGTTAGTATTCCGCTGCCAGTGAGCCTAACTTCCTGACGCCGTTGTTTAAATTCCCGTCACGCTGACTTGCATTTCTATGTGCACCTGCCCTTTTCTTTAGTGTCTGCACTCGCTGTTGGCTCAGCTGAATACTGATCATCGAGCTAAATTTAAATTCAAATATCTCTTGATTCTTCACTCGGATCATGATACAGTTTTCACCAGATTCACTCTAGTAAAAATTTGCATACATCACCATCTGATTACACCTACCCACTTTTCTCGTTCATTATCCTGCTGCAACAGCTTCCTACCACCGAAATGAGACGTGCTCCGTGGTATGATGTATCACCGCCAAATCTCATGTCTTCCTGTAATGTGACCTGGTGGCCATCCCAAAGACTATAGAACTACACTCCTGGAAATTGAAATAAGAACACAGTTAATTCATTGTCCCAGGAAGGGGAAACTTTATTGACACATTCCTGGGGTCAGATACATCACATGATCACACTGACACAACCACAGGCACATAGACACAGGCAACAGAGCATGCACAATGTCGGCACTAGTACAGTGTATATCCACCTTTCGCAGCAATGCAGGCTGCTATTCTCCCATGGACACGATCGTAGAGATGCTGGATGTAGTCCTGTGGAACGGCTTGCCACGCCATTTCCACCTGGCGCCTCAGTTGGACCAGCGTTCGTGCTGGACATGCAGACCGCGTGAGACGACGCTTCATCCAGTCCCAAACATGCTCAATGGGGGACAGATCCGGAGATCTTGCTGGCCAGGGTAGTTGACTTACACCTTCTAGAGCACGTTGGGTGGCACGGGATACATGCGGACGTGCATTGTTCTGTTGGAACAGCAAGTTCCCTTGCCAGTCTAGGAATGGTAGAACGATGGGTTCGATGACGGTTTGGATGTACCGTGCACTATTCAGTGTCCCCTCGACGATCACCAGTGGTGTACGGCCAGTGTAGGAGATCGCTCCCCACACCATGATGCCGGGTGTTGGCCCTGTGTGCCTCGGTCGTATGCAGTCCTGATTGTGGCGCTCACCTGCACGGCGCCAAACACGCATACGACCATCATTGGCACCAAGGCAGAAGCGACTCTCATCGCTGAAGACGACACGTCTCCATTCGTCCCTCCATTCACGCCTGTCGCGACACCACTGGAGGCGGGCTGCACGATGTTGGGGCGTGAGCGGAAGACGGCCTAACGGTGTGCGGGACCGTAGCCCAGCTTCATGGAGACGGTTGCGAATGGTCCTCGCCGATACCCCAGGAGCAACAGTGTCCCTAATTTGCTGGGAAGTGGCGGTGCGGTCCCCTACGGCACTGCGTAGGATCCTACGGTCTTGGCGTGCATCCGTGCGTCGCTGCGGTCCGGTCCCAGGTCGACGGGCACGTGCACCTTCCGCCGACCACTGGCGACAACATCGATGTACTGTGGAGACCTCACGCCCCACGTGTTGAGCAATTCGGCGGTACGTCCACCCGGCCTCCCGCATGCCCACTATACGCCCTCGCTCAAAGTCCGTCAACTGCACATACGGTTCACGTCCACGCTGTCGCGGCATGCTACCAGTGTTAAAGACTGCGATGGAGCTCCGTATGCCACGGCAAACTGACTGACACTGACGGCGGCGGTGCACAAATGCTGCGTAGCTAGCGCCATTCGACGGCCAACACCGCGGTTCCTGGTGTGTCCGCTGTCCCGTGCGTGTGATCATTGCTTGTACAGCCCTCTCGCAGTGTCCGGAGCAAGTACGGTGGGTCTGACACACCGGTGTCAATGTGTTCTTTTTTACATTTCCAGGAGTGTATACATGGTCTCCTTCGTAGATGAATTGTGTTTTCTTAAAATCTCCATAGCAATTACACGAAATTTACGTCGACAGCAGTAGATTCGTTCAACAGTCAGCTGTAAATGCTTTCTCTCTAAACTTCCTCAAAAGTGTCCAGCGAAAAGAATGTTGTCTTCCCTCCGTGGATTCCCATTTGCATTCTTGAAGCATTCTGATTCTAGATGGAACCAACCGACAGTAAATCTAACAGCAAGCCTAAAAACTCCTTTAATGTATTTTTTTTAATGCGACGCGGTGTGGATTCCAGACACTTGATCATTGCTCAAGAATGGTTTCACGCAAGTATTCTATAAACTGTCTCCTATTTAGATGAGCTATACTTTCCTAAACATCTCCCAATAAAGTAATTTCGACCATCGCCTTCTCAACTACCGTCCCATTTCATATCACTTTGCAGCGTTACGCATAGATATTTTATCGATCGACGTGACTGTGTCAAATAGTAACAATGTATTCGAAAATTACAGGATTGTATCTCCTACTTATTTAGATTTACAGCCTGTCCAAACTTTGCCAATAATAATGGAACTAAGTGGAGTGTTAACAACTGCTTATCTGCTCTTTCGAGCAGAAATACTCTCCTTGACTGGTTTATTAACTTTATTATGCATAGTCACTATGATGATATCATGGCCACTAATGCTTGTCTCTGTAGTGACGCCGTCGATACGGTGAGACCTGTTTCTAGCTAAAATATTTCTGTTGCGTTTCGGCTGTCTAACTTGCTGCTCAAGACAGTTTTCGGACACCGTGTGCAAAAGTAGTTCACAAGACTGTTAATCTGCAACCCTTGTAATGAATCTATAGACGTCTCAGTCTACAATCGGTAGGTTAAAGTTACCACCAACAAGTAGCAATGAAACATAGGCTGAAGTTTAAGAGATTAGTCAGGAAGAATCAATACGCAAAGAACTGGGATATGAGAGTACAAAGGAGTGGCGAGATACGCTTGAAGTTCTCTAAGGCTATAGATACAGCTGTAAGGAATAGCTCAATAGGCAGTACAATTGACAAGCGATGGACTTCTCTAAAAAGGGCAATCACAGAAGTTGAAAAGAAAAACATAGATACAAGGAAAGTAACTGAGAAAAACCAGAAAGTATATTTCAGTTGATGGATGAAAGAAGGAAGTACAAAAATCTTCAGGGAAATTCAGCAATACAGAAATACAAGTCGCTGAGAAATGGAGAAATGAAATAAATAGGAAGTGCAAGAAAGCTAAGACGAAATGCTACATGAAACATGTGAAGAAATCAAAAAGAGATGATTGATGGAAGGACTAACTCAGGACACAGGAAAGTCGAAACAACCTTCGGAGAAATTAAAAGCATTGGTGGTAACATTAAGAGTGCATCGGGAATTCCATCGATAAATGCAGAAGAGAGAGCGAATGGGTAGAAAGAATACAATGAAAGCCTCTATGAGGGGGGAAGATTTGTCGGATGTGATAGAAGAAGAAACTGGAATCGAGTTAGAAGAAACAGAGGATCCAGTATTAGAATCAGAATTTAAAAGAGCTTTGGAGTACTTAAAGTCAAATAAGGCAGGAGGGATAGATAACATTCCATCAGAATTTCCAAAATCATTGGGGGATGTGTCAAAAAAAAAAGACTATTCACGTTGGTGCGTAGAATGTATGAGTCTGGAGACATACCATCTGACTTTCAGAGAAGCATCATCCACGCAATTCCGAAGGCGGCAAGAGCTGACAAGCGCGAGAATTATCGCACAACCAGCTTAACAGCTCATGCATCCAAGTTGCTTACGAGAATAATATACAGAAGAATGGAAAAAAAATTGAGGATGCGTTAGATGACGGTCAGTCTGGCTTTAGGAAAAGTAGAGGCACGAGAGATGCAATTCTGACGTTGCGGTTAATAATGGAAGCAAGACTAAAGAAATATCAAGAGACGTTCGTAGGATTTGTCGACCAGGAAGAAAGCCTTCGACAATGTAAAATGGTACAAAATGTTCGAAAATCTGAGAAAAATAGGAATAAGCTACAGGGAGAGACGGGTAATATACAATATGCTCAAAAGCCAAGAGGGAATAATAAGAGTGGACGACCAAGGACGAGGTGCTTGGATTAAAAAGAGTGTAAGACTAGGATGTAGTCTTTCACCCCTGTTGCTCACTCAGTGCATCGAAGAAGCAATGCTGGAAATAAAAGAAAGGTTCAGGAGTCTAATTAAATTACAAGGTGAAAGGATGTCAATGATGCGGTTCACTTACGACTTTGATATCATGAGTGAAAATGAAGAAGAATGACATGATAAGCGGAATGGAATGAACAGTCTAAGGATATAGACTGAGAGTAAATCGGAGAAAGACGAAAGTAATATGAAGTAGCAGAATTGAGAACAGCGGGAAACTTAACATCAGGACTGATGGTCACGAAGTAGATGAAGGTAAGAAATTCTACTACTTAGGAAGCAAAATAACCAACGGAGCAAGAAGGACATCAAAAGCAGACTAGCACAGACAAAAAGGGCATTCCTGTCGATGTGAACTCTAGTAGTACCGAACATAGGCCTTAATTTGAGGAAGAAGCTCCTGAGAACGTACATTTGGAGCACAGCATTGTACGGCAGTGAAATATGTACTGGAGGAAAACCGAAACAGAAGAGAATCGAAGCATTCGAGATGTGGTGGAACAGACGAATGTTGAAAATTAGATGAAGTGCTAAGGTAAGGAACGAGGAAGTTCTGCGCAGAATTGGAGAAGAAAGAAATATGCGGAAAACACTGAAAGAAGAAGGGTGGTACTAGATGGAGCAGTAGCGCGCAAAAACTGTACACGAAATCAGAGCCTGGAACACATACAGCGAATCACTGAGGACGTAGGCTGCAAGTGCTTCTATGGAAACGGAAAGTTGTGGCACAGTAGAGGAAGTCGTGGCGGGCCGCATCAAACCAGTCAGAAGATTGATGACCCAGAAAAAATTGTCTTCATGAGATAAAAACCCAGTGCAAAATGATTTACACAGGACATGTGTATGGTGCTAAAAGTGCAATTTCCGCCTAAATTTTTTAGAGGTCATCCACAAGAGAGCTAAATACGTTACATTTAGGTTACACGATAAATCCCACAAATCTAAACTCCATTGGTTCAGTTAAATACCTAGGGATAACAATTACGAATAGCTGAAATTCGAAGGATCATATGGATAATTTGGACGAGAAAGGCGACCAATAGCTGGTTTTTATTGACAGAATATTTAAAAGATGCAACAGATCCACTGCGGAGACTGCCTGCACTGTGTTTGTTCGCCCTCTCCTAGATTTCTACGGTGTAGCTTAGGAGCCTTAACAGACTTGGCAGAAAATCCTAAGAAATTTTGGTCTTATGTCAAAGCGGTAGGTGGATCAAAACAAAATGTCCAGACACTCTGTGACCAAAATGGTAATGAAACAGAGGATGACAGACTAAAGGCCGAAATACTAAGTGTCCTTCTCCAAAGATGTTTCACACAGGAAGACTGCACTGTAGTTCCTTCTCTACATTGTCGCGCGGATGACAAAATGGTAGATATCGAAACGGACGACAGAGGAATAGAAAAACAATTAAAATCGCTCAAAAGAGGAAAGGCCGCTGGGATACCAGTTCGATTTCACACAGAGTACGCGAAGGAACTTGCCCCCCTTGTTGCAGCGGTGTACCGTAGGTCTCTAGAAGAGCGTAGCATTCCAAAGGATTGGAAAAGGGCACAGGTCATCCCCGTTTTCAAGAAGGGACCTATATCTCTAACGTCGATCAGTTGTAGAATTTTGGAACACCTATTATGTTCGAATATAATGACTTTTCTGGATACTAGAAATCTACTCTGTAGGAATCAACATGGGTTTCGAAAACTACGATCGTGTGAAACCCAGCTCGCGCTATTCGTCCACGAGACTCAGAGGGCCATAGACACTGGTTCACAGGTAGATACCGTGTTTCTTGACTTCCGCAAGGCGTTCGATACAGTTCCCCATGGTCGTTTAATGAATAAAGTAAGAGCATATGGACTATCAGACCAATTGTGTGATTCGATTGAGGAGTTCCTAGATAACAGAACGCAGCATGTCATTCTCAATGGAGAGAAGTCTTCCGAAGTAAGAGTGATTTCAGGTGTGCCGCTGGGGAGTGTCATAGGACCGTTGCTATTCACAATATACATAAATGACATTGTGGATGACATCGGAAGTTCACTGAGGCTTTTTGCAGATGATGCTGTGGTGTATCTAGAGGTTGTAACAATGGAAAATTGTACTGAAATTCAGGGGGATCTGCAGCGAATTGACGCATGGTGCAGGGAATGGCAATTGAATCTCAATGTAGACAAGTGTAATGTGCTGCGAATACATAGGAAGAAGGATCCCTTATCATTTAGCTACAAAATAGCAGGTCAGCAACTGGAAGCAGTTAATTCCATAAATTATCTGGGAACACGCATTAGGAGTGATTCAAAATGGGATGATCATATACAGTTGATCGTTGGGAAAGCAGATGCCAGACTGAGATTCATTGGAAGAGTCCTATGGAAATGCAATCCGAAAACAAAGGGAGTAGTTTACAGTACGCTTGTTCGCCCACTGCTTGAATACTGCTCAGCAGTGTGCGATCCATACCAGAGAGGGTTGATAGAAGAGATAGAGAAGATCCAACGGAGAGCAGCGCGATTCGTTACATGATCATTTAGTTATCGCGAAAGCGTTACGGAGATGATAGATAAACTCCAGTGGAAGACTCTGCAGGAGAGACGCTCAGTAGCTCGGTACGGGCTTTTGTTGAAGTTTCGAGAACATACCTTCACCGAAGAGTCAAGCAGTATATTGCTCCCTCCTACGTATATCTCGCGAAGAGACCGTGAGGATAAAATAAAAGAGATTAGAGCCCACACAGAAGCATACCGAGAATCCTTCTTTCCACGAACAATACGAGACTGGAATAGAAGGGAGAACCGATAGAGGTACTCAAGGTACCCTCCGCCACACACCGTCAGGTGGCTTGCGGAGTATGGATATAGATGTAGATGTAGCCAGGACAGGAGGAGGACATTGAAAAAGTTCAAATTACGGAAGATCGTTTTCAGTTATCGCGAAATAAGATCCAGAGTGTAAAGGATATGATGCGCGACTTGGGTTGGCAATCGTTAACGCGAAGACGTTTTTCGTTGAAGCGAGATCATTTTAGTAAACTTCAATCGCCAAATTTCTTCCCTGAATTTCTCCCTGCCGCGGTGGTAACACCGGTTCCCGTCAAATCACCGAAGTCAAGCGCTGTCGGGCTTAGCTAGCCCTTGAATGGGTGACCGTGGTCGTGTGCCGAGCGCTGTTAACAAGCGGGGTGCACTCAGCCCTTGTGAGGCTAATCGAGGAGCTACTTGACTGAGAAATTGCGCCGGCCGCAGTGACCGAGCGCTTCTAGGCGCTTCAGTGCGGAACCCCGCTGCTGCTACGGTCGCAGCTTCGAATCCTGCCTCGGGCATGGATGTGTGCGATGTCCTCAGGTTAGTCAGGTTTAAGTGGACTGATGACCTCGGATGTTAAGTCCGATAGTGCTTAGAGCCATTTGAACCATTTTGGACATTCTGCAACAAGATTGTTTATTCGTTCTGGGGCAGGCCAGACTTAGCGTCACATACTGGGGGTGCAACAGAAAGCCACTGCTTCAGAAGGCCGAGCCAGGCAATTACTACACCTTCATGGCAATAAATTGTTGCTCTGTATGTAAACCAAATGGTACAGCATCTTAACTACTGACCTAGTGACTTATGTGTAAACTCATCGATTTCAATTAACTTATGATCAAGCTGAAGTCTAGTTAGGAAGAATCAAGGCGAAAAGAAGTGTGATATGGAAGTACAAAGCAATGAATAGATACGCTTGAAGTTCTCTGACGCTATAGATACGGCGATAAGGATTAGCTCAGTAGGTAATCCAGATGAAGAGTAATGGACACCTCTAAAACAGCAGTTACAGAAGAATTATATACTACTGGCCATTAAAATTGCTACACCACGAAGATGACGTGCTACAGTCGCGAAATTTAACCGACAGGAAGTAGATGCTGTGATATGGAAATGATTAGCTTTTCAGATCATTCACACAAGGCTGGCGCCGGTGGCGACACCTACAACGTGCTGACATGAGGAAAGTTTCCAACCGATTTCTCGTACACAAACAGAAGTTGACCGGCGTTGCCTGGTGACACGTTGTTGTGATGCCTCGTGTAAGGAGGAGAAATGCGCACCATCACGTTTCCGACTTTGATAAAGGTCGGACTGTAGCCTATAGCGATTGCGGTTTATCGTATCGCGACATTGGTGCTCGCGTTGGTCGACATTCAATTACTGTTAGCAGAATATTAAATCGGTGGGTTCATGAGGATAATACGAAACGCCGTGCTGGAACCCAACGGCCTCGTATCACTAGCAGTCGAGATGACAGGCATCTTATCCGCATGGCTGCAACGGATCGTGCAGCCACGTCTCGATCCCTGAGTCAACAGATGTCGACGTTTGCAAGACAACAACCATCTGCACGAACAGTTCGACGACGTTTGCAGCAGCATAGACTATCAGCTTGGAGACCATGGCTGCGGTTACCCTTGACGCTGCATCACAGACAGGAGCGCCTCGATGGCGTACTCAAATACGAAACTGGGTGCACGAATGGTAAAAAGTCATTTTTTCAGATGAATCCAGGTTCTGTTTACAGCATCTTGATGGTCGCATCCGTGTTTGGCGACATCACGGTGAACGCACATTCGAAGCGTGTTTTCGTCATCGCCATACTGCCGTATCACCCGGCGTCATGGTATGGGGTGCCATTGGTTACACGTCTCCGTCACGTCTTGTCCACACTGACGGCACTTTGAACAGTGGACGTTACATTTCAGATGTGTTACGACCCGTGGTACTACCATTCATTCGATCCCTGCGAAACCCTACATTTCAGCAGGATAATTGCCGACCGCATGTTACAGGTCCTGTATGGCGCTTTCTGGATACAGAAAATGTTCGACTGCTGCCCTGGCCAGCACATTCTCCAGATCTCTCACCAATTGAAAATGTCTGGTCAATGGTGGCCGAGCAACTGGCTCGTCACAATACGCCAGTCACTATTCTTGATGAACTGTGGTATCGTGTTGAAGTTGCATGGGCAGCTGTACCTGTACACGCCATCCAAGCTCTGTTTGAGTCAATGCCCAGGCTTAGCAAGGCCGTTATCACGGCATGAGGTGGTTGTTCTGGGTACTGATTTCTCAGGATCTATGCACCCAAATTGCGTGAAAACGTAATGACATGTCAGTTCTAGTATAATGTATGTGTCTAGTGAATACCAGTTTGTTATGTGCTTTTCTTCTTGGTGTAGCAATTTTAATGGCCAGTAGTGTAGAAAAATTTGAGAAATTTCGGCTTTGGTTACAAGAACTAACAGTTGCCCGGTGAGTGGTGTGTTGAACGCATGCACCTCTAGATCTGCTTCCAGTGACCCTTAACAGCTGAGGATGACACGTGGTCGGTCGCTACCGTTGGGCCTTCCAAGGCCTGTCAGGACAGATAGAGAGAGACAGACAGACAGACAGAATTCGAAAATACTTTTTGACGCACATGTACGAGGAAAATGATAGTCGCAGTAAAATAACGAAAATCATAGCTCACACGGAAAGATTTAAGTATTCACTTTTGCCTGGTAGAGAAGTGGACTGAAAGTGACTCGACGAACGTTCTGCAAGGTACTGCATTGTGGATGTAGACGTAGATGTTGCGCAGAACCGCTGTGCATCGCTAACTGCTATGCGACGCCATTCATCAACAGTCAGAGCTTCCCAGTCATTGAATCGCTGGAAGCACAGAGTTTTTTGATGTGGTGTTAACAGCACATATGGAACGGGAATACCTCAGTCCGGCTGGTGTTAGTCTCCGACGAAAGATGCGGTATGAGACAAACTGTTGCAGTGAGTCCATTACCTGTTCTCAGATGGTAGACATAGACGTGAAGAGGTTACGAGGCGCGTGGTGGACAGGGCGGCGACACTCCCTTGCAGTGGTCAGGCTTAGTCAACTGGTGCCTTGACGACGAGCAGATCTCCTCTGAAGTTCGCATGTAGTCCAGCCTGGGGCTCCTGGCACGTCCGAATGACCTTCAAATCCGGGTACTGCACAATTCTACCAGTCGGCCAAATGGAGGCCGACAATAACGACCCTTTCAGGGTCTTTCGCGTGCTGATAACTACAACATTAATACACTGAAGAGCCAAAGAAACTGGTATATCTGCCTAATATTGCGTAGGGCCCCCGCGAGCACGCAGAAGCGCCGCAACACGACTTGGCATGGACTGGACTAATGCTTGAAGTAATGCAGGAGGGAACTGACACCATGACTCTTGCAGCGATGTCCATAAATCCGTAAGAGTACGAGGGGGTGGGGATCTCTTCTGAACAGCACGTTGCAAGGAATCCCAGTTATACTCAATAATGTTCATGTCTGGGGTGTTTGGTGACCAGCAGAAGTATTTAAATTCAGAAGCCACTCTGTAGCAATTCTGCACGTTTGGGGTGTCACATGGTCCTGCTGAAGTTGCCCAAGTCTGTCGGAATGCACAATGGAAATGAATGGATGCAGGAGATCAGACAGAGTGGTTAAGTACGCGTCACCTGTTGGAGTCGTATCTAGACGTATCAGCGGTCCCATATCACTCCAACTGCACATGCTCCACACCACTACAGAGCCTCCACCAGCCTGAACAATCCCCTGCTGACATGCAGAGTCCGTGGTTTCATGAGGTTGTCTCCATACCCGTACACGTCCATCCGCTCGATACAATTTGATATGGGGACTCGCCCGACCAGGAAACATGCTTTCAGTCATCAGTAGTATAATGTCGGCGTTGACGGGGCCAGTCGAGGCGTGATGCTTTGTCTCGTGCAGTCATCAAGGGTACGCACAAGGACCTTCGGCTCCGAAATCCCATATGGATGATGCTTCGTTGTATGGTTCGCACTCTGACAGTTGTTGATGGCCCAGCATTGAAATCTGCAGCAGTGTTACACTTCTCTCATGTTGAACGATTCTCTTCAGTCGTCTTTGGTCCCGTTCTTGCAGGGTGTTTTTTCCAGCCGCAGCGTGGTCGAAGGATTGATGTTTTACCGGATTCCAGATATTCACAGTAGACTCGTGAAATGTTCGCACGGGAATATCCCCACTTCATCTCTACCTCAGAGATGTGCCCAGCCGACTACAGCACCACGTTCAAACTTGATAACCTGCCATTGTAGCAGCAGAAATCAATCTAACAACTGCGACAGACACTTATTGTCTTATATCGGAGTTGAAGATCACATCACCGTATTCTGCCCGTTTACTTATCTCTGTATCTGAATACACATGCCTATACCAGTTTCTTTGGCACTTTAAGTGTAATTTACGTACCAATGGATGGTGTGTACGTGCGCAAAGTTACATTGATAGTCCACCATAATCTGTATGTGCTTTACTTTTTTATCAGTCAGTGTATTCCGTATTCTTTAGTACACGTACGCAAGTGCGGTATTCACTATACGCATAATCTCATCCCCCTCCGTGTGTAGTCTGGGTCTTAGTCTGGAGTGGGGTTTGGGCTGGGGGTTATGCAGGCATGGGCCTCAGCATAAAAGTTATTTTACTAAACATTAAGTTGCTATACAAAGACAGTAACCACTTGCAACAAGAAAAAATCTGCGTTTTGTAGCCCTTAAAGAAGTTAGGTAGCGCTAAAATAACCATTACAGTAATTATCCTCATGAGAATAACAAATCAAATTCAAATATAGAACAAGTTCTACTCTTGCCCTTCAGCGGATAACCTGGTAGTAACACACAATTTACGACGTCTGGGACCCTACTATAACTAGAAATAAGCATGGTAAAACTTCAGATGGCAAAGTCAGTAATATAGTGTCCATCTACACCCTGTTCTACTGCTGCTACCATCAGCAGAAAATAAGGCACCAACTACCCACAGCACTACCCGAGCTAACGTCTGAATAACTTTTTATGCAATGTCGTACGTGACCGCTCACTCCATCAACTTTTAATGCACCAGGAGTGACCCTCTAACTGAGTCACATAAAATCATTAACAGAGTAGCACTTAAACTCACTGCTGTAAGAAACTGATCGACAATCACAGCAAATAGCAACCAACTTCAGTTTCATATGCCTTATGACATCCACAGAGCATAATAATACACTACTGCCCATTAAAATTGCTACACCACGAAGATGGCGGGCTACAGACGCGAAATTTAACGGACAGGAAGAAGATGCTGTGATATGCAAATGATTAGCTTTTCAGAGCATTCACACAAGGTTGGCGACGGAGGCGACACCTACAACATGCTGACATGAGGAAAGTTTCCAACTGATTTCTCATACACAAACCGCAGTTGACCGGCGTTGCAAAGTGAAAAGTCGTTGTGATGCCTCGTGTAAGGAGGAGAAATGCGTACCATCATGTTTTCGACTTTGATAAAGTTTGTCGTACCGCGACATTTCTGCTCGCGTAGGTCGATATCCAGTGACTGTTAGCAGAATATGGAATCGGTGGGTTCAGGAGGATAATACGGAACGCCGTGCTGCATCCCAACGGCCTCGTATCACTAGCACTCGAGATGACAGGCATCTTATCCGCATGGCTGTAACGGATAGTGCAGCCACGTCTCGATCCTTGAGTCAACAGGTGGGGACGCTTGCAAGACATCAACCATCTGCACGAACAGTACAACGACGTCTGCAGCAGCATGGGCTATCAGCTCGGAGACCATGGCTGCGGTTACCCTTGACGCTGCATCACAGACAGGAGCACCTGCGATGGTGTGCTCAACGACGAACCTGGGTGCACGAATGGTAAAACGTCATTTTTTCGGATGAATCCAGGTTCTGTTTACAGCATCACGATTGTCGCATCCGTGTTTGGTGACATCGCGGTGAACGGACATTGGAAGCGTGTATTCGTCATCGCCATACTGGCGTATCACCCGGCGTGATGGTATGGGATGCCACTGGTTATACGTCTCGGTCACCTCTTGTTCGCATTGACGGCACTTTGAACAGTGGACGTTACATTTCAAATGTGTTACGACTGGCGGCTCGACCCTTCATTTGATCCCTGCGAAATCCTGTATTTCAGCAGGATAATGCACGACCGCATGTTGCAGATCCTGTACGGGCCTTTCTCGATACAGGAAATGTTCGACTGCTGCTCTGGCCAGCACATTCTCCAGATCTCTCACCAACTGAAAACGTCTGGTCAATGGTGGCCGAGCAACTGGCTCGTCACAATACGCCAGTCACTACTCTCGATGAACTGTGGTATCGTGTTGAAGCTGCATGGGCAGCTGTACCTGTATACGTCATCCAAGCTCTGTTTGACTCAATGCCCAGGCGTATCAAGGCCGCTATTACGGCCAGAGGTGGTTGTTCTGGGTACTGATTTCTCAGGATATATGCAGCCAAATTGCGTGAAAATGTAATCACATGTCAGTTCTAGTATAATATATTTGTCCAATGAATACCCGTTCATCATCTGCATTTCTTCTTGGTGTAGCAATATTAACGGCCAGTAGTGTACGTGCGATTGTGCCCACTCTGTATCACAGCACACATCGTCGCATGCCCCGTGTGCCATAAATAATACGCAACCAGTTACACAGTATTCTCAGATTTCTTGCAGAAAGTTGTTTACAAGTGGCTACACTCAGTGCACTTTCGCACATATAAGGATGCACCGCCACAGCCCAGTGGCTACCAGGCTGCCACCAACAGCTGCAGAGCCGCTCAGGCAGGGCTCCTTATTATCAACAGAAACCACTCTTCACCTCATGACGAACTGCAGTGCGTCCGACTGGCCAGCAATCCACCAGGTTTTTGTCCATACGGTAGTTTCTGCATGCTGACCGTCGTCTCTTCATGCAACCGTCCCACACACACCTGCTTCTCGCTGCCCTCGCTGTCGATGCACCTAAGGCTTACTGCCTCTTGTCACTATAGCAATCCGTCACTCCACCCTCTATTCTGGATCGTATGCTGGCAGTTCCTGACCTCCAGTTCAGAGCCCATTGCCAAGCACAGCTCGAGCCACCAACCTCAGCCACCGCTACAATCCTCCACACACCATGCTGACTGCCGGCGATGTGCCGCTGCTTCCGAGCGTATAGAGGCCACTGGCTTCCGGGATCTATCGCAAGTTCCGATCACTCCAGCTAGCTAACTACCACCCTCCGAGTCTGTCCCCTGCATTGCCGTGGCGGCCAAGGCGAGAAGCAGTGCAGTGAGCTTCGCCTTCAGAAGGGTAATGTCTGCGTATTCTGCAAACGTGAACTCAACCATGTTGCTCTAACTCTCAAGGACACACGAACGAGGCTCGAACCATATCAGAGAGGTAGGACAGACGCCAAATGGCGTCAGCCGATCAGACGTAACTACCACCACCATGGTTACACTGTAGCATACCTACTTAGAAAACATGTTTTCAAACGCCTGTAGCACGAAAACGGTACGTTTACAGATGTGGGTTCCTGTTCAAAATATTTTGTACTCAATCCCCTCATCATCACCATCATCATCATTGTTCTGCTTAAAGGCAGGTATTCACATGGTAGTTCTCCAGGCTGTCCGGTCTTCTGCCATCCTCTTCAGGTCTGCATAACTTCTTCTCCCCTTTATGTCGTCTATCATCTTGTATGACCTGCTTCCTCTCAGTCTTCTCCCACAAACCAATCCTTCCAAAGCATCTGCTAGCAATCACTCCCTTCTCAATGAATGTCCCAACCAGTTATTTTTCCTTTCTCTTACAACCTTCAGCAGACATCTTCTCTCACCAACCCTTTCCAACACTCTTTCATTACTCACTCTTTCCATCCAGCTTATTCTCTCCATTCTCCTCCACATCTCAAATGCTTCTAGCCTTTTTTCATCCTCTCTTCGCAGTATCCATGTTTCTGCCCCATATAGTGCCACACTCCAGACAAAACATTTGCCAAGCCTTTTCCTTAGTCCTTTATCTAATTTGCCACATAAGAGTCTGCTCTTTCTGTTGAATGCCTCCTTCGCTATGGCAATTCGAGTTTTCACCTCCTGGTGACATCTCAAGTCCTCAGGTATTGTGCTTCCGAGATATTTAAATTCACTTACCTGGCTAATGGTAGATTGTCCTATCTTAATATTGGACAGTCTGCGTCTTGTACTGATGACCATACTCTTCGTTTTAGCTGTGTTTATTTGCATCCCATATTCCGCACAAGCTTCGTTCAGATCTTTGAGCATGTTATTTACTGTCCTCTACAAGTGCTAAAAGTTTCTAACGAGGCCTTCTGAACACGCTACATACACTGAACAGCCAAACCATTAAGACCACGGACCTAGTATCGATGAAAATCCGTCCAAGCGACAGCAACGTCACCTGGCGTAGAATGACTGCTAGTCAGACAAACGTATGGTTCATCTAGTATCAGCAAGCGTGCTGACCATGTGTAGAATGGGGAAATCGCGCGATTGACCGAGGGCAGGCTGTGACGGCCTGGGAGTTCAGCACGAGCATTTCGGGAACTGCACGACTTGTCTGTTGTTCGCGGAGTGCTGTGGCGAGTTCCTTCAACACGTGGCGAAACAAAGGTGAAACCCTGTCCAGACGTAGTGGGGATGGGCGACCACCCCTCACTACAGATGTCGGGCATCGTAGGCTGGGCAGACTGGTGAAACAGGACAGGCGGCGAACTGTAGAGGAACCAACACCAGACTTTTGCTCTGAGCGGAATATAAGTGTGTCTGAGCATACAGTGCACCGAACACTCCTAAAGATGGCCTTTGCAGCCACTGATCCATGCATAAGCGAATGTCGCCGGCCAGGGTGGCCGAGCGGTTCTAGGCGCTACAGTCTGGAACCACGCGACCGCTACGGTCGCAGGTTCGAACCCTGCCTCGGGCATGGGTGTGTGTGACGTCCTTAGGTTCGTTAGGTTTAAGTAGCTCTAAGTTCTAGGGGACTGATGACCTCAGAAGTTAAGTCCCGTAGTGCTCAGAGCCATTTGAACCATAAGCCAATGTCAACACCACGACATCGGCAAATAGGACTGAAATGGGCACATGACCATCGGCACTGGGCGTTGGCGCAGTGGCAGAGCTTTGCATGGTCTGATGAATCCCGATAGTCATGCCAACTGGAGGGCGCGAATCCGTCATCTTCCAGGGAAAGAGCTCCTTGACACCTGTACAGTGGGACGAATCCAAGATGGTAGCAGCTCCATTATTCTCTGGTGAACATTCACTTGGCCAAACATGGATCCAGTGGAGCTCGTGCAAGGCACCATGATGGACGAGATGTATCGTACACTGGTTGTAGACCACATACACCCCTTCATGACGATCATGTTACCCTGTAACCTCCCCCCCCACTTATCGACCTTAATGACAGTGAAAAATTAAACCGCGTGTACCTAATGGAAATTTGGGAAAAGCAATCGTCACCGAAGTTAATCTGTCGGTAAAGAGAAAGGAAAGGGTTACATCTAAATTAAAGGAAAAATGCAAATGAAACTGGTGGAAATTAATTTTGAAAAGGGGTAAAGTTAATAAAGAAAGTAAATGTGCGGCCGTTGGGTTAACAATTAACTAGCGGTAATTAGATATTTGAGATTTGCGGAAAATTACGGTCGCCAGTCCTATGGACAATTA
Organism: Schistocerca americana; assembly: GCF_021461395.2. NCBI lineage: Eukaryota > Metazoa > Arthropoda > Insecta > Orthoptera > Acrididae > Schistocerca > Schistocerca americana. Next base: position 12,058,891 of record NC_060120.1, on the reverse strand, counting down.
CTATAGTAACTGAAAAAGAAACGTTATTGCACATATAATTAGCACTAGAAGCGTGGCAACTGAAGGTTGACACGTGTAGTGTGAAAACTGAATGTTTGTCAGAAGTAATAAATTTCACTACACTCTGACTTAATTTAGCAAAAGAATTAATAAAACCGGAAAATTGAAAGTTAATTTAGTCACTGAAATTAATAGTGAGCTTTGTTTCTGAAGCACATCGAAATTCAGTAAAATACGGTTAGTCTTGGGCTACCTCAACAATCATTTCAAAAGATACTTGAATCTACGCAATTTAGAAATAAGAGATTTAACTTTGATCTTGAATTAAATGATTCTGAACAATTAACGATAGTAAAATTTAGTACGTACCAAGCCGAGCTGCAGTCACAGGTAAGCTAAAATATGGTAACAAAACTCGCACTCTTAATTCGTGCTTGCCTAATCTAAATATTGTAGCCAGCTATGAATACATTAACTGAACTTTAAAATTAAAGCAGTGAAATGGAATGATATTACTTTAATGCTGACGTCTGAATTTCAACGACACTCGGGTTCATTTCGGAAAAGGAAGGGACCCTGCTTGGTAATGCAATTGGGACAATGAGCAACAAAGGTTGCTGTAATTTTGTGATGCAACAATTTTAAAAGCTGAGGTCTGCCATACAGTTCTAGAACTTTACGTGCTTCCAGTCTTCCTTGTTGGTTGATTGAAGGTTTGAAGCCGTCGATAGAGGAGGTGGCGACAGTCACTCATTGTCGGCCGTCGCTGTTGCAGAAGCTGGATGTTGGCGCGCCTTCTTCTCGACACGGTCACCAGGCGAAACGGGCTCTTGATGTGCGCCAGCTAATGCTTCCCGTCCGCAACACCATGTCAGAAACTAACATAGCAATTCGAGTGCAATTACATGCTGCCAAACCCCGAAAGCGCGGCAACTCGCGGGAGCGTCACACAACACACCTGCTCCACTGCACTACTCCAGCCAGCCTCTCTCTGCTCTGCCCGCCCTCCACGCGGCAGAGTTAACACTACCAAAGATCCTAAACACTTTGGTTCTCCACACGACATATCGATGTATTCGTTCGACACCATAGTTTTCCCTAGGCCAGACCCGGCGTATAAATACAAATAATATTCACCAAACAAACCAATTATACATCGATATAAATGCATATATGTACAAATAGTAAAAGATGTACAATATACAAAGACACAGAAATGTTATATCTTCAGGTAACAAATTAAGGAAAACAATTTGCAGTGCAATAAACGGAAATAGGAGGATATGCATTTCCGGCGTTACAGCCCGACGCCAGCGACGTTTTTCAACAAGATAATGCACGATGTCACGAGGCCAGGAGTACGTTGCACTGGTTCGAGGAACACAGCGAAGAGTTCCAGTTGATGTGTTGGCCCCCCGAACTTGACAGATCTGAATCTGATGGAACACATCTGGGTTGTGATTCTACGTGCCGTCAGAGCTCATCGCCCCGTCCCCAGAATTTGTGCGAATTAGGCGACTTGCGTGTGCAGTTGTGGTGTCAGCTCCCTCCAGCGACTTACCAAGGCATCAATGGTTCCGTTCAAAGACGCGTCGCCGCTATTACCGTGCCAAAGGTAGACATACCGGCTGTTAGGTAGGTGCTCATAACGTTCTGGCTGATTGGTGTATATATTATTTTCGTTGTGAGTCAGGAGCTGGCTATCATAGTCCAGTTAGTAATGGACGGTTGTGAATTTGGTATTCGAATCTTTTTGTGTGTAACTCCGCGTTCATACGCGCTCCCTTATCTCACTCGTCGTTTTACTGACAAATGATCAGTACATTAGTATTGTCTCCTAATAAGGGATATTGTTTTCTCGTACAGAACATGGGTTTAGTATTTTTAAGTCTGAGCCATCTAGTGTAGTTTCCGATGTATGCTCAATGGTGTGGAACTAATGTTAATAAAGCAGCTACTTGGCTCGTTATGCTCCACCTCAAAGTGAAGAGCAACACTGTAAGTAGGCTGTTTATGTTTTCTTATTGGCAATGTTACGTAGCGCTCTGTATGAAAATCACTGGCTGTGCTGTGTGCAGTCTGTGGCTAGTTTGCGTTGTTGTCTGCCATTGTAGTGTTGGGCAGCGGCAGCTGGATGTGAACAGCGCGTAGCGTTGCGCAGTTGGAGGTGAGCCGCCAGCAGTGGTGGATGTGGGAAGAGAGATGGCGGAGTTTTGAAATTTGTCATGAACTGCTATATATATATATATATATATATATATATATATATATATATATATATATGATATTAACCTAAATACATTGTTTGTTCTCTATTAAAATCTTTCATTTGTTAACTATGCCTATCAGTACTTAGTGCCTTCCGTAGTTTGAATCTTTTATTTAGCTGGCAGTAGTGGCGCTCGCTGTATTGCAGTAGCTTGAGTAGCGAAGACTTTTATGAGGTAAGTGATTTGTGAAAGGTATAGTTTAATGTTAGTCAGGGCCATTCTTTTGTAGGGATTATTGAAAGTCAGATTGCGTTGCGCTAGAAATATTGTGTATCAGTTTAAGGACAGTCATGTATAAATTCTTCAAAAAGGGGACGTTTCAACACATGTTCCCATGTCCTGTAAATTTTAGCGACCTGTACCCTTCGAGAGAAAATTACTTAATATTTCAGCAAAGCAAGATCTCTGATAGATCGTTCTGGAGTTCTACAATGAAAATTCCGTTGCGCAATATTCTCTTTAGGATAGAGAATAGGACTAGTAGTCATTTAAAATTGCATGGAATTTCAGACGGCTTCTCATTTAGGACCGAGTTAGTACACAACTGGCCATTAAAATTGCTACACCAGGATGAAACGCAGATGATAAACGGGTATTCGTTGGACAAATATATTATACTAGAACTGACATGTGCTTACATTTTCACGCAATTTGGGTGCATATATCCTGAGAAATCAGTACAAAGAACAATCACCTCTGGCCGTAATAACGGCCTTGATACGCCTGGGTATTGACTCAAACAGAGCTTGGATGGCGTGTACAGGTATAGCTGCCCATGCAGCTTCAACACGATAACACAGTTCATCAAAGGTAGTGACTGGCGTATTGTGAAGAGCCAGTTGCTCGGCCACCATTGACCAGACATTTTCAATTGATGAGATATCTGGAGAATGTGCTGGCCAGGGCAGCAGTCGAACATTTTCTGTATCCAGAAAGGCCCGTACATGACCTGCAACACGGGGTCATGCATTATCCTGCTGAAATGTAAGGTTTCGCAGGGATCGAATGAAGGGTAGAGTCACGTGTCGTAAAACATCTGAAATGTAACGTCCACTGTTCAAAGTGCCGTGAATGCGAACAAGACGTGACCGAGACGTGTAACCAATGGCACCCGATACCACCACGCCAGGCGATACGCCAGTATGGCGATGACGAATACACGCTTCCAATGTGCATTCACTGCGATGTCGCCAAACACAGATGCGACCATCATGATGCTGTAAATAGAACCTGGATTCATCCGAAAAAATGACGTTTTGCCATTCGTGCACCCAGGTTCGTCGTTGAGTACACCATCGCAGGCCCTCCTGTCTGTGATGCAGCGTCAAGGGCATCCGCAGCCATGGTCTCCGAGCTGATAGTCTATGCTGCTGCAATAGTCGTCGAACTGTTCGTGCAGATAGTTGTTGTCTTAAAAACGTCCCCTTCTGTTGACTCAGGTATCGAGACGTGGCTGCATGATCCGTTACAGCCATGCGGATAAGATGCCTGTCATCTCGACTGCTAGTGATACGAGGCCGTTGGATGCAGCACGGCGTTCCATATTATCCTCCTGAACCCACCGATTCCATATTCTGCTAACAGTCATTGGATCTCGACCAACGCGAGCAGCAATGTCGCGATACGATAAACCGCAATCGCGATAGGCTACAATCCGACCTTTGTCAAAGTCGGAAACGTGATGGTACGCATTTCTCCTCCTTACACGAGGCATCACAACAACGTTTCACCAGGCAACGCCGATCAATTGCTGTTTGTGTATGAGAAATCGGTTGGAAACTTTCCTCATGTCAGCACGTTGTAGGTGTCGCCACCGGCGCTAACTTTTTGTGAATGCTCTGAGAAGCTAATCACTTGCATATCACAGCATCTTCTTCCATTCGGTTAAATTTCACGTCTGTAGCACGTCATCTTCGTGGTGCAGCAATTTTAATGGCCAGTAGTGTAATATTAATAGTGATGTTTGTACACAGCGTTCAGCTCCCAAAGTCCTTGTCATATGGTGAAGTGATCCACTTTTACCACAAATGCAGTACACTTCTAGTGTGACCTAGGCCTAGACATTTGAAAGAGCGCTGCTGACTGCTATAGTGTCGCCGAGGTGAATTTCCCCCGCGAAAATATTCGAGGGAATCGCCGTACTGTTAAAATTTCTAGATCATACAGCCTACCAAGAGTTATCGTGTTACTTCATCCCATTGCACTCGGGAAATAATCGTCAGGGGGAAATCAAAGAAATTCCACCTTCACGAAAGTCGTTTTTCCCTCGCACTATTTGTGACTGGAGTAGCTGATGCTGGTACTAGAAATATTGTCTGTGACACAGCGAAAAGTAGCTTGCGGAATGTTAAAGGTTCAACTGAAACTTCCGAAATCCAGGCCTGTGGGCAGCTATCGGAGGGTTTCTTAGACCTGGGGTAATTTTAGCATAGTCCATCCGGTAGGTCACGTGCTTTGCCTCCAAAACGCTATATAGTTATATTTGTGTATCTTTCGATGTGTAGTGTAATTTTGACTAAGTTTAGGTTGCCAGTAGCATCATTCGAAATGAGACTAGTTGTACAATTTCTGCGCAGGAAAAACCACACGTTCGACCTGGTGATGTTCGAGAGGCTGCCTTACCAGGCCTACCACGGCCTCTTCCACAAGGTCGGGTCGCCTCCGGTAATTGGCGTCGTGACGTTGACGGCGTTGTCGGCCATGTACTACAGCCACGGAAATGCAATGAACCCAGCCTACCTACCCGATGTCTGGTTGGGGTTCTCCGATCACATGACCTTCTGGCAACGCCTGTACAATACGTTCTTCTACCTCTGGGTCAACTATCTTTGGTATTGCGAAATTCTCCCACGGCAAGACAACATCATGAGAGAGTACTTCGGTACGGACCCGCCTTCACTTTTCGAAACTGAGCATAACTACAGCTTGTTTATCGTCAACAGCCACTTTTCGACGGAGTATCCACGACCACACCTACCGAGTGTCGTAGAGGTCACTGGCATCCATGTATCGCCAAAGACAGAACGATTACCAAAGGTAAGCTTCTTTCTATTCTAACTTAATTTTATTATTGCATGATAAATACCACGTAACGAGCGCCATGTTTCAATGGAACTATTCTAATGACGGCAGGAAATACGTATTAGTACGTACAGAAGAGTGGTGAACAATTTATTGGCAGTTCGAGACAACAGTGGAGAAATAACCGGAATCAATTTGCACTCTGCAGCGAATTGTGTTCTGATTTGTAACTTCCTGGCAGATTCAAAATGTGTACCGGACCAGGATTCGAAACGGAATCCTTTCCGTTTCGTGGGCCAGTGTTCGACTTACTGAGCTATCCAGATACAACTCACGTATGAATCTCACAACTTTACTTCCGTAAATGCTTTTCCCCCTACCTTCCAAATTTCGTAGACATTTCCGATATAACTCATTCGGTAGATTAACTGCCTGTGAAAGAGAAAGACCCTGGGTTCGAGACCCGGTCCAGCACATATTTTTAACATGCCACCAATTTCGGTGAGGAGCTAGTGTATCGAATTAAGGATAAAATATTTCATGGCAGAACTTGATTAATTGACTTAAAGAAGTGACACTGTTCCCCTCGAGGATTGGTTAATTTACTAATGGTGGAAACAAAGTGGGAGGTGGATTATAGTCTGAACCAAGATTATAATACAGCAATCAGGTATAGGTGGATATAGGTTGAAGTAATTATTTAGAAAAGAAGAAAGTCACATGGAGTGCTTCATCACACTTCGGACTGCAAACCACAACACCCACAACAACGTAACTGCATACAGAGAATGCAGATGATAATAGGTGGTGAGCACCTCCACGTAGTTTCATAAATATCGGATTGGTGTTTCGCGGTGTAACATCTTCCAGTTACGTCGGAGTGTTAAAAGTGATATCACTACGTATGAGACCAAGATTTAAATTACCCCTGTAAGCTGGGATCGAGCACTATCCTTTCAGGCGGCACGAACGGGCTCCACTTGTTAAGAGCCCTGTTTTTGATAGCATTTTGAAATTTAATAACCCAGAACCTTAAATAAATACTGGAATGCAATATTAACCAAACAACTAGTATATTGTGGCCTCTAGGTGAAAAGCTTTCAATAACTGTGTAGAGTGAATAATGATTTTTACCTTACGTACTGAATTACGTGTAATTTTTATTTTAGGTACACTGTACTTCCACACTATCCAAAATAAAAGGTCAAAACAAATTTCATTCTTTTGGTTATTAAGTTGCTGACACAGTAACCAATGAATATTTAACAATTTATTGTCTTGTGTATTTTTAAAAGAACTGCTTTCAGAATTCAATTATTTCTCATAATAATTTAAGAACACATGACATGCTCCAGCTTAAAATCTTTAATACATTTGTGAATAGCGTAGTTTATTGAGTAGGGAACCACTATATTACCATTCATGCAATATTTTGTTTGAGTGAGATAATAATACCTAAGTATACAAAGACGTTGATTGCCGGAAATTGAAACTAAAGATTTGCATGTCATTTTCTTCTCAGTAATAAAATGTCAAAGCATTCCAACTCCATAACCTTGTTAATCTGAGTTTTGTTTTCATTTCTTTGTTATCTGGCCTGCTTAGTCAAGCCTTCAGCAGTTCAGTTTCAGCGACACAGCGACACGTTCCCTGGCCCCTATTATCAGTCCACATTTCGTGTTGTCCCCAGTTCTGATGTGTAGTCTACTCATGATTTTTAATCTGCTTATTTCTCCACCATTAAAACATATTATAATGTCCGATCTGAAAAGCAGGCATACCAACGAACATAGTTCTTCGCAAGCGTTCCCAAATGCAATTACTGAACTTTTTATTCAGATCCATGCTATGTAAGCATTTCTCCAGGAGTTTAGAATCTGAAAAATCTCTACATATTGGTTTTACTTCCACCGTGACAGTCTCTGGCATGGAATGGGCACGTGTATGTTTTTGTCCATTTGCTTCACACCTGTTACACTTGCATCACGAAGTGTTTCACTTTTGACAAAGGCCACGCAGTGGATGCTCATGAATGGATATTCTGTGAAACAGAGTTGCCCAAATTGCTTTTCTCATCTCGCCGGCATTTTCGCTGTTTCTCCTGATGGCTAGACCATAATATTCGGTAAGGCTTTCTGTATCTGATATGGCGAGTCCGCCTGCCCATCAATTGCTTTGCCATAGGAGAATTTTTTTCCTGTCATGTCCTTGCACAGTTTCCTAAACCTTGCCCCCATTCTCTTCTGCACATATCCTATACATACCATTTCTTTAATTTCAGTTTCAGCACATAATTCAGCAGCCACAACACTGTTGAAGTCTTTAGAGCCATCATCAACAAGGTAGTGAGTCTATCGTAAGACTCGTGTAGCAATTGCCCTGCTAAAGATAGAGACGGCCCCTTGTTTTCGATACCACCATTGAAATCTTCAAAGTTTTTATCACATTTGTGTTTATTTACCTTACTGGCACAATCTTGGCTATATTTCGTGAGATATTCACAGTCCAGCACTTCGCCTGTATCTAGAGAGGTAACTGTGACAACTCCATTCGGTGATGTACGGCCTCTCTCCTGGCAGGAATCGGCCAATGCAGCAACAGTATCACAAGATTGACAAATATCTATAGCTTCGTTTGCTGCCCTCTGCACACAAGCTTCACCAACTTCCGTTAGGGCATATACAAACGTTTATAACACCTCACAAACTTGACAGGTGGCGATGGGAGATTCATCACAGTACAGAATATCTGGGCTGTTTTTCTGCCCTTCCCATTACACCTTATGGCATAACCAAGGAGAATATTCACTTCATTGTATTTTTGTATGTTACAGTAGATGTCATTGTACGTTTCGTTACATTACACACTTTACATTCCACTACAATTCTGATGGACAGGTCTCATCTCTTACTTACGTTCTATCTAAACGTTAGGGATTTTTCACTACTATAACATTAACATTTGGCAACAGACAAAATTAATTCTGAAAGCTTATATTTATTAATTAAAATGAACCCGTTGTTTTTAACAGTTAAAACACCAACATCTTGTTCATTTTCGGTAAGATGTTTCAACTTCCGTTTTGAAACACTTCCTGGAAAACTTTTAGGCCTAACCTCAGTTCACAGCGTCATAACAACTTCTTCATTTTTACAATATCCAACAACACGCTTCGTCGTAAAATTTACGAGTACAATTAAACTTCCGTCTTTTGCGCATTTTAAGATGTAAAATAGTTAAAACATGCAGTCATGACATCAACTTTACAGAACAAACGTACGAGAAAAACATAAATAAATTCAAATAATCTACAGGTATAGACAGAAAGATCGATTGAATAAATCCCTGCTCATAGCACAGTCTACATGTTCAAGGATATTACAGAAGCAAGTTGCTATGGAAACAGTGCCACCAGAATTAAATAACGAAACGTTTTGTGTTAGACACTGATGCGACAGCTAGCCATTCGCGTGCCGCAACTGCATTAGGAAGGCACTTAAACACGAAAATATGTATACATATTTGGACTCAGGAAGAACCACTGGATTTCATGAAACAAAGTTCCATTTTTTGGACCCTCATGACGTATAGGTCCCTTTATCAGGAACAGTTGGGAGGCTAGTTTTACCATTACAGAAGTCAACAACTGAGGCTTTTCCATCTGAAGCAATACGTACACGGCGCTCCAGAATTGAAGGGTTGCTTTTCCGAAATCCTGTAATTTTTCCCATTGTAGAGCACAAATTTTAAATTTGGCCCAAAGTGGCCTACAACCTTCCATTTCACTGGCGCAAACGCGTTACGCCCTGCGAAGTCATTCTCGCTGTCGACGGCGCTTCATACAGCAAGGTGCCGACACAGGCGAAAAAAAAAAAAAACGCCATGTGACGCGTAATGTGGCTACCTGCGTCTCACTGACACCAAATGTCACCACAATTCTGCTCAACGCCATCATGGACGTGACAAAGGATGGGAAGGTCGTAACGGATGCTCTTACGCACATTTCATCCCTCGTGTTGATACCGCTGTGATGGAGTTCAGAATGCGTGGAAATCACGATTTTCTTATGAGTGGCCGAGGAAAATATTTCGAACAGATCACCGCTCAGAACTGACGAGGAAAGGCTTTAGAAGGTGGCTTCAAGAGCATCAATGGCAGCATCCCTTTCCTTGGGACGTTGATTCCCACACAATTTCCGGCCGAAAACAACAGTTCGTAGAGAGAGGAAGGCATACTTGACAACATTTGACACTGCTGACACTTCCTGGGCGATTCAACCCTTCGCAATGGACAGCAATGGGCTGTAAACACACTAAATGTGATATCCCCCGTTTGGAGTACAGGGTGACTGCAATTTTTCTCTTGTATACGGTGTGGAATACTCTCTTTCAAATTCTGAAGGTGGCAGGGGTAAAATACAGGGAGCGAAAAGCTATTTTCAATTTGTACAGAAACCAGATGGCAGTCATAAGAGTCGAGGGGCATGAAAGGGAAGCAGTGGTTGGGAAGGGAGTGAGACAGGGTTGTAGTCTCTCCCCGATGTTATTCCATCTGTATATTGAGCAAGCAGTGAAGGAAACAAAAGAAAAATTCGGAGTAGGTATTAAAATCCATGGAGAAGAAATAAAAACTTTGAGGTTCGCCGATGACATTGTAATTCTGTCAGAGACAGCAAAGGACTTGGAAGAGCAGTTGAACGGAGTGGATAGTGTCTTGAATGGAGGATATAAGATGAACACCAACAAAATCAAAACGAGGATAATGGAATGTAGTCGAATTAAGTCGGGTGATGCTGAGGGAATTAGATTAGGAAATGAGACACTTAAAGTAGTAAAGGAGTTTTGCTATTTGATGAGCAAAATAACTGATGATGGTCGAAGTAGAGACGATAAAAAATGTAGACTGGCAATAGCAAGGAAAGCGTTTCTGAAGAAGAGCAATTTGTTAACATCGAGTATAGATTTAAGTGTCAGTAAGTCATTTCTGAAAGTATTTGTATGGAGTGTTGGCATGTATGGATGTGAAACATGGACGATAAATAGTTTGGACAAGAAGAGAATAGAAGCTTTTGAAATGTGGTGCTACAGAAGGTTTAGGTTAGTGTTGTTTAACGTCCCGTCGACAACGATGTCATTAGAGAAGGAGCGCAAGCTCGGGTTAGGGAAATCGGCCGTGCCCTTTCAGAGGAACCATCCCAGCATTTGCCTGAAACAATTTAGGGAAATCACGGAAAACCTAAATCAGGATGGCTGGAGACGGAATTGAACCGTCGTCCTCCCGAATGCGAGTCCAGTGTGCTAACCACTGCGCCACCTTGCTCCGGCGCTACTGAAGAATGCTGAAAATTAGATGGGTAGATCACATAACTAATGAGGAAGTACTGAATAGGACTGGGGAGAAGAGAAGTTTGTGGCACAACTTGACTAGAAGAAGGGATCGGTTGGTAGGACATCTTCTGAGGCATCAAGGGATCACCAATTTAGTATTGGAGGGCAGCGTGGAGGGTAAAAATCGTAGAGGCAGACCAAGAGATGAATACACTAAACAGATTCAGAAGGATGTAGGTTGCAGTAGCTACTGGGAGATGAAGAAGCTTGCACAGGATAGAGTAGCATGGAGAGCTGCATCAAACCAGTCTCAGGACTGAAGACCACAACAACAACACGGTGTGGAAATACTGGGGGTAGTTCAAAGTCGCTAGTTGGACTCTGAACGTGATCGTAAGTAGCAAAGGGTGCGATGAAAAACACGACTGGGGACAGTTCACAGTCATTAGTCGAAATCTGAACGTGATCCAAAGGAGCAAAAAGTTAGCTTACGCTTTTTTATGCCTCCTAGTTCACCTCTCATGTGGTGTGATCGTGGAGGTGCGTGACATTGACACATGTGCGAATACGATGATGCCAAAGGGTCCTCTGAGGCCCCCTCCCCCTCTCCTCCCCCCACTGTCCCAGCTTTTCGGCAACAACCTTTGTGGCACAATCCCACATTTACAAAGAATTTTAAATACGTTCCATCACAGAGAAAACTGTCGAAGTAGTCCTGGAGGCCTGCAATCAGGCAAGTGACATCAGGAATGTATCAAGCTGTTGCGGAAGCCTAGAGCTACTTCACAGGTTTTTTTCTTTAAAGGTACCGTTTTAAAATTCTCAACAATGTGGTCAGCTGCCACCGCGGGTATTGCCGAACGGGGTGAAGAAGGGGTGGGGGAGGGGGGGGGCTTGGAGGGACCCTTTACCATTGTATTCATACATATGTCAATGTCGCATCCCTTCATGATCACGCCACGGAAGAGCACGTAAGAAGAGCTAAAAAAAAAACCTCCCATTGCTGCTTTGGACGTATCTTTGGATTTCGTCTAATGGTTTTGAACGGTCCCTCGTGGTTCCGCCCTGAACACGTGACCAATTATTGGGCTCGGGCGGAACTCAAAAGGGTTGAGGTCTGGTCCAATGGGACTGCAGTGTACTCGGCCACTCATAAGAAAACAGCGCGATTTCCAAACTGCGCGCCGCGTTTCTGACATCCATCGCAGAGGCGTCAAAATTAGGGGTGAAATGTGCCTAATAGGGGCTGTGACGACATAACCACCGTGGCACACGTCCAGGGTGGCTTTGGGCGGTATTATGGTGACATGTGGTGCCAATGCGGCATAATTAACCTACTTCCCAGGTCACACGAACTTCTGGGCTCGGGCGTTTTTTTCGCTTGCATCTACACCTTTCAGGGCCGCACGCTTTTCACCATTACAGAGAGAGGTTGCAGAGACACCTTTGAGCCAAATTTCAGACCTATGCGCTGCAACGAAAATCATTTCGTAGTTTAGAAAAAGCGATCCTTTAATTATGTTGCACTCTATAATTGTCCAGAAAAGAAAGAAACGAATATTGTTGAGCAATGGCCTTTATTGAGAGATCTAAAAATAAAAATACTGCTTCTGTAAATCAAGTTGTAACAAAATATATTTTCTTTAAGCTTGTTGGCCCTTTGCTAACCATCTTCTCCAGATCAAGGGTGGTCTTTCCACATCTTCTCAACTCCTCTCCCAATGCGAAGCTACGGCGACGTTCACTATTTTACTGATTTTTCCTCATGTCACACGTGTGGGCCTCTCGCTGAGTAGCAGTCAAGAAGCTGATTATGTAACGAGCATTTGCCTTTGTAGTCACCTATGACGGACCTACAACAAACCCAAACACTTCTGCTTATTTTACTTTCCAGCGACTTTATAGCGACGTCTGTTTCCAGCGTCATATTGTTTGTACACCCATCGAAAAAAAATATTACTGACCCTACAGCGACACTGTTTTCCTCTACTTTTGATTGGATTTCTGGTTCCCTTTTTTCATCTTCTATTACGAGTACCTAGTCGCACCTGCACCCTCGCTTGAGCCGTCCGGGGTGGCCGAGCGGTTCTAGGCGCTACAGTCTGGAACCGCGCGACCGCTACGGTCGCAAGTTCGAATCCTGCCTCGGGCATGGATGTGTGTGATCTCCTTAGATTAGTTAGGTTTAAGTAGTTCTAAGTTCTAGAGGGCTGATGACCTTAGAAGTTAAGTCCCATAGTGCTCAGAGCCATAACATAACTCTCGCTTGAATGGCACCTCGTTACTAGCTCGCATAGAACAATAAATTTACACTTTGAGATATTTTCTGCCTTAAGTGAACTTTCCCACGAACAATAACCGCGTGTAAACCATTTTGGGAAGTATTTTGGGTATCATAATTTTTCGTATTTATTCAATCTGTATATTTAGCAAGCAGTGAAGGAAACAAAAGAAAAATTCGGAGTAGGTATTAACATCCATGGAGAAGAAATAAAAACTTTGAGGTTCGCCGATGATATTGTAATTCTCTCAGAGACAGCAAAGGACTTGGAAGAGCAGTTGAACGGAATGGATAGTGTCTTGAAAGGACGATATAAGATGAACATCAACAAAAGCAAAACGAGCATAATGGAATGTAGTCGAATTAAATCGGGTGATGCTGAGGGAATTGGATTAGGAAATGAGACACTTAAAGTAGTAAAGGAGTTTTGCTATTTGGGGAGCAAAATAACTGATGACGGTCGAAGTAGATAGGATATAAAATGTAGACTGGCAATGGCAAGGATATCTTTTCCGAAGAAGAGAAATTTGTTAACATCGAGTATAGATTTAAGTGTCAGGAAATCATTTCTGAAAGTATTTGTATGGAGTGTAGCCATGTATGGAAGTGAGACATGGACGACAAATACTTTAGACAAGAAGAGAAGAGGAGCTTTTGAAATGTGGTGCTACAGAAGAATGCTGAAGATTAGATGGGTAGCTCACATAACTAATGAGGAGGTATTGAATAGAACTGGGGAGAAGAGGAGTTTGTGGCACAACTTGTCCAGAAGAAGGGATCGGTTGGTAGGACATGTTCTGAGGCATGAAGGGATCACCAATTTAGTACTGGAGGGCAGCGTGGAGGGTAAAAATCGTAGGGGGAGACCAAGAGATGAATACACTAAGTAGATTCTGAAGGATGTAGGTTGTGATAGGGACTGGGAGACGAAGAAGCTTGCACAGGATAGAGTAGCATGGAGAGCTGCATCAGACCTGTCTCAGGACTGAAGACCACAACAACAATTTTTAGTAGCGTTTAGTGAAAAACGTAGGGTGTCGTTCTATTGAGAAACCAAGTTAAACACCTCACTTACACTCGTTAGCTTTAAAATACCTTTTTCATATTTAAAGTTTCGTACTAATTCACGAGACCAGTAGCCATCGCTGAGACAGAATTCAATAGTAACTCGCCTTAAGACATTTGCATCTGAAAACGAATAGTTCTACTCTCTAACGCCAGTCCCCATTCCTGAAGGGATGAATATTGAAAATAGTTCTTTTCATCTAACTGTAAACTGTTAATGACTGGATCGTTTAATAAACGAATTTTAACTTTTAGTACCAGAATGCAACACGCAGTACCTTTAACGACGCGCTTTTGAATAACCACTTTACGAAACTTTTCAAATAAACATGAAGCTATTCTTGCAAAATTGAATTTACTTGAGTCTTGACAAACCATGCAAAAGAATTTAACGAAATAGTGCTACATTGCGGGCCATGAAGGTTGTGCGTCTCCACCTACTTACGTAAATGAACCACACAAACATAATATTAAAGGCAATGACTTTTCCATCTAATAATTAATAACTTTGAGGTAGAATTTAAATAAAGTAGCATAAGGTATTAGAAATGAGAAGTTTGAGAGTTATTGGTTACCGTATTAAAGTAAAAGCACTATCGCCACTGTTGTTCTTAATACTACTCTTGCTTTACTTTGACTACGTAATAAAATCTCAGCATTTTGCCTTGTTAGAAGCAGTGCAGTCGACAATTTCGTACAGGCCTTCTTCCACGATGTCTTATTACATTATACGGTTAGTGCATAAGTTCGTAGCGTTTTCAGTAAGTTTGTTAAACACAACAGATGAACATAACATAGATTTTAGTCTTCAATAATATATTACGAGGGTGAGTCAAACGAAAACCTTAAATACTTTTTTAAAAATATTATTTATTGTGCAGAAGTGGTACAAAGCTGTATCACTTTTCAACATAATCTCTCCCACGCTCAATGAAAGTCCTCCAGCGCTTACAAAGTGCATAAATTCCTTTAGAAAAAAATTCTTTTGGTAGTCCGCGCAACCATCATGCAGCGCGTGGCGTACCTCTTCATCAGAACGAAACTTCTTTCCTCCCATTGAGTCTTTGAGTGGTCCAAACATATGGAAATCACTTGGTCTGGTGAGTATAGTGGATGAGGAAGACACTCAAAATGCAGGTCTGTGATTGTTGCAACTGTTGTACGGGCAGTGTGGGGCCTTGCATTGTCGTATTGCAAAAGGACACCTGCTGACAGCAATCCACGTCGCTTTGATTTGGTTGCAGGTCGCAGATGATTTTTTAGGAGATCTGTGTGTGATGCACTGGTGACAGTGGTCGCTCTAGGTATGAAATGTCCTGTGTCACAACTCGTTGTGCCTGACCTGGACAAGGAGCATCTTCCACTGAAGTCACACCATTTGCGAACTTCCTACTCCATTCGTAGACTTGCTGCTGTGACAAACATGCATCTCCGTACTGAACCTTCATTCGTCGATGAATTTCAATAGGTTTCACACCTTCACTACGCAAAAACCGAATAACAGAACGCTGTTCTTCCTTGGTGGAAGTCGCAAGTGGGGCGGCCATCTTTATACTGATACTGCTACGGTATGTGTGCATCAGCACTATGCTGCCACCTACAGGCCATTCTGCATGCTGTTTGTAGCACGCTTACCAACTTACATGATAACGGCGCGAAATTTCGATTTGTTGTTACAAATTTAAGGTTTTCATTTGACTCACCCTCGTATCCTTCACTGTCTACAACAGTCTGCCAAAGCTGGGGTAACTTTTCGATTCCGCGACTGTAGAAATCACGTCGTTCTGAGGCGAAAAACTAGTCGAGCCATGTTCCGAGCGTATTTCCACCCAAAAAGGAAGTTTCTTGGAGGTTGTTTGATAGAGAGCGGGAAAGGTGAAAATTTGAGGGCACAAGATCAGACGAGTAAGGTGAGTGTGGAATGGCTTCCGAACACAACTCCTGTATAGCGTTTTTTGTCCGTCTATCGGAATGCGACCGGGTGTTATTGTGGTGGGGTATCGCTTCATGCTGTCTTCCTGGTCATTGTTCTTGAACTGCGTCTACAAGACGTCTCAGATGTTGACAATAAATGTCAGCAGTGATGGTTGCAGCTAAGGGAGGCAGTTTTCCACCAGATGCATAACATTGTCTTTTATACGGGGAGTTGCTGCTTTGTGTCGGATCAACTATTCTTTCTTTTCATTGCGTTAGCATAAAGACACCATTTCTCGTCACCAGTAATGATACAGTACAGGAACGGTCTGTGTTGTTCACAAGCCAATAGATGACGAGCAAGCAGAGATGAACATATGGCTTCCCGCTGGTTTGTGTGATGTTGGCTTAGAGCATGCGGTACCCATACTCCCGATTTTGAACCTTCCCCATTGCATGCAAATGTCGCACGATGGTGGAATGATCACAGTTCATAATATTTGCCAGTTATCCTGTACACTAACACGGGTTCACAGGTAGATGCCGTGTTTCTTGACTTCCGCAAGGCGTTCGATACAGTTCCCCACAGTCGTTTAATGAACAAAGTAAGAGCGTATCGACTATCAGACCAATTGTGTGATTGGATTGAAGAGTTCCTAGATAACAGAACGCAGCATGTCATTCTCGATGGAGAGAAGTCTTCCGAAGTAAGAGTGATTTCAGGTGTGCCGCAGGAGGGTGTCATAGGACCGTTGCTATTCACAATATACATAAATGACCTTGTGGATGACATCGGAAGTTCACTGAGGCTTTTTGCAGATGATGCTGTGGTGTATCGAGAGGTTGTAACAATGGAAAATTGTACTGAAATGCAGGGGGATCTGCAGCGAATTGACGCATGGTGCAGGGAATGGCAATTGAATCTCAATGTAAACAAGTGTAATGTGCTACGAATACATAGAAAGAAAGATCCTATATCATTTAGCTACAATGTAGCAGGTCAGCAACTGGAAGCAGTTAACTCCATAAATTGTCTGGGAATAGGCATTAGGAGAGATTTAAAATGGAATGATCATATAAAGTTGATCGTCGGTAAAGCAGATGCCAGACTGAGATTCATTGGAAGAATCCTAAGGAAATGCAATCCGAAAACGAAGGAAGTAGGTTACAGAACGCTTGTTCGCCCACTGCTTGAATACTGCTCAGCAGTGTGGGATCCGTACCAGGTAGTGTTGATAGAAGAGATAGAGAAGATCCAACGGAGAGCAGCGCGTTTCGTTACAGGATCATTTAGTAATCGCGAAAGCGTTACGGAGATGATAGATAAACTCCAGTGGAAGTCTCTGCGGGAGAGACGCTCAGTAGCTCGGTACGGGCTTTTGTTAAAGTTTTGAGAACATACCTTCACCGAAGAGTCAAGCAGTATATTGCTCCCTCCTACGTATATCTCGCGAAGAGACCATGAGGATAAAATCAGAGAGATTAGAGCCCACACAGAAGCATACCGACAATCCTTCCTTCCACGAACAATACGAGACTGGAATATAAGGGAGAACCGAAAGAGGTACTCAAGATACCCTCCGCCACACACCGTCAGGTGGCTTGCGGAGTAAGGGTGTAGATGTAGATGTAGATGATCACTGTGGGTTAGTCCTTTTATAAAATCCCGAAAGTCGTCCTGAACGTGGAGAGTCGCTAATGTTAAACCGATCCACCTTAAACCGAGAAATCCATTTCCTTGCTGTACTTTATCCAACGGCGTTATCCCCATACCCCGCTGCTGCCACCCCACTACTAAACAGAAACAGAAAAAAATGTCGGAAATTTCCGATTTCTCCACTTGCCGTTTCATTTTATAGCGTTAACATCTCCATTCACTATCTCCACATGACAAAATGAGGAGATGCTAACTCAAATAGCAACAATGAACTACAAATAAAAACTGACAATGGATAAATAAAACCGCAGCAACATCCAAGACAGAAAGGCTACGAACTTACACACCAACTTAATAAATGTGACATGGTTCCATTATACTTCCCTTTAATACAGCAGATTTGTAGCTTGGGAGAGTTGTAAATCGTATAGAGGTGATGCCTGCTGACCAAGCTGCGGCGGTGCGGTGCATCGCAAAGTTCCACTCACCTGATGGTGAATTTTTTTGTCACACGCACGACTCCTTGAAGTTACTGACAAGCAGTTCTCAGCCGGCAAAAGTCACAGAAAAATACAGCTGCGCACATTGTAATTACAAGTCGCATTAAAATTCTTTTTTTGTTAGAAGGGATAGTTTAATGAAAATATTTATGTGTGAAGAATTTCACTCTATTACGGTAAGCTTGCATGCACCATTCACTACCAAGCCTTACTCTAATCTAACGAAATTAATTATTCACGACTGGCCATTAAAATTGCTACACCAAGAGGAAATGCAGATGATAAACGAGTATTCATTGGACAAATATATTATACTAGAACTGACATGTGATTACATTTTCACGCAATTTGGGTACATAGATCCTGAGAAATCAGTACCCAGAACAAGCACCTCTGGTCGTAATAACGGCCTTGATACGCCTGGGCATTGAGTCAAACAGAGCTTGGATGACGTGTACAGGTACAGCTACCAATGCAGCTTCAACACGATAACACAGTTCCTCAAGAGTAGTGACTGGCGTATTGTGACGAGCCAGTTACTCGGCCACCATTGACCAGACGTTTTCATTTGGTGAGAGATCTGGAGAATGTGCTGGCCAGGACAGCAGTCGAACATTTTCTGTATCCAGAAAGGCCAGTACAGAGCCTGCGACATGCGGTCGTGCGCTTTCCTGCTGAAATGTAGGGTTTCGCAGGCATCGAATGAAGGGTAGAGCCACGGGTCGTAACACATCTGAAATGTAACGTCTACTGTTCAAAGTACCGTCAGTGAGAACAAGAGATACCGAGACGTGTAACCAATGGCACCCCATGCCATCACGCCGGGTGATACGCCAGTATGGCGATGACGAATACACGCTTCCAATCTGCGTTCACCGCAATGTTCCCAAACACGGATGCGACCATCATGACGCTGTAAACAGAACCTAGATACATCCGAAAAAATGACGTTTTGCCATTCGTGCACCCAGATTCGTCGTTGAGTACTCCATCGAAGGCGCTCCTGTCTGTGATGCAGCGTCAAGGATAACCGCAGCCATGGTCTCCGAGCTGATAGTCCTTGCAGCTGCAAACGTCGTCTATCTGTTAGTACAGATGGTTGTTGTCTTGCAAACGTCCCCATCGGTTGACTCAGGTATCGAGACTTGGCAGCACGATCCGTTACAGCCATGCAGATAAGATGCCTGTCATCTCGACTGCTAGTGATACGAGGCCGTTGGGATCCAGCACGGCGTTCCGTATCACCCGCCTGAATCCACCGATTCCATATTCTGCAAACAGTCATTGGATCTCGACCAACGCGATACGATAAACCGCAGTTGGGATAGGCTACAATCTGACCTTTATCAAAGTCGGAAACGTGATGGTACGCATTCCTCCTCCTTACACGAGGCATCACAACAGCGTTTCACCAGGCAACGCCGGTCAACTGCTGTTTGTGTATGAGAAATCGGTTGGAAACTATCGTTATCTCAGCATGTTGTAGGTGTCGCCACCGGCGCCATTTTGTGTGAATGCTCTGAAAAGCTCATCATTTGCATATCACAGCATCTTCTTCCTGTCCGTTAAATTTCGCGTATGTCGCACGTCTTCTTGGTGTAGCAATTTTAATGGCCAGTAATGTATTAATACGTTCAGCTGCTGACGGGCGTTGATATATATCAACGGGGACAGGTGAAACTGTGTGCCCCGACCGGGACTCGAACCGAGGATCTCGTGCTTACAGGGCAGACGCTCTTTCCATCTGAGTCACCGAGGGCACAGAGGATAGTGCGACTGCAGGGACTATCTCGCGCACGCCTCCCGCGAGATCCACATTCCCACCTTGTATGTCCACACACTATATTCGTAGTGTCCCACCCCAACACACTCATTACTCGTGGAAGACATTCATTCTTACCAAGTCCCGTAAGTGTTCGGCGAATATGTGTGCAGCCGCACAGAAGAAGAAGGTCATGGCCGGTATTGTGAGAACTATATACCTATATGGATATGGTGTCTGTTCTTTCTGACATGTCTGAAAGAACAGACACCATATCCATATAAGTATATTACTGTAATATGTACAACGTCTGAACAGGTCATACGCACGCATCATTCATAACCGTAGCCAGTTTATGGTAATTATGATGCATCCTTCGCAGAAAGCTTACAGACGAATTGTTTCTTTTAGAACTACTCGCCCAAATGTTGCTAATGTCTCACGGAACAAAATGTTCAAGTTCGTGAGTAAGCAACACGCCACGCGGAATTTAGTTATTTGAACGTCAGCAAATGTTCTGAATTTCACTCTTTGCTCTAAATCTAACTCCTTTCCACACTTTACGGCACTTCTCCAACACTTTTTCTACCGAAATATCACAATATTAATAATTTTCAGTGCAGCACATATCAGCTGATCTAATCACTATGAGATCCAAGGCGCAACTCTACTCTCTCTACACAAAATAAGTTTCTTGTTCCCCAAAAAATGTGTGAATATGCTAATTTTTGATTGGCACATAAACATCACAGCCAATCGGAAAACGGTATGAAACCCGATCAATCCCGCGTATGTATACAGAAACAATGAAATTTTGTCACTGAATCAGAAGAGTAAATTGCCTTAAATAACTTTAGAAAATCCACAAATATAAAACTAATTACTTTTCCAAAATCGTTATCCCATTTCCCCAGTACTATCAACAGATGAAATAGTTTACAACAGATTCTCCAGGATGAATACGTAACACACACGTGACCACTGTATTACATAAAAGCTTTGCATTAAACAGTATTTCAAATTCACATCATCATTCATTCTCATAACTAAACACAGTTATAATAGTAATTAATGAACAACTAGAAAATAAAACAAACAAAACCAGAAATAAAACTGACGGTATTTTGGCTGCAGCCCAAACATTGTCCGTCAGCTAGTGACCTCTATCATCTCGCATAGAAACTACGTGCTCTCGAGCCATCTGACGCCCCCTATATAGCGCGTGACTCATACTGCACTTCAGATCACTATATAATGTCCCTTCTGTATAAGGTTGACGGTTCTAAGTGATGTCTCTTCTTTGTTTATCTCCATGTACTCTCTTCGGCTGAAGAGCGGCGTATTGTGCTGCTGCCAGCCTACCTGGTTGATCAGGTATCAAAATTACAATAAAGTAAAAAAAAAAAAAATAAGCTTGACGGTTAGTACTATGCCTCAATGTGACCGTTCACCACTCACGTAAGTCATAGCAGTGATGTGGCGTGCATGAGCCACTAGGTTATATAGAATCAGCTGCGCAAGACGTATCGACGGGGAGACGTGACTGAGTTACACAAAGGAGCTATCGCATTAGTGTGTGCCCGTGACGACTCCATGAATGAAGTTGTTTCAGCGAGCATGGAGCGGGAATTCTGTGGATTCATTGCTGCTAGTACGGAGAGCCAGTCTTGTTAAGTAGTTCTCAATACATTTTCTGGAAACTGTCTTGAGCAGTTAGTTCGACGAAAACAAGCAATAAAACACCGTCCGAACAGGCCTTGAAGGCCCAACGTTACCGACCGGCCGCCATGTCATCCTCAGAAAATTGGAAATTTGTGGTAAGGTCTTAAGGGGCTCCGGAAAGGCTCAAAATCATGAAAAGTTCAATTTTTACTTTTTTGCGTTTTCTGAATCTGCAGACTATTACCTTTTAATAGATATATAATTTATTCAATTCCTAAGACTGCAACTATTTTTAATTTTTTTTTGAAATGTGTTCTACATGGGCGTGACCCACTGTGGCGCTGTTAAACTGCTGTCAAATGGTGTTATTATTAACGTCCGTGTTCATCAGGTACATTTTAGTGATGTGAGATAAAGTATGTGTTGTGGCTAACCTGGTGTGATTGTCGATTGTTTCATGTTTATTTACTTTGTCGTTATCTCGAAAATATTCGTAATTAATTCTGTTTCTTGAGTCTCTGTTTTGTTGAAGTATAATAATGAGTAAAAGTAAAGTTATTAGAAATGCTCTGAAGGCTTTTAAGAAAAGAAGAAATGTTGGAAAGCCAAAGGTATGTGTTATTACTGTAAACAATAAAGACGATAACCAAGTGAGTGAACCTAACCTCTCAAGTACACCTGCCCATAGCAGTCAAAGTGGGAAAGAAAATACATCACAGAAGAAACTTGGTTCAATGAGTGAAAACTATGAATGTTTTATGGGGGAATCGGATGTGAATGAAATATTTGATATGTCGGTTCTCAAAGGAATTTTTTCAAACTGTGTAAGATGTATTCATTGTAGTGAAGTTGGTCTGGAACTCTCCATAATAAAGCACGTAGGACTTGCTAGTGAAATACAACTGAAATGTGATAAGTGTTCATACATGACCACCTTTTGGAACAGTGTAGCAGTAACTGCAACTGAAGAAAATGGTAGCAAAATCTACGAACACAACAACGAGCGATGCTTGCTTTAGACAAGGAACGCCTTCGGGCTGCAGACAGGGCTGTAAATAGTCTAGAAATACAAGCAAGAGTAAACAGGAAGAGGAACAAGAGCAAGCTGGAGGTGGAGTTTGCAGAGGATGAAGATAATCCATCCTATGGACCTGGAATGCACTAAAAAGTTAATCCAATCTCTGTCGCTCGATTCCCAAAACTTTTATTTTCTCATACTAATTACATGTTTTCTAAGGATCTTCCAAACATATTTGTTTCAAACTTTCAGTAAATGTTACACAGTACCTTCTGCATAATTTAACATAGCCTTTTTCCAAAAAACTGTATATTTTTGAATACATAAATAAAAAATTGCAAAAAAAAGTTATGAATTTTCATTACAATTGAAAAAAAATCATCTTTAATAACTGAACTAAAATTTTGTAAAATCCCTGTGTTAAGTTGTAGCCCATATTCCAATAAAGAATCTGTAAAAAGTTCAACTTCCTATATAAAGATGTAATTTATAAGCGTTATTTTAACATTGCAAGTATAGGACGTTCCGGAGCCCCTTAAGGGACCAAACCGCTAAGTTCATCGGTCCCTAAGCTTACACACTACTTAATGTAGCCTAAACTAACTTACGTTGAGGAAGACACGCACACCCATGCCCGAGGGTGGGTCGAACCTCCGACGGAGGGAGCCGCACGGACCGTCATAAGTTGCCCTAGACCGCGCGGCTACCCCGTGCGGCCATTCTTAGAGCTTAGGCGTCACCGGATGTGGATATGGAGGGGCATGTGGTCAGTACACCGCTCTCGTGGCAGTTGTCGGTTTTCGCGACCTGTGCCGCTACTTCTAAGTCAAGTAGCTCCTCAGATGCCTCACACAGGGTGAGTCCACACCACTTGCCAAAAGCCCTTGGCAGACTCGGACGGTGACCCATCCAAGTGTTAGCCAAGCCCGACAGAGCTTAACTTCGGTAATAGGACGGAAACCGGTATTACTACTGCAGCAAGGCTGCTAGCCTACCTATTTCGAAAACCCACGCGAAACGAAAATATTTCAGCCCCTGTAGCTACAGTCAGTCCCGACCTTATCAAGAGTGTCGTTATAGAGACAGCGATTAGTGATCATAATGTCTTCGCAGCGACTATCGTCACAAAATTTAACAGAACCGTCAAGAGGGCAATGAGAGTATTTAAGCCTGAAAGAGCATTTAAGTAGTTGCAGCATCCTACTTGTACAATGAATGAACATCATTTATTTCCACTATGACGGGCGTAGATCAACTGTGGGTAAAGTTTAAACTCACTGTAAATCGCACTTTGGAGAAGTGTGTGCCGAGTAAGTGGATTAATGGTGGTTCAGTAACAAAATTCGGGAAATGCTGCACTCTAGGGTTAAAAAAAAGAAAAAAAAAGTGGAAATGTCAAGAGGCAAAAATTAGTTGAAATTCCAGCTTCTTTAAAGAGATACATGCACGAAGAATAAAATTTCCATCGCCATACCTTGGCTAAGGTTCTCGCCGAGAAAATTAGAAAATTCTTGTCCTGAGCAAAATAACAAAGCGGATCGTAGGCTGCTATCCAGCCAGTCATCGACCAATCTGATGTAGCAACAGAAGATAGCGAAAGGAAAGCTGAACTTTTAAAATAGGTGCATAAAACATCATTCATGCAGGAGGAACATACCATCGTTTGACCATCACACAGACTGCCGTACGAAGGACACAGAAATAGGCACCCCTGCCAGTTAGAAGCAACTCAAGGAGTTGACGACAAATTAATTGGTAACCCCCGGGGGAATCCCACTTCGGCTTTAAAGAGGGTACATCTAACGCTCAGCACAAAGTCCCAAATGACTCTGATAAAGCGCAAGAGGCTCCTGTATATAAGAATTTGAAGGAAAGGACTCCCAAAGTTATAGAAGCGTATCTTTAACAGCAGTATGCTGAAGAAGTCTTGAACATATTCTAAGTTCGTTTACAATAAATATCGCTGACGCAGAAAACTCATATCCACAAATCAGCACGGTTTTGGAAAGCTTGGCACGTGTGACACGATGACCCACTGTAGACTATTAACGAAGATCTGAGAATACGGAATGGGTTTCCAGATATGTGGGTCACTCGAAAACTTTTTTAATAATAGGACACAGTGTGTTCTCCTCGACGGCGAGTGTTCGTACTCGAGGACCTCGTCGTGAGTACCAAAGGAAAGTGTGATACAACCGGTCTTGTTTTCTACGTACATTAATAATCTGTCGTATAGGGTGAGCAGCAATCTACAACTGTTTGCTGATGGCGATGTAGCCAAGGTAACAGGACGTAACAACAGGGACCGGAAAAGTAAACCTAACCGACAGGGACCGGAGATGAGTGTGATGTATTGTTAGTGACATTCGGATTCATAAACAAACAACTGCTGCTGTCAGTGGATGCAGGTTTTATCTCAACCACTTCCCAAGTGAACACTGATAGGGGAACTGTACGCAGTAGACGTTTAGACTTGGATTGAACGAAAACGGACATATCTCACAGAGGCATCTGCAGCTGCGCCGTCTGAATGGGCAAACCACACAGAAACTCGACAGTAGTTGACTGCAGACGAATAGTGTGGCCCGACGAATAGCTAGTTTGCATCTTTTCAAATGATGCCAGGCGTCGAATGCCCCGACAGTCCAAAGAGACGTGCGGGACGAATACTTCGCCCAGAGATAGTTTTGTGATGTTTTGAACGTGCTTTTCGTACCTAGTTTTGTGATATTTTGAGGGTGCTTCTCGTATCGTGGCTTGGGCCCATGCATTCAGTTTTCTATGAACCTTTACAATGATTTTTATTACAATATTCTCAGGGAGCAAGTATTCGTAATGGGGTTGCTCTGGACGCACTTTCCACCCCAGATGACAATATTCATGTTCATGGGACTGCACACTTACATTCCTGCTAGATAGGGCACGCCTGAAGATACGTGTGGTCTCTTTTTTCCTAGCCGAACTGTAGCCGTTCCCTAGGCTAGATGAGGCATTTCACGGTTTGTGTGTAATGTCTCCTGAGGGTGAGTAATTATTTTCTTTGAAGTGCTTTCATTCTGATACTAAATTTAGGGTTTTAAGTTCGGCAGACGGAACACTAGCTATTGGTAAAATATTTCTGTCAGCTCTCAGTTCGATCAAAGGGTCCCCAATCCAAAGCAATAATACAGGGCGTTTATAAACGAATATCGGGGTTTTAATGCTTTATAATATTTATTACATTAAACTTACAGTTATAAATGATATGTCAAATGAAAGAGCAACTCAAACAGTTTTACCAAAAACCTTATAAATGTTCAATGTGAGCACCATTTGTCACACGGCACACATCAAGTCTGTAGCCGAGTTCTTCCCAAACGTTGATAAGTGTGTCTTCAGTGATTGCAGCAACAGCTGCTTCAATCCGGTTTCTTAATTCAGGGAGGTCTGCTGGTAGCGGAGGCACGTACACACGATCCTTGATGAAGCCCCAAAGGAAAAAAATCGCTTGGCGTTAGGTCGGGTGAACGTGGAGGCCATGCAAAGTAAGCCCTGTCATTGGGCCCCTTGCGGCCTATCCTGCGCTTGGGTACAGTGAAGTTAAACCAATCGCCTGCCTCATCTTCTTCGAACTGAGGGAAGAGCCATTGCTCTAGTGTATCAAGGTAAGAAGTGCCAGAGTATGTTCACCAAAAAAGAAAGGCCCATAAGCTTTCCGCCGGGATACGGCACAAAAAACAGTCACTTTAGGGGAATCTCGTTGCATTTATACTACCTCGGAAGGATTTTCTGAGCCCCAGATGCGCACAATGTGAGTGTTAACATGTCCACTAAGGCGAAAGGACGATTTATCACTGAAGACATGCTCCAGAAATCTTCATCATCATGAAACAACATTTCGTTTGCGAAGTTGGCACGTAATCTGTAGCCTGCGGGCTTTAGAGCCTGTAATAACTGTAAACGGTAAGGACGTAGTTGTACGTGATTTATTATAACTTTCCAAACAGTCGACATCGGAACTTGTAATTCACGACTAGCCTTCCGGACTGATTTCTTTGGACTACGAGTGAACGACTCTCTCACTCGCTCAGCGGTCTCTTCACTAACTCTCGGTCGTCCTGTGCTCTTCCCTTTACAAAGGCAGCCGGTATCTTCAAATTGATGATACCATCTACGAATGTTGTTATCACTTGGATGATCACAACCGAACTTCAACCGGAACGCACATTGCACAGTAACTAACTAGGCTGTAGACTTGATGTGTGCCGTGTGACAAAGGTGCTCACACTGAACATTTATAAGGTTCTTGGTAAAACTGTTTGAGTTGCTCTTTCATTTGACATATCATTTATAACTGTACGTTTAATATAATAAGAAAATTATAAAGCGTTAAAACGCCGACATTCATTTATAAACACTCTGTACTATTCATGCCACCTGTTTCAATGCCGTTAACTCCAGTTATCGGTTGGAGTGCCATCATATTTCCTTATTTACTCCTTTCAATTCTTTTTCGTTACTCGCTTCATTCACTTGTCAGGCAGGTATTACAACAACGTTGAATGTTGCAGAACATGCAGGAATTCCTCGATGGAGCCGAACACGGTGTCATCTACTTTAGTCTCGGCTCGAATGTCCGAAGCAACGCTCTGCCAGTGGAGAAGATCCAGGCCTTCCTGGAGGCGTTCAGGCAGCTGCCGCAGCGCGTCCTCTGGAAATGGGAGAACGACTCCATGCCGTCTCAGCCAGAAAATCTGATGGTCAGCAAGTGGCTGCCGCAGGAAGCCGTCCTTGGTGAGCTCACCCTGCAGTCAATTTTTTTAAATGCCAGAATGTGAAGCTCCTTTTACTTTTGTATTAACTATTAATATCGAAATATAGATGTATTCAAGCTACCTCAAACAGAATAGCAGCACTGTTTTTATAAAACGCGAAAGATCTTTCGTGGAAACTAATCAGCTCCATGCACTAGCTCACATTCTGATCATGAAATAGAAGAACTCCATGCAGACATAAGGAAACGATATATGACAGCAAAGTGCAGAGATTAAAGTGAGTGATTTTAATACGGAAATAGGATAAAACTTGAAGTACGATAGAGACATTCGATGTGACAAATGTCTCTCGGGTCTGAGCACTATGGGACTTAACATCTATGGTCACCAGTCCCCTACGACTTAGAACTACTTAAACCTAACTAACCTAAGGACATCACACAACACCCAGTCATTACGAGGCAGAGAAAATCCCTGACCCCGCTGGGAATCGAACCCGGGAACCCGGGCGTGGGAAGCGAGAACGTTACCGCACGACCACGAGCTGCGGACTCGATGTGACACTAGAAATGGAAATTGTCATAAATTTCTCAGAAGAACAACATATGTGTTGTTAGGACTTTCTTCCGAAAGAACACAAACAGAAAATGGACTTGACAGATACTAGATGGGGCTAAAATTAAACTCACTGCACTTTATCAAACGGAGTAGAAATTTTGGAGAAATTCATTGTGACGATACAGCACAAATTTGTCAGTATTTCGTAAGATACAGATCAAAAATACAAAGAAAGAAAGAGATCCATCAGAATGAGAATTTATGTAGTAGTAGGGGACTACGTCATCTTAATCTGAGCAAAAAGTATTACAGAAAAAGAGGCTTTCACCTGCAGATTGTCCCACATACAGGTATGGCTCGTAACCCTCTCTCCGTCCATCTCCTCCTGCCCCCTCTCTCTCTCCATCTCCTCATCCCTCTCTATCTTCTCCTCCACCAAGTCTTTATCCATCTCCCCTAACCCTCTTCATTTTCTGCCTGCCTACTACCATCTCCATATTCCATCTACCTTCTACACCTTCCTCCCTCACTGTCCATTTCCTCTTCCCCCTCTCTCTGAACATATCCTTTCCCCCTTCTCCTCATACCTCTCTGTCTCCTTGTCCTCCAGCCCACTTTCTGCCTATCTCCTTCTACCCCCTCTTTATGACCGTCTCGTTCTCCCCCCACTCTCTGAAAATACCCCCCCCCCCCCTCCCCCCGTCTCTCAGACCATCCTATTCTACTCCCTCTCGCTGTCCATCTCCACCTCCTCACTCTTTCCATCATTGTGATATTACACTGGACACGAATTCTGCCGACTGGTTATATACACTCCTGGAAATTGAAATAAGAACACCGTGAATTCATTGTCCCAGGAAGGGGAAACTTTATTGAAACATTCCTGGAGTCAGATACATCACATGATCACACTGACAGAACCACAGGCACATAGACACAGGCAACAGAGCATGCACAATGTCGGCACTAATACAGTGTATAACCACCTTTCGCAGCAATGCAGGCTGCTATTCTCCCATGGAGACGATCGTAGAGGTGCTGTATGTAGTCCTGTGGAACGGCTTGCCATGCCATTTCCACCTGGCGCCTCAGTTGGACCAGCGTTCGTGCTGGACGTGCAGACCGCGTGAGACGACGCTTCATCCAGTCCCAAACATGCTCAATGGGGGACAGATCCGGAGATCTTGCGGGCCAGGGTAGTTGACTTACACCTTCTAGAGCACGTTGGGTGGCACGAGATACATGCGGACGTGCATTGTCCTGTTGGAACAGCAAGTTCCCTTGCCGGTCTAGGAATGGTAGAACGATGGGTTCGATGACGGTTCGGATGTACCGTGCACTATTCAGTGTCCCCTCGACGATCACCAGTGGTGTACGGCCAGTGTAGGAGATCGCTCCCCACACCATGATGCCGGGTGTTGGCCCTGTATGCCTCGGTCGTATGCAGTCCTGATTGTGGCGCTCACCTGCACGTCGCCAAACACGCATACGACCATCATTGGCACCAAGGCAGAAGCGACTCTCATCGCTGAAGACGACACGTCTCCATTCGTCCCTCCATTCACGCCTGTCGCGACACCACTGCAGGCGGGCTGCACGATGTTGGGGCGTGAGCGGAAGACGGCCCAACGGTGTGCGGGACCGTAGCCCAGCTTCATGGAGACGGTTCCGAATGGTCCTCGCCGATACCCTAGGAGCAACAGTGTCCCTAATTTGCTGGGAAGTGGCGGTGCGGTCCCCTACGGCACTGCGTAGGATCCTACGGTCTTGGCGTGCATCCGTGCGTCGCTGCGGTCCGGTCCCAGGTCGACGGGCACGTGCACCTTCCGCCAACCACTGGCGACAACATCGATGTACTGTGGAGACCTCACGCCCCACGTGTTGAGCAATTCGGCGGTACGTCCACCCGGCCTCCCGCATGCCCACTATACGCCCTCGCTCAAAGTCCGTCAACTGCACATACGGTTCACGTCCACGCTGTCGCGGCATGCTACCAGTGTTAAAGACTGCGATGGAGCTCCGTATGCCACGGCAAACTGGCTGACACTGAGGGCGGCGGTGCACAAATGCTGCGCAGCTAGCGCCATTCGACGGCCAACACCGCGGTTCCTGGTGTGTCCGCTGTGCCGTGCGTGTGATCATTGCTTGTACAGCCCTCTCGCAGTGTCCGGAGCAAGTATGGTGGGTCTGACACACCGGTGTCAATGTGTTCTTTTTTCCATTTCCAGGAGTGTAGCTACTGGTTGAGTTGACTGCTGAAGTGCTTCTGAAGCATACCAAATTTGTCATCTTGAGAAACCTAGTAGCGATCCTACTGAAGCTGTAAACCTATCGTCAACTGTCCTTTTGTAAATTCGACTTATTGATAAGCATAATAATCTTCAAATTGACTGTGTGTATCGAAAGTTAATTGTCTTTTTTTATGTTCTTACTTCCGATTTAAGCATATTGATGTCCGCACGTAAGTCGGAACCCTTCTATTGTTTTAAAAATGCGATTTAGTTGTCAATATCACACAACTTTTTTCATCTTCTACTTGCATTTTATTGTTTGCTTTAACGATATAAGGAATGCTGTTGTATTTTTCCAATCTCCCCTGCTTCAGTCAATTAGTGGAAAGTAACTCACGCTTAATATTGATGATCATTATTTTAAAGTTAGAGTGTACGATATTATATCTGAATCTCAACTGATGAATGAATGTGTAACGATGGTCTTTATGTATTATTTGAAGATGCCACGAGGAACAATAGGCAAAAATGACCACACAAATATGTATCGATGATTTAGTATCATCAAAAATTGTGGAATACATCCTTGTTGGTACAATATCAGCATAACTCTGCTGGCACATGCGAGTCTCCAAATGGATCAAAGTAGTACATGATATTTCGCATTTTTTTAACCTATGGTACCCGGTGAGTTCTAGGTCCCCGTGCAATGTGTAAATTTACAATCCCAAATTCCTTAGATATCCACAGTCTTCAGCAATGTAATCCACACATCACTCCGCGACATCTTGGGATGTTGAATTTCTTGACGAATTTTAGCTATTTAGTATTTGTGACCTGCTAATATAGCAGATAACTGATGATGATGAGTATTTGTGAGCAATCTTTGGGTAGTATAGCTAGGAGACTAATTTCATGAACAGTCCAGATACTCTCCTGTGTAGATTTAAGTGTAGTCCTTTTCCGATAGTCAGAAGTTCCATCATCTGTCTGTGTCTTTTTACCTCATTAAGCTGTTCCTGTTCGTTTTTCGTATTTTTCGGTTTTCCAGCAATGGCAGCTGTCCATCCAGCTAAACAGTCAATCGCTGAAAGTCCTGCTAGGGTAGGAATTAAGTATGGAATAATTCCACCAGGTATCTTAGATATACAAATTTTTAAACATCCCACTGGTTTTTTCTTGTTTAGTGTGTAATAAATGGTATTCACAACTTGTTGGAAATTTACTCTCAAATACCGTATAATTTAAGATTGGTGCTCATTTTAGCAGCTACAAATGATGCAATATGGTGCACTATACCTATATCTCTTCTTGCACATATTTCACTAGCTTTCTGAAAATTCGATTTGCAACGTGACGTTATGCCAAACCAATATTTGAAGTGTACTAGCCTTCTTCAGCAGAGTAATCCTCTTAGCATTACGTGCTTGCTGTTTCTGAAGCTTTGCTCCAGGCCCACAGTAGTCATATGTAAGTATCTATCATTCCACAGGTGGTTTCTCGAGATTAATAACAAGGCCTTTGCTGACGTACTTCTTCCCATTCATGTGATGCTACTGTATGATTGGAGCGTTACACACTCTCTCGTGTAACAAATCACACGCATTCATCCAACTGTTGGCCGGCCGGTGTGGCCGTGCGGTTCTAGGCGCTTCAATCTGGAACCGCGTGACCGCCACGGTCGCAGGTTCGAATCCTGCCTGGGGCATGGATGTGTGTGATGTCCTTAGGTTAGTTAGGTTTAATTAGTTCCAAGTTCTAGGCGACTGATGACCTCAGAAGTTAAGTCGCATAGTGCTCAGAGCCATCTAACTGTTGTGCGATGACAGGAAACCAAACCATTTAATTAAAACCTTATCCCCACAACGTTTTATGACATATTCTATGAGAAACGCTACTTCAGAGATTATCTGTAATTCTTATGTGCTAATACTTCCAGCAGTTTATTCACCTCCACCGTACTTTAAGGTTTAAGTACTATGGTTTGTTTGTTGTATTTGGGATATTACAAATATTCAGTTTTTCTACTTGGAAGGTGTACATGACACAACATGCATTGGAAAAAATTGTAATTGATCCTATCTGCAGAAATGCTAATCCATAATAGTGTTTCTGCAATCCAGTCAGACTGCTTCAGCATATCTGTTGATATGGCAATCACGCTATTGCCTACACTAATGCCGCCTTAGCTGCTGCTCGGATGCTTTCTTGTAACATTGAAATGTGTATTAAATCACGTACGTTAAACTATTGTTTCCATGGATTCACCATTTTAATATGATTATATACTGTATTTAGAACCACATTATTACATTACTTACAAACATAAGTGGTTTCATTTTTGTTGAATGATGTTTAGATTAGTTACACTGTCCAGTTATTTGTAGAAGACTACCAAGCCATTTGTATGAACCTTGAAGATTAAAACGCGTCCACATATGGTTTTTTATCATTATGATCGAAAGTTCCATGACACTCGACATCATGTGGTAGAATGTCAAGTAGTGGTGTATTTCGTACCGCTCCACTGCCGCCTTGAAATTCTTATTACAAAACTCGCCACCTTGATCTGTTTGAAGGTTGAATGGCCAACAATTCATGCATCAGCGGTGCAATTTGCTTCCCTGTATTTCTTCTTATCAGTAATGCCCAATCAAATTTCCAAGATGTATCAACAACCATTAAAATATTTTGAAACCTTTATTTGTTTATGAATATTGCTTCATATCTACAAGATCTGCTTGCCATATGTCATCCAAACCTTGAACTATAACACAACTATGCAGGAATATTTTTTCTCCCGGTTTGTAGGATTCATGAACTACTGTCTCCATAACTATTTAATAGCGTGTGTTTCTCTAACATCAGAAATGACTGATACGATTTAATTCCTGTGAGCTGTCTCTCCTGCAGTGGGCGATGTAATTTTTTTTTGTTTATAGTCCCCAAATTACGACACTAGCTTTGTTTTTTCATAATGAAACTATATACTTTTTCAGTGGCAAGTGAAAAAGGCTCCCAAGAGAACTTAATTAGCGTGAAGCGTATGAGACTTGATAAAATAGTATGAAGATAAAAGGAGAGCAAACCACTATCCCTCATTCTGGAGAAGAGGTTTCACAATCGTCTGCCCTATAGTACCAAAGTAAGCAATCATGTAGTTCATGTACTGTTCATATGTTTATTATCATG
Source organism: Schistocerca americana (assembly GCF_021461395.2). NCBI lineage: Eukaryota > Metazoa > Arthropoda > Insecta > Orthoptera > Acrididae > Schistocerca > Schistocerca americana. The sequence goes on along the minus strand of NC_060120.1, from coordinate 12,025,679 downwards.
GGTGTCATATCAGGTACTCAAAATGTTGACCTTGTGCACTGCTACATCCTATAAAGTGATCCTGGAGAAACAGTACTGCACACTGAATTGAATCTTGAGTTAACAGCAGCACAGACCTCTATTAAAAGTCATTTCATGCCTTCAGAAGTCCTCGGTGATTCCTGATAGACCTATTGTGTTAATTTTCGCCTAAGATAAAAGTGTAGTGGTGTTAAATTTGATGAGAGTGCGAACCATTTTCCATTTTCTGAACAACTGTTCCAATGCTCTCCAAATTTTGTCCTGGGAGAGTCTGTTATTACATGTCCAGAATGGGAGGCACATCGATCATATTGGTAACATACCGATGGTTGAATGTTCAGTAGTGTGTCTCCGAATAACTGTGGCAGCAGGGTTACATTAGGAGCTCCATATAGTTGAGTTTACTTAGATTCCCATCAATAAAACAGCGACCAATGATGCGGATCTTGAAAAAACACGCACCGTATGTTGATAACCTAGGAGCATTGTTTTAATCCACTTCTTTCAGTTAGCGTGCATTTTCAACTGACGATTAGTGCATATTGCGAAGATAGATTTGCTCTTGGTTTGTAAACGATGCTTCTTCCTTGAACAATATTTTGCACAGACTTACAACGTCAGATATATCATGTACCTTTGCTTTATCATACGTAGCACTCGGAGAACTGTAACCAATTTTGAATGTCATTGCCTTGTAGCCCGTAGTTGCAGTGAAATGTAAAGAGGATGAAATACGATGGATGTAGTGTTCGTAGGACAGTCATTTGGTTGATCCCTCTCGTACTTTCGAGAGTTCTGTTAGTGACCTTTGTATTGAGTGTTACTGCTGCTAAAATGTTACTTTCGTTTCTTTTATCAGTATCTCTTCTGTTTTCCTTCTATTTTATGTCCCGCTCTTCCGAAAAAATGGCTCTGAACACTATGGGACTTAACTTCTGCGGTCATCAGTCCCCTAGAACTTAGAACTACTTAAACCTAACTAAACTAAGGACCTCACACACACCCATGCCCGAGGCAGGATTCGAACCTGCGACCATAGCGGTCACGCGGTTCCAGACTGTAGCGCCTAGAACCGCTCGGCCACCCCGGCCGGCCCGCTCTTCCCATTTCTAGAATTTTTTTTATAATGTTTCTGAAGACAGATCGCTAGTTCTTGATACGATCTGGATACTATTTAGCATATAACCGCACCACTGCTTTAATAGTTTAGTTACAATCGTCTTAAACAATATTCACTTTTTCGACAGTCGTATACATCGTGAATGACTCAGTAACATTAAGAGCAAGTTGTCTGATTGCTACACAGCAGAACACAAACTAATGAGCTTCAAGTGATGAGATATACTCAAGAACTATATCTGAGTTGCGCTTGTTGATGTTTAGTATAACAGAGGACCCTCTTCTCCGAACAGTGGGACAGTGGTCTGCCGTTATCTTGATTCTGTTTGATCAGTTCCCATCCATTTTATGTCGTTCAAGTTCTCTTAGAAGCTTCTTTCAAATACCACAGAAGAAAGTACGAGGGTTGGAACTTAAATAGTTGTTGTTTGTTGTTGTGGTCTTCAGTCGTGAGACTGGTTTGATGCAGCTCTCCATGCTACTCTATCCTGTGCAAGCTTTTTCATCTCCCAGTACCTACTGCAACCTACATCCTTCTGAATCTGCTTAGTGTATTCATCTCTTGGTCTCCCTCTACGATTTTTACCCTCCACACTGCCCTCCAATACTAAATTGGTGATCCCTTGATGCCACAGAACATGTCCTACCAACCGATCCCTTCTTCTGGTCAAGTTGTGCCACAAACTTCTCTTCTCCCCAATCCTATTCAATACTTCCTCATTAGTTATGTGATCTGCCCATCTAATCTTCAGCATTCTTCTGTAGCACCACATTTCGAAAGCTTCTATTCTCTTCTTGTCCAAACTATTTATCGTCCATGTTTCACTTCCATACATGGCTACACTCCATACGAATACTTTCAGAAATGACTTCCTGACACTTAAATCAATACTGGATGTTAACAAATTTCTCTTCTTCAGAAACGCTTTCCTTGCCATTGCCAGTCTACATTTTATATCCTCTCTACTTCGACCATCATCAGTTATTTTGCTCCCCAAATAGCAAAACTCCTTTACTACTTTAAGTGCCTCATTTCCTAATCTAATTCCCTCAGCATCACCCGACTTAATTAGACTACATTCCATTATCCTTGTTTTGCTTTTGTTGATGTTCATCTTATATCCTCCTTTCAAGACACTGTCCATTCCATTCAACTGCTCTTCCAAGTCCTTTGCTGTCTCCGACAGAATTACAACGTCATCGGTGAACCTCAAAGTTTTTATTTCTTCTCCATGAATTTTAATACCTACTCCTAATTTTTCTTTTGTTTCCTTTACTGCTTGCTCAATATACAGATTGAACAACATCGGGGAGAGGCTACAACCCTGTCTTACTCCCTTCCCAACCACTGCTTCCCTTTCATGTCCCTCGACTCTTATAACTGCCATCTGGTTTCTGTACAAATTGTAAATAGCCTTTCGCTCCCTGTATTTTACCCCTGCCACCTTCAGAATTTGAAAGAGAGTATTCCAGTCAACATTGTCAAAAGCTTTCTCTAAGTCTACAAATGCTAGAAACGTAGGTTTGCCTTTCCTTAATCTTTTTTCTAAGATAAGTCGTAAGGTCAGTATTGCCTCACGTGTTCCAGTGTTTCTACGGAATCCAAACTGATCTTCCCCGAGGTCGGCTTCTACTAGTTTTTCCATTCGTCTGTAAAGAATTCGTGTTAGTATTTTGCAGCTGTGACTTATTAAGCTGATAGTTCGGTAATTTTCACATCTGTCAACACCTGCTTTCTTTGGGATTGGAATTATTATATTCTTCTTGAAGTCTGAGGGTATTTCACCTGTTTCATACATCTTGCTCGCCAGATGGTAGAGTTTTGTCAGGACTGGCTCTCCCACGGCCGTCAGTAGTTCCAATGGAATATTGTCTACTCCGGGGGCCTTGTTTCGACTCAGGTCTTTCAGTGCTCTGTCAAACTCTTCACGCAGTATCATATCTCCCATTTCATCTTACTTAAATAGTGGCAACTATTTATTGACAACCGATACAAAAGGTTTACATGTTTGCACCTGTTACTGCCAGCGATGTGGAAGGCGTATCATACCGTTAGCAGAGCCTGTTCTGTTGATGGTGCGAATGGAGCGGTCTACTGCTTGTCGAATCTCTGTAATAGTTCTGAAGCGAATGCCACGAAGCCGAAGCTGAAACGCCACTCCAACGAATGGCGTCATTATGCGTCGCCGCGAAAGTTGAAAGTGCGTCCGAGCCCCAGTATGGTGAAACTTATGGTGATTCTCGTGTACCACTGTGATGGTGTTAGCCTAACGCACTACGTTCCTCCACGGCAGACCGTCAATGCACAGTACTACTGTTTGTTTTTAGCATCACCTGCGACCACCTTTGCGAAAGAAGCGGCGCAACCCACCCATCATTTTGCACGACAATGCGTGGGAGCATACAGCGCAAGCTGTGGCTGCTCTGTTCGGTCGATGGGAGTGGGAAGTACTGTACCATCCACCATACTCCCCAGACTTAAGTCCTTGTGACTTTGATTTGATTCCGAAGATGAAAGAACCACTTCGTGGCATTCGCTTCAGAACTGTTCCAGAGATTCGACAGGCAGTAGACCGCTCCATCCGCACCATCAACAGAACAGGCTCTGCTAACGGTATGCTACGCCCTCCACATCGTTGGTAACGGGTTCTACACAACGCTGGTGACTGCTTTGAAGGACAGAAACGGGTGGAAACATGTAACTCTTTTGTATCGGTTGTGAATAAATAGTTGCCACTATTTAAGTTCCAACCCTCGTATATAGTCCCATGAGAAGAAAACAAAGTCGCTGTCGTAATTCGGCGACTACAACTGATAAAAATCACTTGCGAATGCTGTGAAATTCGTCTTGTTGTCTGCTATAACTTGGCGGAAACCGTACATCGATATATTTATTCATTTTACATATATTTGGGGTGGCCTGGAGTACGTCTAATCCCGCCCATCCAGACGGTTTCGACAGTCCTGCAAAAAAGAGAAGTCATTGTGTAACGATCCCAAAAACGTGAACTATGTGAAAGCATAATTTTTTTCCACTATGTAGACCATAGTCCATATCCTTAATAGTTCATTGGGTGTTCGCCTTAGCAGCATTGGTATTTGGTCAAGGTCATGTAGCACCTCCTCTACCAAATCTGACATGCTTATGTCACAAGCATCGTATCACTCAGGTACATTATCACCATCATCATCATCGTCAGACGGAGGTGTGTCTTGGCTCACACCGATGTATCAGTCCATGTAAAATCGCATGACCTGTGTACTGGAGTATTGACCTAGTATTTCTGGAAAGATGTGGACATGTACAGGGTGAGTCACCTAGCGTTACCGCTGGATATATTTCATAAGCCACATCAAATACTGACGAATCGATTCCACAGACCGAACGTGAGGAGAGGGGCTAGTGTAATTGGTTAATACAAACCATAAAAAAATGCACGGAAGTATGTTTTTTAACACAAACCTACGTTTTTTTTAAATGGAACCCCGTTAGTTTTGTTAGCACATCTGAACATATAAACAAATGCGTAGTCAGTGCCGTTTGTTGCATAGTGAAATGTTAATTACATCCGGAGATATTGTAACCTAAAGTTGACGCTTGAGTACCACTCCTCCGCTGTTCGATCGCGTGTATCGGAGTGCACCGAATTACGTTGGGATACAAAGGGAACGGTGATGGACCTTAGGTACAGAAGAGACTGGAACAGCAGATTACGTCCACATTCTAACACCTTTTTATTGGTCTTTTTCACTGACGCACATGTACATTACCTTGAGGGGTGAGGTACACGTACACACGTGGTTTCCGTTTTCAATTACGGAGTGGAATAGAGTGTGTCCCGACATGTTAGGCCAACAGATGTTCAATGTGGTGGCCATCATTTGCTGCACACAATTGCAATCTCTGGCGTAATGAATGTCGTACATGCCGCAGTACATCTGGCGTAATGTCACCGCAGACTGCCACAATACGTTGTTTCATATCCTCTGAGGTTGTAGGCACATCACGGTACACATTCTCCTTTAACGTACCCCACAGGAAGAAGTCCAGAGGTGTAAGATCAGGAGAACGGGCTGGCAAATTTATGCGTCCTCCACGTCCTATGAAACGCCCGTCGAACATCCTGTCAAGGGTCAGCCTATTGTTAATTGCGGAATGTGCAGGTGGGGTACGTTAAAGGAGAATGTGTACCGTGATTTGCCTACAACCCCAGAGGATATGAAACAACGTATTGTGGCAGTCTGCGGCGACATTGCACCAGATGTACTGCGGCGTGTACGACATTCATTACGCCAGAGATTGCAATTGTGTGCAGCAAATGATGGCCACCACATTGAACATCTATTGGCCTGACATGTCAGGACACACTCTATTCCACTCCGTAATCAAAAACGAAAACCACTTGTGTACGTGTACCTCACCCCTCATGGTAATGTACATGTGCGTCAGTGAAAAAGACCAATAAAAAGGTGTTAGCATGTGGACGTAATGTGCTGTTCCAGTCTCTTCTGTACCTAAGATCCATCACCGTTCCCTTTTTATCCCTACGTAATTCGGTGCTCTCCGATATACACGATCGAACAGCGGAGGAGTGGTACTCAAGCGTCAACTTTAGGTTACAATATCTCCGGATGTAATTAACATTTTACAATGCAACAAACGGCACTGATTACGTATTTGTTTATATGTTCAGATGTGCTAACAAAACTAACGGGGTTCCATTTTAAAAAAACGTAGGTTTGTGTTAAAAAACATACTTCTGTGCATTTTTTTATGGTTTGTATTAACCAGCTACACTAGCCCCTCTCCTCACGTTCGGTCTGTGGAATCGGTTCGTCAGTATTTGATGTGGTTTACGAAATATATCCAGCGGTAACGTTAGGTGACTCACCCTGTATATAACAAGCGTAAATACACACACCCACACATAGTCAAACAGATATTTATAGATACTTTACTTACCCACATTATCATCATCGTTATCATCATCATCATTATCGTCTAGAATTCGCGTGCTCTCGTGCTGGGAGCACGCAGCAGTCACAGTAGGTTCATCCAGTAGACAGATACATATGGATTAGAGGCATATTGCCGACCATCTTCGGTCAAGATTTCGTTCAAAAATCCTACAAATAACGTCAAATAAGCATTCTAAGCAAGCATACATGGTTTCTTTCTTCAGGACATATGTACCTACATATGGATCTGTACTTACGAGCACATTCGTAGTTGATTACCAGTACCAGTTACTTCATCCCCATCCTAGTATCTGCTCCAGTAGAAAGGCTAATGTATCGTCGCACACATGGGAGGGGGGCATTCTGTAACATAAAAAATTAATTAATTCATTTCTATATAAATATATGAAAAGTATCATTAGTGCACTGTGTTTTTGATACAAACTTGCAATGTAACCAGCTAGGCGAGGGCACTTGCTCCCTTAATGTTCAGAGTGATTCCAAGACGGGCATTTCATGACTGTGGAAGCTACTAATACTCGGCCTACAACTGGAATGGTTTTGAATTGGAAAATGTGTGTCTTGTATGTACTAGGCTCATTGGGGTGGCTTATAAGTCGCCGGTTACTGAATAATGGATGGTGCACATCTACACACGATGTGAAGACCTTAATAAATTATGGTAAAGACAGTATTCCAACAGGTGTTATTTTTATAGCTTTTTATTTAGGCTGCCAGTTTGGACTCCTCAATGGAGTCATCTTCAGGTACTGTAACATGAACGACAATAAGCACATATTTGTACAAATATGTGTCGATGAACCAATATCTGCCCCTGATTTCCGTAGAAGGCTTCATGAGCAGTGTGTGCCGTTCGCATATGTTGTGTTCTTACGAAGTCTTCTGCGGAAACCAGACGCAGATATTGGTTCCATGCCATATACTTGTATGACATGTGTGTAGTGCACACATTGCTCGTGAAGTCTTGATCAGAAACCAGGCACAGATACTGCTTCTCTGTTGTATACTTGAACAACTGGGTGTGCTTTCTATCATTCATATTACAGGGCCTGAAGGCGACTCTATCGAGGAGTGGAAACTGGTAGCCTAAATAAAAACTACCAAAATAATGGCTGTTGGAATATTATTTCTAAAAGTAATCGATCAGCTGCTGTCCCACACTATGTAATCACAAGACGGAGTTACATTTATAAATTATAGTGACAGTGTACACTGCACTAGCAGAATGATGTAACTTGTGGGCTCTGGCTAGTCAAAGTGACATGGTACACTTGTCAGTATTACATATATTTTGACATCAGGGAAGCAAGACTGCAACTGCTGTAAGTGTGCCATCACAGGTGATGTGAAATTGATACTTCTTCTTTGCTGCATGGAGCTTGGGGGCAGGTGGAAGGGAAAGAAGGTGGTGCGCCAACCATGGTTTCATTCAGCTTCTTGCAGCTGGCGGCTGCACAGCACACTCTTTCAGACATTTGCACACTTTCTTCCCCACGTTGTAATTGCTAAAGTAAATGTAACTGTACATTAAGTAATAAAGAGTTTAAATGCTTGTTAAACAGCATAACTGGCAGCGTAATTATGATTATGAGTCATCCTATCCAATAAATATTTTTCTTGACCTTCATGACTAGCGTTTTTGTGTAATAAAGTCTTTTTTACTTGTAACTTGCCTTCTCCACAGTCTGTTGGAGAAAAAAGTATACATGTGTATCATATAAATGTCCCAAAAATGCTCATTAAAATGTGATAACTGCCAAAAGTGAGCTACAGTGCCATTATAAATTTAGTAATCGCGAAAGCATTACAGAGATGACAGATAAACTCCAGTGGAAGACTCTACAGGAGAGACGCTCAGTAGCTCGGTACGGGCTTTTGTTAAAGTTTCGAGAACATACCTTCACCGAAGAGTCCAGCAGTATATTGCTCCCTCCTACGTATATCTCGCGAAGAGACCATGAGGATAAAATGAGAGAGATTAGAGCCAACACAGAAGCATACAGACAATCCTTCTTTCCACGAACAATACGAGACTGGAATAGAAGGGAGAACCGATAGAGGTACTCAGGGTACCCTCCGCCACACACCGTCAGGTGGCTTGCGGAGTAAGGCTGTAGATGTAGATTTAGATAAAATGATGTAGAATCAGTGTAATTGTGATCTTAGAACTTCCTATCCAGTAAATTCTGAACTTGGGTGCAATTTAACCACTTCTGTAGGCCAACAGGACTAAGACTAGATAAACTGGCAACCATGCAAGCTGGGTCAGTTTTCCTGACACTTTTTGCCATCAGTTATAATAACTGCGTAGAAAAAATCATGGCGAAAACATAGAAGAAGAGTGACAGTTATTGTGCTTATAAATCATCTTGTCCAATAAATCTTGAACTTTTCTGCAATCTAACCACACTGGTAGACAGCTGGGCTGTGTGTGCATAAATCTAGCTACCATGCAAGCTGCCCCAACTTTCCCGATCAAGAGGTTAACATTCGAGCGCACTTCCCACCATTTTTAACTCACCCACGCGGCCTAGAGCAGTGAGGGAGGGTGGTGAGGGGGAAGGGAACGAGATTTGGCAACAATTAAGTATGGGTCAGGGATCACACTATCCCATTACTTACAGTCTACTCCCGGTAAAACATTCTCTCCTACTTGACATTGTTAAAGTGTTTCACAACTCCCTATCAATACATCAGTAATAAGGATCTCATCCAAACCAAGTACTTTATCTTGTACAGCTCTCTGAACGCATTAAATGTTGAATTTTGCCCACAGCTCACCCGAAAGTTCGCCTCTTCATTACGCAAGGTGGTCTCCAGAGCATGAATGAGGCCATGTACCACGCGGTACCGTTTCTAGTCATCCCATTCATGGCTGACCAGCCACATATTGCTGCCAAGATTGCCCAAGCCGAGATCGGCGTGAGAATGGAGTTGAGGGACGTTACGAAGGACACACTACTGTCTGCTATACGAACTGTTTTGGAGGATCCAAAGTAAGTAATCTACATTCCTATCAGATTATGTGTCTTGAACACTTGTGATATGATCTAATATTACCACACTTATTTCTATTTCAATAACGCCAACACTGTAACTAAGCACATCGAATCAAAAATGACTCATTTCCTGAAGATATAACGGCGTCAGGTATACCACCCCTTCTAGCCGCGTTAAAGGCCCGTCTTCGGGACGAAATTTCTTCAGGTATCTCAAGATGAAGACACTCACGATAAAATCCCACTCAGTTTATGTGGGATTAAGACAGGGTGATTAAGCAGGCCATCTGAGCTGGTATAGGTCGCTTGAGGGTTCGTCAACAAGACAGCCTTGTGATAACGGCTGTTATCGTCTTGTACGGCGGGTGTGTTCACAGCACACTGATCTTGAACAGGGAGAAGAAGGAGAAAGTCTTGGTCACCGAGAATGCTGAGACAAACACCCTGGTAACGTTCCCGATAACCTAAGTAAGTGAACCAAAGTAGTGATACGAAATACACACCCAAAACATCACAGAAGTACCAGACCTTAACTACACGTCATATACACTCTCGGTTAAAGGCCTCAATTCACCATCGATGCTCTCGAAGCTCAGCATCTTTCCAAAGCGACTAAATCGCGACTCGTCGGACACGCCTGCAAGCAACTTCTGTCCAATCCAGTAAATTATGTTTTGTAGGCGTTCACAACTGTGGAATTGTCTCATAACGAAGACGACAGCTTCACCTGTATCATAAATATCTACATACGATCCAACTAGTTCGGCAGCGTTAGAACCACATCTTCACGTTTACATCAGACCGAAACATACGAAGATCATTTTTTGGTTAAAATTTACTTGAACTATATACGAAACTATATAGAAAAATTTACGTACTCATATTTTACTTCATACTTTAGTCCAAGCAATAATCAATAGATCACCCAACTTTCTTAGTTAAATTGTGATAAATATGAAACTTCCTGGCAGATTAATACTGTGTGCCCGACCGAGACTCGAACTCGGGACCTTTGCCTTTCGCGGACAAGTGCTCTACCATCTGAGCTATCCAAGCACGACTCACGCCCGGTCCTCACAGCTTTACTTCCGCCAGTATCTCGTCTCCTACCTTCCAAACTTTACAGAAGCTCTTCTGTGAACCAGGAGAACTAGCACTCCTGAAAGAAAGGATACTGCGGACACATCGCTTAGCCACAGCCTGGGGGATGTTTCCAGAATGACATTTTCACTCTGCAGCGGAGTGTGCGCTGGTATGAAACTTCCTGGCAGATTAAAGCTGTGTGCCCGACCGAGACTCGAACTCGGGACCTTTGCCTTTCGTGGGCAAGTGCTCTACCAACTGAGCTACCCAAGCACGACTCACGCTCCGTCCTCACAGTCTTACTTCTGCCAGTATCTCGTCTCCCACCTTCCAAACTTTACAGAAGCTCTTCTTCGAACCTAGCATTCATTCTGGAAACATCCCCCAGGGCGGTGGCTACGCCATGTCGCCGCAGTATCCTTTCTTTCAGGAGTTCTAGTTTTGCTAGGTTCGCAGAAGAGCTTCTGTAAAGTTTGGAAGGTAGGAGACGAGATATTGGCAGAAGTGAAGCTGTGAGGACCGGCCATGAGTCGTGCTTCGGTAGCTCAGATGGTAGAGCACTTGCCCGCGAAAGGCAAAGGTCCCGAGTTCGAGTCTCGGTCGGGCACACAGTTTTAATCTGCCAGGAAGTTTCATCAGTGTACACTCCGCTGCAGGGTGAAAATGTCATTCTGGAAACATCCCCCAGGCTGTGGCTAAGCCATGTGTCCGCAGTATCCTTTCTTTCAGGAGTGCTAGTTCTCCTGGTTCACAGAAGAGCTTCTGTAAAGTTTGGAAGGTAGGAGACGAGATACTGGCGGAAGTAAAGCTGTGAGGACCGGGCGTGAGTCGTGCTTGGATAGCTCAGATGGTAGAGCACTTGTCCGCGAAAGGCAAAGGTCCCGAGTTCGAGTCTCGGTCGGGCACACAGTTTTAATCTGCCAGGAAGTTTCATATTTATCACAATTTAACTAAGAAAGTTGGGTGATCTATTGATTATTGCTTAGACTAAAGTATGAAGTAAAATATGAGTACGTAAATTTTCCTATATACACTCCTGGAAATGGAAAAAAGAACATATTGACACCGGTTTGTCAGACCCACCATACTTGCTCCGGACACTGCGAGAGGGCTGTACAAGCAATGATCACACGCACGGCACAGCGGACACACCAGGAACCGTGGTGTTGGCCGTCGAATGGCGCTAGCTGCGCAACATTTGTGCACCGCCGCCGTCAGTGTCAGCCAGTTTGCCGTGGCATACGGAGCTCCATCGCAGTCTTTAACACTGGTAGCATGCCGCGACAGCGTGGACGTGAACCGTATGTGCAGTTGACAGACTTTGAGCGAGGGCGTATAGTGGGCATGCGGGAGGCCGGGTGGACGTACCGCCGAATTGCTCAACACGTGGGGCGTGAGGTCTCCACAGTACATCGATGTTGTCGCCAGTGGTCGGCGGAAGGTGCACGTGCCCGTCGACCTGGGACCGGACCGCAGCGACGCACGGATGCACGCCAAGACCGTAGGATCCTACGCAGTGCCGTAGGGGACCGCACCGCCACTTCCCAGCAAATTAGGGACACTGTTGCTCCTGGGCTATCGGCGAGGACCATTCGCAACCGTCTCCATGAAGCTGGGCTACGGTCCCGCACACCGTTAGGCCGTCTTCCGCTCACGCCCCAACATCGTGCAGCCCGCCTCCCGTGGTGTCACGACAGGCGTGAATGGAGGGACGAATGGAGACGTGTCGTCTTCAGCGATGAGAGTCGCTTCTGCCTTGGTGCCCATGATGGTCGTATGCGTGTTTGGCGCCGTGCAGGTGAGCGCCACAATCAGGACTGCATACGACCGAGGCACACAGGGCCAACACCCGGCATCATGGTGTGGGGAGCGATCTCCTACACTGGCCGTACACCACTGGTGATCGTCGAGGGGACACTGAATAGTGCACGGTACATCCAAACCGTCATCGAACCGATCGTACTACCATTCCTAGACCGGCAAGGGAACTTGCTGTTCCAACAGGACTATGCACGTCCGCATGTATCCCGTGCCACCCAATGTGCTCTAGAAGGTGTAAGTCAACTACCCTGGCCAGCAAGATCTCCGGATCTGTCCCCCATTGAGCATGTTTGGGACTGGATGAAGCGTCGTCTCACGCGGTCTGCACGTCCAGCACGAACGCTGGTCCAACTGAGGCGCCAGGTGGAAATGGCATGGCAAGCCGTTCCACAGGACTACATGCAGCATCTCTACGATCGTCTCCATGGGAGAATAGCAGCCTGCATTGCTGCGAAAGGTGGATATACACTGTACTAGTGCCGACATTGTGCATGCTCTGTTGCCTGTGTCTATGTGCCTGTGGTTCTGTCAGTGTGATCATGTGATGTATCTGACCCCAGGAATGTGTCAATAAAGTTTCCCCTTCCTGGGACAATGAATTCACGGTGTTCTTATTTCAATTTCCAGGAGTGTAGTTTCGTATATAGTTCAAGTAAATTTTAACCGAAAAAGGATCTGTGATAAATATGTTCAACGGTCAAGAGGATGGTAGCTTGATCTAAAATTTGGCAAAGTACAGGGAAAGTCATCCGTGTATAGAACATCTAGGATAAGCATATAGCGGTAAAACAGACGCGTGCCAAAGAAAAAAACAAATGACATCTGTAGGTGTTGAAAGCTACGTTCACAATTGATTGGCGTCTCCATAGAGTGCTGTGTGCACAACGACCATATACGTGAAATTAGAAGGAAGGTCAGCGTTGGCCGTAATTTTGATGCTTTATTGACAGCAAAATCGATTTTCAATCACATAGTGATCATCTTCAGTGCTGTAGTGTACAAATTAAAATCATAGGCACTGGTGTCAAGTTATTATCAATAACCAAAGCTATGAAACGATCACAATGAGTTTAATTTGTACACTACAGCACTGAAGATGAACACTATGTGATTGAAAATCGATTTTGCTGTCAATAAACCATCAATATTACGACCAACGCTGACCTTCCTTCCAATTTACGTTCACAATGGTAAGGTACAATAAATTTCTTAAAGCGGACATGGTATGATGATCTATTTTATTAGTAGTATTTTATCTAAATTTTTACCTTCACACCCTATCGCACAACCATACAGGATCTGCTTTATTATTTTATCTTACCGATACGAACGTAGCTTTCATCACCAAAACATATCATTTTTTCTGTTCTTTCAATGCATTTATTTTACACTTCAACCTAGTTTTCCTGTATCGGTATGATGTTTCGTGTATTCTTCCATATTTTGAAATGTACTACCAACGTCTTGATGGCTGAACATTTTTATCGCAACTGGGCAAGGGGTCCGATATTGCGGTGCCTGTGTTGCTAACAAGTACGACGCAAAGTTCTCTCGATCATGCATGCTTGTTGGAAGGAACACGCAGTGTGGGGATTACAGCCGTTATGAAATAAGTGATACGTATTCGCAGCTGTAAATACCAACAACCATCAACTGTATAACGGAATGAAGACAACGAAAATTAGTGCTGGACAGTGACTCGAACACAGATTTTCCGCAATAAGTGGTATTTTCACTGTCGTCTTTTCCTTATACAGCTGACGGCTGTCCAACATGTACATGGACAAAGAATGTTGGGTCATCTACTGCTTATTGCTTGAACAGAATTATGAAATAAAAGTGAGTAAATAATTTCCCTATATAGTTTCTTCCGTTTTTCAACTACATTTTAAACGAAACAGTATTCTTATACAGTATGCTGTTGTTTGTACACGGATGTGTCCTTGAAGATATGGCTCTAAATGTGTGAAACTAAAACTTTTTCCATTTCACTCCGGGACTGGTACAGCAACAAATATGTGTGATATGAAGAAACAAGCAGTTTTGGTTGCAGCGTTAAAATTTTTTTTTTTACTTGCCAATGACGCATTTTACCTTAATTTTGCATCTTCGGCTAGGTCTACGGAAGAAATAGATAATTTCATATTAGTGGCATGACCCCACCTAGTGACACTGCATTTCCAAGAAAACATAAAAGAACTTATCGATATTCGATAGCTGTGAATACATGGGATGTTGTTGTTGTGGTCTTCATTCGAGAGACTGGTTTGGTGCAGCTCTCCTTGCTACTCTATCCTGTGCAAGCTTCTTCATCTCCCAGTACCTACTTAAAGCTACATCCTTTTGAATCTGCTTAGTGTATTCATCTCTTGGTCTCCCCCTACGATTTTTACCCTCCACGCTGCCCTCCAATACTAAATTAGTGATCCATTGATGCCTCAGAATATGTCCTACCAAACCGATCCCATCTTCTAGTCAAGTTGTGCTACAAATTTCTCTTCTCCCCAATTCTATTCAGTACCTCCTCATTAGTTATGTGAACTGCCCATCTAATCTTCAACAATCTTCTGTAGCACCACATTTCGAAAGCTTCCATTCTCTTCTTGCCTAAACTATTTATTGTCCACATTTCACATCCATCCAAGGCGACACTCTATACAAATACCTTGAGAAATGACTTTCTGACAGTTAAACCTATACTCGATGTTTACAAATTTCTCTTCTTCAGAAACGCCTTTTTTGCCATTGCCAGACTACATTTTATATCCTCCCTACTTCGACTGTCATCAGTTATTTTGCTCCCGAAATAGCAAAACTCATCTCGTACTTTAAGTGTCTCATTTCCTATCCTAATTCCCTAAGCATCACCTGATGCAGTTAGACTACATTCCATTATCCTTGCTTTCCTTTTCATTCTATTTACCTTATAGCCTCTTTTCAAGAAACTGTCCATTCCGTTTAACAGCTCTTCCAAGTCCTTTGCTGTCTCTGACAGAATTACAATCTCATCGGCGAACCTCAAAGTTTTTATTTCTTCTCCATACATTTTAATTCCTACTCCGAATTTTTCTTTTATTTTCTTTATTGCTTGCTCAATGTACAGACTGAATAACATCGGGGATAGGCTACAACCCTGTCTCACTCCCTTCCCATCCACAGCTTACCTTTCATGCCCCTCGACTCTTATAACGGCCATAACTCCCTGTATTTTACCCCTGTCACCTTCAGAATTTAAAGAGAGTATTCCAGTCAACATTGTCAAAAGCTTTCTATAAGTCTACAAATGCTAGAAACGTAGGTTTGCCTTTCCATAATCTATCTTCTAAGATAAGTCGTAGGGTCAGTATTGCCTTATGTGTTTCTACATTTCTACATGACATACCGCGCGTAAAAATAACCCAGTAGGTAAATGTTCCTTGTCATAAATGTACACGCCATCCAAGCCCTGTTTGACTCAGTGCCCAGACGTATCAGCGCCGATATTACGGCCAGAGGTGGCTGTTCTGGTTACTGATTTTCCAGGATCTGTAAACCCAAACTGCGTGAAAATGTAAGCACATGTCAGTTCTAGTATAATATATTTGTCCAATGAATACCCGTTTATCATCTGCATTTCTTCTTGGTGTAGCATTTGTAATGGCCAGTAGGATATATTTCAGCACTTTGCCACCTAATTCTGTTTGTTCATTACTAAAGGAGGTATTGGTAATGTTGACCAACCTGCTAGATAATGAAAACATGCCTTCACGAGAGTGCGAGGGCAGCCACGTCACACAGTTATCTTGCACTTAATAATCATGTATATAAATGATGCGAATGACACGCTCTGGGTAGTAGCCTAACTGGTTTTCTAGTGGATGTCTTTGTAAATCATCTCAACTGTAAATTTTTCGAGAAGTCACCGACGTGTTATAATATCCCATTTTATCGCGCTATGTCGATGATGTAACAGTTGGATTTAATGGTGATGCTTCAGAGAATGTTACACTAACCAATGAATTCAATGCGCTCCATCCCAAAATGGTGTTCACCCATGAGAATATGGACCAAGTATTACGTTATCTTGACGTGCGGGTGCTTCTAGTTGTTACTAAACTCCACATTGACATTTTCAGAGAAATGACCACGAGCGGCTACACCGTAACAACCCCGGCAATATAGGCCCAGTTTTTAAAAGCAATGCCTGCGCGGGTTCAAGTATTAGCTCTTAGTGTCTCAGCTATCAGCGTAGAACTTGAGAACCTCAAACACATTTTGTTAAAAATGTCTACAGCGCTTCTATAGTAAATAAACTCTATGAAGAAAATATGTGTAAAAATCACGTTACTTCTCCTAACACTCTGTATGATGTACATATCAACTACATACACTTGCCTTTTTTACGTAACTTTTGGTAGGATCTAGCTAAACTCTTCCGTGGAATAGACGTTCAAGTAGTTCTCTCTGGAGGTAAAACTATTCGGTTTACGTACATACGAAGTGAGCAGTCGATCAGAGGTAAATACCGATGTTGAAGCGTGTACTTGCTAAAATGTGACGAATGTCAAGCCGCGTACGTTTCCCAAAGTGGCAGAACACTGTAAGTCATATTTCAAGAACACGTCATAAATAAAACGGCCAAGTTAGACATCACTCGGGCCTTGCGTCATACCTAAAATCTAGTGCCCTTCGCCCTCCCACGTTGCAAAATTTAAAGATTCCCCACTATGCTCAAAAAGGAAAGGCATTTAACATCCTGAAAGAAATGGAAGTAGCGAACTAAGCGCATATGACAAACACACAGGCGACTCCTAAATGTGTAACTGGCTGGAAGGTAGCAAGTGTATTTCGACACAATGAGATCATTATTTAAAATGAATGGCTAAGCGCTGGATGCTGTGTAATAAAATTATGCTACATGCTGCGTTTTTTAAAAGGTTATCTTGTTAAATTTTTCACTTTTAGAGTGTACAGATTTTTATTTTTAGTTTGTACTTTCAGTGTGTGTTCTATCTTACGGACACTGTGAGATACCGGTGTCGCTAGCGGTCATGCGCTGATATAACTTTACGTTTTTAACAAGGAGAACCATTATAGTTTGTAAAATGAACTTTTTAAGCTTGTTGATTCTTACAGTGCACCTTGTAACGCATAGCTGCCATTGGCTCTCTTGAGCTGATGTAACCATATGTCTGTAACAAGAAGTTTCATTATTGTCTGGAAGTACGATTTTTGACTCTTTTTATCAGCTTTTGCACTGAGGGAGGGCTGTGTTTGTATAGGGTGTCACGTAGTCAACAAAAAAATGGTTCAAATGGCTCTGAGCACAATGGAACTTAACTTCTAAGGTCATCAGTACCCAAGAACTTAAAACTACTTAACCTAACTAACCTAAGGACGTCACACACATCCATGCCCGAGGCGGGATTCGAACCTGCGACCGTAATGGTCGCGCGGTTCCAGACTGTAGCGCGTAGAACCGCTCGGCAACCCCGGCCGGCCATGGTCTACACTGCCGGTTTTTGACACTGATGCGACTACGTACTATATTTGATGTTTTGTTTGCATTTAACAGCATCTCCCTGAAGTGTAGTTTACGACTTAGATGCCGCACGTGCTTGGCATCTGGAAATCGCACTGGCACTATTACCCAGTAGCGACAAGTAGCTGACATGGCACGATCTCGTGCATGAGGGGGTGTGGGGAGGGGCTTGGTTCCGGTTTTACCGAGATTTGGGTATGCTCAATGTTGTTGGCTATAATAATACTTGAGACATTCAAAAATTGTTATCCAGAGATACTCTCGCGTAAAACTGTTAATAATTAAAAAATGTAATAAAATATTTAGATGTTATGACGTGCTGGGCTTTTTTGTTTCAAAATAGTTGATAATTTGGTTTTGGTTTGAATTTAAATTACTTTTTGAAAATTGGTTGGTTAATAAAGATTAATTCTGAGAAAACTAATTGCTTACGTTAATTGCTGTAATACGAACTAATCTTGAAACATGTTACATTTAAAATAAGGACTGAAATAATTTTTTGGTATTTTTGCCTCGGCTGAACATTCTTATCGAGTTCTTTGATTATTATTTGCAATTGCCCACACACGCGCGAGAGGTTACTTTTTACCACATCTAATAATTAAATTGTAGTCTGAGTCATGGCTCTGGATTCGGCCTAGAACTGAAAATGAAAATATTAAAACTACGTCTTCTTCTTCTGCTGCGTCAGTCGGCTGTGGGAAAAATGTTTATTATACATATTTTAAGTCGACGAATTCTTCGCTTCCGCGAATTTCATGAATTGAGATTGCAACGTTATGGCTTCTGTGGCTGCAGCGGCGGCAGCAATTGTTGTGCTGAAAATTACTCAGAATAGTGGTATTCGAAGGAAACGGACATCAGATAGGGCTCACCTCTTACAAATAAAAGTGAATAATAACATTAAACTAATATATTATCAGATTAATATTAAACTGAGTTTACATTCAACTGACATGAACCAATATGTCCGACTTCTCACACAGCAGACAAGAGAGAGAGAGAGTGAACTGATAAAAGAAGACAACTGAACACAGTTCTTCTTTACATTAATTGTTCATTGTTGCAGTAGTGCACATACGACTACTTTTTGCAATCGAAAGTCTACGTCCATATTTTAATAATAATCATAATACACAGGAGAAAAATTATATACCGCCTGAGCGGTCAGTATCGCACGCAACATAATATTTAGTATAAAAACTCTCGTTGACTTTATTTGTTTTTAAATATAATGTTCGAGTTATTTGCAGTATTTGCACTGGGGACGGCACAGTACTCTATCTACTTTTAAGCTTTCAGATTACAGCAATGTATTTTCAAATACTTTGTATTGTATTGTACTGTATGGAAATGGGGACATAGAAACGACGGAGAGGCTTCGTCCCCGCCGTAGCCTTCAGTGGTTCACAACAGGCTAAAGCCGTCCACTCAGCCCACCGCCGCCCCACACCGAACCTAGGGCTATTGTGCAGTTCGGCCCCCAGTGGACATCCCCCCCCCCTCCCCCCGAGAACATCAACGTCTCACACCAGGCGAGTGTAACCCCTGTTTGCGTGGTGGGAGTAATTAGGCTGTACGCGTACTTGGAGACAGTGTTTGCGCAGCAATCGTCGACATAGTGTAACTGAGGCGGAGCAAGGGGACCCAGCCCGCACTCGCCGAGGCAGATGGAAAACCACTTTAAAAACCATCCACAGACTTGCCGGCGCACCGGACCTCGACACTAATCCGCAGGACTGATTCGTGCCGGGGACCAGCGTGCTAGAATTGTCCAGTAGTCTGATAAATCCTGTCATGCGGCCATAATCATCACATCGGAAACCTGTTCACATGAATTATCTGTAGACGTATGAGAGCTTCGTCAATGCACTGCCCTTATACACCTTGTGTACGCGACACTACCGCCATCTGCTTATATGCACATCACGTGAATGTTGTCACCTCAGCGAAAATCTTCAGAAGCATATTATGCAATTGATAATTACGAATCCGTTTCTCTTGGAACGGAAATGTGACCAGACTGTTTGCAGTCATACAATTCTTATGACACTCGATGGGTTTATACGTCATTTTCGACTTCCCTTGATTACTTGCCAGAAGAGTAGGTTATTTCACACTGGGATCCGTGCCAGGTCGGGTTGACAGAGGAGATAGAGAAGGTCCAAAGAAGAGCGGCGCGTTTCGTCACAGGGTTATTTGGTAAGCGTGATAGCGTTACGGAGATGTTTAGCAAACACGAGTGGCAGAATCTGCAAGAGAGGCGCTCTGCATCGCGGTGTAAGTCGCTGTCCAGGTTTCGAGAGGGTGCCTTTCTGAATGACGTATCGAATATATTGCTTCCCTCTGCTTACACCTCCCGAGGAGATCACGAATGTAAAATTAGAGAGATTGGAGCGCACACGGAGGCTTTGTGGCAGTCGTTCTTCCCGCGAACTATACGCTACTGGAACAGGTAAGGGAGGCAATGACAGTGGCACGTAAAGTGCCCTCCGCCGCACACCGTTGGGTGGCTTGCAGATTATAAATGTAGATGTAGATGGAGAAGATTTTGTGATCTCTGATCATGGATCGCTCAGCATCAACAATGCTTTGTTGCTAAGCACTCTCCCGAATTATATTTATCCGCTGGTTTGGTGTGTAGACGTAAGTCGCTATCCTTTCTTCGGTTCTATACGGGCAAAATCACAATCACAAGGCAGGTATCAGTAGCACTAGTTCATGCACCTGTGCTGTCATGAATATCATTGGCTCCATAAAACACCCCAGAGTTGAGAACTCTCTGCTGCTTTCACCGTCAATGACTTTCCTGGCGTGATGTGAATACACTGACACCAGTAACTCACGTAATGCCAAAAGATGTATTTTTGTTGTACAGGAATTAACGATTTCATTCGCTGCTTTAGAGGACAGCTGAACTTATCGTTTTGTTTCCACTGTGCAGGTACATGGATAATACGAAGAGACTGTCGGCCGTGTTCCGCGAGCACAAGGCGGACTCGCTGGAGCGGGCGGTGTGGTGGATCGAGTACGTGATCCGCCATAAGGGGGCCCCTCACCTGCGGAGCGCAGCCCTCGACCTGCACTGGTGGCAGCTGCTGCTGCTGGACGTCGTCGCTTTCGTTCTGGCGGTCGCCGCTCTCACACTCTTCGTCGTCTACTTCGTCACGCGGCGGGTAGTTTCCTTCTTCAGAGGCAGCAAACAAAAGCAGAAGCAGAAGAGACACTGATCAACCAAAAAATACACTGTGGGCAGTGTACTATTTCGTAATCTGAGCTTCGATAATCTTGCCATGCCCCCGGTTCCTAAGGAATAGGAAAATCCAAATTGTAACACATTACATGTGTTTTATTTTCTGCCAGACGAAGTGTACATCAAATTAACGTTGCGATAGCTTGCAGTCTGGTATTGTATAATTCTCAGGCACTCCTGGGTGGGCAATCCAAGCTGCAGTCTCGCAAGAAAACCAAATGGCAATCGAAGTTTTGTGTTATCCATATTTTTTTACTTGAAAAACATCAGTTATCACACAACCCAAACAATATCGATGGAGCTTTCAAAAATTCACGAGAAAATCGACTATTTCAATGAAATAAACCACGGAAATGATCGCAGAGCGGTCAGTACTGCCTTGTCACCTTCCTGCCCGTGGCACGATTGTGGTGACCCGTTCATATTTACTGTGTACTGCCGCTTTTATCGTGCTGCTTGATTCTAACGTGACGAGAATGGTGGGGAGCGGCTCGAAGGCAGTTACCTTTCCGCTATGACATGTTAAAAAGGATCTCCACCACCTGAGGATGCGTCTTCAATTGACGCTAAAGTGGTCGTGACTTTAAATAAGAAGTATTTTGCAGCGAGTGCGGATCGTTTCGTTCACAATGTGTAAATATGGCTTCAGTTGCCACAAATTTAAGATAACTTGCTCAAAATCGACTTCATCCATAATTCTCCAATTCTTGGCCGATTTTCGTGCCGGAGGTCATTGCTGTGTCATAGATTGCTCGCTTGCAACGTGGCTGGCCTGAGTTCGATTCTCAGCCGATGCAATTTTTTTTTTAGTTATGGTAGATGTTCTACGAGCATTTCCGTGAACCTCATAAATCGTAAATACGAAACAAAGTTGGTAGTCACTGGTTTGAGCCTCGTTTTGGTCATTACGTTTTTTTCGTGTTCGTATTTTCCATTTCGATCTAATACCTGCGTCATTGAAATGTAAAATTCATGAAATATATATTAATCAATACATATATAAATGTACTGTAGTCTTCTTTTGAAAGTCAATGTAACTGCCATGATCACTGTGTTCACGCATTTATTGGATTACTAGTCTCGGCAATATGTGTTGTCATCCTCAGATCTATAAAAAGGAAAATATTTCGAGGCTACAAGATTACAATAATATGAAAAGTGTAGTAAGACACACACAACAGCACGGTGGCACATTAGTCTAACGTGTATTCTGTACCAGCATACATGGCATAATACTACGAGACGGTAAAATGTGGTATATGTGTGTCTTTTTCCTGCCATTTGTACTCAAAGTTTGTAAATATTTTATTATAGTACACTTGGCATGTCACTGTAATTCCTGGACTTTTTGTAGAATGTTCTTATTTATAATTTTACTTATTGCAGGTATTCGTTACTATTTGTTGACTCCGGACTGTATCCATCTAAATAAGTAGAATTTTATGAAGTTATTATTTTATGCCATATTATATAGTTCTCATGTGACACAGGGTGTAAGCACTATATGATGTAACTAACACTGCCCAGTTTTATGGGTATGTAACTTTAACATTGAGCTATCGTGTATGCTCAACTGTATCTTTTGTATGTAACCTCGACATATTTCCTATTTATGGGTCTGAGGACGGCAATAGATAGTGCTGAAACCAGTAATACAGTAATGACCTTAAAAAAGTGATCTTGGCAAATAAATTGGTTTTCAAATCAAGACTAGGCTGAGACATTATAGATCGCCTCCTGCATTGAATCATCACGTCAGGTATCCATAACATATATAAATGTCATTTTTTATGAAAAGTTCACAGCTTCTTATTTCTAATTACATATCGCACACAAAATGTAAATTCTGAATTACTAATCTTTTATAACAGATTGTTAGCAAGAATTGTTTAAATAAAATCAAATATTAAAATTTTTAAATTTCTGTTTTGTACATTTTACGCTTCACGGAAATGCTTGTTGAACATGCACCCTCTCTATCTCTCTCTCTCTCTCTCTCTCTCTTTCCTTGTGCCTCTATCCCGCAATTTCGCAGGGTCGGCATGGTTATCGTCTGATCTGGCAAGGTTAATTTAAGGGTTGGCCGGATGCCCTTCCGGTGGATGAGAGGATGCTGAAGACAACACCACACGCTGACGAGGACAACACAACACCCCGTCCCTGAACGGAGAAAAATGCCCGACCCAGCCGGCAATCAAACCCGGGTCCCTTGGCGCGGCATTCCGCCGCGCTGACTACTCAGCTATCGGGGCGGACTCGTTGAAGATGCACTATTGCTCAAAAATTAGCATCAACCAGGAATCTATCCTGGGCCACGCATAGTGCACGTGATCATTCTACCACAGGGCCAGGTGGCGCCTCGATAGAGCCGGTCATAAACTGTCGATTTAAAGACGCTCGGAAAATCTCAAAGTGGGTTTCTGTAGAATTTTTAAGAATTCCGTCCGTTAGATAGCCCTTTGATTGTCGCCCATGGAGAGTGAAACGAGACGCCAGGACGGCAGTGGATTTGTTTATTTAACTTATTCCGGCCCTCAGCAGTCGTAGATCAGGAACAGCTTGGTGGAGGTGTCCAGTTGCCTCTCATGCGAAACAATAGCCGTCCGGCATTGCTGACAGCGAAAACAGCGGCGGCGACGGTAACGCCGCTCGACGGCCGTTGTCGGCGACGCCTCCGGCTGCGATGTGATGACGGCAGGGCAGCGCATCTGCTGATACCAAGGCGGTGGCGTGCCATTTTCACTGTGTTTGAAACACTCATTTGTCACCTGAACATGGCCTAAGTTGCCAAAAGCCGGTTCGTGATAGAATAAATGTAGTTTCGCAGAATATTAGGAATTTTTTAATACTGTAAGGTTTATAATTTTAACAGCAAATATGTGCTAACTTTATAATGCAATAAACAAATGTAGCACGAATTCGTCAGATATAATCATCCACCCTGTTTCATGTTCTATAAAATTAAAAATCGTTTCATCAATGTTTCTGTGAAGGTCAAAATGGAAAAAAAAATCATGTAAATTGACAATATTGTAAGCTGAAGACATTTTGTTTAGTTTAGTGCACCACACCAATACCGAAAGGAAAACGAAACGCCAGAACGAAAGGAAAGGTACAACAGCCATCTGAAGATGGGTTTGTGGGTAATAAGTCCGAAACCAGTAATGGTTTGAGTTAAATACTCTTTTTTAAGGCACACTTGTGACTGGTTGTTGGTAAAATTACAAATCTTAAAACTGAAGTATCTGTTTGGTAGCGTTCAGTGTAACACACTCGATTCCAGCATTGTACAAAAAAAAAATAAGCTCATTGAGAATGGGAGGAATATGCCTGTACACAAAACAAAATTCTGACCGAAATTCTCAATTCTCATGCGGGTTATAAAATTATACATATAGAAAAATAACAATTTCGAAATGATAAAGGTAGTCGGAAAATAAGAACTGCTTTCAAATAATTCTTCCCTGAAGAATCTATGACCGTTCGATTAGCACCGACTACTACTGTAGCTAGTCAATGTTCATACCGTTTCAAAACTGTGGCACTGACAAAATCAGAGGTAAATCTAGCACTTTTGAATATGACACCAGGAGTGAGATAAAAGACTGTTTGCTGAGAAAAGAACGTACAATTAGATCTTGAAATATTGACAGAAACTTGTCTTATAACAATTTGCAGTTCATACCGCTTCAGGACTGTGAAAACAGGTTTATTAGTACCGAAAAACAAGGACAAATACAGCATTCCTGAGTTTGAAGGCAGGACTGCATTAAAATTGCTTCTTCTCTTGTCAATATATGGCAAGAAAACGCTATACGATAACGACGACTTATTTTACAGTTAGTTTAACTTGACATTGTTTTAATAATGTTGATGGAACATTAATAATATTAAAAATGCCAGTTGTGATAAATTTTTATGAAAGGTAAAGTTTATATTAAGGTCGCTCACTGAATTGCAATCAACTCGGTGTCGGACGTTAACAATGTGCCATCTGCATCATGTTACTCACACAAACTTTCGGATTTTGGACACTTTTACTCTTCTCTTCACTTTGCGATAGCCGTAAAAAAGTTGGTAGTATTCTTCATCAGTATTTCACGACAATTTCAGGATCCAAACTGAAGTCTTTGTTTCCTCCTCTTCCAAGTTCACAACTTTCTCCCCAATTCAGATGCACGAACCAATTTCGCTTTCTCCTTTAATTACCGAGTATTAAGAAAAGTGAAAAGCTTGAATTGTGAAACTGTGATGCAAACAATTAATTTCCTGTTTCATCAGCAGATAAGGATTTATTTTCTATCTGTAACCTAATGCTCAGCCTAATTTAATTTAAACTCCTTACAGTAACAAATTAAGATTGTTACGAAGTGTGGTAAACCTTTTGCATTTCTTTTGTTTTCGTCTTCTTTAAAGGTAAAGAGAGAAGATGAAGCGGTAGCCCATCATAGAGCCTATGCCTACCGTCAGGTATTTTTGATTTTCAGTTGTTAAAAAACAGAGGAGATTTTCTTGTACCAGTATGAGGAAGAGAGGTTTCGCGCTCAGCTAATGAACGAGTGAGAAGCACGCCATTTTTAGCGAGTAATTGTAGACCGCTATTTTGGGATCGGTATGAATAAGTGAGGAGTATGTATTTCATATGTGCACCGTTTAGAAAAATACAGTATTGTTTTATTAACAGAAATGTCGTGTGAGTTGTCATTTCAAATAGTACGATAATTACAAGAACTGAAGCCCACCTGTGTATTTTGGAAAATGACGAAGATCCGATAAGCTCAATGGGAACACGGTCGAGACTTCAAAGGTGAACACGGCGACCAAACGTAGCATTATAAAGAATGGTAAGCACGAATCTACAGCGGAGAAAGAAACTACTTTGCCCTGCAAAATAATATGAACTAATACGAACTTATTTCCAGGCATAGCTCAGCTTATTGTGCTTGTCATTCATGCCGAAAAATTAATCTCATTAATTCAATACATTTTAAAAAGCCACGCATTTCAACATTTTATTATCATCTGTTCCATTATTTTATTATATTGTAGAAGCAATGCGATGTAGTCATTTACTGAATAAATTCTAGCCGAATGTATAACTGACTTTAAAGAAAAATGCCTACAAAATCAGTAATTCTAAAAAAAGTCATAGTCATTGACTGTATAAATTAGCCGCATTGTAACATACCTTTCTTAAGTTTATGGAGAATGAATGTTTGTGGATGTGTGGATTCAGTGTGTCATCTTCATTGAGTGTAAACAAATGGGGAGTCCTCAATTCAAACGGAGGCCACCGACTTTTCCGTCTGCGCTGCGTGCCACTCTTCACAGATTTTGGATGCACTATTTGTTTAAGGGTCACATGTAAGAACTACACTGCTCAGCCGTATAAGGAATCACCCTTTCTATACCCCATAATTGTATCCCACTAAGACTCATAAGACTGATATTTGGCTCAAAGGCACCTACAGCTTTCCTCTGTAATGATGTGCAACAGTGGCACCCTGCGATCTCAACCTCGGGCTCGGAAACGCTTCAAACAGCTGAGTGTTGACACATGCGAGAAAGAAGGTCAGAACTCGGAAGTTCATGGCGGTTGTAAGATGGGTCATAGACGTCGTGGATATCATCACGGTTATGCCCAGTGCCATCGTAGACGTGTCGGACAATGAGAAAATCGTCACAGCCTCTCTTACCCACATTTCGTCTTTTCTTTTGGTCTCTGCGTCGGAGGCCAGAACCGCGACATCCGGCGTTGCAATCAGCGGTTTCATTATGGGTGGCTGAGAGAAACATTTCAGGCACTCCGCCGCTCAGGAACGATAAGGTAAGGCTCCTGACGGTGGCATAGAGGGCCGTCATTGAATAACCCCTACCCCTTGTAATCTGTCTCTGCACAAGTTTTGAAAACTTCGAGAGGCGTAAGATATACAAATGAAAAACTTTTCACTTCTGTTCTTTTTCTGTTCTTGGTGGCTCCAGTTATTAATACTGGAATTTTGATTCAACGTTGTGGGTTCCTGATGACTAAATAACTGATGAAGATGAGTACTGATTTACCACCAGAAGGAGGTTCTTGCTCATTGGTCTGAAGATGGCCACAGTTGTGGTCGAAACCGGTCACCGGAATAAATAATTTGTGATCAAGACTGTTTTTGATAGTAAATATTGATGAAGATTTGCCTGTATATTTCTTGAATTTTATTCTTTATCACATTTTTCAATATCACGCCGACGTTACAATTTCCATTTCTATCACACCACAAATTACATTGTTAGTGACAATCAAAAACGCGTCTCATCCATCAGAGGCGTGCCCACTACTACTTACATTCTGCGATACTCACAAATTTCGAAAGAGCTTACAATGCAAAAGATTTTACAAACTTTATTCGCACAAGAAGAATCTTTGCTAAAATACATCATGATTTTGTCAATGAATCCTGAAATAAATTTCATAATCATCGTCAGATTGTGCAATCAGTGATAGGGATTTTAAATGTGCCAGATATTTCGTAATTTCAAATATTTCTAAAACAAGAATAATTTTAACCATACACACAGAGTGTAACAAATAAATTTCTTTTTATACAATTTAGCCTGAAATATAATACATCGTACACAAAATCATACGAAATTCATTTAGTTAAACAACTGAGATAATGTTGACCTTTACAAGAATCGATAGTATACATGGTATCGGTTATTTCTACAAGGACTGGAACTTAAATAGTGGCAACTATTTATTCACAACCGATACAGAAAAGTTACATGTTTACACCTGTTACTGACCTTCCATGTAGTCACCAGCGTTGTGTAGAACCCGTTGCCAGCGAAGACGTAGTATACCGTTAGCAGAGCCTGTTCTGTTGATGGTGCGAACGGAGAAGTGTACTGCCTGTCGAATCTCTGGAACAGTTCTGAAGCGAATGGCAAGAAGTGGTTCCTTCATCTTCGAAATCAAATAAAATTCACAAGGACATAAGTCCGGGGAGTAAGGTGGATGTTACAGTACTTCCCAGTCCCATCGACCGAACAGAGCAGCCACAGCTTGCGCTGTATGCACCCACACATTGTCGTGCAAAATGATGGGTGGGTTCCGCAGAAACTGTCGCCGCTTCTTTCGCAAAGCTGGTTGCAGGTTCTGCGCCAAAAACCAACAGTGATACTGTGCATTGACGGTCTGCCGTGGAGGAACGTAATGCGTTAGGATAACGCTGATCAGCGTAGTACAGGAGAATCGCCATAAATTTCACCATGCTGTGGGTCTGACGCACTTTCGACTTTCGCGGCGACCCGTAATTACGCCATTCGTTGGATTGGCGTTTCAGTTTTGGTTCGTACGATGTGGTTCAAAAATGGCTCTGAGCACTATGGGACTTAACTGCTGAGGTCATCAGTCCCCTAGAACTTAGAACTACTTAAACCTAACTAACCTAAGGACATCACACACATACATGCCCGAGGCAGGATTCGAACCTGCGACCGTAGCGGTCGCGCGGTTCCAGACTGTAGCGCCTAGAACCGCTCGGCCACTCCGACCGGCGTACGAGTGGCCCATGTCTCATTGAGTGTTATGATACGGCGTAAGAAAGCCTCTCCTTCGCAATCATAGCACTCCAAGTACGTCTGAGCAGCGTCGTAACGCATCCATTTCTGCATTTCCGTCAAGTCATTCGGAATCCATCGTGATGCAATTTTTCGCATGCCCAGGCGTTCCTTCAGGATTCGAAACACAGTCGCACGATGTATGTCGACCACAGTTTGCCGACCTTCGTTGAAGGCTTTTACCCAACGTGCCACTGTTCTGTACGGCAATGCCGATTCAATGCACGCCTCTTGAAGACCCTGATGACACTGTCGTGTTGTACGACCTCTGGCACATTCAATCTTGATCCAATTCCGTTGGTCCGATTTCGAAAACATAGTGACACCTTTACGTTAGACGAATCCCTCACAAGCGACTGTGTTTCCCTCGATTGTTCGCACGCCGATGACGTGGGACGGGCGAGTCCATTTGCTCGGAGGTAAGTCAGGTATATCAACAACGAAAATAGTAGATTCCATTGCATAGTGTCTCCACTGCAGTGTTGCCACTATTTAATTTCCGACCTACGTATAAAAAAATGGTAGTGTCAGAAGAGAGTGCCCCATTACACCCTGGAGCGTTGACTCCCACGTATTTCGGGGTCGGAAACGACAGTCAGTGTTGTGGCGTTCGCTGTTTTATTCAGTGGTTTGGTATTTAACTAATTTGTAAATGAAAATAATAATCTTATTTTATTACATTCAGTAATTACTAAATAATTTTTCTCCCGGCTAAAGATTTGGTCAAGTTGCTAAAGAACTCCACGTTGTTGTTGTTGTGGTCTTCAGTCCTGAGACTGGTTTGATGCAGCTCTCCATGCTACTCTATCCTGTGCAAGCTTTTTCATCTCCCAGTACCTACTGCAACCTACATCCTTCTGAATCTGCTTAGTGTATTCATCTCTTGGTCTCCCTCTACGATTTTTACCCTCAACGCTGCCCTCCAATACTAAATTGGTGATCCCTTGATGCCTCAGAACATGTCCTACCAACCGATCCCTTCTTCTGGTCAAGTTGTGCCACAAACTTCTCTTCTCCCCAATCCTATTCAATACTTCCTCATTAGTTATGTGATCTACCCATCTAATCTTCTGCATTCTTCTGTAGCACCACATTTCGAAAGCTTCTATTCTCTTCTTGTCCAAACTATTTATCGTCCATGTTTCACTTCCATACATGGCTACACTCCATACGAATACTTTCAGAAATGACTTCCTCACACTTAAATCAATACTGGATGTTAACAAATTTCTCTTCTTCAGAAACGCTTTCCTTGCCATTGCCAGCCTACATTTTATATCCTCTCTACTTCGACCATCATCAGTTATTTTGCTCCCCAAATAGCAAAACTCCTTTACTACTTTAAGTGCCTCATTTCCTAATCTAATTCCCTCAGCATTACCCGACTTAATTAGACTACATTCCATTATCCTTGTTTTGCTTTTGTTGATGTTCATCTTATATCCTCCTTTCAAGACACTGTCCAATCCATTCAACTGCTCTTCCAAGTCCTTTGCTGTCTCTGACAGAATTACAATGACATCGGCGAACCTCAAAGTTTTTATTTCTTCTCCATGAATTTTAATACCTACTCCGAATTTTTCTTTTGTTTCCTTTACTGCTTGCTCAATATACAGATTGAACAACATCGGGGAGAGGCTACAACCCTGTCTTACTCCCTTCCCAACCACTGCTTCCCTTTCATGTCCCTCGACTCTTATAACTGCTATCTGGTTTCTGTACAAATTGTAAATAGCCTTTCGCTCCCTGTATTTTACCCCTGCCACCTTTAGAATTTGAAAGAGAGTATTCCAGTCAACATTGTCAAAAGCTTTCTCTAAGTCTACAAATGCTAGAAACGTAGGTTTGCCTTTTCTTAATCTTTCTTCTAAGATAAGTCGTAAGGTCAGTATTGCCTCACGTGTTCCAGTGTTTCTACGGAATCCAAACTGATCTTCCCCGAGGTTGGCTTCTACTAGTTTTTCCATTCGTCTGTAAAGAATTCGTGTTAGTATTTTGCAGCTGTGACTTATTAAGCTGATAGTTCGGTAATTTTCACATCTGTCAACACCTGCTTTCTTTGGGATTGGAATTATTATATTCTGCTTGAAGTCTGAGGGTATTTCGCCTGTTTCATACATCTTGCTCACCAGATGGTAGAGTTTTGTCAGGACTGGCTCTCCCACGGCCGTCAGTAGTTCCAATGGAATATTGTCTACTCCGGGGGCCTTGTTTCGACTCAGGTCTTTCAGTGCTCTGTCAAACTCTTCACGCAGTATCGTATCTCCCATTTCATCTTCATCTACATCCTCTTCCATTTCCATAATATTGTCCTCAAGTACATCACCCTTGTATAGACCCTCTATATACTCCTTCCACCTTTCTGCTTTCCTTTCTTTGCTTAGAACTGGGTTTCCATCTGAGCTCCTGATATTCATACAAGTCGTTCTCTTATCTCCAAAGGTCTCTTTAATTTTCCTGTGGGCGGTATCTATCTTACCCCTAGTGAGATAGGCCTCAACATCCTTACATTTGTCCTCTAGCCATCGCTGCTTAGCCATTTTGCACTTCCTGTCGACCTCATTTTTGAGACGTTTGTATTCCTTTTTGCCTGTTTCACTTACTGCATTTTTATATTTTCTCCTTTCATCAATTAAATTCAATATTTCTTCTGTTACCCAAGGATTTCTACTAGCCCTCGTCTTTTTACCTACTTGATCCTCTGCTGCCTTCACTACTTCATCCCTCAAAGCTACCCATTCTTCTTCTACTGTATTTATTTCCCCCATTCCAGTCAATTGTTCCCTTATGCTCTCCCTGAATCTGTGTACAACCTCTGGTTCTTTTAGTTTATCCAGGTCCCATCTCCTTAAATTCCCACCTTTTTGCAGTTTCTTCAGTTTTAATCTACAGGTCATAACCAATAGATTGTGGTCAGAGTCCACATCTGCCCCTGGAAATGTCTTACAATTTAAAACCTGGTTCCTAAATCTCTGTCTTACCATTATATAATCTATCTGATACCTTTTAGTATCTCCAGGGTTCTTCCATGTATACAACCTTCTTTCATGATTCTTAAACCAAGTGTTAGTTATGATTATGTTGTGCTCTGTGCAAAATTCTACCAGGCGGCTTCCTCTTTCATTTCTGTCCCCCAATCCATATTCACCTACTATGTTTCCTTCTCTTCCTTTTCCTACACTCGAATTCCAGTCACCCATGACTATTAAATTTTCGTCTCCCTTCACAATCTGAATAATTTCTTTTATTTCATCATACATTTCTTCAATTTCTTCGTCATCTGCAGAGCTAGTTGGCATATAAACTTGTACTACTGTAGTAGGTGTGGGCTTCGTATCTATCTTGGCCAAAATAATGCGTTCACTAAGCTGTTTGTAGTAGCTTACCCGCGTTCCTATTTTCCTATTCATTATTAAACCTACTCCTGCATTACCCCCATTTGACTTTGTGTTTATAACCCTGTAGTCACCTGACCAGAAGTCTTGTTCCTCCTGCCACCGAACTTCACTAATTCCCACTATATCTAACTTCAACCTATCCATTTCCCTTTTTAAATTTTCTAACCTACCTGCCCGATTAAGGGATCTGACATTCCACGCTCCGATCCGTAGAACGCCAGTTTTCTTTCTCCTGATAACGACATCCTCTTGAGTAGTCCCCGCCCGGAGATCCGAATGGGGGACTATTTTACCTCCGGAATATTTTACCCAAGAGGACGCCATCATCATGTAATCATACAGTAAAGCTGCATGCCCTCGGGAAAAATTACGGCTGTAGTTTCCCCTTACTTCCAGCCGTTCGCAGTACCAGCACAGCAAGGCCGTTTTGGTTATTGTTACTCCACGTTAACGTCGTGTTAAAGTGTTGTCTGTAAGTTGTGTAAGTGTCACTAAATCACAGTTCATACAACAGAGTCTATACAACTATTGATTATGATGGAAGCAGTTATCTTCAGCAAAATGATCGTTAAAACCACCGAATATCAGCCGCGCACAACACTGACGTATGTTACCTGAAACAATATTCTTCGCAACTCGTGCTTAATTAATTTCGGCTCCATACATCAGCTAGAAAAGTTTGTTATAAGGATCGTCCTATGAGCACTTTTATAAAGACCCAATCTGATTCGAATTATTTTCATTAAAATGAGTTCGGGACCACCGGTGCACATTTATTTTTACACTATTTTACTACCTTCGGTATTTATATCTGCAGAGTTGCGTAATTTGAATTCGCCGCTGAAATAATTGTTAAGATGGCGGCAGACAATTGATAGAGACTTTCTATTGTTAGAGCAAATCGGACAAGTATTTGAAATGCTTATTAAACCTTACCTTTGTATCGTGCTCTATTTAGACTTTATCAAGCAAATATCTGATTTTTTTCTAAGGAAGACACAGACAAAAAACGCGATACAAATCGCTATCATCAATGGCCGTTCTCCTTGCAGCGGAAAGAAATAATTAACACAGATAATGCTTACTGAGAGAGGAATTAAAGTTACAAATGATTATTCACTCATATTTATAATAATAATGAACTCTATTCTCAAGTAATAATTAACAAATAATTACAATTTGTTAACAGACCTCAGTTTGATATGCGTCCGCAACCTACAAAAGCCATCCAACAAAAGGTAAAAACAAAGGAAGACAAACGCAGATCATAAAAGGAATTTACAATTATCATTGTCATTGTATTATACAAATCGGTATGTCCAATTACATCATAAAATATTATATAAATAATTAAGATTTATCATCGTTATCACTGTTTTTTTATATGTCGAATAGATAATGTTTATAACTGTTAGAGGCATAATTTCCTCTCGTCGCACTGTAGTAAAAATTTATCTCGTGGATGTTACAGTGTGATGAGCAGTAGGATGATGTTCTTGACAACCTTTGACACTGTTGACACCTTTGGACATATCAGCTCTTCCCAAAAGACTTTAGCGGCTGCATCCCCAACGAACGTGATAGCACCCGTTTCGAGTGCTGCGCAACCG
Source organism: Schistocerca americana (assembly GCF_021461395.2). Taxonomy (NCBI): domain Eukaryota; kingdom Metazoa; phylum Arthropoda; class Insecta; order Orthoptera; family Acrididae; genus Schistocerca; species Schistocerca americana. The sequence continues at coordinate 11,992,266 of NC_060120.1, read as the reverse complement.
CAGTTTTTGCTCTTTTGTACAGGTCCAAAACACTAGGTACGTTTCAAAACCGCTCGACGAAATTTGAACGTGACCTGAAGCATCAAAGGGTAGTTACACTTCTCCAAACCTTCTATTTCCCTCCCTCCTGTGGCATAATAACGCGGGAGTGCAACACTAACATAGTCCGCACCCAGTAGCTGAGTGGTCAGCGTGACAGAATGTCAATCCTGAGGGTCCGGGTTCGATTCCCGGCTAGGTCGGAAATTTTCTCCGCTCCGGGATTGGGTGTTGTGTTGTACTGATCATCATCATTTCATCCCCATCGACGCGCAAGTTGCCGAAGTGGGGTCAAATCGAAATACTTGCACCCGGCGAACGGTCTACCCGACGGGAGGCCCTAGTCACACGACATTTACATCTTAACACTAACATAGGCCTGGATAGAACAGCAAAGGTTCCCTCTTTGTTCGGCGCATTAGTAATGTATCTTCAGAAAGACACCAAATCAGCCCGGCGGTTGCTCTAGCGCCTCAGGGTTAGGCAACCTCTTCGACATCCTTTGTGTTTGGTTTGCCTACATTCAGGTATTAGAGCAGACTTGAGCGTCGCAATGGGAGACAATTACGGGGTTTAGATAAAGTGATCCTTTAACTTTGTTGCCTTGTGGAAGTAGGTGTGATTTATTCAGTTGAATGCCTTTTCGAAGCCAGAAACCAGTAGGGCTTCTGGTCCCCTATTTGCAGTTTATGTACACTATGCGCCCCCAAAAACATACGTCTTTCATATTAAGTGAATTGTGCTGCCAGGTACTCCACATCAGCGACCTCAGTAGTCATTAGAAATCGTGAGAGAGCAGAATGGGGCGCTCCGCGGAACTCGCGGACTTGGAACGTGGTCAAATGATAGGATGTCACTTGCGTCATATGCCTGTACGCGAGATTTCTAACTCCTAAACATCCGTAGATCCACTGTTTCCATTGTGATAGTGAAATGGAAACGTGAAGGGACACGTACAGCACAAAAGCGTACAGGCCGACCTCGTCTGTTGACTGACAGAGACCACCGACAGTTGAAGAGATCCTAATGTGTAATAGGCAGACATCTATTTAGACCATCACACAGGAATTCCAAACTGCATCAGGATCCACTGCAAGTACTATGGCAGTTAGGCGGGAGCTGAGAAAACTTGGATTTCAGGGTCGAGCGGCTGCTCATAAGCCACACATCACGCCGGTAGATAGCAAACGACGCCTGACTTTGTGTAAGGAGCGTAAACACTGGACGATTGAACAGTGAAAAAACGCTGTGTGGAGTGACGAATCACGGTAGGCAATGCGGCGATCCAATGGCAGGGTGTGGGTATGGCGAATGCCTGGTGAACGTCGTCTGCCAGTGTGTGTAGTGCCAACAGTAAAATTCAGAGGCGGTGGTGTTATGGTGTGGTCGTGTTTTTCATGGAGAGAGTTTCCACCCCGTGTTGTTTTGCGTGGCACTATCACAGTACAAACCTACATCGATGTTTTAAGCACCTTCTTCCTTCCCACTGCTGAATGGCAATTCGGAGATGGCGATTGCATCTTTCAACACGATCGAGCACCTGTTCATAGTGCACGGCCTATGGCGGAGCGGTTACACGACAATAACATCCATGTAATGCACTGGCCCGCACAGAGTCCTGACGTGAATCCTATAGCACACCTCTGGAATGTTTTGGAACGCCGACTTCGTGCCAGGCCTCAGCGACAGAAATCGATACCTCTCCTCAATGGAACACTCCGTCAAGAATGGGCTGCCATTCCTTGACTTGGTTCTAATGGCTCTGAGCACTATGGGACTCAACATCTGTGGTCATAAGTCCCCTAGAACTTAGAACTACTTAAATCTAACTAACCTAAGGACATCACACACATCCATGCCCGAGGCAGGATTCGAACCTGCGACCGTAGCAGTCGCGCGGTTCCTGACTGAGCGCCTAGAACCGCTAGACCACCGCGGCCTGCCATTCCTCAACAAACCTTTCAGAACCTGATTGAACGTATGTTGCGAGAGTGGAAGTTGTCATGAAGGCGAACGGTAGGCCAACACCATACTGAATTCCACCATTACCTATGGAGAGCACCTCGAACTTGGTTAGTCATTTTCTGCCAGGTGTATGGATACTTTTGATCACACAGTGTAGGTATACTTTTTCGGAATCCAGAGGAAGCGTTTATGAGGTTTCATCCACTCACTACTTGGTTTTGTTAACTTCCCAAAGTCACCTTTGAAAGTTTTTACATACAAACATTATTGTTCTCCATATTATTTGAAAATTACTTTGCAGTGGTGGAACGGGCGGGTTTCCTCCACCTTATAGTTATTGCCCTTCTTTGGTATAGTATGAGAGTGTGACATATTGTCATTGTTCCACATTACGTTTGCCATTTCACCCGTACAGGTCCTAGCATGTCCAGATAACAGTGACAGAACTCTGCAGTAACGCTGTGAGCTCGCAGGAGATTCCGTGTCCCCGCACACTTGACTGATGTTTCAGTCCCGTCGTAGGTGAACTTTACCTCGTATGCTGATAAGCGTCGCAGTATGCTCGTTAGGACGGTTTCGCAAAGAGTTTCACTAAATTCCTGATTTCTATAAATACCATTACATTAAAAACAGGATATAATTTCTCTACGATTCTTAATTTTGTTTACCTCTGTGTCCACGACATGAGATTTTACCAGATAGAACAACGTCGTGGTTTTAGGTATCGCAACGTGCTTCGATCGCAGTCTGTTCACTGTTGATGCGAACAGCCACAGGTAGTCTAGCGGATGTTACCAGGAAGCTGATATAAATGTTAAACACATGTTTAAGAAGCAGTATTTTAATCTAGTTCTACTTTTAATGCCTTGTAGTAGATTCATTTTATTAAAAAATACGAGCAGTGCAGAGTGTTTAGGATCATAGTTTGCCTTAGAAACATTTCGGGAATTCCACGGATCTGGGGGCATATACGTGTGTGGCGGATGTAGTGGTAGTATCAGTAAATGAAATGCAGTCACCGCTACTGACATTAGGGGTACGTCCCAGCTGGAATGTGAGCGGACCTGAAGTTCTCTTCTAGGACACTCAGGGAAACAGCAATATGCTGGCGAGAAACTGGTCGTTCACTAAGTTAATTTTGAATTGTCAAGTTCTAAGTTTTCAATTTTTTGGATTCTAATTATGTTTTGTCAGCCAATCAATCAATATTATTTTTCCCTTTTTTATAAAAGTTCTGCTACAATCTGATTAAAATAATGAAACTATTTGGAAGATGTAACTTTCTCAAAAACAGTCTTTAGACTGGAACCCGTTTAAGGTAATATGGCAACGTGGTTAGCAAATAACACCATGTACTGTGACACCAATTTTTATCGTTTTCCTGCTGAAAATCCGTGATGTCTTCCGTTGTCACTGGAATGACCAAATAAACGGGTTTTTGGCTCTGGTATTTTTTACGAGTTCATACCACTGGTCGTATGAGTAAATATTATCTGTTTTTCGGATTTTCTTTCTACTGCGGCAAAATCTCAGTTACTGGGTAAATAGATATGTCCAGGAACACGAAAATATGCTGAATGGGGCCACAGAATCTTTTGACAATGAGATAATAGTACACATTAATCACTGTATTGTTTTTGTTTTATTCAATGCAAGAATCAGAGAAAAAAGTCAACTTTCTTTTGTAATGTACATCTGAGGGATCACTCAGCACTTTCACGATACGTCATGCTACTTCTGACGAACCCGTTAGGCATGCTTATAATACCCGTGTTAGAGTTGCATATTTGAAAGACAAGGTTGTTTACCCACAGTTGTCTTAGACGGAACAATGTCTCTGTCGGAATTGTAGGTGCTTGTCGTAAATCGTACACGACTAGACAGTATTCACAATCATTACTGGAAGAAGTCTTTGTGTATTTCTTCAACAGAGCGTATGCTTTGTCAGCTCGAAGCTGATGTAACCTGACATTCAAAAGAATTTCGTCGTTCGGAGAAGCACTGCACGCTTCACTTGTGTCTGAAGGTTGTAACATAAAGCTTATATTAAACTCTGTGTTGAAAACTTTAGCACACGCTTCATATTTTACTGGTAAATCTTCTGATTTCGTAGAGGCTGTGTATTTTAGCCACGGATTCCACATTTGTAATATACACCTTATGTGAATTGCTTTTCCGTGAATAATGGCTTCTACATTTCGGTAATTTTTTAATATGGTCTCGAACAGTATCCAACGTGGCTTCACTCATTCTGTGCTTAACATTGTCATTTTTTTCGCGACTATCCACTTCGGTATTTTCATCACTCACTACATGTTTCTCTCACTATCGTAATACAGTGTTAGCAGTAGCACAACAACTTACATACATGGAAGAATGACATAACATGTTTATTCCAAGCTAGGGGCAAAATGCAAATTATGTTTAATACGTATAAACGAAGAGGGATATACAAGCAAGAATTACATACTGGAACAATATGTTCTTCCCTTATAACTGACAAACCATCCTGAAACACTTCTATGTAGGTACATCTGCAGGTCACATAGCAGACAATATCGTTAAGTGGTATAGCTCCTACTCTCACTTGCAACGGTCATAAGGGCGCATTCAAGAACTTAGAACGACTGCCACAGAAAGAGCGGCACCCATGCCACGTGGTTCTAGTTCACAGAGTAGACGCTAGATGGCGATAGAAAACTGCCAAAGCTCAATTTTTTATTTTTTGTGGCATAACTCCCTCTCTCGCTAATTTTGGTTCCATCATGGAAAGATTCCAAGGTTGCACATGCACAGCAATAGATAAACTGCGACTAAGTCTCAAAAAGAAAACGGCAAACCACAAATGGAAATGAGCGACGGCATTGTGGGCCGGGAGTCCCCCATTCGGGGATATTCGGCCGCCGAGGGCTAGTACTTATTGCATTCGACGCCATACTGGGCGGCTTCCGCATCGTAGAAGCAAACCACGAAATGTACAATACAAAACCTCTTCACAACACACACACACACACACACACACACACACACACACACACACACACACACACACACAAACATACACAATCATCTCAATACAAGAGTCGCCAGGTTTACAAACAAGACACGAGGCGACAAAGAAAACCAGCTCTTAGAAAAAGGGTTAATACACAATACAGACTCATCAGCAAATGAACAGGGAATAGAAAATCTCATTATATACTCTGAGAATATTCTCACCTAAGAGAAGAAAAAAGAAGACCACAGTAATGTAAAAACAAGATTAACTGAAAAATTAATGAAAAATGAACTAAAAACACATGACAACACAAATCAGAGAAGAAAGCAATAAATTCAAAGTAATTATTGATGAATCAAAACTTATAAATCTAAAAAAAAACACGTAATGAAAACATTATTCTAACAAAAATTACAAAGTCAATACCGCAGTGTTCATGGAAGCAAAAGAATACATAGAAAAAAACAGAGGAAGTCGTCACAAAAACAGCAAAAAAGTTAAAATAAAAGCCAACACTACATTTCAAACACATGTTAAAAACATATTCAAAAACACACATCATACATTTTCAGACAAGAAGAAACAGAGAAACTGCGCCGGGCGTTGCGAGTGCTGCTGTGTATAAAGTTACACTCACCTTCTGGTGAGTTTCTTCTCACACGCGCGCCTCCTTGAAGTTACTGAAATGCAGTTTTCAGCTGGAAAGAGCTGTAGGGAAAAAAAGCTTTGCACCTCGTCACCACAAGTCGCACTTAAGACTGTTTTGTCAGTAGAAGGTTAATAATAGTTAAACGGAAGTATTTATGTGCGCAGCATTTCACTGCCTTACTCCAAGTTGTACAAAGTCTGAAAAGTCCACGCGCACGCATCATTTATAATCATAGCCACTTTATGCTAATTATTAATTATCCTCCACCGAAAGCTTATAAACGGATTGTTTCTTTTAGAATGGCTCGCTTAAATATTGCCGTAATCACTCTCACATAACAAAATGTTTACGTTCGTCCGTCAGCAACACGCCACAAGGAATTTAGTTATTTAAAATGTCACCAAAACTTCAGATTTTCAGACCCTGCCTTAAATAGAACTCTCTTCCACACTTTACGGCGCCTCCCAAACATACTGAATAACATAATATTGATAATTTTCATCGGGGCACCTATTAATACGTCTGATCACTATGATATGCAAGACCAGACTCTACTCACCTGTCTACACAAAATTAAGTTTCTAAATCCCAAAATACCAGCAAATATGCTAATTTACGATTGGCAGAGAAACATCACAGCCAGTTGGAAAGCAGCATCTAACCCTTTCAGTCTCATGCATATATACGCAACCAATCCAAATTTGTCACTGATTCAGAACAGTAAATTCTCATAAATACATTTTGAAAACCCGTAACTACGTAAATTAACACCATCTTAACAAAACTGCTTTACCAAAATCGTAATCCCGTTTCCCCAGTAGAATGACTAACACAGATGTCATTCTCGAAAATTCATCACGAGACCAGTTACTTCAATGAATAGCACAAAAACGTTAAATAAAACATTATTCCACATTCACACCTTCATTCTCTCTCATAGCTAAGAAGAATTATAATAGCAATTAATAAACAACTAGAAAATTAAGCAAATAAAAAGGATAATATTTTGACTGCAGCTCAAACAGCGTCCGTGAGCTAGTGATCCCTACTGTATCGCACAGACACTACATACAGTCAGGTATGTTACGCCACCTGTCTTGGCCATGACTGATACTCCACGTGTGTTCACTGCTGTTACGATCTCAGTAGGCAAGATGTACGGCGCTATACCTCACACCCACTTTAATTACGAAAAAGTTTTCCTTGCAAATAAAAATTCTGAATAATTAAACGCAAACATCGGGCCAATTCGAAAACCAAAATGTAGTAAAGTACATTCCCCTTACTTCCTATATGCTACTTCTAAAACTCTCTTACCCTACGACTTGACAAAATCATATTGCTTCCAAACAAATCAAAATAGTTTTTCATACAAAACTATTTGTTTCACAGAACAATGAAACATCTATTTCCAGTGCATTTTATAGTATTTATAATTTCTTTCTTTTTTGATATAGACGGCATTTCTTTACTTTACACCAATTAAAATCTCTCCTACCTTAAAGTTGACGCATCGTTAGCGCCACAATTTTTTTCATTACTTCCTCATACATGTAGAGCAGCCAAGTATGTGGGGTACATAAGATTTGACCTTAAACTTCAACTCAGGCTTCAGTTAGAAACCGAGAAAAACAGGCCGGCCGGAGTGGCCGAGCTGTTCTAGGCGCTACAGTCTGGAACTGCGCGATCGCTACGGTCGCAGATTCGAATGCTGCCTCGGGTATGGATGTGTGTGCAGTCCTTAGGTTAGTTAGGTTTAAGAAGTTCTAAGTTCTAGGGGACTGATGACCTCAGACGTTAAGTCCCATAGTGCTCAGAGCCATTTGAACCATTTTGAACCAGAAAAACAGAGTTTCGTCTCAGCCTACAAATGACAGCTACATCTTCCAAAAAACAATCGTTAATACATATGTTTCATACATTCCATTTTCCAGAAAATTAACAGGAACTTTACTCTAATTAGTGTGTTCAAGTGGGATCCAATTAAATTTACTTGAAACCATAAGTAATTAAACCGAAATAATTTCAAAACTTCAGCAAACTATGGTAGCTAGTGCAAGCATTATCTTTATTTACTTAGGTAACTGAAATATTTACCTTAAGTAGATTCAATTTCTTTCAAATTTGTCTTACATCTAGTAGAAATCATTCTTTGACAATATTTACCGCATAACATACATTCCACTGCTTATACCAGTTCCTTCATTACATCTCACGTACAGTCGCTCATTCGGTAGAAATAACGTAGTGAAGCCTCAAAGCCTCTCACTATCTTCAATATAATGTTGTGACTTAATATAGACATAGATTATATACAATTCAGAGAACCTATATAGAACTTTTCCATTTCACCTGCTTACTTTCCATCTTTCTCACATGTGAGTTTACCTAATACTAAGATTAGTATTCTTCTTTCCAAACTTCATTACATTCTTTACATCATAGTACTAATAAGATAATCTCAACAGTTACATCAGTTATTTTTCCATGTTACAAAAATCTGTTAATCATTTTCTATCAGAACAACACGCAATTTCCTTGCAACAAGTCATCTTACTCCACCTTTATATGTTTTTTTTATCATGACAACTGACCTGTGGTTTCAACAGAACACTTCATTCCTCATTAGCCTCCATTTGCAAAAATGTTGCTTCACATGTCACCTTCATTAAACTTCACATGACCGGTTCAAAATCAACTGTCCATACTTCATTAACCCTTCCTTCCACAATTAAACATTTCTCTCTCTTTGTAACCTTCATCTTAATAATACCCCATGCTGCTTCTACATCATTACATAACTGAAAAAATTTGAAATGACAGATCAAACTTCGGAATGACAGAGGAGGAAGACTGACAACCTAAAAGGAAATTCAAGTAGGTGTCAATAATTCGGCATCCGGTAACCGTCATTATCCTAGCGCTGCAAATAGTGCAGTGCCCTCTGAGGTATTTACCCCAAACCTTCTTTTTTTTAAACTTCCTGAGACCTTCAGCATTACTGAACTCACGATTTTCAGTGGCCCATTTCTGAATCTATTTTTCTCTGGCTATCAAATTACTGGAATCCAATTCTCTCTCCATCTTACTTTCACATGATTTATCAAAATAAATGTGTCCTCTTAACACTAACATTCATACCACATGCAACAGAACTTAACTTCATGAAGACAGCTTCATCTATCGCAGCAACATCAATCCTTTTCCGCGCCGGTCGCTGTGGGCGAGCGGTTCTAGGCGCTTCAGTCCGGAGCCGCGCTGCTGCTACGGTCGCAAGTTCGAATCCTGCCTCGGGTATGGGTGTGTGTGATGTCCTTAGGTCCATTAGGTTTAAGTAGTTCTAAGTCTAGGGGACTGATGACCTCAGATGTTAAGTCGTATAGTGCTTAGAGCCATTTTTGAACCTTTTCCCGCCACATAAACTTCTCTTACTTCCTTAAAATAAGCACCCTTTTGTGCGTTACTACTTCAACCACAACATGTGACACAAGAACCATTGCCTCTTCACTCCAAAATTCCACCTCATCATTGCAATAAGCACCCTTTTTTTTGCATTACTACCTATAAAAACACCAGCTTCAGCCCTTACTGTCTGTCCTCAATAACCACTGACTTTCACTGAAACAGACTCCACTTTACTTCCTTCAATACTGTTTCTGTTGCCCATCACTAGCCCCTATCGCCACAGCACACATTAATTTTACCGAACTCCACAGTTGACTCTAACTTGCAATCGAGAATGGATACCAGAACCTTATTGTTTCCAAATTTAACTTCCATACAGAACATTGAACCTTCAGCATGTTAAATCATGCTACGACAAAAGTTGTTTCATGCCCTACTTTGCAAGAATTTTTATGCAAGAGATGGCAGGTGTTACAAGTGTATAACTGTACCAAAGATTCCTATTCCAAATCACCTAATTCATATAAGTTGTGGTCACATCAAATTGGATAACCCCAAATAAAACAAAAACTGAAGAGCACAGGATGAATAGAACCCAGATAGGAAAGATCTAGGACAGAGTGCACCACACCAGAAAAAAAGAATGCACCCCCCCCCCCCCCCCGTTCCCTTTTCCGCAGTTGGTACAGGTTTTTTGAAAAATTTTACATTTCTTTCTCAGTCAAATAACATTTATAGTCGCTTACTAATGATGGCTGACCTGAGAAAACACTTTTATGTTAAGCAAAATCTCTTTGAACTCTTCCTTCTGACATTCATTTCATTCAGGTACTTCTTCTACTTTCCCTTCTATCTTGTCCTATACAACCAGCAGCACTGCTGGCTCAACCACCGTTTCCTCTTTCCCATATTCATTATAATTTTCCATACATTAACTTTTTCTTCAATACCTAATGCAAAAGCTGTCGCTCGCTTCAGTAGTTAAAACCTCTTGTCTACAAAATGGTATAATTATATTTCTTCCCTGTATTTTCAATACCATAAAATCCTCGTTGAAATCTAGCTTCCCTCTATATTTATTGAAGAAGTCCACCCCTACCAACAGGTCCAAACTTAATCCTTCAATTACCAGAAAGTTATGATACAACTGTATACCATCTATTTTAAGAGGCAGGAACACTTCATATTTAACAGGTTTCTTAACCTTTCCTCTGTCTACAATTTTTGAATCCCCACAACAGGCATTATTACTAATTACTCATTGTTTGGCAAACCCTCTAACCACTTTAGATTATCAGCACATAGATCACTGCCAGTGTCAGCTGAACACTGCACTTTTTCCACTTGTAGCACTAACTTAAATAGAACTTGGCCTGTCTTCTGACCACTATTACTGACTTCAGATTCACCTAGCAAATCGCATGCAACTCCCTTCTCTCAAAACCTTCACCATGCCTAGAGATAACACAGATGTTTGTAGGATATTTTCATTAGTTATCCTCATAGTAGCAGTCAGTCTGTCGACTAATGACAAAGCAGAACTTCTTGACACATCACCTTTTACTCCTCTAATCCACTACTTAACTGACCCCAGTTATAATCATCCTCAGCATGCACCTCTGCAAGTACTGCAAACAAATTCTCATTCATCACTTTCACAATATTTCTCTCATCTAAATCCTGCAGTTCTTTACTATCTACGCTCTCCCCTTCTTCGTGAAAAGATTCCTCATCTGTTACATTGCACATGTTTCCCTGTTAATTTGAGCGTGTGTCATCATCTGTACACACATACATATCAAATCGTCATTACTGCGGTGTTCCCTTAGCCTGTTCCTACTCAAAACGTCACCTACGCAATCATTAAATACACATGTTTCGATGTTATTTGCCTCATTTGTACTGCCCAAATCATTACTTCCTAATTCAGTCACTTCATCATTACACATCACAAAAGAAGTTCGATTTAAAACTACCATTTCCCGTCTTGCAAACGCCAGCTTCTTCACAGAGAGGATCTAATTTCCCATAGTCGGTGATTCTGCTCTCTCTTCCGCTCGCATTCCCCTGTGTAGTCTGTTTTGGACATTACTAGTGTCGTATACTGGATATATCGATATATTAGTACGTCCTTGGTAGGAGTTAGTTTACCCATCTGCCGTAGCATGGCGCCAGCCTCTTGCGCCTGTTCTCCTGTCATTACCTCGAGTCACACCTTCTCTGCTTACACTTACATTCTCTCTGGGGTCTGCATTATTCGGGGTCCTAAAGTTTCTATTAACCCGCTCCTTCTCCTGCATTACTTTCTCTACTCTTCCAGATAATTAATAAATTTATTAATATCGTCCCTGGGAGCAGCAATTATTTTGTTACGCCAGTTCACAGGCAACTTCCCATCTCAACCCTTTATAATCTGCTCTGGCTCTTATTTGTTAGTGAGATATGATAAATTAGCAACCCACTTTAAAGCAAAACTTTCCGCACTCTGCTTTTTGGGATTAAACTTTCCCCATCCCAGAAATTGTTTTTCAGTTCCATCTCTTTTTGTGTACTCAAGTAGTCTGTGAGAAATGCGTTTTAAAACTTTTGCAAAGCATCGTATCATTCAGTAGCATTCGCACTCCATGACCTAGCTATCCCGTAAATTTTTGACGAAATAAAACCGATCCTCTGCTTATCGGTCCACAATCTTGGTAACACATTCTCAGAATCATTTCAAAATTCCTTTGGATGCATATGTCCAGCAGGATCAAAACGTAAGAACTGTCTGCTAGGAATGTATGGCACTTTAGCCGACTCGGTTATCTGACAAATACCGACGCTGTTAGTACCTGCTTGAGTGTGATGTTCACCTTTCGTTAGTTTGTTGTTATGGTCATGCAATTCATTTGGTACCACTCACACCTGATCAGTCAAATGATATATGTTAGTTTCTATTTGTTACAATCGGTCAAGCACAACCTTTACAGATTTTAAACAATTTTAACTTCCTTCATTGCTTTTACTATTCAAAATTGTGTGCTCACTTTTACATACACCTAGAACTGCAGCAATTTTATGCTCTACTTTCTGAGAATTTTCTTGGCTCTGACCCATTCTTGGCTTGTTTTCATTAGCTACCCTTTGTATAGTCTCTGTTAATTCCTTTATTACACTACCTGTGTATTTCTTACAACTTTCCTTAACTTGTGAAACCTTAACTTCGGCCTTTTCATCAAAACCCTTCAGTTCTTTTTCCCACATTTCCTTTCGTTCGAATCCTGCCTCGGGCATGGATGTGTGTGATGTCCTTTGACTAGTTAGGTTTAAGTAGTTCTAAGTTCTAGGGGACTGATGACCTCAGATGTTAACGCCCATAGTGGTTGGAGCCATTTAAACAATTTAAATATATTTTGTTGGTGGAATGTTAATAATAGTGAAGTAGAAGCATTTATGTGGCTGAAATTTCACTCCATTACTGTAAGCTTGTGTACACCAGTTACTACCATGACTTACTCTACGTTGTACAAAGTCTGAAAACTCCACACGCACACATAAATTCATAAACACAGCCAGTTTATGGTAAGCATTAAGTATCCTTCACCCAAAGTTTGCAAACTTCAAGTTTCTTTTAGAATAGCTAGCTCAAATCTTGATATAATCATTGTCACGCAACAAACTGTCCACGTTCGCGAGTGAGCAACACGCCTCGCGGAATTTAGTTATTTAAAATGTTGCCAAAAGTTCTGAATGTAAACCGTGGGTTAAATCGTACTCTCTTCCACACTTTGTGGCGCTTCTGAAACATTTTGGTGCAGAAATATCACAGTATTGGTAATTTTCATTGTAGCTCATATCAGTAGTTCTGACCACTGCGAGATCCAAGCCCTGACTCTACTCATCACTCGACACAAAAGAAGTTTCTAGTCCCCAAAATACGCGCGAATATGCTAATTTCTGATTGGGAGAGAAACATCACAGCCAATGGGAAAGCAGCATCAAACCCGAACAATCCCACGCATATATATGGAACCACTTAAAATTTACCACTGATTCAGAACAGTAAATTAACACAAAAGAATTTTGAGAAATCATAATCCCCTCTTAAGAAAACTACTTTACCAAAATCATAATCCCATTTTCCCAGGACCATAAACTAACGAAGTGGTTTACACCAAATTCTCCAGTATGGATGGCTAACACGTACGTCATTCTCTAAGATTCCTCGCGAGACCAGTTACTTCAATGCATAGTATAAAAACTTTAGACAAAACATTATGCTACATTCACACCTTCATTCACACTGATAACTAAGAATAAGTAATAGAAACTAATAAACTATTACAAAAGTAAACAAACAGAACTGTAAATGAAAATGACAGTGTTTTGACTATAGCTCAGTGTCCATCAGCTAGTGACCTCTACCAGATGGCATAGAAATTACATACATTTGGGCACCTGGCGCCATCTGTCCTATACGTGACTGACACTATATGCCTGTTCACCGATGTTATGAGCGATATGTACAGTACAATCCGCATCACCCAAAATAAGATGCCTGCCAAAATACGTAAGATATTCCCATCTTTTAGACAGGAAATTTCAGAGTCGCTTCTATGTACCTACTTGCAAAACAAATGCAGTCACACCCTATTTAATACTAATAATTCGAAAATGATGGGACAATAAGAAATACCACTCAGCTAATGAAACATCCGTGAGACATAAAAATTACATGCACAGCAACACTGCGTTCCTCTGATGTATAATGCATTCACAGTTGCAGCCCTATTAATGAAACCATCACCCTAACTAAAACAAAAACTAGAAAATTCACAGAGAGCGATCTCAGGATCTTCTACATAGAACAATAAATTCATTACAATTAGTAACACTAAAAAACCATTTTGAATTCACTCGGGTGTACTACATACAAGAAGGAAGTTTAACCATGGGTTCACCTATTTTGTGAATACTGGCTAAAATCTTCATGAATCATATAGAATTACTAATATTTGAAGATCTAATAAAAAAGAAAATTTACAACATCATCGGCCGGTAGATGTATATGGATCACATAATACCTATGGTAGATGAGCCTCAAAATAAAATACAGTCATTACGCAAAGACATAAGTACTATACATCAGACCATAATATTTACATATGAATAAGGAAAGAAGGACAAGAAAACACACTTAACTTTCTAGACACAAATGCAAGAGAAGACTATGACATGCACTCCTCTGGGATATACAGAAAACCCATAACGACATACTCAGTAGTAAGTGCAACCTTCAGTCACCCACAAAATCACAAATAAGCAGCAATAAGATTCATTCTTAACAGGCTCAATAACACTTCACTAAACCAGTCTGATTAATAAAAAGACATAGACAGCATTAAAGAAATTGGTATAAAGAAACACTAGTAGACGTATGTAACAAAATTAAGACACAGATGACGAAAGAAATGAGCGGAATCACACCAACACGTACGAGCATTACAGTCACAAGAAAATGGCATACAGTGACCTACTGCGGTAAACTCACATACAAAAGGGGTGATATATTAAAAAATCTGAGATCAACATTGCAATAAATAGGGCCTTAGCACTGCCTACAAAACAGATAACTCAATACAGAAATGCATCTGAGGATTGAAACCAGCGCCTGACAGATACCAGCAAACCTAGTGAAGTCAGCACAGGATACGGTGGCAGATCCTCCAAATCGATGTGTGAGTTCATCCATTCGTTCAGAAGGGGACGCCATGAGTGTCTTACCTCCTCTCACCCAATCGCTTATGACAAAATCGAGGCGAACGCCCTGCAGTTTTTCCTAAATGATCTTACAGAAACTATTAGGTGAAGCAATTTCATTTTTACTTTGCTTAAAGGTTTATATGTCAGGTTATCGCGTATTTTTTTCTTTTTATTTTGAGTGAATTAAATTGAATACTACTTCATACAACGATAACTGTGCCGTTTTTCCTATCGTATGGAATGGTTTTGAAAGTACTCTTTCATGTTTGTTAAAAGTCACGGCTGATTTTTCACACGGCGCTATCTCCAGGAATATCATACGTATCCCAACGTGAAGACATCCGTCTTACTCAAGATGGATTAAAAATCTTTCTTTAATATTACGTGATAATCCATTCAAAGAATGATTAATTTTTTTTCTGTGAGACTGGATGCTCCGGGATAGCTGGCTATGTGCAATGGCAGCGTAAGCATTTCTAGATATTACTATTAATAAAAAAATACTGTACATCTGGCCTAATATGAATTGGACGCCGTTTTTAGGTTATTGAGATTATCCTTTTTAATACTTTTAGCATTAAATGACTGTTAAAAGAACTTATATAATTTTTGTCATCGATGGCGTCGCTACAATATGAGCCTACACAAAATGGGCAGGGCAACATTTAATTATTATATACTGAACCATACGCAGGATAGGTACTCAATGCTGACAAAAACACATATTACAATTATTAATTAATTTCATATTCGTTCAACAAAATTATTTCACTAGTGGAAAACATCCTTAAAGAAAAAACTAAAGAAAGAGTCACCACTTTAGGTACAGGTCAAACTAATCATAATGATAAAAAGTACATCTCAGTACACTTTTTAGGTAACATATCGTATAGGATTCAGCGTCTGTCAACTTAAAAATACGGTTGCAAGGTTGCTTTCTCCACACATAATAATTTACAAAAAAATTTAATTCTTAATCTAAAAGCTTCAAACGAACCTTTACGTGGCTCAGGGTACATAAAATTTCCGGTAATACGTTTCCAGCATTTTATATTGGACAGACAGGCAGAGCTTTCAACGTAAGATACAAAGAACATCTTTCATGCAAAAAAGGCACTAATATGCGCAATTCAACATTTGCAGAACATCTTTTCATAACAGGGCATAACCCCAAAGAATTAAACGAAATGACAGTTATGCATACAGAAAAGCAAGGAAGAAAACTTGATGTCTTGGAAGAACTTGAAATTTTCAGGCACACACCAAATAAAGATGACATGCTGCATGAACAAGTACTGTTGAAAAATAGAAATTTCTTTAATGCTTTTAAACCAGTGCTCTCAGGTTTATGATACTTATAATCCAGGTTCTCTCCTCCTTTTCAGAAACATAATTTTACCTCTGTTAAGTTACGCTCATTACTAACACACCAAATGACCTCTGTGCCCTAGTTATGCAAGCTTTCTTTTCAAATTTTGTGTCATATAATGAACTGATGTTCTTCATTACGTATGGAATTTCAGTCGTATTTAACTCTGATTCTACCTGTGCAACGTTAAACGTGGCGAACTGTGTACTATTTTATCACGTTTGAAGCTCATTTATAAATGTCACTCAATAATTTGTAAAATTAACTTTGTTAAAAGCTATATTGGCTATACGTATGATTTACTTCAGAAAATGTGTAATATACAAAATTGTTTTGCTCACGTTACTAGTGTCCCGCTTGTGGCGATCCCTGCATTACGTTTACTTGGCAGCGTGACTAGTTGCCACACAGTCAGTCTCCTCACACCACGCCGGTGTTACTTATGTTTCAATGTTTGACTTTTTGAAGAACATTATGTCTTATATTTTAATGTATGACTTGAGCAACTCAGCTCTTAAATCACTGTACATCTCTGACGATATGTTCTTCGTGTAAGTACTATTTGTTTTACACTCTTTTACATTAATGTAAACTTTTATTTGATAAGATATTTAATCTGACATATTCATTGTAGGTAATTACCTTACCTTCTGATGAAGTCCCTCTTAGAGGTGACGAAACCTGGTCAAGGTATATAGAAAACCTATGCAACCGGTTGGCAGATTTTTACATATTTTTCAAATTTGTGTATACGGTTGCTGCAAACGTCAGCCATGTTCAAAGTTGCAACAAAATTATATTACTACTATAGATAATTGTGTCAGTTACAGACCGTGAACAATCAGCGTCCGTCAGCTAGAGAATCAGAATGGGTAAGATAATGAAACAAAAAAATACGCTTATTTTTCTTGTACAAAGGGACAAAAATAATAATTGCGATTCTAAGATCGCAGGCAGCGCTTCTCCATTGCTGAGTATCGACGACTGATTTATACTCTTTTTTTACCGGAGGCTATACTATAAGGTCCTTGATAATGAGCCCATCATTTCGTTAATCGTCTTACTTCACGAGGAAGTAAGACATTGCGCAAAATTCGTAAAAGTTTTCAATGAAAAACAGGCTTCTACGAGTTTGCGTTTGGTGCATATTACACATATATGTTTCTCCGTATGAAATATAACTAACATACTGAATTTTTCTTTACATGTGGGTGGAAGTCTCCGTATGTCATCAATCTCGAGAAAACCGAAATGACGTAGCACACTGCGATCTAGCCACGCCAGCGCCAAAGCCAAAGCGAAATATTCACTACAATCCCCTCATATTTCATAAACGGTTTGAAATGTCAAAATGAGGTTTTGCCAAATAATAGCACGGTAAGGGGAGAGTACTTTACCGTATGGTTACTGTGCGAAACTTCGTTACCTACCGTGTTATTCCATTAACTACAGATATTTTCGATGAGAAAATGTAATTTTTAAGGGCTATCGAAAGCTAATGAAACCGGAAATGCT
The DNA here is from genome assembly GCF_021461395.2 of Schistocerca americana. Classification (NCBI taxonomy): domain Eukaryota; kingdom Metazoa; phylum Arthropoda; class Insecta; order Orthoptera; family Acrididae; genus Schistocerca; species Schistocerca americana. The sequence goes on along the minus strand of NC_060120.1, from coordinate 11,974,584 downwards.
ATGTGTTTTGGAACAATATTGGTGAAGACATTACACGTCTATTTTGAACCGAGGGTGTGCTTTTTCATAAGATTATGACCTTTCCCTCAGTGTCTCACTTAATAAACGTAATAAATCACTGTTTCAGAATTCTCTCGCAACTGCGTCTGCCTTAGTGAGGTGAGATTGTGTAATCTCGGCTTTGTTTCGGCAAAAGAAGCAAATTTTAACAAGGCAACAACAGAACTGTGTAGTTTTTACTCAAAATTCGCCACTCATGAGGCTTCTCTGAAAGTTACAAATGATGAACAAGCCAGGCGAAAATAAATCGCAGTTTTTTTTTTTTTAACCCCCACAACTGCCACCCTCATCACGCATGCGCTGCCGTCTGCTCATCTACTGAACACGGCCTCTGCGCGGACTCTATGAACTGAATTGTTTGAAATGTTAAATAAATTTTGCATTGAGGTGACTGGCAGGACATTTGACACAAGATGTGAAGGGCACAACAAGGCATGGAAATACAGCGCAAAGCACTTAACATTCGCAAACCACCTTCAACAGGAACACCACAGACCAAGCACAATAGGAAAAGGTATGAAGATCATAAAAATCACTAAAGATGACACTTCCTCTCTTTTCAGGTAAAGTTCCACATATACAAAGTATTAACACAAAATAAACGATTATGTGAACAGAAAAATTTTGGAGTCACATAATCATATAATGGAAACACCTGTTCTGTCGTATCCTCTATATTCTCACCCCCCGCCCCCCGCCGCCCCCCCCCTTTAATTTCAAAATTTGCTCCTCAACCCTTTTCGTCCATTTCGTTACCTATTCATTCTTCATTCTACATTCCAACTACATTGCATTCTCTCAACATTTGCTCTCCCTCTCTCAACTCCCCCCTGCCCCCCACCACCACATATTCTGTATTTAGATCTCAAGCTCCTGCACCACTGTTACTTCACTTGTCTGACACATTAAATTAACTCCTACCGACATAATAAAAGGAAATAATACACATATGACGAACCGTAGAAGAAAAGAACATTTTTAGATAAAAAAAATGAGCAAACAGTAGTTAAGCCGGTAACACTACACAAACCACCCGAGACATATCTAGCCACAGCAATGTAAACAAACAGTAATGGTGTTGCACTGTCATAATATTACGCGCCAACGAGTACATACTTCTGCAAAACAATGTGGGATTAGGCCAGAATCAATAGCGGCAAAGCCGGCCGCGGTGGTCTAGCGGTTCTAGGCGCGCAGTCCGGAACCGCGCGGCTGCTACGGTCGCAGGTTCGAATCCTGCCTCGGGCATGGATGTGTGTGATGTCCTTAGGATAGTTAGGTTTAAGTAGTTCTAAGTTCTAGGGGACTGATGACCACAGATGTTAAGTCCCATAGTGCTCAGAGCCATTTGAACCAATAGCGGCAAACGAAGAAATCTCTCAAAAACGTGCAATCAGGCGGCGTTTCCTTGTTGTTGTTGTTGTTGTGGTCTTCAGTCCTCAGACTGGCTTGATGCAGATCTCCATGCTACTCCATCCTGTGCAAGCTTATTCATCTCCCAGTATTTACTGAAACCTACATCCTTCTGAATCTGCTTAGTGTATTCATCTCTTGGTCTCCCTCTACGATCTTTTTACCCTCCACGCCGCCCTCCAATGCTACATTTGTGATCCCCAGATGCCTCAGAACATGTCCTACCAACCGGTCCCTTCTTCTTGTCAAGTTGAGTCACAAACTCCTCTTCTCCAAAATTCTATTCAGTACCTCATTAGTTACGTGATCTACCCATCTAACCTTCAGCGTTCTTCTGTAGCACCACATATCGAAATATTCTATTCTCTTCTTGTCCAAACTATTTATCGTCCATGTTTCACTTCCACACAAGGCTACACTCCATACAAATACTTTCAGAAACAACTTCCTGACACTTAAATCTATACTCGAAGTTAACAAATTTCTCTTCTTCACAAACGTTTTCCTTACCATTGCCAGTCTACATTTTATATCCTCTCTACTTCGACCGTCATCAGTTAATTTGCTCCCCAAATAGCAAAACTCCTTTACTACTTTAAGTGTCTCATTTCTTAATGTAATTCCCTCACCATCACCCGACATAATTCGACTACATTCCATTACCCTCGTTTTGCTTTTGTTGATGTTCATCTTATATCCTCCTTTCAAGACACTGTCCATTCCGTTCAACTGCTCTTCCAAGTCCTTTGCTGTCTCTGACAGAATTATAATGTCATCGGCGAACCTCAAAGTTTTTATTTCTTCTCCATGGATTTTAATACCTACTCCCAATTTGTCTTTTCTTTCCTTTACTGCTTGCTCAATATACAGATCGAATAACATCGGAGAGAGGCTACAACTCTGACTCACTCCCCTCCCAACCATTGCTTCCCTTTCGTGCCCCTCGACTCATATAACTCCCATCTGGTTTCTGTACAAACTGCAAATAGCCATTCGCTCCCTGTATTTTACCCATTCCACTTTTGGAATTTGAAAGAGAGTATTCCAGTCAACATTGTCAAAAGATTTCTCTAAGTCTACAAATGCTAGAAACGTAGGTTTGCCTTTCCTTAACCTTTCTTCTAAGATAAGTCGTAAGGTCAATATTGCCTCTTGTGTTCCAATATTTCTACGGAAACCAAACTGATCTTCCCCGAGGTTGGCTTCAACCAGTTTTTCCATTCGTCTGTAAAGAATTCGCGTTATTATTTTGCATCCGTGACTTATTAAACTGATAGTTCGGTAATTTTCACATCTGTCAGCACCTGCTTTCTTTGGGACTGGAATTATTATATTCTTCTTGAAGTCTGAGGGTATTTCGCCTGTCTCATACATCTTGCTCACCAGATGGTAGATTTCTGTCACGACTTGCTCTCCCAAGGCCGTCAGTAGTTCTAATGGATTGTTGTCTACTCCCGGGGCCTTGTTTCGACTCAGGTCTTTCAGTGCTCTGCCAATCTCTTCACGCCGTATCGTATCTCCCATTTCATCTTCATCTACATCCTCTTCCATTTCCATAATATTGTCCTCAAGTACATCGCCCTTGTATATACCCTCTATATACTCCGTCCACCTTTCTGCCTTCCCTTCTTTGCTTAGAACTGGGTTTCCATTTGAGCTCTTGATATTCATACAAGTGGCCCTCTTTTCTCCAAAGGTCTCTTTAATTTTCCTGTAGGCGGTATCTATCTTGCCCCTAGTGAGATAAGCCTCTACATCCTTACATTTGTCCTCTAGCCATCCCTGCTTAGCCATTTTGCACTTCCTGTCGATCTCCTTTTTGAGACGTTTGTATTCCATTTTGCCTGCGTCATTTATTGCAGTTTTATATTTTCTTCTTTCATCAATTAAATTCAATAATTGTTCTGTCACCCAGGGATTTCTACTAGCTCTCGTCCTTTTAGCTACTTGATCCTCTGCTGCCTTTATTACTTCATCCCTCAGAGCTACCCATTCTTCTTCTAATGTACTTCTTTCCCCCACTGCTGTCAATTATTCCCATGTGCTCTCCCTGAACCTCTGTACAACCTCTGGTTTAGTCAGTTTATTCAGGTTCCATCTCCTTAAATTCCCACCTTTTTGCAGTTTCTTCAGTTTTAATCTACAGTTCATAACCAATAGATTGTGGTCAGAGTCCACATCTGCCTCTGGAAATGTCTTACAATTTGAAACCTGGTTCCTAAATCTCCGTCTTACCACTATGTAATTTATCTGATATCTTCTAGTATCTCCAGGAATCTTCCATGTGTACAACCTTCTTTTACGATTCTTGAACTAAATGTTAGCTATGATTAAGTTATGCTCTGTGCAAAATTCTACCAGACGGTTTCCTCTTTCATTTCTTACCCCAATCCATATTCACCTACTATGTTTTCTTCTCTCCCTTTTCCTACTCTCGAATTCCTGTCACCCATGACTATTAAATTTTCGTCTCCCTTCATTACCTGAATAATTTATTTTGCCTCATCATACATTTCATCAATTTCTTCATCGTTTCCTTAGCGCACATAAAATATCATAAGTAAAATCAACATCTTTTGTAACTAACTGTTTTCCTATTTACGAAGCAAGCCAAATTGTAGTTATCTTCCATTACAGGCCACTGATGATGTTTTTATTTCAGTGAAATGTATCGCGTTTGTTTGTCAAAAATACGCATTTTCTTGTAATTGAAAGACAGATGGAAGATACCTTCAGTAACACATTTACAGTTCTCTAGTTCATTCAGCATTTATTGTATACCACAGCACATATGAAGTAAATAGAATGATTAAATTTGCAGGGCAATAGCTCAGGCAGATCTTAGGTATGAGTTATAGATCTATATTGAAACGCACTCATTTTAGCGTGTAGTGTAACCTCCGTAGGTGATAACGGAAGCAGTCGATAATAAAGGTGAAGGATGCAGTCTCGGCATAAGTTAATCCACATTTGCTAGGTGAGTCGATAGCTCGCACGAGTCGATTGTCACCCCATTATGTCCAACAGGTGCTCGATTGGAGCCAAGTATGCCCATTGTGCTAGCCGGAAAATCTGCTGCAAGACTTGGAGAAGACGTAGAGTTTCACTTGCAGTGTATGTGGCTGAGAATTAGCCTCTTGGAGCAGCACACCAACTTCCTGCTGCAAGAACAGCAAAGAACTAGTTGAACGACATTCTGGACGTATCGAGTGCCGGTCAGTGTTTCCTCCACAAACAGCAAAGGTGGACGAGGGTTCAGGATATCATACACCAGACGAGCGCCTGGACTGGGACCAGCGTGTGCCGGGGAAATTCACTGTTCGAGGCCGGTCTCACCATGTCTATGTCTTAAGTGCGAATGACTGACACTAGCAAGTAGGCAGAATATGCTTTCATCGCTAAAGACCACGGTGTGGCATTCCATCCTTCAAGTGATAGACTGACGGCGGCATTGAATTCGATGCTGTGGAGTGTGGAACACAGGCTACATGTGTGCGTGCCCATTATCCCACTGTTAGTAAGCAATTCGCAACGGTTAGTGTTGATACATTTTGGGTCACATTATATTTTACCTGTGTTGTGAAAGTTGTAAGAACTACAATCAGTGTCCTCACAACACGACGGTCTTGCACGGCGTCTGTCCGATGTGGATGTGCAGAACCTCACCTACGAGTATCAGAGTGCTCACCTGTACACTGTTGCTGACATAGCTTCAAAACTGACGTGTGACATCCAATTTCCAATTTGTGTGGTGCTTCCCCGAAATGACCATCCCGCCATTAAAAAGAACAGTTTGAACCTTCTCAGAGTCGCTCAGTTGACTGTAGAAAGCACTAGTCCGTCTCCCTAGCATGGTGTCTGCTTGCTCTATACGTCTACACGACACTGAGCCGTATGGTAACGACAACTCTCTTTTAAAGGGTGACCTCACACGGCGTTCTGTTATTAAATGAAACAACAACTTTACTGTTATCAGTCACCGTTTTATTTATTTCCACGACACGTTTCAAAGATTTGAACCTCCATCATCGGGTGGATTTACATTAGTTATTATGAAATTTGTGTGTGTGTTGTGTTACGATTTTTTCGCACTGCCTAGTGGAGAAACAAGACACTGTTTCAGAACATCGTTTTGGTTCAAAATGGTTCAAATGGCTCTGAGCACTATGGGACTTAACTGCTGTGGTCATCAGTCCCCTAGAACTTAGAACTACTTAAACCTAACTAACCTAAGGACATCACACACATCCATGCCCGAGGCAGGATTCGAACCTGCGACCGTAGCGGTCACGCGGCTCCAGATTGTAGCGCCTAGAACCGCACGGCCACTCCGGCCGGCAACATAGTATTGGATTTCTTCTGACAAAAAATTAAACTGATATCTAATGGTAAACATAAAATAAGTAAAGTAGAGTACCTCCAGTGGTCACAGGTTCCTTGTGCTGTCGTAACACATCACGTGTATACTGTCACATTTGTAAACGAATATGGCGTCCGGAATCTGCTGGCTGCAAGGCTCGTATAGCAGAAGAGAAGACATAATCGCAAAGTACAAAGAATATACATCGTAACAACATTACAGAATAATTATTTAAAGGATTTGGACGTGTTTCTTTTGAAGTGTCGAATATATCTGTGTGTACTTCTGGTGGAACATAAATCCGATTTTGACAAGTTAAAACAGCTTAACCTTTGTACTCGTTTATACAATCAGGTGAAATGTTAAACTGGCTTAAACTTCATACTTGTTAATAACAATCAGGTGAAATGTTACAGACTTTAAGTACAATAATCATATTGGCTACAGCAGTAAAATTATACGTAGATGACAATTGGGATTAATAGACAGATGTGAGAGGCTGGAGGTAAAAGGAGAGGAAGAGAGAGACAAAGTGTGTGAGAGAGAGAGAGAGGGGGGGGGAGGGTGGAAAGAGTAATTGTATGAGAACAAACTTTACATGGCAAGGGGTCTTAAGATTACATGTTACATATATTAACTGCGTAAAGGTTGGGATAATACATTGGTTAATGCTTTAAAATATGCAGATAGCTACACAATTTGTGCCAGTAGTTGATGTACATATAGTTTCAAGCTGACAAGAGGTACAAGCTGTTAGTGTTAGGAATTATCTAATTATCTGTAATTGAGGTCAATCTCTTGTACTCTTGGTGGCTGTCAATATTTATGGTAAATATTAAGATGTGTAAACGCGTCGCGCGCGCGCGCGTGTGTGTGTTTGTGTGTGTGTGTGTGTGTGTGTGTGTGTGTGTGTGTGTGTCTGTGTGTGTGTGTGTGTGTATGTGTGCATTTTTAAGGATGTAGACAGTTGCTGAAAACAGATATGATACTACTGCAAATATTGTCATTTTTGTCATTTAAGATGAATTCCAGTTGTTTGTTTGGTGTTTGTATATTTTGAGTGTTTCAAGGATGTCTAGTTTTCTGCCGTTTGGTTGGATGTGTAGGATACTAATACTTGTGTTGTTAACGTGGTGTTTTGTTTCATGCAGGTAGGTGGCTATCGCTGATGTGTGGTATTTTTTTTTCTAGTGCTGCCATGTGTTCCTTGAATCTAATCTCAAATGATCTGCCTGTCTGGCCTATGTAGAAGCAGTCACAGTCCAAACATTAAATTTTGTACACACCTGTGTGATGAAGTGGGCCTCGTGCGCCGTTGTTGTGGGCTAACTTTTGTCCAATCTTGTTGTCTGTTGTAAAGGATATGCTTATGCCTTTTCGTTTCAAGACATTGGCAATCTGGTATGAAATGTTACCCAGAAAGGGGATTTATGACACATCCACCAAGAGTACAAGAGATTGACCTCATTTACAGTTAATTCCCAACACTATCACCTTGTACCCCTTGTCATCTATGTATAATTTTACTGCTGTAGCCAATATGATTATTGTACTTAAAGTGTGTAACATTTCACCTGATTGTTATTAACAAGTATGAAGTTTAAGCCAGTTTAACATTTCACCTGATTGTATAAACGAGTACAAAGGTTAAGCTGTTTTAATTTGTCAAAATCGGATTTATATTCCACCTGGAGTACACACACATATATTCGACACTTCAAAACAAACACCTTCAAATCCTTTAAATAATTATTCTGTAATAATGTTGTTACGATGTATATTCTTTGTACTTTGCGATTATGTCTTCTCTTCTGCTATACGAACCTTGCAGCCAGCAGATTCCGGACGCCATATTCGTTTACAAATGTGACAGTATACGTGTGATGTGTTACGACAGCACAAGGAACCTGTGACCACTGGAGGTATTCTATTTTACTTATTTTATGTTTACCATTAGATATCAGTTTAATTTTTTGTCAGAAGAAATCCAAAACGATGTTCTGAAATAGTGTCTTGTTTCTCCACTAGGCAGTGCCAAAAAATCGTAACACAACACACACACAAATGTCAAACTAACTAATGTAAATCCACCCGATGATGGAGGTTTAAACCTTAGAAACGCGTCGAGGAAATAAATAATACGGTGGATGGTAACAGTAAACTTGTTGTTTCATTTAATGTCAATAACAGTCACGGTAAAGCCTAAACTAAAATGTTCGCATTTAAAGGTGTTCTGCTAGCTGTGTCACGACGCCATCTACTGACGGATGACATTAAATCCGTTATCAGCACCTCTTCTAGATGGCACGACACATTCTTTCAAGGAGTTCTAACATTTTTCTGCCAATATGTTTTACCACGCCGCATGCCCTGTCATTAAATTAGTATCAATTTTACAGAAGTTTGTTGTTCTTTCTAGACACTGATTCGGCAAAAAAAACTTTGACGCCCTTTCACCCTCTGACAGGTTGATATCCGGAAACGGCTTTCGTGGCTGGCGCTTGAAATACAGGAAAACATATTCTCCAAATTCCATATTTGTTGGACAAGTGGTTTGGGATGCGTGTTGTATTAGTCAATCACTTTAGAATGAAACGCTAATCCAGTTTCAAAACATTGTCTTCTCTCCCAAGCATTGTCTTTTAACAATTTTTTTCATAGCCTGGTTGGTTAAATACACACCGCCTGGCATTCTTTCAAGTTTTTAATGAAAGTCATGTCCGAAAACACACCATCAGCTGCTAAGTGAGTCTCGACGTATCATCATAAGTTCATAAAATATGACATGTATCTATATATGTATAATCTGCTGCTAAACTACAAACTACTCCTGTTAGCGAAACGTCGGTTGTGAACAAAATTACAGATTCAACATGAACTTACTGGATGTGGACAAACAGTGTAATCTGACAAGTCAACACTACTCAATCAATTCTTTATTGATGTTAATTGCCAGAACTTATGAGGAAAATGTTGTAGCCTTGTTACTTGGAGAATCTTGAGGCCTAACGCTGCCAAAGTGCTCACTACTACATCTGAACACACAGTCGTTAACATTGTGCCACTGCTCTTATTGTTTTCAGTTGTTTCTCTTATCAAATTTTGAATTGTATATTCTTACGTTCTCTGTGAATAATAAATTATGTGGCTGGAAGGAAAGCAGGAGAATTCTCATAAAGCTCTTCGGGATTAATGTCAACGTATTCCAGCCTACGATAAAAATGTGTGAAACATTAAGGCTGACAACTGACTATACACAACGCTATCGATTTTTCTGCGAAAGAAATCGCAAGAAGTGGGAATTGAAGGCATGCGAGGTTGACTGTAATCAGAATGCACGGTCTATATCACGTGGCCATGCATATCATGACGAATCAAAAACACTAACTCATCGATTTCACCGAAAGACTAGATTGAAGGTCTAATATATACGGAAAAAATTCAATTATTTTTAAGTGTTCGGACGATTCTCTTACTCTGAACCGAATTCCTGGGACATAGCCTCTGATGTTTGTTTTTTAGAACACAGAAAGTTAATGATATGAGCTCTTCCATTTTAAAATGTCCACATACAGTAGGCTGAAGCAATTAAAAATCTGCCAGTCGCAGCCTGGGGCGTCTCTCTTATCAGTCGTTTCTAGAACATGGCTCAATATCTTAAATCCTTTCACTTATTCTTTTTCATCATTTTTGAATATTTGTGTCATTATATTCCTTCGGAAAGTGCCATTAAAGAAGTACGTTAATATTTATATTCAGGCGTAGTTACAAATACAGTATTGCGTGTCAACGAAATAGTCTTGCAACCAGAAAATAGAATTATCGTCTTTCGATGTACAGAACTATTTTGACGTTGCGAACTGTCTTCTGCACAGCCTAGGATCCCTCGTTCATGATGTGAATATAATCGTTTGAGGCTGTAAATCCCATGGGAATGTTTCCGTCTCGAGGAAGCTCGGAGAACTTTCTTCTAATTTGGTAGCAGTGGTTGGAAAACGATCGACACGAAGAAACTCCCCAGACACAACTAAGCAAACTGGATTTGCAAAGTTCGTGCAGTGTGCTCCATTCCTTTTATAGTTCGAAATTTGTTTCTGCGAAAATAGTGAAAACCAGTTTGCAAGTAATTACTGAGTTAAATCGTCGTTCCCGCGGCGGCAGCAATTAATTTGTGAACCAAATTGGAATCGACTGAATCCCGGAAGGGATTCTGTACGGACAAGCAGCATCACCATGCGATACGGACAGTTCAGAAAACGGATAAGGACATTTATGGGTATCGGGTAGCGAATTAAAACTCTCGCTGTGCAAAATAATCATACAGAACTTTCTCTTCTTAGTTTTTAACCGCTACTGAAAAGCTTTGAACGTTTGTCAGTTTTCTCCTAAACACTTAAAATTAGTTTCACGTGTGAGCTGTGTCCGTACAAAGTTACTATTTAGTCTCATCCCCAGATCACGTGCATTTTAGAAAGTACAAGTAACCTCCCCTCTCCTAAACAGGTTCAAAAGTCGGATTACAAATGAGTCACTCTGTTAAACATTTGACGTTGCGCATGCAAGTGAGGAAAATTTTAGAGAAGTTTTGAAATTGTGTTTAAAGTATGCGGGAAGCCTCTAACTATTGTCATTACCAAACACTGGATCAGTATAGTCTGGGTAGTTTGCGCTAAAGTTTAAGCAAAAGCAAGATCATCACGCATCTCAATGTTTATGACATCATATCTCCTGAAATATATCGCAAAATGATATCATTTTGCAGATACAATCAGTGATAATATGGCGAATAGAATTAGTAGTAAAGAATTAATAAATTAAAACGTTATACCTGATGTTGCGGTTTTACTGCATGAACAGCGAGAATGCAGTAGCGATAAATCTTTCTCTTATCAGCGGAACATTTTCAGATTGGCTAAAATATTCTGTAGTTAAGCCTCTTCACAAGGAACTATATACCAATTTCACTTTAACCGGATTTTTTAAACATGTTTGAAAAGGTTGTGTTGAATTGGTTTCTTAAGCATCTGACTGCGCATAGTACAAGTATACTGTCCAAGTCACAGTTTAGGTTCCTTAAGGGTTCCGGTATAGAGAAGGCTATTCACACGTGACAATGTACTTAATTCACCAGATAACAAATTAGAGGCATCTGGCATTTTCTGTGACCTGTCAAAAATCTCTGACTGTGTGAATCATTCTCTTAATGAATTATAATATTATGGTGTGACCGGCAGTGCAGCTAAATTGTTCGAGTTTTACCTAACTAACATGAAACAAGGTGTGTCCTTGCGAAATGTCTATAGAGTTATCAAGCATTTTTCTTCTGATTAGTAATTAATTACATGTGGTGTTCCTCAAAGTTCCATCTTTGGTACATTGGTTCTTCTTGTATGCATTAATCAACTCTTGTCCGTTAAGTTGTCAGAAACTAAGTTTGTTTTGTTTGCAGATGATAGAAACATTGCAATAAATAGTAAGACCAGTACTGATTTAAAAATGGATGGTAATCAAAAGACCCACTATATGCAGTTCAGAACTTGTAGAGACTTAGAGACTTCCTTCCAGCATGTGTATAACATGTGAAGACATGCAGACCGAAGAGGTTGACAGTGTTCAGTTTCTGGGATTACACCCTTATAATAAATTCAGTAGGGAAGTACATACCACAAAATTGCTGAAGCGCCTAAACAAGTCTATATTTGCAATGCAAATGATGTCAGATGCAGGAGACATAAATATATTCATTCTTTTATGTCATATACGATCATATCCTGGGGCAATTCGTCAAGCCAATCAAAAGTTTTAGAGTACAAAATTGTGTAATCAGACTCATTTGTGGTGTACATTCAAGAACACCACGTAGAAATCTGTTCAAGGAACAGGGCATTCTAACCATGTAGAAATCTGTTCAAGGAACAGGGCATTCTAACCACTGCTTCTCAGTATATTTATTCCTTAATAAAATTTGTTGCAAATAACATGTCTCTATTTCCGACTGATAGTTCAATACATAATATCAATATTAGTAATAGAACAATCTACATAAAACCATAAAATCACATGCCTTCGTCCAAAAAGGGGTCCAATGTTCAGGAACACACAATTTCAATAAACTGGCAGCAGCCATTAAAAATTTGGTTTCACATAAAGCCCAGCTCAAACAGAGTTTTGAAGACTTTTCGATGAGCAACTCCTGGTACTCGATAGATGCATATGTTAACAGGAACTGTTAGATCAACTTAAATAAAACCGTCTGTTGGATTTCAGTTTTGACAGCACTTGGTCACAAAGGTTGTGCATAATAAAGGTATTAAAAGAGCATAACTATGTTTCATACTGACGGTATATTAAGTCTGCAAATTTATGCGGTTCCAGTTTACTGTAATGTATTCACATAGTCTGACAGTTTCCTGTCAAACGATCAGAGTTGTTAGTACCTTAATCAAATTTTCTCTGTTTATTTATGATATACTTTCTGACAAGTACCACGCTCACGAGAATCACCTCATTTTTTGGTCTATGGAACGAAAACTGAACCTAATCTAATCTCATGTAATATGTCTCATTATGTGAGGCGTGTCAGCGAGGAAAAGTTTCGTAAAGGTTTGAAATTACGTTTAAAGATTGTTGGAAGTAGCTAAGTGCTGTCATTCTCAAATACTGGATCAACATAGACTGACTAATTTGTGTCCCATTATAGTGCCCCTTTTGAAATATGCAAGCCGATATATTTGAAGTAAATAATAAAAGGACTCTGAATAATATTATATGGACATAAACGACAAATTAATTATGAAAATGTATTAAATTAGCTTCAAAGAAAGACTAAATCGATTGCAGTGTAATAAAAGGACATTATTTATATTAGATGAGATCCTAGTGCATAACGTTATCGAAACTAACATTATTATCTTTGTCATTATATATAAGTGAAAAAAGATATTTAAAATCATTTCGAGACAGATCATTTCTTCTGCTGTATGTAAGGTACGTTTGCCATTGTAAAGCGGCAGCTTTTGTTCCATTTGTTCTCGTAAGTAGCGAGTAATTCAAGTGTGTATTCTGTGCTTAGTGGAAATATATTTACAAAAAGTGAGTGCATTGTGTTACTTAAAGAACCCATGCAAACAATTCTTCCTGAATTAATAATTGCAAGAAGTTATTTAGCATTTTTTCAGTCTCTGCGAAGCGAGCAGCGGTGGTCTTTGGCAACAATTGGCCGCCATTACGCAGCATATTTAATTTATTTTTTTGTGTAACATACCACCACAGCCGGAAAAGAAAGAATCATTTCAAGTTATTCAATTAATTAAAGTGCAAAGCTTCACTAATTTTATTTCGTCAAAAAACGCATACTTTCAAAGATACAATTTATTCTAGGTCAGTGAACTTAGTTTGCATTACATTTCGCCGAAAGCATTTCAAATAATTTGTAGGGAGCCTAGCGCTCATTTGAAACATAATTTAATATTTATCTTTGGCTACCTACAAATCAATATATATATATATATATATATATATATATATATATATATATATATATATATTATCCCTTTCTTGTGTTTCACTTAATAATAATAATAGTAATTAATAACCACAGAAATGAAAGGATAATACACCATGAGTTTAGCTGCCACAAGACGTGTACCCAATTTTCTGTCGTTGTGTCTGACCATTTGACATAAAGTTACACCTCTTAATGAGTAGATTATGATGTTATAAATTTGTAAATTCTGTCAGTAACTACATGAAACATGAAAATCATAGTTTTGTTTCCTCTCGAAGCTCTCAGGTAGGGGCCCTGCAGTTGTACATGTGCACTGTTTATCGGGTTAGCTGTTCAGCAAAACGGATCTTAAAGAACTACAGAGACCCTGAAATCAGTATTTAATAGCCGGAATAGATATTAATGACATGACAATGCCATAGCCATCAGAGGCAAAACATTAATTTCGCCAGATAGGCTATTGGCCATTTTCAAAGAATCGTTGAATCCACTCGAATTAAGGAAATCCTAGAAAAAGGCTGGATTGGAATCTGAATGTCACTTACAGCTCCTCAATCATGGCATCATTGCTGTCAACGACTATGTCGATCGTAAAGAGCACTGGGAATAGCTCTAAACTTACGTGCGATGTTAAAATCGTAATGGTGGCTTCAAGATAATTTACGTTAAATTAGAGATCGTATCGACTCACCATTTCCGTGGACATTTACATTAGATAGTTGAGAACTTTGCTGACATTTAATTTATGTGCACTCAAACATACAACACTGCCTCAGTGAAATGCGGAAAGCATTTTGAATGCCAGTTTCATCAAAAATTAGAGTATATTTATCATTCTGAGTCTGACAACACGGAAAATCGTACGAAAACGTTATTGTTATTATAAACAACGGTGACTGGTAGTAGGGTGTCCTGTGTAATTTGGATGCGTCTCTTTATTAACTTGGTGATAGTTTTTAATTGATTGTGGATTTTTCTGGGATGAGAGCGAATGCGCTGTGGATTGGACTTTCGACGGAGCAACAAGGAATGCTTCTGTCAAGCAGATCGGTGACAGGTAAATGGGGCCACGAGCTGGATGGAGAAGTAGAGTTCTTGGAAATGAGGTCGACGTAAAACCTACTGGCGGCGGCAGGCATTTTGCTCCCACATGACTGCTCGCGGCCAATGTCCAGCCGGAGTGCAGTGCGCCGTTGAGAGCAGAAGTCGGGGATGCATTTCCATGTTTTCTGACTTCCTTTGAAGATAAGCAACTGCCGTTTGTAGGAAGGGCCTTTGCCTTTCTCTTTCCAGATTTAATAACTTTCCTATCACGTTCAGAATTCTAACATTCTACATCTACAATACATACACTACTGGCCATCAAAATTGCTACACCAAAAATAAATACAGATGATTAACGGGTATTCGTTGGACAAATATATTACACTAGAACTGACATGTGATTACATTTTCACTCAATTTGGGTGTATAGATCTTGCGAAATCAGTACCCAGAACAACCACCTCTGGCCGTAATAACGGTCTTGATACGCCTGGGCATTGAGTCAAACAGAGCTTGGATGGCGTGTACAGGTACAGCTGCACATGCTGCTTCAACACGATACCACAATTCATCATGAGTAGTGACTGGTGTGTGGTGACGAGCCAGTTGCTCGGCCACCATTGACCAGACGTTTTCAGTTGGTGAGAATGTGCTGGGCAGGGCAGCAGTCGAACATTTTCTGTATCTAGAAAGGCCCGTACAGGACCTGCAACATGCGGTCGTGCATTATCCTGCTGAAATGTAGGGTTTCGCAGGGATCGAATGAAGGGTAGAGCCACGGGTCGTAACACATCTCAAATGTAACGTCCACTGTCCAAAGTGCCGTCAGTGCGAACAAGAGGTGACCGAGACGTGTAACCAATGGCACCCCACACCACCACGCCGGGTGATACGGCGATACGCGAGTATGGCGATGACGAATACACGCTTCCAATGTGCGTTCACCGCGATGTCGCCAAACACAGATGCGACCAACACGATGCTGTAAACAGAACCTGGATTCATCCAAAAAAATGACGTTTTGTCATTCGTGCACCCAGGTTCGTCGTTGAGTACACCATCGCAGGCTGTCCTCTCTGTGATGCAGCGGCCGGCCGGTGTGGCCGTGCGGTTAAAGGCGCTTCAGTCTGGAACCGCGGGACCGCTACGTTCGCAGGTTCGAATCCTGCCTCGGGCATGGATGTGTGTGATGTCATTAGGTTAGTTAGGTTTAATTAGTTCTAAGTTCTAGGCGACTGATGACCTAAGAAGTTAAGTCGCATAGTGCTCAGAGCCATTTGAACCATTTTTTGTGATGCAGCGTCAAGGGTAACCGCAGCCATGGTCACCGAGCTGACAGTCGATGCTGCTGCCAACGTCGTCGAACTGTTCGTGCAGATGGTTGTTGTCTTGCAAACGTCCCCACGTGTTGACTCAGGGATCGAGACGGGGATGCGCGATCCGTTGCAGCAATCCGGATAAGATGCCTGTCATTTCGGCTACTAGTGATACGAGGCCGTTGGGATCCAGCACGGCGTCCCGTGTTACCCTCGTGAACCCACCGATTCCATATTCTGCTAACAGTCATTGGATCTCTACCAACGCGAGCAGCAATGTCGCGATACGATAAACCGCAATCGCGATAGGCTACAATCCGACCTTTATCAGAGTCGGAAACATGATGGTGCACATTTCTCCTCCTTACACGAGGCATCACAACAACGTTTCACCAGACAACGTCGGTCAACCGCTGTTTGTGTATGAGATATCGATTGGAAACTTCCCTCATGTCAGCACGTTTTAGGTGTCGCCACCAGCGCCAACCTTGTGTGAATGCTCTGGAAAGCTAATCATATGCATATCACAGCATCTTCTTCCTGTCGGTTAAATTTAGCGTCTGCAGCACATCATCTTGATGGTGTAGCAATTATAATGGCCAGTAGTGTACGTAAACCGCAAGCTATCGTTCGGTGCATGACTAGTCTTTTCCTTGCCTGTTCCACTCGCAAGTAGAGCGACGGAAAAACAACTGACTAATATGCCTTCACTGGACCCCTAGTTTCTCCTCTCTTATCTTCATGGTCCTTAGACGAAATGTACTTTGGTGGCAGTAGACTCGTTCTGCAGTTAGCCTCAAATGTCGGTTCTGTAAATTTTCTCAATAGTGTTCCTCGAAAAGACGGTTGGCTGCCCTCCAGAGATTCCCATTTCAGTTCCCAAAGCATCTCCGTAATACATCTACATCTACATCTACATCTACATTCATACTCCGCAAGCCACCCAACGGTGTGTGGCGGAGGGCACTTTACGTGCCACTGTCATTACCTCCCTTTCCTGTTCCAGTCGCGTGTGGTTCGCGGGAAGAACGACTGTCTGAAAGCCTCCGTGCGCGCTCTAATCTCTCAAATTTTACATTCGTGATCTCCTCGGGAGGTATAAGTAGGGGGAAGAAATATATTCGATACCTCATCCAGAAACGCACCCTCTCGAAACCTGGACAGCAAGCTACACCGCGATGCAGAGCGCCTCTCTTGCAGAGTCTGCCACTCGAGTTTGGTAAACATCTCCGTAACGCTATCACGGTTACCAAATAACCCTGAGACGAAACGCGCCGCTCTTCTTTGGATCTTCTCTATCTCCTCCGTCAAACCGATCTGGTACGGATCCCACACTGATGAGCAATACTCAAGTATAGGTCGAACGAGTGTTTTGTAAGCCACCTCCTTTGTTGATTAACTACATTTTCTAAGCACTCTCCCAATGAATCTCAACCTGGTACCCGCCTTACCAACAATTAATTTTATATGATCATTCCACTTCAAATCGTTCCGCACGCATACTGCCAGATAATTTACAGAAGTAACTGCTACCAGTGTTTGTTCCGCTATCAATACTTGCGTGTTGTTCCAACCTACCAATAAGGAACCTAGCAGCCCGCCTCTGAATTCCTTCGATGTCTTCCTTTAATCCGACCTGTTACGGATCGTATACCCAGGTCGCACTAGTGTCCTATATAGGTCTCGTTTACAGATCAAACACACTTTCCCAAAATTCTCCCAGTTAACCGAAGGCGCCCATTCGCTTTTTCTATCACAGACCTTACATGTTCGATCCATTTCACATCGCTTTGCAACGTTACGCACAGATATTTACACAACGTGCCTGTGTCAAGCATCAAGACACTGCTAATGCTGTATCCTAACGTTATGGGTTTGTTTCTCGTATCTTCCACATTACCTTACGTATTCCTACATTTATAGCCAGCTGCTATTCATTAAACCAACTAGAAATTTTGTCCAAGATACGTTTATCCTCCTATAACCATTCAATGACGACTCCTTTCCGTACACCACTGCATCCTCAGCAAACAACCGTACGTTGTTGTGCGTACTGTCCGCAGTACCATTTATGTATACATAAATTAATGGTTGGTTGGTTGGTTTGGGGGATTAAAGGGACCAGACTGCTATGGTCATCGGTCCCTTTTTCCAAAGACAAAGAACACCCACAGAGAATAAAAACGAGGAACAGAAGAGATCACAGACGATACAGAACAAGAGAAACTGAGACAAAGACAAGACAAAACGAACTAAAACCACACAGAGTGTGACGGTGGTTGGCCGACCATAGAAATAAAAAGGAAAAGCCAACCACTTGAAACACATTAAAAAATCAGTTTAAAACCGGAGACCAAAGGCCAGAATCAACACAAAACAATAAGATAAAAACAGAAACACTCAGAGTAAAGAATAAAAAACCCCTGCCCGAATAAAACGTAAAACGAAGTCAGCCATAGCCGAGTCATCTGCTAAAAGGGCAGGGAGCGAGTCAGGCAGTGCGAACGACTGCCTGAGCGCAGCTAAAAACGGACACTCCAATAAAACATGAACCACGGATAAAACGGAGCCGCAGCGACATAGAGGCGCGTCCTCACGGCGCAATAAGTGGCCGTGCGTAAGCCGAGTGTGCCCAATGCGCAGCCGGCAGAGGACAACAGACTCCTTGCGAGAGACCCGCAAGGAGGAGCGCCACACACCGGTAGCCCCCTTGATGGCCCGAAGTGTGTTGCTTGAAGGCAGGCCGCGCCATTCAGTGTCCTAAAGGGCCAGAATTTTGCGGCGCAGGAACGCTCGCAAATCTGTCTCCGGGAGGCCAACGTCTAGAGATGGTGCACTAGTCGCCTCTTTCGCCAGCCGGTCAACATTCTCGTTGCCGGGGATCCCAACATGGCCTGGGGTCCACACGAAGACCGCAGAGCGGCCGCAACGCGCAAGAGTATGCAGGGACTCATGGATAGCCATCACCAGACGAGAACGAGGAAAACACTGGTCGAGTGCTCGTAAACCGCTCAGGGAATCGCTACAGATAACGAAGGACTCACCTGAGCAGGAGCGGATATACTCTAGGGCTCGAAAGATGGCGACCAGCTATGGCAGTCCTTTCATACCTACCTGGGACACTCCAACGATACCATTGTGATGAACACTCGCCGTCAAGAAGTCATCGAGACATTCACATATTCGTTATGCTCACACTTCCGTTAACAGATTGCAGGTTGCGTACGGTGTCAAATGCTTTTCGGAAATCTATAAACATGGAATCTGCCTGTTTCCCTTAGTCCACAGTTCCCAGGTATCATGTGAGAAAACAGCAAAGTGAGTTTCGCAAGCGCGATGCTTTCTAAAACCGTGCCGATTCGTGAACAAAAGCTTTTCGGTCTCGAGGAAATTTGAGAGCTAATCGAAAAGTGAAGTCCGATCGGTCGGGAAATGGGAACAACCACTTCGAAACTTCCTGGCAGATTAAAACTGTGTGCCCGACCGAGACTCGATCTCGGGACCTTTGCCTTTCGCGTGCAGGTGCTCTACCATCTGAGCTACCGAAGTACGACTCACGCCCGGTACTCACAGCTTTACTTCTGCCCGCGAAAGGCAAAGGTCCCGAGTTCGAGTCTCGGTCGGGCACACAGTTTTAATCTGCCAGGAATTTTCGTATCAGCGAACACTCCGCTGCACAGTGAAAATCGCATTCTGGAACCACTTTGAAGTTCTGATGAAGGTTTGCATAGATGTGTTGGACAATGTCTCTAATACTGCAGTCGATCGCGTCTCGTCGGTCTTTTCTGTAGTGAGCGCACAGTGTGAGCACATGAAGATACCTACAAAGTAGTGTCACCCGGCACATATGAGTGTCTGTCAGAGATTTCGTTTGATTTCATGCAGCCTACACAACGTACCTCTCATGAATTTCCTTCGTCATGGAAGTTGCCGGCCACACATTGCAGGGGCAGTGAGTAAACTCCTGCATCATTTTCAGTGGGAAGCGTTTGATCATTCACTATCCAGCCCGGACTCGGTACCCTCTGACTTTCCCTCTGCTCACTGGCTGTGAAAACAACATTTTGGCACAGACAACAAGCTGCAGATCAGCGTAGAGAACTAGCTGAAAGAATAGGTGGTTGCTTCCTATGACGAGAGTATTGGGAAGTCAGTGCAGTGCTACGATATAAGTTTCTCTCGGAGCAGCAACTATGTAGAGAAGAAGCCACCCATTGTAAATAAAACATTTTTGATTTTCATAGCGCTTTCCATCTTACAACAGATCGGACCTTGCTTTCGGAATAGCCGTCATATATTCGAACTCAGAATATCTTCATACTTCCTTGCTGCGACTCATAGAAGATTACTTTTACGTTGGTTACATAATCCTTTTCTCATTGTTCATGCTTCCATGCTCCGATTCATAGAATATTGTTTTCATTGGTTATCGAATCTTTTTCTCATGGCCACTTCCCCACTGGCAGTCCCCTCTCGGAAATTTGAATCCGCGCTCAATCCGGAATCTTTCGCTAACGGAGTGTTCATCATGACATTCAGTTACAGGCCACACGTCCCGTGGATAGACAAGGTGTCACTTTGGTGTGGTGGTTTTCATTGGCTCCTGCATCGCCATACCGTAGATCGTAAATGACGCTCTCGCCTTTTATGGCCAGTTTCCCACGTAAAACGCAAGAGGGTGTTCAGAGCATCTGTCAGCCCCTGTAATTTTTCCTCCTATCTACGTAATTCTGTAGCTCTCAATTCGTTCGAGCAATCAATCATTCATGATAGGAAACACAGTCATAGCTCAGTCACTCAAAATGATTCTGAAATTTTACTTGTTAGAATGAACTCAGGCGATGATTCTTCTTCTCTGCAGGCTCGTGCTTTGCGGCAGTCTGCTAATCTGTACAAATAAAATGCCTCGTAATTTTGGGAGCGTTGTATAATCAGTTGGGAAACCTCAGATCAAGCGGATATCTGGCTTTGATGAAGTTAAACCTTCCGAAGAAGTAATGGAGCTCTTGGATTATTAAATGCAGGTTCGTATCCGGTCTTTCGGAAGTTCCCTTCTGATTAACAACTACGCAATATATCGATAAATATCATTAATTCTCAAATTTCAAATACACACCTTTTATTTGAAGGAGCAATCTATATATATTTCCTTTTAATCGTACAGTTCGTATCAGTTATCTTCTGTGATAAATCTCAATAATCAGATTACAGTTCTTCCAAACCAAGCTCAGGCTAATCGGCACGAAGACAATCTCGGAAGCTCCCTTTCTTTTTTTTTTTTTTTTTTTTTTCTAACAACCACCAGAGAGAGTACTACAAAGAGTACTTATGCGCTCATGGCATAGCTATTGTATGAACTACTTTTCGCATGGATTCTGCGAGTATGAAGATAGAAAATTAGTAAACGTCATTCAAGGGTAGAATTGTATCTGAATAATTCATCGAATATAAAGAGATATTACACTTCTTGACATGGCCTATGGCGCAACGAGGATGGATCTTTACACCCGGAGTCTTCGTTCTTCATTGCTATTGATTTTTATTCAGAATTTCAGTAGCGACCCAGATGTAACCCGTCACCCATGACGTTTTGGTGCCGGCAGATGTGGCCGATCGGTTCTAGGCGCTTCAGTCCGGAACCGCGCGACCGCTACGGTTCGAATCCTGCTTCGGGCATGGATGTGTGTGATTTCCTTAGGTTAGTTAGGCTTACGTAGTTCTAAGTTCTAGGGGACTGATGACCTCAGGTGTTAAGTCCCATAGTGCTCAGAGCCATTTGAACCATTTGACGTTTTGGTTACTAGTGAAACACGGTACCTGTGGACCACGCGGTCACTATCAGTAAGTCACTTTGAAAAGCTCGCTGATCACTTTGCGACGGTGAAGATGGTGGAGAGCTCGTGACTGGCAGTCACGTGACCCTCCGCCGCTGTTGCAGACCACGGCTGTGAAGAGGGAGTGTGTAATCCTGTCGGTATTGTTGAATAATCGCAGTAAGATCGGCAGACGCGGATAGTGTCACAATTGCATAAAGAAGTGGTGTGTAAGCAAACGGTTACAAAGTGAATGAAGCTGCCCAGTTTATTGGTGTATTAGCGCGGGCTGTCGGAGGTGTCTACACGGAATGGTGTGGCACTCTCAGTCTTGTAACAAGTCGTAGGAACAGTAGTAAAAGATCCTAACAAGCATTGCGACACTGATAATGCGACTCGGTTTCTACCTCGTCATCAGATGCAAATGTCAGTGAATGTAGGTCAATCTCGAACAATTTCAGAACTAACTTTGCGAAGGGAACTGCGCTCAAAGGACCCTTACAGTCGACTTCTATCTTTGCGGGTATTCAGTGGATCTTTTATCTTTTGGAGATATTTTCCTTATAATGTCTTCTACATCTACATCTACATTTATACTCCGAAAGCCACCCAACGGTGTGAGGCGGAGGGCACTTTACGTGCCACTGTCATTACCTCCCTTTTCTGTTCCAGTCGCGTATGTTTCGCGGCAGGAACGACTGTCGGAAAGCCTCCATGCGCGCTCGAATCTCTCTAATTTTACATTCGTGATCTCCTCGGGCGGTATAAGTAGGAGTAAGCAATATATTCGATACCTCATCCAGAAACCTGGACAGCAAGCTACACCGCGATGCAGAGCGCCTCTCTTGCAGAGTCTGCCGCTTGAGTTTGCTAAACATCTCCGTAACGCTATCACGGTTACCAAATAACCCTGTGACGAAACGCGCTGCTCTTCTTTGGATCTCGTCTGTCAACCTGACCTGGTGCGGATCCCACGCTTATGAGTAATACTCAGGTATAGGTCGAACGAGTGTTATGTAAGCCACCTCCTTTGTTGATGGACTACATTTTCTAAGGACTCTCCCAATGAATCTTGGGGTCTTGAACCCCACATGATCAGGTTAATATGAATATGAACGTGAACATAAACTTCAGCATATTCAGTGCTGTATCGACTGCGACTCAGAAAGAGAGAGAGAGAGAGAGAGAGATACCGCGCACTTGCTGCCACAACTGACAGCGCCACCTACGCGCAGCACGCACTGAGTTCACAACAATGAACCCTAGTTCGTAAGAAGTGGTGGCATAAGCGCATGCATGATATCTAACGGGGACTACTTTCAAATGCAGACGAATAAGTAAAATTCTTTCCAAAAAACGGAAGCACCCTTTATTTTGTGAACACACCTCCCTTCAGTCAATAACTAACTCTATTAAATGGGAAGCACCTGAAGAGATGAGTCAAATACAATTTTGGATGATTTTATACATAAATCCACTCGAATTACCACAATAACGGTTACGTGCGCTGCTATGCATAAGACTAACGTTTTTTTTCCAGTTGAATATTCTACACAATAAAATTTAAATTATGCATCTGGTCACGGGCGCATAGAATTTAAAATAAGTGACCGTTGTCTTAGAATTGGAACAGAGCACAGGTAGTCCCAGTCATCAAGAAGGGTCGTCGAGTAGATGGGCAAAACTATAGACCTATATCTCTGACGTCGGTCTGTTGTAGAATATTAGAAGATGTTTTTTGCTCGAGTATCATGTCGTTTTTGGAAACCCAGAATCTACTATGTAGGAATCAACATGGATTCCGGAAACAGCGATCGTGTGAGACCAAACTCGCTTTATTTGTTCATGAGACCCAGAAAATATTAGATACAGGCTCCCAGGTAGATGCTATTTTTCTTGACTTCCGGAAGGCGTTCGATACAGTTCCGCACTGTCGCCTGATAAACAAAGTAAGAGCCTACGGAATATCAGACCAGCTGTGTGGCTGGATTGAAGAGTTTTTAGCAAACAGAACACAGCATGTTGTTATCAATGGAGAGACGTCTACAGACGTTAAAGTAACCTCTGGCGTGCCACAGGGGAGTGTTATGGGACACTTGCTTTTCACAATATATATAAATGACCTAGTAGATAGTGTCAGAAGTTCCATGCGGCTTTTCGCGGATGATGCTGTAGTATACAGAGAAGTTGCAGCATTAGAAAATTGTAGCGAAATGCAGGAAGATCTGCAGCGGATAGGCACTAGGTGCAGGGAGTGGCAACTGACCCTTAACACAGACAAATGTAATGTATTGCGAATACATAGCAAGAAGGATCCTTTATTGTATGATTATATGATAGCGGAACAAACACTGGTAGCAGTTACTTCTGTAAAATATCTGGGAGTATGCGTGCGGAACGATTTGAAGTGGAATGATCATATAAAATTAATTGTTGGTAAGGCGGGTACCAGGTTGAGATTCATTGGGAGAGTCCTTAGAAAATGTAGTTCATCAACAAAGGAGGTGGCTTACAAACCACTCGTTCGACCTATACTTGAGTATTGCTCATCAGTGTGGGATCCGTACCAGATCGGGTTGACGGAGGAGATAGAGAAGATCCAAAGAAGAGCGGCGCGTTTCGTCACAGGGTTATTTGGAAACCGTGATAGCGTTACGGAGATGTTTAACAAACTCAAGTGGCAGACTCTACAAGAGAGGCGCTCTGCATCGCGGTGTAGCTTGCTCGCCAGGTTTCGAGAGGGTGCGTTTCTGGATGAGGTATCGAATATATTGCTTCCCCCTACTTATACCTCCCGAGGAGATCACGAATGTAAAATTAGAGAGATTAGAGCGCGCACGGAGGCTTTCAGACAGTCGTTCTTCCCGCGAACCATACGCGACTGGAACAGGAAAGGGACGTGGCACGTAAAGTGCCCTCCGCCACACACCGTTGGGTGGCTTGCGGAGTATAAATGTAGATGTAGATGTAGATGTACATAATTATGTAAATTAACACACTCAAAAAGGCTGCGTTTGGAGTTGTGCCTTTACGGGGAACCATGGACCACCGGTGAATGGCATCGCACTGTGTTTAGCGATGAATCACGGCACTGTGCTAAACCAGATGACCATCGGCGGCGAGAATGTCGGCGACCTGGGGAAAGATTCTGTTCTTCCAATATTTTGGGGAGGGTCAGCGGTGTCACTCCTGGTGCATGTTGTGGCGAAGCGTTAGGTGCGACCTCGGGCAACAGCTTGTAGCGATTGAGGGAGCTGTGATGGCACAAATTTATGTCACGGACATCCTCATTCGTCGTATGTTACCTTTCATACTGTTTTCGCAGTTACAGGTAATGTCAACTGCCAGCCGGGGTGGCCAAGCGGTTCTAGGCGCCACAGTCTGGAACCGCGCGCGACCGCTACGGTCGCAGGATTGAATCCTGCCTCGGGCATGGATGTGTGTGATGTCCTTAGGTTAGTTAGGTTTAAGTAGTTCTAAGTTCTAGGGCACTGATGACCTCAGATGTTAAGTTCCATAGTGCTCAGAGCCATTTGAACCATTTTGTTGCCACATGAACAGTATCTGAAGGAGCTGAGAATGGTGCAAGGAGAAATACCACCGGAATTACAGCTGGTAGACAAGCTGACCAGCCAGAATTTGCCCTTGCACTAACGTAATGCAACTGTGGGTGTGAGCACAGGTAAGACACAGTTGTCCGTACCAGCGAGGCTCCTGGTAGCAAAATGCATGGGTTCTTTAAATGTTACACGGTGCACACCTATCCGGTGAAGCTCGCGACAGTTGGGAGATTCATGCAAGTGGGAGTGGAGGGGTGTTACTAGTGGCAGAAAACGGTAACATGTGGTGATGACTTAGGATGAACATCAGCAATGTCAGAAAGGGGTGTCTACCGTATCTTCCTTCGTCGTCGGTGTTGTCGTCGTTGCCGCGAGGCACCGTTATACCGAGTGGAAAAGCGCGTAGATCTTAGAGCATGAGAAATGGTAACCTTAAGTCATTGGCAACACACAACGGTCACGGTAGCACATGATTCCAGAATAGCTGCAGTAGTTAGGATCTACGAACTACCCCCTCTTGACCAAGTCCCCAAAACTTAACTCGTAACGAAAGCCCTTCGAAGCAAATTGTCATAAAGATCATCTATAAAGGCTTCGTACAACGTTAAGAAATGTTACAGTTTATGGAATAATAACAGATACGACCAAACTGTCTTGTTTCTTCTGTTTTATTTAATGTGGTGTCACCGCCAGACACCACACTTGCTAGGTGGTAGCCTTTAAATCGGCCGCGGTCCGGTAGTATACGTCGGACCCGCGTGTCGCCACTGTCAGTGATAGCAGACCTAGCGCCACCACACGGCAGGTCTAGAGAGACTTACTGGCACTCGCCCCAGTTGTACAGCGGACTTTGCTAGCGATGCTACACTGACGAAGACTCTCTCATTTGCCGAGAAGATAGTTAGCATAGCCTTCAGCTAAGTCAATTGCTACGACCTAGCAAGGTGCCATCACCAAGTTATATTGAGATGATAATACTGTATCAACAAGACCAATGTTCACCAATTATGGATTAAAGTTTAGTATTCCAGAAGCTACGTACTTTTCTTTATAGCATTCATTACGTATCCTGTTTCAGACCTCACGCCAGCCTGCAGTTTAAGCGCGTGCCTTTCGGCTTCCTCTCTTTGTGTCTAGGCTGTCTTGTCTAGACACAACATTTAACGCAACTTTGTTCACAGTTTTATTTCGTATTCATCACTCATTCACACCCTGATGTGCAGTATATGCGAGTGCCTGAACCCTAATTCCCAAGTTCCATCGAAACCCTTTGATGAACAGTTTTGTTTGCTCGACACCAACAGTCAATGATAATCATACGGTATTTTGTAATTGACTCTTATGGTTTAGCCACCGCTCTCCACGAATGTTTGTTAGGCGTAAGACAATTACACACTTTTCTCTCCGGTCCGCTGTTATTTAGGGTTCGCGTGAAAGTTAACGTTTTTCTCCTTTTCATAAATTGGAGCCAGCTCTCCGCGATATAATTAAAAAAAAAAAAAGAGCGGTCTTAATACCGCGTCCCTCGTGAGATGCGTTTAGATTTATCTCGGAATTGACCGCCCTGTGGGTGTACTCAATTTAATGACCACACTTCGCTATCCGCGATTTCGTGTAACTAATTGACCTTTTGTTACTCTGATCGTATACCGTAGTTATTTAAAACTCGCCCCTATATTTTTTCACAACGCACAATTAGCACTTCTTTACTTGTTTGTTTCTAAGAGTAAACGAAAAAATGACACCGTATCATCGGCTTCGCCGATATAAAGCAAAACACCTCAATATGCCCAATTTTACCTCTTCTTATAGCATCGTCTACCTTACTCATTAATTTACTACATATTATTTCCAATAACACTAGACAGGTATCGCCGTTATATTTTAATTGTATTCAAAAGCATGTTATTATTATTATGACCGACCAAATCGTAACAAATCGCGCGACGTGCGTTTTTAACGATAGCTTTACACTCGCCCAGCCTTTATTCATGCAATAATATATGTAAATATACAGACAGGACCGAAAGATCGATCTCTCTACCGTAACCAATAGAGGCAAATACGCTATTCAAGTTCCGTTACATATACACTCCTGGAAATGGAAAAAAGAACACATTGACACCGGTGTGTCAGACCCACCATACTTGCTCCGGACACTGCGAGAGGGCTGTACAAGCAATGATCACACGCACGGCACAGCGGACACACCAGGAACCGCGGTGTTGGCCGTCGAATGGCGCTAGCTGCGCAGCATTTGTGCACCGCCGCCGTCAGTGTCAGCCACTTTGCCGTGGCATACGGAGCTCCATCGCAGTCTTTAACACTGGTAGCATGCCGCGACAGCGTGGACGTGAACCGTATGTGCAGTTGACGGACTTTGAGCGAGGGCGTATAGTGGGCATGCGGGAGGCCGGGTGGACGTACCGCCGAATTGCTCAACACGTGGGGCGTGAGGTCTCCACAGTACATCGATGTTGTCGCCAGTGGTCGGCGGAAGGTGCACGTGCCCGTCGACCTGGGACCGGACCGCAGCGGCGCACGGATGCACGCCAAGACCGCAGGATCCTACGCAGTGCCGTAGGGGACCGCACCGCCACTTCCCAGCAAATTAGGGACACTGTTACTCCTGGGGTATCGGCGAGGACCATTCGCAACCGTCTCCATGAAGCTGGGCTACGGTCCCGCACACCGTTAGGCCGTCTTCCGCTCACGCCCCAACATCGTGCAGCCCGCCTCTAGTGGTGTCGCGACAGGCGTGAATGGAGGGACGAATGGAGACGTGTCGTCTTGAGCGATGAGAGTCGCTTCTGCCTTGGTGCCAATGATGGTCGCATGCGTGTTTGGCGCCGTGCAGGTGAGCGCCACAATCAGGACTGCATACGACCGAGGCACACAGGGCCAACACCCGGCATCATGGTGTGGGGAGCGATCTCCTACACTGGCCGTGCACCACTGGTGATCGTCGAGGGGACACTGAACAGTGCACGGTACATCCAAACCGTCATCGAACCCATCGTTCTACCATTCCTAGACCGGCAAGGGAACTTGCTGTTCCAACAGGACACTGCACGTCCGCATGTATCCCGTGCCACCCAACGTGCTCTAGAAGGTGTAAGTCAACTACCCTGGCCAGCAAGATCTCCGGATCTGTCCCCCATTGAGCATGTTTGGGACTGGATGAAGCGTCGTCTCACGCGGTCTGCACGTCCAACACGAACGCTGGTCCAACTGAGGCGCCAGGTGGAAATGGCATGGCAAGCCGTTCCACAGGACTACATCCAGCATCTCTACGATCGTCTCCATGGGAGAATAGCAGCCTGCATTGCTGCGAAAGGTGGATATACACTGTACTAGTGCCGACATTGTGCATGCTCTGTTGCCTGTGTCTATGTGCTTGTGGTTCTGTCAGTGTGATCATGTGATGTATCTGACCCCAGGAATGTGTCAATAAAGTTTCCCCTTCCTGGGACAATGAATTCACGGTGTTCTTGTTTCAATTTCCAGGAGTGTATCTTGACTCGTATTGTTACAGGTGGTCACCATATTCGCCATCTGCAAGGTCGTGATGGGTGGAAACATATGTATCATGCAGCTGTTCAGGGGTAAAGCACTGGGATGGCCATGCCAATAAATGGTAATGGAACCAAAGCCGTATTTTCAGAGAGCACGTTACCACTGGGTGTACTCAGTATATGACACTGTGAAACGTCCCCTTAGAAAAATTGTACATGACTGTGCTTAACCTGACACACAATATTTTTAGCGCAACGCAATCTGACTTTCAATAATCCCTACAAAAGAATGGCCCTGACTAACATTAACCTATACCTTTCACAAATCACTTACCTCACAAAAATCTTCGTTACTCGAACTACTGCAATACAGCGAGCGCCACCACTGCCAGCTAAATAAAAGATTCAAACTACGGAAGGCACTAACTACTGATGGGCATAGTTAGCAAATGAAAGATTTTAATAGAGAACAAACAACGTATTTACCTTAATAGTCATAATATATATAGCAGTTCATGACATCCAGTCTTACAAATTTCAAAACTCCGCCATCTCTCTCCCCACATCCACCACTGCTGGCGGCTCACCTCCAACTGCGCAACGCTACGCGCTGTTAACATCCAGCTGCCCAACACTACAGTGGCAGACAACAATGCAAACTAGCCACAGACTGCACACAGCACAGCCAGTGATTTTCATACATAGCGTTACGTGGCGTTACCAATAAGAATACCTAAACAGCCTACTTACAACTGTAGTGGCGGTCGCTAGTTGCTAGTAGCAAGGAAAGCTCATGGGAGCAAGACGTTTAAAATTACAAGGCAGTGGATTACTCATCAGTGGGACTAAGTGTGATATCGTGGGGAATACGTTTCATTTACAGCCTATATCACTAACGTCGGTTTGCAGTAGGGTTTTGGAACATAAACTGTATTCGAACATTATGAAGTACCTCGAAGAAAACGATTTATTGACACATAGTCAGCACGGACTCAGAAAAATATCGTTCTTGTGAAACACAACTAGCTCTTTATACTCATGAAGTAATAAGTGCTATAGAAAGGGGATGTCAAATTCATTCCATATTTTTGGATTTCCAGAAGGCTTTCGACACCATTCCTCACAAGCGTCTTCTATTCAAACTGCGTGCCTACAGAGTATCGCCTCAGTTGTGCGACTGGATTCGTGATTTCCTGTCAGAAAGGTCACACTTCGTAGTAATAGACGGGAAGTCATCGAGTAAAACAGAATTAATAACCAGCGTTCCCCAAGGAAGTGTTATAGGCCCTCTATTGTTCCTGATCTACATTAATGACATAGGAGACAATTTGAGTAGCCGTCTTAGATTGTTTGCAGATGATGCGGTCATTTACTGTCTTGTAAAGTCATCAGATGGTCAAAACGACTTGCAAAATGATTTAGATAAGATATCTGTATGGTGCGGAAAGTGGCAATTGACTCTGAATAGAGAAAAGTGTGAAGTTATTCACATGAGTACCAAGAGAAATCAGCTAAATTTCAATTACGCGATGAGTCACACAAATCTGAAGGCTGTAAATTCAATTAAATACTTAGGGATTACGAATTACAAATAACCTAAACTGGAACGGTCACATAGATAATATTGTGGGTAGAGCAAACCAAAGACTGCGATTCATTGGCAGAACACTTAGAAGGTGCAACAGGTCTACTAAAGAGACTGCTTACACCACGCTTGTCCGCCCTATTCTGGAGTATTGCTGTGCGGTGTGGGATCCGCATCAGGTGGGACTGACGGATGACATTTTGTATTATAGCGAAATAGGGGAGATAGTCTCACAGACATGATCCGTGAATTGGAGTGGCAATCATTAAAACTAAGGTGTTTTTCGTTGCGACGGGATCTTCTCATGAAATTTCAATCACCAGTTTTCTCCTCCGATTACCAGAACATTCTGTTGGCAACTACCTACATAGGGAGAAATGATCATCACGATAAAATAAGAGAAATCAGGGCTCGCACAGAAAAATTTAAGTGCTCGTTTTTCCAGCGTGCCGTCCGAGAGGGTAACGGTAGAGAGACAGCTTGAACGTGGTTCATTGAACCCTCTGCCAGGCACTTTATTGCGAATAGCAGAGTAATCACGTAGATGTAGATGTAGGTAATGAGTGGAGCTACTCTGCTGAGTCTATCACGTCTGTGGCTGTACTGGCCAGGCGAATATCCAGAGACGTCGTCCAAACATACCTGCCTACACGACACCTGGGAGCGTAACCTGGTCCTTTCACTAAGTCATATGACAGCTGGGCAGGAGGGGTGGATCACTGCAGAACAGTTGTACACCATCAGCATGATGGACGTCAGGTAACCATGACCTTGATTGTCACAGTTCCTAGCACCCTAGTGACTCTGATGTTGCTCTGCCAGGTTTGTATGTATGTCAAACGACGAGCCACGCCGAAATCCAGTCCAGCGGTGTGAGGAGCAGTCAAATGAAAACCGAACACCCACCACAACGGGTCAGTGGAATGATTGTATTCAAAAGTAATTACCACAAAAGTGAAGACATTTATCCCACTGGGAGACCAGATGAACAATTCTTGTCTCGTAGAAGGCGGTCGGCCATTGACGGACCCACAACCGACGCCTATCTTGCACTTCCTAGTCCGATTGAGACCTACGACCGCACATTTTCTTTCACGTCGCCAAAGGTTTGAAAGTCACACAGTGAAAGATCCGGGCTGTATGGAAAACGTTGCATCGTTTCCAGACTATTTCGCTGAAAGGGTGCAGGAGTTATCGTGCAATAGCATGCGTCTGTCTCACACCATGAATGTGCCAAAACCAGTGGTGGAAACGTCCCACATCTCCCTTGCCAAAGAACTCCAAAGCTGTTCAAGTAAGTTCCGGTAAGCTCACGATGACCTCCTTCGACTGCAAGGGCCCTCTGCTCGTCAGATTCCTCGAGCATGAAAACGATGTGCAGCGCTATGGGGACACTGCAGAAACTGCGACACGCCGTAAAGTCGAAACACCGAGGAATGCTGTCAGACGGATTCATCCTGTTGCAAAGCTCCACGGTGCCAATTGAACGAAGGCTGTGCTTCAGCAATGCGGTTGGGAAAATTACAACATCCTCTGTACAGTCCAGATCTTTCATTTCATGTTTTTCACGTCCTTGGTAACATGAAGAAAGACATGCGTCGACGCCAGTCTTAGTTGGATGAGGAAGTGCAACAAAATGGAAATTAGCGTATGGCATCGTTGGCCCCATCCGGGGAAGTTCGGCCGCCATGTGTAAGTCTTACTTCACTAGACGCCATGTTGGGCGACTTGCGTGCCAGTGATGAGGATGAAATCTGACGAGGACAACACAACACCAGGTCCCCGAGCGCAGAAAATCTCCAACCCGGCCAAGAACCGAACCCGGGCCTGCTTGCATGGGAGGTTGAGAAAGTGCAACAGTGGGTCCAGTTGCGGATCCATCAGCGACTGACCACGTTCTGAAAGACAGGAATTGAATGTCTGCTACCCAAATGGGATAAACATCTTAATTTGTATAATGATTACATTTGAATGGTACCATTCAATGGAGTCATTGTGGTGGGTCTTCGGTTTTCATTTGGCTGTCTAGTCATAATTCTAGTACCCTTGGATTGGATTCCCCAAGCGAGGAATGAAAAATAGATTTATGAAGTTGTGGAGTAATTTAGTAGCTGTATAGTAGTTAGGAATAGCTATCCTAATGGTATGTACTGATTTTGCAGAATAAGGGTGAAGGTAATTGCAATAGCGAACCAAGCCAAAGCAAGGGGCGAGGTCTTCTCTAAGGGCGGGAGGGGGGGGGGGGCAGTGTAGCATCACTACACCCCCCCCCTCTTTTAGGAAAAGTAATAACAAGTGATGAGAAAGCTGCCGTGAAATATTGTATTAGCAATCACAGGCTACTGGCCACACTACGGGAACATGGGAGTCAGAATATTACGTGATCGAGAGACAAGGCAAGCCATAATATGCAGAAACTGCCTTGTTCAATAGTAATCACTATATCGTGGGGCGGGGGGGGGGGGGGGCTGTCACCACACCACGGCAAGTCTCTTGTTATGGGTGACGTGATTAGGTGCCAGGTATTAGTGAAACATATGCACATTGGAACGATATAGGTATATCTGAATTTTGAGGCACAGGCACATCCTTTCACCAGAGACCAGCAGCGCCACTATGTCGCAAAAGCCATAGCCTTGAAGATTGTTTCCAGAACGAATCTTTCACTATGCAGTGGGAAGTTCGCTGTTGTGGAAAGTCCAGGCAGATTAAAACTGCGCGTGGGCCGATTTGAGTCACGCCAAGTTAGGTAAGTCATAAGAATCCTGATGCTAAATGAAAGGTTCCAGTTTCACGTTTAGTCCTGGCATACAGTTTTAATCTTCCAAGAAATTTCAAGTCTTGAGTTTCACAACATGATGAGTTTTTATTCTACTGCACTTCAAGTAATAGGCCTTTCACTGTTAGGGCACAGACTTCTTCAACCTACCTGCTTACAATTTCTAACTTTGTAAGGTAGTCTGTTCATTCAGTCGAGGTGTTGACTGCATTTTCTGTTGTTGCATTCAGTTTTGTTTCTTACACTGAATATGTTCTACTTCTTCCTATTGTCACTGCTTCTTAACCCATCTACCCTTTGCGGTGTCACAAGACTTAGGCCTGTCCCACCCCTCATTAAATCGACCGAGACTTATACGAATAATTGTAAGAACAGTTATTATTATTATTATGTTCTTTAAGTTTGTTTTTGGGTTTTCAGAAATACTGTGTGAAGAAAGTTTATTTATGTTGCAGATAACGTGGAAGACCTTCCCCAACGCTCACCACGAAAGTTCGACGTAGCGACAAGTGGACAAGGAATAAAACGAATGCTGCGAACTACCGCGAGTCATGGAAGAGGCTGGGCCGCGAGGGCGTCGACCTTCCTAGGTCGTTGTCGGACGACGTCAAAGGAAGAGAGATTCTGCTTTCTCTTTGTAAACAGATCGATCGAGTCTTGAAAGGTTCATGTAAAACGTATAGGCGGGTCACACGTTAGGTGGGACCCGTTGCCTGTAATACTTCCACAGTTATTAAACAGTTGTTAAACGGCAAAACCAATACTTCATCATTTATATAGATAAAAAGCAGTAAAGTAAGATTTGCGGCGTCAGAACGAAAAGTGATACATCGCTCAGCAATGAAGAAGGACGTAAACAGCGGGCGTTACGTGGTGAAAACAAATCAACTGATAAAATAGTAAGTCTGTAATTAAGCACAAAGCCTCGTAACACTGCACCTTGTACAACGTTTCAGAATCGTAAGAAATCTGATTTATGCTGCTTGGATCTTATTTTCTTGTCATCTGTAAATGACACAAAGCTCCCTTCAGGTTGGGTAATACGAGGACGACCATTACTTTACAAAACTTCGTCTAATCTTTGTGTCTTTTTTCTAAAGTATCCATTTATTGTTTCACACATGTTTCCAAATTTTCATACTTCCTTGCCTGTATCTTTTTCATACTTGTATGTATGACACTGCAGACAATGAAAATATCTGACATGTTCTATACTGTATTCTTCACCATTATTTATGTTCTTATGGCACTGTGTCCTACGTTCGCCTTTCTTTTTGATTCGGATATAGCGTGTTCTAGTCTTTTGATGTTTTATTTAGAAGATAAATCCCTCTTTGCACATCGTTACCTCTGTGTTAAAATTGTGACATCGTCTGCCTGTAAAACACAACTCAAAGAAGTCTCTTCGTCTGTTCCAACAGCTGCATGAAACGCCACAATTTTTCTCTACTACGTTATCAGACGCTTTTTTCCGGATCAACAAATTTGTAGAAAGCCTTTGATAAAGGAATTATTATAGAGAAACTGTGTGAAGAAAAGAGCGTACATTCGGTTGTTAACGGATGAAATGAACAACATTTGTCCTTTATCGTTCCCTGAGGAAGTTCTCCAAAGTAACCACTGGATCCGTTTGTAACGTCTCCTAGCAAAACATATATTATATGTGGTAAAAAAGGAGAAAAGAATAATTGAACTGCATGACTGTAATTGCGTGGACAACGACTGTATGAACCTTATGTAATAAAGAGAAACTATCATGTGCCATGTTTTATACTTGTATACAATTATGTACTGATTTTTTTAAAGATAAAATCTGTGTCGGCGAGTACTGAAACTGCCACAGACGATACTTATTAAATATCAAACAAAGATGAAAATGTGTTACAACGAGTATAAATAGTAGTAACCGAGTATTAATTTCTCTGTCGTCTGCTTGGCGTTACGTGA
Source organism: Schistocerca americana (assembly GCF_021461395.2). Lineage (NCBI taxonomy): Eukaryota > Metazoa > Arthropoda > Insecta > Orthoptera > Acrididae > Schistocerca > Schistocerca americana. The sequence continues at coordinate 11,939,685 of NC_060120.1, read as the reverse complement.
ATAGGAAGGGCCTGTGACGTTATATTGTATGCCTGGGTAGCATTATTTTGTCAAGATTGAGAGAAGGACGCCATTAGGTAATAATTTGTAAAGGTGTTTTGAATAGAGTTACTTAGTGAAAACTTGAATTATGATTTGTCATAAGCTTGCCTGGTATTTTATCCCATCCTTTTAAGACATTTTCAGCTATTTAAATATTATTCTTGGTGCAGAGCTGCGCTACGAACGAACGAGCCGCAGCCGCGGCCCATTCAAACTGCATTAAATGAAACCAATCATACCGCAAACAAGCGGACAGGTAACAGTGAACTAAAATTATTTCTTTCAGCTTTCGGGATTGCAGGACAGAGCAGCAGATTTTATGATGTGTTTTACAGGTGGACGCAGGCTGTGGATGATGTTATGTTATTAACAGTGCAAAAAGATAATTTACCTTCATAATATAGAAGAAATCTTGCTGTGCGTAGTTCTGGTTATAGTAAAAACGTCTTTTTCTCTGATAATAGTCTCATGTTCTCGTGTTAGTCGTGGTACTTATTGGTGTTTTACTGTTAACAAAAATCCACTGCAAAATTTTGATGTTGAACATTGCGTACTGTAACATCAGTATCGATAACGAAATAATTTTCAGTAACCTTTTCAATAACTGTAAAGTAAGGAAGGTATGCTGAACGTTATAGCGAGTTACAGTAACGAAACTGTGGTGTCACCGCAGATACCACACTTGCTAGGTGGTAGCCTTTAAATCGGCCGCGGTCCGTTAGTATACGTCGGACCCGCGTGTCGCCACTGTCAGTGATTGCAGACCGAGCGCCGCCACACGGCAGGTCTAGAGAGACTTCCTAGCACTCGCCCCAGTTGTACAGCCGACTTTGCTAGCGATAGTTCACTGACAAATTACGCTCTCATTTGCCGAGACGATAGTTAGCATAGCCTTCAGCTACGTCATTTGCTACGACCTAGCAAGGCGCCATTACCAGTTACTATTGATGCTGCAAAACATGTACCGTCAAGAGCGATGTTCACCAATTATGGATTAAAGTTAAGTATTCCAACAGATACGTACTATTTTTGCTAGTCTCATATCCCTGACCTGTTCCAGACCTCACGCCAGCCTGCGTGAGCTAAAACGCGTGCCTTTCGGCTTCCTCCTAGTGGATTGGCTGTCTTGCCAGTCCACAACAGAAACAATGTTCTTTTAATAGAAAGCCAGATCCAGAATAATAAGAACATAATAAATTTTCCAGAATGAGATTTTCACTCTGCAGCGGAGTGTGCGCTGATATGATACTCCCTGGCAGATTAAAACTGTGTGCCGGACCGAGACTCGAACTCGGCACCTGTAAAGTTTGCAAGGCAGGAGGCGAGGTACTGGAAGAAGCAAAGCTGTGAGGACGGGGCGTGAGTCGTGCTTGGTGTAGCTCAGATGGTAGAGCACTTGCCCGCGAAAGGCAAAGGTCCAGAGTTCGAGTCTCGGTCCGGCACACAGTTCTAATCTGCCAGGAAGTTTCATTATATACAGGGTTATTACAAATGATTGAAGCGATTTCACAGATCTACAATAAGTTTATTATTTGAGATATTTTCACAATGCTTTGCACACACATACAAAAACTCAAAAAGTTTTTTTAGGCATTCACAAATGTTCGATATGTGCCCCTTTAGTGATTCGGCAGACATCAAGCGGATAATCAAGTTCCTGCCACACTCGGCGCAGCATGTCCCCATCAATGAGTTCGAAAGCATCGTTGATGCGAGCTCGCAGTTCTGGCACGTTTCTTGGTAGAGGAGGTTTAAACACTGAATCTTTCACATAACCGCACAGAAAGAAATCGCATGGGGTTAAGTCGGGAGAGCGTGATGGCCATGACATGAATTGCGGATCATGATCTCCACCACGACCGATCCATCGGTTTTCCAATCTCCTGTTTAAGAAATGCCGGACATCATGATGGAAGTGCGGTGGAGCACCATCCTGTTGAAAGATGGAAGTCGGCGCTGTCGGTCTCCAGTTGTGGCATGAGCCAATTTTCCAGCATGTCCAGATACACGTGTCCTGTAACGTTTTTTTCGCAGAAGAAAAAGGGGCCGTAAACGTTAAACCGTGAGATTGCACAAAACACGTTAACTTTTGGTGAATTGCGAATTTGCTGCACGAATGCGTGAGGATTCTCTACCGCCCAGATTCGCACATTGTGTCTGTTCACTTCACCATTAAGAAAAAATGTTGCTTCATCACTGAAAACAAGTTTCGCAATGAACGCATCCTCTTCCGTGAGCTGTTGCAACCGCGCCGAAAATTCAAAGCGTTTGACTTTGTCATCGAGTGTCAGGGTGTCAGGGCTTGTAGCAACTGTAAACGGTAAGACTTCTGCTTTAGCGATTTCCGTAAGATTTTCCAAACCGTCGGCTGTGGTAGGTTTAGCTCCCTGCTTGCTTTATTCGTCGACTTCCGCGGGATACGCGTGAAACTTGCCCGCACGCGTTCAACCGTTTCTTCGCTCACTGCAGGCCGACCCGTTGATTTCCCCTTACAGAGGCATCCAGAAGCTTTAAACTGCGCATACCATCGCCGAATGGAGTTAGCAGTTGGTGGATCTTTGTTGAACTTCGTCCTGAAGTGTCGTTGCACTGTTATGACTGACTGATGTGAGTGCATTTCAAGCACGACATACGCTTTCTCGGCTCCTGTCGCCATTTTGTCTCACTGCGCTCTCGAGCGCTCTGGCGGCAGAAACCTGAAGTGCGGCTTCAGCCGAACAAAACTTTATGAGTTTTTCTACGTATCTGTAGTGTGTCGTGACCATATGTCAATGAATGGAGCTACAGTGAATTTATGAAATCGCTTCAATAATTTCTAATAGCCCTGTATATATATTGAAAATTAATGATCCGAAGAAAGTCACAGCACAACATCCCTAAATAGTATTTCAGGGCTCTTTTCGTAGCAACGTATTTTATCTCATATATTAGTTGTTACGCGAGCAGTAACAAAGCAGAGAGCCAGCAAAATGTTGGAGACCACAGCATTAGTTTTTAAACAGTCGAAGCATCTATCGGCATTACCTTAAGCTCGAAATCGTGGCAGTTAAAACAAACCAGAGATGCAGTGAGGTAACGACAACTTTTATTGGCACAGGACCTGTTTGGACGGAAATTTGTAAGAACCGGCAGGTGCTCGGGCGTGCACTGGGGTGGGGGGCGTGGCTAGCCGGCCAGATCGCGCTCGGCGGCGTCCGACTTGCGCTTGCAGCAGCCGCACGGCGCCAGGTCGTCCTCTTCGTCGTCGGCGCGCTCCGGCTCCCTGGCGATCTCCGCCGTCTGGTGGCGCGGCTTGTTGGTGCCCATGCCGGGGCCCATCATGTACTGCAGGCCGACCGCGATGGCCGAGAAGACCGCCTTGACGCCGCCGTCCCACAGCTTGGACAGGCCCAGCCACAGCCCGGTTCCAGCCTGCGGAGGCAAGGACACACGTGTCTGTCTGTGTTCACCTCCAGCCCACACCCACTCTGATGGTGAAAGGCTAACGTATCAGAAAAAGACCAAAGGTCTGCACCAAGGTGCACTGGTAAACAGCAAGTTCACAAGTACCTTGTGAAAGTGTCCACAAATAACCTCCACACAGTCGAAGCATGCTTACAAAAGTATCAGTTTGTGGTTAGACTGCTCGAAAATCGACAGAAGATGATTTGATAGTCTTCGCCAGCTTTGCCTTGATCATGAGAATAAAAAGAAAACAGAGAAGAAACACGATATGTTGCGTTCGCCAAGGTAGTGTGATCGGCCTTCTACTGTTCCTGATCTATATAAATGATGTGGGAGACAATGTGAGCAGCCGTCTTTGGTTGGTTGCAGATGACGCTGTCGTTTGTCGACTAATAAAGTCATCAGATCAAAACAAACTGCAAAACCATTTAGAAAAAATATCTGAACAGTGCGAAAACTGGCAGTTGACCCTAAATAACGAAAAGTGTGAGGTCATCCACATGAGTGCTAAAAGGAACTCGTTAAACTTCGGTTACACGATAAATCAGTCCAATCTAAAAGCCGTAAATTCAACTAAATACCGCTGGTACTGCGAACGGCTGAAAGCAAGGGGAAACTACGGCCGTAATTTTTCCCGACGGCATGCAGCTTTACTGTAATGTGGTGCTACAGAAGAATGCTGAAGATTAGATGGGTAGATCACATAACTAATGAGGAAGTATTGAATAGGATTGGGGAGAAGAGAAGTTTGTGGCACAACTTGACCAGAAGAAGGGATCGGTTGGTAGGACATGTTCTGAGGCATCAAGGGATCACCAATTTAGTATTGGAGGGCAGCGTGGAGGGTAAAAATCGTAGGGGTAGACCAAGAGATGAATACACTAAGCAGATTCAGAAGGATGTAGGTTGCAGTAGGTACTGGGAGATGAAGAAGCTTGCACAGGATAGAGTAGCATGTAGAGCTGCATCAAACCAGTCTCAGGACTGAAGACCACAACAACAGCAACCTTGGTATTACGAATACGAACAACTTAAATTGGAAGGAACACACAGAAAATGTTCTGGGGGAAGGCTAACCAAAGACTTCCGTTTTATTGGCAGGACACTTAGAAAATGTCACAGACCTACTAAGGAGACTGCCTCCACTACGCTTGTCCGTCCTGTTTTAGAATAGTGCTGCGCGGTGTGGGATCATTACAAGATAGGATTGCGGTAATACATCGAAAAAGTTCAAAGAAGAACAGCACGTTTTGTATTATCGTGAAATATGGAGAGAGTGTCACAGAAATGATACAGGATTTGGGCTGGAAATCATTAAAAGAAAGGCGTTATTCGTTGCGACGGAATCTTCTCACGAAATTCCAATCACGATCTTTCTCCTCCGAATTCGAAAATATTTTGTTGACACCGACCTACATAGGGCGGAACGATCACCACGATAAAATAAGGGAAATCAGAGCTCGTACGGAAAGATATAGGTGTTCATCCTTTCCGCGCGCTATACGAGATTGGAATAATAGAGAATTGTGAAGGTGGTTCGATAAACCCTCTACCAGGCACTTAAATGTGATTTGCAGAGGGGACGGAGCCTCTCCGTCGTTTCTAGGTCCCCAGTTAACATAACATAACATATGTGTATGATATACAGCATATCATATTTGGTGAAATTCGTCGGAATTTTTTACATAGGGTGTTTCACAATGTTTTGGCGATTTCATAATGTAGTTATATAAATATTAATAGCGAAGCAAACTTGAACATTTTACATAAGGCACAACATTTATTCAATTTTTACTTATGAAATTCTACATCGAACAAATAACGACCATTCGCGGCTACACAATTCTCGAGGCGTTTCACCCAGTTTTTGAACATCTTTCGTAACTGCTGGAGGAATTTAGGAAGTTTTCTAGGTGAATTAGATCTCTTAACTGTTGCAAGCTTCTCGACTGATCGGAGTACATTTTTGCATTCAAATAATCCCATAGGTAAAAGTATGGCACGGTTAAATCAACGAGCAAGGCAGCCATTCAAACATAGCGCTGTTTGGAAGTTAAGCGGATGACAATGCAAAGGGTGGACGCCTGTGAAATATTGAGGGTTTGGGCATATTTATTTAAGGAGAGGCAAGGGTTTGCCTGTATCCTGCTACATACACGTACGATGTTCTCGGTAGTTAGGTTGGTTTTCCGAGGGTCGGTTAACTTCCGATTTGACGTACTGGCAGTCGCACGAAGGTTTCTTACGTAGTTCAATGTTGTTCCACGAACAGGAACTGTAAAACGCGGCTGAATCTTGAAATGCTTACGAAAGGGTCGTTGCACGAGCACGACAGATTCGCCAAAGCGAAAAAAAACACTCAAATGCGAACGCAAGATTTTGCTTCGACATGTATAACACAGCTACTGAGCCGTACATGGGATGAAACTCGAGACTCTATACTACTAATAGACGGCGCCTCCGTCGTTGTATCTTGTTTTTAGTGCGCGTTAAACAAATTTTAAATCTACAGAACATTGGGAAACACATTTTGTATTAAGGATTAAAACCCTTGAACTCAAGACAGCAAATAAATTTCATCACTAACCCAGGTAATACTTGTAGGAAATTAATAAAAAATGACCAAATCTTTTAGGAAACAAAAGGTGAAAAAGAAATTTGGAAGGAGGTCGACGACAACTCGTTTCTCGCTTTACAGCTGACGAAGCTATGGGCTGAGCTACTTTTTTTCTCTTTATTGTTGCTCACTCTATTGTTTTATCGTTTCTTCGTTAGTGTTACTGTCGCATTACATCTCTTAAATATCATCGGTGAAAACTGCACTCGAACTGCTTATATGCATATCGCGTAGTCTATGATAAAGAGAACCCATGAAATGCGTAATTTAATTCAGTACAATATGGTGGCTCCTCAGTTCCGCTCATAACGTAAAAACTGTGTCGCATCCGATTTGCCACGTTCCTCTCGGCGAGGCAACAATCCGACATGCCAGATTCTTCATCTCACGCTCCAAAGTGTAGTGGAACGTGGAATTCCATGCTGTGACGTCGCCAGCTCGTCGTCCACGCTCGTTTTCACGTATCGCGAGGGGACGGCTAGGGTCTGTATTGCCTCACGTGTTCCTGCCTCTCTCCGGAACCAAGAAAATACTCCCAGAGGTCGGCTTCTGCTAGTTTATTTCCCGGTCTTCCCTAAACACACGGTGTACTCGGAGAGTAACGTCAGATCAGTCGCGAAATGGAAGCCACTGTGAAAAACAGAAATGTTTTGTTTGCAACGGTTAGCTACATCTTCCAGCTATTTCTCTACATAGTCACCGCTCTGACTTGAACATCTGTCGTAGCGTTGTAGCAACTTCTTGATACCTTCCTCATAGAAAGTAACCGCCAGTACATCTAGCAAATTCTCTATGCTGGCATACAGCTCGTTGTCTGTGCCAAAATGTAATCTTCATAGCCAGCGGTTCATACGAGCACAAATGAAACTCCGGGGGGGGGGGGGGGGGAAGGTGGGGAGGAGGGGGGGGGGGAGCCAACTGCGGGCTGCTGTATTTTAGGTGATCAAACACTTCCCATAGGAATCGCTGCAGGAGCATCTTCATTACCCTTTCCAGAGTGCGTTCCAGAATTGCATGAAGAAAGAAACACATGACAGTAACGTTATGTGGGCTGCTTGACATCAGGTGGTATCTTTCATCTGGCACTCATACTTGGCACACACAAAAAAAAAAAAAAAAAAAAAAAAGCACTCCGTCTTCAGGCCACAAGTAGCCCATCGGGACCATCCACGATCGTGTTATTCTCAGCTGAGGATGCGGATAGCAGGGGCGCGTGCTCACCACATTGCTCTCCCGGTCGTTATGATGGTTTTCTTTGACAGGAGCCGCTATTATTCAGTCGAGTAGCTCCGCAGTTTGCATCACGAGGCTGAGTGTACCCTGAAAAATGGTGAAAGGCCTTGGCGGCCTCTGTGGTCACCTATCCAAACGCCAGCCACGCCCGCCAGCGCTTAACTTCGGCGGGAACCGTTGTGCCCACTTTTTAAAACAAAACAAAACAAAAAGGAACCGCTGCAGGAGCAGGACGATGTTGAGGATCAAGGGATCAGGAAGAGAGTGTAGCGGGTTTGTCTATTTGTCTATGTTGTTTTATTTATTTAATTTTTATAACATTTTTAATTTTTTATTTTTATTGTATTTATGGATTTATTTTTGTTTCATTAAAAAAGATCCTACAACTGCCGTAGCCGAGCGTCCGAGTCGTCTTCACGTCTGTTGGGAGGGGTTCCCCCCTATTCCGTCCGTAGAGGATCAATATGCTAGAGGATTCGTCTTCATTTTCAGCGTCTCATACGCGGAACGCCCCAATGAGCAGGAGGATCCGCAAATAATGAACCTAAATAATTTGCGAAACGGGTTCTGTACTTCGGGTGGCGGCTGAAAGCTGCATGTGTCGTCATCAGTAGGGACCAAAAGTCGACTGTGCCTTTGTGAGCATCGCGAAATATGTAGTAAAGGACCATCCCTTTTAGCCAGTTAACGGAGTTCGTACTGGTCGATGGAAAGTATACGCCGTCGGGGCGCAATATATCGTCAGCGGAGACTGACTCCGGCAATAGCCGCAGGAGTAATGCCAGCATGCGCCGCGTCAGTAGCTAGCACTCGCTGGTCGCGGCACACGTCAGACGGTGTGCATCCGAGTCAACGACTGAGCATGTAGGACACAAGGGGTCGTCCGTCAGATGTATGGAATGTAACCTCTGACGAGTAGCGAACTTCCCGTTCACAACCACGTACCAAAATGAACACGCCGTCGTAGGTAGAAAAGGCGTGTGTACCGCTCGCCACACCGTGTTCCAGGCAACTTCAGGGTGTCTGTGGGCGACCGTATTTACAAGTTGCTGCTGTTGGTAGAGGCGATAATAGTCTTTCGTGCTGGGCTTCCGTGTCGTCGCAAGTTCTGACCGTAAGTAGCTGAAGTCAATCAAGAACTCTCTGATGTGGGTGAGTGCCGGTGAAATGTGTCCTACAGAAACCGGGGGATGCAGAGAGTGTGGTGCCACTTCCGCTATCAGGGTGCCCGTCAGAGTGGCGTGGGCAGAGGTCCACGTGCGACACATAGTGTTGAGATAAAGCGATCGCGCACGGTTGTATACATGAATTAAACCGATACCGCCGCCCGCTGCGACAGTGTCTGGTTGGCGTATCGGACTTTAAAATCAAGACCGGTGCTTACGAAATGTCCATATGCTACTTGAAATCTGTCGGCCATCGTAGCCGTCAACGGAAGGATATGCGCAAAATAGTTCAGTTTTGAGACAAGATAGGTGTTGACATAACGTGTTCTGAGGAGCATATCCAAGCGACGCAGTTTGTTGTCCTGCAGCAGAGCACGTGTCTGGTGTAGGAGCCGGCGGTACGCAGCCCCCCGCCGTGCGTTGCACTCCTTAACACTTGAGTACGGGCACCTTGTCAAAGGGCACCGCCGTGCGAAAGCCCCCCTCCGACATCCATGTATTTTGTCTTCATCACGTTGATGACGCTCCCAACGACCGCCCCGTACTGGCGTAGCCACTGAAGCGCCATATGCATTTCATCCTCTGATCTGGCCAGGAACACCACGTCATCGGCGAATGCACCACAACGAAATGTCACGTCCCGCATGGAAATGCCTGTTAATCGCTGCCGCAGACCATGTAAAGCTGGTTCAAGCGCTGCCGCAAATAATATACCCGACAAAGGGCACCCTTGTCGCACTGACCATCCAACAACAATGTGACTGGTAACCTTTGACCATCATGCGGGAGTGCGCTCCGTGGATCAGTCGACGGACCGCCTGTGCAGACTCTGGAGAGAGGCCCACGTGTGCAAAATTGCGCGTAGGAAGCCGTGGTCGACGTGGTCGAATGCGTGGTCAAAATCCACGGCGACAAGGGCGCCTCGTATTTTGCAGGCCGCCGTCAAAGCAAATACGTCGCGGTCTGCTCCTAACGCCGTATGAATGTTGCTGACACCACCTAAACATGTCTGATCGGTGTGGATGGCTTTCCCGATAGCGGTGTGGAGACGCGCCCGGAGGATACGGGCGAAGATCTTGTAGTCGTTGTTGAGGAGTGTGAGTGGGCGAAAGTCCTGCCACCTACAACCACCATTCGGGTTCGGTAATGGGATCGAGATGCCGTCTGTGAATTCTGTGGGGACAGTGAAATCAGGGCGGATCAGGTCTTGGTGGGCCAAGGCAGTTGCCTCTTACATGGCACGAGACATTGTTTGTATACTCGTCTTTCCCGTGCTCTCTGCGCACTCAGAACTGAAAAGACAGACATGATACGATAGATGGGCGCACTGGAGACACTGCCCAACACATCTGTGCGACGTTTTATCGGATTTTCACTGTGGTTTCCATTTGGCACCCGATCGGAACTTACTTTCCCAATAGCCCTCGTAATTGGGGTCAGTATTTTGCAACTATAACACGTTGAAGTGGCTGTTGGGTAATATTGAAATGGAAAGTCAATGACACGGTTGAGAGGTGGCATGAGCTCACTCTCATATTTCTATCTTACTCTGAGTAATTCGATTTTCGTCTCTAATTGCATGCAGTGAAAAGTTGCTATTCACACGCGGACTTCCCACGCCGCGTCTCTCATCACGCAGGTGGTCCAGTGACAAACGGTTTCTGTTGATCTTGAAAGGGTTAAACCGACAGGTGTGAGGGAGTCGAGTGGATGCTTTGCAGACGCCGACATTGTCGTAAGAGCGGGGGCGACACGCCCACAGGGGCCTGAAGGAGCGGCTGGGGCTAGAGATTCCGTTACTTCGCAGAAACTTAGTGAAAACGTTTTCTGGCGGGCTACCAGCGAGACGTGGGAATGACTTGTGTTCCCAGGCAGTCTAGGCGGGCAAAATCCCGCGTTTTCTGCAAAATCATAACTGTGATTGGCCTGCTCAGGGGATAGCTCCGTGGCGTAGCAAAATCGGCGCAGAAATTGGCGCCAAGAATCTCCATTGGTGGAATGGTAGCGCTTCGGCAATAGAGTGGAATTCTCCGCCGGTTTTCGAGTTGCTGATTGGAACGTTTAACCATGGCCACTGTCGTGGGGGTGGGAATGTTCTGTGTTCGGCTTGTACGGGTACTCTTGAGAGAGTCGGCTCTCGCCTTTCGGTCAGAGTAGGTTACAAGACCGAGCTCTCGCTGCTCTGGACAGCCTGCCTACCGTTGGCTGTCTAACATACACTCCTGGAAATGGAAAAAAGAACACATTGACACCGGTGTGTCAGACCCACCATACTTGCTCCGGACACTGCGAGAGGGCTGTACAAGCAATGATCACACGCACGGCACAGCGGACACACCAGGAACCGCGGTGTTGGCCGTCGAATGGCGCTAGCTGCGCAGCATTTGTGCACCGCCGCCGTCAGTGTCAGCCAGTTTGCCGTGGCATACGGAGCTCCATCGCAGTCTTTAACACTGGTAGCATGCCGCGACAGCGTGGACGTGAACCGTATGTGCAGCTGACGGACTTTGAGCGTGGGCGTATAGTGGGCATGCCGGAGGCCGGGTGGACGTACCGCCGAATTGCTCAACACGTGGGGCGTGAGGTCTCCACAGTACATCGATGTTGTCGCCAGTGGTCGGCGGAAGGTGCACGTGCCCGTCGACCTGGGACCGGACCGAAGCGACGCACGGATGCACGCCAAGACCGTAGGATCCTACGCAGTGCCGTAGGGGACCGCACCGCCACTTCCCAGCAAATTAGGGACACTGTTGCTCCTGGGGTATCGGCGAGGACCATTCGCAACCGTCTCCATGAAGCTGGGCTACGGTCCCGCACACCGTTAGACCGTCTTCCGCTCACGCCCCATCATCGTGCAGCCCGCCTCCAGTGGTGTCGCGACAGGCGTGAATGAAGGGACGAATGGAGACGTGTCGTCTTCAGCGATGAGAGTCGCTTCTGTCTTGGTGCCAATGATGGTCGTATGCGTGTTTGGCACCCGTGCAGGTGAGCGCCACAATCAGGACTGCATACGACCGAGGCACACAGGGCCAACACCCGGCATCATGGTGTGGGGAGCGATCTCCTACACTGGCCGTACACCACTGGTGATCGTCGAGGGGACACTGAATAGTGCACGGTACATCCAAACCGTCATCGAACCCATCGTTCTACCATTCCTAGACCGGCAAGGGAAATTGCTGTTCCAACAGGACAATGCGCGTCCGCATGTATCCCGTGCCACCCAACGTGCTCGAGAAGGTGTAAGTCAACTACCCTGGCCAGCAAGATCTCCGAATCTGTCCCCCATTGAGCATGTTTGGGACTGGATGAAGCGTCGTCTCACGCGGTCTGCACGTCCAGCACGAACGCTGGTCCAACTGAGGCGCCAGGTGGAAATGGCATGGCAAGCCGTTCCACAGGACTACATCCAGCATCTCTACGATCACCTCCATGGGAGAATAGCAGCCTGCATTGCTGCGAAAGGTGGATATACACTGTACTAGTGCCGACATTGTGCATGCTCTGTTGCCTGTGTCTATGTGCCTGTGATTCTGTCAGTGTGATCATGTGATGTATCTGACCCCAGGAATGTGTCAATAAAGTTTCCCCTTCCTGGGACAATGAATTCACGGTGTTCTTATTTCAATTTCCAGGAGTGTACTTTCATTTAATTGTAGCTGTTTGACGAAGTTGCTGAAGTTCCGACTTCAACGTACCTTTCCGAGTACAGTTGGTATTTCAGCGTTCTGCGTACAAACGGCCTATGTTGTGTGTATTGAGCAGTTTTGGATAAGTTGTCTGTATCGGAGTTAGTGTGTGACTTCGCTTGTTAAAATCACTCACTGTACCGTCAGTGATTCTGTAGCGCCTCGTCTCCCTCAGAGGCGCATTTGTGTTTGCTAGGAAGTCTTTAATCTGGAACAACCAGACCAGAATAATTTGTTTCGGGCTATACTCGCGACATTATCATCACCACGACGGGACATCAAAGCAACCAGCCATCGTCTCCAGTACGCCAGATCATGTCCTTGCAGTTAAGAAGACAGCTTGGTAATGTATGTCCGCAGCACCGGCAGATTAGGGAATTTTGCTAGGTGACAATCTGAGCTCAGCAGAGCACGCCTATTCCTGTCTTCTCTAACTTTGTTCTGTCTTGGGTGTTCATTGCCTGAGTTGTCACTACTGTAGCAGCAATTAATGTTGGGTTGGCTGGGTGTTTCTCTTAAGATTTGAGTTGCAAGGAATTGGCTCCACATACCACTTGGTCATAAATGTGACAATCTAGTTTATGGACAACTTCAGCTTCACAGCATTTATTTGAGTATCCAGTGTGATGTATTGTAAATGTTTCATGTGTTTTGTTTATTATTTTGAGTTTAGTCATAATAAATCAAATTGTTATTTTGGACAGAACTTTGATTCTGTTGATCGGTAGAGCAACCCTTTCATTTCTCACTACGTTAATGAAACTTTCCTTTATCAAATTAATTTCTATCCAATAAAATTATTGCAGGTGCCAGACTCTTTTCTACTCCACTTGCAGGGTCGATTACAGTCAGTTCGCGTTTCTTCTTAATCCATGTGCAACAGTCGGAGTTAGAAATGGGGGGGGGGGGGAGGGGGTTAGAGCGTCATTTCCATATGAAGATTCGAGAAAAATTTAGTGTTAAATACACTGCTAGCCCCGGCACCTCGCACTGTCTAATTCGCCAACCCCTTTCACGCTTCTCGTGACGTTTTATGACGAGAAGAACGTGGTAGGGAGAGCTACTGGCTACCTGCTTGGTGAAGCCGACGGCCTTGCGCCACTGGTCCATGATGGCCTTGGTGTCGTCAGAGGAGCCCCACAGGCCGTACACGTAGGTCCAGTAGACGAGGCTGGCGCCCAGCGCCGCACGACCCGTCCACCAGAAGAACGCTGACGCGAAGCGCAGCAGCGCCGGCGGAGGCGGTGGCGGCGGGCACGGGCACTACGGCACCGTCACCACACATTACAGTATATTAGATTAGATTAGATTAGTTTTTCGTTCAATAGACCCGTGCTGAGGAGATCCTCGTGGATGTGGAACACGTCAACTTTTTTTAAAGCTGAAATAACAATACTAATACTATGAGCATATACAATACATCACATGTTTCGAATAAAAAATTCGTCAAAGGAGTAGGAGTTGACCACTAGTAAGTCTTTCAGGCTCCTTTTAAACTGATCTTTATTTCTAACTAAATTTTTTATGTTTGCTGGCAAATTATTGAAGATGAGTGTTCCTGAGTAGTGGACCCCTTTTGGAACTGAAGTAAGTGCTTTTAAGTCCTTGTGCAGATAATTTTTGTTCCTGGTATGGTATGTATGAACTGTGCTGTTTGTTGGAAAAAGAGATATATTATTTAGGACAAATTTCATTAAGGAGTAAATATACTGAGAGGCAGTGGTTTGTATACCCAGTTCTTTGAAGAGGTTTCTACAGGACGTCCGTGAGTTTACTCCACAAATAATAAGTATTACACGCTTTTGGACTCTGAAAACTTTTGTTTGACTTGAAGAATTACCCAAAAATATTACATTTATTTTTACTTTTATTTATTTATTTATTGTTCCGTGGGACCAAATTAAGGAGAAGTCTCCATGGTCATGGAACTAGTCAATACATGGAATTATAACACGATAGTAGAAACAGATAAAATGAAATATAAAAAACATATTCAGGCGATAAGTCTTAAGTGTAAATAAAGAAAATCAACAATGTAACACTGGAATTTGCTTAATTTTTTAGCTCTTCCAGGAGCTCCTCGACACAATAGAAGGAGTGATCCATGAGGAAACTCTTCAGTTTAGACGTAAAAGGGTTTGGGCTACTGCTAAGATTTTTGAGTTCTTGTGGTAGCTTATTGAAAATGGACGCAGTAGAATACTGCACTCCTTTCTGCACAAGAGTCAAGGAAGTGCATTTCACATGCAGATTTTTTTCTGCATAGTATTAACTGAGTGAAAGCTGCTAACTCTTTGGAATAGGCTAATACCGCTAACAGCAAACGACATTAAGGAAAATATATAGTGTGAGGGCAACGTCAGAATTCCCAGACTATTGAATAGGGGTCGACAAGAGGTTCTCGAACTTACACCACATATAGCTCGAACAGCCCGTTTTTGAGCCAAAAATACCCTTTTTGAATCAGAAGAATTACCCCAAAAAATAATATCATACAACATAAGTGTATGAAAATATGCGAAGTAGACTACTTTTCGTGTTGAACTGCCACTTATTTCAGATACTGTTCTAATGGTAAATAAAGCAGCATTTAGTTTCTGAACAAGATCCTGGACGTGGGCTTTCCACAACAGCTTACTATCCATCGGAACGCCTAGGAACTTGAACTGTTCCCTCTCGCTTATAATATGCCCATTCTGTCTTATCAAAATATCGGTTCTTGTTGAATTGTGAGTTAGAAACTGTAAAAACTGAGTCTTACTGTGATTTAGCATTAAAGTCGCACCATATGACATCATGGAATGAAAGTAGACAAAGTATGCAAGCTTTTCCATTTTTATGTCGCCTATTCTGCTAACACTCAAATTGCAAATACAGATTTGTTAAGGCATTTCTGCAGTTCTGTGGTGTGCTCCTCCCAACTGAATTTATTATTAAGTTGTAATCCCAGGAATGTAAGACTGTCAACCTCTTCTATCGGCTCTTCTTCATACTTCAGGCATATGCTGGGTGGAAACCTCTTACAGGTCCTGAATTGCATATTGTTGTTGTTGTGGTCTTCAGTCCTGAGACTGGTTTGATGCAGCTCTCCATGCTACTCTATCCTGTGCAAGCTTTTTCATCTCCCAGTACCTACTGCAACCTACATCCTTCTGAATCTGCTTAGTGTATTCATCTCTTGGCCTCCCTCTACGATTTTTACCCTCCACGCTGCCCTCCAATACTAAATTGGTGATCCCTTGATGCCTCAGAACATGTCCCACCAACCGATCCCTTCTTCTGGTCAAGTTGTGCCACAAACTTCTCTTCTCCCCAATCCTATTCAATACTTCCTCATTAGTTATGTGATCTACCCATCTAATCTTCAGCATTCTTCTGT
The DNA here is from genome assembly GCF_021461395.2 of Schistocerca americana. Classification (NCBI taxonomy): domain Eukaryota; kingdom Metazoa; phylum Arthropoda; class Insecta; order Orthoptera; family Acrididae; genus Schistocerca; species Schistocerca americana. The sequence continues at coordinate 11,924,115 of NC_060120.1, read as the reverse complement.
AGCACCACATTTCGAAAGCTTCTATTCTCTTCTTGTCCAAATTATTTATCGTCCATGTTTCACTTCCATACATGGCTACACTCCATACGAATACTTTCAGAAATGACTTCCTGACACTTAAATCTATACTGGATGTTAACAAATTTCTCTTCTTCAGAAACGCTTTCCTTGCCATTGCCAGCCTACATTTTATATCCTCTCTACTTCGACCATCATCAGTTATTTTGCTCCCCAAATAGCAAAACTCCTTTACTACTTTAAGTGCCTCATTTCCTAATCTAATTCCCTCAGCATCACCCGACTTAATTAGACTACATTCCATTATCCTTGTTTTGCTTTTGTTGATGTTCATCTTATATCCTCCTTTCAAGACACTGTCCATTCCATTCAACTGCTCTTCCAAGTCCTTTGCTGTCTCCGACAGAATTACAATGTCATCGGCGAACCTCAAAGTTTTTATTTCTTCTCCATGAATTTTAATACCTACTCCGAATTTTTCTTTTGTTTCCTTTACTGCTTGCTCAATATACAGATTGAACAACATCGGGGAGAGGCTACAACCCTGTCTAACTCCCTTCCCAACCACTGCTTCCCTTTCATGTCCCTCAACTGTTATAACTGCCATCTGGTTTCTGTACAAATTGTAAATAGCCTTTCGCTCCCTGTATTTTACCCCTGCCACCTTTAGAATTTGAAAGAGAGTATTCCAGTCAACATTGTCAAAAGCTTTCTCTAAGTCTACAAATGCTAGAAACGTAGGTTTGCCTTTTCTTAAGCTTTCTTCTAAGATAAGTCTTAGGGTCAGTATTGCCTCACGTGTTACAGTGTTTCTACGGAATCCAAACTGATCTTCCCCGAGGTTGGCTTCTACTAGTTTTTCCATTCGTCTGTAAAGAATTCGTGTTAGTATTTTGCAGCTGTGACTTATTAAGCTGATAGTTCGGTAATTTTCACATCTGTCAACACCTGCTTTCTTTGGGATTGGAATTATTATATTCTTCTTGAAATCTGAGGGTATTTCGCCTGTTTCATACATCTTGCTCACCAGATGATAGAGTTTTGTCAGGACTGGCTCTCCAACGGCCGTCAGTAGTTCCAATGGAATGTTGTCTACTCCGGGGGCCTTGTTTCGACTCAGGTCTTTCAGTGCTCTGTCAAACTCTTCACGCAGTATCATATCTCCCATTTCATCTTCATCTACATCCTCTTCCATTTCCATAATATTGTCCTTAAGTACATCGCCCTTGTATAGACCCTCTATATACTCCTTCCACCTTTCTGCTTTCCCTTCTTTGCTTAGAACTGGGTTTCCATCTGAGCTCTTGATATTCATTGCATATAGTGGGTCTTATATCCATGAAAATATCGTTAGCTGATCTTTCTAGAACTACGCTCGACATATCATTTATTGCAATACTTGTGTCATCTGCAAACAAAACGAACTCTGCTTCTGGCAGTTAAACTGATAAGAGAAAGAAAAAGCAATGGCCCTAAGATGGATCCTTGTGGGACACCACATGTAATTTCTTCCCATTCTGATCACGACAGATGACTTAATTCACTAGTCCCTTGCACTGACACACTTTCTTTCCTGTTAGCGAGGTATGACGAACCATTTTGCAGCACTGCCCATGACGCCATATAATTCTAATTTATTTAAAATGATGTTGCGGTTCACACAATCGAATGCCTTTGACAAATCACAGAAAATACCTACTGCTTGTAACTTGTTATTTAATGAATTAAGTACATTTTCACTGTAGGTGTGAATAGCCTTCTCGATATCAGAACCCTTCAGAAATCCAAACTGTGTTCTTGATAATATGTTATTTGTGGTCAGATGGTTGAGCAGCTGCCTGTACATTACTTTTTCTAAAATTTTTGAGAATGCTGGAAAAAGTGAAATCGGTCTGTAGTTTGATGGTATCTCTTTATCCCCTTTCTTGAATAGAGGCTTAACATCTGCATATTTTAGCCAGTCAGGAAATGTCCCGGTTATAATTGACTGGTTACACAAATAACTTAGAATTGTACTAAACTCGCAAGAACCTGCCTTAATTAACTTTGTTGATATTTCATCGTAACCACTAGAATGCTTTGTTTTTAAAGATTTTATTATGGAAGTTATTTATTTTGGTGAAGTGAGTGACATATTCATGTACCTGAAGCTATCTGTAAAGGCTAGTTTCAGATGTACAAGGGCATTATTTACTGATCCTATCAGTCCGATTCTATCAGTAATGGATATAAAGTACTTGTTAAATAGATTTGCCACACTATACCCATCAGTTACTAATGTGTCATCTACCCTTAGTGCTATTTGCTCCTGTTCCTTTCTGGTTCTACCAGTCTCCTCTTTCACTATATAATAATAAATGAAAAGCACGAGTTTGCTTTTGTTCTACAATATTATTTTTATTGCTAACCGGTTTTCGGCTTACAAGGCCATCTTCAGGCATTTTCTGAGTATTATCACCAAAGAAGTTAAATGTTAGACGACAACACTGGAAGAGAAGTAACACATCTAGAGTGAAGTAGAAACATACAGTGAGTAACATCTTTGCAATGAAATAGTAAAAACTGAACAGTACATAAATAACAATGGAGTTGACAGGAAAACATTTAGCACAATATAAGAATAACATGCCTACATAACGGTATCTATTGATAAACAAAACTATTGAAATAAGATAAACTTAGTACTAGGCAAGGCTGCATCAAGAGGTATGAAACATGGAGAGTGATACACAACCAATTAAAAAAGAAGAGACAGTTGTCAATGTAAATACAGAATACACGAAGAACTTAAGCTATATCAATACGATAAACAGAAAATTAATAAATGGAGGAAAATTGAGGTGTTTGAGGGAACCTACAGTTTGAGAGTGTGGTGGTACTGCATTTTAACATTAACTTTATAATCAAAGCAGTGGCTGTATACCAGTTTACATTAAATAAATGAGCAAAGTAAAATATGAACAGTATTTGATGAGACAACTACAAGGGGAGTTAAACATGGACAGTAATAAAAGTACAAGTTAAAAGCAAACCCTTAACTATTGAAACTACAGCATATGTGGAATACAAAGACAACTGCAACAAATAAAACAACTTAATGACTACAGGAAAATGGGAATATGTAGGAAGAGAGGGTGTGGGAAGTAATGAACAACAAAGATGATTATATGAAGTTTAGGAGAGGGGAAGTGTTGAGTTGTGTCTGGTCATTTAGGATGAGATCTGGACTGTGAGCAAGATGTTTGTTAATTTCCAGGGCTTCCAGCAGGTTGAGTTTATGGCCTTTGTTTGCTAAGTGAAGTACATGGGACACTGGCTGGTAGTTGTGACCCTCACTCAGTACATGCTCAGCAAATGCAGAGTCTGAATTCTGCAACCTCCAGCTGCGTTCATGTTCAGCCAGCCTAGTTGATATGTCTCTGCCTGACTGACCAATGTAAAATTTGTCACAATCAGAACAGGTGATTTTGTATACCCCACTGTTGGCTAATAACTGGATCTTATCCTTGCTATTAAAAACACACTGGGCTGTAGTGTTCCTGACATAGTAGGAAACCCTATACTTGCAGGATTTCAGTGCTTTGGCTATAGTCTGTGATACCTTACCTAGAAATGGTAGAGTACACCATTTCTTGCAGACAGTGGATGGGGAAGCAGGCGGGGCATAGAGGAGGGGTATAATTTTCCGTTTTTGTTTCCTGTGCAAGATGTGGTCAATAAGAACTGGATTGTAGCCATTGGCTGAGGCAATAAATTTTATTGTATCTAATTCTGCTTTAAAATCATCTCTGGACATGGGGATGGATATGAGACGGTGTACCATTGAGTGGAAAGCTGCATGTTTGTGAGCTATGGGGTGTTGTGAGCAAGAAGGTATTACTGTGTCTGTAGTTGTTGTTTTTCTGTAAATTTTGAAACAATGTGTGTGTGTACTGATGTCAATGGTGAGATCTAAGAAGTTTATGGATTTGTTGCCAATTTCCATAGTGAACTGGATATTTTTATGTTGACCGTTTAGGTTTTTCAAGAATGTGTTGAGTTGTCTTGTAGTACCAGTCCACATACACAGGATATCATCTACATATCTAAACCAGTATTTGATGTTTGCACTCAAAGATTCTGTTTTTAGAAAATTTTGTTCAACATGGTCCATAAATATTTCAGCCAACAGTGGACTAAGAGGGGAACCCATAGCTAAGCCATCTAATTGTTTATAAAGAGTGCCTTGGAACTGGAAATTGTTCTGTGCAAGGCAGGTCTGTGTGGCAAGTCTCAAGTCATTCAATTCCACAGGATTGACATTAGACTTGTGCATCAGCTCTGTCAGAATGTCTATACATTCTACTACTGGTATGTTAGAAAACAAATTGCTGACGTCAAAGGATACTAATTTATCACTGTGTGAGACAGATATACCTTTTAACTTGTTTACTAGGTCCACTATATCCCATATTGTTTTTATTTTCTTCCCTGACATTGCTAACTTCTTCTCGTAGTGCATTTGTTTAGATGTCTGAATTACTGAACGTCACTCCGTCACACATCACTGCACTATGCTACACTACACCACTCTGAGGTAACAGAAGTCGTGGCAAAGTGACATGCACATATACAAACAGTGGTAGTACTGCGTACGTAACGTATAAAAGGTCATTGCATTGGTGGAGCTGTCACTTGTAGTCAGGTAATTCATGTGCAAAAGTTACCGACGTGATTACGACCGCAAGACGGGAATTAACAGAATTTCAGCGGGAAGTGGTACATGGAGCCAGACGCACCCTACTTTCCATTTCGTAAATGGTTCTTCTTTTTTCTTTATTGCATTTCAGTTCCCCATCGGGGCGAGCTGGCAGCAGCATATGCACTGCTCTTCAGCCGAACGACATAAATCATGCAATACAAGACATTTAAAAATAACATAAAGGAGAAAATATGGTGTATTGTATGTATGTATTGTATGTTAACTGGGGACCTAGAAACGACGGGGAGGCTCCGTCCCAGCCGCAGCCGCAGTGGTCCACAACCCCACGACGACTACCGCAGTCCACTTCACCCCTCTGCCGCCCCACACCAAACCCAGGGTTATTGTGCAGTTCGGCCCCCAGTGCCCCCCCCCCCCCCCCGTGAAAATCTCACACCAGACGAGTGTAACCCCTATGTTTGCGTGGTAGAGTAATGATGGTGTACGCGTACGTGGAGAACTGGCTTGCGCAGCAATCGCCGACATAGCGTAACTGAGGCAGAATAAGGGGAACCAGCCCGCATTCGCCGAGGCAGATGGAAAAACGCCTAAAATCCGCCCACAGACTGGCCAGTTCACCGGACCTCGACACAAATCTGCCTGGCGGATTCGTGCTGGGGACCAGGCGCTCCTTCCAGCCGGGAAAAATGGTGTACATAGATATAAAAAAGGTGGGAGCTTTACAGAAGACAGGAGGCAAAAAGGGGGGTGACTGTAAAATGGAGATAAAAACTGTAAAAAAGCAGTGCACACAAGAAACCACATACTGGGACAATTAAAAGAACACAAGGTGAAGTACGACCAGAGCATAAAAGTATCGACAGACAGCGTAGCACATAACAATCACTGACAGTAACACTATGTACAAGTCAAGCACCCAATTAAAATCACAGCAGTCAATGCACAGAAGAACAGCACCAAACACAACACTGACAAAACACACTGATGACGATGAGCAAAACACAGAATCTGCCAGGGGCATGGAGATGAGGGGGAAGGGGAGAAGGGATGGAGGGGGGTAGACAGGGGGATACGGGCAGGTGCATGTTCAAGAGGGCTGGGGAGGGAAGGACATGTGAGGGACACAGTTGAGGACGGGGTGCAGGGACTCAGGGGGGGGAGAGGAAAATCCACTCTGGGAGAAGGAGGGGAGAGGGAAAGGGGGGGCCCTGGGGAGGGGAGGGAACAAGACCAGGTTACAGTTGGAAGGAAGGGTAGATATCAGGGCGAAGTTGAACATCTGGGAGGGGGAGGTGCTGGAAATTGCCCTGATGGAGATGGAGGGTGTGGAGGTGGAGAGAGGGAGGTATACAGTGATAGAGGCGCGGCAATGGGCAGGGGGTGGAAAGGTAGGAGCAAACCAGGGGGTGGGGAATCAAGCCTGCAGACAGTGTAAAGGATGTGGTGATGTTGGAGGAAAAGGAAGAGGTGGGAGAAGGGGATGAGGTCGTACAGGAGCAGATGCAGAAGGCAAGGCAGAGCGCATGGTATTCGAGGATTTGGAGGGCCTTGTAAAAGCGGGTAGGTGCGGAGATCCAGGCAACTCTGGAATAACAGAGCATAGGGCAGATGAGCGATTTGTAGGTGTGGAGGATGGTGGAGGGATGTAGTCCCCATGTCCGACCAGACAGGAGTTTCAGGAGGCGTAGGTGGGAATGTGCTTTGTGCTGGATGGTCAGGAGGTGAGAGGTCCAGGTGTGGTGACAGTCGAGGGTGAGGGTCGGAAATTGTTAGAGAATTGAGTATTACAAGATCCACAGTATCAAGTGTGTATCAGGAGAACCAAATTTCTGGCATTACCTCTCATCATAGACAACTTGGTGCCCAACGGCCCTCATTTAAAAATGGAGAGCAGCGACGTTTGCGTAGAGTTGTCAGTTCAGCACTGCGTGAAATAACCACAGAAACCGAGGCATGAGGAAATCTACCTCGTGGTGCAACAACAGTACAGAAGCTGGAGAGCAAAAGACTCCAGAGGGCAGAGCACGTCGCCCGTATGCCAGACGGAAGACAGGTTAACAAAGCATTTGAGGGTGAAGCAAACACCAGACGCTCCACAGGACGACCAAGAGAGCGCGTAATGGACGACCTGCCAAAGGAGCTGGCAGGCCTGAAGATTGAAGACATCTGGAGGAACACAGCACTAAACAGAAAGGAATTAATGCAGTTTGAGGAAAGTGGCGCGTGGTTTGCAGGGCCTGTAACCGCTGGATATGTAAGTATGCATGTATGCATATGTAACTCAAAGCACGAGTGTGTACGTTCCATTTAAAGCAGTTTTTGAAATATAGTTAGTGAAAAAAATTAAATAATTTGCTTTTAGTTCCACTGAAAAATTTTCTGTTTGACAGTTAATACGTTTCCCATGCCAGTGCCTCATTTGTTCGTCCAAGAATCGAAACCTTTTCGTGTACTGCGATTTCTTTTGTCTCGTTGAAAGAAAGAAATATTAAATTAGCTATTCTTATGTAGGAATTGCAGTACTGTTTATAACGCGACTGTCAGGATTTTATAATTAGTAGCACCGATTTATGCAAAAAAAAATGCTATCGTGGGCATCTGACTACCTGATACCGCGCTATAACTAAATTTCAGCTACAAGGAAAAATAGTTCCTTGTGCGTGTACTATTTTGGAACCAGTAACAAAACTTCGACAGCATTGGAGTGTTACCGAAAGTCTCCAGACTATATTGCTTATGACGCTTTGGACTACACAGTAATGTGCGGTCATAGATACACGATAAGCACCCACATTGGGCTAAAGTCTAGACCAGGGCCAGAGGCAGTCAAGCTGCTGCTTATCTTCTGCACATTGGCTGCCAAAGCGTCAATTTCGCGTAACCATTGGGACGATTTTTCGACATAACCAATGAAAGGCGAGAAGACGATGTTGATGAAGTCCCATGCTCCTTTACACAGCGTAGGGCAACGATGCGGGAGACCCGCACCGCCGCACTAGGCTAGGTCCTAGTGGAGGTGGTTTTCCGTTGCCTTCATCCGACCGTAATGGAGATGAATGATGATGACTAAGACGACACAACAACACGCAGTCATCTCGAGGCAGGTGAAAATCCCTGACCCCGCCGGGAATCGGACCCGAGACCCCGAGCTCGGGAAGCGAGAACGCTACCGCGAGACCACGAGCTGGGGACAGGCGAGAAGAGAGGAAATATAATTCTAGCGGCGAAACTGAAACCATTGTCTTGTTCGCTGTTTTTTATAAAGTGGAGTCGACCAATGTTGCTGCATGTCTCGTGGGTTAATTGCAGAGACAGGAAAATGTATCAAACATGGTGGTGAAATGAATACACAATCGACCTACATGAGCGTATTGGGTAAGTGGATCATTGTTTTTTTTTTAATTAAATCATGGGAGAAAATAGATGGATTAATTTTTTTTAATTAAATCATGGGAGAAAATAGATGGATTAATGTTTATTCGTAACAGTCGGACGTTTGATATATAAAAAAACATTGATCCACCTATCTTCTCCCATGATTTAATTTAAAAACATTTACCCACCTACCTTCTCCCATGATTTAATTAAAAACATAGACCCACCTACCTCCTTTCATGATTTAATTGAAAAACATTGATCCACTTAGTGTGCTCGCGCAGATCGAATGCGTAGCAACGCAGAGCAAAGAAATATTTCCCCGATTTTTCGCATACATCACGGACAGCGACGTTGCCCTTGGTTTGCAGATACTAGCACAGTTTAAAGGGCTGCGACTCAAACAATGAGGAATTAACGTTTACAGCAATATTTCACCCTTTCTTTCGAATGTATTACTTCAAAACACGCTGTCTGACCGCTGCTCTCTCATTGGCTGTGTAACACAATCAGCTGGCGCACCTTCTTTTGTTCCAACCACGCCTCACGGCAAGCGCTGACAACATTCCTGCAGGAAACACGTTAAGTTCGCCACTTGTCCTATTCCAGACTATTGCCCTCACATCGTAACACATGCAACTGAACTACTTATTGTGATTTAGGAAAGATAGTTATTTTTACAAGGAATACTGGACAGAAGTATTGAATAGGATTGGGGAGAAGAGAAGTTTGTGGCACAACTTGACCAGAAGAAGGGATCGGTTGGTAGGACATGTTCTGAGGCATCAAGGGATCACCAATTTAGTATTGGATGGCAGCGTGGAGGGTAAAAATCATAGGGGGAGACCAAGAGATGAATACACTAAGCAGATTCAGAAGGATGTAGGTTGCAGTAGGTACTGGGAGATGAAGAAGCTTGCACAGGATAGAGTAGCATGGAGAGCTGCATCAAACCAGTCTCAGGACTGAAGACCACAACAACAACAGTGGACAGTTCTTGATTTCATCAGTTTACTGCGGTGGCGAAACAGTACGTTCTATTTGATTCAGTGTCAAAAGTTTTATGAAAGCAAGGTAGAAAAATAGTCAAATTACACACGGATCCATCTTACTGATTTTAAGGAACGGTAGTGCCTACGTTGATAATGAAAAGACTCTTATTTCCTGGGAAACTGCACTTTACAGAGGAAAGGATCACTTGGCTGGGCTGTTGTCGTCGTGATCGTGTTTTATAAACTTCATCGTTCATTTCATGGCAATGTCACATCAATGATGCCATAGTTCATTCTAATATTCCAGTGTACTGTCAAGCTCCAGCTAATTTCCCTAGTGCATGTCTTTATAATCACACAACAACCTACCACCCGAGAGTGTAACTGCTATCAAAGCTATTACAAAAATAAAGTACCTCCCTAGCGATGGCAGCTCCCGTACAGCTACAGTGAGTCCAAAAAGTATCTGTCTAGCTAAAAATATTTTAGAAAAAAAGTCTGTGTAACATGAAAAGAAATGTATACAAAGTCTAAAGAGCCAGTCATATAACAAGTACCTGCTTAAGTCATTTTTGTTCAAAAGCAAGGAAAGAAATACTTCCAAATCGACAGCAAGGTTAACAAAATAGAAAATATAAAATGTAATACAAGAGCTAGTTCATAAAGTATTTGCCCACCTTCTAAACATGCAGTGATTAAACTATAATGCTGAGCCACGGCACACACTAGAGTAAACCGTGTACGGCCCCACTCTATCTCCTGTTGTGGTTCTGAACGGCGACGATACAGTGCAATTAGCGCTACGGGCCGTAAGGGTAATGGCTTCAAATGGCTCTGAGCACTATGGGACTTAACATCGTAGGTCATCAGTCCCCCTAGAACTTAGAAATACTTAAACCTAACTAACCTAAGGACATCACAAACATCCATGCCCGAGGCAGGATTCGAACCTGCGACCGTTGCGGTCTCGCAGTTCCAGACTGTAGCGCCTAGAACCGCTCGGTCAGTCAGGCCGGCCGTAAGGGTAATGAAACGACGCTCATCGTAATGAAACATATTCTGCGCTTACATGAAGAGTGCAAATACTCTTACGATGATTGCTAAAGTAGTCGGTAGACCTATATCGACGGTTCAGTCGACAATTTTGCGCAACAAAATCGTTAAGAAACCAACCAAGTACAGGACGCCCTCACACTTTGAATGATGCAGACGTGAGATTTATCATGAGGGAAGTGAAGAAGAAACCCAAAATCAGGGCTCCCAAGTTGTCTGGGGAGTTAGAGTCTAGGGGAAAGGGGGTACGTGCCAACACAATCAGAAATACTTTCAAAACGTATAGGTATAACGGCCGGGTAGCGCGCAAGAAATTTTAGGTCAGTGAACAGAATCGAAAGAGACGTCTTCATTTTGCGATGGAACATAGATTCAAAAAGGAAGACTTCTGTAATAGACTAATATTTTCTGATGAGAGTAAATGTGTAACGTATTCGGGTCGGATGAAAGGCGAATGGTGTGGCGTTAGAAGAATGCAGAGATGTTGCCATGCTATATTGTGCCAACGATTAAACACATGGGGGCTCTCCGATGGTGGGTGCTGTATGAGTGTTGCAGGGCTAGCCGAGCGGTCTTAGGCGCTGCAGTCACGGACTGTGCGGCTGGTCCCGGCGGAGGTTCGAGTCCTCCCTCGGGCATGGGTGTGTGTGTGTGCTTGTCCCTAGGATAATTTAGCTTAAGTAGTGTGTGAGCTTAGGGACTGATGACCTTAGCAGTTAAGTCCCATAAGATTTCACACACATTTCAAAATTTTTGATGTGCTGCGGGTGTTCGAAAATTACATTTCATGTAAGGTACAATGGATCACCATATGTAGGCCTATATCAACATTTTAAAGGACAATCTGAATCCTAGCGCCGAAAAATTAGGTCTGCAAGGAAATTACATTTTTCAACAAGATAACGACCCAAAGCTTACGGCTATAAAAACAAGGATGTGGCTCCTGTGCAGTACCCCAAAACAAACTTAACACTCCTCCTCAGGGCCCAGACATCAATCTTGTTGAACACCTTTGGAAAGTACTGGAGGATAGCCTCAGGGGAAGACACATTTCTAACAAGAGAGACCTGAAAGAAGCACTTCAAGACGAATGGGACAAAGTTCCAGCCTCTCTGAGGGCAAACTTGGTCTTGTAGATGCCCAGACGACTACAAGCAGTAATAGCCGCAAAGGGAAACCCAACTAAATATTAATTTTTGTAACTGAAATCATATTTTCAGATTGGAAATTTAAAAAAATATGAGTGGATGAATACTTTTTGAAGTAGCCCTTGAATAAATTCTCCATTTTGTCAAATTTGTTATCGCTATGAATGTATTTATTTCCTTGTCGATCTATAAAAATGACTTACCAAGGTTCGTTGCGTATGACTGGATGTTCACATTTATGTTCCCATCCTTTCACGTGAGGTATACTTAGTTCTTTAAAAAAAATTACAACTACACGATACTTTTTGGACTTACTGTATGTTAATTTGTTATAAGTGCTCAGTTTTCTTTCACCTTTGACGGAATTAATCACGAAAATAAGAACAGTCTTTACGCTTTTGATCCTACAGGAAAACGACAACATCTCTGCAAATCGTTATTTACGCTTCTAGCTGATGGCGTTACATATACGTACACTACTGGCCACTAAAATTGATACACCAAGAAGAAATGCAGACGATAAACGGGTATTCATTGGACAAATATATTATACTACAACTGGCATGTGATTACATTTTCACGTAATTTAGGTGCTAGACCCTGAGAAATCAGTACCCAGTACAAGCACCTCTGGCCGTAATAACGGCCTTGATACGCCTGGGCATTGAGTCAAACAGATCTTGGATGGCGTTTACTGGTGCAGCTGCCCATGCTGCTTCAACACGATACCACAGTTCATCAACAGCAGTGATTGGCGTATGGTGACGAGCCAGTTGCTCGGCCACCATTGACCAACGTTTTCAGTTGGTGACAGATCTGGAGAATGTGCTCGCCAGGGCAGCAGTCGAACATTTTCTGTATCCAGAAAGGACCGTACAGGACCTACAACATGCGCTCGTGCATTATCCTGCTGAAACGTGGGATTTCGCAGGGATCTAATGAAGGGTAGAGCCACGGGTCGTAACACATCTGAAATGTAACGTCCACTGTTCAAAGTGCCGTCAGCGCGAACAAGAGGTGAAAGAGAGGTGTACCCAATGGAACAACATACCATCACGCCGGGTGATACGCCAGTATGGCGATGACAAATACACGCTTCCAATGTGCGTTCACCGCGATGTCTCCAAACACGGATGCGACCATCATCATGCAGTAAACAGAACCTGCATTCATCCGAAAAAATGACGTTTTGCCATTCGTGCACCCAGGTTCGTAGTTGAGTACACCATCGCAGGCGCTCCTGTCTGTGATGCACCGACAAGGGTAACCGCAGCCATGGTCTCCTAGCTGATAGTCCATGCTACTGCAAACGTCGTCGAAGTGTTCGTGCAGTTGGTTGTTGTCTTGCAAACGTCCACATCTGTTGACTCCGGGATCGAGACGTGGCTGCACGATCCGTTACAGGCATGCAGATAAGATGCCTGTAACCTCGACTGCTAGTGATACGAGGACGTTGGGATCCATCACTGCGTTCCGTATTACCCTCCTGAACGCACCGATTCCATATTCTGCTAACAGTCACTGGATCTCGACCAACGCGAGCAGCAATGTCGCGATACGAGAAAACCGCATTCGCGATAGGATACAATCCGACTTTTATCAAAATCGGAAACGTGATGGTACGCATATCTCCTCCTTACACGAGGCATCAGAACAACGTTTCACCAGGCAAAGCCGGTCAGCTGCCGTTTGTGTATGAGAAATCGGTTGGAAACTTTCCTCATGTCAGCACGTTGTAGGTGTCGCCACCGGCGCCAACCTTGTGTGAATGGTCTGAAAAGCTAATCATTTGCATATCACAGCAACATTCCTCCTGTCGGATAAATTTCGCGTCTGTAGCACGTCATCTTCGTGGTGTAGCAATTTTAATGGCCTGTATTGTATATTCACAGTATACTTGTACCTAGCTTCAGATGTCTCGAACTCCGAACTAGACACTGGCAAGCAGATTGATGCCGTATTCCTGGACTTCAGGAAGGCATTTGATACGGTTCCGCACTTACATTTAGTGAAAAAAATACGAGCTTACGGAATATCGGACCAGGTTTGTGATTGGATTCAGGATTTCCTAGAAGAAAGAACACAACATGTCATTCTTAACGGTTCAAAATCTGCAGATGTAGAGGTAATTTCGGGAGTACCGCAGGGAAGCGTGATAGGACCTTTATTGTTTACAATATACATAAATGACTTAGTTGACAACATCGGTAGCTCCGTGAGGCTATTTGCAGATGACACGGTTGTCTACAAGAAAGTAGCAACATCAGAAGACTCGTACGTACTCCAGGAGGACCTGCAGAGGATTAATGCATGGTGCGACAGCTGGCAGCTTTCCCTAAACGTAGATAAATGTAATATAATGCGCATACATAGGGGCAGAAATCCATTCCAGTACGATTATGCCATAGGTGGTAAATCATTGGAAGCGGTAACGACCGTAAAATACTTAGGAGTTACTATCCGGAGCGATCTGAAGTGGAATGATCACATAAAACAAATAGTGGGAAAAGCAGGCGCCAGGTTGAGATTCATAGGAAGAATTCTAAGAAAATGTGACTCATCGACGAAAGAAGTAGCTTACAAAACGCTTGTTCGTCCGATTCTTGAGTATTGCTCATCAGTATGGGACCCTTACCAGGTTGGATTAATAGAAGAGACAGACATGATCCAGCGAAAAGCAGCGCGATTCGTCATGGGGACATTTAGTCAGCGCGAGAGCGTTACGGAGATGCTGAACAAGCTCCAGTGGCGGACACTTCAAGAAAGGCGTTACGCAATACGGAGAGGTTTATTATCGAAATTACGAGAGAGCACATTCCGGGAAGAGATGGGCAACATATTACTACCGCCCACATATATCTCGCGTAATGATCACAACGAAAAGATCCGAGAAATTAGAGCAAATACGGAGACTTACAAGCAGTCGTTCTTCCCACGCACAATTCGTGAATGGAACAGGGAAGGGGATATCAGATAGTGGTACAATAAGTACCCTCCGCCACACACCGTAAGGTGGCTCGCGGAGTATAGATGTAGATGTAGATCTACATCTACATCTACATTGATACTCCGCAAGCCACCCAACGGTGTGTGGCGGAGGGCACTTTACGTGCCACTGTCATTACCTCCCTTTCCTGTTCCAGTCGCGTATGGTTCGCGGGAAGAACGACTGTCTGAAAGCCTCCGTGCGCGCTCTAATCTCTCTAATTTTACATTCGTGATCTCCTCGGGAAGTATAAGTAGGGGGAAGCAATATATTCGATACCTCATCCAGAAACGCACCCTCTCGAAACCTGGCGAGCAAGCTACACCGCGATGCAGAGCGCCTCTCTTGCAGAGTCTGCCACTTGAGTTTATTAAACATCTCCGTAACGCTATCACGGTTACCAAATAACCCAGTGACGAAACGCGCCGCTCTTCTTTGGATCTTCTCTATCTCCTCCGTCAACCCGACCTGGTACGGATCCCACACTGATGAGCAATACTCAAGTATAGGTCGAACGAGTGTTTTGTAAGCCACCTCCTTTGTTGATGGACTACATTTTCTAAGCACTCTCCCAATGAATCTCAACCTGGCACCCGCCTTACCAACAATTAGTTTTATATGATCATTCCACTTCAAATCGTTCCGTACGCATACTCCCAGATATTTTACAGATATTGAACAGAAACTTACAAATACGCAAATAAAATCTGTGGTGATCCTCTCGTTCTGAAAGTAAATGTGTTTAAACGTGTGTTACTCTCTCTAATTAACTGTGTCGTTATGTGTTTGGTCATCACATAGTTCGTCTCAAGTGTAACTGCGCCGTACCTCTGGGGGCGGAGGACACGGCCCCTGGCAGTCGAGCGGCGGCTCGCAGCTGAAGAGCGGCCTGGGGATGCTGGCCTCGTCCTGCCCCGGGGGCAGGCAGCAGGTGTCCGCCGGCGGGGGCGGCGGGGCCGGCGGGCTGGGAGGCCCGCACTGCGGCTTGGGCTCCGGCTGCTGGCCCCCCGGGCCGGGCACCCGCGGGCAGTTGGTGACCTCCTCCATGGGACAGAGGCCCGTGATGACCGGGGGATCGTTCGGGGAGCGCGGCGGAGGCGGCTTGCATCTTGCGGGCACTCTGAGGTTCCTGACGAAGTCCAGCCGCGTCGTGGGCCGCGGGGGCGGCGGCGGCGGCCTCGACGGCGGACGGCGCGGGGGCGGTATCTGGGGTGGCAGCCGGTACGGCCACGTGGTGTGGATGGCCGGAGGGCAGATGATGGCTTCCCTCCGCAACTTACTCGGAGACACGTCCTGCAGAACAAACACTGACATTCGATTCTCCTACTCTCAGGAGAGTGTTTACTGCGAAGTTACAACTGAGTGCTGGACCGGGATTAACACGTTCGTCCCCATGTCATCATATGTCGGTGACGGATAAATTTTCTTGTGAGCTGAAGGAGCAGGGCGCAGATCTTTTTGAATTTCTTCCTAACGGCAGGGAACGACTGGACATAAGATACTTTGAACCTACTCGAGAACTGATCCATTTTCTCACTGGTCATGGGACATACCTCTACATCCATCTACATCCATAGTCCGCAAGCCACCTGACGGTGTGTGGCGGAGGGTACCTTGAGTACCTCTATCGCTTCTCCCTTCTATTCCAGTCTCGTATTGTTCGTGGAAAGAAGGATTGTCGGTATGCCTCTGTGTGGGCTCTAATCTCTCTGATTCTATCCTCATGGTCTCTTCGCGAGATATACGTAGGAGAGAGCAATATACTGCTTGACTCCTCAGTGAAGGTGTGTTCTCGAAACATCAACAAAAGCCCATACCGAGCTACTGAGCGTCTCTCCTGCAGAGTCTTCCACTGGAGTTTATCTGTCATCTCCGTAACGCTTTCGCGATTACTAAAGGATCCTGTAAAGAAACGCGCTGCTCTCCGTTGGATCTTCTCTATCTCTTCTATCAACCCTATCTGGTACGGATCCCATACTGCTGAGCAGCATTCAAGCAGTGGGCGAACAAGCGTACTGTAACCTACTCCCTTTGTTTTCGGATTGCATTTCCTTAGGACTCTTCCAATGAATCTCAGTCTGGCATCTGCTTTACCGACGATCAACTTTATATGATCATTCCATCTTAAATCACTCCTAATGGCTACTACCAGATAATTTATGGAATTAACTGCTTCCAGCCGGCCGAAGTGGCCGTGCGGTTAAAGGCGCTGCAGTCTGGAACCGCAAGACTGCTACGGTCGCAGGTTCGAATCCTGCCTCGGGCATGGATGTTTGTGATGTCCTTAGGTTAGTTAGGTTTAACTAGTTCTAAGTTCTAGGGGACTAATGACCTCAGCAGTTGAGTCCCATAGTGCTCAGAGCCATTTTTGAACCAACTGCTTCCAGTTGCTCACCTGCTATATTGTAGCTAAATGATATGGGATCTTTCTTTCTATGTACTCGCAGCACATTACACTTGGCTACATTGAGATTCAATTGCCATACCCTGCACCATGCGTCAATTCGCTGCAGATCCTCCTGCATTTCAGTACAATTTTGCAATGTTACAACCTCTCGATATACCACAGCATCATCCGCTCATCTGCAAAAAGCCCCAGTGAACTTCCGATGTCATCCACAAGGTCATTTATGTATATTGTGAATAGCAACGGTCCTACGACACTCCCCTGCGGCACACCTGAAATCACTCTTACTTCGGAAGACGTCTCTCCATTGAGAATGACATGCTGCGTTCTGTTATCTAGGAACACTTCAATCCATTCACACAATTGGTCTGATAGTCAAGAAACACGGCATCTACCTGGGAACCCGTGTCTATGGCCCTCTGAGTCTCGTGGAGCTGGGTTTCACACGATCGTATTTTTCGAAACCCATGCTGATTCCTACATATTTATGTCGGTTCGGGAAAAGGGCCACACCCGCGTGTGAATGTGGTGAATCAGAGGGTACCACCGACCATGTGGTCTACGAGTGCCCCCTTTTCAATGATAGTAGCATCCACATTACGTGACCAATTACCTGACCGCGACACGTACCACTTACTAAGCCAAGACGAGACTTTCCGAACTCTTAAACAATTGTCAGATAAGGTATCACGAAAAGTGTTAAAAGAATACCTGAGGGACATAAACTAACTTAACAATTTGAGACACATCAAATACTGAATTTTGCGCTCTGGAATCCGCCGCGTACAGGACTAGGGGGAGTGGGGTACAACAATACCGATACAGGGCAAAGCACCGGACTTGACTTAGGTTAGAACTAGTTAGTAGGACTTAGATTAGGAAATTAGCTATTTAGGAACCTGCAGCGAATAACATCCTTGGGCTGCCCAGTGTCAGGGGCACGACCATCGGGGTTAGCTCGATGGGCAAGGCTCTAAAAGTAGGCTTATAAACTACTGACACAACTGTGATGCTGCAAGCAATACAGTTCAGTTAAGCGTAGGTAATATAAATTTAATATTAATGATAATAGACAAATTAGTTGCCCATTGTTATCTAGTTATAGCTGTAGCTGACAAATTAATCAAATCTGTATCCAGCTGTAATTAATGTTTGAATTAAATTAGGACCCACTAATCATTTAAGGAAGTGGGTTACGTTTGTATAATTATTATTGCTATTGCAATAAAGAATTTTTTTTAAAGAAAGACTTTCTTTTGAGCCCCGTCATCCCCATATGGGTGCCGCTCTTCTTGTTCAACTTAACAGGATTTGAAGTAGGAATTTGCAAACGAATTTAATGGCATAGCCATTCAAATGCAACAGTAGGATATACAATATAACTTACAAGTAACATGCACGTAATACTACACGGTTTATTCATGTATATTTAGGAAAACATACAGGGGATGGACAAAATAATGTGAACATCTGGACTTAGTGGGGAATGGTTTATGAATAACGAGTTGGACCCCCGTTTGCCCGTAATGTAGCTGTGATTCTTCTTGGGATACTGGTATACAATGATTGTGTACTCTCCAGTGGAATGTGTTACGCCACGCTTCGATCAGAACCTCTTCTAACTCCTGTAGTGACGAGGGGGGGGGGGGGAGGGGAGGGGCGGGGGAATCTGTTCCGCAGTCTGCGCTCCAATACAAGAGTGTGATAATGTTCAAGTCCGGGGGCTGCGCTAGTCAGGGAAGACGCTGCAGTTCAGTTGCACGCTCCTCATACCAAGACTGTACTGTCCAGGCTGTGTGAATAGGTGTATTGTCGTCCTGAAATATGGCATCATTGTTGGGGAACAACGTTTGAATCATGGGGTGCACCTGATCACATAAAATGTTAACACAATCGTTGGCTGTAACACGGCCTTTGAGGGTATTGATGGGACCAGCAGAATACCATGATATGGCTGCCCAAACCATCACGCTTCTACCTCTGTGCTTAACCGTTGGAATCAAGCAGATTCTAAAAATAACCCCCAAAAATTTTGGTCGTACGTGAAATCTATGAACGCTACGAATAATTCAAATCCTTCTCTTGCTGACAGTACTGGTAATGTAACTGATAATGATAAACAGAAGGCCGAAATTCTAAAACTAGTCTTCAAAAACTCGTTTACGGTAGAGGACTGCAGCACCATTCCCCCTTTCAATTATTGAACAAACATAACGATGGCTGACCCAGTGTTTAGTGTATCTGATATTGTAAAACAGTTAAGATCCTTAGACGCCAGAAAGGCATCTGGCCCAGACGGTATCCCCGTAAGATTTTATATTGACTGTGCTACAAATATAGCATCATTCTTATCCATCACCTATCAGAGATCATTGGAACAGCGGAAAGTTCCAAGGGACTGGAAGAAGGCCCAGGTCATAGCAATCTATAAAAAGGGTAGTAAAGCGTATGCACATAATTACCAGCCAATTTCGCTGACGTCGATTTGTTGTAGAATCATGGAACGTATTTTGTGTTCAGACATAATGACCTTTTTAGACTCTGAGAAGCTCATCTGCAGAAACCAGCACGGTTTTACGAAACAGCGGTCATGCGCTTACGGTCTATCCAATGACATATGCGGTTGGATAGAAAGTTTTCTAACAGACACGAAGCAGTATGTCGTCCTGAATGGGGTGAATTCAACAGAAAGAAGCGTAACTTCAGGTGTTCCCCAGGGCAGCGTAATAGGTCCTCTGCTTTATACGATTTACATAAACGATCTGGTTGATGGTATTGACAGCAGCCTTAGACTGTTTGCCGATGATGCTGTAGTCTGCAGGAAAGTAGTATCACACGAAAGTTGTGAAAAAATGAATGATAAACTCATAGTGCACAATACCGGTAGAATCGAAAAAAATCAAAAACATTGACTTCACCTTCGACCAACTTAGCCGTGCTTTTTTTGGTCGTGCTGAACCTGAAGTCTTCCACTGCGAAGACTGCACTTTGGTTTCAGTGTCATATCCATATACCCACTATTCATCACCTGTAATTACCCTGTTTAACAAATGTGGTTAATTTTTAGTCCGATTAATCAGTTCTTGGCACACTTCAAGTCGGTATTGTCTCTGGTCACGTGACAACACTTTTGGAATGAATTTTGCAGACACTCGTCACATGTTCACATCTTCTGTTAAAATTGCCTGAACTGCATAGAAACTTAGATTAAGTTCATCAGCCACCTCCCTAATTGTAAGTCTACGATCAGAGCGCACTACGTCGCGAACTTTCACAACATTTTCACTCGTTTTTGAGGTGGAAGGACGGCCGGACCGAGGTTCATTTCCAAATGATTCGCGGCCATTTTCAAATCTGTTGAACCAGACACAAACATTTGACTGGCAGGTACAATAATCTCCAAAAACTGTTTTTAATAGTTTGTATGTCACAGAAGCTGATTTCTCGGTTTTAAAACAAAGTTTAACACGAACTCGTAGCTCCGTTTTTATGTCCGTTTTCACACAGACGGAGTCCGGCAACAAGCCCTAACAGACCCGCACTCAACCAGCTGTCACAATGAACTCAATGAAGGAAACGCAGTTTCCTGTCAGAGGGCGTACAAGGACAAGCCAATGACTCACTCCCCACCCTCCGTGTACCTGCCCGCCAAACCAGTAAGCAGTAGCGGATCCATTCATAAAACTTTCCAATCACACCTCATATAGCAGTCTTTTTGTTCGCCTGTTTGAACTCAACGTGTGCTCTACATGGAGAATGGCAGTCTCCCCTTCACGTAAAGCTGTCATTTAAAAATACATATCTGTATGTAGATGTACAGAATAAAGATGTAGAATGTTAATAAACTTTGTTTTATTTTAAAAACTGTAAAAGTTTTCATGCTGTTCAGTGTGCTCTCATATATTGGAGGGACAGAAGACACATCACACACACCCATAAGTATCTTGTACAGTTAAGTGGCGAGTAAAGTCTACTGTTCTCCGGACAACTCTCAACGCCTTGTGCTTTCCCACAGTTGAACACTCGTTCGCATTCTGGAAGAGATTGGCCAATACTGTAAAGGTGGATGTCATCCTAAATGAAACATGCCATTCAACAACTGGTTGCATGAAGGCTACATCCTTGGATAACGTAGCCCACCTAGAAGAAAACCAAGGATATTCTATCATCTGTCATCCTCGCCATAAAGTTTGAATAGAGTACTTAAATGACAGCACCACATACTGACACCGTCATCAACGACCTGATTGCACTACGTAGTCCTCACCCACTCTATATTGTTGAATTGGACCTCTCCCGGAACGTGACAATACACCTTATGATCGAACTTTTGATAATAAGCGTGGAAGTGGTACAGAGCCAAATGCTTTTCGGACGATCGATGTTTTCCGAATTCATCTTGGTTAGCATGGAGGAGAACATTCTGTCAGAGATAGCTCAGTGTGCTAGAGATCAGAATGTTCTATGATTGCACAGTAAATCGATCTGAAGTTTATTGGACGGTCGTTTTGCGAACTATACTGCCAATAGTAATTAAAACTTCCGGGCTAAGAGGCCGTGGTCCAATAGTAGAAATACTTCTCCCTGACGTTTCGTTGCCAGCTGCGGGCAACATCATCTGAGGTGAGTCGTAGACTCACCTCAGATGATGTTGCCCGCAGCTGGCAACGAAACGTCAGGGAGAAGTATTTCTACTATTGGACCACGGCCTCTTAGCCCGGAAGTTTTAATTACTGAAGACGCCGGCCGTGAAAGCCTACACGCTATGATTATACTGCCAATCTTGCTTTCTTCCAACGACTGAGCATTGTTTTTTGTTCGAGGGATCTACAATAGATTATAGTTAATAGAGGGGCTAACTCAGCTTCAAATTCAATATAGTTTCTAGCAGGGATTCCATGGGGCCCTAATAATTTCAGCTATTTTTCAAAGCCACTGATACTAATACTTATTCCGCTAATATTTTCAGTGGTACGAGATTTAAATTGAGGTAATTATCTTGTGATTTCTTACATAAAGGACCATCTTGAAATGCCTTTAAGTATTTGTGCTTTTGCTTTCTTGCTCTCTGAGTTCCTGTTTCATCTACGACTGACTGGATGCTAACTTTTTCGCCTTCACATACGACTAGAAGAGAAACACCTTTGTTTTAATGACGTCCACCCCAAATCCTGTATCATATCCGCGACACTCTCTCCCGTATTTCTCGATAGTACAGAACGTGCTGCCCTTCTTTGAACTTTCTCGATGCACTCCGTCAGCCCTATCTGGTAAGGGTCCCACACCCGGCAGCAGTATTCTAAAAGAGGACGGACAAGCGTAGTGTAGGCAGTCTCTTTAGTAGATCTGCAGCATCTTCTAAATGTTCTGTCAATAAATCGCAGTCTTTGGTTCGTCTTCCCCACAAAATTTGATGTCTTCTTTCCAATTCAAGTTCCTCGTATTTGTAATTCCTAGGTTGAATTTACGGCCTTTACATTTGACTGATTTATCGTGTGACCGAAGGTTAACGGATCCCGTTCAGCATTCATGTGAATGACCTTACACTTTTCACTATTTAGGATCAATTGCCGATTTCTGCACCATAGAGATATCTTCTCTATATAGTTTTGCAATTTGTTTTGACCTTCTGGTGACTTTACAGCGTCAAACAACCTAAGACGGCTGCTCAGATTGTCTTCTACATCGTTTATATAGGTATGGAACAGCAGTCAGATACTACGAAATGTAAACTCTCTGAAAGGAAATCATGAATACAGTCGCTTGTAATTTGATTACAAGCCATTTGTGAGGTACAGGTCAAAAGCCTTCTGGAAATCTAAAAATATGGGATCATTTTCAAATCCCTTGTCAATAACACTCAACACTTCATGCGAGTAAAAAGCTAGTTGTGTTCCACAGGAAACCCATGTTGACTGTGTCAGCAGACCTTTCTCTTCGAGGTAATTCATAATGTTCGAACACAATATATATTCCAAAATCCTGCTTTATATCTATGTTAATGATATGGGCCTATAATTTAGTGAATTACTCTTATTGCCTTTCTTGAATGTTGATGTGACCTGTGAAACTTTCCAGTCTTCGGGTACAGATCTCTCGTCGAACGAACGGGTGTATGTGATGGTTAAGTATGGAGCTATTGCATTAGCATACTCTGAAAGGAACCTAATTGGTATACAGTCTGGAACGGAGGACTTTTATTGAGATAAGTTGCTTCACTACTCCGAGGATACCTACTTCTAAGTTACTCATCTTGGTAGTTGTTCTAGCCTCTCATCCTGGAATATTGACTTCGTCGTCTTTGGTGAAGGAATTTCTGAAGGCTGTGTTTAGTTACTCTGCTTTAACAGCCCTGTCATCTATTGTCTTTCCATCGCTGTTGCACAAGGGAGGCACTGATTGTGTCTTGCCGCTAGCATACATTACACTCGACGGGAATCTCTTTGGATTTTCTGCCAGGTTTGAAGACAATGTTTCGTTGTGAAAACTACTATAAGCATCTCAGCATCTCGCACTGAAGTCAACGCAGAATTTTGAGCTTCTGCAAAACATCACCAGGCTTGGGGATTTGGCGTTCGTTTGAATTTGGGATGATTTTTCCACTGCTTCTGTAACAGTGCTGTGACCTGTTTTGTGTACCAAAGGGAATCAGTTCCGCTGTTAGTTAATTTATTTCGTATAAATCCCTCGATTGCTGTCAATACTATTTCTTTAGATTCAAGCCACATCTGGTCTCCACTTACATTGTTAATCTGGAAGGAGTGGAGATTGTCTCTCAGGAAGGCGCCAAGATAATTTTTATCTGATTTTTTAAATAGGTATAGTTTTTGTTTATTTTTGGAGGGTTACGGTATTCAGTGTCGATACGACAACCCTGTGTTCACTGTTTCCATTTTGACACTTGTTATAATCTCAGGGTTATTTGTTGCTAAAACATCAAAGTGTACAATTATTGGCATTGTGGAGATGATCTGATTTTGCTTATTTCAAAATGATGTATCTATTTTGACGCACTTAGCGTCCATCAGGTACGAAAGGTCTATATTACAACTAATCATGCAATAAGAAATGCATTAGACACCAGGGAAGAAGGGAAAATGACTAAATTTCATTCACGAGATCAGAAGTGTGCACATTCCTCTTTTTATTATTTAAGTAGCCTCTACAAAGACTAGGTACAATTTTTAGAGTTATAACTAAAATACACTACTTGCCATTAAAATTGCTTAACCAAGAAGAAATGAGGATGATAAACGGGTATTCATTGGACAAATATATTATACCAGAACTGACATGTGATCACATTTTCACGGAATTTGGGTGCATAAATCCTGAGAAATCAGTATGCAGAACAACCACCTCTGGCCGTAATAACGGCCTTGATACGCCTGGGCATTGAGTCAAACAGAGCTTGGATGGCGTGTACAGGTACAGCTGCCCATGCAGCTTTAACACGATACCACAGTTCATCACGAGTAGAGACTGGCGTATTGTGACGAGGCAGTTGCTCGGCCACCATTGACCAGACGTTTTCAATTGGTGAGAGATCTGGAGAATGTGCTGGCCAGGGCAGCAGTCGAACATTTTCTGTATCCAGAGAGGCCCGTACAGGGCCTGCAACATGGGGTCATGCATTATCCTGCTGTAATGTAGGGTTTCGCTGAGATCGAATGAAGGGTAGAGTGACGTGTCGTAACACATCTGAAATGTAACGTCCACTGTTCAAAGTGCCGTCAATGCGAACAAGAGGTGACCGAGACGTGTAACCAATGGCACCCCATACCATCACGCCGCGCGTGATACGCCAGTACGGCGATGACGAATACACGCTTCCAATGTGCGTTCACCACGATGCCGCCAAACACGGATGCGACCATCATGATGCTGTAAACAGAACCTGGATTGATCCGAAAAAATGACGTTTAGCCATTCGTGCACCCAGGTTCGTCGGTGAGTACACCATCGCAGGCGCTTCTGCCTGTGATGCAGCGTCAGGGGTAACTGCAGCCATGGTCTGCGAGCTGATAGTCCATGCTGCTGTAAACGTCGTCGACCTGTTCGTGCAGATGGTTGTTGTCTTGCAAACGTCCACATCTGTTGACTCAGGGATCGAGACGTGCCTGCACGATCCGCTATAGCCATGCCGATAAGATGCCTGTCATCTCGACTGCAAGTGATACGAGGCCGTTGGGATCGAGCACGGCGTTCCGTATTACCCTCCTGAACCCACCGATTCCATATTCTGCTAACAGTCATTGGATCTGGACCAACGCGAGCAGCAATGCCGCGATACGATAAACCGCAATCGCGATAGGCTACAATCCGACCTTTATCAAAGTCGGAAACGTGATGGTACGCATTTCTCCTCCTTACACGAGGCATCACAACAACGTTTCACCAGGCAACGCCAGTCAATTGCTGTTTGTGTATGAGAAATCGGTTGGAAACTTTCGTCATGTCAGGACGTTGTAGGTGTCGCCACCGGCGCCAACCTTGTGTGAATGCTCTGAAAAGCTAATCATTTGCATATCACAGCATCTTCTTCCTGTCGGTTAAATTTCGCGTCTCTAGCACGTCATCTTCGTGGTGTAGCAATTTTAATGGCCAGTAGTGTATTTTTACTGGTCTGCTCTAATAACGTAATGGGCAGTGTGCTAGCCTGAAAGACAGGAAAGTAAGTGAGTGTGTGTGTGTGTGTGTGTGTGTGTGTGTGTGTGTGTGTGTGTGTTTTAGGAGCGCTCAGCGACGAGATTATCTGCGCCCATACGAAATCAGTGGACACGAACGTGGTTATAACGCAGAAAACGCGAGGAAAGAGAGAAAAAGCAATATGAGATAAAATCCCACTCACTTTCCGACAGTAGAATGCATGATCACCCGCAGAATCGCACTGGCTCTTATCCGTTACAAAAACACAAGAATGAGCCTGCCTACGTGGCTGGAATGAGGTACCTCACGCCCGCATTGTGAACCTGACAAAACGTAGTTTATTGTCTCTCATTTCCAGCTACTGGTCTTCCTATCGATGCATGACTCTGTGCCTCAACAGTGCGATGACAACATGCGGAAGGATGGCACACTGAAATGTCTGAGGACTACAACACGCTTCCTTGGCTGCTACATCTCCCTCTCATTCGCCGCAATACACACGTGCCCTGGCACCCAGCAGGAAGGCGCCTCTTTTCCCAGCTTTTGTAAGTGTATGACGGCGTCCTGGAAATTCTGGACTACTGTACCTGCTGAGAATGAGTGTTGTAGAGAGAGATAGGCACTCAGGGAGTCGGTAGGATCAAACCCGCATGACTGATTAAAGACCGTGGCTGATTCATCGACGAGCCTGAATGCGGTTTTTTCAATGGTTTCCCTTCCCAGTTTAGGCAAATTCTCTGCTGGTCCCGAATTTCCAATCTCAGAAAATCCAGGGTGATTCAAAAAGAATACCACAACTTTAAAAATGTGTATTTAATGAAAGAAACACAACATAACCTTCTGTTATACATCATTACAAAGAGTATTTAAAAAGGTTTTTTTTTTCACTCAAAAACAAGTTCAGAGATGTTCAATATGGCCCCCGCCAGAAACTCGAGCAATATCAACCCGATACTCCAACTCGTTCCACACTCTCTGTAGCATATCAGGCGTAACAGTTTGGATAGCTGCTGTTATTTCTCGTTTCAAATCATCAATGGTGGCTGGGAGAGGTGGCCGAAACACCATATCCTTAACATACCCCCATAAGAAAAAAATCGCAGGGGGTAAGATCTGGGCTTCTTGGAGGCCAGTGATGAAGTGCTCTGTCACGGGCTGCCTGGCGGCCGATCCATCGCCTCGAGTAGTTGACGTTCAGGTAGTTACGGACAGATAAGTGCCAATGTGGTGGCGCTCCATCCTGCTGAAATATGAATTGTTGTGCTTCTTGTTCGAGCTGAGGGAACAGCCAATTCTCTAACATCTCCAGATACTGTAGTCCAGTTACAGTAGCACCTTCGAAGAAAAAGGGACCAAAAACTTTATTGGCTGAAACGGCACAGAAAACGTTCACCTTAGGCGAGTCACGTTCATACTGAGTTGTTTCCCACGGATTCTCAGTGCCACATATACAGACATTGTGACGGTTGACTTTCCTGTTAGTGTGGAAAGTTGCTTCATCACTAAACACAATCTTTGAAGCGAAAGATTCATCTGTTTCCATTTGAGCAAGGATAAAATCACAGAAATCGATTCTTTTAATCTTATCAGCTGCAGACAATGCTTGAACCAATTTCAGACGATAAGGTTTCATAACTAACCTTTTTCGTAGGACTCTCCATACAATTGATTGTGGAATTTGCAGCTCTCTGCTAGCTCTGCGAGTCGATTTTCCTGGGCTGCGAACAAATGCTTGCTGGATGCCTGCTATATTTTCATCACTCGTTCTCGGCCGTCCAGAACTTTTCCCTTTGCACAAACACCCATTCTCTGTAAACTGTTTATACCAACGTTTAATACACCACCTATCAGGAGGTTTAACACCATACTTCGTTCGAAATGCACGCTGAACAACTGTCGTCGATTCACTTCTGCCGTACTCAATAACACAAAAAGCTTTCTGTTGAGCAGTCGCCATCTTAGCATCAACTGACGCTGACGCCTAGTCAACAGCGCCTCAAGCGATCAAATGTACAACTAAATGAAACTTTATAGCTCCCTTAATTCGCCGACAGATAGTGCTTAGCTCTGCCTTTTGTCGTTGCAGAGTTTTAAATTCCTAAAGTTGTGGTATTCTTTTTGAATCACCCTGTATAATACAAATATAGCTAAGAAACGATCAGACACATAGAACAAAGTTTCCACAGTTCACAGACAAATGATTGTGAGTTAACGAGCATTGCACTCTCATTTATATATATGGCTGAAAGAGTCAGGCTTTAGGAATTATGAAACGGACACTATCGTCCAGGACCGGATGCCATAGAGCGAGTAGATTCACCACGAGATGGGGAAACTCAAGAGTCCTGTATTGTCTATTGAGGGCTAAGTGCTGAGTGTGCGAGTGAGACAGATGACAATCTACGTCATACGGAAACCCAGTAGTAGGCTTTTGTGGCCAAGGAGACGTAGCAGTGTTAAATGTGGTAGACCCAAGATCGGCCATAAAGGGAAATATTTATGGAAATTATTTAATTCTGTAGTAGTGCAGGGAATGAAGCAACATCAATTTTTATCTGCCATAGTCTTATAAAATTTCATGGTGATCCCAATAAAACTTGAATACTGATCATACCTATAATAGATTAGGATTTACTGTTAAAGTGAAATTAACAGGTTTGGTAACAAAGACCTGAATGCTAAAATCTGAACGGTTTGGTCGATCTTAACGATCGATATTTCATATAAAAGCGCATCATTAAAATTACAAACTTTGTAAATATCAACTCTGCAACTTTATTTGTCTAAAAGATATACTAAATTTAAATTATCAGTATTTATAGTTAATCATCATATCATCATTTCCTCCACACAAAACACATTGAACGATGACAACATCAAACTTACTGAATCATTAGGTAATAGAATATTTGTTGTAACGTGTGGTGCATAATAGTTACTTTTGTTCTTTATTTATTTATCAGAAAGCACATTGGTGTAAGGCTACTTGCCATTGAATTCAAAGCTAAAACAAGATAATTGTACTGGTTTAACGTAAAAGAATTTAACGTTTATTATGTAATGGATATTATTGTTACTTTATTTAGAACGTGAAATTGGTGAAGCTTTGATTATTCAGATATGTTAAAATGTAAAATAATGTAGAATAAGCTGTAGCCAATCAGATGAACTGCTTCAGAGAAGGGAACAGCACTAGTCAATTGAGCGACGATGCTCGGCACGCCGGAAAAGTAGCCGGTGGAGACGCGGAAGTGGACGGTCGGTCCTTAGGTAGCCAGGAAGTGAAACGACTTAGAAAATTTCGCTGTGGTATCGCAGGACTCCGTTCTGAGCGGTGAGCAGAAGCGCGCCTGACGTGAAATCCGCCGGCCGATGTGGCCGCGCGGTTCTAGGCGCTACAGTCTGTAACCGCGCGACCGCTACGGTCGCAGGTTCCAATCCTGCCTCGGGCAATGATGTGTGTGTTGTCCTTAGGTTACTTAGGTTTAAGTAGTTCTAAGTTCTAGGGGACTGATGACCTCAGATGTTAAGTCCCGTAGTGCTCAGAGCCATTTGAACCATTTTTGATGTGAAATCTAACTTTTCGCGTGGTTAACGAGGTATTTCGTGATGAGATTGTGAATGATCGAACTGTGTCGAATGGATATGCGCTCGAGTGTAACAGTAACTCTAAATATGACCACTTTCGCAATTAGTTTGCTTTCTGAATAAACATTATTCTAACCAAATCTCAAACCTGTGGCCTACATCTTTTACGGGTCGTTAATTTACTTCCCGATATTATTATTACTGTTATGATATGTTATGTTAACTTTGTATCTCGCAAACTTGCCATAAGCCAGACAAGTTAACCAATAGGTAACAAGCGTCTAATTTAGGGCGTGTAATGCGACACGTGGAATTCAACCCCAAGACAAGTTTGAGTCAAGACATTTCGAGAAAGAGGAACCGCATGTCTGCCCGAACATCTTTGGGATGTTAGCTCGCATGATGCACACGACTTCTGCTCCCTTAGATACCTGAGGACTGCTACGGGAAGGGCTTCCGGCTACAGTATTAAATAATACACAATTCCTAAATCCTGACTAAAGCGGAGGGTAACGGTAGACAGAAGAAGAAGGTGATATATTTTTATCTGTGGGATGGAGCTTATAATTAACATTTTAAAGTTACAGACTGGATTCAGCTCTGACTTTATTATTCGGGATGGAAAGAACAAGCTAGACATCGAATGTCGCTTCATAAGTTTAAAAAATCCATCAGAAAATATGACATTTCAATCAGACTTTTGCTTAGAGCTTGATGAATGTACTTTACAGAACAAAGAGTCTATACTTGTATGGTTTCGCCTCAGAAAATTCTAAACAAGCCCTTTCAAAAACTATTACTTTAAAAAAATTATATATAAATGGTTACTAAAAGAAACCTTATGTTTAACATATATACTGTGTTCGAACATTATGAAATTACCTCGCAGAAAACGATCTTTCGACTCTCAGTTAGCGCGGATTCAGAAAACATTGGTTTTTTGGACAACAAATCGCTGTTTACTCTGACGAGATTGTGAGTGCTATAGACAGCTCGTCTCAGCCTGATTCCACATTTCTAGATATCCAAGAGCGTTTTGACACCGTTCCTCACAAACGACTTCTAATCAAATTGCGTGCTCATGGAATACCTTTTCAGTTTTGCGACTGGATTCGTGAATCTATGAGAAAGGCTACAATTGGTAGTAACTAATGGAGAGTCATCGATTAAAGCACAAGTGGTATCTAGCGTTACCCAAGGAAGTATTGTAGGACTTCTGGTGTTCCTAGTCTGTATAAACGATTTAGGAGACAAACCGAACAACCATCTCAGATTGTTAACAGATGATATCACCATCTAGTAAATTCATCAAAAGACCGCAAGCAACTGCAAAATGTTTTACACGCTACGAAATGTGGCAGTGAACCCTAAATAATAAAAAGTTTGACGTCATCCACATGAGTCCTAAAAGGAATCCGGTAAAGTTCGATTACACGATAAATCACACAAATCTAAATGCTGTCAGTTCAACTAAATATTTATGAATTACAATAAGGAAGAACTGTAACTGGAACGATTACGTAGATACGTTTGTGCGTAAGGTAAAGTAATGACTACGTTTTACTGGCAGATCACTTTCAAGACGCAACATGTCCGCTAAAGAGACTGCCTACACTACGTTTGTCCGCTCTGTGCTAGAATACTGCTATGCAGTAAGGTAACCTTACCAGATAGACTTGATGGAGGACATAGAAAAAGTTCAAACAAGGGCAGCTCGTCTTGTATTATCGAAAACTAGGGGAGAAAGTCGTGGATAATACCTGAATTGGAAGGGCAATCATTGAGACAAAAGCGTTTTTCGTTGCGGAAATATCTTTTCACGAAATTTCAATCTCCAGCGTTGTCCTCTGAATGTGATAATAATTTGTTGACAGCCATCTACATATGCAAAAATCAACATTGAAATAAAATAAGACAAATCAGAGTTCCCTCAGACCGGTTTCAGTATTCGTTTTTCCCGCGCGCTGTTAGAGTGGAACGATAGACAAGTAATTTGCAGGTGGTTCGATTAACCGTCTGGCAGGCATTTAATTGTGAGCTGCAGAGTAGTCATGCAGATGTAGATATTGGAACACTATTGTAGACAAAAACGTATTCCTATTGGCAGTATCGTGTCCGTTCCGAACTACTGTCGTCCAGTAATGATTGCATAGTAATAGTGAGTTCGAGTTTGTATTGTAAAACTACTGTAACAAATGTAATCGCCTTGAATTATATAATTCGCAGATATTTCATTGCTCACTATAGTAGATAACTTCGACAGTCGACGAGATCAGAACCATTCAATTCACAAATTTCATGACTAAAGAAAAATTGTTCAGTCATAGACTATCAGAGAGATTAGCAAAGGGAATACATCTGAAAAGATTTTATGACACCTCTGACTCACTTTCTTTTTGCGAAGATGATTCATTTAGAGAGAGTTTATTGAAATTTCGAAATGATATATCTTTTTAACTGATTCTTATAACAAATTTAATGACATTATTTTACAGCTGTAAGGAGATGATTTCTCTCATTAAAATATAAGCAGTTACTTCTGCATTCCTTTCAAGACTTCCCTTGAACAAAAAAAAATTGAATATTAATTAGATGAACCATGTTTATATTAGGAGTACATCTTTAAGTACTAATCAAAGAGTGTGCAGATTTGTGAAAACCCATGTTCAACAGACTTCCTTAATAGTGAAGGCTGACAATGAGATATGAGTGTTTTTTTTTTTAATGTTAAGTTGAAAGGTGCGCTCCTGGCATGTGTTATTATAAAAAGACTATAGAAGGGTATGGTTCAAATGGCTCTGAGCACTATGGGACTTAACTTGTTAGGTCATCAGTCTCCTAGAACTTAGAACATCACACACATCCATTCCCGAGTCAGGATTCGAACCTGGGCCCGTAGCAGTCGCACGGTTTCGGACTGAAGAGCCTAGAACCGCTCGGCCACAGCGGCCGGCATCAAGGGTATCATTGCATAAAAGTACTTAATGTTCAACAGAGAATTTTGCTTCACGGTATTCGGGTGGATGGAAAGGCAAACTTAGAAGACCATTTTTTGTCAGTCAGATGAATGACGCGTTCGTCAGTGTGTAAACAGCAATAGGTTCAAATGGACTGAGTTATTTCTTCTGCCGCCACTTGGGAAACACGTCTGCCGTTCGTTTACTGCAAGCAGAAGGAGCCTATTCCGCTGAAATTCGTCGTCGATTGTGTTGCGTGTATGAGGATGAGGTTGGAAGTGATGTTGAAGTGAGGGAGCCATGGAGAAAATTCGAGGCTGGTCCGACAGGTGTCCGTGATAAAACTTGTCGGGGGGGACATTCAAATGTTACTGATAAATTTGTGCAACATCTTGACGAAAATGTGATTGCCAGACGTCGCTTCACATTATCAGAACTGTTTGAATATCTTCCTCAGATTTCAAGTACAACACTGTTTGTCGGCCGATGTGGCCGAGCGGTTCTAGGCGCTTCAGTCTGGAACCGCACGACCGCTACGCTCGCAGGTTCGAATCCTGCCTCGGGGATGGATGTGTTTGATGTCCTTAGGTTAGTTAGGTTCAACAAGTAGTTCTAAGTTCTATGGGACTGATGACCTCAGATGTTAAGTCCCATAGTGCTCAGAGCCATTTGAACCATTTTTGAACAACACTCTTCACCATTGTCACAGACAGACTAGGTTGCTATGCTGCTCAGTCACATTAATGTGCTCACCTGCCAACAGCCTGAATTACCGCTTTTTGAAACGGAGATGCACTGGGAGCCGTAAGGGAAGAGAGTCAGTGATGTTCTGGAGAGTAGCAACAGGTGTACGGAGCCATAGCCACTCTAGTGTCATGACCAATTGCGCTAGGTTCCACGGTTGAGGATCAGGGAGCGAAGAGCGCGATCGTGGTCGTACCACAGATTCTAGACTGGGGTGAAATACAGGGTGTTCAGTGGTCGAGGGAGTATCGTAAGCTCGCCCGCACGGTTGGCCGTGCGGTCTGACGTACGGCTTTCCGGTGCCTGGTCCCCGGCACCAATCCGTCCGGCTGATTAGTGTCGAGGTCTGGTGAGCCGGCCAGTCTGTGGATGGTTTTTAGGCGGTTTTCCACCTGCCTCGGCTAATGCGGGCTGGTTCCCCTTATTCCGCCTCAGATACACTATGTCGGCGATTGCTGCGCAAACAAGTTCTCCACGTACGGGTACACCACCATTACTCTACCACGCAAACATAGAGGTTACACTCGTCTGGTATGAGACTTTCCCTGGGGGGTCCACTGGGGGCCGAACCGCACAATAACCCTGGGTTCAGTGTGGGGCGGCGGAGGGGTGAAGTGGACTGCGGTAGTCGTCGTGGGGTTGTGGACCACTGCGGCTGCGGCGGGGACGGAGCCTCTCCGTCGTTTCTGGGTCCCCGGTTGACATAACATAACATAACATCGTAAGCTCACCCTGGTGCTCTTCGAACCAAGCACGTGCACTGCGAGCTTTGTGACACGTTGCATTGTCCTGCTGGTAGATGCCATCGTGCTGAGGAAAAACAAACTGCGTATAGGGGTGGACATGATTCCCAAAGATAGATGCACACTTGTGTTGATCCAGTGTACCTTCCAAAATGACGATATCACCAAGGGAATGCCGTGAAAACGTTCTACGAGTGATAACGCACCCTCCTCGTGCGTGGACCCGTCTAAAGACTGCAGCAGGTTGTTTGTTTTAAGATGTTTCACAACACTCTCGCCGAATTTTATCTGTCCGGACGACCATAAAACGTGATTCATCTGAAACAGGCACCTGTCGCCACTCTGTGATCGTCAGTTGCGTTCGTTTCGAAGCCGATGAACAGCAGTCAGACTGGGTGCGTGAACCAGCCGCCTGCTGCAGAGGCCACACGCCACGACGTTGGCTGAACGGTCGTTGAGCAGTCGCTGTTCGTAGCCCCTTGTTTCATCTGGGCGGTCACTTGCTCAACGGTTGCGCGTCTGTCCACACGCACACATCACCGCAGCCGTCGTTTACCCGAATCGACTACTGCCCGTGATGTATCGCAGTTGCCTCGGCGCCGATTTCGGATGACGCCATTTTGCCGTGCGCCGTACGCTTTAAGTACGGCGGCACGCCAACAGTTTACAAACTTATCCGTTTCGGAAATGCTTCCACCCTTGGCCAGAAAGTCAATGATCGCATCCTTTTGGACATCAAATAAATCGCTCAGTTTTCATATTACGACAAAGACTGCACTGGTTTGTGCGTCGCCGCCCCCCCCCCCCCCCCTCCACACCCTACCGATGCCATGTCTATATACAGGGTGGTCCATTGATCGTGACCGGGGCAAATATCTCACGAAATAAGAGTCAAACGGAAAAAAACTACAAAGAACGAAGCTTTTCTAGCTTGAAGGGGGAAACCAGATGGCGCTAGGGTTGGCTCGCTAGATGGCGCTGCCATAGGTCAAACGGATATCAACTGCGTTTTTTTAAAGTAGGAACCCCCATTTTTATTACATATTCGTGTACTACGTAAAGAAATATGAATGTTTTAGTTGGACCACTTTTTTCGCTTTCTGGTAGATGGCGCTGTAATAGTCACAAACATATGGCTCACAATTTTAGACGAACAGTTGTTAACACGTAGGTTTTTTAAATTAAAGGTACAGAACGTACGTAGGTTTGAACATTTTATTTCGGTTGTTCCAATGTGATACATGTACCTTTGTGAAGTTATCATTTCCGAGAACGCATGCTGTTACAGCGTGATTACCTTTAAATACCACGTTAATGCTATAAATGCTCAAAATGGTATCTGTCAACCTCAATGCACTTCGCAATACGTGTAACGACATTCCTGTCAACAGCGAGCAGTTCGCCTTCCGTAATGTTCGGAAATGCAATGACAATGCGCTGATGCATGTTGTCAGGCGTTGTCGGTGGATCACGATAGCAAATATCCTTCAACTTTCAACACAGAAACAAATCCGGGGACGTCAGATCCGGTGAACGTGCGGGCCATGGTTTGGTGCTTCGACGACCAATCCACCTGTCATGAAATATGCTATTCAATACCGTTTCAATCGCACGCGAGCTATGTGCCGAACATCCATCATGTTGGAAGTACATAGCCATTCTATCATGCAGTGAAACATCTTTTAGAAATCAGCGTACATTGCACTATTTAGATTCACATCGAGAAAATGGGGGCCAATTATCCTTCCACCCATAATGCCGCACCTTACATTAACCCGCCAAGGTCGATGATGTTCCACTCGTCGCTGCCATCGTGGATTTTCCGTTGCCCAATAGGGCATATTATGCCGGTTCGCGTTACCGCTGTTGGTGAATGGCGCTTCGTCGCTAAATAGAACGCGTCCAAAAAATATGTCATCGTCCCTTAATTTCTCTTGTGCCCAGTCGTCGCCATGCAATTCCTGGTGCATAGAAATATGGTACGGGTGCAATCGATGTTGATGTAGCATTCTCAACATCGACGTTTTTGAGATTCCCGATTCTCGCGCAGTTTGTCTGCTACTGATGTGCGTATTAGCCGCGACAGCAGCTAAAACACCTACTTGGGCATCATCATTTGTTTGCAGGTAGTGGTTGACGTTTCACATGTGGCCGAACACTTCCTGTTTCCTTAAATAACGTAACTATCCGGCGAACGGTCCGGACACTTAGATGACGTCGTCCAGGATACCGAGCAGCATACTCAGCACACGCCCGTTGGTCATTTTGATCACGATAGCCATACATCAACACGATATCGACCTTTTCCGCAACTTGTAAACGGTCCATTTTAACACGGGTAATGTATCACGAAGCAAATACCGTCCGCACTGGCGGAATGTTACGTGATACCATGTACTTATAAGTTTGTTACTATTACAGCGCCATATATCACAAAGCGAAAAAAGTGGTCCAACTAAAACATTCATATTTCTTTACCTACTACACGAATATTTAATAAAAAGTGGGGGTTCCTATTTTCAAAAGCGCAGTTGATATCCGTTTGACCTATGGCAGCGCCATCTAGCGGGCCAACCATACCGCCATCTGGTTTCCCCCTTCATCTACATCTACATCTACATGACTAACTCTGCAATTCACATTTAAGTGCTTGGCAGAGGGTTCGTCGAACCACAATCATACTATCTCTCTACCATTCCACTCCCAAACAGCGCCCGGAAAAAACGAACACCTAAACCTTTCAGTTCGAGCTCTGATTTCTCATATTTTATTTTGATGATCATTCCTACCTATATAGGTTGGCCTCAACAGAATATTTTCGCATTCGGAAGAGAAAGTTAGTGACTGAAATTTCGTAAATAGATCTCGCCGCGACGAAAAACGTCAAGCTAGAAGAGTTTCGTTCTTGGTAGTTTTTTCGTTTGATGATTATTTCGTGAGATATTTGTCCCGGTCACTATCAATGAACGGCCCTCTAAACGCTCCACTGCTGGAGCTGCCACATTCCGCCAGCGAGTGGTTGTTGCACGTTGACAACAGGTGGCAATGACATTCGTATCAGCTTTGTGCACGGTGTTTCATAATGGTCAACCGATGTTCACAAAACTGAAATAACAGGTTCTTCAGTACCCGACTGTGATTCAGAGTCCCCATTCAGCTCGAGTGTCGATGCGCAGGAAAGACTCGAGATATTCGGACTTCATAACCCGGCCGCAGCTTGCAGTGGCAGAGGTCACTGCTGCAACCGCAGGCACGTCAAGATTGGCCCCACTGATCCGGTACCGGGGCGTGCAATTGTCCGGCCGCTCTCGTTATTCCCTAAAGCCTTCGATACTTCCCAACGACAGCAGAGTGGTTGACCTCGCCTGTGTTTGCGTTTTTCGATTCTGACCTCTTCCTGGACTGTCTGTGCACAATTATGACTACTTTCGGCACTCTCTGAACTGTGAATGACCTTAAATTGTGTTCTCCCTACGTCGAGATGGATACCATAGTAGCAAAGTAGCTCATCTGTGAAGCATGAACCCTAAGTTCCTAAAATTCTGTGAGCAGCAGTTGCAGCTGCAATAGGAAACCCAACGGCAGCAACAGCAACACCAAGAATAGAAATGAGAATTGCAACAGCAACAGCAGGCATTACTGTTACATCTCTTGCAAAAGCAATAACAGTCTGAAGCTGCAGAGTCATCGCCTCCCTTTGAGCTATTTCGTTGCTTCGATGAGGCAAACCAAAGCTGGGAGCTCTATTGATGTCAATTTGTTTTTCACTGTAAAGCAAGTCAAGAAACACCCTGATCGTCAGAGTCCACTGATACTATCTTCTGGTAAACCTTCCGGGATGTAAGGTCGTGGTCCATGAAACTCTTCAGCTCCTAACGTTTCGTCCAGAGCTGCGCTGGACATCTTCAGAGGGGTGTTTCTCCTCCGGTTAGTCTTGCCGACTGACGGGTCGGACGTCTGAGAGCGACTTATGTATCGTAGAAAGTCTACGATACATAAGTCGCTCTCAGACGTCCGACCCGTCAGTCGGCAAGACTCACCGGAGGAGAAACACCCCTCTGAAGATGTCCAGCGCAGCTCTGGACGAAACGTTAGGAGCTGAAGAGTTTCATGGACCACGACCTTACATCCCGGAAGGTTTACCAGAAGATATGTCATCCGGTCGTGAAAGCCTTCATACTATGATCCACGGATACTGTCTTCTAGTAACCAAGGTAATTGCAGCTGGGATCAAAATGTAAACCACGCGTTGAGAAATTTCAGCAAAATGCAGCAAGGGCTGCAGACGTGCGGGGATTAGACATAAATATCGTCTTTCATCTAAAAAGGCCGGCTGGAGTGGCCGAGCGGTTCTAGGCGCTACTGTCTGGAACCGCGCGACCACTGCGGTCGCAGGTCAGAATCCTGCCTCGGGCAAGGGTGTTTGTGATGTCCTTAGGTTAGTTAGGTTTAAGTAGTTCTAAGTTACAGGGGACTGATGGCCACAGCATTTAAGTCCCATAGTGCTCAGAGCCATTTGAACCTCTAAAAAGTGAGGGAGTGAAGTGGCGCAGAGTTTAGCACATTGGACTCGCATTCGGGAGAACAGCGGATCACACCCGCGTCCGGCCGTCCTCATTTAGGTTTTCCGTGATTTCCCTAGACCGCTCCAGGCAACAGCCGGGATGGTTCATTTAAAAGGGCACGTCCGATTTCCTTCCACATCGTTCCGTACTCCGAGCTTGTGCTCCACCTATAATGACGTCATTGTCGACTTGAAGTTAAATATGCTAATCACCGTCCCCTCCTCATCTAAGAGGTGGGTAACACTTCATGCACAGTCATTAATCTGTTATGTTATTTAAGATCTAGCACTTGATAGAGGAGATGGCGTGGGGGCTTTACGGTTATCCGATCCAACCTTGAACGGTATACCAAAAATTGTCAAAGCTCAGGAAGTAACAGCGTCACTACAAGCTGTTTTCAACGATATTTATGGTGGCGATTTTCTTAGCAGTCAAAGGCTTTGGCGTAGTCAATAAAGCAGAGGTACACATCTTTCTGGAATTCTCTCGCTTTTGCCGTAATCCACCGAATGTTAGCAATTTGATCTCTAACATTCGGTCGATTATGGAAAAAGCGAGAGAATTCCAGAAAGATGTGTACCTCTGCTTTATTGACTACGCCAAAGCCTTTGACTGCGTCGATCACAACAAATTATGGAACGTACTGAAAAACATGGGTGTACCAGATCACCTCATTCATCTGATACGGAGTTTATACCTTGACCAAGAAGCCACGGTGAGAACTATGTATGGAACAACAAAATGGATAAAGACTCAGAAAGGGGTCCGGCAAGGCTGCAAACTGTCACCGTACTTATTCATTCTGTATGCAGAACATGTTACGAGGAATGCGAGGCTAGATGGAGGAGAAACAGGAATTAAAATAGCTGGAATAAATGTAAACAACCCCAGGTACGCGGATGATACGATCCTGTTGGCAGAAAGTGAAGAAGAATTGAGAACACTCTTGCTGAAGGTGAAAGACGAAAGTGAAAAGGCCGGTCTTGTGCTGAATGTGAAGAAAACGAAAAGTATGGCAACTACACCTACCAATTCGTGGGATATAGCAGGAGCAACCATGTAGGTAGTGACCATATTCAGTTATCTCGGTTCCCAGATCTCTGCTGATGGAGACTGCAGCCATGAAATCCGGAGACGCCTGTTGCTCGGTAGACAGGCGATGTCAAACCTCGACAAGGTTGTAAGGTCCAGAGATATAACACTAGCAACAAAGATCCGTATTGTGAGGGCTATGGTCTTTCCAGTTTTGATGTATGGATGTGAGACTAGGACCATTAGAAAGGCTGAACGGCGAAGAATTGACTCCTTCGAATTGTGGTGTTGGAGGAAACTTCTTAGAGTTCCATGGACTGCAAAGAGAACCAACAGATCAATATTGGAGCAAATTAAACCAGATTTCTCCCTGGAAGGTCTAATGTTAAAACAAAAGCTGACCTACTTTGGACACAGAATGCGAAGGCATGCCTCGCTGGAAAAAACATTAATGCTGGGGAAGATTGAAGGAACTAGAAGAAGAGGACGTCAGAGGATGAGATGGATCGATGGCATCACAGAAGCAATGTGTTCCAACCTGGAAGGTTGTGCAAGACAGGAAAAAGTGGCGTGATTTGGTTCATGGGGTCACGAAGAGTCGGAACCGACTAAACGAATAGAGAGAGAGAGAGAGAATAGTTACTGTAATGTTTTACCATCAACTGACGGCAACCGACCACCGGAAATATCCGATTTATCAAGTACTCGATCGACCGGTAATCCGACTAAGCGGGATTCAGTAGTTAGAGCAATAATTATCCGTCGACGGTCCTCATCGTCGGAAGACACTCTCAACCAGAGGTTCCTTGTTCGGCGTCGGCGTGTCTCAAAGTGATCGGAAGATCATACAAAGGGTTCCTCGAAGGCTTTATCAAAGGGTCCCAAAAATTTTGTGCAGTCAAGCTGAGTCCAGATTACGGTCCAAGGCATCAGCAACATCACTGCTCATTCCGTGATACCGACTGTTTTGCTTGCCACGTACTGTGATACGTAACAAGTGTCTGCCTTGACCAACTGGCAAAAACAGCCGCCAGAGCTCTACACACTGTCTTTCCCGAGCCCACGGCAGCAGACGGAATGCAGAGCTTCATGATGCAGCAGGAAATTACTGGAGCACTAGAGGAATTCCAGTTGACTAAGCGCAGCCTCGTCTCTGATGACTGTCGACACTCGCTGACTCATCCGCATCACGGCTGCAGTAACCTCAACACAGAGAGGTGATCCTGCCGAGGGTTCGGATCGTAGTCAAAGCTATGCTGGTGGTAAAATCCTTGACGACAACTGAGATTATTGGTTTAGTCGCTTTGAACTTCTCGGTTTCAGGCTTCAAGAGGGAGGGGGAGACAGAGAGAGGATGTGTGTATCTTTTGACTTTATGAGAACTCAGTTCAAACTTCAAGACTAATTGAATCTACACTACGTGATCAAAAGTATCCGGACACCTGGCTGAAAATGACTTACCTCGGGCATGGATGTGTGTGATGTCCTTAGGTTAGTTAGGTTTAAGTAGTTCTAAGTTCTAGGGGACTGATGACCACAGCTGTTAAGTCCCATAGTGCTCAGAGCCATTTGAACCATTTTAAAATGACTTACAAGGTGGTGGCGCCCTATATCGGCAATGCTGGAATTCAGTACGGTGTTGGCCCACTCTTAGCCTTGATGACATCTTCCACTCTCGCAGGCATACGTTCAATCAGATGCTGGGAAGGTTTATTGGGGAATAGCAGCCCATTCTTCACGGAGTGCTGCATTGAGGAGAGGTGTTGATGTCGATCGCTGAGGCCTGCCATGAAGTTGGCCTTACAAAACATTGCAAAGGTCTTCTATAGGATTCAGGTCAGGACTCTGTGCAGGCCAGCCCATTACAGGGATGTTATTGTCACGTAACCACTCCGCCACAGGCCGTGCATTATTAACAGGTGCTCGATCGTGTTCAAATATGCAATCGCCATCCCCGAATTCCTCTTCAACAGTGGGAAGCAAGAAAGTGCTTATAACATCAATGTAGGTCTGTGCTGTGATAGTGCCACGCTAAACAACAAGGGGTGCAAGCTCCCTCCGTGGAAAACACGACCACACCATAACAGCACCGCCTCCGAATTTTACTGTTGGCACTTCAGACGGAGGCAGATGACGTTCACCAGGCATTCGCCATACCCACATCCTGCCATAGGATCGCCGCATTGCGTACCGTGATTCGTCATCCACACAACGTTTTTCCATCGTTCAATTATCCAATGTTTACGCTCCTTACACCAAGCGAGGCGTCGTTTGGCATTTACCGGAATTAAAATAGTTCAAATGGCTCTAAGCACTAAGGGACTTAACATCTGACGTCATCAGTCCCGTAGACTTAGAACTACGTAAACATAACTAACCTAAGGACATCACACACATCCATAACGGAGGCAGGATTCGAACCTGCAACCATAGCAGCCGCGTGGTTCCGGACTGAAGCGCCTAGTACCGCTCGGCCACAGCTGCCGGCTTTACCGGTGTGATGCGTGGCTTGTGGGCAGCCGCTTGACTATGAAATCCAAGTTTTCTCACCTCCCGCTTAACTGTCATAGTACTTGCAGTGGATCGTGATGCAGTTTGGAACTCCTGTGTGGTGGTCGGGATAGATGTCAGCCTGTTACACATTACGACCCTCTTCAACTGTCGGCGGTCTCTGTCAGTCAACAGACGAGGTCGGCCTGTACGCTTTTGTGCTGTACGTGTCCCTTCACGTTTCCACTTGACTGTCCGCCCCTGGTAGCTGAGTGGCAGCCGGCACGGTAGCTCAGCGTGTTCGGTCAGAGAGCCGGTTGGCCTCTGTAATAAAAAACTGAGTGGAAGGATCAACCACCGAACTTGAACAGGATGTGTTGCGACGTCGACAACGACCAAACACAACTGTCAATAACGAACAAAATTAAAAAGAGAAAAAAAAAGAAAGAAAAAGTGGTCAGCGCGACAGAATGTCAATCCTAAGGGCCTGGGTTCGATTCCCGGCTGGGATGGATATTTTCTCCGCTCGGGGACTGCGTGCTGTGTTGTCCTGATCATCATCATTTCATCCCCATCGACGCGCAAGTCGCCGAAGTGGCCTCAAATCGAAATACTTGCACCCGGCGTACGGTCTACCAACCGGGCGGCCCTAGTCACACAACATCCACTTCACTACCACATCGGACCCAGTGGACCTAGGGATGTTTAGGAATGAGGAAATCTCGCGTATACACGTATGACACAAGTGACACCCAATCACCTGACGACGTGCGAAGTCCGTGAGTTCCGCGGAGCGCCCCATCCTGCTCTCTCACGATGTCTAATGACTTCTGAGTTCGCTGATGTGCAGTCCCGGCCAGTAGGTGGCAGCACAATACACATAATAAGAAAAACGTATGTTTTGGGGGTGTCCGGATACTTTTCGTCACATACTGTAGTTTCAACTGTTTTTCGTTCCAAAGACGGACAAACAAGCTATTGAGCTGCTGGTCATATTGTTTTGGCTCATCATTTTATGCAACGTACTGTCGCTCTCGGTCGAGTATCTAAGCTACGGCATATAGGCAAGACATATCATTGTGACATTCTGTCCTTTCTATAGCCCACCTTTGTACAAGGTGTTGAAAATAATAATAAAGAAAAAAAGTCCTTTCTATGTGCGTGCGGTAAATGCGGAAACATTAACTGTGATGTTGTTTATCACCAAATGCATCCAAATGAGACCATCATGCTGTAATTTTTTCTTGGCTTCCGAAGAAGAAACACCGATAGACATCCAACGGAGAATGAAGAATATGTAGGGGGCATCAC
Source organism: Schistocerca americana (assembly GCF_021461395.2). Lineage (NCBI taxonomy): Eukaryota > Metazoa > Arthropoda > Insecta > Orthoptera > Acrididae > Schistocerca > Schistocerca americana. The sequence goes on along the minus strand of NC_060120.1, from coordinate 11,881,355 downwards.
TTCTGTTGAAAACGAACCACGTTGCGGAATGGTGCGTGACGTGGGGCGATGCCGCTTCAGTGGTAACACACGCCTCCATGTCGCAAATGTCGCAACGCAGAAGCAGCGGCTACTCAACTAGACTGGGAGACATTCGAGTCCCACCTTATAGTCCTGAGACCTTCCCATGCGACTGTCACACTTTCGGTCCCTTAAAAAAGATCTTGACGGGTCAACGTCTCTTGTCGGACGAGAGTGGTGTAAGCAGTCTCTTTAGCCGACCTGTTGCACTTTCAAAGTGTTTTGCCAATGAACCTCATCCGTAATGATGAGGCTGGCCTTCTGAACTGACCGGCCTCTTGTGTCGAACTGTGACCAGTACAGAACTTGGCATAGAATTCCACAATGACGGTTTTCGCCAAACTTACTGACCCACAAACATTATTGATTCTCCGATGGATGTGTACTGGTGTTTGTCCTACGGCAGCAATGAAAAGAATAACTGCACTTTGGTCCTGTTTGGACTCATTTGGTAGTGACGTCGCCATAGCTCACGTTTCCGCATTTACCGCACGCTCGTCGGAAAGACGTGAATGCCACCATGATCCCTTGTCTAAATGTCGGTGCTCATAAACCTGCAACGAAGACGCGCTACGTTGCGTGTACGCCACACCGACGCCCTGGGTCTAGTGAAGCAGGGGATACAACCCGTCGGCTTTGACCAATGACGTCATACATTACTCATAGATAGTAATGTCTTCACTTCGAGGCATAGATAATAAAACAGTTCTGTGTTCCGGATAAGCGCTGTCATTGTACGTTAAAATAATTATTCGTAATGATATTGAGATAATTTGGAGTATTAGTTTGTTATTGTAGAACAATATTTAGTGTCTTATTTTCGTTTATAGGAATGGATTTGTCTGTTTGTGGGTACGCAATTTTCGTTACTGTCTTGTCTAGGCGAGCTTCGGTTGTTCCTCGATATTTCCGTGTGGTAAGTTCACTTTTCACGGTATTTCACTATTTTGATATTTTACTGTTTTATTCCACCAATATGTGTATTTTCGTGTTGTGAAGTACGTAATAGAAATTTCTCAGCTGTCGATCTTCTTTCGTTCCCCAGCACTAATATCAGTACGACATTTTCGAATGTGTACTTGCTATGTAACAGGTGAAACCCCCCGACACAGCTAAAATTTGATCCCGTCCTTCACTTCACCTTTACATTGATGACACAACTAAAATTTGTATCCCGTCCGTCATTTCTCCTTTACACTGACGCTATATATGTCAATTGGCGAGCAAGATACAAATGTTGCGTACAGCTATGTAGCTCAAGTAGCGAATGGGATACTACTAGCGTCCAAGGCAACAAGAAAACTGTAACCCATTGTGAAGTACGGTATACAAATCGTACAAGTGCCGTCTTCTTGTCTCCGTGTAGTTCAATTGAGGTACAGGTTGCAAATGTAACGTACGTCTATTTCCACCTTTTCGTTACCAGTGTACATATATAGAGGTCAACGGAAGTCTGGTATACATATATTACATACGTAGGTCCTTCTGTCATCAGTAATACATATGTACGTAAGAAAAGACTGTTAGTAATAGCGGAGACGAAATAAACAACAGATCTACAATTTGTATCCCGTGTTCCAATTAGGGTTTACTGAAGCGGAGGATACATCGTTCAAGTGAAGAACAGGACAGTAATGCTAGTGAAAACGAAGAAATCTACTTACGACAAACTCGTATTCCGTACTTTACTTAAGCAACACACTTCGAATGAGCTTTTAATTTGTATCCGTTGTTTCATTTACGGTTTAGTGAAGCAGGCTATACATAGTTCAAGTGAACAACACGACAGCAATGCTAGTTAAAACCAAGAAATCGACGTACGCTAAACTTGTATCCCGTACTGCACTTGAGCAATACAGTTCGAAAGAGTTTCGAGATACAACTGACATACATGTAACGTGATGTATTCTTTGCTACTAATATATTTTACTCATTTATTTCCACTGTATTTTGCGGAGAAATACTAAGATACAAAAACGCAATATAGTTAACGTGAAAATAATACTCGCCCTTATATATGTGAAGTACAGTTTTTCTCTCTTGCATTCCTTTGTTTCTGAACATTCTTCTCAGCTCTTTCATCTTTGTAATACATGCTCTCTGGCCAATTCTGACGTCATTGGTCAAAGCCGACGGGTTGTATCCCCTGCTAAACTAGACCCAACGCCCTCAACGTAAAATTTTTGATTGGCCCTTGTATCTCCAAAACGGACGTAAGCTATGCTTTCTTCCATCTGTCTTATACGTCGTAGGATCATTATTGCTTGGCCTTCCATTGGCTTTATAACAATTGAAATACGCGAGACCCTACGATGTTGCAGCCGCCATGTTGACTGCGTTACTGGACAAAACAGACGAGTACTGTCACGATACCACTTGATACGACTCCGCATTTTCTGAGGCGACTGTCTCTCTGTGATCTTCTGTTACGCAAGCGAGTGAGTAGTGCAGATGCTAGACCACAGCGCGCAGCGGCTCGCACGCGTACTAACCCTTTCGCTGCCGGGGCCAGGCTGGCGCTGCTCCGGCTCGTCGGCCAACGCTCGCGCCGGCTGGCGCATGCGCAGTGCGGGCGCCCGCAGCGCGCCTCGCGGCAGCCGGACAGAACATCGCGCGGCGCTCTCCAACCAGCTCATGGCCCGCGTCCGCGCCGCGACCTGCCGGTTTGCTGCCGCGGAACTCAGTCGCGCGGCAACGGCCCAGGGCGCTCAACTGTCTTTGTTGGCGCCAGAGATATAAATTCTATTGTCGGGCAAGAAAGCTGGAAAACGTCAAGCGGGACATTCTCAGCATGGTGCACCGCATAAACGTAAACAGATTATTAGGATCAATTCTAGTATCCGGTTCCATTCGTCGGTTTTGTGCAATGACGCCATACCTAAGGCAGAGATGCTACATAGAGGTAGTCTTTGAAAGCAATAGATCATATTCGTGAACAAAAAACTGTAGCATACGATAAAATTACAAACACAGTTCACGTGATCGATCAATTTGCCACAAATTATACGGACAAGAATTAAAGGTAACGAAAATAAATAAGAACAGAAAAAGAGAAGTATATACATGTCTGAAATAAATTACTATCGCAGTTTATGCGAGTAAGGAAAGTGTAGAGAACCTTTAAATCCTGTGCAATATAGAGCATAGTGAAGTCATAATATTATGAATCCGCTTTAACTGCTAATACTAATTGCTAAATCTCGCGGGACGAGTACACAAGTAACGAAAATTGACAAAAAAAGTTGGGTCCAACAAATAGTCCAGTGAAAGTGTCAGAAAAAAAGCCAGTACCTTGCAAAAGGTGGGGCAGAAGATTTTAGTTTTTTAACTCGTTCATATTGTTGGAAAGGTTAGAAAACAAATTTTTGCCAACAAAATTTCTCTTGGGAAAACTTTCTGCGGTCAAAAAACTTGGAAAATCTCGGACTTTTTTCAGTTTTTCAAAATATCTCAGTTTCATTTGCTCCTATCGCTTTGACGTCTATTTCCTTTTTTAAAGAGCACAAAATTCTCTACAAATTTGATTCTTACCAGTTTTTTCTACTCCCAGTATCTAAGTATTTTTCAAATTTCGAGCAAAGTGGCAAATTACCTAATTTTTGAACACTGTTATTTCAGTTTCTATTTGTGTAGTATAAACATATTACTCATCATGTTATTCATTGGAATTTCCCATCTCACTCTGCTACAGGGCCAGGACAAACTGCATCATATTCAGTAACTACGAACACATTCACGTCGGATTGCGTGAAGTTTATTTGTGTTACAATATGTAATACGATTGCTTGCAGATGCCGTACATTTTCTACAGTTGATTGACGTTAATGATCAGTTATAAGAAAAAGTATGTAGGAATTGTTCTTTAGCAGACAAAAGCGAATTTATTCTTTGGCAGGCGGAAGGCAATTATCTCTGGTGATTGTTCACAGCAGCTGACAGCTATTAGCACACAACAATAAGGGTCCTACAGTTTGGAGTCTCTTCCATTCAGTATATGTTGTGGTGCTGAAAATGAGTATATCTGACATGAATTTGTGTTTCATTTGCGAAAAAACTGTGGTGAGTGGTGGATGCAATGTGAAAAAGAAAGGACTGAGCACACATATCGATTTTAGTGCTAAACGCAGGGAGTCTGCTCACACCCGTTTTTTGAAAACGATCAGTGAAGTGATGGTGCATGAAGCATGCTACAAGAAGTACATTAATGAGAGAACGATAGCAGCTAGCCTTCGACATCCTCAGGAACCAACAAGCGTGCTACGTCGGCCGCAGGAAAAAGGTCAGTTCAATTTCAAAGAGAAATGCTTCTTATGTGCAAAAGGGAATTCTGATGACTTTTTAACGAAGCAGTCAAGATTGCCATATACCAAACGAAGTTTTGTTTACAAAGTAATGAAATTGGAAGTGCAATCGACAGTATTAGAACAGGCTAAACGACGTGGTGATGAATTTAGTCCACAAGTGGTAGAGCGGATTCAAAATGTAAATGATTTCCAGAATGTTTTAGTTGCTGCAGATGGGTGGTACCACAGATTTTGCTACAGAAAGTTCTTTCACCGTGTTTCAGCTACTGGACAGAAACTAGGTTACCGACCTGCAACACAAGTAGATGAAGGCATGGAGGCTATATTTGCCTACCTGGAAACCAATACGGAAGAATGTCAGTTTTCTATGGACGATCTGTTAGAGCAAATACCCACATCACCTCGTCCTGATATTCGAACTGTCAAGGCTCGCCTTTTCCAGAAATATGGTGATGATGTGGTGATAGCTGAAACAGCTTCAAAGCCAGCAGTCGTATGTTTCAAGAACGTTGGGCACCAACTAACTACTCAGTGAAAATTGGTACACCAAAAGAAATTGAGATCCTCAGCAAGAAAGACTACGAATCGTCAAAGCAGCTGCAAATACACTCCTGGAAATGGAAAAAAGAACACATTGACACCGGTGTGTCAGACCCACCATACTTGCTCCGGACACTGCGAGAGGGCTGTACAAGCAATGATCACACGCACGGCACAGCGGACACACCAGGAACCGCAGTGTTGGCCGTCGAATGGCGCTAGCTGCGCAGCATTTGTGCACCGCCGCCGTCAGTGTCAGCCAGTTTGCCGTGGCATACGGAGCTCCATCGCAGTCTTTAACACTGGTAGCATGCCGCGACAGCGTGGACGTGAACCGTATGTGCAGTTGACGGACTTTGAGCGAGGGCGTATAGTGGGCATGCGGGAGGCCGGGTGGACGTACCGCCGAATTGCTCAACACGTGGGGCGTGAGGTCTCCACAGTACATCGATGTTGTCGCCAGTGGTCGGCGGAAGGTGCACGTGCCCGTCGACCTGGGACCGGACCGAAGCGACGCACGGATGCACGCCAAGACCGTAGGATCCTACGCAGTGCCGTAGGGGACCGCACCGCCACTTCCCAGCAAATTAGGGACACTGTTGCTCCTGGGGTATCGGCGAGGACCATTCGCAACCGTCTCCATGAAGCTGGGCTACGGTCCCGCACACCGTTAGGCCGTCTTCCGCTCACGCCCCAACATCGTGCAGCCCGCCTCCAGTGGTGTCGCGACAGGCGTGAATGGAGGGACGAATGGAGACGTGTCGTCTTCAGCGATGAGAGTCGCTTCTGCCTTGGTGCCAATGATGGTCGTATGCGTGTTTGGCGCCGTGCAGGTGAGCGCCACAATCAGGACTGGATACGACCGAGGCACACAGGGCCAACACCCGGCATCATGGTGTGGGGAGCGATCTCCTACACTGGCCGTACACCACTGGTGATCGTCGAGGGGACACTGAATAGTGCACGGTACATCCAAACCGTCATCGAACCCATCGTTCTACCATTCCTAGACCGGCAAGGGAACTTGCTGTTCCAACAGGACAATGCACGTCCGCATGTATCCCGTGCCACCCAACGTGCTCTAGAAGGTGTAAGTCAACTACCCTGGCCAGCAAGATCTCCGGATCTGTCCCCCATTGAAAGGTGGATATACACTGTACTAGTGCCGACATTGTGCATGCTCTGTTGCCTGTGTCTATGTGCCTGTGGTTCTGTCAGTGTGATCATGTGATGTATCTGACCCCAGGAATGTGTCAATAAAGTTTCCCCTTCCTGGGACAATGAATTCACGGTGTTCTTATTTCAATTTCCAGGAGTGTATCATATTAGACGAGATAAGATCAGTAGTGTACGATGTAAAACAGTACCCTCCCTCTGATAATTTTTTATGTGATGTGGAGCCTGTCATACCAGAATCTGTAAGATTGCTCTTTGAAACTATAATTTTGAAACACAAGCGGTCTCCCAGAAAATACGGATCAACTCTACGTACAGACCCTGAATCCGTAACTCAAGGTATTTCTGGTGACACTGAGGAACCTGGCCCATCAAAACGTTGGAAGTGATGCTCATATCTGTCTCAAGTGCGCTAAAGTGCGGTATTACATGTATTACACACCCAGAACTGTCAACATTTTTTAGTAACTGACAATACATTTTATTTGTAATAAAGCTGTTTATTTTTAATGTCAACTGTGTGGCTTTTATACACAAGAATAATTACCTACCTAATTACGTTGCCTATTGCAGCTAATAATAGTTCAGTTTCCTGAGACAATTTATTTTGTGTGCGTATGTATGTGTGTGTTGTGTGTGTGTGTGTGTGTGTGTGTGTGTGTGTGTGTGTCTTAATGATGTATTTTTATATTTATAGTTTTACAAATACCAGGGCTGAGGTGGCCCACAGTGAACTTCAGGTAGTGATGTAAGAATCAGAATAGTTGGGTGCCCAGCAATCCTCATGTTGCATACAGAGAAATTGAATACCTGAAAGTGAGGTGGTAAATTCTAACGTATAACATGATGTATAATGTATTTATACTACACAAACAGAAACTGAAAAAATAATGTTAAAAAATAAGGTATTTTGTCACTATGCTCAAAATTTGAAAAATTGGTATTTTTTGAGGCGCTGTAGCGCATTAGATATTGGGAGTAGAAAAAAATGGCAACAATCAAATTTGTAGAGAATTTTGTGCTCTTTAAAAAAGAAAATAGACATTAAAGCGATAGGAGCAAAAAAACAGAGATATTTTGAAAAAACTGAAAAAAGGCCGAAATTTTCCAAGTTTTTTGACTGCAGAAAGTTTTCCCAAGCGAAATTTTGTTGGCAAAACTCGGTTTTCTAACCTTTCCAACCATATGAGCGAATTGAAAAAATAAACTCTTCTACCCCACCTTTTGCAAGGTATATCTGCTATTTGACTGGACTAAAATACTGGAACCGTTAACTGGAACTGACCTATATAGGTTAATTCCAGTTACCGATTCCATCCATTCCGCGGTGTGTTATTTAGATCGTTTTAACAATAACTGTGTGTATTAAAGTGTTACAGGATTTCTACGTATGGTATTACTTTCTTCATTACTATGAAACAGAGAAAAATTTGGAAGGTGTACGCACAATAATTATTAGTTTTTCGTAGAAGTTCTGAGATCAATAAGAAATCTAGAAATCCTACAAAAACATAGTCCAGAGATTTACAGCAAAAATGTCCAAAATTATGAACAATCGAAAAGCTGGGATCGGTAACTAGAAGTGAAGGTCAATTCTAATCACCGATTCCAGCCATTCGGTGATTCATCAATTAGATCTTTTTTTAGCACGTGTGTTCACTAAAATATAGGGTAATATGACGTCTGCATTTGCAATTGCTCTCTGAACTACAGCAAAAAAAGTTACTAATATTGGAATCGGTAACTAGATTGAACTATATAGAAGATCAGTTCCAGTTACCGATTCCAATTTTTGTCATACAAGACCGTACTTTTAGAGATCCATTATAAATGTAGAATAGTATTACGTTTCAGTGCATACAACTGCAAAAATAATTTACATATGAATCATGGAGCGATTGGAATCTGTAACTGGACTGTACTTACATAGGCTAATTTTAGTTATCAATTCCAATATTCTTTATTTTTTCTAGATATTCGTTTGTCATGTACTGGTTTTTCATTTAGAATTTAGTGTGTCGGTTTCTCGACATTTTATGCTACGTTTCGTATCTGCTGTCGTTCATTTAATTTTTCCGTTTTTCTGATACATTTTAGTTTCTCCCCGTCCCAAACCCCCATGTTCCTTCACTTCTCCCGTTAGGTTCAATAATTAATACAAAATTAACGCTATTTTATAACAGTATGGCTTCACGATGTGCTTTACTGTAAAGCAATTTAAAGGTTCTCTGTGCTTTTCTAGTCGCATAAATTACGAGAATACATCTTACCAGACATGAAAATTTACTTTTAAATCTTGTTCTTAACTGTTTTCGTTATCTTCAGTTCGTTTCGATATACTTCGTGGCTAAGTAAATAACTGCGTGAATGTGATTGTAATTTTATCGTTTGCTACATTCGTTTGTTTACGAGTGTGATCCGTTGCTTTCATAGATTGCCTATACGTAGCATCTTTGGCTTAGGCGTGACGTGTTTGCTCAAAGCCAACGAGTGGAATCAGACGTTAGAATTTATCCGATTATTAAAAATATCTCTAGCAATTTGAGAAATGTGACCTTTTTGTATTATTTAATACTGTGAAACTTTGCAGTCACACCGAGAAACTCACTTCGTGTTTTACGCTGCCGGAGAAAAATTAGTGCACTTGGAAAGACGACCTCGATTTTGATTCGATGGATAACATATGCTAGCCGGCCGTTGTGGCCGAGCGGTTCTAGGTGCTTCATTCTGGAACCGTGCGACCGCTACGGTCGCAGGTTCGAATCCTGCCTCGGGCATGGATGTGTGTGATGTCCTTAGGTTAGTTAGGTTTAATTAGTTCTAGGTTCTAGGGGACTGATGGCCTCAGATGTTAAGTCCCATAGTGCTCAGAGCCATTTGAACCATTTTTTGATAACATATGCTACCTTGCCGATAATGGACGTACTAACTATGGTTTCGAAGTCGTCCGCCAAAAGACAGCGTAATGGCGTAGCTTCCAGGGTGCCGTCTGTGTCTGCCTTTTAATAGGGAATTCTCACAGCCAGAAGGTTCAGTATGGTGCAAACATGTGAAGCAAGCAGGTAACCATGCCATGTATATGCACTCGTGCTTCCTACAGCCCACTGAGCGAGTTTGAAATGAGTCAGATTGTGACCTTCCGAGTCGCAGGATGGTCCTTTCGGAGAATTGACAAACAAGTCGGACATGGTGTGTCAGTTGTGCAACCATGCTAGTATCAGTGGTCAAGTGAGCATTATCATTGCCGTGGACAAGGTTATGGATGTCCACGCAACAATGACGCCCGCCGGGATAGTCTTATTGTAAGGACAACAGTGGCGGATTGTACAGCTAACACAACACAGATAAGAGTGAAATGATAACTAAATCGAAACCCTTAGCTGCGACAGGTGTTGTTGATACACATGAATGGAGACAGCTGAATATGTGTGCCCCCGACCGGGACTCAAACCCGGGATCTCCTGCTTACACGGCAGACGCTCTATCCATCCGAGCCACCGAGGGCACAGAGTGCGACTGCAGGGACTTATACCTTGCACGGTTCCCGTGAGACCCATATTCCCAACTATCCACAACCTACATTCCTAATGCATATTTGCCCATTCAGTCATTAGTCGCGCCAGACTAAGCTGACGAGTCCCGTAAGATCTCGGACAAAGAGCGCGTATTCGCACAGAAGAAGGTAACATTTTCACCTGTCCCCATTGATGTGTGTCACCAACACCTGTGGGCAGCTAAGGGTTCCGATTTAATTATCATTTTATTCTAGAGAAGCTGCACGGTCATCATTGATATCTGTTCTTTCAAATAGTTCAAATTGCTCTGAGCACTATGGAACCCAACATCTGAGGTCATCAGTCCCGTAGAATTTAGAACTACTTAAACCTAACTAACCTAAGGACATCACACACATCCATGCCCGAAGCAGGATTCGAACCTGCGACCGTAGCGGTCGCGCGGTTCCAGACTGAAGCGCCTAGAACAGCTCTGCCACAACGGCCGGCTGTGTTCTTTCGGGTACAGATACCATCTTCATACAGATAAGAGTCCTTTTAAGTCCAGATATGTGAACACAAATTGAGGTGAACCGGTTATTAGCAGTGGGACTATGAGCACACACATCTGTAGTCCACCTTCCACTCACACCAGAGCATTCAAGTGCACTGCTTGACTGATACCATCAAAGGATCGCCTGGAAGATGGAATGACGTACAATGGTCTTCAACGTTGAAGGGAGAGTCTGCCTGCATACTAGTGAAGGTCGTTTGCACATGCGACGTAGATATGGTGAGTGCTGTCTCGTACAGTGTGTTCATCCAAGACACACTAGCCTTACGGGCTGGTTACAGTAAGCTACAGCTGTCATTTACCTTTGATATTGCTGGAGGGGATGCTAACCAGTGCTCGGTGCGTGCAGAATGTTGTTAGACCCAAACTCTACCGTTCTCGCAACAGGGAGGTGATGTAATGTTCCCACAGAATAATGTTCTCCCACACATTGCCCATGAAACTTAACATGCGCTGCAAGAGGTGCAGCAACTTCCCTGGCCAGCGCAATCTCTGCACTTCTCTCCAACTGAGCACACGTGGTTAATGATAGGACCAGAAGTGACTGGTGCGGTTTCTCATACAACAACGCTTACGCGACTACATGAACAGGTCGAGTAGGTGTAGCATAATGTATCCCAGGACAGTATTTGTCTTCAGTGTGGTTGATTGGATGCCAGTTTCAGCACATGTGCTGCTGCCTGCGGAGCCACCAATATGTGTGGTTCACCATGGGTCGATATGTGGAACCTCAAAACCGCTTGTGCTGTTGATCTGTAAATGTTATCATTTTGACTGCTCTACATGCACTGTTGCAAAAATAAACCTGGGATGAATTCGAAACGCTTAAAAAGGTTCTACTACACTCTGGCCACCGTAAATGCAACACCAAGAAAGACAAGAGGTAGCACAACAAGATTTATTTTGTAGATAACATGTTGACCAAGTATCAAATGATTACGTTTACAGACGTCTGTGACATGTGGTTCCTGGCAGAATCAGTAGCCAGAGTAGCCGCCATTGTTGGAGATCACCGCTGCCACACGTCTCGGCATTGAGTCAAAGAGACGTTGGATGTGTTCCTGGGGTACAGCAGCCCAAGCAGCTTCCACACGTTGCCAAAGATCATCTGGTGTGGCAGCTGGGGATGTAATCTGGGTCAGTCGTTGAGCAACCGTGGACCACATGTTTTCTATCGGCGAAAGATCCGGAGAGCGAGCCGGCCAGGGAAGCACTTCAATCTGGTTATTGACGAAGAACCTTTGGACAATGCGTGCCACGTGTGGTCGCGCATTATCCTGTTGAAATATGGCAGTGGCCGAGCCCTGAAGGTAAGGTAGGACAACTGGCTCCAGCACCTCGGATATGTAGCGCCGGCTATTTAAAGTACCGGCAATGCGTACTAGAGGCGTGCGAGAGTAATATCCAATACCGCCCCATACCATAATACCCGGTGCAAGACCAGTGTGGCGGTGCACAATGCAGCTGTCCAGCATCCTCTCTCCACGGTGTCTCCACACTCGAATCCGACCATCGTGGTGCTGCAGACAGAAGCGTGCCTCGTCAGTAAAGACAACGTCATTCCATTCTGCCGTCCACATCCGTCTGTCATCACACCATTGGCGACGGAAACGTCTGTGGTTCTGCGTCAATGGTAGACGAAGCAATGGACGTCTTGCGGACAGACCACTCTGCTGTAAACGGCGCCGAATGGTACGCGCAGACACTGGATGATGCGTTACAGACGCAATGTGCTGTGCTATGGTTCGGGATATCACTGAGCGATCCGTCACTGCCATGCGCACAATTTGCCTATCAGCACGTGCAGTGGTGCACCGAGGTGAATGCGAACGACCACGTCGGTCCGTCGTACCCTCCTGCATCCAACGGTCACATATCCGCATTACAGTTGTTTGGTTTCGTCCAACACGACTAGCGATTTCTCTGTATGATAATCCACAATCTCGGTAAGCCACTATCCTTCCTCTGTCGAACTCGGATACTTGATCAAAAGATGTTCGCTGTTGTCTACGAGGCATAACTGATCGTCTTGTGAAACAACCACAAGGTAAACACACGTGCCGAACGTACACTCGTCGAAATCGCCAAGCCTTAAATGGCGCTATGAGGTGGCGCCACAGGCGCGCGTGATGTGCGTCTGCGCTGAAATTCTAATCAGTTGCATATCTCATCGCTGCAAACCCATGGTGTAAATTTCACTTGATTCGGATGCTTCCTTCAGGGTGTTGCATTTACGGTGGCCAGCAGTGTACTTTTTTTCTGGCAGTTTATTTCAAGACTTTCTGTACACTGTGCATGCTGTAAAGTACAACACAGAGGAAACTGGAAAGAGATTTATCTCAGAGAGAAGAAATAAAAGCTTTAAGGTGTGCTAACGACGTTGTGGTTCTGTCACAGATGGCAAACGGCTTGGAAGAACTGTTGAACGGAACTGTTGCAGTCATGTAAGGAGGTTGTAATATGAACATCAACATAATTAATACAAGGGTAAAGGAATATTTTTCTTTCTGGTCCTCTCACTTCTCTCCATGGGGTCGACATGTTATTTCGGATTTGGCAGCGTTAGTCCTAGTGGGTGGCCAGATGCCCTTCTTCACATCAACCACTTCTCTCCTGGGACGGGAATTATGTGTACCCCATCTGTCTAAGTATATTGTTATCTCATGTTCAAGACTAAGTACGTTTTATAAATGTTTGTGCAGCATGTAACTAATACATACGAATTACAATTACGAACAACTAAAATTGGAAGGAACACTGTTTGGACTCTGCTACTCACTCCAACTGCCATCTAGTGGCAGCTTCAAACTGGGCAGGTCAGACTGTCCAGTACAGTCTGCTCCCTGTCGGAAGAATTTGCAACCTATGTGCAGAAGCGGATCTCCCAGGTCCTTTGTGCACGCAGGTAGGATTAGCCATTGTAACGGCCGAGCAGGTAGCTGCGAGACCCCGTAGTGGACGGGCGTGTGTGTCTTCCAGGTAAGCCAGGAGCCGCAGTTAGCGCGCTGCCTGTGCAAGTAGTAAAGTTAATGTAATAAACACTTATACCAGACAACGTGTTCCGTCTAGTAATTGTGAGTGGAAACAAGGGGAGGACAGTGAGTCCTCTCGCACTGTACATTCACACTCCAATGTGCCACCACGGGAGGAAGAGCCCGCGTGCACAAACACATAGAAAGTGTTGTTGGGAAGCCTAACGAAAGACAGCGTTTTATTGGCAGGACACTTAGAAAATGTAAAAGATCTGCTAAGGCGACTGCCTACACTGCGCTTGTCCGTCCTCTTTTAGAATACTGCTGCGCAGTGTGGGATCCTTACCAGATAGGACTGACGGAGTAAATCGAAAAAGTTGAAAGGACAGCACGTTTCGTATTATCGCGAAATATGGGAGATAGTGTCACAGAAATGATACAGGATATGGGTTGGAAATCATTAAAAGAAAGGCGTTTTTCGTTGCGACGGAATCTTCTCACAAAATTCCAATCACCAACTTCCTCGTCCGAATGCGAAAATATTTTGTTGACACCGACCTACATAGGGCGGAACGATCACCACTGTAAAATAAAGAGCTCGTAGGGAAAGATATAGGTGTTCATTCTTTCCACACGCTGTACGAGATTGCAATAACAGAGAATTGTGAAGGTGGTTCGGTGAACCTTCTGCCAGGCACTTAAATGTGATTTGCAGAGTATCCATGTAGATGTAGATGTAGAAGTAACGTGGTTAGCAGCCTGGTATTCATTTAATCGGTAGGAGGACAAGTAGAGTTCTGGATCCATAGTTTCTTATATCAGCATCAGCTTTCTAGGAAATAATGAGGTCAGTATCAGCATTCCCAGAATTCCCTGTCCCTCCACCATATCCCAGAATTTCCTCTGCATCCATTTCCTCCCTCCACCTACGGAAATTAGCATTACGTAGGTGTGTCAATGTCATTATGCTCTCAGCCAGTCACCATGGGGCCTAGCAGAACCGAACTTGCAGTCAATGGTGTTAAAGCTCAGGTGCCCCTCCCTCACCCCTCCAAAAATTTTCTTCCTTATAATTCTATTGCATAAGTGCCATCATTCGCCATCTCCATTTTGTGCAGTAAGAAACATCGCCAGTGCCAATGATCAGCTCGTTTGAAGAAGAAACTATTGAGGAAATATTTGCCCCTCCATCTGTAATTGTTATTACTGTGTATGTAGCAATACCTGTGATTTTGCTGTTACTGTTTCAGATGAGGACGTACAGAAGCTTGTGCCAGAACAACAACAGCAGCAGCAGCAGTAGTAGCAGTCGCTCTCACAGGACATCTTCCTGACATACAGGGCCTGCTGTTGTTTGACTACACCATAGCACAGCTGCAGCTGGAACTTTAGTCTTAGGTAAGTGATAACAGAAAACAGCTACTCGCCATTGCACTGTAAATGGACCTAAACATGTAAACGTAGGCCTAGCAGCCCACAATGACTTTCTTGTGGTGGCTGAAATAGACAACGCCCGACATCTTGGTTCCAGAGTGCAGTATGCATTGTACGACTGGGACTATCTGTGCAGTATGAAAGGATTAATATAGAGAGATATGATGGTTGAATGCAACCAAACACTCACTTCTACTCCCATAAATGTTGAAGGGTGACGTGTGAGTTGTCAATATGTATGGACAGGCAGTGCTTGAGTTAAAATCTGAGGGAGCAGTAATATACATTAAACATTCAAGTGTGGTGAATTTAAATGACTTGTACAACGCTTTATTGATTGCTCTAGACAGATTCAGCCACTGGTGTCCTTATATTAAAGCTGTATACATTGACTTTACTGACTATTTTCCAGTGCAAGTGTGAATGTAAATCAGTTAGAACAGTATATAAATGCTTTTATTCATTCAGCCTCAGAATATGCATTTGAAAACCCTATAAGCATAAAATTTGGGGAGGCTCAATTTACTGAATTACTGTATAAGAAGTTACATCTATAGGTCTGAATACAATTCAGTCTCTGTTGATCCATTGTGGACGTGGGACAGTGGCTAGTAAACACTTAACAAAAAAATGCGCCAAACAACCATGCAAACTGAGAGGTTGTTTCATTTCGTTTTCGCTACCGATTTTGGTAATTCAAAATGCCATCTTCAGGCCCATACATAATAAATACGACCCAGGTTAAATTGAGGCATATAGAAAACAATTGATTGAACAATATCATAAAAGTGAATGACTGTATATAAATAACAAATTGTATGCTAAGAAACAGTGTTTTTATTTGTTTTCCACCGTACAATAACTTCGAAAGTGACAGGATCAGGGACTTTTATAAATAAAACACTGATATAAGAAACTGAATTTTAGTTTATTATCATTAACAACACTTTTTCTCAAATTTATTTACACTACTTTCTTAATAACTTTTCTTTTAAGGAAAGATTGCTAATTTTCTGTGCTACATTAAACTAATAGGTACTTACATGCAACATTTATACCATTCCATTTCATAAAATACTGAGTTAAAATTTTGTACAATAAACGTCACATTACAGAATTTTGTTTTTTCATACAACATATTGTCCCATTTCCATTTAGAATGCATGTATACTTGCATTTCTTCGAGTGTATCCACAACTCTTCCTTTCCTGCTCGTACACAGTATCTGTAAGGCTTTGGTGGCCTCAGATATAATGTGGGAAGTCTCTCTCAAATGTGTTGCAACTGTGGAATTATTGTTCTCTGTCAAAGCAGCACGTCCTTTAAATCTGTTGTTGGAATTTCATCCTGCCTCAAGTACTTCAAATTTATGGCAGTTGTCGCAGTTCATTTTGTGAATTCCTTACATTCACAAAAAGTTAACTTTGTTGTTTGTGTGGGTGTCAATCTGTCCAACGAATACACAGTAAAGAAAATTTCTCTTTCTGCTTTTTTTAAGCATCCAGGCAATTTTGCCTAATATTTTACCAATGCAAGTTACCAAAGCGTTCTGGGTTTTCCTCACTATTTCTTTAGCCTAATGTTCCCACTAGACAGCTCCTCATTCGAACCCTGTTTTATATTCGAAGTAATTTCTGACAGGCTAAGGCTGTTCAACAAAGACAAACGAGTTCGACGTTCGTTTTTGTTTAGCAGCAATACGTATCTAACCGTCACAATTTTAATGGACACTTCATTTTAATTACTGCATGTGAGTTAAGCTGGCTGCCTCGTGAATCACGTGACGTGTTGTAATCCACGTAACCAAGTAACATTGTGTATTTCTGAACAAGATAAGGTAAAGGGGCCAAATGTGGCTGCCGAAGTGGTCCACCCATATGGTATTAACATGAAGATCTGTAGAGGGCGCTGGTAAGAGCAAAGTGCGTGAAACAAGAAGCATTCTCTGAAACTTGAGATTTCTTCTGAGAGCAATGGTGAGTATTTGGTACGTTTTAGTTACAGAATGTGCTTCACTGTCAAACCATAGAAAGTGAGCATACTTTGATTTTTCTTCGATTATATCAACTGTATATTCGTGTAAATACGAGCATCGAAACATATGTATAAGTAGTTTCTGTTCTTGTTTCCAGATGACAAAAAGACGAAGTCATTACTAATGTAAAAAATGACCTCACCTTATAATTCTTGCACCGGGGAAAGGTTATTTTAAGTGTTCAAAGTGATCCCCATTAGCAGCCAAACAACGTCGATGAGGCTGGACTGTTGACCAGACTACGGCTGTCAGCATTGCCGAAGTGACAGCTTCACAGGACGCCTCGATGCTTTCCCACAGTTCGTTCAGCGCAGATCGTTCTGTGTAGCTGATTCAGTGTAAATAGAAGTGAATAGGTGCAAAGGTCTGGAGACCGTGGTGGGTACTCAACAGCCCCCCTTTGACCTGTCCTTCGTCCAGGTAGATTTTCATCCGAGTAGGCTTTCATATCTCTGCTGTAGTGAGACGGAGCGCCAGGTTGCTGTAGGTAAAATCATCAGTTTCCAAACACTTCTCGGATGACAGGTAAAACCATTGTCTTCAGCGTATGATGACAGAACACACCACGCATTAACATCCGGTGGATTAACATGTTCGTTCACGTAAACGTGATGATTTTCATGAGCCCAGTACATGCAATTTTGGCTATTTACATTACTGTTCAGTTTGAATTGTGCCTCGTCAGATCTGATAACGATCCCTGGAAACCGGTCATCCTCTCGATGCATGCCTTCAAACCAATTGCAATACTCCATCCTTCGATACGGGTCGTTCTCGTTCATAGCGTGCAGCGATCTTCAAATGCACGCTTTCGACTTTGCAGCCTTTAGAATTTGTCGTACGCTTGATAGGTTTACTCCGATTTCACGTACACACTGCTTCACAGATTTCTAAAGTGATGTAGTAAAATGTTGCTACCCAGCAGCGCTGGAAGCTAAAGTTGTTCATGTTTGTGATCGGTTACACCTCTACTGAACAATACTGTCGGCTTCAATACGATAAAGTGCTGTATGTGTCGAGGCTGAGTTTCGTACAACTTACACCATTTCCGTTGTACCTCCATCACATTTTCCGACTTCCAGTACCATTTGAACAGGGTCTTGAATTGCTCTAACAACAACATTACTTCATCGCTGCTCTGTCATATGCTGGAAAACGGGTACGAAGATCTGTTGAGAAAATGTGGCCTACGCTACCGCGCAAAATTGCAACGCTATGTCATTTTATTCCAAAGACATTACCTACCAAAGAGCATCTACATTTTTACATTTTTCTGGATACCTCTGTCTGACGACGGGTCCTAGCATGGAAGCAATGAGGCCTTCGTAGGACTTTGGAGGGAGTTAGCACCACATTTGCACGTACGATTCACCTAATTACTTTAAATTCTGGGGACTGGGACGATGGTCTCTGACGCCACGTTCATTCACATCCCAGATGTGTTTCGTCGGGTTCAGATCTGGTGAGTTTGCGAGTCAGTACATGAATTGGAACACGCCACTGTGTTCCTCGAACCACTCCATCACACTTATAGCCTCGTGACATGGTGCATTATCGTTTTGAAAAATGCCACTGCTGTTGGGAAACATGATAGTCATGAAGGGGTGTACGTGGTCTGCAACCAGTGTACGATACTGATTGGCCGTCACGGTGCCTTGCACGAGCTTCTCTGCACCCCATGATGCCCACGTAAATATTCCCCAGAGCATGACGTAATCGCGGCCAACTTGTCTCCATCCCACAAAACAGGTGTCAAGAAGCTATTTTCCTGGAAGACGACGGATTCACTCCCTGCTGTCGGCTTGCACTGTGCCAACGTTCAGTGCCGTTGACCACGTGCCCATTTCTGTCATAAAAAATGGTTCAAATGGCTCTGAGCACTGTGGGACTCAACTTCTGTGGTCATCAGTCCCCTAGAACTTAGAACTACTTAAACCTAACTAACCTAAGGACATCACACACATCCATGCCCGAAGCAGAATTCGAACCTGCGACCGTAGCGGTCGGGCGGTTCCGGACTGTAGCGCCTAGAACCGCACGGCCACTCCGGCCGGCTTTCAGTCATAGTTGCAGACGTCGTGGTTTTAATATTGGAACATGCATGGGTCCTTGGCTGCCGAGGTCTGTCATTAGGTGTTTACGGTGCACTGTGTGTTCAGACACACTTATACTCCACCCAGCACAGAAGTCTGACATTAGTTCCGCTACAGTTCGCCGCCTGTCCTGTTTTAGCAGTCTGCCCAGCCTAAAGACGTCCGACATCCGACATCTGTAATGAGGGGGTGGCGACCCAACGCCAGTTAACCAAATGCTGGTGCCGGGCCTCTGGGCTATCACAGTCTGCTCTCGGTCAGACTCACATAGATCGCACAACTTCCCCATTCTACGTACGGACAACACGCACATTGCTTCCACGTGCACCATGCGTGTGTCTGACTAACAGTCATTCCTCGTCAGGTGACGCTGCTATACCCTGGATGGGGTTATATCCATAGTAGGTCGGTGGTCATAATGTTCTGATTGATCAGTGTATATGAAGTGCAAACACAAAAATTGTACATTCTTTCATTGCGGATGCACACCAAGCCCTGTCTCTTGCAGGAGTCTGAAACGGCGAGTGAGGGTTTCATTGGTAGTCTGTAATAGGTTGGGAATAAGGGTAGAATGGCATTTGTGCTCGGACGACCAGGCGGTTAAGGTGACTGCTCGCGTTCAGTGGGAATTCGCGTTCGAGCCCCGATCTGGCACAAGTTTTCGGCGTTACCGTTGATTCAGTTCGATGTACAAATGAGACTAACTTCGCTGAAAACCTTTGAATAGTATCTGCGTGGCCGCTGGATCAGATAAAGATGTCTACAGTGTTTCAAAATTCATGTTACACATTTCTAGAGGTTGTAGAGGGGACTTCGTAGCTCAAGTTTCAGACAAGAACCCATGTCCAGAGTCGGCCGGGGTGGCCGAGCGGTTCTAGGTGCTACAGTGTGGAACCGCGGGACCGCTACGGTCGCAGGTTCGAATCCTGCCTCGGGCATGGATGTGTGTGATGTCCTTAGTTTAGTTAGGTTTAAGTAGGTCTCAGTTCTAGGGGACTGATGACCTCAGAAGTTATGTGCCATAATGCTCAGAGCCAACTGAATTGAACCATGTCCAGAAATTTCATCCAACGTCACTACACACCGTCCAAGTTACAGGCGCCGGCACCTCTTAATGTATCGATGTACAGGGTGATTCCATGGTGACGTTACAAACTTTCTTCGATGATGGAGAAGGATAAATGTATCTATTTGAGGTAAGGGTCCCTGTACCGGAAACGAACAAGTCGAAAGTTATAAGCGAGAACCGTTCTCATACCTCTGAAAGACGGGTAAATGTACTGACACTATTGTTGCGAAGACTGTAGACTGTAGGGTAGGCAACTCTCAGCGGTAGTACTAAGAAAAAAATGTCTAGTAAACATGGTCTCTAATATGCATTCCTTAAGAGCTATGGACACCTCTTCAACAGAGGGGATGCGTTTCACAGTAGCGAAGATAAAAAAGTGCTCGTAACTTCTCTGCTATGCACTTTAGTGCCCATCTCTACTGGACATTTTTTCCTTGTTTGGGTCCATGCTACCACCTGTGAAAGTTTCCTACCTTACAGTCTTAGCAACCACAGTATCAGTACATATACACAATTGTCAGAGGTATCAGAATGGCTTTCGCTTATAACTTTTGACTCGTTCGTTTCCGGTACACCCACCCTTACCTCAAAATTAATTCATTTATCCTCCTCCTAGAAAGTTTGTAACATCATCATCGATTCACCCTACATACACATACATTTACAGGCGATGGCACCTACAACATTGAAGCTCCATAGAGTTGTTGGATGACGTTCCGACATAGGTTCCTATGTAAAACGTGATCCACTAAGTCCGTATACAGCCTCTACAAGTGTATGACATGAATTGTTAAACACCCCGTATACAGGATGAATCACCTAAAACTTGCACCAAGAGTACTGAAAGGTCTCTGTTGGATTCCTTTCATGTTAATTTCCGAAATCTTTTGCCATTTACGGCATACATTCATTCAACTTCTAAATTTACTGTGGTGTTTCTGACTCTATCTGGGAGGAGACTGAGCAGTGGAACGTGTTACTTTTACACATAAACAAGAACGACCTGTCACACTACTACACTTTAAAACACAGTTTATATGTAAATCATATCACACAGTCTCATATGGAACGTACATGCGCTTTCTTTTATATACTGTATATGATAAGATACTGTCATCCCCCTTCCCTTCTGTGTGAAAGGATGAATGAGCAAATATATTTATAGTTGCGTGCTTGATGGTAGCAGACAAGCCTGTCTGCTAGAGAACAGCAGGACCAACTTCGGAACAGGTAGCTACGCTTTCTAAAAGCAAAGAGGTTTCTATTCTTAGTATGGTCCTGTCCGTCCCTTGTCATGTTGGTATATGAAGCTGCCTCTCTGGTCACTTCCGTTTGTATTTGTGAGCCACCCTCAGGAAGGGACCACGGCAGTCTGTCCACAGTGAGCGTCTGAAGTTGTAAGATCTCCGGCGGAGCGCGTCCCTGCAAATTCCGTAGGACAATGGATTTCTTAAGTTCGGCCTAACTGAAAATTTAATCACCTTTGTTTCAGGTTTAGATCTAAAATATCTAATGTTATCTTAAATTGCAATGCAGTGTAATTCGAGTGTGAAGTTCAGAATATCTTCCAGTTGTTGCTTTATCACTACTTTGTGAGCAAAGTGGAACCATGTGTTGATGATCTGTAACTCTAATTAAGATCATCAATCTTAAATGTGAATGTGCGTGAGATTATAACGTGTTGTCTTGACAATATTTTTCAATATAGGAACTTCTCTTTATGTTCAACCCATGTGGAGTCTACTTTATGAGACCAGTACCACGTGCTTATATAATTGTTTGACCCATCAGGTTAATAGTATGACGATAGTAACCAGTTCGAGGTTTTTCTTTTCGATGTAATTTATTTTAATTCTCAAAATTATTGTGGAGTTACACTCTATGTGTAAACCAAGTTGACCACGTGAAGCATGTGGTGTAATCATAAAAGTAGCCCTCAGCTATTCTTTTCGAGAAGATTTCACAGAGAGTTGGTATGAATTTAGTATACCAGTCTGTGCTAATTTCATGACGGACAGGATTGCACTACAACCGTAACTTCTTTGGGTGAAAATTGAATCAGTTGGTTGTGGTTAATTTCCTCTTGCATATGTTTCAACGTTCTTCGTGTATGCAGTCTCCCAATCTCAGCTCCATATTTGATGTGTTCCGTAAGATTACAAACTCACACTTTCACAATCCTAAGTAAGGCAGCAGTTTACTTATGAATTAAGTTTAATATGCTGAAATTTTAACGGTACAGTGAGCAATGTGAAAATAAATGTCTAACTAGACTGGATACCTGGATGAAACAGTTGCTCAGTAATGCAAGGATAACTTCCCCAGATAGCTCATAGCTTTTAACCCGCTTTTATTGTCTTGAATATCATCAGCGCTTACAGAACATATGTAATGCGTCAACATTACAAGTACGTGTGGCATTCACAGAATGGATTGGTGGTCAGGACCTCATATTGTTGGTCTTCAACAGATTGTAATAACACTTACAAAGCGTATTTTTGTGCAAATGTATACTTTTTGAAATGGAACAATGCTTATTGACGTTTATAAAGTAAACACGGGAATCAACACATATATGCATCTATCCTTGGGGACCATGTGCAGCCCTACGTGCAGTGTGTTTACGGTCGTCATTATGGCATCTGCCAAACAAAAACTGACTTCAGGTTTACATATTGAGTGTATAACCCAAAACTTGCGCTGTAACCTCCCCCTCACTTATCGACCTTAATGACAGTGAAAAATTAAACCGCGTGTACCTAATGGAAATTTGGGAAAAGCAATCGTCACCGAAGTTAATCTATCGGTAAAGAGGGAGGAAAGGGTTACATCTGAATGAAAGGAAAAATGCAAATGAAACTGGTGGAAATTAATTTTGAAAAGGGGTAAAGTTAATAAAGAAAGTAAATGTGCGGCCGTTACGTTAACAATTAACTAGCGGTAATTAGATATTTGAGATTTGGGGGAAATCACGGTCGCCAGTCCTAAGGACAATTACTATAGTAACAGAAAAAGAAAGGTAATTACACATATAATTAGCACTAGAAGCGTGGCAACTGAAGGTTGACACGTGTAGTGTGAAAACTGAAAGTTTGTCAGAAGTAATAAATTTCGCTACACTTAATTTAGCAAAAGAATTAGTGAAACCGGAAAATCGAAAGTTAATTTAGTGACTGAAGTTAATAGTGAGGTTTCTTTCTGAAGCACATCGAAAGACAGTTAGTCTTGGGCTACCTCAACAATCATTTCAAAAGCTACTTGAATCAACGCAATTTAGAAATAAGAGAATTAACTTTGAACTTGAATTAAATGATTCTGAACAATTAACAATAGTAAAATTTAGTATGTACCAAGCTGAGCTGCAGTCACAGGTAACTAAAATACGGTAACAAAACTCGCACTCTTAATTTGTGCTTGTGCAATCTAAATATTGTAGCCAGCTGAACTTTGAAATTAAAGCAGTGAAATCGAATGATGCTGGCGTTTGAATTTCAACGACCCTCGGGCTCATTTCGGAAATGGAAGGGACCCTGCTTGGCAATGCAATTGGGACAATGAGCAACAAAGGTTCATGCTAAGTTGCTGTAATTTTGCGAGGCAAATGGAACAATTTGAAAAGCTGAGGTTTGCCATACAGTTCTGAAACTTTACGTGCTTTTAGTCTTCCTTGTTGGCTGATTGAAGGTTTGAAGCCGTCGATCGAGGAGATGGCGACAGTCACTCATTGTCGGCCGTCGCTGTTGCAGAAGCTGGATGTTGGCGCGCCTTCTTCTCGACACGGTCACCAGGCGAAACGGGCTCTTGATGTGCGCCAGCTAATGCTTCCCGTCCGCGACACCATGTCAGAATCTATAATCGCGAGTCGAGCGCAATTACATGCTGCCAAACCCCGAAAGCGCGGCAACTCGCGGGAGCGTCACACAACACCTGCTCCACTCGCTACTCCAGCCAGACTCTCACTGTTCTGCCCGCGCTCCACACGGCAGAGTTAACACTACCAAAGATCCTACACACTTTGATTCTTCACACGACCCATCGATGTAATCGTTCGATAGCAGTTTTCCCTAGGCAAGACCCAGCGTAAAAATACAAATAATATTTACGAAACAAAGCAATTATACATCGACATAAGTCCATAAATATATATATATATCCAAACAGTAAAGCAATTACAATATATAAAGAGACAGAAATGTCATATCTTGAGGTAACAAAACAAGGAAAAAAATAATAGTACAATAGATGGAAATAGGAGGATATGCATTTCCGGCGTTACACGTGCCCCACATTGTCTGAGGATGTTCGTGTAACGTAAACAGACTCAGAAAATGTCCCAAAAAAGAAACAGCGGAAATGCATATGCTCAAAACATCAACAAAATTTAGCATTCGTCTAATTAGCCATAAATCAATTTTTAGACCATAATAACTGAGTGGAGACACTCCTAATCTTATTCCACTCTGTCATCTTGCACAAAATAAAACAGGTTGACAACATATTAAAATTCATAGAAAATATAGAAAATGGTTTAGCTATTCCAAAATCATTAAAATTCGTAACACTATGAGAAATGGAATACTATTTGGAAAATTAATTAGATTGCATGGTCATAAAAACAGGTAGATCAAAATACGCAAATAAATAATTAAATAGACTACACATTTTATATAACCTTTTCATAATTAATATTCTCGTCACGAGAATCTACTTAACGCTAAACAAGAAAATAATATTCAGTAGATCGAAAAAAACATAAATATTGACAGCAGAATTCTTTCACATCAGCTGTCCGGGAAGAAAAACTATTCCGCCTTGCGTACCCGCAAGTACAAAGAATGCCGAGAGCGGCACGGAGAGCCTACGGCGGCACAAGAGCCGACAGCGGCTCCGCCTCGTCAGTATTGTTGCGCCCGCCTGTGCGGCACGCTTGATCTCACTCGCCCTTGTAACGGCATTTCCAGAACGTCCGCTTCACTGAATTCTTTGGAAAAAACTCACTCCCGAGTAATCTCAAGGAGTCCATTAACACTATCACAGTGGATAACTCAACACTGTCCATCATCACACGTATGTACTAGCCTGAAACTTAAAACAGCGTCTAAGTACATCGGCAATTACTAGTAAAACACATATTCATGAAATCTTACAGCTAGTTACAAAATCATATTTACATTGCTTAATCTACTGTGACTCAGCTGAAAACTTAAACTAGCAGCTTGGATTTTTCAATTGATAAATAATCACTCTCTCTTAAATCATTTAGTCAAAATTAATTACTTATTAATTACAACTTCTTTAATGTTCTCTAGGTCAGGCAAAAGCATCGCAACATGGCACATCCTTAAATCTTCTAACTCGCTCGATTTCTCATGAGCTTTTACAAGTACTAAGTCTCCGATTGCAAACTTAGCAAAACGCGCTTTAGCGTCATGACGACGTATGCGAGCATCGGCTTTAAGCTTCATTACTTCTCGCAAACGATCTTTTTTCACACCAATACTAATGTTAATTCGTGGAGGGAATTTGATTATCTCTTCCAATTCACTTTCTACACTTTTGTCAATGCCGAAATTCCTCATGTTACGGCAGTTCAAACCCATTCCTACGTCAATGTCATTCGGCCAGTTAACAATGTGTATAGGCTGGTATTGCCTATGCACACCGTCTCCTGCCTCGTCAAAACTAACTACTATTGTTTTATCTTGTGACGTACATGTCAAAGTTTTGCTTTCGCAATTAATCACTGCACGGTACTTTAATAGCCAATCTAACCCGATAATTACTTCCGTAGTTAAGTCTGGCACGACGACAAACTCTTGTTCAAATCGTGCCCCACATACCTCGAAGTTGACAAAAATCTGTTTTGTGACCGGTTTACTGGCCTTCCCAGTAGCACCGATAATTTTCACTCCTGTTACTGGCATAACTGCGATGCCAGGTCTGTCTTTCAGTAACTCAAATATTTTCCCAGATACAGCACTCAATTCTGCACCGGTGTCAATCAACACGTTTAGTTGTAGGTCGTGCATATTAACAGACACTACTATCTGTCTACACTTGTCCTCGACTGTTTCTTTATTTTCCCACAGTAAATCCTCGTCTATATCCAGGTCATTCCAGAAAAAACCATCCGGCTTTGATCCTAAATCCGGTTTATCTGGCGGCTTTTTCAGCCTCTGTTCACATACAGTTTTAATTTCAACACGTTTGTCCTGAGGCATAGTCTGTAGCGTCGCCTCCAATACCGAAACCTTTTCCTGTAACTCGTCAACTAGTGAGTGTTGCTTTGCTATCAATTCACTAATTGTCACCTTCGTTGATTCCACTTTGGTCAGATTGATCTCATCTGCCAATCTACCTGGAGGAATGTGCCCAGTAGCATCTGAAATTACTTCCTCTGGATCTGCGCAACCCACACTGCTATCGTCTGACTGTATAATGCCAGCTCTAACCTCATACACGCTGTAATCTATGTGCTTTTCTACCAATCGTGTCCGGCTATCACTAAAATCTTCGTAATCTTTCTCCTTAATACTCTCGCAACGTTTAAACTGGAGGTTTGCGTCGGATGGGTCGGCTACTTCTATAACTTTCGTTAAAGTCTGCCGGTTAGGGCCAGAACTTTCCGTTACTACTTCAACATCTAACTCCTGCAGGACGAAACACGACGAATCTTGCCCGTGCTCCCCATTAACATAAACTATGTCTGGTAAAGTCTGCCGGTTAGGGCCAGAACTTTCCATCACTTCACAAATACTATCTTCCTGTGGGACGAGACGCGGCAAATTCTGCCCGCGTTCTCCATAAATGCTTCTCCCGTACAGGCCCCTATAATCTCTTAGTTCGTCGTATAAGCGACCGAACTGCCTTAACCAGACCTCATCCCTCTCTGCATCCCCTCGCTCAATGACGGACGTGTTATCCGACATCTGATCTTCTCTCAACAATTGCGAATCATTCTTAAACTCAATCTCCAGTTCCGCTGTGGGTATTACAGCTGCCACTTTATAATCGATTTCCGGAACACTACTTAAATTGTTCTCACTGACAGTGAGTGTACTTCCTACTGCCGTGTCTACAGCTGATCTACTACTTGTGGGCGCACTCCTTTCTCTTAATACTGGCACACTCTCCCGCCGTTGATTATTCCATACGGAATTTTCATAACGACGACACCTGGGTTTTCTCCTGTTATTGGGCCGCCAAAATTTCTCCACGCCCGGTCGGCCCCTCACCGGCGCGGCTAATGGTTTCCCTGTCTCGTCCCAGCAGATACGCTCCTCGGATACTGCTGAGGCGGCTGGTCACACCCTCTGGCGTTATTACTATTCTGCGCAGCCCGTATCACGCTAGTATGATACTGGTTTCCGTCATTCCGGTCATTATTTGCATTGTACCGATTGTTATTACGGTCCGAACCATTATTGTTATTGCTACCATGGTTGCGGTATGCATTATTCCCATGGTTATCGTTGTTGTGGTTGCTGTGGTACCCGTTGTTGTTACCACGGCCTCTGCCACTGTCGCGATTATTGCGCCAATTGTCCTCGTCCTCCACTCTTTCCAGGAAATCATTTATTGTCCTGTAATTGCTTCCTACGTAGCGTTTTGTATCATCTGGAAGCTTTTTGTAGAGTTCCCAGACTATTTCGGATTCCGTGCGGCGATCACGCAAATATTCCAACTTGCGGATCCAGCCCTCACAAAACTCCTTCATCGAGCCGCGCGAATTCGCATCGAAAGGCCTCGATACGACAAATTCGCCAAGGGACACTTTGCTGTTTTTGCTCTGACCAGTATTCAGCCAGAAACAAATTTTTAAACTCGTCAAAAGTCAGGTTCGTAATGTTGAGGTTTAGGCCCCAACGCTTGGCATCACCAGCCAACACATCAATAACCGCATTATTTTTTCTCTCATTAGTCCATGATCTGGGTAAAACTCTTTCACAATTTTTAATGAAATCCGTCGTGTGTATACCGCCTTTTTTCAAGGGGTCGAACCGCTCCTCTTTCGTCAACAACTCCGAACTATGTGCACAGATTGGCACATAGCTCTGTTTTTCGTCAAGTTTCCTTTCTAATTCCGACACCCTCGTAATCACTTGGCAAGTGGTTGTCGCAAGCGTTTCCACTTCCCTCTTTTTCTCTTCGCAGGTATTAGCCTGCTTCGTCACTTTGGTATCTACTTCGGATACTAAAGCCTTTAAAGTTTCCACCTTCTGATGATCCTCTTTTCTCACTAATTGAATTTGTTCCGTCACCTTATTCTCGATGATCGGAGCAACTGCGTCTCCTACACTTTTCTCGATTCTGCTAATTTCGGAATCAAAACGAGTATTTATGCTCGCAATTTCCGCCTGAACGCCTATCATTTCCTGTTTAAGATTACCGATTTCGGTATTAATTACAACAATATCTTCTTTGATTTTATCAACTTTTGTGTTAACAACTCCAACATTGTTGATAACAACGTTAATAGCTTTGTTCTGATTGTCTAGCATCCGTTCAAATTTTTCAGACTGAGCTTCTTGCTTGGCAGCCTGAGCTTCTTGTTTGGCAGCCTGATCTTCTTGCTTGGCCGATTGACTCTTGATTTCGTTAATCAAAACATTCAATAAATCAGTTAAATTCCCGGAAACTACCGGTTTTACTTCCGTAGCGGCTTCCTCTTTAATTGTCCCCCCGTATTCGTCATCAAGGGATTCAGATTTGATTTTCGCTTCTGATTCCGAAACATTTTCTAAACTTTGGAATTCCATTTCTGCTCTTTGTTGCGTTTCGGCGGTCACGTCTTTCATGCTAGCCGCTTGCCCCGGAACAATGGGTACCGCTGTGCGCGTTTCCCACTGTTCGACCGATTGTTCCGTATCCAAGTCTACCACATTTTGGTAATTGTTGCCTTCACTCATTTTAATAATTTTCAATATAAATGCAAAATCTCAACTCTAATTAGGATTCCTCACACGAATATTCTCGCTGACGTATCGACCATTTCGTAACCAGTACTTTGTTACGAGATTTGCACAATGCAAAATTCGTGTCCAGAACAACCTCAAATCCGAAGATTGTCCTGTCACCAGGTCGCCACGTGTAACCTCCCCCTCACTTATCGACCTTAATGACAGTGAAAAATTAAACCACGTGTACCTAATGGAAATTTGGGAAAAGCAATCGTCACCGAAGTTAATCTATCGGTAAAGAGGGAGGAAAGGGTTACATCTGAATGAAAGGAAAAATGCAAATGAAACTGGTGGAAATTAATTTTGAAAAGGGGTAAAGTTAATAAAGAAAGTAAATGTGCGGCCGTTACGTTAACAATTAACTAGCGGTAATTAGATATTTGAGATTTGGGGGAAATCACGGTCGCCAGTCCTAAGGACAATTACTATAGTAACAGAAAAAGAAAGGTAATTACACATATAATTAGCACTAGAAGCGTGGCAACTGAAGGTTGACACGTGTAGTGTGAAAACTGAAAGTTTGTCAGAAGTAATAAATTTTGCTACACTTAATTTAGCAAAAGAATTAATGAAACCGGAAAATCGAAAGTTAATTTAGTGACTGAAGTTAATAGTGAGGTTTCTTTCTGAAGCACATTGAAAGACAGTTAGTCTTGGGCTACCTCAACAATCATTTCAAAAGCTACTTGAATCTACGCAATTTAGAAATAAGAGAATTAACTTTGAACTTGAATTAAATGATTCTGAACAATTAACAATAGTAAAATTTAGTATGTACCAAGCTGAGCTGCAGTCACAGGTAACTAAAATACGGTAACAAAACTCGCACTCTTAATTTGTGCTTGTGCAATCTAAATATTGTAGCCAGCTGAACTTTGAAATTAAAGCAGTGAAATCGAATGATGCTGGCGTTTGAATTTCAACGACCCTCGGGCTCATTTCGGAAAAGGAAGGGACCCTGCTTGGCAATGCAATTGGGACAATGAGCAACAAAGGTTCATGCTAAGTTGCTGTAATTTTGCGAGGCAAATGGAACAATTTGAAAAGCTGAGGTCTGCCATACAGTTCTGAAACTTTACGTGCTTTTAGTCTTCCTTGTTGGTTGATTGAAGGTTTGAAGCCGTCGATCGAGGAGATGGCGACAGTCACTCATTGTCAGCCGTCGCTGTTGCAGAAGCTGGATGTTGGCGCGCCTTCTTCTCGACACGGTCACCAGGCGAAACGGGCTCTTGATGTGCGCCAGCTAATGCTTCCCGTCCGCGACACCATGTCAGAAACTATAATCGCGAGTCGAGCGCAATTACATGCTGCCAAACCCCGAAAGCGCGGCAACTCGCGGGAGCGTCACACAACACACCTGCTCCACTCGCTACTCCAGCCAGACTCTCACTGTTCTGCCCGCGCTCCACACGGCAGAGTTAACACTACCAAAGATCCTACACACTTTGATTCTTCACACGACCCATCGATGTAATCGTTCGATAGCAGTTTTCCCTAGGCAAGACCCAGCGTAAAAATACAAATAATATTTACGAAACAAAGCAATTATACATCGACATAAGTGCATAAATATATATATATATCCAAACAGTAAAGCAATTACAATATATAAGGAGACAGAAATGTCATATCTTGAGGTAACAAAACAAGGAAAAAAATAATAGTACAATAGATGGAAATAGGAGGATATGCATTTCCGGCGTTACAGCACCACAAACACTGCGGAAATGGAAACTGCTATTGATGTGCGGGTTTCAGAAAATGGATTGATAGTCAGGGACTCGCATTGTTAGCCAGTTAACAGGCTTACAATGTGTATTTTTTGTAGCAACATACACTTTTTAAGTGGAACAATGCCTGTTGACATTAATCGACCAAACGTAGGGTAAATTACAATGGCAGTGGTGTTTGTTGCGGATTATAGTGCGAATCGTTTAAGAGATATCGTATTTTGAAAGGCTTACACACCTACAGTCGTACAATACCTGATATAGCATACACTAAAGAACGACGCAAGTGCATACAATATTTATGTGGTTTCTGACCAATACCAATACGAATGAGCATCACAGGTTGTGTTCAAAATTGTCACCGGCAGATTCAATAGATACTTCCAGTCTGGTATGGAACAACGGCTGCACACGAGCTAGGATTACAGCCGAGAAGTCCGAACTGGCTGCTGTAACACGTCGTTTCAATTCAGATGGTGTAGTTGGTATGTCCTTGTAGATAGAATCTTTCAGTTTTCTCCACAGGTAAATGGCTACGGTCGTCATTTCCGTGCCAGCCCAAGTACGGGTCGCCTGCCCCCAATCCCACGATTGGTAACGAAGTCGTGAGGAGATGCAGAAGTACTTCGTACACTATGGGTTAGGAACACCTTATAGCATCCGTGGAGAACGGTCTGTAGGAAGTTGCGATATTCGTGCTCGTTCAGTGCTCCGTGTATGAACGACGGGCCTATAAGTCGATGGTTCACTATCCCACACCACACGTTTACACTCCACGGACGCAGACGTTCCACCTGACAAAGCTAACGAGGATTGTCAGCAGACCAACAGCTCATGTTTCGGCTGTTTACATTGTCATGGTTGGTAAATGTGGCTTCATCACTAAACAAGATGTATGATACATCTGGATTATTCTGTCTTAATGCCCATCTACAGAAGTTAACAGGATTCTCATAATCGTTTCCATGCAGCTCTCGACGGAGAGAATGGGATAGAGATAGAAACTATGTCAATGGAGAATGCGTAGGGCATTTGCTTGACACTTTCCACTTACTCGTTCGATTGTGCGGGAGCTAACGTGCGGATCAACTGCAACAGCAGCAAGAACACTACTTTCCTCCTCTTATGTCTTCACTTTTTTTTCCTTCTGTTACGTTGTCTAGGAGGTACATTACCACTTTCACGTAACTGGTTGAAGACATTGTTAAATAACTACCGATATGGTTCATGTCTATACCCGCCAGGTTAGCCAAGCGCGCTAACGCGCTGTTTCCTGCACTCGGGTAGGCGCGCCAGCCCCGGATCGAATCCGCCCGGCGGATTAACGACGAACACCCAGCCTGGATGTGGTTTTTAGGCGGTTTTCCACATCCCCTAGGTGAAAACCGGGCTGGTGCCCACGTTCTGTCTCAGTTACACGACTCGCGGACATGTGCAACACATTCACACTATTCCATGACTTACACTAGACACAGGCAATTGGGGTACACTAATTAAATCCTGGGGGGTATGAGGTGGCGGCAGGAAGGGCATCCGGCCACCCCTTAAACTTACCATGCAACATCCGATTACCCATGGCTGACCCTGCGTAACTGTGGGACATGGCTCAGACAAAGAAAGATGGTTGATGTCCATGGGGATATCTTGTCATACCAAACATGAGCGAACTGCACTCTCCATACACTATGAGTATGTCCCCTTTTCTGTATTGGTAAATCCCATCGTCAATTCACGACCTACTCCTTTGATTCTCACACATTGAATGACTAACAAGTCGCAATGCACTCAAGGAACAGAGAAGCACTCTGTAAGCAAACTTGACAACATTGTACCTAACAACTACGCCGCTTGAATGGTACAAACAAATGTCGGTGGCCGGCCGCTGTGTTAGAGCGATTCTAGGCGCTTCAGTCCGGAACCGCGCTGCTGCTACGGTCGCAGGTTCGAATCCTGCCTCGGGCATGGATGTGTGTGATATCCTTAGGTTAGTTAGGTTTAAGTGGTTCTAAGTTCTAGGGGACTGATGACCCCAGATGTTAAGTCCCATAGTGCTCAGAGCTGTTTGAACCATTTGAACCCAGTGTCGGTGTGAAAACTTTTCAAACCACGGTACCTCGCACTAGAATGCTGCAACAAACAAGACTGACATCCTAATTTACCCTAATTTTATCGATTAACGTCAATAGGGTTGTTCTATTTAAAAATGTGTATGTTTGCACATAAACTACACATTCTATGTATTATTACAATCTGTTAACTGGCTGACAGTACGATCCCCTGACTAAGAACCCATTCTGTCAAAACCGCACATAAATAACACTTCCCCTTTCCGCGGCAGTAAAATTGTACTGCAGTCAGCCTCAAATGCTGGTTCTCTAAATTTCCTCAGTAGCGATTCACGAAAAGAACGCCTCCTTTCTTCTAGAGGCTCCCACCCGAGTTCCTGAAGCATTTACGTAACAGTCGCGTGATGATCAAACCTACCAGCAACAAATCCAGGAACCCGCCTTTGAATTGCTTCCATGTCCTCCCTCAATCCGACCTGATACCGATCTGAAACGCTCGAGCAGTACTCAAGAATAGGTAGTATTAGTGTTTTATAAGCGGTCTCCTTTACAGATGAACCACATCTTCCCAAAATTCTACCAATGAACCGAAGACGACTATCCGCCTTCCCCACAACTGCCATTACATGCTTGTCACACTTCATATCGCTCTGCAATGTTACGCCCAAATATTTAATCGACGTGACTGTGCCAAGCGCTACACTACTAACGGAGTATTCAAACATTACGGGATTCTTCTTCCTATTCATCTGCATTGATTTACATTTATCTATATTTAGAGTTAGCTGCTATTCTCTACACCAACCACAAATCCTGTCCAAGTCATCTCGTATCCTCCTACAGTCACTCAACGACGACACCTTCCCGTACACCACAGCGTCGTCAGCCAACAGCCGCACAATGCTATCCACCCAATCAAAAAGATCATTTATGTAGATACAAAACAACAGGGGACCGACCACACTTCCCTGGGGCACTCCAGATGATACCCTCACCTCCGATGAACATACTTATAAAGGAAATGTTCCTATCCTCCCAAAACTTTGGTCTAGTTCACGTTCATTGATGACATTTTCATGATTTGGACTGAGGGCTAATACATCATATCCTCATTCCTTCACAAGTTCAACAACCCCTCTCCCACCTGCTACACCTGGTCCTCTTCAACTCAGCATGCCATCTTCCTGTGTATTGACCTCCTCCTCTCTGATCGCTCCATCCACACATTTGTCCACATTAAACCCACCAACAGTACCTGCATTTTGACAGCTGCGATCTCTTCAACAATAAAAACAAATACGTCTCATATAAGCTGGTTAATCCCGCACACGTTCCGAGTAAAATCTACAGGGGAACCCGCCAGGGCGCGGCGCCTGTTGCGGCCCTAAGGAAGGGCAGAGAACGCTCCACCGCGTCTTCTCACCCCTCTGCGGTGCCGCTCACCCCCTGGTTCGGCTAAGCCCGGCCGCGACACGTGAGTGGGATCTGCTCATAGCGCAGGCGGGCAGGCGCTGCTCTCCCCGTCAAAGGGATCTGCCGGAAATTTACAGCCCGCCGCGGCCTGCCTCGGCCCACACCTGCGCCCTCTATCTGGGTGTGTGGCACTCCGTGGCCACTGAGCGTTTACCAGCGTGGCGTGCAGGAACCACTCAGTGTTCTCCACATTCCGTGGATGACAATAGCCAAAACTTGCCGTGTACTGTGTAACAACAACGACTCTGTAATATTGTACATATAAGTAATTCTTTTCATCTGATTTTACGATAAACTTGTGTAATTGATGTTCTGATTTCATTTCCTTTCGTTTCATGCCATTACGTTAAGAAAACTGTAAATAAGTTTCAATGTGAATATTAATTTGATGTCAAGTAATACTGTAATAGAGCTGAAATGTAACAAATGTTGAAACTGTTGTTGTCGTTGTTGTTGTTGTTGTTGTGGTCTTCAGTCCTGAAGCTGGTTTGATGCAGCTCTCCATGCTACTCTATCCTGTGCAAGCTTCTTCATCTCCCTGTACTTACTGCAACCTACATCCTTCTGAATCTGCTTAGTGTATTCATTCTTGGTCTCCCTCTGCGATTTTTACCCTCCACGCTGCCCTCCAATGCTAAATTTGTGATCCCTTGATGCCTCAAAACATGTCCTACCAACCGGTCCCTTCTTTTTGTCAAGTAGTGCCACAAACTCCTCTTATCCACAATCCTATTCAATACCTCCTCATTAGTTACGTGATCTACCCATCCAATCTTCAGCATTCTTCTGTAGCACCACATTTCGAAAGCTTCTATTCTCTTCTTGTCCAAACTATTTATCATCCATGTTCCACTTCCATACATGGCTACACTCCATACAAATACTTTCAGAAATGACTTCCTGACACTTCAATCTATACTCGATGTTAACAAATTTCTCTTTTTCAAAAACGCTTTCCTTGCCATTGCCAGTCTACATTTTAAATCCTCGTTACTTCGATCATCATCAGTTATTTTGCTCCCCAAATAGCAAAACTCCTTCACTACTTTAAGTGTCTCATTTCCTAATCTAATTCCCTCAGCATCACCCGATTTAATTCGACTACATTCCATTATCCTCGTTTTGCTTTTGTTGATGTTCATCTTATATCCTCCTTTCAAGACACTGTCCATTCCGTCCAACTGCTCTTCCAAGTCCTGTGCTGTCTCTGACAGAATTAATATGTCATCGGCGAACCTCAAAGTTTTTATTTCTTCTCCATGGATTTTAATACCTACTCCAAATTTTTCTTTTGTTTCCTTTACTGCTTGCTCAGTATACAGATTGAATAACATTGGGGAGAGGCTACAACCCTGTCTCACTCCCTTACCAACTGCTGCTTCCCTTTCATGCCCCTCGACTCTTATAACTGTTATCTGGTTTCTGTACAAATTGTATATAGCCTTTCACTCCCTGTATTTTACCCCTGCCACCTTCAGAATTTGAAAGAGCGTATTCCAGTTAACATTGTCAAAAACTTTCTCTAAGTCTACAAATGCTAGAAATGTAGGTTTGCCTTTTCTTAATCTTTCTTCTAAGATAAGTCGTAAGGTAAGTATTGCCTCACGTGTTCCAACATTTCTACGGAATCCAAACTGACTTTCCACGAGGTCGGCTTCTACCAGTTTTTCCACTTGTCTGTAAAGAATCCCCGTTAGTATCTTGCAGCTGTGACTTATTAAACTGATAGTTCGGTAATTTTCACATCTGTCAAAGCCTGCTTTCTTTGGGATTGGAATTATTATATTCTTCTTGAAGTCTGAGGGTATTTCGCCTGTCTCATACATCTTGCTCACCAGATAGTAGAGTTTTGTCATGACTGGCTCTCCCAAGGCCGTCAGTAGTTCTAATGAAATGTTGTCTACTCCCGCGGCCTTGTTTCGACTCAGGTCTTTCATTGCTCTGTCAAACTCTTCACGCAGTATCTTATCTCCCATTTCATCTTCATCTACATCCTCTTCCATTTCTATAATATTGTCCTCAAGTATATCACCCTTGTATAAACCTTCTATATATTCCTTCCGAAACTGTTGTAAGATGTTTAAAACTGTAACTGTCCGTCTGGTCCATACGTAGGCAATGTGTTAGGATATGTAGAATGCAAAACCTCGGGTGAATACCCGGTCTGTCAGGGAGCGGTAAAAGGTGGATGGCAGGCGAGCGCGGGAAAATGCGCGCGGGCAATGCACGGCACAACGGGCACAGTAGTAGTTGGAGTTTGGTACTGGTTTGAGCAACACCTTCTGGAGCGAGGAGGCTCTCCTGGAAGACATAGCTTCACTTAGCCTCGGGTATGCCGTTCCAACCCCCACACGGAATGGCAAAATTCCATAGGCACTAAATGGAAAAGTATTGCGGCGCTAAGAAGAATTAAAGTGCCGATACTTCAAGAGCCATGGCTGTGATTGTATGTGTGCTCTGTGCCTCGCCATCTCGCCGCCCGCCAACCGCCGCATCGATACTAGCAGGTAGAAACTTGTAGTACTGTATTCGTATGGATCAGAGAGTGAACTGTGTTTTTTTGGTGCAATAATAACCTAAATTTTACCATAACTTTTCCATCATTTAATTATCCTCACAACTAAGCTAGACAGGGTCATTTCCAAACGTTGTGCAATCCGAGTGTGCCGAAATGAAAATTAAAAATTGTGTTTATTATAATTATTTGCAGAACTAGCTATATTATAATGGTGTTTAAAGAAATGTTTTGTTAATGAACCATTGAATTGTAAGTAGGCTGTTTAGGTTTTTATATTGGTAACGCCACGTAGCGCTCAGTATGAAAATCACTGGCTGTGCTGTGTGCAGTCTGGGGCTGGGTTGCATTGTTGTTGTCCATTGTAGCATTGCGCAGTTGGAGGTGAGCCGCCAGCAGTGGTGGATGTGGGGAGAGAGATGGCGGAGTTTTGAAATTTGTAAGACTGGATGTCATGAACTGCTATATATATTATGACTTTTGAACACTATTAAGGAAAATACATTGTTTGTTCTCTATCAAAATCTTTCGTTTGCTAACTATGCCCATCAGTAGTTAGTGCCTTCAGTAGTTTGAACCTTTTATTTAGCTGGCAGTAGTGGCGCTAGCTGTATTCCAGTAGTTCGAGTAACGAAGATTTTTGTGAGGTAAGTGATTTAGTGATTTGTGAAAGGTATAGTTTAATGTTAGTCAGGGCCATTCTTTTGTAGGGGTTATTGAAAGTCAGATTGCGTTGCGCTAAAAATATTGTGTCATTTTAGTGTTGATCAGAATAGGAAAAGAGCGAAATGCGAAATGTCTGAGTACAGTCAGTTCTGCTCAGCTGTTTGAAAATGAAATAACGTAGGGGCTTACCAGCACAGTAATTCACTAATTTTTCTAAAATGAATAGCGAAGGTCTAACGAAGTCGAAAGATAACTTTAGTATTGATACAGTAATAAAGTTTATTATTTCGAGACAGATTTAATAGCATTTAAATGAGCAGTAAGTAAGATGAAAAGAGTAGTAACTTATATACTGGAAATCTTGAATGAATAATAAATTCAGTAATATTTTTTTTTTTTTTTTTTTTTTTTTTTTTTTTTTTTTTTTTAATTATTACAGCGATCATAACAGTTTCATGCTCCCCCTTCATTCATTTGAATTCTGAAGTGTTCTAAATTGCTTTGACCAGCAAAAGTTAAAGTCAATATAAAAGTCAAAATTTATCAGTGTTTTATCTTAATCAAAATTGACATTTTGTGTGTGGCATGAATGTACAATTTCTAGGGTAACCTATGCCCGATTTTAATCAAATTAATAGACAGTATAAAGTTTTGTTGGTTGGTTGGTTGGTTTTGGGGAAGGAGACCAGACAGCGTGGTCATCGGTCTCATCGGATTAGGGAAGGATGGGGAAGGAAGTCGGCCGTGCCCTTTCAGAGGAACCATCCCGGCATTTGCCTGGAGTGATTTAGGGAAATCACGGAAAACCTAAATCAGGATGGCCGGACGCGGGATTGAACCATCGTCCTTCCGAAAAGTTTTGTAGTAAACATTATAGTGTAGTGTTATGTATTCATGATTTTCCATATCAGTGCAGAATGTAAAACTATCAGTTCAATAGATTTTCTGTTTCTAAAGTTTTACTATATTATGCAGTGTTACAACTTGTTGTTTTGCATGAATATATACCAACTCGTACAGGGAAGAAACTCAGTTAATGCCTAATTAGGCTGCCGATCGTAATATTGTCACATTGGTAGCATCTTCTCGTTTGCTTTTTATCCGTCCTGACGTGTGATTGCATTTCGAACATGCTTGACGTACCATTGTTATTACAGAGTGGATGTAAGTCTGATTTGCCACCATTCAGGTACACGTGGTCGATATCTATGCGAAAATCCTTTCTCATAAGGTAAATCCCGCTCACTTACCTTAGCACAGGCTTTAACGAGTACTGTGTCAGGGATTACAAGTGGAATTTATCCAAGCTAATTATGTAGACCAGATATGGCTCAAATTCGAAGATACAGTATCAACAGCAATAGACAGATTCATACCGCGTAAGTTAATAAGAAACGCTACTGATCCACCATGGTACACAAAACATGTCAGAACACTGATGCTGAAGGAAAGAAAAAAGCATGCCAAATTCAGAAGAACGCAAAATCCCCAAGATGGCTGTTTCATGGAAGCTCGAAATTTAGTGCGAACGTCAATGCGAGGTGCTTTTAATAGTTTCCACAATGAAATATTGTCTCAAAATATGGTACAAAACCCAAAGATATTCCGGTCGTATGTAAAGTACACCAGTGGCAAAAAACAGTCAATACCGTCACTGAGCCATAGCGATGGAAATGTTACCGATGATGGTGCCACTAAAGCGGAGTTACTAAATACAGTTTTCCGTAATTCCTTCACGAAAGAAGACGAAGTAAATATCCCAGAATTCGAAACCAGAATAACTGTTAGCATGAGTGACATAATAGTGGATATCTTAGGTGTTGCGAAACAACTCAGATCACTTAAGAAAGGCAAGTCTTCCGGTCCAGATGGTATACCAATCAGGTTCCTTTCAGAGTATGCAGACACAATAGCGCCTTTCTTAGCAATCATATACAACCGCTCACTTGACGAAAGGTCTGTTCCTAAAGACTGCAAAGTAGCACAGGTCACACCAATATTCAAGAAAGGAAATAGGAGTAACCCATTGAATTACAGACGCAAATCACTGACCTCAATTTGC
This sequence comes from Schistocerca americana, assembly GCF_021461395.2. Taxonomy (NCBI): domain Eukaryota; kingdom Metazoa; phylum Arthropoda; class Insecta; order Orthoptera; family Acrididae; genus Schistocerca; species Schistocerca americana. The sequence continues at coordinate 11,842,132 of NC_060120.1, read as the reverse complement.
AGTAGGATTTTGGAGCATATACTGTACTCAAACATTATGAATCACCTTGAAGAAAATGACTTATTGATACATAACCAACACGGATTCAGAAAATATCATTCTTGTGCAACACAGCTAGCTCTTTATTCCCATGAAGTATAATGAGTGCTGTCGACAAGGGATCTCAGATCGATTCCATACTCCTAGATTTCAGAAGGCTTTTGATAGCGTTCCTCACAAGCGACTATTAATCAAATTGCGTACATATGGACTATCGTCTCAGTTGTGTGACTGAATTCGTGATTTCCTCTCACAGAGGTCACAGTTCATAGTGACAGACGGTAAATCATCGAGTAGAAGAGAAGTGATATCTGGCGATATGCAAGGTAGTGTCGTAGACCCACTGCTGTTCCTGATTTACGTAAATGATCTAGGTGATAATCTAAGCAGCCCCCTTAAGCTGTTTGCAGATGACGCTGTAATTTACCGTCTAGTAAAATCATCAGACGATCAGTTCCAATCACAAAATGATCTAGAGAGAATTTCTGTATGGTGCGAAAAGTGGCAATTAGCACTAAACAAAGATAAGTGCGAGGTCATCTACATAGATACTAAAAGAAATTGGATAAATTTTGGGTATACGATAAATCGCACAAATGTAAGGGCTGTTAATTCGGCTAAATACCTAGGAATTAAAATTACGAGCAACTTAAATTGGAAAGACCACATAGATAATATTGTGGAGAAGGCGATACAAAGACTGCGCTTTGTTGGCAGAACACTTAGAAGACAGCCTACATTACGCTTGTCCGTCCTCTGCTGGAATATTGATGCACCGTATGGGATCCTTACCAGGTAGGATTGCCGGAGGACATCCAAAAAGTACAATGAAGGGCAGCTCGTTTGGTGTTATCGCGCAGTAGGGGTGAGAGTGTCACTGATATGATACGCGAGTTTGGGTGGCAGTCACTGAAACAAAGGCGGTTTTCTTTGCGGCGAGATCTATTTACAAATTTTCAATCACCAACTTTCTCTTCCGAATGCGAAAATATTTTGTTGACACCCACCTACGTAGGGAGAAATGATCATCACAATAAAATAAGAGAAATCGGAGCTCGAACGGAAAGATTTACGTGTTCCTTTTTCCCACGCGCCGTTCGAGAGTGGAATGGTAGAGAAGTAATATGAAAATGGTTCGATCAACCCTCTGCCAGCCACTGAGAGAGTTACCATGGCACTGAGGGAGTAACCATGTAGATGTAGATGTAATTACAAAGAAAAAACATTTGCTCTTGAAACAACACAGCTCCGTGCTGACCATTTACATAAATGTTTTTTTCTTAACCTTACACTACAACGACATTTGTTAACCGTAACCCAAACGCATTCTTATGGCTGCATACTTTGCACCTCTCTTTGCAATAGTAAGGTTATTTCGTCGGTGTTGGAGGCTGTTTCAACACGTTTTTATGAGGTCGGTTTTTTTTCTCTGTCTGTCTGTCTGTCAGTAGACAGTTTCCTGCGTTATACCCCTAGATCAGTTGGAAATGCAGCAGAAAAACCTCCAGTCTACTTTATTTTCTTCTGAGGCATGACATGAAGAGAAACTTTATACAAACTACATCCAAAACTATACCAGGTTCCATAAATTTAGTTTAGAAAACCACAGAAAACATAAATCTGCATGTCCAGACGAGGAAGTGAATCCCACACGACCTGCATGCGGTAGCTAATGGTATCGACTTACCTCGTTCATGTTTACCTTAGTTTTACATGAGACATGCAGTATAAAGCTCCTTAAGTGTACACCTTTAATTTGAATGTAGGTACCCTATTGGTATCTTCATACCATGCCCATGTTAAGTGAGAGACCGTAGCGGGCAGAGAGCTTCAGACAGTGAGTCATAGTTATCGGATGAGAGATGTGCTCTGATCTAGCTGCAAGTAGATTTTGTGGCCGAAAGATGTCAGCTTGTTACGGACATTGAATTTTCAAGTATTTAAAACATATTTTTGGAAAAAACTGTAGTTATTGTGACAATTTCGACTGTCATTAATTATTGTTAATTAGTTTATTAATGTAAATAATGATGTGAATGGAATGTAGGCTATGAAATGAATGTTGTTGTGTCTATTATCTGTTGTTGTTGTTGTTGTTGTTGTTGTGGTCTTCAGTCCTGAGACTGGTTTAATGCAGCTCTCCATGCTACCCTACCCTATGCAACTTTCTTCATCTCCCAGTACCTACTGCAGCCTACATCCTTCTGAATCTGCTTAGTGTATTCATCTCTTGGTCTCCCTCTACGATTTTTACCCTCCACGCTGCCCTCCAATACTAAATTGGTGATCCCTTGATGCCTCAGATCATGTCCTACCAACCGGTCCCTTCTTCTCGTCAAGTTGTGCCACAAGCTCCTCTTCTCCCCAATTCTATTCAATACCTCCACATTAGTTATGTGATCTACCCATCTAATCTTCAGCATTCTTCTGTAGCACCACATTTCGAAAGCTTCTATTCTCTTCTTGTACAAACTATTTATCGTCCATGTTTCACTACCATACATGGCTACACTCCATACAAATACTTTCAGAAATGACTTCCTGACACTTCAATCTATACTCGATGCTAACAAATTTCTCTTCTTCAGAAACGCTTTCCTTGCCATTGCCAGTCTACACTTTATATCCTCTCTACTTCGACAATCATCATTTATTTTGCTCCCCAAATAGCAAAACTCATTTACTACTTTTAGTGTCTCATTACCTAATTTAATTCCTTCAGCATCACCCGATTTAATTCGACTACATTCCATTATCCTCGTTTTGCTTCTGTTGATGTTCATCTCATATCCTCCTTTCAAAACACTATCCATTCATTTCAACTGCTCTTCCAAGTCCTTTGCTGTCTCTGACGGAATTACAATGTCATCGGCGAACCTAAAAGTTTTTATTTCTTCTCCATACATTTTAATACCTACTCCGAATTTTTCTTTTGTTTCCTTCACTGCTTGCTCAATATAAAGATTGAGTAACATCGGGGAGAGGCTACAACCCTGTCTCACTCCCTTCCCAACCACTGCTTCCCTTTCATTTGCCGAGACGATAGTTAGCGTAGCCTTCAGCCACGTCATTTGCTACGACCTAGCAAGGCGCCATTACCAGTTACTATTGATGCTGTAAATAATGTACAGTCAAGAGCGACGTTCACCATTTATGGATTAAAGTTAAGTATTCCACAGCTACGTCCTTTTTTGCTAGTCTAATTTCCTTGACCTGTTCCAGACCTCACGCCAGCCTGTGTGAGCTAAAACGCGTGCCTTTCGGCTTCCTCTCAAAACCGTTGTTGGCTCTCCTGCCAATCCACAACAGAGACAATCTGAGTAGCAGTCTGAGGTTATTCGCAGATGACACTGTCGTTTACTGCGAAGATCAAAACAAATTGCAAGACTATTTAGAAAAGATACCGCTTTGTTTACCTGTATTATTAGTGTGTTTGCCTCTAAAGGTGTTATACAGGAATTCGTGGCATGCTCTACATATGAGATGCGGCCGTTATTTGAGTAATGACAGATGTGGTGATGTGGCCTAAACTGTTTTAACCTTAATCCGTGAAGACGGTCTGTGACTAAAACCGGTCGATATTTGGGTTTTAAATAAAAAGCAATTAATGCCGAAACATTCATTTTATACACTACTTGACGACTGTTAGTAGTCCTCTCCCGAAAATGATCTATGTAAATATATCTGTGTAACGAAACGAGGGCTGACTACTCGTTACCTCGACAAACTCCTGGGGAGTGAAGGCACACTCAAGTGGCCGCGCGGGATTAGCCGAGCGGTCTGGGGCGCTGCAGTCATGGACTGTGCGGCTGGTCCCGGCGGAGGTTCGAGTCCTCCCTCGGGCATGGGTGTGTTTTTGGTTTTGTAGTGTGTAAGCTTAGGGACTGATGACCTTAGCAGTTAAGTCCCAGAAGATTTCACACTCATTTGAACACGCAAGCGCTTGCTTTGAGGTGGAAGCCGCGCTGGCCGGTCAGTGGTTGACAGCCGCAGCTGAGCAGCAGGAGGAGACCGACCTGCCCGCCTCCCAGTGTCTCACGCAGGGGGCTGAGCCGCCGGGTTTGGCTTGGCGCCCGGCCACCGGCCGCCGCTGGCAGCGACAGCCACTCCGAGTCAGTCGCACCTGTCGGCCCGTCCTCTCCACGACTCGGCAAGTAACACGCAAACGTCCGCATCTTCACATCGAGCTCGCCGTCTTCGTTCCGAAACGATCGCAAGCGACTTGGCGTCCAACCCGCTGAGCAACTTAGGTCGGTAAGAAAAACCACACCCAGAAAGGAACACGACATTTCGTCAAGGGGTGACAGCAGCGAGCCAGTGGGTGTGTTGGACCTTCCATTTAGCTACGGACCCCCTTGAAGATGTCTCCCGCAGTCGGAGACGAAACGTTGGGAATCGACACAGAATTCATCAACCGACCACGGCATAACAGCCCGGATAATTATAATGGACACAGTTCAATCCATTGTCACTACGTTACGAGAGTTAGTCAAAGCAGGTCATACTTTTGAATGCTCGTATATGTAGGCGCAATTAGATTTAAAAAAAATGGCTCTGAGCACTATGAAACTTAACATCTGTGGTCATCAGTCCCCTAGAACTTAGAACTACTTAAACCTAACTAACCTAAGGACATCACACACACCCATGCCCGAGGCAGGATTCGAACCTGCGACCGTAGCGGTCACGCGGTTCCAGACTGTAGCGCCTAGAACCGCTCGGCCACTCCGGCCGGCTTTGCAGTCTCAGTTTCTTATCACGAAGTCTGATCAATGTTTTCTGCACAGTGCAAAGCGTTCTGTCTCTTTATCGTTGCAGAGTGGAAGAGAACAAGCATACCCGAAAAGGCTGCGCCCAGAATCGTGGTTTTGTGAGGAGAGGAGAGGGGGGGGGGGTGGGGGTGGGGGTGGGGGAGGTCTCTGGTTCTCAGTTCTTATTTGATCTAAGAACATTGGGTAGAAAGCTGGTGGTTTAGCCCGGACTACAAGCCATTTATACAGGCATCTGTCTTCCTGTCGCTAATTTACGGAATATTATGCAAGACTTGAAAGACGAACAGGGGCTGGCGCCCAGGCCATTTCTGCCTATCCATTAATTCTTTTTGCAAAAAGTCTTAATTGGGTGAAACTAATGCTCAGCTACTGGCACCGTTTTCATGTGCTCCGTTCGGATTTTACGTGCGGAAACAGTCACCCTTAAATGACTCCGGACTGGAGTGGGAGTAACGGTTCAAATCTGATCCAGCAGTGCATCGGACCTTGGTCCAATATCAGTTTTACTCATCTGGAAAAATCTTGCTTCATTTGTATTTTACATGAAAACACACGTTTCCCTAGGAGGGCCACTTTAACACTTTAAACCTGTTCGAATTGGTTCACATTTTCCACGAAGGTAGATAAGTGGACAAAGTAGTAAAGAATTTTGTTTTTATCCCATAATCTTTACCCGTTGTCGACGCACGACTGTTCAAACTCGAGATGAAAATAGCACTTCAAGTTCGTTCTCATGAGAATTGTATGCACGGAAACGGTTTAAAGTGAATCAAATAAATAAAAATGTGTTGTTATGATGCAGTTGAAAAATTGCTTTCAAAAATCTTGTTTCATTCAGATGTTACGTGTGAAAAACACGTTTTTTGTGTGCTTTCTAGGGCGCCATTTCTGTGTATCAAACTTGTACGAATCAGCTCATATTCTGCAAAGGTTTATAAATACATGTACATAATGTTCATCCTCTTGTTTTGTGAAAGCTTTATGCGTTGCCACGATATAGTAGTTAATAAGCCTGCACATAGAAAGCACGTAAAAATACAGTTGTACGTGAATCCCTCGTGTTGAGACAGTTTGAAGTGATATAGATAATAACAAAAAATATATTCTTACGGTAATTATAAGAAGCGTTTGCAAAATTCTTTCATCGTTCGAGTTTCACATACGAAAAATCACACATTTGATCAAAAAAATGGTTCAAATGGCTCTGAGCACTATGGGACTAACATCTGAGGTCATCATTCCCCAAAACGTAGAACTACTTAAACCTAAATAATCTAGGGGACGTCACACACATCCATGCCCGAGGCACGATTCGAACCTGCGACCGTAGCAGTGGCGCGGTTCCAGACTGAAGCGCCTAGAAGCGCTCGGCCACCACGGCCGGCTCACATTTGCTCATGAACCTATGTTTCGTAGAGCTGCATTTGGACATAATTAAAACAGGCTATTACAGTTAACGATCTTTCGTTGTTTATACGTTCTACATTTTATTCAGCAGTGGCTTAAAATCATCGAGAAATCTTTAGATGTGCGAAATCATGCATATACCAAACCAGGCTTATACCCGGTTATACAAACTGTTATCCTGTTTGATCGAGCCTTTAAAGCTTCACCGATGACCACTCAGAAAACTGAAGTAATGGGAAATTTGCTATAGGGATACTTGTCAGGATGAAGGTCACGTTATTTCTAACCAGTAGAAAGTTTTCTTCAAAAACTACTACGCTACCTTTCGGAACATTTTGACTCGTGGTACTACTCAGTCCTTTAGAAAATCAAAATTACAATCTTACCACAGTTATTTAAAGGAAATAGGAAGTCCGAGATAACTGGTGATAGACAAGCTTGTGATTGTTTTACAATTTTAATTTGACTCAAAACAGACTTTATTATAAGCTTCAATTCGGACATTTGCCCTCTTACTGGTGCAATATACAAATCTTCGCTTTGAGTCAATTACATAAACAAGAATAAGAATCATATTATTTTGCGTCCGCAACCAAAATCATTGATAGTAGGCACGGTGAATAATCAAACACAAACAATCGTTCTTGTTTAAGAATATCTCAAGAGACTAATAACACTACACCCTTGCAACCAAAGTTACACAGCCACATAATACCACAACTTCATAAAGAACAAATAGATCTTAAAGCTTAATAAAACTGTACTGCCCACATTAAGGTCCACAGTGAAACATGCTTATACTAAAAATACCAAGGTCGCAATACTTGCAAACAGGAATAATAAGTTGCACGTTCATTAAAGGTACACAAACGATTAACAAGTGTTAAATAAGAGTAGCTAGTAATAACTCAACCAGTAATATTAACAAAGTGGCCTCACTTAACTAACGGGCATAATGATTCAGAATGATTCCCAAATTGCACTTAACTTTAGAGAACAGCGTTAAGGCCCATAGCAGTGTTTGGAAGCAATAACGCTACGGACGGCAGCAAGCGTTCACTCCCCACGGCTGGTGCACAGGCTCACATAGCAGGCAGTATACATTTCTGTACAATCCGACCGGCCCCACAATGAGCGGTCCTGACGAGACTCCATAACCGCGCCGACGCCAGGAATCGAGCAGTCTTAACAAATGGCCTGCAGCACAAATAGATTGCAATGAAGACAAGGTCAAATCACAGCCACACTGGAACATATAATAAGCACGCCCCCAAATTAATATGGAACAATACTCTAACATTACCCGTCTCCCAGTAAATTAGCATGAAACTTAGAGATCACTTCCAGTTGCCTTAAGGCACTTTCAACTCTAAATAAACATACCAAATGCGCCCGTGACAAATGATTAAAACATCAACTCTATGGCTGCCGGGCACGTACACAACCGTAGCCAGTCCCAAAGCGGACAATGTGTCCAAAAAGAAGTTAAAATTTGCATGAAAAACACTTAAAACACACACTACACGGATGATCAGAAACGGACAGCCACTGTGGAACCAAGTCCAGAACCATCTCCGGCAACTACCCATGCCACAATAAGTTTCAACAATCTTCTTAGTTAAACACAGAATAAAAGTCATACGTAACTTGGAGCTTGCAAATTACGAGCTGGGAAGTTGTTCAGCGTGAGACGACGAACCCACCACAATTTTACACGTCAAGGCGCCCCAATGATCGACACCGTACACCCGGCGCGCGCCAAAAGACAAGGGCGGCGAGCACGGCGAGGCCCATGCACCACGGTTAGGGACGCCGGCTTGTTTTCAACACAAGTTGGCTCGTTGAACGCCGACTGGAGACTCCCTTGTCACACGTTCACCCGGAAAACCGCCAAGGGAGCAGTCAAAAATAGCGAGACAGCCGAATGTCGATATCAGCGATGCAAGTGGAACACCCTAGCGCCGGCCTCCACGGCTCGCATTTATTTTCGAACAAAAGAAGTTTAAGTTCGTCAGTGGAAAATTTAGTAGTATCTTGTTATGCATACATTTTTTCGCAGGTCTGCTTATTTCAGCCAGTCATACTCATACTTAATTCAGATTCGTTGTTGCAACATTTCACGAAAAAATTATTCACAAGAGTTTTTCAAGCGGAGGTTTCTTAATTTATTATTATTATTGCATACTCTAAATACACAGCAGAAATAATTTTAAGATAACAGATAATAACAAGATTTATGCTTATCAACATCGTATTAGACAAAGTATGCGGAATTTGGAAGACAGTGTAATTCGTACCATTCCTTAATTCGTTGCAAGCACAACAGATGGCACCCCCTGTCAGACACGTCTGTGATCGGCCGTGCAAAACGTATCTGCCATCACTCGAGTACAACCAGCTGGACCGGGAAGGTGGTCTGTTCTCGCTGCACATGTCACTCACAAATTGTGACCAGTAATAATGTAGTGTATTGTCCACAAAACACCTTTGCCTAGTGTTAATACAACTGAAAGGTAAGTAATTTCACTATTATATTTAAAATATGTTGTGGAGGTGTAATGTTATTTCTACATTATTTATATTGTTTTCTCTCATGTAAGTCAGACCACATTGTAGAGTCTGATTTGGTCCACTGGTCCAAACTACATGCCTCTCCCCCACCCTCACCTACCTTCGACTCACTGTTGACCATCACCTCACCTGGATTCGACATCTCCGCTCTATCCAATCCAAAGCCCACAACCCCCTCCAACTCGTTAAACTCCTCTCTGGCTGGACATGGGGGTTGAACCCCTCTACCATCCTCTAAACCTACAAATCCTTAATCCCATCCTCTGTATCCCACCTGGATATCCCCCCACCCCCAAATTCTTTAAGTCCCTCCAGATCCTCAAGTCCCACGCACTCCGCCTCGTCTTCCATATACACCTCCCGTCCCCCACCCGGATCTTCTATGACCTGATGCCTTTCCCCCATCTGCTCCTTTTCCTCGAACTTATCCGCATCCTGTACACCTCCCGCTGACTTGAACCCTTCACCCCCTTGTTGCTCCTCTCCTCTCCCATCCCCACCTCCTGCCACGTCTTCACTGTTGTGTCCCCCTACCCTCCATCTCTACACCCTTCATCTCCTTTTCCAAGGTGGCTTCCATCAACTCCCCCTCCCGGATGAAGACCTCTCTCCCTCCATTTATCCCTCCTATCAACTCTGATCCTCACCTACCCCTCCCTCCCTCTGTCTTTTTCCTGGGCTTCCTCCCCCAATTCCATCCTGTTTTTTCCCCACCTACCCTCCGTTTGACTCCCTCGTCTCCACTGGGTCCTTTTTGCTTTCCCCTCCACTGCCTTCCCCACTCCTTCTCACGTCTGCCCTGCCCCCCTTTTTTTATGTCTTCTCACTCCATTGGCTACCCCCTTTTTTCTTTTCCTGTCGTCCCCCCTTTTTCCTCCTCATTGGTCTGGGTCCTCCCCCCCGCCCCCATCTGCCGCCATGTCACCTCTATAGTACTGTTTACATTGAGTGTTCAGTGTTGTGCATCTCCTGTCAGTGTTGCGAACAGCCACCATACTGATGCTAGTTGTGTTTTTTACCTTGTGCAAACAGACACCAGACTGTCACTGTGTTTTTTAATTGTGCCTGTCTACTTATTGTGTGGCTTTTTAACTTTTCTGTAGGCTGTAGAGCGCCCTATTACACTGCTGCTTGCGATCTAAATATAATAAAGGAAAAAAATCCAAATTACACATTAAATTTCCAGATGACCACCAGGCAAACCAGAAAAGCGAAAGGAAAATGTAATAAATGAAAACATGACGGTTTGCCATTGGTTTTAACTGCTGTGAACAGTGACGAATGCGTTAACGAGTTTGTGGTGAGGTACAGTATTAGAAAAACGACACTTAAGAGACACATTTCCCGCAATAAGGCCCCAGCATCTGACTTTCGCATTGGCCCTCCAATGGATTTGCCTTCTGCAGTCGAAAATGATCTCGTTCAGTATCTGATACATCTGGGAAGCATGTTTTACTGGTGCGAAATTTCAATTACCTTCTTAAACATTGACAAAAATGTACAACTAATAGACTAAAATTAAAGCAAAGCTTAATTAAAAATGCAGCAGTCAATATTCTTAATTGAAATTGCTGTCTTGTTTACCTTTCAAAGTGTAGTTTTTCGTGCTCTTCAGTGTGACCGTGCGGACTGTGATAAGAATAGCTTTGGAAATAGTAGAGACAAATAAAATCAACATACGTTTCACCAGGTACCAAAGATCGGCTGGTATTAAATGGTTTTATGAGGCGGCACCCCAAACTGAGCTTTACGACAAACCGACATTAACATCCCAAGGTAGGGCATCTTGCTTCAACTAGCTTCTAGTTCGTAAGTTTTTTTATTTGTTGGAGAAGAGTGTGGATGCACATACAATCTCAGTCAAATAGATATTCAGCATGGACGAAACTTCGCACACAATTGTGCAGCGTTGTGAAAAGGTGCTTGCTAAAAAAGAAAAAAAAAACATCAAGTAGGAGCTATCACAAGTCACAAGTTGTGAACGAGGGCAAGATGTCACAGGGATCTACGGTGAGAGTGCATTAGGAGTCTACGTGCCACACATGCTCATCTATCCTAGGAAGAGAATGAAGGAATCTCTTTCATTTGGAGCACCTCCTGAGACTATATTTTATTGCCAATAAAAGGGCTGGATGAATGTGGAAGTTTTCTCCCGGTGGGTGGAACACTTTGTGTCTGCTGTCAAGCCTTCTCCAGAAACAAAAGTCTTGTCGATATTTGATGGACACAGTAGCCACACCCAAAGTCTGTCCTCCACAGAAATTGCTCAAAAAAGTGGGCTAATCATGTTACCACTGCCATCACATTGGAAACTGCAAGCAGCCTTTGGTCGTGGCTTTCTTCAAACCGCTTAATACATACTGTGGCTCAGCAATCGCAACAAAAATAAGGGATAATCCGTTGAGAAAACTAACGACAGAGAGTATAGCGTCCCTAGGGGGAATAGTGTTGGGTCCCCAGGGCAGCAACTATGGAAACAGCGATCAACGGTTTCAGAGCAAGTGGATTATAGCCAGGAGATAGACATGTTTTTACCGAAGGTGACTTTGCTTCCTTATCTTGTCACTGACAAGCCTGAACCTCAAAGGGATGAGCATGGAGCGTCCATACCTACTCATTCAACCACGCACCCACTGCATACATCCTCAGACTCCCTAGCCAAGTCGAATTCATTTCATGACTGTGGTTGCAGCAAACAGAATTAGTCCTCTTCCATCAACCAGTATAGATAGTTCAAGAAAGAAACGTCGTAGCCATTGGTACAGCACCTGGAATAATTATAACTGGAACTCCTCATAAGACATTTCTGGAACCGACGCAATCGACAAAACGTACCGCAAATAAGCGATGGCTGTTTGCAAAATCGAAACCGATGATTGAAGTTACCGGGTCTCCAGACAGCATTGACATTGACACTTTCTGTCTTGTATGTGGAGAATTATTTCAGGATAACTGGATTCAGTGTGATAAATGCAAATTATGGTCTCACGAAAACTGTGCAGAATTAACAAATGACAGTTCCAATTTTTGTGGTCGGTGTTCGCAGTAATCACCTGATATTGGCTTTTTATGGTTTCTAGTTGTCTTCCCTGTATTTATTATGTATGGACAGGTTACTATCATGTAGCCGCGCAGCCACCCCGCGCGATCTGAGGCGCCTTGCCACGGTTCGCGCGGCTCCCCTGTCGGAGGTTCGAGTCTTCCTTCGGACATGGGTGTGTGTGTGTTGTCTTTAGCGTAAGTTAGTTTAGATTGGATTGAGTAGTATGTAAGGTTAGGGACCGATGACATCAGCAGTTTCGTTCCATAGAAACTTACTACAATCGCATACTACTTTAGTCTCATGTAGTCCAGTCTACAAGACTATGTGGTCCAGATTACACGGATGTGGTCCAAATTACACGATATTGAATTTGAACTGATGTATCTTACTGAATAAAATATATTTCTAGGGTAGGGTTCACATAGTCAGGATTTGTCAATGATGAATTTTATGTGCTCCAAATTACAAGGCCTTCCCACATTTGTTGCGTGAATCCATCATCTTTTGACAGAGCCGGCCGCGGTGGTCTCGCGGTTAAGGCGCTCAGTCCGGAGCCGCGAGACTGCTACGGTCGCAGGTTCGAATCCTGCCTCGGGCATGGGTGTGTGTGATGTCGTTAGGTTAGTTAAGTTTAAGTAGTTCTAAGTTCTAGGGGACTGATGACCACAGATGTTAAGTCCCATAGTGCTCAGAGCCATTTGAACCATTTTTTTGACAGAGTATGCTTTTATGTAATGTCATCTAAGTGATATGATCGTACCGTAAGTTTATCTACGTAATATAAAATATTTATATGCGTTATTATCACGTACTTCTCAAAGTATTTAAGAGTATTTAATAATTCGTCCGGTATAGTATCTATGTTTGCTGTAGTTTGTGCACTGTATGAAGCATACAGCGTGGTCCATTGATAGTGACCGGACCAAATATCTCAAGAAAATAGCATCGAACGAAAAAACTACAAGGAACGAAACTCGTCTAGCTTGAAGGGGGAAACCAGATGGCGCTTTGGGGTTGGCCCGCTAGATGGCGCTGCCGTAGGTCAAACGGGGTATCAACTGCGTTTTTTTAAATAGTATCAGCCATTTTTATTACATATTCGTGTAGTACGTAAATAAATAGGAATGTTTTAGTTGAACAACTTTTTTCGCTTTGTTATAGATGGCGCTGTAATAATCACGTAACATTCCGCCAGTGCGGACGGTATTTGCTTCGTGATACATTACCCGTGTTAAAATGGCCGTTTACCAAATGCGGAAAAGGTCGATATCGTATTGATGTATGGTTATTGTGATCAAAATGCCCAACGGGCGTGTGCTATGTATGCTTCTCAGTATCCTGGACGACATCACCCAAGTGTCTGGACCGTTCGCCGGATAGTTACGTTATTTAAGGAAACAGGAAGCGTTCAGCCACATGTGAAACGTCAACCACGACCTGCATCAAATAATGATGCCCAAGTAGGTGTTTTAGCTGCTGTCGCGGCTAATCCGCACATCAGTAGCAGACAAATTGCGCGAGAATCGGGTATCTCAAAAACGTCGGTGTTGAGAATGCTACATCAACATCGATTTTACCCGTACCATATTTCTATGCACGAGGAATTGCATGGTGACGACTTTGAACGTCGTGTACAGTTCTGCCACTGGGCACAAGAGAAATTACGGGACGATGACAGATTTTGTATGGGAGGAAGGATAATTGGCCCCCATTTTATCGATGGCAATCTAAATGGTGCAATGTATGCTGATTTCCTACATAATGTTCTACCGATGTTACTACAAGATGTTTCACTGCATGACAGAATTGCGATGTACTTCTAACATGATGGATGTCCGGCACATAGCTCGCTTGCGGTTGAAGCGGTATTGAATAGCATATTTCACGACAGGTGGTTTGGTCATCGAAGCCGCATCGAAGCCGCACGTTCACCGAATCTGACGTGCCCGGATTTCTTTCTGTGGGGAAAGTTGAAGGATATTCGCTATCGTGATCCACCGAGAACGCCTGACAACATGCGTCAGCGCATTGTCAACGCATATGCGAACATTACGGAAAGCGAACTACTCCCTGTTGAGAGGAATGTCGTAACACGTATTGCCAAATGCACCACGGTTGACGGACATCGTACTGAGCATTTATTACATTAATGTGGTATTTACAGGTAATCACGCTGTAACAGCATGCGTTCTCAGAAATGATAAGTTCACAAAGGTGCATGTATCACATTGGAACAACCGAAATAAATTGTCCAAGCGTACCTACGTTCGGTATTTTAATTTAAAAAACCTACATGTTACCAACTGTTCGTCTAAAATTCTGAGGCACATGTTTGTGACTATTACAGCGCCATCTATCCCAAATCGAAAAATGTGGTCCAACTAAAACATTCATATTTCTTTACGTACTAACCGAATATGTAATAAAAATGGAGGTTCCAATTTAAAAACGCAGTTGCTATCCGTTTGACCTATGGCAGCGCCATCTAGCGGGCCAACCATAGCGCCATCTGGTTTCCCCCTTCAAGCTACACAAGTTTTGTTCTTTGTAGTTTTTTTCGTTTGACGCTTATTTCGTGAGATACTTGGCCCAGTCACGATCAATGGGCCACCCTGTAGATGGTAATTTTTCATGTGTTTGCATTTACACTGACATGTGTACATTAATAAAATGTCATTATAAATCAAAAATAGAAAAATTAAACTAAATTACAAAAATACATAACAAAATAATAAAAATTATGAAAAATTTAAAAACTAAAAAATGGAACAGAAACCGTCCTACCGTCCTGTGACCTTGACGTGGTGGTGGGGCTTGTGTGTACTGAGGACACAGTAGTCTGCAGTGGACAGATTTAAACATACCAAGCAGGTAAACGTGGAGCAGCCAGGGTAACGATGTCCAACTCAAGCAACGTGGTTCAAAAGACGATAAAAAGGTCCATTCCGGATCGCCTGCGTCAACAAAAATCTAAATCGGTTGACAAGTTATGTCTGTCTTGTGTCAAAATTATGGTAGAGTAAAATTTGGGAACCCGAATGAAAAAAGCTACTATTTACAGTAAAAAAAAAAAAAAAAAAAGACCATGGCGTGGGCAGAGTTACGGACGGAAAAGGTCGGAACTAGCTTCTCGACTTACCTCACAGTCTCAAAGACATTCGCGCTTTTTTACGAATTAACCCTACTTCCTCAACGCAGTGAGCTTTCTTAGGTGCAAGGTGTTGGTACTCAAGCATCTTGCAGTTTATAGGCTAAAGTTTCTGATCTGTGCCCAAAACCTACAAGATTCGCCAACCATAGTACACAGTGTTTAACATAACATGGTTGAAGAGCATACATATAATAGCTAAATAGTTTTTCTGGGAGGAGGATAAAAATTCTGTGGTTGGATTTGCTCCTGGGTGGGCGCTAAAACAATTTTTTTGATTTTTGGTTCAGAGCGGCGATTCATTTTTTCCCGAGGGGACCATTTCTCCCAACCCACCTCCTGTTACTTGTAGGGTTACGGGTATAAGAACAAATAGACAAACATTTATGTGCTTTCAGGCACTAGGATGCATCTACATTACGAAGTGTCCCAGAGTGGGGATGCACGCATCCTAAATTTCATTTAGCTGTTATATCATTTTGCACTAGATGACAAATTGGATAAAATGATAGAATATGTCATGTTATATGACGTGGCATCATATTCCTTTGAGACGATGCAGTATATTACATGACATAGGTACTAATTATAACATGTAAAAAAGCACAGATAGGTCAAAACGTTTTGATTTAAATGTATCTGAAGCTGGCTGTGTATCGCCGGAAATACATATCCTCCTATTTCCATCTATTGTACTATAAATTTTTTTCCTTATTTTGTTACCTGAAGATATGACATTTCTGTGTCTTTATATATTGTAATTGCTTTACTATTTGTATATCTATATATTTATGCATTTATGTTGATGTATAATTGGTTTGTTTTGTAAATATTATTAGTTTTTTTACACTGGGTGTGGCCTAGGGAAAACTATGCTATCGAACGATTACATCGATAGGGCGTGTGGAGAACCGAAGTGTTTAGGATCTTTGGTACTGTTAAGTCTGCCGCATGAAGCGCGGGTAGAGCAGAGTATGTCTAGAGTAGGGCGGTGGAGCAGGTGTGTTGTGTGACGCTCCCGCGAGTTGCCGCGCTTTCGGGGTTTGGCAGCATGTAATTGCGCTCGACTTGCTGTGATAGTTTCTGACACGGTGTCGGGGACGGGAAGCATTAGCTGGCGCACATCAAGAGCCCGTTTCGCTTGGTGACCGTGTCGAGAAGAAGGTGCGCCAACATCCAACTTCTGCAACAGCGACGGCCGACAATGAGTGACTGTCGCCACCTCCCCGATCGACGACTTCAAACCTACAATCAACTAACAAGGAAGACTAAAAGCACGCAAAGTTTTAGAACTGTATGGCAGACCTCAGCTTTTCAAACTGTTGCATCATAAAATTACAGCAACTTAGCATGAACCTTTGTTGCTTATTGTCCCAATTGTATTACCAGGCAGGGTCCCTTCCTTTTCTGGAATGAACCCGAGTGTCGTTGAAATTCATTAGCCAGCATTAAAGTAATATCATTCCATTTCACTGCTTTAATTTCAAAGTTCAGTTAAAGTAATTATAGCTGGCTACAATATTTGGATTACACAAGCAGAAATTAAGAGTGCGAGTTTTGTTACCATATTTTAGCTTACCTGTGACTGCAGCTCAGCTTGGTACTTACTAAATTTTACTATTTTTCATTCTTCAGAATCATTTAATTCAAGTTCAAAGTTAAATCTCTTATTTCTAAATTGCATAGATTCAAGTAGCTTTCGAAATGATTGTTGAGGTAGCCCAAGACTAACCTTATCTTATTGAATTTCGTAGTGCTTCAGAAACAAAGTTCACTATTAATTTCAGTCACTAAACTAACTTTAAATTTTTCGGTTTTATTAATTCTTTTGCTACATTAAGTCAGAGTGTAGCGAAATTTATTACTTCTGACAAACATTCAGTTTTCACACAACACGTGTCAACCTTCAGTTGCCACGCTTTTAGTGCTAATTATATGTGCATTAATCTTTCATTTTCAGTTATTATAGTAGTTGTCCATTGGACTGGCGACCGTAATTTTCCCCAAATCTCAAATATCTAATTAACGCCAATTAATTGTTAACGTAACAACTGCACATTTACTTTCTTAATTAATTTTACCCTTTTCTCAAAATTAATTTCCACCAATTTAATTTGCTTTTTTCCTTTGATTTAGATGTAACCCTTTCCTCCCTCTTTACCAACAAATTAACTTCGATGGCGATTGCTTTTCCCAAATTTCCATTAGGTGCATGTGGTTTAATTTTTCACTGTCATTAAGGTCGATAAGTGAGGGGGAGGTTACAGCCGCTAAGTCTAAAAGTTAGCACTCTTCTTTTATATCCCTTAATGTGCTACGGATATATTCACCTTTTTTGATGATAGGAGCAGTTTACATTCTGGTACGTCATATTATCAAAGTCTGCCATCACCAAGCTCCCCAACAACGACTCTGAAAGTGACCGCTACGAAATCAGGTGGCGGAAAAGTTTTTATTTCCCTATATTAGGTGCGAATTTAATCAAAATTGAACTTTTTATGACATATCTTTGTCTCCCTCCTGCTACGATCACGATCATGTATTCCTGCTCCAAAAAATTTCTTGTCGGAGAAATTAAGTGCTTTCCTTATTTTTCATTCACATTTCTTTATTTATTTTGAGTGGGATATATCAGATACAGAATGCACATCTCACTACTTGCAGCGTCATAAATGGTTGAACGATACACCCTTCCATGTTACACACAACATCTGTACAACAAGATTTGAGGCTAGATATTGAGTACGACTGAAATAAATAGTCATAAAAAATGTAAGAGTGCAACTGGTTATGTTGCCCATTTAGGTTACATTTGTATCTGAAATTGTGACATTTTTCTGTTCTATCGGATAAGACTCTGATGTGTATAAGCTGTCAGATTCTACCAGTAAATTTTAATGCAACTCAGATCTGAAAATGGTTCACGGCAACCGAAACCAACCGCAATTTTAGAAAAATATACCATCTAGATTGCCAATTAAATTTTTTGCACAACCATATGTAGCGTATTATCTCCGAAAACAAATCACTTTATCAGTATCTCAAAACTATAAGAGTGATTCAGTTGGACAACGAATATTTTACTCACAAACCTGTAGAGATAGTGTAGACTTTCATGTCCTCTGATGAACACAGTGCTTTTTGGAACGGATGTTTGGTGAGACTGTTGGCTGAGTAGTATTCCGTAAAATGTAAACTTTCATGGGTGGAAGCATCACACTTATTAAAATATTCTGGGCTATTATGCCTTCGAAAAAATTAGAATCCCCTTTAAAGATGTCCTCCTCAGAAGAAGATTAACTACTGGGTTTTAACAAGAAATTCATCCAACCATGACATATCAGCCCAGAATCAATCTGTGTCTATCCACCCTGAATCGATTTCAACCAAATTTGGCACACAAAAAGAAAGCTTCATAAGCATCAGCGCTATGAGGTTCATAACTTCTCCTGGAGATATAGCAAAAGGGCGTTTTTTTCAGCCCCTGACATTTATGATGCACCGCATGACAGGTGTATTTTCTGGAGCCCACTTTATCGAGCTGTTTTGCAGAAGCTACACGTATGGATGGTCATGACTGGGAGAGGGATGAGATGGATAGAATGGGTGACAGACAGAGAGAGAACGGGATGGAGTGGACAAGGAGAGAGGGGGCAGGAGGGGACTGACAGACAGAGGGGAGCAGGAGTTGATGGACAGAGAAAGAAGGAAGAGAGAGACAGAGAGAGGTGGAGAAGAAGGAGGATTGGAGAGGGAGGGAAAGAGATGGAGAGAGAGAGTGTGAGGGGGAGGAGAAGGTGGACGTGGTGATGGGGCAGAGGAGGTGGTCACAGTGAAAGGGAGAGGTACAGTGAGAAAGGAGGAGGAGGACTGTATGGAAGAGAGAGGAACGAGGATGGGGAGATGTTGGGGCAGATATAAGGTGTATTTTGGAAGTTGGAAAAGAAAGAGGAGGGAGGAGGAGATGAACAGAGGGAGGATGGGACATGGGCAAATGGTGGTGTTTTGGACAGTTGGGCAGAGTAGGTGAACAAAGTCAGAGGGGGGGTGGGGGTGGAGGAAGGGACGGAAGGTGAAGAGACAGAGAGAGTGGCAGGACGAGGAAGACAGAGGTATGAGGATGAAGTAGACAGAGAGATGGAGGGAGAAAAGGTGGAAATAGAATTGGGGTAGGAGATGTGTGAAGTATATGTGTCCAACGCATATGTGGACGGTTCCTCAACTCTCTTTTTAAGTCTGCTGATGCGTTGCCAGCATCACGTAGGTCTACACACTGAAAGGTGAGCGTCTAATTCAGTTTTTTATATACAAGTTTTGACGCATTTCTATATGTTTTCATTTACAATCGTAAACAAATATGTACGGATTATTAGCACAGGACCTCTATAGTACTGCACAACAACCAGTACCTCCGATGATAGTGTAAGCAGCACTGACTCGAATTTCTTTCTAGGCTCTGCCGTAACTCGTCCAGGTGTTTTCTTGGCTTAAACCAACAGACTACCTGAGACACAGTCTAGGCGACGAGTCGGAGCGTCAAGAAGCGATTTCAGTCTGCTTCGGAGGGTATCGATCCCCCACAACGTCGGACAGAGCATTTTCGTCGTACATCAAACACCGCGCATTGTTCTCCAACAGCAGTGGATATATACACTACCCGATCAAAAGTATGTGGACACCAGGCTTCTGGATACCCCTATGTAACGCAGAATGAAACCACTAGATGTCAGGAGAAGCAGAGCCGCCAGTATAAAAAGAGGTGAGGATAACTGATTTCTCAGTAGAGACGAAGTAACAGCAGTGTGGGTTGGCCAGGAGAGCTCAGTGACTTCGAACGTGTGCTGCTCATTACATGTCACCAGGACAACAGTTCAGTCGGGGACATTTGAGCACTTTTACAGCTGCTCAAGTCGTACTGAAGGACAGGGATCCTCGAGAATTGCGGAAGATGGTTGTACAAAATTGCATTAAATCAGCTAAAGTAATCACTAGTGAGTAATCAGCCCTGCTAGCAGAGTGTGCGGAGGGAGTTAACAAGAAAGGGACACCAAGAATGAGCAGCTTCATGTAACACACGCTATTCAGTAGTCAGTGTTAACAGACGCCAGAGGTAGTGGAAACACACCACTGGACAGAGGATTCCGGGAAAAGAGTGGTGAATCACACTGTGGCAATCCGATAGAAAGGTCTGTGTTTGACGAATTCCTGGAGAATGTCATCTTCGGTCACGTATAGTAGCAATAGAGGAGGCAGAGGAGGTAGTGCTACGGTATGGAGGTATTTTTCGTGATAAGCGTGTGATCCCCTTGTTGCGATTAAGTAACCGCAAACTGTGGAATGATACGAAAACATTTCACAGCATCGTATACTGCTTACAGTAGAGGAACAGTTCGAGGACTGTGTTCGTATCAGCTTAACAATACAGGGTGATTCAAAAAGAATGCCAAACTTTAGGAATTTAAAACTCTGCAACGACAAAAGGCAGAGCTAAGCACTATCTGTCGGCGAATTAAGGGAGCTATGAAGTTTCATTTAGTTGTACATTTGTTCGCTTGAGGCGCTGTTGACTAGGCGTCAGCGTCAGTTGATGCTAAGATGGCCACCGCTCAACAGAAAGCTTTTTGTGTTATTGAGTACGGCAGAAGTGAATCGACGACAGTTCAGCGTGCATTTCGAACGAAGTATGGTGTTAAACCTGCTGATAGGTGGTGTATTAAACGTTGGTATAAACAGTTTACAGAGAATGGGTGTTTGTGCAAAGGGAAAAGCGATGGATCGGCCGCCAGGCAGCCCGTGACAGAGCACTTCATCACTGGCCTCCAAGAAGCCCTGACCTTACCCCCTGCGATTTTTTCTTATGGGGGTATGTTAAGGATATGGTGTTTCGGCCACCTCTCCCAGCCACCATTGATGATTTGAAACGAGAAATAACAGCAGCTATCCAAACTGTTACGCCTGATATGCTACAGAGAGTGTGGAACGAGTTGGAGTATCGGGTTGATATTGCTCGAGTGTCTGGAGGGGGCCATATTGAACATCTCTGAACTTGTTTTTCAGTGAAAAAAAATCTTTTTAAATACTCTTTGTAATGATGTATAACAGAAGGTTATATTATGTTTCTTTCATTAAATACACATTTTTAAAGTTGTGGTATTCTTTTTGAATCACCCTGTACTTTCGTCTGCGACAAAGAAAAAAAAATCCTCTCCCCGACTGTTAGAGTGTATAAGCGTGTCCAGGGACATCCTGGTATTAACCAAAGCAACAACATCGCTTTCGTTCCATTGCGTTAAGAATATTGCAAATGACCCATTGGGTTATAGAGTTTACATAGATTAAAGCTCACAAGCCGACCGTCGTTTTCGTGCGGTTCTAGGCACTTCAGTTCGGAACCGCGTGACTGCTACGGTCGCAGGTTCGAATCCTGCCTCGGGCATAGATGTGTGTGGTGTCCTTAGGTTAGTTAGGTTTAAGTAGTTCTAAGTTCTAGGGGACTGATCACCTCAGATGTTGAGTCCCATAGTGCCCAGAGCCACTTGAGCCAAAGCTCACAAAGGTACACACTGAAGTGAACTTCCAGACTAGCTGGCAGAACAGACATCCAAATCACAGGAGGAAGTTAGCTATATCAAACGTCCCAATACTTTCGTGAATGAAATGTCACGAAAAGCAGTCTGAGGGAATGGGAGGAAAAATGGAAACAGATTGCAAAAGGAATCATTACAAAAGAATATTTTACGAAGCGCACCAAAGACTGGCGATCAGATTACCGATCCCTCCTACTTCCACAGTGATGTTAATGGGGCAAGGAAAACTGAAGGATTATTACCATCAATTCAGAATAACCAGCGACGCCACATGTTCTTGTACTGGAGGTAACCAAACTGTGATTACATGTCACTGGAATATAGAAACTTGGACAGACTGAGAAACATATAAATGAAAAGTGCAGATTGAAACTGGCCAACTGGCAAGAATGAACTGATACAACTATCTCATAAAAGGTCTATAAATTATCTCATTAATTTTAATTTTAATCAACAATTGCGAAATAAACTCTGTACTAATTTAAGGTAGTAAACATTATAAGAGAAATTATCAAATATTTAAAATATATTTTGGTCGTAATTAAGTACAACCACACATGTGGTATTCCTCTATGCAGTGATGCATGTTAATAATAACAATTGTACTTTATCATAATACTACTGCAAACAGCGTTAACCTGTCAATAGGCAGCGCAACCTTTTAGCGACTGTCTAGTCTTATAACATCATATTTTAACATTAAATGATATCTAACAAGGAAATGTTGTACTGCCTTGAGCAAACAATTTTTATTACATGACTAACAAATTATTACATTACTAATAAAGATGCCGCGCAGCAGGGGAATGGGTGGGATACCGTTGCTCTAGTACGTGGACCAAAAGTAGATAACGAGGCAGGACTCGAATCATTCAACAGCCATGACGTCATCGCCTACGTAACGTTTCAGATTTCCGTTGTCTACAACTGAGACATGGGTAAACCCTATTACCTCTCTGCGATGCCTTTGGTTCTGCGGACCAGAAATCATCGAAAAATAAATGAATCCGAATCAGTTTCTCTATGGGTCAAAGAAGCTGATAATTGTAGCAAAATTAAAATTACGGGTGATGTCACTCATTATTGCAATTTTTATTACATTACAATTTTTACTACATAAACATTTATTAACCTTATTGTTACATAATGGTGTTCACAAGTATGTCTGGTATTTGCAGCACAGTTATAATTTCAGTATTTATAGTAATGCAAATATTATGATCTCAAAAAGTGGTAAATATCACAAAGCATAAATTCTTTGTATATTGTTCTATATGTAATAAATAATACCCATTAAAGATGAAGAAACGTCTCCAAAACATACATGCCTGTGGATAGTAAAAGAAGAAAAAACCGTTTTTTCTCAAGGCAGAACAATATTTCCATATTACGTATTAGAAAAACTGGTAGAAGACGACCTCGGGGACGATCAGTTTGAATTCTGTTGAAATGTTGGAACACGTGAGGCAGTACTTACTCTACGACTTATCTTATAAAATAGATTAAGGAAAGGCAAACCTACGTTTCTAGCATTTTTAGACGTAGAGAAAGTTTTGACAATGTTGACTGGCATACTCTCTTTCAAATTCTGAAGGTGGCAGGGATAAAATACAGAGAGCGAAAGGCTATTTACAATTTGTACAGAAACCAGATGTCAGTTATAAGAGGCGAATGGCATGAAAGGGAAGCAGTGGTTGGGAAGGGAGTGAGAGAGGTTTGTAACCTATCCCCGATGTTATTCAATCTGTATATTGAGCAAGCAGTAAAGGAAAGAAAAGAAAAATTCGAAGTAGAAATTAAAACCATGGAGAAGAAATAAAAACTTTGAGGTTCGACGATGACATTGCAATTCTGTCAGAGACAGCAAAGGACCTGGAAGACCAGATAAACAGTATGGACAGTGTCTTGAAAGGAGGATATAAGATGAACATCAACAAAAACAAAACGAGGATAATGGAATGTTCTCGAATTAAATCGGGTGATGCTGAGGGAATTAGATTAGGAAATGAGGCGCTTAAAGTAGTAAAGGAGTTTTGCTATTTCAGGAGCAAAATAACTAATGATGGTCGAAGTAGAGACGATATAAAATGTAGACTGGCAATGGCAAGGAAAGCGTTTCTGAAGAAGAGAAATTTGTTAACATCGAGTATAGATTTAAGCATCAGGAAGTCGTTTCTGAAAGTATTTGTATGGAGTGTAGCCATGTATGGAAGTGAAACATGGAAGATAAATAGTTTAGACAAGAAGAGAATAGAAGCTTTCGAAATGTGGTGCAACAGAAGAATGCTGAAGATTAGATGGGTGGATCACATAACTAATGAGGAGGTATTGAATACAATTGGACAGAAGAGAAATTTGTGGCACAACTTGACTAGAAGAAGGGATCGGTTGGTAGGGCATATACTGAGGGATCAAGGAATCACCAATTTAGTATTGGAGGGCAGCGTGGAGGGTAAAAATCTTACAGGGAGACCAAGAGATGAATACACTAAACAGATTCAGAAGGATGTAGGTTGGAGTAGGTACTGGGAGATGAAGAAGCTTGCACAGGATAGAGTAGCATGG